>NC_135019.1:14640295-15873091 GCF_051020955.1 Megalopta genalis | reverse complement strand
GTCATGATAGTAAATGGGACAAACAACGATGTACAAAAAGAGTATAATTTATCCTTGATTCAAGGAAGTAGTAATAATAATAATAATCATCGAACAATACAAAGAAGGCGATGGTAGTTACCATAAATAGGCATGTTTCAAACTGAATAACATTATTATCGAAATAAACGGAATTTTATGTTAAAAAATTCACGATTAGTTAATAAATCTATCACAAGTCTATCAAAAGTCTAACAAACAGTGTTAATTCGTTGAATATCTATTTACTTACTTTTGGATTTAAATATGTATAGCGATAATTTTGTACAAGGCTAACAGCTATTGTCATAAATAATGAATTAAAATTCTAATGAATGTATCGGCTAATGATGCCAAGGGAAACGAACTTTTATCAGTGTCAATTGTTACTGTAAAATTATGTTTTAAAAATTGAGTTAGAATTAATAGCAAAGATCGAGCGGCAAAAAGTGGCAAACTGAGAATGTCAGCGGTCCTACCTGTACGGTGCTCTCGCGTACTACCTGGGAGACAGTTTCTCTCAATTGAGCTGCCATGCCGGGTTTTCCCAAGCCGCGAGTAAACTTCCTTTCGCTCATCTTTGCCAATGGCACGTTGATCTCATTACTGTACACTGACAAGAACACAAATCACAAACATCACATGCACTCATTACACACGACCATGGTAACCGCTCGTTATTGCCGCGACCATATTTACGCCGCTTCTAAACTCACGTCGTAATGTCGTAAGTCGTAATGTCCTAAGAACATCAAACATCACCCATGTACACAAGAAGCGAAACTCCATTGTTTTTCGAAAACCAATCTCCACTGCGCATGTGTTTGTATGTAAATGCACATGCGTCTACAGGTAGGGCTTTTGTATAATTCAAATGTGTTTATGTATATACGTGCATAATTTCTGTATTCAAGATGCAACTTTACAGCTACTAATTTGAATCACACATTTTAAGACTTAAAATTCTGCAAATGCTTTGTTCATTAGCTAAGATGTGTATGTAAAATATCGAAACTTAGCCTCTATTGATATTTACTAATTACGTATGCAGTAGTTTTTAAGTGCACTCATTTATGCATGCGCAGTTGAACACATAGTTCTGTAGTTAGATTATATTCATCGTACTTTATGTGCGTACCACATATTTATTGTATCTATCAAAAAATGCCGGAGTTTCGTCTCTATAAGAATCCTTTTTATCTATGCTATGACCTTGTTTGAACCACGTATGTAATTTATTTAAAGACTTCTACAGATATTATTTTAGATAGTAGCGTCACAATGTTATTTCATATATGAAGTAAAACTTGGATATTTGAAATAATGAGTAATGTGTTCAAATACGTAAGAACATGCACTGCAATTTCGTTGACCACTTTGCTTTAAAATATCTTAAATGACAGTAAGTTATAACCATTTTTTCCTAAACGTTTATATGGTTAATAAACATTTAAGTTATTTAATACAATAATTTATCATACAAATGTTGTACATTGTAGTATGTAATTGTTATTTATAAATACTGTTACATACATTTTATTGCATATTAATTTTATATTGTATGAAAGAAAGAGCATTGTACAAATTGTAGAAATAATATGTCTTTTTAACTCTGATCAATAGAAAAGTTAATTAAATATAACATAAATGATGTACATACATTTGTACATACATGCATACATATGTGTGCATTTAGAATAGCACACATATGTATGCACCAAGAATGCCGCGTGCATTAAATTGCGGCGTGAGTTTAAGCTGCCATCTGCAGTAACGTCTCAAATTTGGTATCGTCTGCTGTAAGTGCTCATATGTTCATAAGTGCTAAGATATTCTATAAATTAATGTCGGCTGAATACAATTTTGTAAACTTATCAAACAAATGACTGTAGAAAATATCCGAAAGAAATATTAATGCTGTATTCATACGTATTTTGTGTTCGATCACGTACGTGTTTCAATAAATAATTGTTAATTCTTCGCCGAAACTCCAACCCATTGCAAAACTGGCTTGATTCGAGGTGTTTTGCACTTTGTATTATGGATGACGAACTCGAAGACAGGATTTTGTATCAGGTGATGAAACAATGATTTAAAGTTTTACTAACGCTCTTTAAGAAATTATTTTGTACTGGAAGTACTTGTTAAATTTGTAATAGGTGAACGATTTTCGTGTCACGTAATTCGTATTCAAAAATA
Organism: Megalopta genalis; assembly: GCF_051020955.1. NCBI lineage: Eukaryota > Metazoa > Arthropoda > Insecta > Hymenoptera > Halictidae > Megalopta > Megalopta genalis. The sequence continues at coordinate 15,870,874 of NC_135019.1, read as the reverse complement.
GGTCTCGGTTAACTGCTCCCATATTTCTTTAACGTACACTATAACGAAAAATTGATGCATACAAAATGTGCAGTTCAATTGTTTAACGATACATACTAAGATTTAATTATCATAATGCAAGTGTAGTAATTGTTATTGTTTCAAATTATCATTATTGTTTCAATTGATTAAAACAGAGATTTAATTATCAATTGGATTTATGATTAAATTAATTGTTTAATCATCACTTGGATTAATCATCAAAAATTCTTTAATACTCAGCTTTGATGTAAAGCAATTTATTTACAATTTCACTTATGTATATTTTCAATTGTAAATCAGACATATGTGTCACACATGAAGCTGGTATCAAAGTTTGCAGTGGGTATTCCCACTGGATTAAACGCTGGGATAAATACTCCTTTGGGTTATTTTTGGAGAATCATGAGGGCCTATGCACTAAAACCAGAAGTATTAATTTGTGGAGCAGTGTTGGCAATTATTCTATTTTACATACAAGCAGTTGATGTATGGAGCCGTTCGTTACTAGGGAGAATTCAATATACACTTGGCCGTACCACATCAAAGGTAAATCATATAAATTAGTATATAGGATTCAGTTGTTAATTATTCTTATGTAATTATTTTATCATAAATTTCAATAGTGTAGACATAAGACATGTATATAATAATTCATTTTAAATAGGTATCAAAACTACAGTTTTTAGTTAATGATTCTGTCAACAATGGGGTAAAACTCAGTTGGGAGTTAAAACAAGGACACATTGCTGCATATGCTGTTCAAGGCCACAGGCCTCGTATGGAAGATCGTTTTGTCATAAATGAAGATATGAATAGTACAGGTGTATCCTTGTTTGCTGTATTTGATGGACACGGCGGGGAGGTAAGTTCAATATTCATATTAATAATTCAAGCTTATTGCAGAAACTTAATTAATCTACAAATTAATTACTTCTTACAAAGTAATGTAAAATCACTTAATATTAGAGTTCATGTGCATCATTATTACTTTATTGTATTCATAATCTTAAATGATTCATCAAAAATTGCAGATCAAAAAATGGGGATAAGGTAAAATTAGTCACATTAATAATGTTAAGAAACCATAAAAATTGAGAATAGATTCCAGTGAGACTGCAGTGCACTTATTATGTAAATTTAGAATTTAAAAATTATTATATTACCTTTTATTTTTATTCTTATAATACATAGTGAATGTTTCACTTAATTATAATTCCTTCGATTACATAAGACACTGGAGAAATATGATACTTCACAGAATGTTTCAATGAAAACAGAATAGAGCATGCAGTAATTTAGAAATATGATAATGTATTTTTGTTAAAAGTATAGTATATTTTATTTAAATATAGAATAGATATGTATATATATATATACATATATGTAAAGGAAAAAATATTAAGAAGTAGGTAAATTGCACCTTAAAGATTATTATATTACCAAACTATTATAATTATTGTTTAAAAATAATTAAAAGAACTCTTAAGACATGAAATATGCTTATGATTAAATGATTTAGTTATTAAATACATTAGTGATAGCATATTAATTATATGCTCATATTGCGAATATATTTGGTTATTATTAAGCATAAATTAGAATTAGAACAAATTTCTTTTCACAGTTTGCAGCAAATTATGCATATGATCACCTTATCCCAAACATTAATGAAAAAGTGATCAAATTGAAAGATATGATAGCTGGTAGACCACCACGTGGTCAAGCAACAGAAGATCAAACAGATCAATTTGAGGAACAGCCAAAAGAAGATAAAAACGATGCAAATCTCGAACGAAAAAAATCTTTTCGAAAAACAGTCAGCACATCTTTAACAGATGATTGCATGAAGAAAAGTGTTGGTGTAACTGATCCAGAATTACTTGACAAATTAGACAGCTTACAAAGACCAATTACAAGAGAGGTACATTGATATTCAGTAATTTATTAAGAGTCTTAACAAACTGATTTGCTTACATTGGAATTTCCAGATAAGGCCTTGCAGGACATCAGGGAAAGCACAGAAAGTAGATATTACAAATTATCTTGATGGAAATAAAATTAACTATGGCAGATTGTTAACTGATGAAGTGTTAGCGGTTGATCGATTGTTGGTTGAAGCAGCTAAGAAAAATATGGATGTCGCTGGTAACCCAATTATTTGAGGCCTTCATTACTTCATTTAAATGGGTGTCGCAATAATTATAGTATTTCTATTAATTTAGGCACAACTGCCTTGATCGCTCTTTTAGAAGGTAACAAGTTAATTGTAGCAAATGTTGGAGATTCAAGGGGAGTAATGTGCGATGGGAAGGGGAATGCAATACCTTTATCTTTCGACCATAAACCTCAACAAGTAAATATCTTCTTTGTTGATTTTCTTATCTAACTATACCATGTTTGTAATTAAAATTCTTCTAGGAAAGAGAACGGAGAAGGATAAATAAAGCAGGCGGTTTAGTAACATTTAATGGCGTGTGGAGAGTTGCTGGTATATTAGCCACATCTCGAGCTTTAGGGGATTATCCACTGAAAGATAAAAAATTAGTAATCGCTGATCCCGATATTTTAACTTTTGATCTTAGCGATCACAATCCAATGTTTATTGTATTGGCATCGGATGGTTTATGGGATACTTTTACAAATGAAGAAGCTGTGGCGTTCATTAAAGAACGAATAAATGAACCACATTACGGGGCTAAAAGTATCACATTACAAAGCTATTACAGGTAACTCTAGAAACAGTATTATAATAGTATTATTGTTTGATCAATTTTTGACTGTGCATATTTTGCTTTTTTATAGAGGTTCTGCAGACAATATTACCGTGGTTGTTATAAATTTAAAAGATCGTAAATTCGTAATTTCGGAGGTCAAAAAAACTTAATAATGTTATAGCTTTACAACGAAACTAGAATCTTTTTCCAAAGATATACTAGTCATTACATTGTATATTACATGAATACGAATTAAGTTTATGTATTATGATCAATATTTTATGCAATCATTGAATCGATATGTACAGAAAAGACTTCCTTATCCGAACACTTATTTTTACAATATTCTGGTATCCAAACATTTTATTATCTAAGCCAGGCATGGGCAAGTCATTTCAGCCGAGGGTCACAAGCTCCATTACTACTATATAACGGACAGCCCCGTGTAGAGCACAAAAGAAACAATGTCATATCATTTCTCGTGACGCGTGAGTGTGTGAGGAACGAGCCACGGAGAGCCGTAAGAATGGGAAAGAGCTAGATTTGGCCCACGGGCCGTGACTCGCCCATGCCTGATCTATATATTGTATTATTTAGATACATTATCATCTAGTTATGGTATCAAAATATTGCAAAAATAAACGTTCAGATAAGAGGCTCTATTGTTATGTTAATAGCGCCTGTTTCTTGAAATATCAATTTTTCTACTTTATTAACAGTAGACATGTGAATACAAATTTAAACTAGGATATAATTCTTAAGTAATATGGGTTTCTTATACAAATGTGAATAACTGATATTTATTTTTTAAATGAACGTCTAATAGTAACTTGTAATTGTTAAAATATCAACATTCGTATGTAGTAGGTTATACTCATAACACTATGACGATAATACATACATATGAAGAATACGATGTACATTTAAACAATTTAAATATCAATGAATTTCTTAACATATAGTTATATTTACATGTTTTGGAGAGTTACTGAATTGTACTGTATTCAAATAAAATGTACATTATTGGAAATAATTCAAATAAAACAGTATTATTTTATAAGTGTGAGTTAAAAACAAAAATATATGTCCTATAAATGTAATAAATATAATAAAAAAATATTTTTTAATATTAAAACACTAACAAATAAAATAATTTCTTTTAATTGTAATTATAAGGTATTATAATTGAGTATAAAATCAATTACAGATTTCAAAATTCATTTTATTACACAAACTTTGGAATACAGAAAATCTTATGAGGTTTAAATAAATATATTTTGTCGCTTGTAAAGTGGTGCCAAAATTTGTATCTTAAATATATACCATACTATAAAATATTCGTTTATTGAAAAGTAGACTAATATTCAAAATTGTATATTTATTCAATTATATCACATAATCAGTTAAGTTATATAGTAGTTATAACAAGTGTTTAGGAAACAGGAGACTAAATAATTTGTATTATTTTTTAGTAAATTTTATAAAACTGTAGATATACTTATATTAGATTCGAATAAATCTCATTTTAATGTTAATATATTTAACTAGACATATGTAATAACATAACATTAAACTGATTTTTCAAGCTGGTTTAGAAACAACTACAATATTCGTTACATTATATAAAATTTGATAATTACATTGAACTTCAAACCACAGAACGATCTTACAGTTTAATGCAGATTTTGTGAGTATTCAGAGTATATGTATATGTATATACAATTATAGTATGCTTCGACCTGTTATTAATATAATTAATATTCATTTTTCCCCTTTCTGTATAAACATATCTCAATTTCTGCACTTGATTTCACTTTTCATTTAATCAATTGAAGGCATTAATATTTTTAATTTCTGGATTTTCGTTTTGATGGTACAAGTCTTCTTGTTTGTCTTGCAAACAAATAATAATAAATTTGAATTGAAAATTGAAAACTCACTCTTGCTCCCTGAACACATTTCAAATTCTATATACATTAATGCATATGAAGACTCTTGTATCTATTATCTGCTAAAGAAGGCAAAAACATTTTAGGGACATGAGTGTTCTTCGCTTTTTGATTTGACCGTTAGCAGATAACAAATAGAAGCATATACATGGTGTTTATGTACAAACAATCTCTTTGAGTTACTTTTAACATGTAAATATGTACTTTTGCGAGTAATATGTATATTTTAAAAAATTTTATTACTAGCATAATTTAATATTAGCGTAATTATGGTATACATGTAGACAAATACTATATATAGACACCACATTGTAGGCAAAATAAAATATTTCTTTATGCAAAGCCGTTTTCTCGTATCAAAATTTACATATTATATTAACAATATGTAGATCACTCATGTCCAAAAAATTTCGATATAATTAATATATACAATGTTTTTATTATTTGGTATAAATTATTTTATTTTTTACCACCATTACTGGAACAGTACTAGTGCGGTTCAGGACTGCATATTCAATGAATAAGTATGTTTCGTTTTAATGCGTGTCAGTGAACTATTCAAGCTATTATATACATATTTTCTGAAGTTATGTAGCGATTTTAATTGGTGATTAAATATCAACCAAGTAATTCAAAGTCCTCATCAGAAGTATCACACTGGGGATCTAAATGTTCAAAATCTACAACTATAAGAAGTTATATTAAAGCAAACTATCTCATATCTAATTTGTTCTTGTAAAATTATACGAATTCTCGTATACAGGATAAGTTATTTATCTGTACTTACTAAATGCATTTGTAAATTATTTTTTTTATGTATGAAAATAACTTTTAATTTTTTTATTGTAATATGTAAGATCTGACTTTATAATTCAAAAAGGGTATTGAAAACTAAGTAAAAAACTATGAAGATATATAGGATGAAAAATTAATAATTTCTAAAATTTAGGTTGTACAGTTAAATGGCTTATCCTATACATATATCATTAAATTTGTAACATAAACAGTACTTACAACTCGTAGCTGCTATTGCTTCCGAAGCAGCGTCGTCAATTGAGGACCACTGTGTTAATCTTTCTGTGCACAATTCTAACAGTGGTTGTTTTTCAGGAGTAATTAAATCTTCCTGAATTGATTTACACATGGATCTAAAGTCATTTTCAGTCGCACAAAAGAAGCACTGAAAAGATAAAGAACATGTTCATTCATACAACTAACTACTAATAGGTTTATCAATATACCCACCAATGCTACAGAAGGATCTATACCCGTAATGGGAATACGACAAGCAGATTTGCAGTGATAGGTAGCATCCATTTCAATTTCTTCCTCCTCCAATTTTTTATTAACGCTACCTGATCTTTGTGTTGTGTGTGGATCTAAATAAATTACTTCGTTTCCTGTAAATACAGATGCTGTTGTTTACTTTTTGTTACATAAAATTTGTACAAATCATTGGGAACATATTCGTACCAACACATCCTATGAAGTATAGTGCAAGATTGGGTTTTCCTCCTATTACTCCTAGAGATTGTGGGATTTTGAATGAAGTCTGAAAAATTATAGGCATGTATATATTATCCTTAACTTCATTCATGTTTTCAGTCCATCTTTAGCCATTCATGCAAGAACACTTATTTCTTTATTACTTTAAGCCCGTTAATGTAGATGGGATTAATCTCGCTTAATCCAAGGCGAAGAGGTATTAAAAGTAATAAAGGCTTCCATTGGCTAGGTGCTTTTAATGGTATGTTACCATCTGCTTCCGCTGTAGTACCTCCTTCTACTTTACATTGCCTCACTGTGAACATTAAACTAAATTTTACACCTTCAATTTTAAAAATATATAGACTATAACAAACTGTTGAATTCATACTTACAAATGTCGTTAATTATTAATGTATTGTCTAGAGCCACATGTATTGTAATTGAGCTCCAATCATCATACACTACTAATTTTCTGAAAATTATAATTTAATAATACAGCATATTATTCGTAATATGGCAATACATTTGTATAATGCAATAAATATGTACTTCAATACTTGTGCTACTGTATTAGGACCAAACCATTGTCCAACATCTTTCCCTTCTGAAGCTCCTGTCACAGCAATTTGGTGAATTGAGTATGCTGCAGTCTTTTTGTCTGTAAAACGCTCCAAAATTTTCAAGTATGTGCTATTCTTAGTTTCTGGTGTCCATTGCCAATCTCTACCTATCACAATATGTGTATGATATAAGGTTCAAATTTTTACATAGCACTAAATGCATTCGAATACAAGATACCATAATTAAATTAAATGCAAATTACCTAAGTGTAAAGTAATTAAAGCTTGTCCAAGTACCATTTGTCCGCATCTTAGCATGCAACCCCATCCTTTATCGGATGTAAATGTAGTACTGGATTCACCAATTGGTACAAAATTTTTGCGATATGTAAACCATAATTTAGATCTTATATCCCTACGAATTGCCTCGAGTTCTGAAATTGAAGATCTTATACATATAAGCTGGTAAAAAATTTCTTTTTATCATCACTGTCTATTAAACCTTTTATAGCATTGTATTTTTTTCCGAGAACCCAAACTGGCTCATCTGTTTGTGGTATGTCCACTGGTTCATCCATGATGTTTTGTGTAAAAAGGCTGTCCATTTTTACAATTACTATAAATGCTAGTTATACTAATCGGTAATTTTCAATGTATCATATGGTTTAAATGTTATGTTTTTTTTATAAATATGTGGAAAAAAAACAAAATTGGTGCTGCCTTCTTCGACGAAAAAATAAATGATCGAAACAAGGTTAAGCGTTTATCAAAGGAGAATGATATTCCATGTATGTATACAACATACAGCACAACCACCTTCAGCTGAGCTAAGCAGCATAGGTTATTGTTCGTTCAACAAAGATATCATTGTTTTCACAAATGACATTCGTAATGTATCCGTGTCCACTTTACGAAAACATCAACAATATTATGCTAACAACACTGCAGCTGATTTTTAAGGTAAGATGATAAGATGATAATTATTTTTATTCTTAGGAAGTGCAGTACCAAACAATAAACCATCCAAAATTAATGTAACTAATCGTTATAGTTAAATGTAATTAAAAATATTCTAATAGTGACTTATGAAATATTAAGTCAAACACGTATGCAATATCGCGTGTTTGTCATTTTTATGTATGTATGTACATATCATAGAAGGTGCGTTCAGATTACTTACTCTTCACACTAGATGGCGCGACCATTTTCACATGAAAAGCATACAATAACAATTGTCCACGTGCATCTCTAAGTACATATGAATTTCGAAATTCTCTAGGGGCGATTTGAATAATGCATTTATTTAAATTGTTATATCGTTTTATAATGCAGTAACACATCACATAACTAACTAATATTATTATGAGATTTTTAAATAGAACCTTTATACATACCTATCCGTCTTATATGTAAGCATCGATGAAAAAGAAACTTGCGAGTAAAACAAAACAAGTACATACTACAGGACCGCAGTACCATAGTACATCATAGATAGATCTCCTGACCTCGGTAGCTGCTTAAAATAGCTGAAATGAAATATAATAGAAAGCGATATTTGAAAAATATAGATAATTTTGTAAACTGTATTTTATTTGAAGAATTGAGTATCTTCATACACGTATTTGTAATACGTGTGACAACTCTGACGTAGAAATGTAGTTACGGGATAAACACAAAAAATTAATTTACGGTGGGAATCATCAGATAGCAAAATGACTACGTCTAGTGTACTTAACGGCGCTGATTTCGTTGATTTTTTTCTAGACTGCGTTACAGAATTCAATAGTTTGATTATTTGATTATTTCACGGGAGCGAAAAATTTGAAAAATCTTTGGAAACTTATTTAAGGGAAACCGATTTTGGTAGCGGCTAGCGTTGTATGTAGATATAATCATGTATATGTGTGTGTGACAGAGCTAGGCATTGTTCGAATTAAATTTTATTCGAAGAATTTATTCGGAATACTACTCCGATAAAATTTTATTTGAAGAATTTATTTGAAATGTTATTCAAATAATGCCCAACTTTGGTGTAGCGTTAGATTATCATGTATATGTCTGTGTTATGGGCATAAAGAATCGCGAAATATATTATACATTTCATTTTGTAATTAACTTTAATATTTCTTTAACACTTCTTTAAGCCTACACGATCATTAAGAGCAAGTAGTCATGATACGAAATTCAATAATGGAAAATGAGGCAAATAAAGTAATTGAACGAAGGCAAAGACTGAAATGATTTTTATTAGCTAAATTAATCGACCTTGCTGCTGACCCTCACGGAGACTGAGACTGATCATCTTGTTGAAAACGTTAAATAAATCAAATGATAAGTAACTCTAATCTTTAATAGATTGTAGCCGGCAATCAAATCCGTAGTAATCAGCAATTAATATAGCAGTAGAAGAAGAAACGAACCGGATTAAATAATAGCTGAAAATAGAAGATATTCGTGGAGAAATACAATGAAAGTTTATCTATATAAATAATATTCAATAAAAGTTGTATTATAAAATATTATACTGAAATAAAATATTTATATTCATGTCCGTGAAAACCATTCCTTAAATACGGGGCGTTCCATAATTCGTGGTATAAATTATGTCAGGTAGTTTCGATGACTGGAAGACGAAAATCAAGAATAACGAAATTGCGTAGGAGGCTTCGTTTTCGAGGAAATCAAATTTTAAACATCAGTCGAATGGATGCATTTTGTACAATATTTTGGCTAAAAATAATAAACTAAACTCAACGAAAAATACGCTGATTATTTTAGTATCCTGTGTGTTTAACGTATCCTTCAATCGTATCCCGATAGTAAACAAGCCCTGACATTATATCATATGTGCAAACAATTGTATTAGCGGTCTATAATGATCGATTATTAATTAAGTACAGGTATACTCGACTGATATTTCTATGCAATTTTCTCGAAAACGGAGCCTCCACGCAATTTTATTATTCTTGATTTGTACCATGAATTATATTTACCATAGTTATTTGTATTATGAGCATTCTTTGTTAATAACGTTTTCTACCAGCACGTAGATGTAACAATTGAACTCAGTTTTAATCATAAGACACCGATGGTTGCTTATGGTAACAACTATCACGACCCGCTAATTCTCTGTTAACAAGTAACAGACGTTATAAATTAAAATTAGAACACTAATTGCTTTGTAGGTTTATCCAATGTTTGGGAAAGGTTTTAGATACGTAAAAACGAAGGATGGTATTAACATAATGATTACTACCGTCAAATGATATCTTTCAAATAGAGCTGACGATAAGTAATACGGATAAAAGCCAGGAGATGTAATTTTTTCGATCATTAAAAGTGAAACTTTGTGATGATCAAAAAACCGCAGGATGGTCGCGGAAACACTCAACGGCGACGTCGCAGACGGCCGGATGCGAACAAAATATTTTTGAGTTACCGCACGAGATTGGTATTGCATAATATTCGTGCCATTACACCGGCGATACGGTGCTCCGATTGGTGCAAAGAACAATTTCCAATCTCCTATATATGTTCAAGTTCTACCTGCACAGCCGACTACTTACCCACTTAACGTTTTCCGTTTATTCCGGTCAGTCGCTCCATCCTGCATAGCGTTATGACCATTCCATGTTTCCGATTTATGGAATTTGTTCTAAAATAATAGAAGAATAGATTTTTCATGCTACAATAATAGTACAAATTCTCGATAGCTTAAATTTATTTATTGTTTTATCTGATGTGAATTTCCGAGTGCTAGTGTTAACACGACGGCAACGTCATTATTGTGTTTATGGATAATAATTTATGCAATTCAAAGCATTAATCACAAGGTAAGTATTTTCACAGTAATTTTTATCTCCGTTGGATCAAGCCGAGCTTCAACATCATTTGCTAGGAGATTCGTTTTATTATTCGGTCCCATTAAAAAATTTCGCCAGTATTTTTCCCTTATCTTGCTTAATCCTAAATTGTCTCTTAGTGCAAACAAAGTTCTTCAACTGGGTTAAATTTACTGACAGCTCTTGCAATTAGCTGCTACATCGCTTGACACATCATTTATCTCGATTATTTCATTTTATTTTATTTCTTCACTTTGTTCAAAATTATCAGAGTGTGTCATTAGAATATAATACCATATCCACAACATAATAAACATACTCGTGAAGTGTAGTTGTACATTAGTTTGTTGTACAATCGATTATTGCAGTTTTGATATGTCATCAATTATTATTTTATATACATGGAAAAATTGTATCGGTGCAACGAGTAACATTTAATTGATGCTGCATAATCGATCACATACATTGAATACCTTTGTTTAAATGTCAGCGCGCATTTTTTTTTAGGAGCGAAATCTCTTGCAATGCAATCTCCTTTCATAAACTAGATTTCCTTGGGACTTTCTACACCTATGTTACTCATGCATTCTTATCTCCGTGCGAATCTCATTAAATCATTCAACCAGGAAGCAATATGTTGCTGATTGATTCAGATAATTTATTTTTCAATAAGCCTAGACGGAGTTATCGATTTAAGTATAACAGTTCGAGTTGAGCATACTAACGTAATAACTCACTGAAATTATAACGCAGCGTTGTCGCTCGTTTCGCAGCTTGCAGAAAATCGTGACAGAACCAATTGTGAAACGGGAAGCATTGATAATAAATGATTTTTATTAACAGACATAGGGATTAGAGAAAAAGCCGATAACGTTTCTGCACACAGAAAGCACTTAAGCTCAGACACAATGTCATGCTCTAAGTTTAGTAATGAAACACGGCACATTAAAAGTTTTTTAATCTTAGCAATCTTAATCCTAAAGATAAACAAATTTTTACATAGCGTCGTAATTTCGAAAGCTGAAAATCTGAAGCAGTGGTTACTTTTTTCATTTCCATAGCTAGAAACTATCAGGCACGTAGGATGAAATTCAGACTTAATTTCCTCGAACACGAGATTAGCTGCAAGAGAAATCGTAATCTACTATTCAAGAACGCATTACAAATCGCAGCGACTTTTCAGGTTTCGAGAGCCTTTTCGTGAAAGTGTGTGAAAGCACGCGCACTGCTTCTCAAAAATTAGTAACTGGAATATAAGAGGAAAAAGTAGCGTAGCGGTGTTAAAGCGACGATCAATAATGTCGAAGCGCTCGCGCGGGACCGTGGTCTTATCATTTACATCGTGACAATCGTTTCGCCGTTGATCGCGAGTGCAGTACGTCAACGTAATCCGAAATGTTTGATCGTCCATCGTGCGAATCGTTTATAGTCGTGGCAAACGCGTTCTAAACTTCCTCGATGATTCGCGTTTAAATTGGACAATTGTACAAGGTTCGTACGAAAGCGCGAGATATTAACAGATTGTGGATTTCTGAACAAATATGAATTTTCGCGAGTGAATTTTTCCAAAATCAAGCAGCTCGATATGCATTCTCCATTCGAGTCGATCGAGACAGAAATGGATCTTTTTTAAACATTTCTTTGTAAACGATCAAAAACCCTGCGAACGCATAAAATCGGCAATCTGCTTGTTCTACTATAATCGAGTCTAAATCGGTATACACAAAACCAATACGTGTTGTCTTAACGTGACAGAAATAAATTTATCCTTTAGCGCGATTTTAAACATGCCAGATAATGTCAACAAGCGGGGTACGTGAAACCGGTGAAATCGGTTCGTAATTTGGTTCGTAAAATCGATAGCAAATGTAAATGATTACGTCGTTGAGTGATTCGATTGAACGAAGAAGAAAATCTCATCTGCGGGCATGTGCAGTCATGAATATTCCAGATTTGTCTAGTGGTGACCGAATTTCGCAATCGTCCATTACCCTCGCTGTTAACCTTTTTTGGACACTATCAAATTAGAAAGTCGCGAAGCATTGTAACGCTGTCCCCGCGAAATCACGGCTCATTGTTCTGGTCGAATTGTTCTGCCTTGAAACGGGAAGGAAGCACGAAAGTGGTGCTCGTTGGACGAAAAGTTTGTCACAGAAGTAAATACGTTCTAGGAACAGTTATCGTCCCTGTTTCGTCGGTAATGCGGCATTTATGGCATTTATGGCCGTATTACGACAAAAAATGTTAAAAGAAATGATTACGCTATGCATTATTGCATTACTATCGTCTTTATGGGCGCATTTAAATATCGTGGCACGAGCTGGCAAATCGCATGCAGGCACCACGTGTATACACAACTGTTGCTTTGCGTAACAGGTTGCCGTGGTACCTGTGCGGAGAATGTCGCGCCAGCACGTCGATAATCTGGCCATGGATGAAAGCGTACTCGAAAAATTGCTAGTGCATTCGGACGACGAGGTACCGGATAAATCGAGGAACCACTAAATTTCGTGAATACACTGACTTCTCGAAGCACGACAGGGCTCGAAACACAGCAACTGCGATACGCAGCTGGCTGCGATCGCCGAGACACTCCGCATTGCGGTGTCCTGAAGAGAACCAGAGAACTAGTTTTTATACGCCAAAATTGAAAGTAACAATCGCGATGAAGATTACGATGCTTCTGACGAGTTTCGTTTGGCTAAACGATTTTATCGTAAAACGTATTGGCAGTGCAGTTAGGAAAAACGTATAAATCGAGTGTAGGTGAATTTTGCGAGTTTGCGTCGCGAGGATTAAACTTTATCGAGGAATGCTAATTATAATTCGACGGCGGATTTTATCCTTTTATGTGAAAAACGAGCGGGTGAAGTGTGATTTTAATCTTTCAATTGGTTCGGCAAACTTTTATTTTCGATAAAGTTGAAACACGTTTGAGAACGCATCCGTCGATGAATCAGTGTCAACGATCCGATTGATCTGCAGATGAAGGAAGTTGCAGGAGCATTTTTCAAAACTGGGATTAAAATTAATACTTTTGCAATTGAAACAATATCTTAACACGATCGAATACATACTCAGATTATTGATAAAGCCGCGGAAGACGGACGATGTGATTAACAATGTAGTCTTATCAGCAAGACAGATGTTTCATTGTAAAGTGGAATTATACGATATATCGTATCGTATCTTTTATTATCGTATCTTTTCCGAATTTTTCCTTGCAGTTTTTCTGTTACAATATTGCGATTGTAATGAATATTTGATACTCGCTGGACATCTTCGATTCTTTCGTCTCATTTGCAAGATAGCAATACATATTCCCGTTATTGCCCGCAGCGTCTTCGGCTGTTCGAAGTACACGGCACTTTCTACTTTCGTGATTTTATTAGGTCATTGCGACTACTTGTCTGCACACAATAATCCTTTCTCTGATGTCGTTAGTTTCTCGTTCGATTTCGTCGTTTTGCAATAGGCGACAGAACGAATGTTCCTTCTGTTAATAATAAAACAACAAAGTCTCCGATTCCAGTTCGAAATTGGCCTGTTCTGTCGCGATTATTACGGCAGTTCCGATGAAGCTTGCCCGATTATAATAAACGTTACCCGAACGCTATAAATTGTGAAGAAAGTTCAGGCAAGGGTTAGGCGTGCATAAACAAAGGCGTATATCATGCGACTGGTTGTACTATTTCGCGAAGTATAATAGAGTTCACTGAGCTGCATTTGAAACCAGTCACCTTTCAGGACACGATGGAGAGAAAGAAGTCGAACACCGTTGATACCGCCAAGGACACAGAGTACGGCACGTGAGTTTTATATAACTACAATATTATTTTACGGTAACTCCCCCTGATCCTTTGTTTATTTCGAAGAGAGAAATTCCCTTCACATGGAACTTATTGCGTCGACAGAGTCGTTGGCGTAGCGTGACTGATCTATTGAATTGGCAACTAAGTAATTGCCGATTTGTTCAATGAAATAAAAAATTTTTTTCCTTAGAACGAAGTTTAATCTGTAATGTATTTTCCATTTTGTTCGATGACCTTTTGCCGTCTCTCCGACAAACTTGAAAATTCCACGCTCGTAGAAAGTCTGATCCTTTTCGGCCAAAAACCGAGTTAAGTGAGATTTTACAGCGTCATCATCGTTAAAAGTTTTGCCACGAAGGGAGTTGTCCAGGGATCGAAATAAGTGGTAATCCGATGGCGCGAGATCAGGGCTATATGGTGGGTGTAACATCGATTCCCAACCAATATCCATCAATTTTTACCGAGTGGACAAAGACGTGTGCGGTCTAGCATTGTCCTGCTGGAAAATGACACCTTTACGATTGACCAATTCTGGTCGCTTTCCCTTGACCGCTGCATTCAATTTGTCCAGTTGCTAACATTCACGGATAATAAAAAATAACATAATAATAATTTTATAATATAACATTTACGGATATCATAAAAATGGGAGTGAGAAACATCTATAACTGAAATCGGCAATTACTTAGTTGCCAACCCAATATATTTGACCTTTACCGATGCGATGCTAATAAATGTTTATTTCGATTTTTGTGTATCTGCTGTTCGATGATAGTGTAAAATACGAAGATGAGGTCGTACCATCGTGGATATTTTGGAAAAAGAGAAGATACGTGGTGGGAATATTGGCGTTCCTAGGATTCTTCACTTCGTACATACTTCGAGTCAATTTGAGCGTGGCTATTGTCGCGATGACTGCAAACGTTAAGAAAGTCGATGCCGACGGAAATATTTACTTTGTGAGTAATCGATTTTTTTTTGGTCACCGTTGACAGAAAATTTGTAATAATTATTAAGCATCGTGGAAGAAGACAAGATATTTTCCAATCTTTCCGTACATGTGCATGCGCAGAAGTACAGACACAGTCGTACAATTTTCAGAACGTGTCAATAGACCAGAATCAGTGATTAGTGGCATGAATGGATCAAGGAAGAGATCTTATCAGAAATACGATGTGTTTATAGTACTTTACCCATTGACTTGACTTGTCTTTGCTGATAAACGGTTATCCGAAGCGCTCGTCGTTGTTCTTTGAACCTGAAGCGATCCAAATTCATATACACACATAAACGAAAGAATGTTGCACGGATATTACTATTAACTTCTTGCACGCTTCGTATGTCTTATTGTTTACTTTTATCGGTGAAAGATAGAACAAGTAAGGAATAAGAAAAATCGTGAAACTCTGTTATTTAGAATATGTAAGAATTACCTCTGTTTTGCATAATTTTATTTGTATACAGATTTAGCGTGTTCTTTGCAGGAGAAAGAGTTCGATTGGGACTCGAAAACGCAAGGGCTGGTCCTGAGCTCGTTCTTCTACGGATATTTGAGTACCCAATTACTCGGAGGATGGCTCGGAGCTCGTATAGGTGGGAAAAGGGTTTTTGGTCTCGGAATCGCAGCCACAGCCTTTTTCACCATTATTACGCCGCCATTGACAAGAATAAGCGTTTACATCCTAATTTCTCTAAGGATAATCGAAGGAATCTGTGAGGTAGTTTAGTATGTTTTTAGGATCATTTGTAATTTTATTTATCGATTTTTTTCAACATATTTTTTTAAAGTATTCCTTCTGGTATGTTAATGAAATACGTCGTCCGAGTGTTAAATTTTTCAATTTAAAAAATCGGTTTTTAATACTAAAATTAATTTGTTTGAAGCACAACTGCAGTGAAACTAATCTTCATATTAATCAATCATTAATGTCTGACATTAATTCGTCAGATTAATGTCTGACATGCGATTCCGTAAGTGTACAATATTTTATTGTGCTGTTCTATACAGCCGCACAGACTAGTGGAATGTGGAGGACATCTTATATCTTGATATCTTATTTCCTGAAGAAAATATTCGATTAAATAAAAATCGAACATTTTTGTGCAAATTTTCGATATTTTAGATTGCACTTTTTTCACTTTTTGTTTTATGTGGAGTATAGTTTATTTCGTTATATTTTCGTTATATTTTTAATTTAAACCGGTCTGATAGTGTATTTTTGAATCCCAGGGAAATCCCAGAAACACGTCAACATTGAAAAATGCTGTTCAACCTGTTTGACGAGTCTTCTCATTTTTATGCAAATCTAGATTCGACCGTGACAAATACAAGGAAAAAGCATAAATGTCCGTAACGAAAATCGGCTGCACTAGATAAACGTATTAAAGGACTACAATGAGAATGCATAATAACTCGTTTACGACAGAGAAATTTTAAGACTCTTAACTTCTTAACAGCCATGCCACTGTATGTCACGAGCACACTAAATTAACAAAGAATAGTTTTAAACAGTATAAAACTGATTAAATTCGAAGCTATCTCAGACGTTAAACAAGTTTAATAAATGATTTAGTTTCGGAATGACACATATAGATTAAAATATCCGCGTTAAGGGGTTAAGTTTTTTAAACTCTTTTTCTGTTTAATTTCTAATTAATTGATGTCATATGTTGCTAGAACACAACAGAGGAATTTACCAAAGTGTGGTTGGTTCTTGTTTCGATTGAAGAAGTTGCTGCTGTCACAATTTTCAAACATTTCTGATGATTTCGCGAAAAAATGTTTCCAATGAAAGTTAATCGACATGCAGGCTTCTCTAAATTTCAATATAACAACATTTTTTTTTAAATGCACATATTATTATATATTCTTGATTTCGTAATGTCACACCCGTTATCAAAACGAATTCAACGATCTACTCTACTGTGGTTACGAAGTCGTTTCCTGTCCAATTGGACGTCAGATTATGAGCTATTTTTAAAGTGAGATGTAAAAGATGTAAACGCAGGCATGGGTCTTATCAATAGTTGCGGAGAAATTGTGGTTCTGTAACAATGAAGACGGTGAAAATAGAAATAGTATTAACACTAAGAATTATGCTACATGATGGTAGTAATGTGATAAATAACATTCACGATGATGAGAACAGTAATAAATTTAATTACAACTAACGTAGAGGGAGGGTAAAGCGTAAAACGCGAAGAGGGAGAGTTAATAGGATGTAACAGATGGCAGATTGTAAATTTGTTTGCAGGGCGTCACTTATCCTTGCATACACGCGATATGGGCGCAATGGGCGCCTCCTCTGGAAAGATCGAAATTAGCAACCCTCGCGTTTTCCGGAAGTTTCCTCGGCACAGTGTTTGCCATGCCAATCGCCGGTTTAATGGCAGAACACCTTGGATGGGAGTCCATTTTTTACGTTTTCGGGGCCGCGGGCCTCGTGTGGTTCTTTCTTTGGTGGATAATCGTGAAGGACAGGCCGGAAGATGATCCGTACATTTCCGAAGCGGAACTAGAATATATCAAAAGTTCCCTTGGGAATAGCAACAAGGAAGAGGTGAGTATGCAACGGAATTGAATCAAAAATATCAACTGGTACTTACTACAGTGGAATCTTGATTATCCAGGCTAAGCACTGTATCGTGAATGATCGGTTGATAGAACAGTAACTCGGTTACAATGCTAGATTTCATCATTATTGATTTATGCAGCAAATCGTTTTGCATATGAATTGCCTTAGATTGAGCTGATTCCATGTGAAACGTATTTGGATATTAGATAATTTTGATATTGAAGGACCGAATAATCGAGTTTCTACTGTACTTGAACAATGCAAAAGGCTCGAGTATTTCTAAGAAGACTATTTTTCAACCTTGCAGAAAATTACTCATCCATGGAAGAAAATGTTCACTTCTCCGCCAGTGTGGGCTATCATTGCAGCACATTTTAGCGAAAATTGGGGTTTCTACACTATGCTCACTCAACTGCCGACATTTATGAGCGGTTGGTCTAACACATATTACTTTATATTACTTTTTTATTTTCAATCTGCCTTTTTGGGACAAAATTACACGCTTAGCTATACTTAGAAACTTTGACAAACAGAAATAGACTATTCATAAGATAAAGCCAAAAAATACTGGGAAACTGTATTATACCATACATACAGCGAATAACGATAATATTTGGACACCACTTAAAATGCTTTTAAAATTAAGCCAAATTACTCGAATTTTCGTGAGACGTTAGATTGATTAGTTTACAGTAGAAAATGAGTAAAAACATTTTTCCGGAAATTGTAATTGATTGCAGTAACAAAAATAATAAAAAAAACTCATGTCTTTTATCTTTGTATCTGAGCCTAAAACGAAAATGTGAACAATGCGTTTTGTAAATTTCGATAATTCATATGCATTATGAAAATTTCATCGAATCGGTTGACGCAGAATCAAGTTATTGAAATATGTAAAAATCTTAAGATTTACTACAGTTATTAGCTGAAAGTCGTGTAGAACTGCAACTTTAGCTATCTTATTAAAGATAGTCGACCGATTAGTCAACCGATTTTTGATGAAATTTACAGTGCGCATACAAATCACCAAGATAGGCTTAAATAAGGAAGTTGAAAAAAACATCACTTTTTAACTCTCTTCGTCATTTCAACCAATTGTAATTTTTACAAAAATTTCTTTACCCATTGTTCAGTAAACTAATCAGTCTAACATCTCAATTAAATTCAAGTTATTTGGGACACGTTTAAAAAATTATGCGTTCTAAAATGATGTGCGGTCATTATTGTTACTCACTGTATATAGCATTAACTCTAATGATTGAAAATTATTAACTTATTTCTCAGATATTCTCGACTTCAAGTTGGACAAGACTGGATACTTATCCGCCCTGCCGTATTTAGTCATGACTTTGGTCGTTCAAATTTCTGGACACTTAGCAGATTATTTAAGAGCGAGGAAATTGTTGACAACCACGCAGGTGGGTTAAATATTTATTCACGCATCTGTCGATGTGTTTGATATATTTTTCACAGAAACTTATCGTAACAAATTTCCTGTCGTAGGTTCGCAAATTATTCAATTGCGGGGCTTTCGTATTCCAAACAATATTTATGACGACTACAGGTTTCATCTTCACACCTGCAGGAGTAGTTATTTGTATCACTATAGCTGTTGGCCTCGGTGGTTTTGCGTGGTCTGGTTTCGGGTAATTTATATTTTAAGAAATATTAAAACGAATACGAAGTATTAAAATATTAAGCACAGTAGTAAAAATATTACAGAAATCTGTAATCGATAATATATATTGATCTGCATTTTGTTTTCCTCTTAGGGTAAATCATTTAGACATTGCTCCTAGGCATGCAAGTGTACTCATGGGAATAGGGAACACTATTGCAACATTGCCTGGTGTTGTTAGCCCTATCATTACTGGTTACATTGTTCAAAATAAAGTAAGTTAGTATGTCACAATGTACTTATTTTTATCTGAATTTGTCAGTGAATTATTACAGTGAAAAATCGCTATTTAATTTTTACCTTGATATCATTTAATTAATCGATCAATTGTGTTAATCGATAATAATACATTCTATAGAGTCCCGAAGAGTGGCGCACAGTGTTCATAATTGCTGGTGCAGTTTATTTATTGGGTGCAGTCATCTATGGTTTATATGCATCTGGTGAGAAACAAAGTTGGGCGGACGAACAACGGAGGACAGAGACAGAATCAAAACGATCATATGAAAATCCTGCCATGGAAGTAGACAATTTATAATATACGTAGGAAAAATAAATCGATCAGATCAAACAAGTATTATTATGAACATATTACTCTCAACGAGTATAATGTTTCGAGTATTGTATAGTATTTTGAGTATATTATACCACAATTATACGCGTATAAAATGTGTTCACAAACAGTTAGATCACTGTGGATTCTTTCGCATTTATGGAATTTACAAATTTTCATAATACCAGAAAAAGTATTTTTATCAACGATATAAACTATTTTATATATATAATCGCTATAAAAAAAATTGTAATCCATTTACAACTATGAAAATTCAATAATTTTATACTATTATATTTAAAAAATATTTGAACAATAATTTTTATGGAACTATAAGAGTATAAGTAAAAAATGTTACAATATTTTTCTAAATATTATATAGTAACGAGAAATTATTAAAAAATTAATATTTAAATTTTTAAAAATACTATTGTTTCATTTACTGTTTGGATTATTAATAATTTTCATGTATAAACTGTGACTTCTAAATACATGTGAAATGTATGTACAATTAACGTACATAGTGTACCTCATCACTTTATTATTTAAGTACTTTATGATAGAAAAATTATTGTTTATAGACACAACAAAAAATTTGACCAATAGAATAATTAATATTGACTACAAAATAAACAGCTACATACAAAGTCATATATAAATAGATACTTAGGCTATCAAAACAATCAGTTTAATGAAGTAAATAATTGTTTTAGAATACACAAAAACTTGAATGTATTTCAATAAAATTAATAAATCTCTACACACATCAATTATAGATGACGGAAATTTTATTAATACTATATTAATACTATATTTTATTAATACTAATTAATACTATATTTTATTAATACTAATTAATAAATGAGGTTCGTTTTTATTACGTATAAACGTATAATTCTTAACCTCCTAATTACGTTTAATAAGTACTAGTAAATATAATGAAGAAGTACATATGTACATAACGATTAACTATTTAAATTACTGTTGTTTTATTAGCAGTTTTGAATTTCAATTCAATTTCGATTAAAATAAGAATTAGTGAAATGTTTCTGAGTGGTGACAGATGAACAATGATTGTTATTTATAATCGGTGACTAATTCCATCAAGTAATAATTAATTTGTTTTAATCGTAATCATTAATTAATCAATCGAGTGAAAAATATTAATCGATTAATGCTCAACCCTACACATACACAAGTATGACGTAAGAATTTAGTCGTCCTTCAATTGGTAAATGAATGATCTTATGGAAGCATTCCAAAATGAACGATCGTATTTATACAGCTAGTAACGTCGGCCACAATAATTTCGCACACATTTCAAGCTAGATGAATTAACGATTAAAGCTGTGCCAAAATATTGCTAGCATTAAATTTTGCATCTATAAGAGGTAAGAACTCTTTTAACGTTTATGTATACATATATGTATGTACATATGTACGGACATTGAAAACGGTAGGAGAAATATTTGACAGTTTCAGTGTGAGTATAACCTATTTTACGTTCGTCAACTTCGAACCGTTTATAGATGTATTGTTCTATAGATTTCTTATGAAGAAGATTTCTACTTTGTAATTGTAGGAAAGATAAAATATTACACGTTTAGTTTAGTCGAATATTACAATGATTCGAATGAAACAAGTGAAATATTCTTACGCACATATCAATACGACACATATGTATATCTAGTCTTTTAAAAAATTTCCAATTCCTTTATCGTAAGTTAAATATGTTTAACTGTTATCTTTATCTACGGAATTGAAATAATTAGACTCTTTCCAGAAGGATCACATCTATTAATCAGCAATAATCTACAGCTTTCTGATAAAGGTGGTAACCTTATTTATCTCAAATGGTTTTAATGCAAAAATAAAATGTGCATCATCATAGATTAAGACTTTCAATAGAATATGGTGCATTAAAATTAATAAATATGTATATGCTTAATTTAACGAATAACTTTATAGGTATGTATTTTTGTATGTTAATGACATTTATATATCTTTACAGATGTCACTAACCTTTCAACAAATTATATTGGATGCTAAGAAATTAGTAATTAAAATATCAGATCATGAAAGTGCTGCCGATAATTTGATAAGCGAAATAGAATCAGTTTTTAGTCAGATCATTAATATGAAACAGGTAAAAAAATTACATACTTATGTTAACTTGTACCAAACTGTAATTTATGATAGATAATTGATAAATTATAGAAAACAATAATTTAAACCCAATAATAAATTATATAAAAGTAACATAATTAAATTCTTTAATAATATGTTGTTGACAAATTTCTTTAATATGATAAAAGTAATTGTATTGATATTTTTATGGAAATGAGAATAAAATTCTAATTTTTATACTTTCTGTTTGTATTATAAAACGTATAGTATCAAGAAGAAGTAGAAATTTTGAACAAAGAAGCAAAACAAAGACCACACGTACAATTAATTGCAAATATACACAGGGAAAGTAAGCACTTGCAAGAAATACAAGCTCAAAATAAGCAATTGAAGAATGCATTAAAAGACCATCAACATGCTCTTGAGTTAATAATGTCTAAATACAGACAACAAACTGCAGCTTTGTTACGTCTGTGTAAAACAGATCTTACATCATTACAGAATTCAAAGTATACTAATGTAAGTATAAGTTGCTTTCAATTATAATTGGTACCACTAGTTTATTGTAGTATTACTTTATCTTGGTTCTTATAAAATTGTAGATAATTACAAGTCAAGCTGATAAAATTAATGAAATGGCAGCAATAATGAGAACCGCAGCTGCTATAGACGAAGAAAATGAATTAAAAGAGAAGGAAATGTATCATAGTTTAAAGGAGGAAAATGCAACACTGCGGGAATTAGTAAATATTGCGAATAAATATGGTTCTCTAAACAAGGAAAACGAATTGGAAAATAAAACTGTTCAAACAGAGCCGGACGCCTTA
Source organism: Megalopta genalis (assembly GCF_051020955.1). Lineage (NCBI taxonomy): Eukaryota > Metazoa > Arthropoda > Insecta > Hymenoptera > Halictidae > Megalopta > Megalopta genalis. The sequence continues at coordinate 15,847,728 of NC_135019.1, read as the reverse complement.
TAAGAAAATTTTGTAATGTATACAATTCTTATATAAAGTTCATATTATTTATTTCATATTTTATAGCATAATTAATATCAAAAAAAAGAAGTGTATTATCTGTATGCAATAAAGTGCACATGCAATATATGATCTGTACACACTAAACATTTTTAATGAATTTTATTAAACGAAAGCATTTCTAATTGTTGTATTTATTTCACGTCACTATTTCGAGTAATAGTTGTTGCCTTATAGTTGGAAGAAGTTTGTTTTTATAAAAACTAAAGGAATATTTTCTCTAAGAGCAAAGTATTTGAATATTCCCGCCTTTTGCATATGGTCCAAACATTTAGTAATAACTGTTCATTCAATAATAGAAGGAGAAAATGTAAGGAATCATATTTGAAAATAAAGTAACATAAAAATCAAGAATAAAAATATTAGAAGTTCGATTCCGTTTTCACTATTAATAATTAAAATCTACAAATAGCAACTCTTAATCTAAAATCTAAATTATGCAGACTATCATTGTCGGATCAAAAAGATTTTTAATCATCAATAATTTGAAAACAAAGCTGAAATATCACTTATTTCTTGATTTTTATGTCACAATATTAAAAGAATCTATATAAGTGTTCATACAATATTAGATAAATTTTTTTTAAACAATCTTACCTTACCTGCATAACATTATTTGACCATGTACATTACGAACACATACAGATCATTCTTATGAAGGTGAACTTTTAATGCTCGTGACTCCGAAATTTTGGATCTACACACCAGCATTCTTGCCGCTTCCGAGAGTTGATATTCCTATTCCTTACATCGGTCTTGTGGGTGAAAAAGGCCGAAGACATAGCATATAAGAAATTGAAATTGTCGGAAGCGCGGCGATATTTGAAACGTCATGGTACAATTCTCTTTCTGAGAAGACTGTGCGGTTCTGGTTGCACAGTAAAATGATGGGGATAAGCGCGCCAACTTACAACTTACAGCTTATTGATAGAGTTGTACCTACAAGTGTACGCGAGCCGGTAGTAGTAAATCTTGGCATAACAGTCTCACCCATTTGATCTATCTGGCTCTTTGTATATAAAGTTTACGTTCGAACGATCGAATATGAGAGACAGTCAAACTCCCAGTTAATCCATCAAATTCAAGGTAAGAGGGCACATTATTTTGATATTTTCTATCCAGCATTGTTTTCTTGAGCTGCAACAGCAAAAAAATCTCTGTTGAAGGAAAATGTCATTAAGCAGAGTATTAAAAACCATATCTTTCAATATTCTGACAATGAGAAGGATAGCTATATGGATAGTCATTTTAATTCAACCAGTGGCAGTGAAGAAGATAGTAAGTGTTGCATACTTTTAAATGTTAAAAAGATGCAGTACAGAAACTATATTGTTAACATATTATTTTGCAGACAAAGGTACATACAATAATGTGGTTAATGAAAAAAAAAACAAAGACTAAAGAAAGATTCCAAAACAGTGGAAGAATGAGCATAGATTCAGACTCTGGGAATAGTGTCAACAGTACAGTAAATTCTATTCAATTGTCCCTCAGCTTGTAAACAAAAATGGACAAGTTGGAAAGAAGGGATATGATTATTCGAGTCTGGCGACTCGGCAACTATTAAAACGATCCACAAGGGTGTTTACAGTTGTGGAGAATTTACTGTATTTTGCATGAAAATGAATCACATGATAAGAGCATGGCAGAAGAACACAACAGTGATTCCAGTGTTCATTCATCCTATATGAAGACAGAGCATGAACCTATATCATTAAATAGTTCGTTCAATATAACTCTTCAGAAGCACGTTATAAAATTATGTATATGTGTTTCATTTTAGGCTCTTCAACAGATGAGCAGGAAATGGAATATGGAGTTGCAATATATCTAGCAAAATAAGAGATTAGGGTTGGTAATATTGATCCAATAGTTGCACAAAAGTGAGTCTTACTAGTTTATAAAATGAATCATTTACAGAAACAGCTGAGCATATCAAAAGTAAGTATGGTGATTTGTGATTTTATTATCAAAAGTAATTTCATTTCCATTTTTTTAATTATGGATTTTTAGTTGCTGCTAGTAACTGTTACTGGAAGGAAGTAGGCAATTGCGCGAAAATATTATGATACAGGAAGATAAAAAATCAAGAAAGTCGCATTAGAAATACAAAACTCGGTTCAGAATGTTAAAGTACATGAATTTGAGGAGATCAAGAAAATCCCTACTTATGCAATTTTGATCCTTCCATCGATGTGGATAAAATATCGATCAAACCAAAATCATCCCCACGAACCAAGGATTTGAGTAAAAAGGCTCAAGCGACTCTAGACAAAGAATTAGCGTCGATGGCCGACAGATTGCAAGATTTACATGGATTCCTAATGGCTAGGCCGTCCGAAGACGAAAGATCTGAAGATCTACACAGGGTTTGAAAGCCAAGTTGTTATCTCACCAGCAGCATGCATTGTTGTGGATCCTGACACGAGTAAGGGGCTGAAAGACTTGAACGACTACAGCGATAACGAATGGATACATTACAATAGACAATTGCGTCACAAGGGAGGCAGACTGGTGGCCTACCTAGCATCGTTGTTGTCGCAATGGGAGAAAGAGTTCAACCACACTTGCATGCGAGATATGCTCGCGGCTGAAGTTTACCACGGTAGCAACAGAAAGAGCGTTTCTAAAAGATTGGCAAAGAACGACGTGGTGATTATGACATTATATAACATACTGTCTTGCGATGGTATCTCTTACCGCTGGTGGCACTGGATAGATTCTCATTGCTGGAAATCATATGTTGCTACTAATAGACATCCATTAGAACCCGCAATTGGAGGTGCAGGCTTAGTATAAAATCTATCGCTTCGGACAGAAAAAGGATGTTTACATATACATGTAGCTAGCATTGTGTCCTGAGAATATGTACAACATGTACAATAATCTCAAATTTCTGATTTCTAATGAGACAACTTTCTTGTCTATAATCGTCTTTTGATAAATATTTTTGTGTAATATAAAGTTTTCTATTGCTAAGCTGTTTGAGGTTGAAAGTCTTTTATTACAAATTTCAAATACGAAAAAAGAGGGTTAACGTGAGTTTGGGAATGCTGTAGTGTTCTATGCTTCTTCGTTGACAATGTTCTCGATCAGTTTTTGGCATTACCGTTTCCACACCTTACTGTGGCGGATACCGTAGCACCGAAGTCCTACGAGAAGAAGCAGAGGATCGATCGCAATTGATTCCCAAAACCTGAACCAATCCTCATTCTTCCTCTGTTTTGATACCGTTTTTGAATTTTTGTCTTTTTTTCATTAACTGTATTATTTTATTCAACTTTGTAAAATCATATGTTTACAATATAGTTTTTATACTGTACCTTTTTGGTATTTAAAAGTATGTAACACCTGCCCATCTTCTTCGCTGCCACTGTTTTCATTAAAAAAAACTCACTTTTATTATGTCACATTCATAATTAAATAGTTTTTACATTTAACATATATTTTATTATTTCCATAAGACTTATAAAATATCGTCAGCGATATTTAAACGAAATGTGTACGCATGCGCATTTAAATAAAGTTCTGAGGCTACGTTCGCGAGAGACCTACATACGTGTGCATGCGCACTGGAAATTGATGTTCGAAAAACGTTGGAGTTTCGCCTATGTAAGAATATTCTGTGGATTACATATATAGCATGTACAATATACATAGTACAATAACCGCAGTTCCATCTACATTCTGCCCTGTCGCCAGATACACTACATACATATGTAGTGAGCTCTGAAGAAAATGTGTAGGTTGGTGTAGTACTGTAGTTGACTGTAGTTGTGCGCACTGCTGGGAGGATAGACGCACAAGTGAACGGGTGATGGCAAGGAGTAGAGGTGATTTTTAGTGATCTTTAACAAATGGCTCTGTCCGAGGTGCACAATTTAGCTGCAATTATCGGCAACAATGGTTTTGCAGTTAACAAGGTAAGCGACGCGACCATCTTTTCACTAACTCCGACTTCATCACTGAAAAAGTGACGTTCATCTTTCCCTACTGTAAAGTACAACGCGATCATTCCAACATAATGCGTAGGAAAAGATGCGATTGTATTGTTTAAGAATTATTATTTAATCGACGAATAAACGAGATACATTATGTATACTTTATCAATGAATTTATTATTCGAACTGTTTATGTCGATACTATAATTAATGAAAATGATCTCATTTAATTAGTTGTTCACGCACAACGGCATTGTACTTATGCATACGTGAGATTTAGATTGAAAATCGTCCGCACTGATATCGGATTGTAACCGACGAAATTGGGTGGATCTGTTCAATTTTGATATTAATATCATGTTACTCCATTATGTGTATAATCACTTAACATTCCTTTGAATAATAAACAATTGTTACAAAAGAAAAAGTGCAAAACAGATTCTAATAAACGAATAAGCATTTGTATCATAAGTAACGTTTTTATCTTGTTAAGAAATAATGCAGTACTTATTATTTAATGTCATTTTATTGTAGAACAACATGGTTGAACGTAACATTAGCATGTTGGAACCACAAAACAATTATCCAGCTGATCGTTGTAACGCAGACTATAACTATTGGAATTATGATTTAATGGAGCGTAATGCACAGAAAAATGTAAGCAATTTATAATTATAAGCTAAGCCTTAAATGCAAGGCAGAATACTTTCAAACTTAAAACATTGCAGGTTATATTTTTATAATGCTTTATAAGTTGCTTATTAGAAGATAATTACATATAATACCTATATATTATATAAATAACATGTAGTACAAATATTAGTGAATAATTACTCATTTTTTTGTGTTCATGGTCACCCTTTCAAGGAATGATTCTGTCAAGCATGTTAAAATAAAATAGATATCAAGGGAGATGTAATTATGCTAGGGGCTCCGTTTTAAATAATTAACAGAAAAATCCACCAATAGCAGAACGTAATTAGTAGGTTCGCGAATAGTGGCGTACCGCGCGAGAAACAGATACGTATGTATTCGAACTTATGATCCAAGGTCGAATATGTCCATTACACACTGTAATTGCTGCGATTGAGCCATCAAAATCAAGACTACAAAACAAATTATAATTACGATCGATTTAACCTGTTAACCGGAGAGTTCATTTTTGAAAAGCGCACTCTATGCGTGTTACGATGAACTTGCAAAAATCAGTTAATCCGTCAAAAAGCGTAAAAATAAATTACAAACTAAAAAATTTTATTTTGCTATTGGATATAAAAAATTCATATTTTATTCAACACTATGTTGTAATTTTATAGTCAGAGAGAGAGAAATCCAATTTTACGAATAATTTAAATCAATGGAGTTTTTATTGTAACTTCTTCTTAATTGTTTAAACAGTTAATAAATCTTTCGAAGAACTATGTATTCCTTCTGAAAAATTTAATTCATAGAACTAATTTTTGCAAGTTATGAAATAAAATCGAATAACAGCCGAATTTTTTAGAATTGATTGTAACCTTTTAAACTAAAGATGGGCTATGAAAAAAATTGTGTAACACAAAGTTTCATAATTCTTTCAATTTCCGAATCGAAAATTTTTCTTTGTAAGAATAACGGAGAACTGTTATAAATGAACGAATAACTGAGAACTGTTATAAATGAAATTAATAACACAACCATATTTATCTTATTATAACAACCAACAGGATTTTAAATTACTATCTTTAGAAAAACGGTAAATTGGTAAAATTATATTTTATTATTCGGCACACTTATTTATTCGAGAATAGAAATTTACTAACGTTTTCTGTTCTATGTAATTTTGCCAGTTATGCATTTCGGGTATATTCAGCTTAAAAAAAGACAAGATCATGATCGACGTTTGTTTTTTCAATCGCAGAGCTCTTTTCTACTCTCGCGTTATTGTTTGGCATGATTCGTTTGCAAACTCTGATATTCATGTTTTAATTCAAGTATGTTCGAAAATTTCATAAAGACTCCGTTTGTGTTTCACTCGGAAAATTTAAGATTCACAATTGCGAACGAGAGACCACACACCGATAAAATACAGAATTGTAATGTTTGTGTATAAAATGCTGTAGACACTTGCAAACAGCATAATTACTAAGCTTAGTGGTTAATACATATTGACGATTGACAAGCGATTATTGAAGACAAAGTGTTTCATTGTAAGGGGTATTAACAGTGTTTACTCTAAATGTTGTATGGGGTTCCGTATTACAACTCCAAAGTAAGTGACCGCCATTAACGAAATCATAGTATAGGAAAGTTTTTAATTGCTAATATTTTGAAAATGAAGCCTCGAGTGCAATTTCGTCACTCTTAATTGTCATATTATTTTTAGGCGTAGAATTATTTTTGTATACATAATGTTTTTATTAAGCAGATTACTCAAGTTTGCAGAATTAATTGAAATATATTTATGTTCACGTTATCTAGAATTTATTTATTTTCTGCAAAAAATGATTTTATGTAACCTATAGTAATATCAGTTTTGTAATATTTTATTCGTTTAGATAAATATGGAGGATGAAGATGGCCAGGATTTAAACAATCCTATGGTAAATGATTTGGTCTCAAAAATCCTTGATGATGATTCGATTGTCAGTGATAATGTCCAGAGTAATAGTTATAACGGCAATATTAAATATCGCTCGGAGACACAATCCTCTATCATGGATAGGAAAATAGAGAGTAGCATGGACTTAAATTTGGCTGCTCTAGATCACTTTAATATACATTCTACATTCAGCAAATTACAGAACAGTGTTTCCAGCAATACTAAACCTGAATGTAATTATAATAACATTTGTGGAGAACTGAAAACATTGAGTCTCAATACATGTGGGGTACAATTACCAGATCAAAAGAATTTATACAGTAACGGAGTTAATGCATATCCGAGTATATACCCATCTGATTCACAGTCGTACATGTTACGTTCAAATGATGAGAATTCATGTATCAGTAGAAGTACCATGCCCCTATGTAATGATTTGTTAACAACAACGAATGAGACCAATTCAAGCAAACAATCTAATTGGTCAGAGAATTTGTCCTCCGTGGGATGTACCACGGATTTATTTGGAAATTATCAACGAATACAAAATTGCACAAATCCAGACCTGAACATTAATATGGCTTTAACATTGGCATTAGATTCTCCTGATCCAATTACCCTCAACGAGCTGGAATATAATAACATTGGACAAAATGGCACCACCAATACTTATAATAATCCATCAGCTGCTATGCATGATTTGTACAGCATGACTGCCAGTAATCAAAGTTATAGACCAAGTTCGGCAATGACTGATTTGAGCATTGATTCTGGTTTCCTCTCGAATTCTCCATTGCAACATTTTTCTCCGGCTGATACGAACTTGCACAATTGTTTTGGGAATAATATACAACGCGGTAGTGCCGGCGATTATAAGGATTTACAAGACTCTGGTAGATTAAGCATGGCAAATATCTCTATACCAAACGAACAATTTCAATTTTTGCAACAAGCTCGTACTTACAAGTTGGATCAAGCTGTGGACCAAGAATACAAACAACTGATCGATTATTATCCAGGTGTAAATGACATCACCACGACGTCAATCAATAGCTTAGATACGAATGATAACTGTCTTTTGGGTAACGATTACAGAATCGACAACAATCTGTTGAAAATTATCAGTCCAAAATCTAAGACTATGGAGACCAAGACATATTCACCGATCGGATTTCCAAAGAATTTAAGCTCACGACATGCGCACCAGTCAATTGCGAAATACGGATACCATAATTATCAACCTTACACTGCCAACAGCGGCGAGGCTTTAAAAATGCTACCACAGAGCTCTGCATCGTATCACGACTTGAAACAGCCTAACTGTACGTACAAAATGGAAGGACTAGATCTCACCAAAAAAATAGCTTTTCCTTCCGTAAACCATTTGACCAATCAAATCCCAGGGTCCTCAATGAACAAGGATACTTTTAATTACATTGTAAAGCAACGACATCACATACCAAGAATACAGAATGCTCCTGGCGTCTCTTCCGGAAATGTTCTATTCAATTCAGGAATAGTACCGAATCCGAGCACAGTCAGATCTGGAGTGTTTCCATCAGTGATGCCAGTTCCTGTACAACTTCCAGCTCCACGCTTGTTTTCTGTGTTCTACGGTGGAAGCTTGAGTCTTCGAAATGGAAGTTATATAGCCAGAAGAACAGCTCCTTCGAGTATACTTCATTTCAGATTGGAACAGACTTATAAGCAGTTCAAACAACTAGAGAAGGAGCGAAAAAAATGTGAGGCTGGATTAGCTGCTCATTTCCCTGGCAAAAGAGTTACGAGTGCAAACAATATACCCGTTCCTCGCCTTCAAGGAAACCCGTCACGTGTCGATCGTTTAATTATCGACTATTTAAAAGAACACGCACGTGTTATTACATTGATTGCGAAAGTAAGCCATTAAATATTCTTATTTCCCTCTTGCTTGCAACTAGACTGCAAATCCTTATATATTCATAACGTTTAAAAGTTCATAGAATATAGAAAATCCCACTCATATTTTCTTAAACAAAGGAACATCACAATCAAAATAGTTTATAAAAACAACTTTCATAAAGATTCACAGTCTAATTGCAATAAAGCGTCGAATGTTCTATACAATTGTTTTTTAAAACAGATGGAACGACTGCGAGGGACCACAATGAATCAACGCGTGCACAAAGCTATGGAGAACTGGTTGGAAGCAATAAAATTCGTCCAAGAATGCCGTAAACGAGAAATCGCCAATGCAACAAAATGTCAAAAAGAGAATCCAACGTGTATTCCTGTATATAATGACAATGGTAAGTTCTTACATTTGTTTACAAGTCAGATTAATTACTAAATCTATTTAAGCAGCCAAATTTCTATTAAAAAACTTTTTCGTTCTATAAAAAAATGTCTATGTATACGGCTGTTCCACAATTATTTTAACAGCCAAAAATGGGGGGTTCCTGAGGTTATTTGAAGTAACTTTTTCCTTTGCGAAAATGCAATCTGCAGCTTTGTTTACGAGTTATTAACGAAAAACACTGGCCAATGAGAGGTGACGGTGCAAGAGAGAGAGAGAGAGAGAGAGAGAGAGAGTCCGCGAGAGAAACCGCAGCACGAGGCTTTGACAGAAGGTCGGGACGGACTCGAGGCGCGTTCGAAATATTGAACAAATCACGAAGCATGAAATTTCCGGATTTTTTTTTATTACGTAAAAGTGATATTTTTATGAAAAACGCTGTTCACCTTTACTTTAGAACGTCTGAAGAATATTTACTAATTTTTCGGACCCGAAATAATATGCTGTCACGGTTAAACTACATATTATTTCGAGTCCGAAAAATTAGTAAATATTCTTCAGACGTACTAAAGTAAAGGTGAACAGCGTTTTTCTTAAAAATATCACTGTTATGTAGTAAAAAAAATCCGGAAAGTTCTCGCTTCGTGATTTGTTTAGTACTTCGAACGCGGCTCGAGTCCGTCCCGACCTTGCGGCCTCGTGCTGCGGACTCTCTCTCTCTCTCTCTCTCTCTCTCTCTCTCTCGCACCGTCACCTCTCATTGGCGAGTGTTTTTCGTTAATAACTCGTAAACAAAGCTGCAGATTGTATTTTCGCAAAGGAAAAAGTTACTTCAAATGACCTCAGCTACCCCACATTTTCGGCTGTTAAAATAATTGTGTACGATTTTCATATTTGAGAAATATCATACATTTACAATTTTTGAAGTAATGTACTTTAATTTAGAAATAGTTATTCAGATACCTAGTAACCCCTTGCACTATAACAACGAACCAACCTCGTGATGAATTTTTTCTGAATCGGAATAAAATTTGATTCTTCGGTTATCAAAATCTAGAAATAAAAATAAATGCAGGCGTACGAAAAATAAAAATTGTCTCGTTCTAGTAGTGAAATTAAGGACGGTGAAGTTCTAGTCTATGTAGCTGTGAAAGAAGTCGTAGTGCAAAGGGTTAAATAGGTTTTTGATAAAAGTAAAGTGTTATATGTATATGGATCAATTTGAAACAAAATACTAATAGCCTACTATTTGATATTTTGATACACAGAAATAACGAAAGATCCTCAGATATTCTAATGAACTTATAATTAAGATAGTAGCTGATTGTCCGTTTCTGTTTCTAGATATACTAAATCTGTCTGCCAGCGTCTATGAATTGACAAAGGCAACTCGGTACGCGCGAACCGGTATGTATAACGCGCTGCAGGCAACGCTGCTATACGACTTGGATATCGAGAGAAAGGTCGTCGAGTCCTCGAAGGATCCGGTCCTTGTGATAAAACGCAATGAAAGTCAGGTAGGAACCGAGATCGGCGACTACTCGAACTGTACCTAGCAAAATTTCGAGAGGCGGTTCGCCGATATGCGAACAAAACAAAAGCCGTGTGTCCAGCAGCTTTTTACCTACGTATATCCGTGTTACGTTACCGAGAAAGCTTCAGCTGGCGTTTTATCATAATTTTATCGCTGGAATAACGGAAACAAAAAAATGCCGCCCACTAATTGCAGAAACTAAAAAAGAAACCTTCAGAGCATCATTACGGAAATAGTACGCGTACTCACGCCAAAAAAAAAATAATAGGAGGGATGAGGTTGGGAATGGGGCTGGGAGGGGGACAAAAGAACCGTAGGCGTGTCTACTTTTTACAAGTTAATAGCCACTCCATAGTTTTCTACTGTACATATTTTTATCCCTACTATAGTACAGTCCTCGGGAGTGTCAGTTCTGGTATCTAATACTTGTGATCCAATCATCTATATCGTATGTCGCACTTTCAAAGTGATTTCGCTTGTTCTTCGCTGACAGACTTAACGGAGTAACTTAGTAAAGAGGGGCGGGAGTGAGAGGGATGAAACGAAGTACGACAACCGTGGACATTTTTATCTTTGGGTGTGCTGGTCTCTCGCGTGTCTCACGAATGCCAAAGATAATCGTTTCGACATAAGCGGAGGAATCCGTCGGGGGTGCGGTAAACGAAGAACAAGATTGCTCAGACGTACTAGTGGTAACAAACAAATATATATATATTTAAGTATATGTATATTCTATCGGGGTATATGTATATATATATTTGTTTGCAAGAATCTCAAACTATTACTCGTTTGCGAATGTGTCATAGGTTAGCCGTTCTAAACATAGGCTAAATTTTACCAATATATATGTTCAGACGCGCTAGACAGTAATTTCCTAGACTAGTTCAATGTGGCCTTCCTTAAATGTGTGACCCAAAATGTGTGTCGGGTAGCTGATCGTCTTGGATACTTTCGGAAAAGAACGTCTCGAGAACTGACGAGGCGATAGCCATCGATATCGATTCCTCTTTGCTCTTCAATCCGCGAGCTATAATAGAGCACAGCCTTCGATCCGATCGGTGAATAGTTAATTAGATTCGAGAAAGCGAACGATGTCCACTGTGTGACGCTACGCGCGAATTTCTATGCCGAGACGAGGAATTTCCTAATTCGTGTACTTGCTATCATAAACACCGTGCTCCGGCGAGTACGCGTACAACATAAGATACATGCAGAATTTTTTAGGCACGCGCGTATGCGAAACTCCATTACTATTCCAACCATACTCAGTATGTATCATGTATGTATATACACATGGTGCCGTCGAAAAGTCTCCGGTCTAATGTTTTTCGAGACGTATCAATGATACAATTTTCTTTCTACCGGTTGGTCTAGTAAACGTAAAACTTTTGCTACCTCCAACATCGAGTACATCGATTTCCGTGAAATCGTTCGTTTATGTCGCGTCTTTAAATTCAGTACGTTTTCTATGCTTATCAGTTTTCTTTTCGAATTTTTTTCTTTTTTTTTCTTTTTGCTACCATCAATTCAAATTTTGCCGAAATAGGTCGAGTAGTTTGTTCGTGTCACACGTTTGATTTTAATAAGCTTTTTACGGTTACCACGATTTTTCACGTGAAGCAAACGTCTACGTTTGATCTTAATTGAAACAAGACTAAGCATAGAAGGATTTCTTACCTAAGGATTTGATGACCGCTTTTGATATTCGCCGTCTTCTCTCCTTGATTCTATCGTCCGTCATCGATTTAGAACAATGCGTCAATGGTTTTAAGTGAAATTAAAAAGGAGAGGTAATTTGACTTCAATAAAGAGTTGTACGAGTACTTCGAAGTTTATATTTTGGAGAGAAGACATCTATTTTCAATTAGTCCGGAAACTTTCCAAATGCACTAAGTATATATATATACATATACAATAGAGACTCCTTTATCCGAATATTTATTTCTGTAATAGCTTGGTATCCAAACGTTCTATTATCTAATCATTGCATTATTTACACATACATTATCATCTACTAGGGAACTTGAATGCAATTTTTAGATAATAGAATGTTTTTGTATCAGGATATTACAAAAATAAACCTTCGGAGGAGAGAGTCTCTACTGTATTTATGTGTACGTTCTAGACAAATCAGTTAGTTTTATATGTCCGACTTAATGTTCAGCATTTTCGATTTACCCGGCCTACGGGATGAATTCTTTCAATATGTTTCGCAATGACCATAATGCATCATTAAGAGAGTTTTAACGTTTACAGAACTGTACACAAAAGTCCGTTTTAATTGGAAGTTGTGTCGGCGGGAAACATCGACTTATAATCTTTTTCCTTCGTTTTATTTTATCCGTTGGTGAGCTGAGCGTTCGTCGATGTGCAATGCTTTTTTTTTATTGGTCAACTAATAAAAATATCAATTGCAAAAAGCAGAAACCAAATTTCTACTATTGTAAATTTTAGTTATTTTCTTTGCAAACGTATACAGTTTCATACGAAACTTCATATTTTCAGCCGAAGTTAAGAAAACTACGAAAGATTGTTGAAAAAAGAAACAAATGAACAAATTGCATAACAATTTTTACACTTCGACGTGGACCACTCCATTTGATTGGTCGCTTAAATTTTAGAATAAAAATCTGGTTTCAAAATGCAATCGTCAATTATTAACTACATCGAGCGTTGCCCAGCTCTCCCACGAAGATATTTGCACAACGACAACGAGATAGTACTTCTTCATCTAATTCTTTATTGTCCACAAGTTCTTCTCCGATAACCTTAAGCTTGATCAATCGGCCTGTATTAATGTTAGAATGCTCGAAATAGTTTTCACACTCGATGGATTTTTTAGCCCTTGAGCGGCGATGCCTGAAATTATCCGAGAGCATGAGCACTCAATCTCTGACAATCTATTCGAACGGAAATCTGTTGCATCACACCAGCTGTGTACAATTGGAAGCTGAAAATATGCCAGCCAACAAAAAAGAAGCTCAGACTCGTTGACAGAGTACTTTAATTCTATGTGTCCGACACCGAAAGCTTGTCCTCCTGATCTAACGTCAATCTCGGTCAATATCATTTTCTCAGTTTCCACTATTATTTGTCAAAACGGCCCGTCATTCGAGGGTTAACACGATCGGTCTGTGTACACGTATGTGTTGATGTTCAAGCTGCACGTAGTCAGCGTCCGTGCGACAATAAAGTCCGGGGAAGGTGCTCGCAGGTTCGGAACACAGTTCCCGGACTGTTTTTGTTGCCCATCGCAGTACAAATTCTTCTGGCAACCACGGACAAAATTGTTTGACACTTGATAGAGAGATGTTTTCCGTTTTCTGTTTTCGTTTCTTTCTCCCTTTTGGATCGTTCCAAAACATGATTGCTAGCAAAGCGAGCAAAGAGGACGTGTTCGTTGTGACGTCGATGATAGGCTAGAAACAAGTGAGAGCAAGTAGTATGATTGCAGGGCCATTCCCGCAAAGATATACCGGCGCTGTCGAGTTTCCTAGCGGGCTGTGCAAGATTGAAAACTCGCTTCCACGCAACGCGTAATTATCGGGGACCACGTGAAACATCGTCTCCGTGCATCAGCACTCCCTAGGATGCCTTGTTTCCTTGTATTTCTAGTTTCCATTCGGTTGCGACTGGTGTCCTAGCTCAACCTTTTCGCGTCCCGCCCTGTCTCCCCCCTTGGGTTGTCTTCCCGCCGACGGGGAAAGCGGGAATAAGAGGACGGATTCGTGTTCCTCGGGTCTCTGCCAAGCCCGGGCGCGTGTCCTGGATCGAAAGTATAGGCTTAGAGGGAACCGGGAGAGTATACACGCGATACGCGTACGTTAGGGTAGGATAGGATTATCGAGTGCTCACAAGCGTACAATGAACAGGTTGCGTTGCATTAGGGTCGCGAACGACAGCCAGCGCTTTACAGTTTCCTTCCGCATTTGTCGACGTATATTATATTGTAACTGTGATATATATAATGCCAATTTGTACATACAGACCGTCGGAAAACCGCAGAGCCCGCGACGACCGCGGCCGATCCGTCAGTTGTTCTCTTCTTTTCGGTGTTTTCCGCTTCGCGAGACACGCTTTGCTGTTATCCGTGTGACACAGGGGGATGTGATACCGTTAGATGAGCGCGTTTTGATGGACGCTCGCATCACTTAATCTATACGGGAATAGGTACTTATAGCTGGAATGCCGTCAATATCGTGCAATCATCCGAATTGTGTGGGGCACTCGAAGACCCCACGAACGACCTCTGAATTCGTGACGTACGACCGCCGGCGGCGGCGGGTCTGTCCAGTTTACTTATTCGTTGGTATCGTTCCACACTCTTCGTTGCCCTTTGAACTTCAAAGAACTGATGTACATAGGTTTCGTAACGCTTCAGAGAATCCTCCATCCGGCAGAAAAAATATTGTCCGTAGTCAGTATCCGCGCGATTTCGTGTTCTCCTTCTGCTCTGGATTCTATCGGATTGCTGCACAAGATCCGCTCGGTACGAAGTTCAACCAGGGAATACGTCTATGCTGCTGGTCCAAGCGATGATTCTTGGCACAAGGGCTTTGAATTTCGAACTGAATTGTTCATTTGAAACGAAAACAACCTTCCACTAAATTGAAACGTTTCAGGTGCATTTGGAATATCAGCAGAGGCCATGCTTGGATTTCAGTGAAAATCGCGGTTGGAACGTAATCGTTGGGACTTACGCGTCGATCTAATAATGCCGAAGGATCGAAGGAAAAGAGTCGTCGAGTGTGCAGACTCAGCGAGGCTCTGGTCATATCCCATACCCATGAACAAGCAGAGGTTTCTCAAATTAGCATTGTTTTAACCCTAATACAGCGCAGGTGTTTCAGGCAATTGAGCTATCGATTAGATGCATTCGGTTCGTTCCTAGATTCTCCATTTTTCTGATTTCAAATATTATTCGAATGACTTCATTTTTTGTGATCCCCGATCTTGCTGAAAATTGCCAGCAAAAGCTTAATCGGTCGAGACATTGAATAAAAGATACCTTAAACGAGACATCCAAGAACGAAAGATTGGTAGATCATGATAGTCTCTCAATTACAAATTAGTTTCGACGTTCTCGAATGGCTGGACTGAGATGAGCCCCAGACACTGCCACCGAAGGGTTACGCGTGTTCCGAGACTGTTAGGAGCTTCTGCAAGGAGATATTCATTTAGAAGAGGCATTTCTCGCATCATTGGCCACCGTGTCGATTTCATACTGCCATTGCATTCATTTCCTTATTGCTGAACTCTCTTGTGCACGGCCTCGCTGGGACTGCTATCTTGCTGTATTTATCACTGTCGACTGACACTAACCAAACACTGAGTTCGCGAGCCTCTGGTCACGTGGGAAAAAACTTCTAATTATTTTGGTTCGTCCAATCTCCGTATGAGAACACCTGTCTTTCCTTCCTCCTTTTTAAAGGACACAGAAAATGCTTCTGCATAAGGCTACATATACAAACATATGTGTGCATGCGCACGTACACTAAGTGATTACCTCGTGTCGTATTTATCATACGCAGCATCGTTAAGAATAGAAACACTATCTGCATAGGTACGTGTTTGACAATCCTATTTAAATTGCATGTGATATTATGTATTACTGACTAGCAAAATGTATATGTGTTTATATATGCATACATGTGTGCGAGCTGTGTCGTCGACTCTGTCAAGGTGAGAATTGTTCCGTTAAATTCTTCAAAGAAATGTACAAATAAAAGGTTCTTCGAAATTTACATGGAACCAATTTTATTGCATCGTCTTGTTTTCCATGAGGGGAACTTGGATTCCTGAAAAATGTAAAATTACGATTTATCAATTCTAAATCTCTCGCTAAATTCGAGTTATATTTCGGTTCAAAGTTATTGCTGCGCTATTTACATATCGGGTGAAATATAAATTGTATTTTCTAGGGGCACGGTTAAGATTTAAAAAATTTGCAGGATTCGACTCGGTCGTATGAGAAAGAATTCTTCGAATTCGTCTCGTTGATTGGAAACGTCGCGGCAATATTTCGGTGAACACGTTCGGAACACGACGGAGTCGGCGGGGCAGTTTATGCGCCGTTATTTAACAGCATACACGTGCATCGCGTATGCTCGTACACATGAACAATATGTATAGGTAAATATATGAGTGCTCAGGGCACGGTGAAGCTGCAAACGAAGAGATTTCGAAAAGCGTCCATGAACACGTGTACACAAAAGAGCAGACAAGGTAGTAACGAGGGGAAAATTAGAGAAAAACCGACCAATGTTTCACTCTGGAAACTGTCAGAGTGTATTGTTAGTGTCGTAAGATTACGATTTCATTGTCAATCAGTCGCGTCGGGTACCGACGGTGGGGAATCTAACAGACGGCGATTTGAGACGGTAAAACGAACAGTAACAACGACACAGAGGCTTCTGTTTTTCTTTTAAATTGATTTTTAAAATTAACTTTCTTAACTTCTTGTTAACACTGAGGCGTAATCGTCTGTAACAACCGCACCTCGAAACTATCTTTTTCTTTCGCCGTGTTCAATGTTTTCTTGAACAAACTTGATATAACAAAGGATTTCCAAGTGCTCGTTATTGCAACTATATTCCAATAATTTTAATATTTAAAAACGGAAGTACCTTGCGAAATCGGAGCAACTTCTTGTCAGACTTTAAAAGCGATTACTCTTTTATTTGAACACGTTGACTGCCAATGTTTCTAGCGTTAGATCGGTATCGCGCCGGGGTACGAAGGTATTCACTGTTATTACGACCGCTGGCAATGACGCTAGAACCGCCGGGCCCGTCTGTTATTTATACCAACGCAGACCAAAGTGGTTGCGAACGCGTCATCGATGACTTCGTTGGTACACCGCGGTTAACGATTTGCTTGTAATTCGCCGATTCATCCGTCTCGACACGAATCGCGAGTCGTTGATCGTTCGACTTGCATTCTGTCGGCTTCGTAATGCTTAAATGGTGAAACTAAATTGACCCTCGAACGAGGAATCTCACGGCAAACGACCGCTCGTGCTCTTAACGCAGATCCATCGAGGAGCAACTACGATTCCAAAAAATTGCCTCCTCTCTTTAACTTGCATCGATTGTCCGTGAAATCGATCTTCGATTAAGCTGTCAAGCGTACAACCGGGGAGTTATACTACGAGATTCAAAGACCCGCGATTTAGTTCAAAAAGATGCAACGAATACTGTTCGCGCGTCGTTCTAGAATTAGTATGAGCATCGAGAATCCGATTGACCCTGTGTTCGCCGATCGAGGGTCCAGCTTCTAGGTCTACGAAACGGTTCGATGCGAGATAAGAGGACAGGGTTGGTCGACGAGGAGTTAATCGATAATACATGGGATCGAACTAATCGAGTAGTTCTTGCCGGGAATGGATACGATTCACTATGTGGCACTAATCGAATAATAACGCTACGCGCTCAAAGGTACTCT
This sequence comes from Megalopta genalis, assembly GCF_051020955.1. NCBI lineage: Eukaryota > Metazoa > Arthropoda > Insecta > Hymenoptera > Halictidae > Megalopta > Megalopta genalis. The sequence goes on along the minus strand of NC_135019.1, from coordinate 15,829,894 downwards.
CATCCGAGACTAATTTCCACGGAACGAACAGACATGCATTCGTTCGTTGCATGCTCTCTCGCTACGCATCTGTCTCGTTGGGGTGGGACTGGGGGGGGGGGGGTAGTGGGGGAGAGATTTCTTGTACTTCTTTATTTTCTACGTGTATAAATAATAACCGAATGGCAGTTTTACATTGTAGCCAAGGGATTCACGCATTTCTCGACTCATAGCTCAACTACCACGGCCGCTATTGCTTTTCTCGTACTTCTATATCGCGCAAACTTCCTGTTTTCCCTTCTGCAGATCGGTTACACGCACACGCGGCGCACACGAAACATTCTCTGTTATCGCCGAGGATAGAAAAGAGGAATATCTTGCTGTGCTTGGAACATCGCTCGCTCCGCCTGTTTTATCGAAACCCCGATTGCAATCTCGCGTGTTCGAACGTCTCGAGAGTGATTTTTCACGTATATTCGCGGGTCGATTTCGTAACGGCGAATCACAGTGTACGGGACGCGTATGCGAGTAGATACGATAAACGAAGGGGTGGGGGGGAAAGGTGCAGGTTTTGCGCACCGTTAGACGACCGATGTACATACGTAGCTCGTTTTAGAACGACTAGGGGCTGCATAGGCTAGTTTCTAGAACGATATCGGTGTAACCATGTCTTTTCTTAGCGCTCGGCAAGGATGTAGTTCTGCTAGAGTTTTGAAAAAGAGTTCAAAGCGCCAGGCGTGTTAGAAAGTGTTTTCCAAGAATCTGCCGCGCGGCGACGCGCATTCGCTGTATGAAAATCGAAAGGAACTTTTTCTCTTTCGGGAATTCCCGAGTTCGTTATACGAGATATATCGTACAGTAATCGAGATGCTGCCTAGATCTCGAGAAACGACAGAATATATTTACGAGAGCACATTCGTATATGCGATCGATGTTTATCTTTTTTATGAGCGAACAGGTTCTTCTGGGAGGTATGTATGTAGTAGGGGACGGGTCTTACGAATATCGATAGAGTTTTCATTAACGCTCGTAAGAATTCCGATTTCTAGCGAAAATTTCCGACTTATCGAAACGGTTAGAGAATTCCCAAAGCGTAGTTAAAATTACTAGACGTAGTTTAATAGGTCCGAGGACGTTGTTCGAAGTTTCGTAGCGGAGTGTGTGCGATCGGTGCTGGATCGATCCGCGGTCCCCCCGGGGACCCTGACGACCGACGAAAATCAATACTCGACACGTGGTGTTCCTCTTTAAAGTTAGGCGTGAAATTTCTCTGAGAACTATTGCCGACCACCGGAAGGACGATTCTTCAGTTTCCGTAATTCGTTGGTTACCGTTATCACTCGATTAAGCAATAGTCGGATATATCTTGGATTCTCGCCGGGTGCAAGCGCCATCGGCCAACACGATTTCTGCTAATGTTTGTGCTTAGAATTGAATTTTATTAATTTGTTTCCCGCAGTCGGAACTGCGTGTTGTGTAGTCGTCTTTGTTGCGTCTGTCTTCATCGTGAAAGCATGATATAATTGGTTCCAGAGTCAGATGATACATCTCGGTGCATGTAATTTCAGATGCCTAAAAAAATTGATTGTCTTCGAGGGGAAACGATCTCTCCGACCTGAAACATTTTCTAGTCATCTTCGGTATCGTACGGTTTCCGTGTAATTTTAGCATTTAGCAACCGCTACGCTTCTCGGCGAAAACAATTTTTAAACCGATGCTCGTCGGCTGTTTTTAAATTATTCGTGGTTTTTATTTATTGTCTATCGTATTTAACGTGGTTTAATGTTGGAACGCGCGCCAACGAATCGTAGCGGAGGAGAGATCGTTGATCACGGAGATCAATTATACACCTCCGAAGATGAAACGTTATAATGGAATGACAAGCTCCGTCGAGCTTGAGCCACTGAAATCGCAACTGTTGCACCCAATGAACGATAAAGAAAAGAGTAACAAGGAAAAACATTCTCGAGTTTAATAAGATTCTATGTTATAAGATATGGTTATAATAACGAATAGTATCGAAGAAGAAAAAAAACGTTGATACTGAATGGTCAATTATTTAATCATCTCTAACGGACTGAAACTTGAACCCAGAGAAATGAAATTTACTAAACGAAACAATTGTTTCCGTAACTCGTGAAAGTGCTTGCACTTTGATTCAGCGAACATTGTCCAGTACATATAATACTATGCATCCAGCAACTCGAAAAATGTAAACTGGTAACCGGTGGTATTGATTCGCGCATCGACACGCGACCGCTCTCGCGCTATAGCTAAAATTGAAACATCTCCGTGACAAGTATCGCACGCGACGCAAAAACCAATCGCCGGCGTGGATCCACACGGAGATTCCCGATTAGGTAGTTCGCTTGAATGTTAGGTAAAAAAAAAAAAGGTTTTTAGAGAAAGTAGCCAATTAGCGAGATGGAGACTAGACAATTGATGGGATCGATAGCCGATAGTACGAAAATGCATATTAATACTTAATATATATGTATATAGGTGGAGTATTTACATGTATCTATGTCAAAGCTATCGTGAATTATACTTAGCGAAATATAGACGAACGACTAGAGAAACGGACACTTCGTGTTTCCTAGAAAACGAGTAGACGAGTTTGCGAAGACGACAGTTAGCTGAAATTTTAGGGATCTTTCCGTTACCCCGACTAAACCGCTGGCTAGGTGCACACTCGTTTATCGCTGATAACGCGACTTTTCTCGGCCGTTCGTTCGCATCGTCTCGTCGACAAAAGAGTCGGTACGAGAGCAGTCCGCCTCTTCATATCAGTCGATTCCGACGGCAGATATCCTAGCGGATGTTTCTTAGTAATAATTTTCCAGCTGGTCCCGAACGCGGACTGCGACGTTTTAATTGTAAATATCCGAAATTATTTCAAATTCGCGTTCCTATCTCCGCCGCAGCCTAATCTCAGCGCGGGCAACGGAGCGCTTTTGATTGCACCAGGGGCGTGCAGAGCGCGCGGTGGGCGTGGGTCGCATGGCTGCTCCGCGCTCGATCGGAGCCAATCCGTGTCCACGTCCGGCCCAAGGATTCGAAGTAAGCGTTTCTAATTGGCTTTGGTGCTCGCCTCGATTTTAGGTTCGGCGGGTTTTCCCGGTGATTTGTTTCCTTATTCCTTTCTCCGGGATCGTCTCGGACGATCCTCTAGGCGAATTTGGTAGTCAATTATAGTTCCTGTATTGTTAATATTTATATTTCACGTTGTTGGGCAATCCGGTCGACATCGGGCTTATCGACCGGGCCGATTCGTTTACCGTGCACGGAGCCCCGTGCACCGCGACACACCACATATCGATGATGAGAATGAATAGTGAATATCAGCAGTATCTTGCCAGCGGGTTTACGACTCGCGCCTTTCTTTTCCCCGCTTGTTCCGCATTATCGAGAAGAGAATAAGAAGCGATTCGAATGATTCTCTAGGTGTTTTAGATATTCCACTGCAACGACAATTACATTTTCCCGTCCATGGGCTCTCTCGGACAACGACGACCGATGGAGAACGGAAACGCGACGGGGATACGCGCAGCATAATTGCATTATCCACACGCAATCGTTTCATAGAGCACGGCACTAGTCTAGCTAAATTCACGGTAATAATACTTTATTGCGAGCCGAGCGGGGGTAAACTCGTGTTTCGTTGAATGGTCCAACGGAGCCGATATTTTCGAAATTGTCTTTCATGTGCCGTCGTTCCGGCGCCGGGCCCGGCCGGGCCCCTCCAACCGGAAACGACGGCGAATCATGCACGGAAAATGTATGAAGTCGTGTCGATGTTTGTTAGTAGTAGCGTAAATTAGGATCTTGATGGATCCTCAATCAAATTCAGCGATCGAATGTCGCAACGATTGGTACGCTTGGGTGTGTTTAAGAGAAACAAAACGGGAGGTAAATATATATAAAATATAATAAGCGAGAAAAATCCAGAAAAAAAAGATGTTTGCCAATATAGAGAGTGTCCCGCGAATCATCCGCGTCGCAGGCTAAATTTTCTCAGGGAAATGTTAACCGGGAAGCAGTGATCCGTGAACGTAGAACCGATCGATCGCGGTCGATCTTCTTTCGCGACACCGGCAGGATCTCGACCGGCGGAACAGCGAATATCCGTCGCAAGAATGCGTGTTTGTCTTTTATATTATTATTATTATTATTATTATTAAGCTAAAGTTGAAGGGACTGCAATTTACGAACGATCGTAAATGTTTTTGTTCGATCGCGAAACGTTATATTATTATCCAAAGATTCGTAAATATCGGGTGATCATTGCGGTCGGAAAGTTTTAAATGCAATAATTCCATTTTCTTTTTAGCTCCCTGAAAATAATTGCAGTTTTCGTTTGGTTCCGATCCCCGCGAAATTCGTACGCGAGCCGTTCGAAGCGATTCGAAACCTAACGTCGCCTCGAACCTTCGGTTCGCGTAAACGAAGAAAATGGATAAATTCGATGTTCCCGACCACTGCTTCCGATGATACGAGATCCTGCGGGGGTCCGGTTCACACGCGTCGTGCAACGAGAGAGAAGGTTAATGCGATTTCGTGGCCGTCATGCGCATAATTTGCTCGCACGAAGACAATCGTTTTACGCCATTACAGAAAGTAAAAAAAAAACGCTCTGCTGATTCAGGGTAACGGGTCATCGACGGGGAGGGGGGAAAAAGGAGTAAAAAAAAAACGACAAAACTAATAATAATAATAATAATGAAAAAAAAAGAGAATACTAAATAATAGTAACCGAAGAAACGAACATCGATGTCGCGAGGGGAATACTTGGTTTGCGGACCATTAAATACCAAACACTATACAACGATCGCGTTACAATAATTATTTAACATAGGACCGGAAACGAAGGATTGCGACGAGATCCGACCATCCGTTCATGAATCGAGAACTGTGTAGAGGGGCCGTGATCGGGGCCCGACCGCCGAAAATCATCTCCGGAGATCCGATCGCGATGGGAATCGATGGTCAAAAATCGATTCGACGCGGGGAAACGAAGGATCGTCTCGATATATCCGATCGCGATAGGATTCCTTGCCGTATTGCGGTGAAATCGGTTAGTAAATTTGATTGAGGACGTTATTTAAGGATAATAGTTCCGTGTACGTTTCTCGGCTAGTAGCGAGGTTCGGCTAGGTTTCGTGTTAGGACATCCCCGTGATAATATTTGTTCCGTGGATTTCGATCTGGAGATACGAGGGAAGCGAGATGCGTGTATTTTGCTGGAATTGTCGTGTGGTCGATACATTCGCAAGCATGGACACGCCAAGTTAAGAGAAGGAGAGAGAGAGAGAGAGAGAGAGGGCGATGTATATGTCGAATGTGAGAAAGTTGCGCTTGATAAATCTTCTTGATACCATTTCAGAATGGTCGTTCCGACCTCTCTTATTTCTTCGGCGTCCATACGGTTCAGATAGGATTAATAGATAACCGGATCTCGAACGATCCGGTTCAACGTAGACATCGCCTATCTTAGATTGAAGTTAGCTCCGCGATTCTGAGTGTACACTCGACTGTCACACACGCGAAAAACTGTTTTCCACTATGCAACGTGATTTATCCGTCGGTATCTATCGAATTTTCTATATATCGCGGGATTTTCGAATCGCTGTCTCGTTAACGATAAGCCACTTCAATTCGTTCGTTGATCCTTTGCACTTCGTCGACCGCGAAGATACATGCAACGCGTACCTCTCCGCAGCTTGTATCGACAACAATAATAACCGTATTCTTTCTACTTCTCTGTTCCGATCGAGCGAAAAAGACAAAAGCCAACGAAGCCGAGTCTTTTGATTCTCGAAAGCTTGATTGTCTCGCGCGTGTAACAATGCTCGGTAGTATTAAGGGTTAATTAATCTAATGGTAAACGACCTAATTCTTTGCTTACACGCATAAACATATATACGTATTGGTCAAAGCATAACGACGATCGAGGTTCCGCCGATTAATTCGACCGCGAGTTACGTCCTACAGGTTTGTTCTTCTTTTTATTTTCTCATCATCGAGTTCGCGTTGACAGCGACAACGCTGTTCAATCGTCCCGAGATCGGGGACAATTAACGATTACCGGGATGTAACTCTTGATCGAATTAATTGCTAGGTTTTTATCGGCGTCGATAATGCGATTACGATTACATTTTATCCGAGGAGTGCGCAGCGCTCGCGTGTAATTCGAACGGTTCGAAGGTGCATCAGATTGTAAGAAGTTCGCAATTTCACCGCACATGTTGCAGAAATGTTCGGTTGTTCCGCGAATCTCTAGGCTCGCGATTACCCAAGCGGATTTTCCTGTTACGGTTAATTCGCTGCCTCTTAATCCGTTAACGAGAAATCGTTCTCGACGATATAGTTCTTCTGGAAAGATCTGCTTCGAATAAATTATAGACAAACGATTTCAGCATTAAATTATTCAACCAAATAATAAAGCATTCCAACATGGAATTACGATCACGGCGCAATGTCGACAGAGTCGCCACAGATTCGCGAAACGACTTGTCGCGTGCATCTCGAACAATTCTCGTCGTTGCAGGCCGAAAGACCGTTCACCGTCAAGTTCAAAGCGAGGATTACGTATTCGAACCTTTCGACGTTCAATCAAACTAAATCTAATTCGTCCTTGGAAACGCACCGAACACGCGTTTTAAAACCCGTGCCCCGCGGATACGTATTCTAAGCAACACCAAAAATTCGTCGATCTCGCCGTGCAATACTGAAAATAAAATTCGCCTTAAGAAGTTCGCACGTTTCGCGGCTGCCACGACGCACGAAATTCACGAAAAAAAAAAAAAACAAACGATCGAACGAATGACGAAAACGAAGGAGGACGAGGCGAAAGAGAAGAAGAAATACCGAACAAAAAAAAAAAGAAAAAGAAAAAATAACGAGAAATAGCGAACAAACGAACAAGAAACGATGCTCAAATTGTAAGTGACGACGCGTGTCGGTGTGCATCGAACGGATGCACCGATCAGATACGTACACTAAAGACTGTAGGAGATTCTAAGAGAACGGTAGCTCGCACCTTCTATGAATTGCACAAAAATAATTTTTTACGGGTATACATATAATATTATACATACATACATGTACATATACGCGCGTGTATACGGACGCCGTTCTTTTGGGAAGCAAAGAAAAAAAAAACGACAAAAGAACACTGTGTACCACCTACCGCAGATTCGCTTTCGTCGCTTTCGTCGAGCATCATACCTTTTCTTTCTCACGCAATCGTCACACGCTTACGCACGTGTTCCGCACGCGTACACACGTTAATTACGTTATCTCTACGGCTGGTTTTCCATTCTCACGGGGAGAAGCTGATCGAGATAACACACCGTTATACTGCCGTGATAGCAGAACGAAACGAATAAACAGAAAAACCACTGCGAGCGAAATCGTCGCGTTCCCTCTCTGGCCGATTTCTCGTTTAATTGTCGAGAAATTCGTTGCGATTCGACGGCCGTGCCGAGGAACGACGACGCGAAACAATGGGATAACGATACGACGATGCGTTGTCGAGCTTTTTCGCTGAATTTACTTAAGTTCCTTAAATGTAAAGTTCCTTAAAATTGCGTTCCCGTGATACGGAAAACTGTTCGCTCAATTCTGTATGCCGAGTCGGTACCATTTTACAGGGCGAGTCTAAACGAGCGGCATAGTAATTATTGCTCACAGGCTGATTCGAATGATTATGTTTCAATGCGCGAACGGAAATAAAGATCAACTGAGAAACGTGATATTTCATGGTTAAATCGTAATTTTATTCTGTTTGTTTTTGTTTTTATTCTTGGGACAGCTCGATGGCAACTGATCGACGCTTCTTTTTTTTTAGATTAAAATTGACTTCACGATTCGAATCACCTGTGGTGTCTTAAGAACGGTTTTTCTTCGAGTTTATCGAAAGTTTTTGTTGAAGAGGGTGGTCGCGGCTCGTTTTAGACTTCCTTGAATGGCGAAAGAAACATTAGCTTTATTATAATAACTGCGATTATGAGTTTTCAGTCGTGGGTGTGAGTACAATTTACAATGGCCTTATTGCGTTTAAAGCCCAAATTATATCATTGGAGTGTCCAATGGCGACGGAAAAATAAACTTCGACCAATCGTTTATTAGTGTTTATGTCCGTTTTTTCGTTCAACGCCCGGGTCTAAGTTCACCGCTGTAACGAAATTTATATGACTGTTTTGGTTTCAACGATTGCACGGAAATCAAGAATGTTTTCTACCTCGCCTCAAGGTAACTTGCCCAAACATTACGAATCCAATGAAACACATGTTCCCTAAACGATTTCTCAAATCTGATTTCGACGGTGTAAAAAATTGTCGGCAGCTCGATGTATTATTATTCTGTATATGGTATCAGGTTGGTTGTTTTTAAACTCGATTCGCAAGAAAAGAATGTTCGAAAAGAATTTGCGAGAAAGAAATACTTAACACGATTCCAACCATTTTACTAAAGGTTTCATTGGGCTCGTCCGTGATTATTGTCTTCGTTTCGCTGCATTCGACAAACGCGTGAACATAAACGTATTATATTTGTTGCCGGATCCACGATTGTTCGCAACAAATAATCCGACACGGCGGTAATGGAACGTTTATCTTTCGCGAACGTGTTACGTTCTCGTAAAAATTGTATCTTCGGCGCGACGACGAATAACAAATATGTACCGAACAAACGATCAGCTTCGTCGATGTTATTTTGAGGCGGGGCTCCATATTCGTTCGGTTCCCTCGATGCTTTTGGGCTGTGATTTTTACAACGCTGAACATCTGAACGAACCAGGCCTCTATTTCTCAAGCGATACCGTATATCGACAATCCAAGCCGTGAGAACTTTCAATAGACTTCGACTGACCGTTTTCTTATTAACCCTCTCTCCGAATTTAGAGATATACGAAACTTCGGCACTCTTTAACTTAAGCGCCGCTTGCGAAAGAATATTCGATCTACAGAGAGAGAATGAGAATGTGTGATAATGAGAGAGAGAGAGAGAGAGAGAGAGAGAAATAAAAGTATGTGTGCGAAAAAGAAACAAAGAGAGAGAGAAAGAACGAAACACGAGCGAAGGCAGCGAGAGAGAGAGAGAGAGAGAGAGAGAGAGAGAGAAACAAATACTTAAAAGGACAAATATATGGGATTTGGACGCGAAACGGAGAAAAGAGATGAAAATTAACTGTCGTTCTTAGTGTTTTATATATAAATATATATATGTTACGTTTCAGTGTACTCTACGAGTCGTATAAACAATACGATCCGTACATGATAATATAACACAAATATATATATGTATATATGAATACATCGTTAAATGGGCTGTGGTAGAAACCTTTATATACTTTATACACCAGACGAGTCGGATCCTCTTTGTTTCGTTTGTCTTTCGAGCTAAAATGAGAACGATTCATCGATATTATAGTAACGAAAGTAAACCGCGGGGATAACAGAGCACGAAATGATAAAGAAGCATAGCAGAAAAGAGAACCGCGCACCGGATCAATGTTAACGGCATTCATTTTAAACAGGAGACGCTTGTCGTTTTGAGTGCGTAGCCACTTTGTCCTATATTCTGTCACACAACGATTACCTTGCACAAAATGTACCTAATTACACGTAATATATTGTAGGATCCGTCTTAATGATTGTCAATAATATTGTACCTACCGTGCCCGTGGACGTGGACACGCGGGCGAATTATGATATTAGGCTAATAAGGCTGTAAGCTGTAACTACGATTAGATAGAGAACAACAAAAACCCAGTCGCTGAAAACTGTACTGTGATGCACCTGCTTCGAAGACCAACCACAGCGCACTTTATTATTCGCCAGCCTCTATCCGTATGTTTTTTCTTCTTCCTCCAAAACAGTGGTTCCGAAACCAGTCCACACTTTCGTTGATCGAATGTCAAGCAAGTTCCCGACAAAAAGCTAGCACATTTGTAGCGTCGATTTTTTCCTCTTTTTTTTTTATTCGACATCGGTAATATACTTTTCGACGTATCGAAAACGTCTCGTCAACAAATATTTATTTTAATGCGAGGTCGTTCGCGTTATTTCGGAAATCCTTTCGCGAACCATGCTTTGGAAATCACGGATTCAGCGGGGACCGATGATACTTCTCTCTCGTTCAGCTCTCCCTTTCTCTCGATTTGTCGGAGACGCGCCCTGTCCAGTTGCTTTTCGAAGCGAAACTTTCGAAAAGTCCATTTATAGCTTTACAATGCGGTCGACCAGAGTGCTCGACCACTTCGCCGAACGCGCAACGATGCCTACCTTTCTGACAAATTCGACAGTCGTCTCCCCGGTAGAGCGTCGAGAATAGTCCTGGAGTCGAGCACCCTGGTCGCGCAAGCACGGAACGTGCGAACTCTGAACGCGATTTTGATATTTCGAAGCTTTTGTTTTGCGATACCGCCTGTAGACCACGATGATCGTCGCGCGGTTGTATACAATTTTGATTTTAGTTGACGCTTGCGTCTCGTAGCCACGTTTAGAACGATTTTACGCACATGTTTCTCCTTAGCCTAACGTGTTCCGAGATCTCGGACGGCAATTTGGTCCGTCGCGTTTGCGGACTTCGGACTCGACGGACCCTTTATCAGTATTTATCGTCCCGGTTTCTTTTTTATTTATTTCGTAACGTAGCGATCGTATTTCTTTTCGTTACCCTCCGACCGCCGATTCTTTCGTAAGATGGCGAAAAAGCGAAAGCGTCCACCGGGGTGCCACCCACTCCGTCGAAGGGTATCTTCGAAGCAGGGTGCACAAATAATTGTTTATATGAATGTCATAGCCCTAGTTCCGCTAGTTGGACAGACGAACGAATGTTTAGAACCTTGCTCAATAAAGAAAACGTTAATTTCGATGTCGTGAATTGTATCGTTAATCTAAGTTCAATTCCCAGGTCGAAGCGAGGCTGGCCATTCTCGCGAAACGATTCGGGGAGGGCGGACAACGTCGTTGCCCGATCTGACCGAATTCTCGAGCGACATACGTCATGGACGTTTTCTAGAAGTTTACGAGAATTCTCTCGAACCGTTAACCAGGCTGAACTATAAAGTCCGGAGCAGGATCTCGCGTGCAAATGACTTCTTTGTTACCAAGATTCAAATTCTTTTGTTGCAAGTACACATGATAGAGAGTTGTGCACGAGAAGCGTTTGCGAGTAGAAACAATTGAATTTTATTTTCACAGTGGCACCAGCCGATCCATCGTCTCGGGTTCCTAGCGGAATTCGGATCCAGTATTTTCAAAATGAACTTTCATTATCTCTACTCGTCGCTGCGTGGCACCTGCGACAACAAGCATCGAATCGTTAACAAACGGGCTGTTTGTACGCGTAGAATTTTCGCCCGGTACGAACTTCTCACACCCCTCTCGTCGGCGTCGATGCTTAACGTTTTGCACACAACCCTTCGAGAAGTTTGTCTTGCTTGCGTGTCTGAAGATCGCATCTTTGTCGATTTTCTTTGGTCGCCGCGTGCGTTCGTCGGCCGATTCAGGAATTATTCTCGAACGGAAATGATCCGCGCGATGTTGGACACACACAGGACCACGTTTTCGTAAACGTAGAGATAAGATCTTTGAGCTTAACATGTATTCTCTCGTGGAACCGTGTATAAAACTCCTGTTTGTACCTTACTAGTTTACTATAAACGCTATTGTAGATTACATATTAGTGGAATTGAAAGTGATAGAGCGAGAGAAAGGGAGAGAGAGAAAGAGAGAGAGAGAGAGACGGAGAAAGAGCGAGGAAAAGGAAAAGAAAAGAGAGGAGGACAAAGGCGCACGCGATCGAGGAAAGCGACGAGAGGCAAAGAGACAAAGAATGTTTAATGTCCATTCAACGATCCTGTTAAGTCCATTATTTTTGTGCTACCGGGTGATTAAACATTAGTGCTAGCATCGTTATCAGGAAGGGAAGATGCGTACAGTTGTATCGTGCTTTTGCTTCGAAATGTCTCGTGATTCTAACACGATTGTGTTAAAACGTCTCGAACGCACGAACGACATTCTATGAAAGACTATATCAGCAAGGCTGGTGATTAGATTTCGGTTAGTTCCTTTTTTTTCTGTTCAGCATGACAACGGTTTAGCAGATATGTTTTACTGAAAGTGTCCTTCCTATGTAAATTTACTTGTTTGTCCTCATAAATTACAAAATAAATGATATCTTTCGTGTTCACGTACACTACCGGGTTCCTTTATTTTTCTATCACGCGCACCCGAGGTACCGCTGAAACGGTAAGTGAAACCATTTGATACTGTAATAAACATTCGTGCCGTAGTAACAATAAATTTACTCGATATCACAAATTCAATCTGTATTTTTTCATTAATATTAAATCTACGGTACGCTAAAAATGGCTGACATGCGTTGCTTCATAAGAATGTGAAAAGACTGAGCTTATTCAGACTTTCGTCATTTTCATTATAATGGATTAACAAATTTATCGAATCATTTCCTATACAGTAAATTCTCTCTAATTGACCCTCAGCTTGTAAACAAAAATAGGGGGGGGGGGGAAGACACGATTATTCGAGCCTCGTGGCTCGTTTTTATAGTCGCCGATTATCACAACTATAAAAACGAGTCGCATGGCTCGAATAATCGTATCTTCTCTTCGTAAATCGTTTATTTTTGTTTACAAGCTGAGGGTCAATTTTACTGTACTCTCTACTTGTTTAGTACTGCAATGACATTTAACGTATTTTACATGAATAATTAATTTTCGAATTCTACAGATATTATTTGTGTATTATTGTAATTTGAGAATCTAAACTGAAGTCTTAGCTACATTCCTATTTCAATTTCGTATAATTACTTCGTTTTAATTACTTAGATATTAACGATTTTTGGAGTGTTTCAACGTTGACCATGTCATGTCATATCATCATGTATCTGCCTTTGTCATGCAATGCTACCCTCCTTGTCTTATACATTTCACGTATTAGAGAATACTAGAACTCGAACCTATGCTAAACTGTAATAGAAATGTGAAAAATTGAAAATTGAATCCGTAAAATTTCAAAATTAATTATTTATGTAGAATACGTTAAATTTTTAGGAAAATTTTCGACCATAAATAAGATGTAGGTTAGTAACCCTCTAATAATTAGTATCTTCTGCGACTTGATAGGTTGTCGAGAAGCTCTACGAGTGTCTTTCTCTCTCTGCAAAAATTGCGCGCGCGCGCGCGTATATCTGCCTTATCGAATACCTCTTTGCTCATTATATTTCACGCGTACGTAACAGAGAATTCGAAGTGTACGCCAAAAGTTGCGAAGGTAGAGAGAATTAGTTCACGAAGTCGCCACCGTAGATGACGTCATCCCTGTGATTGAGTATGTAACTACGCATGCGCTAAAAGTCACTGATAAGAACAGGTGATTTGAAATCATTCGAGATTGATAAATCAGCTGTCATTTTTCCCATCTTTAGCATATTGGTGCATTATTTTTAAAACTCGAGTCGCAATATTAAAAAATGATGTCGGAAAGGGATTATGCACCTCTCAGCGCAGCTTGTGTACGTTCTCTAAATGACAAGCTTTACGAGAAACGAAAAGCAGCTGCTTTGGAAATAGAAAAGTGAGGTTATGAATGTTGTTTACTGATATTCTTGTCCCACATTATTGCTCACACCATTTTAGTATTATTTTATCTATATCTCATTTTAGGATGGTCAAAGAATTTGCTGCTCATAATAATACCGTTCAGATTAAACGACTTTTAAAAGTATTAGGTCAGGATTTAGCCACTTCACAAAACCCACATACACGTAAAGGTGGTTTGATAGGCTTGGCAGCAATAGCAGTAGGTCTGGGGAAAGACACTGGCCAATACATAGAAGATTTAATTCATCCTATTTTGGCTTGTTTTTGTGACTCTGACTTGAATGTAAGATATTATGCTTGCGAAAGTTTATACAATGTGGTAAAAGTAGCTAGAGGCGCTGTATTACCACAATTTACAGATATTTTTGCAGCACTTAGTAAACTAGCATGTGATTCGGAACAACATGTAAAAAATGCTACTGAATTACTCGATAGACTGATGAAGGTAATTATAATTTGTAGATCCTATGAAAACTATATTTCTATAAGCTGTAATTTCAGGACATTGTCACAGAAAGTGGTTTGTTCGACCTAGTTGGATTTATGCCACTATTAAGAGAACGTATTTGTACCAAAAACCCATTTGGTAGACAGTTTGTGATAGCATGGGTGTCTGTTTTGGATGCTGTACCTAACATGGATTTTATTATATTTTTACCCGAGATTCTCGATGGTCTATTTAAGATACTAGAGGATCCAACACCAGAGATTAAGAAAGTTACAGATACAGTCCTCGGTGAATTTTTACGCAGTATAAAAACTAATCCAAGTAGGGTGGATTTCCCTGGAATGATAAATATATTAATTACGCACGCGCAAAGCACAGATGAATTACTACAATTAACGGCGATCACGTGGATCAAAGAATTTGTACACTTATCCGGACCTCTTATGCTTCCTTATATGTCTGGTATACTTATAGCTGTTCTACCTTGTTTAGCGTACGACGGCGATACTAGAAAATGTATTAAACAAACTGCTACTCAAGTGAACGCAAATTTGATGAAGTTGATAACTATGAAGAATGTACAAGTTTTAAATAATGCATCAGAAAGCGGTGGGCAACCCGTACAAGGTAAATTGCATTTTCTAAGGTATTTCATATACATTACAACTTACTTATTTTATAACTTATCTCCTTTCTTAGATGCCAGTCAAAATGATTCTTTAGCAGAAACTTTAGACTTACCTAGCGTTGTTGAAGTGCTAACGAAACATTTAATGTATATATCAGTTCAGACAAAAGTAGCTGTTTTAAAATGGATACATCATTTGTTTATACACATTCCGCACAAAATGTTTTATCATATCGATAATTTATTCCCAATTTTAATGAAGTCTTTGAGCGATAATTCTGATGAAGTAGTCCAACAAACGCTGGTAGTAATGGCTGAAATAATCAGTTCGAAGTCTCCTGAAGCAGCTACTATGGATTCAAATGCAGAAATGCAAAACAGATACTTCACCAAATTTATAGTAAATTTATTAAGACTTTTTTCAACCGACAGGAATTTGTTGGTAGAGAGAGGAGCATTTATCATAAGAGAATTGTGCGTATTATTGAGTGCTGAAGATATTTATAAAACATTGGCAAAAATATTACTGGATGAACAAAACTTGAGTTTCGCTTGCACAATGATACAAACTTTAAATGTTATATTATTGACGAGTTCGGAACTATTCGACTTACGAAATAAACTTAAAGACTTAGATTCTATTGTAAGTTCTTTTTTCTTTCTTATAATTTGACTGTCTTTTATATCTCGTGCATAATTGCAGGAAAGCTGTGAGTTATTCAAATGTTTATACGTCTCCTGGTGCCATAATCCTGTTGCAACCGTTGCTTTATGTCTTTTGTCGCAGCATTATGGACATGCGTGCAATATTATAAGATCATTGTATCCTTTATTATTGTATTTAATTCACTGCTTAACACATTCGACGAAATAGTTTACTATATCTGTAATTATACTTAACTAAAACCGAATATAGTGAAAATATAGAAGTTACTGTCGAATTCCTCATAGAAATTGATAAATTAGTACAGCTGATCGAATCTCCAATATTTACATGTAAGTATTGAACACTAACCGAAATTTGCACACGTAAGTTTTAAACTTTTTAACTGAAATTTATATCTATAAAAAATCAATTTATTTCAGATTTAAGATTGCAACTTCTTGAAAGAGAAAAGAACGACGCACTGGTGTATGCACTTTATGGTCTCCTCATGATTCTTCCACAAAGCGAGGCATATGCAACACTGCAGAAGCGTTTAGCAGCAATTCCACCAAAGACGAATGTTATACCTGCAACTCCGCCAAGTTCAAAACCCTCAGAAACAATGTTCGATTTTCCTGAATTGTTAAAACACTTCCACATCGTTCAAGAACGACATAAAGAACAAAAACGTAAACAACGGTTAACGAATTTGATAGAAAAAAATACAAATCATAATGATATGTAAATATGAAATATTTTTCTATTGTATTCGTGATCGAAATGCATAATTATAAATGTTCATGAAAAAAATCTGGTCATTTAGTTACACAAATACTGTCATAAAATGAAAATATACAAACTACTCGCTTTCATGATGTTTCACTAACGACAAAAGTTATGAAAAATTGTATAAAGGAAGTATTACTGTAACATTTATATAAACATAAACTTTTAATTGTTATAAATAATAATTTTTATGTAGATAAACTGGTATATGTATATATCTATTTTTTTTACTGTACATACATAATAATGTATTAATGTACAATGGTATATCTGCTGTCTTTTGTATTCGAAGTACAAAAGTTTAATAGGCACAGTCGATATGGATGAAAATGGTCCGTTTTATAATTCACAATTATTAATGTTGTGTATATATATTACAAACGTGGAAAAATTAGGTTTACTATTCGGCTTCTCCCGGAATTTCGATTCTAATCTTATTTAATTCATAACTCGAGGAGAAAAGGATTTAATGAGCTGAAAATAGTCACTTTCATCTGGATTAACCAGGCATAATGAGCAAATATTTTAATCCAATGTGACATAATGAGCATTTTATAATTCCATAATTTAACGTTCAAAAGTTTTTAGGCGATAGATAAACACACAAGCATATGAACATTCTGGTATATTAGATATAATCTGTCGTCATTTTATACATATTTACACAAAATATAGCAATTTCCACTTACATTCCTTGCCTGATAAAGGAAAATAATTTATAGTTCTTACACTGTACATTCTGCCTTAATGTGTGCTCGTCTATTTAGATACTGTACACTGTTTATTTTGTATTACTATGAATTCTTGAACTTTACTGTACACATCAGTCTTCTTAAAAAAAAATTAAAGGAAATGCTAGAAGTTAAAGTAGAAATTGTTAAATGATATCTATTCCGAATCTTCTTCTAGGTCTTCTTCAGGTGTCGATAAAGAATTAAGCTGATCAATAAGTAATTCGTTTGTGTACAGAAGCATTGTAATGTGTTCTTGCGCAACACATAATTTTTTACACACTGATGTAATTTCTTGGTCAGATTGGATGGTTTTTTCCATCGTTCTCAATTTTCTTGGATCTATCAGGTGTAAAATATTTTCATACGGTTCTTTACTTTCTTGCGATAAACGATACGAATATGCTTGTAATACATGCTCGTAATTATCTACGTCCTTGTCTAATATTTGAGTCTGTAGGAAAACGGTTTGTGCAATTTTGTACCAGTCAGCAACATATTCAGATCTGTTTACCATCGACGGTATACAAAATGTTTCAAGAAGATTCTTTATTCTTTGTCCTGTTTCTGTCACCTAAAGAAAGAAATTCCAGAATTAAATAATAAATTCTATTTTATAATTCCGCTTCCTCTTGCATTTATTTTACAACGTAAGAGTTTCGTTTAAAATACCTTTATTCGTTCCAATACATGAAATTGCTCATCATTGTACGTGAGACTACGGGTAGCTCTATCTCTTAATAAATGTTGCCAGCCATCTCGTAAACGATCCACTAGAGTTGCTGCTTTTTGACTTGCTTTACTGGCCCATGGACACCATAACCCGCGAGTGTTAGTGTCCCATCCAGCACGTAAACTGCCATCTTTTACATACCTGTATGTGAAAAAATATACTTCATTTGGATATAAGGAATGGTAAATTTATAAATTTATCACCTCTGATGAAGTTGCGCTACCGCAGGAGCCAATTCGGTCAGAAGCTCCTTACTCTTTAAATCTAGCTCCTTTTTCCAATTTTTTGCTTCCAAATTGTTCTTAATTCCGAACTTCTTGTGAATTTGTCGCACAAGATTTTCATATCTTTCTACTGCTATCGTCGTGTCTTCTACAGCTTTAGTAAAATCTTTGAAATGTTGACATTTTTCTAACAATCTTGTAATTTCTCTCAAAACAAGATCACAGAATGCCTTTATTGCATTCTGTGACAACTTGCTGCATAAAACCAATTTATCGATTCTTCTCTTGCATACATATCCAATTGAACAAGCTACTTTTGCTTGACTAGCGTCATTTTCTACAGATACCAAATTTGCGAATACTGGAAATTTGGGCAACTCTGGGTCCACCGGTAGAGTGACGTTATTATTTTCTTTGGAGAATAACATCAATGGTTTATCCTCGGATGTATCTGGATACCCTTTTCCAGGTGTGGATTCTTCGATGATGCTTGTTAAAAATGCGTCTCCATACAGAAGAATTTGAACATGCGGCAGTATGTCGGTTTGTTCTTGAATGTGTAACTGTAGCGCTGTTAGTTTTTCTTCAGAATGCAGGAAAACTTTGATCAAGCTGCCTTTGTGAACGTTAAATACGTACACACGTTTTCTGGAGAGAGTTTCGGTAACTTCCGTGAAAAATCGATCGAAACTCCATATTTTTTGTGGATCAACCTCTAGTAATCCGGCTAATAAAGGAGTCACAATCTTTTTTAACTCGGCACTTAATTGACAATTTTGTGGCAATTCTCTGCTCCATTCGATCGGCCCATTTTCTGACGTTTGCACACCCGATATAACTCCAGTGGCTTTTTCTGTGGTAATATAAAACATTGTCTCCTTATTCCTACGTCCACCAAATGGTCTAAAGGGTAAATGTCCTGTAGCTACATGATATAACGTTACACCTATCGACCATAGATCTACCGTTGCTCCAAATGTCTTTCCTACAGTTTTGCGTAGGATAGCCCGTTCATATATATCTGGATGCAAGTATTCCTCAGTGCCATACAAAGATACAAACTGCTGGTCTTCTTGCAACTCTCTGGCAGCACCGAAATCAGTGAGCTTATAAATAGTGCTACCATCGTCAGCAATAAATTTCATTATATTACCTATCAGAAATTTCATGATAAAATTATTATACGAAGCAAACAATGCTTAAGTATTATAATCTCAATTATTCAAGATCCTAAAAAGAGGCTTTGATACTTAAAGGGGTTACAGCATTTTCTATTCATTTTTGTAAATTGATTTTATACCGAATTGTTTTTATTCCTCTCTGCTATTGCTATAAATCCTTTAAGTAATTGACCTGTCTTCAACTGTTTACATTATGACTTGTATACCTGGTTTTAAGTCTCTGTGTACTAAATTATTATCACGCAAATGCTTCATTCCAGCCGTTACATGTTCTAGGACCAACAAGAATTCATCTTCTGCGAGTCCAAATGTATTCTCAGGATCATCGAGAATACTAAAAAGACTGCCTCCAGTACAGAGTTCCATAACAATCACAGTCCCACGACCATCTTGCTCTTCTTCAATAGCCAATAACTGAACAATATTTTCATGATTGACCCTCTTAAGGACCTCGAATTCTCGCATTTGCACGTCATGAGGACGCATATGACTCAACTGATTAAACGTTTTAACCGCGACAGGTTCCCCATTGTTTTTATTAACACCTTGGAAAACTGTGCCGGTCGCACCTTTTCCAAGGACACTAGTCGTACACCAGACAAAATGCGCGGAGCCACGTAGGAAAGACATTGTCTAAAATCTGACAGACCATCCAACGTTCGTATTGTTTGGGTATTTAACAAGTAGTCTAACCTCTTTCTTGTCAGATGAATTTTGAAGATTTTGCATCCATGAAACTTTAATCGTATCATTCGTTTAAGAACTAATAACGAAAGGTGATTAATTAATACGCCCTCGATGTTATTGACGTGTAATGAATATTGTTCAGAACACGCGTAGACTTTCGAATGAATCGAAATCAAAGCACATAATCCATTTTCGTCAGCAACGTACCGTTGCCTTCAAGGTCCCGTCCATTCAAATAATTTCAAAATATTGATTTTAGATTTTGATTTCTCGAATGTAAATGTAAAAACAAAATGTTGAACAACACAGATTAGAACAATAAGAAAATCGATTAATACAAAAATCGAACGATAAGAAAATCTTCGATAAATTTAAACGGGTTACTGTAACGATTACCATTTATGTACATACATGTAACATCAATTTTCTTAGAAATAAACCATGAAATTCTAAAATATATTATATAAACATGTGAAATAAGTAAAACCGCTGTTTCCGAGGGTGTCGCAATCGAGAGTGCACGCTAATTAAAAAATGTCTCGAATTACAACAGTATTGTTGGTGCAATAGCTGTAATCTGTGTAATACATGCGTAGGAGATGAAACGAAGATGAAAAATCGCGATGCGTGCGTTGGCCACATTTTAATCGGTATCGGTCGAACGCCGCAACCCTTCTCCTTATTCAGAGGATTAATAAGAGGGACCGAATGAATATCATGGTTTCAGTCTGCGCGCAGCGTACAGCTACGCGTATCGATCACGTTCTTTTATTGCACAGGAAATTGTGCACTGCGTTTATCAAACTGGTCTGGGACCAGTCGTTGAACAGTTCGTGAAACATGTTCGCGGGCACGGTACTCCGGGAATAAACAGTGTGAACATCTCGAACTGTATACATATATATGATGGAGAAACACGTGTTTTCGGTGCTTGTTTGTTTGGTAGCGTTTTTGCATCCCTCCAAGGAGGCGGTTGATCGGTAAGTGATAGTCAATGAATATCGATCGATCGGATTGCAGAACTTTATGCAGATTCACGTCTTCCAAGCATTTTAAGGAGATTGTAATTTCATTCGATTTCTTTTTTGTAAAGCGACAAATTGGATAAGAAACGAAACGGTATTATTCGATCGTAGGCAACTTGGGTTGCACAATTTTTGAAATATAAGTTTCGCGGGCTTCTTCTCGCTCTTCGTTTTTTTTTTGTTTTACCTGTGTAAGACAAGTCTGTGATTTGTTCATCTTTTATTAAGATCCATCGATGAGAAATGTATCCGGCAAAATTGATCGGGTTTGCTTTCAGGGGATATGTTTTTACGATGCCGCAAGTATTGTTAGCCGGTGAAGTTGAGCGTGGGTGCCTCTCTCTGCACAATTTGGAGCCACCGGCTGTTATCAAACTTGATTTGTTGTCCCCGAACATGGAATTGATGTCGACCACTTCTTCCATATTTTTATCAGGTAGTTACTTCGAACAAGCTATTAAAGAGCGCTTAAAAAAGGAAACGGTATAAATTCAACGTACCCATTATTTTTAATAAACGATTTTATAGAAATTTATAATAGACTCGCACGGCAAAAGTTCTACTACAAGATCACAGGTTTCGAGAAGCATTTATTGTAATAGCAGCTGTTTCTTTATCTGAATCCAGACCTCTGACCTCTTGTTACGTATACAGGAGTGTCCTTTACATCTTGTTTTATCAATATCGGACTGATAAGAGTTACCAGGAATAATATGCAGATAGCATTTTATTTGCGGTTCTATTAAACGGGATGCAGCTTCGTGCAGCATCGTTTAGGAGCTTCGAATTAAATTCACGCGAAAAAAGATTGAAATCACTTGTTGTCGCATCGACGAAACTGTAATAATTTCATAATCGTTTCGAACGACGTAATGCACATATATACAACAATAATAACAGGCTTTCGATAAACGTGGTTCCCCTTTCCGGGGTCGCAACCGCAGCATCGCTCTGTTTTAGAAGCTTCGTTTTTCAAAGTCGCATTTTCCATAATTCGGTTCTTTTTTATTTCTGGCGTCGGTCGGTCCTTTCGTCTCGCGTCGGGCTCTTTAAACAGATCGTAAATTGAAATTGTCGTCGCTTCCTGTGGGGGAACTGAATTGGCCGACTCCCTCTCTGGAGGGGAAATAAGCAATCGCTGGAATACATGGGAAACCTATTTATATTGTTATATACGGGGTGAATAACGAAGATTGGCTATTTAACTCGATCAAGGTCCGACTTCGTTGAATAAATACGTTTGATATATCAATATCTTAGGGACGGTGAAACATGATGCGCAAAATACTTAGAGTGTCCCTAGCAGCTTGAGAACAAAACGGTCACAAAATCGGTCCGTCCGCGTGCTCGCACAATCGTTGAAAAATATTCTATTTTCTCGATCTACTTTATTCTGGATTCAGCGCCCCATCCCAGTATCCTAATACCAAAAAAAAAACATTTTATTACTCGAACCATTCTTCTATAAAACGTATCCTATTCGAATAAAACTAAGCCTATTCCCTAATTATTTATTACATAAGCAATCGCTGGAATACATGGGAAACTTATTTATATTGTTATATACGAGGTGAATAACGAAGATTGGCTATTTAACTCGATCAAGGTCCGACTTCGTTGAATAAATACGTTTGATATATCAATATCTTAGGGACGGTGAAACATGATGCGCAAAATACTTAGAGTGTCCGTAGCAGCTTGAGAACAAAACGGTCACAAAATCGGCCCGTCCGCGTGCTCGCACAATCGTTGAAAAATATTCTATTTTCTCGATCTACTTTATTCTGGATTCAGCGACCCATCCCAGTATCCTAATACCAAAAAAAAAACATTTTATTACTCGAACCATTCTTCTATAAAACGTATCCTATTCGAATAAAACTAAGCCCATTCCCTAATTACTTATTTCGTCATGTTTAATCATACGCCGCGGAAATACCGCAGTCTTACCAGTTTTCAAAAGCTTCGCGAAGCAAAATTGTAACCTTCATAGTGTTCTGATACACACATATAGGTAACTGTAGGCCTAACAATCAGCTAAATCGACGCACGGTTAGATTGTCTTCTTAGTATCAATTTATCAATTAGGGACATCCTTTTACACGAATGCCAGTTGTGTTATGTTTTGTAGCTCGTTGCAATAAGGAAGATCGTCGTACCGGTATCAGATACTAATTAAGTTAGCTATCCTTAGCCGCGTCGTTGTTCGTTTATTCGATTTACATAAATCGCGTGCGCCGATTTTGTCGGATGTTTTAGGTGCGGAAACATGTTTGGAATTAGCGGTACCGTCGACGGAGCACACGACCGCGTACTTACGGTTACAAATACAGATCGATCATTTAAATTACGTGGTCGACACACAAGAAAGCTGTTACATCGAGCACGATTCTTTGCTGACTTTCGTGGAAACGGACAAAGCTGTATATAAACCGGGCCAGGACGTGAACATTAGGATCGTTATGCTTAAGCACAACTTGAAAATTTGGAAGGAATCGGTGGGTGTAAGATCTCTGTTAAAGATCGTCTTTTCTTTTTGCGATTTCATCGAACACCGTTTCTCGTCTTGTTGCACAGATCCCCAAAGTATGGATTGAAAATCCATCGGAGATCAGGGTTGCGCAATGGGCGAACGTGAACACGGAAAACGGCATGGCGCAGTTGCTGTTTCCATTATCGCCGGAACAAAGCTCGGTAAAAGAGTGCGTTCGTTTCTTTTACCGGATCTAACTGAAATAATGAATTCGTTGGTTACGACAGGGAACATGGAAGATCAAAGTGGAAAAGAAAAGATCGCATCCGCAGCTGATCCACACGGCTACATTCGAAGTGACGAAATACGTGCTGCAGAGGTTCCAAGTCACGGTCAAATCGCCAGGGTATATTTTAGCCGACGCGGATAATGTCACTTGGACTATTTGCGCAAAGTAATTATCGCGATTACGCCTGATTATTAATGCTTTAGCTACCGTGTGAACTCTTCGAGATAGGCTTTTACGTTCGTGTTTCATTACGATTCGCGATTCTTAATATTTCGATGGAGTACAGTAATGTCTCCCTTACCGACGCTCAGGTTGTGTACGGAAATGGACAATTTGGGAGGAGGAGATACGATTATTCGAACCTTGCGACTCGTTCTTATAGTTGTTGACAATGAAAAACGAGCAACAAGGCTCGAACAATCGTATCTCCTCTTCCCATATTGTCCATTTTTCTGTACAATCTGAGCGTTAATTAGAGATTATACAGTAATATAATACTTTAATAATGTATAATCTCTAATAATATAATATAAATAATATTAAATAATATTACTATTATTATATTATTTATATTATTTATATTAAATAATATTACTATTATTACCATTATTATATTATTTATATTAAATAATATTAAATAATATATATTTATATTACTATTATTATATTACTTATATATAAATAATATAAATAATATTACCTAATACATTACTGTATTAGGCAATTACCGGTAGGTAAAGCGTTAACTTGATCTCGCGTCTCATACTAGTTACTTTTCTAATGAAAAATTGAAAACAAAAAAATCAACTGAAGCCGAACATTGTCCTACAGATACAGTTACGGTAAACCTGTTAAAGGTACATTGCGATTGAAATCAATCTCTCAATTGCCAAATTGGAGGGGGAAAGTCAATCTGTTGGGAACAGATTACGAGACCAAGGTGAAAAATTCCCTGTTTGCGTCGTGCTACGAGCTCGCCGTTACGTAAGGAACGTCCGAAGAAATTTAGTCTTAACGAGCGTATGTTTTAGGTGGTTTCGCCCGACGGATGCACCGATTTCGTAGTGTCCGGGTCAGATCTCGGTCTAGATTGTTGGCAGGTGGCTCCCGACAGTATCGTACTGATCGCGAATTTCACGGAGGCTGGGACCGGCGTAGTCGAATCAACCATTAGTCAGACAATGGTCGTGAATCAGGCCTTGAAGCTGGAATTCCTGCCGCACACGCCAAAGTACTTTAAACAGGGCTTGCCTTATCATGGAAAGGTATTCTCCTTGCAATATATTTTACCTTGATTGTATTTGCAAACGAAAGAAAAAACAACCATAGAAATAAGTAAAATAATTTAAATAATGGAAGCTTAAGAAATTGATCAAGTGGCTGAAGTATCCACCTTAATCCACTTGCGTTTTCTTATTAGCTACGAGTTCTACGACAAGATAATACTCCGGCACCGAACGAGAAGATACAACTTTGCTTACAAGTTCTAGAAAAAGGGGAGTTACGAGGGGAAATGGTGGAATGTCGTAATTTCAGATCAGCTGCCGACGGTTTCATCGACTTTGTCGTTCCTCCGCGCCAGAAAAATATTGTTGAATTGAAATTTATTGCCACTGGTGTCGACTATCCGACGAAATACTACTCGCCGGATAAACGGTGGTGGGTGAGTATAAATTAATCCTGCCGCGGACTTCGGTCGATCTGCGATAAATTCTCTCTAATTGATCATCAGCTTTTAAACAAACAAAAAAAATGGACGATTTAGGAAGAAGAGATACGATCATCGTCCATTTTTCTTTACGAGCCGAGGGTCAACTAGAGAGAATTTACGATATACATTTCGTACGAATGTTTCTTGTGTTAACGCTATGCCGTCCGGTGGCACCACGCTGGTGCCATGCAAAAACTATCTCTTGTATGCCGGTGGTAGCACTTTGGTGTCATTTGAAAAAACTGAAATAACATTTGAACTATATTTCTTGGGTGTTAAAAGGCAGCTAACTAACTACAGCATTGTGCTTGTTTAACTAAGAATCAAGTACGAAAATTCTTGGATGACTTATCTTAATTTTAGGAATTTATATTACCGCCATCTTCAATTTAAACTATATTTCTTGGGTGTTAAAAGGCAGCAAACTAACTATAGCATTGTGCTTGTTTAACTAAGAATCAAGTACGAAAATTCTTGGATGGCTTATCTTAATTTTAGGAATTTATATTACCGCCATCTTCAATTTGAACTATATCTCTTGGGTGTTAAAAGGCAGCAAACTAACTACAGCATTGTGCTTGTTTAACCAAGAATCAAGTACGAAAATTCTTGGATGACTTATCTTAATTTTAGGAATTTATATTACCGCCATCTTCAATTTGAACTATATCTCTTGGGTGTTAAAAGGCAGTAAACTAACTATAGCATTGTGCTTGTTTAACCAAGAATCAAGTACGAAAATTCTTGGATGACTTATCTTAATTTTAGGAATTTATATTACCGCCATCTTCAATTTGAACTATATTTCTTGGGTGTTAAAAAGCAGCAAACTAACTATAGCATTGTGCTTGTTTAACCAAGAATCAAGTACGAAAATTCTTGGATGACTTATCTTAATTTTAGGAATTTATATTACCGCCATCTTCAATTTGAACTATATCTCTTGGGTGTTAAAAGGCAGCAAACTAACTATAGCATTGTGCTTGTTTAACTAAGAATCAAGTACGAAAATTCTTGGATGACTTATCTTAATTTTAGGAATTTATATTACCGCCATCTTCGAAAAATTTTTGTTAAAATCTAACATTTCCAAGCTATTATGCCGACGTCAAGCAAAAGAATCATATCTAAGATCTGCGGACGGCATACTGTTAATAATATTCGTACATTCCTCTCAAATACGTAATCATTAGATTGCGAATCAAAACACGTACAAACCATTTTCGTCAATTATATAAAACACAGATTAAATGAAAACTGTATAATCATGTTAACGCAGCGATTCTAATGCAACACAGTATTATCAAATTTTTGTTGTGTCTTCGCTGGTCCGCTGTCTCGTTCATCAAATGTTTCCTGTATAAACGCATAAAATCCGCAGTCTAATAATCGCATTTCACGAAACTGTGTCTCAGAGAACACGGGGCAGTACATGGGGCAATTGTCTGTTAGGTGTTCATGGATCAACCATTCGCGCGAATCGTCGTACCCGATTGGTATTCGCCATCCGACAGCTACTTGGGGATAGCGCGAGGAAATCAGCCTATCGTTTGCGGCGAGAAATATTCGTTCAACGTGATGTACACCATTCCGGTTAACAGTCATATCAACGAATCGATCTCGTTTCATTGCTCGATCAATTCGAAGGGAGGCCTCTTGATACACGGCCATGTGAAACACAAGCCCACCAAAGATACCACGTTAAATTATTCGGAGTTCCGTAATCTACTGGGCGCCGATAACACCTCGGCGAACAAAACGGAGCAGAGCACGGTCGTGCATAGGTATATCCGAGTCTCTCTGACTTGCCGATACGATACGAATCGTTTCGACCATTTTAAATTCGTTCATCGAATTTTGATTTAATTCGCTGTTCTCGCGAACAGATTCCCGCTGAGCGTGAAAGTTACGCCGGGCATGGCTCCGGTCTCAGAATTATTGCTCTATTATGTGCGAGCCGACGGAGAAGTTGTCGCGGCCACATACACGATCGAGGTTGGCCACTGTTTCGAAAACAAGGTGAAGAGTGCCTGGCACACGGGTGTCCAGGTGCCGGGTGCCACGACACAGTACCACGTGGAGGCTGCGCCCTGGTCGTTCTGCAGCATTTCCGCCGTCGACAAATCGACTCGTTTTATGGCTGGCCCGAAGAAGAATCTGATCGAGACCGGCCAAACGTTCGAAGAGCTGAAACAGTTTCATTCGATGTCGACTCGTTTGCTGCCACGCCGGCAATATTGTAAACGTACGTTTTTAGCGGACAACTAATCTCCATAGATTCGAACCCTGAACGCAGACATTATGCTACAGCGAATGTTACAGCAACAATGACGACGCAAGTCGATTCGTCGATGGAAGAAATCGATCATCTGCCCAGCCCTGCGATCAAATTGGCTGAGTCGAGGTTCGAAGCGATGCGATGGAAACACTTGACGACCACCCCCATAGACATGTACTACTTGGATGCCATGCAGGCTTTCATTGTAAGACATTTTAGTACACCCTATACAGGGTGTGTCCCATGTTCAAACTTTGTTAGTGTATTCTATGGCACGAAGTAAGAAAAAAATGTTACGTAAACATAGGTCGTATAGAGCTTTATTAAGAAGTTATAACAAAAGTTCGGAATAGAGGAATAGTAATCAACTTGCTGTTACTGCGAGCATTGGCTTGAATAGATCAGCGCATGCCGTGTGTTTATGTAAGCTGTGTTTATTAATACATTTCGAAATGTATTAATAACCGTTGTTGACAATACATGATTGACATCGATCGAAGATTTTTTTTTTATTTTTTTTTTAGTCGATTACTATTCCTATTCTGAATTTTTGTTATAACTTCTTAATAAAGCTCTATGACCTATGTTTACATAACATTTCTTTCTTACTTCGTGTCATAGAATATACTGACAAAGTTTGAACATTAAAACCTGGGACACCCTGTATACGGACACATTAATCGTAGGTTTTTCAAATGACCTCGAATCATCGAATGGCGAAAGTTCATCCAAATGTTCAAAGATTCACGTCGATACGGATCGAAATAATTATCAGCCCTTTCAATAGAATCACGGCGAGTTTCGATTAGTTTACTTAACGTGTACAATTTTCTTTTCATTTCCATAGGATTTTGGGGTGGTTACTATGAGCGATTTAGTATTAACGTCGCGACCGTGCGTATACCACGAGACGTACGCAGACTTTCGAATGCACATGAATACCGCAGAATTAGGTAAAAATATACATGATATTATTTTCCTGCTAGATCGTTCGTTGTGTCTTCCGAGTTTGGAAAGAAATTCTTCGCACATGCTTCTCTGTTTTCAGACATAGTCAAAATAATGCAACCGACCGCTGTTCCTTTGATAAACTACAGAACCCTCGATGCAGCGGGTACCGTTGAAGTAGATTACGTCGACCACTTGGTTGATCGGACTGCCACATTGAGGTCGTATTTTCCTGAAACATGGCTGTGGGAACTTGTGCCTGCCGGGTATTGTTTATCACGTTTTAGCCTTTTAGTCACGACGCGCCACTATAGTGGCTTCCGCGGACGTAATCTCTCTGAACGACGCGCCACTATAGTGGCTTTCGCGGATGTCATTTCTCTGAACGACGCGCAACTATAGTGACTTCCGCGGATGTCATCTCTCTGAACGTCGCGCAACTATAGTGACTTCCGCGGATGTCATCTTTCAGAACGACGCGCCACTATAGTGGCTTCCGCGGATGTCATCTTTCAGAACGACGCGCAACTATAGTGGCTTCCGCGGATGTCATCTTTCAGAACGACGCGCCACTATAGTGGCTTCCGCGGATGTCATCTTTCAGAACGACGCGCCACTATAGTGGCTTTCGCGGATGTCATTTCTCTGAACGACGCGCAACTATAGTGACTTCCGCGGATGTCATCTCTCTGAACGTCGCGCAACTATAGTGACTTCCGCGGATGTCATCTCTCTGAACGTCGCGCAACTATAGTGACTTCCGCGGATGTCATCTTTCAGAACGACGCGCCACTATAGTGGCTTCCGCGGATGTCATCTTTCAGAACGACGCGCAACTATAGTGGCTTCCGCGGATGTCATCTTTCAGAACGACGCGCCACTATAGTGGCTTCCGCGGATGTCATCTTTCAGAACGACGCGCCACTATAGTGGCTTTCGCGGATGTCATTTCTCTGAACGACGCGCAACTATAGTGACTTCCGCGGATGTCATCTCTCTGAACGTCGCGCAACTATAGTGACTTCCGCGGATGTCATCTCTCTGAACGTCGCGCAACTATAGTGACTTCCGCGGATGTCATCTCTCTGAACGTCGCGCAACTATAGTGACTTCCGCGGATGTCATCTCTCTGAACGTCGCGCCACTATAGTGACTTCCGCGGATGCCATCTTTCAGAACGACGCGCCACTATAGTGGCTTCCGCGGATGTCATCTTTCAGAACGACGCGCCACTATAGTGGCTTTCGCGGATGTCATCTCTCTGAACGACGCGCCACTATAGTGGCTTTCGCGGATGTCATTTCTCTGAACGACGCGCAACTATAGTGACTTCCGCGGATGTCATCTTTCAGAACGACGCGCCACTATAGTGGCTTCCGCGGATGTCATCTTTCAGAACGACGCGCCACTATAGTGACTTCCGCGGATGTCATCTTTCAGAACGACGTGCCACTATAGTGGCTTCCGCGGATGTCATCTTTCAGAACGACGCGCCACTATAGTGGCTTCCGCGGATGTCATCTCTCTGAACGACGCGCAACTATAGTGACTTCCGCGGATGTCATCTTTCAGAACGACGCGCCGCTATAATGGCTTCCGCGGATGTCATCTCTCTGAACGACGCGCAACTATAGTGGCTTACTCTAGTAGCTCACTCGCTCATCGTTTGAATCAAATAATCGTCTTTATATGCATTGTTTCACACTTCTTTTGTCTTCGCAGCGATTTACAACAGTCTACAGGGTGTTCCAAAAATGTCTCGCAATCTGGAAATGGCGGGTTCCTCGGATCATTTGAAGCAACTTCTTCCTTTACACAAATTTTCTCCGAGGCACCGTTAACGAGTTATTAACGAAAAACAGTGACGCGAGGCGGCCCAGCCAACCACCACGCGAAGCCCAGTTCCGCTCATTGGCTCGATCGTCTCGCGCCAGCTGAGCTCGCCTCTCATTGGTCACTGTTTTTCGTTAATAACTCGTTAACGGTGCCTCGGAGAACATTTTTGTAAAGGGAAAAGTTGCTTCAAATGGCCTGAGGAACCCGCTACTTTCGGATTGCGAGACATTTTTGGGACACCCTGTATATACAGACAGAATATACAGTATCAGACTTTGTACAGTACATATCAGACTCTGCCGTCCAGAGAAATAGCATCGCGCAGAATTCAGCCGTACCTAAAAGTTTAAGTTATCGTCTTTTTAAATATCGATCCAAACAACATCACCCGATCGCATTCGTCGCTTTCGTAGGAAGGAAGGCAAGGTCACGATAGAACGCACTCTTCCGCACACCATCACCGATTGGATCGGTTACACAACGTGCATCTCGCCCATACACGGCCTCGGGATAGCACCACCGACCACCATAACGGCGTTCCAACCGTTCTTCCTCGACTACACCCTGCCGTACAGCGTGAAACGCGGGGAGATGTTGCACATGAAGGTGTCGCTCTTCAATTACATGCAACATCGGCTACCAGTATGTTCTCGATCAAGCCGAATCGATTCGATGTTGAACTTATTTTACGAAAATAATCGTCGAACGTATAAAAACACGTAAAATTGCATAGGTCAGAATTAAATTGGAAGAGGCGACAGGACTCGACCTACATTTATCGCATCCTACCGCTTCGTTTTGCGTGAACCCGCGGGACAGCGTTGTCCACGAGTACATTCTCAGGCCTCGTGTTATAGGAGAAGTTAATATCACAGTGTCCGCGTCGGTGGATCCCGATTTCGAAGAACCATGCGGACCGGAAACCTTGGTCTATACACGGTAACTGTTCTCATCGCTTTAGCTACCGGAAGCCTATTCGTACGATTGTTTAATGACTGTACTATGACCGAAAGAAACTGAGACAGTATCCTTAAAAAAAAAGTAGTCTTCAAAAAGATTATAACTTGTTGGTTTAGGTTAACAATTAATGAAAAACAGATGGGTACAACTATAACAGTAATATAATAATAATGATAATAGTAACAGTAATAATTATACTGCGGATGCTTATGCAGAATAAAAATTGTCTACATCTGTGGTAAGAAGCAAAAGTCACTTAGGAATTGTCTTACTTCTTCCAATGGTTATAGTATATGCTCAATTTTGTAATAAATCCATAAAATCCGTAGGCTAATAATGATAACAGTGTCTCCGTAATATCCTATTGTTTTTATCTTTAAGAGACGCCATTATGAAGCCAATTCTCGTACTGCCGGAGGGTTACCCTGTGGAAGAGACAAAGTCAACGTTCATTTGCCCGAAGGAGTTCAGTGACGATTCCATGATCGTATGGGATTTAATATTACCGAAGGACGTTGTGCCGAACAGCGGTAGGGCGTACGTGAGTTTGATAGGGGACATTTTGGGACCGGCTCTCGAAAATTTGGACAAGCTCGTGCAGCTGCCGATGGGCTGCGGCGAACAGAACATGGTACTCTTCGTCCCAAATATTCATGTGATCAAATATCTGAAAGCTATCGGCATCGAGAACTCGGCGCTCCGAGCGAGAGCTATTAAGAACATGGAGAAAGGTAAATACTCGATGTTACGAAGCTCTTGTTGCTCGTGAAATTTAGCTATCGTTAACTGCAAATCTTGAACGTATGACAAAGGATACCAGCGAGAGTTGAACTATAGACATCCGGATGGCTCGTATTCCGCGTTCGGCGCCCAAACCTCGGGAGACGAAGGATCCATATGGTTGACCGCGTTCGTTTTGAAATCGTTCGCTCAAGCTCGGGACCTGATTCACATCGACGAGCAGGACCTGTCGTTATCTGCTCGATGGATCCTCATGAAGCAGCTGGAGAACGGTTGTTTCCCCGTGGTGGGCAGAGTCTTCCACAAACAGATGAAGGTGCGACCGTTACGAAACTTCGAATTATCAACGAGAAATCGAACTAACGCGTGCTTCTCTATCGTAGGGTGGCCTCGAGGATGACAGTTCGTCGACAGCGTTGACCGCCTACATTCTAATTTCTTTCATCGAATCTGGATTATTCTCCCAATGGACGTCCCCCCATAAGGCCGTGGATTGTATTAGGTTGGGCTTGCAGAAACACAACGAGAATTTATATACGTTCGCTCTCGCCACATACGCTTTCACCCTGATGGGACCTACGCCAGAAATTTACTGGATGGTGTCGTTGCTGATGAATCGTGCCACGCGACACAATGTACGAACAGATACGTTGTACATCACAGTTTCCCTTCGAGAGCAGTTTATTCTTAACCCTCGGATGGCTGAAATTCGGTTTATTTTCACCCAGGGTTACAAGTTAAAGAAAAGTAATATCGTCAAAAGTGTCCGCCTTGCGAGGGTTAAAAAAGGACTGCGAACCAGAACAGATTGAGAAATCATTTTGTACACGGTGCTCCACGATTGGTAGCTATATTGTTGAGTAGACAAAAGTTCTGTAATGTTAAATATAACTCGTATTTTGTAGGACCTGCTTTGGTGGGAGGACAAATCGAAACCTTCCCTAAGCCTGAGCATCGAGATAACGGCGTACGCCGTGCTCACGTTGATCAAATTAGGCGGAGAAGTGAACATGGTGCATGCTTTAAAGGCTATTCGTTGGATGTCGAAGCAGCGAAACGCCGAGGGTGGATTCTCGTCCACGCAAGACACTATTCTCGCCCTGGAGGCTCTGACGAAATTTCCCGCGGCGATGAACAACAACAACACCGATCTCTCGGTTCTGGTGACAGCGTCGGAAGTGGACCACGTCTACAAAATGCACAACGACAATCGCATGGTCCTCACGCAAATCCAACTACCCATCTTGCCGACCATCGTCGAAATCTTTGCGGAGGGCGAGGGCTGCGTGTTGGTACAGGTCAGAGGACGCATTCGATCGCTTCCACCTTCAACAAGCATTTTCACAGAGAAGGTATTAACTTCGTTTTTTGTTCGATTGCTTTCGAATCTAGAGCAACATCAAGTACAACGTTGCGCACGCCACCGGTTCCGACGCGTTCGATCTCTCGGTAATGGCACATTCTGGAGCCCTCGAGAACGAATGTTCGGTACAGAAGATTACAATCTGCGCCCGTTACAAAATAGCGGATAGAGAAAGTAACATGGCTGTGGCCGAAGTTGGAATGATCAGCGGCTACGCACCGGACCGAACGAGCTTGTACTCGTTACTGGGGAAACCATCGACGAGTAAGTCTCGTTCAGCTTACAGAATCCATCGCTCAATTATTTCGCGGAGTAGTTCGAACAATCGAATGATCTCGGCATTAAAACCCTAATCGTAGAAGTGAAGCGTTTCGAGGAAGACCGCGACGTCGTTTCTATTTACTTCGACAAGCTGACTGACCAGGAGACTTGCATCTCGTTCATGGTGATGAGGGAGACCGTGGTCGACTCTCTGGAGCCAGCGAACGTGAAACTTTACGACTACTATCAGCCGGAACTGACGGTGTCCAACGTAAGTTCCATCGGGAAACGTATCGAAACGATATTGTTCCATGAAACTGATCGAAAATATATTTTCAGAGTTACAATTTCGCTCCAACTTGTAGCAGCGCGGATCCCGTCGAAAAAATCGACAATTTCACCGTTGTACAATTGTTCGCGAAGAATTTAGACGATATGCTGCTTCTGACAGAGGAGAATTTCAAAGACAAACCGGTGGAAAAGTCGGCGAAAAACTTGGCTACGGAGGATGCGAACAACAGAAATAAGATGATCAATAGGATCAGCGAGGCTGACAGAAAGTCTACGTCTTCAAGGGGGTCAAATTTATTGAACATTCTTCACGACGATGTTGTAAACAGAGAAGAAACGCTCAGGGATAATATCGACCAAGAATCAATCGCTGGAGTGCGACCCATGACCGACAATGTGCCGTTCGTGGAGAAATCGGATCCAAAAATTGGGGAAGACACTGTAGACATTGCAACGCGTGTACGAACAACCAGCGATAATACGATCTTCAATCCCTCAAACAGTGAGTAGAAAACAAAATGAATATTAACACTAAACTTACCAGGCAGTAATACTAACTGGCATGTACTGCTTCACAAAAGTGAGAGAAGACCGAATTTATTTGGAATTTGTAAAGTTAATAATATATCCAATATATCCATATTATATATATGGATATATTATTAACTTTACAATATATATATATATATATATATATATATATATATATATATATATTATATTATAATATATATTAATAATATATATAATAATATATTAATAATATATTATAATATAATATATCCAATAATATATTATTATTATATAATATATCCAATAATATATCCAATAATATAACTTATTCAAGCGTTTTCCACGAAATAGTCTCGGAACTTTGAAGAATTGCAAAATAAGAAAGCGGTCACTTTGACCGCGGTAGTTTTAGTGTTAAGACTATCCTACATCTAAATGTGACAAAGTTCTGTTAGTTCTACAGGTAGAATCTGGCAGTGGTTTAACCCCGGACGAGCCAGACAGGAGTCGCACTTTTAGTTTCGACAACGTTGATCTTAATACAGGAATGTTGAGCAACATAGAAAATCCGTCTACGGTTCCCGTGAAAGAAACCGAGGACTTCGAGGTACCAGGAAATCCATCTTTCGTTGTTGTCAGCCACGAATTAGAAACTCCGGAGGGTGTAGAGGGACCGATTCCGGTTTACACGAAATCAGATGCAGTCGATTACAAACCAGAAACTACTAGCAGTAAAAATAGTTTGTTCCATCCCTCGCTAACACCTCCGGCAGAGAGCGACGATATCTCACAGGTACATCAATAGGTTATCAAAAGAATTTACAATTTCTGCGACTATGAGCGTCCAACATTGTTTGCTTTGTAGGAGGAACTCGACAACCAGACAATCTACACAACAAACAGCGACATGCAGGTCACATGTACGCGAATATGTTTTACATTTAGTGATCATTAGATTGCAGATTTTTGTGCATATTTTAGGATAAAAGGGAAAAATAATTCTGTCAACTAGACAATTCCTCATGATGTAAAACAAAGTAAAGGAAAAATGCATAAAAATCTACAGCCTAATGATTATTACTGTTCAACTATGGTATGTTGTTCAACAACGTTGGTATTCCTTACATTATATTTTTATTTAGCATTGACTAGAACGAATCAAGCTTGTCCAACGTGTATCGACAAGCTGCCATCAAACATCAGCGATATTTATTGCTCAGCGAATGCCGTGGTTAAAGTAGCGATCAGGCGTTTGCGCAAAGCCCGGTTGTTGATAGATCTAAATGCATCCAGAGAAGTGCAACGTCTTCGTGCCACTATCAAGTTCACTTTGGATCCGAGTTGCTCCTGTTCTCTGATAGATTCCCGTACGTAGTTCAAGTCTTCTCTCTATGTCTTCCTATTACGGTAGGAGAGGTTCCTGGGAACTTCGCAGCATACCATTATCTTAAGGCATACAACTGTTGCTACCA
Source organism: Megalopta genalis (assembly GCF_051020955.1). NCBI lineage: Eukaryota > Metazoa > Arthropoda > Insecta > Hymenoptera > Halictidae > Megalopta > Megalopta genalis. The sequence goes on along the minus strand of NC_135019.1, from coordinate 15,794,060 downwards.
ACACAACGTAATATAATACAATACAATATTATATTAATATAATATAATATTGTATTAATATAATATTATATATTAACCACTTGACATACAATGACGTCTGGGAGACGTCATTTACTTCATGTGCCATTGTAGACTTTGACGTCTCCAAGACGTCAAGAACTGTATTCGGCGAACGCCGTGCATTTCATTATTAGATTCTTTAATTGTTTCGGTCGTGCATTGATGCTGTTTTGTTTAGACTGTTGGAGATGCTTTCCCCCTCCTAACAGTACCGATAAACAAAATTGCATCGACAAATAAAACCGACCTGTGTTCTGGAGTATAATCGTGGAATGGAAGGTGTAGACAAGCAGGACCAATCTCTTGCATGTTTCCCCCTCATGAGAAAAAGTGCAAAAGGATATAAAAATATATTTTTTTATATGTTTGATGCATCTATTTATAATGCTTATGTTTTATATTCCAAATTGCCTACTTCACAAAAGATTGTGAATTTTCGATTGAATATTGCAGAAGACATGCTTTGTAATTTGTCCCTGCCACGCGGCAGACGGTCGCAAAGTGAATGCCCAACTCGGTTACAAGCAAAATATTGGACACATTTTCCTGAACATATACCCGCGACAAATAAAAAGCAACATCCTGCAAAAAGATGCCATGTTTGCGTAAAACATAATATAAGAAGTGAAACAATTTGGCAGTGTAAAATATGCCTCGTTCCGCTACATATTACTAAATGCTTTGAGATGTATCACACATTACAAAATTATTAAATTATTATTTTATACTATTACTTAATTGTTGTACACTAACACTATACTTCAACCCTATTGAATGTTATATAGCAATGTAACTTTGAAAAGAAAAGGCCCTGTTTCTGAGCTTGTACATGAGTGTCCAGTTGAGCCAAATTAAATAGTATTCTTCGGACGCGTCTATGCACATTTTATTCGTATGTCAAGTGGTTAATATTATAATTTTTTAATAATATGTTAATATAATATAATATTGTATTAATATAATACAATACAATATTCTTTCTAAATAAAATATACTCTTGCAGCTGGAACTTTCGCGTTAATCATAAACAAGGAGAACGACTTTGTTGAATCGCATCATTCTTCCGGGGATCACCGACAGACACTGGATAGTACGTTTAATATTTACGGGTTGCCAATAGTAACCGGCGTGCCCCCAGAAATCGCGGAGGCACGAAGATCGTCGTGTTCAAATTCGGAAGAGAATCAACCGGCCGGTGATTGAACGGGACGCATACTTTTTATTTAGACATGTGACATAATTAGATTGCGGATTTGTATGCGAATTCCCCTTTTCATAGGCTGTTTTACAATAATCAGAATAAGGGGAGAAGTTGTTGTGCGAAGTAGAAAATTTATTTTGATAAAAACGCAATAAAAATCACACATAGTAAGTTTTGTTAATATATTAATATATAAAAATCCGCAGTCTAGACATAACACTGAACACTAGAGCTAGATTGTAGACCTCGCTCATTTGTAAATCTCGATCATGAAGATACGCTACTTGCAAACATCGCGCAGATTATATACATAATATCTCTGTGTCCTTTTTTTCTTATCTGCAAACATGTAAATTATATACGATAATATTAATGACAGGATAAGATATCGCGAATGGAAATATAAAAAAGATCAGTTATCATCCTCGTTGCAAATGAATTGTTACATCGGAGATGATTCATTTTATTTTTTATCAAGTCAATAAAAATTGTAAGTAAATTATATAAACTCTTTCGATGTAATCTATCAGCTCATCTTTTCTTTTAGAGCTTATATCTGGCTCTGTGTCCGTGTGTGTGTGTGTGTGTGTGTGTGAGAGAGAGAGAGGGGGAGAGATAGAGTTAAAAGAAGGAGAAACTGTAAGAATGAATCCACAAGAAAGCGAATATAACATCTTTTTGTTGCACTTTTTATTTATTATCTTTGTATCTGATCGCTACTGAAATAATTATTACAAATTAACAATCACCCTTCGAACTGTACTACATTAAATATTATTTTATTACAATGAATTTATGGTTATTTATTTATTTATTTATTTATTTATTACGGCTTTCAATTTTTCTGTTCGTTACCTATTGTTTATGCTAAGTGTTTGTCATTTAATGCTGATCTGAATTCATAGTATATTCTGTAACTACGGAGCAATATTGATAACATTCGAGAATAACATTTTTTTTCATTAATCTTTGCTATCTACCATGAACATTGATGTGTATGTGTGTTTGTATATGTGTGCGAGCGCATGTTTATTATGTGTATTTATTTATTTATTTATTTATTTATTTATTTATATTTTTCTTTCAGCATTAAATATCAAATCGCAATCGTTTCTGGATGTGTATTACTATTTTACGTTGTACACGGTGAAATGCTTGATCGAAATAAATAAAGACTATTTATTGTTCGCTAGAGACTACTCGGCACGACGCTCCGTTAAACGCAAAACCTAATCGCGCGTCATTCAGGAATGAGAAAGGAACACATTAAACATTTATAAAGAGTTGGCAGTAACATTTTCATCAGTCCAGTCGGCGTCGCACGAGATTTCGATAATAAATCGTTCTAACAGGTATCTTGAAGGTGCAATACATCTTCCGCACGAATAAATAATATTTCTATGCATAGAGATACTGGAATTCCATCGCGATCAATTCACTTAAAACAGAAAACACTTAATAATACTTTGTTACAATAGGATCATAATTTTCGCATAACTTTGTTAATATTCGCCGTTCCCCAAACACACACCTACGAATTTTTATTTTATCATTTACCCGATATTTGGAACAGCGTCGCCCAGGCAGAACATACAAAGTACTGTGACAAATATCATTTGCCTAATATAGCGGCAACAGTAATCAGTCGTTGGCAGTAAATGCGTTCAATAAATGCATCTCGTTTCAAAGTATTGTAACTGTAGATTCGATATTTCCTACTAACTACTATAAAATAGTATCATATACACATTATACGAATATTCAAAAAAAGGCAGCGATACAAAAGTTTTGATATGTGTTCCAAATATATTTTCCCTAATAAATACTTTAGATGCGTATTAAAATCTATAGCGTTAATAAGAATAGATATTTTTTTGTTGGATTTAGAAACAAACATCATTGCATATAAAAATTGCTTAGCAGTTATTGTAGAGGAAAAGGAATACTGATCAAATGATAATACTGTAATGTTGTACAATATTACACCAGTGTATAGGCATTGAAAAGAATTTACTTCTATGGAAAAATGCGACTGATACAAAAATTAATTCTAAAGTTACGTTCCACCTGGGCTGTAATAATATATCGTTTATGTTTAATTAATTCTGTCGTATCAATAATGATAATGTCATGGTTTGCTGAAACGCTATTAGAAACTGTTTCACAGGGAATACATGAAAGACACAGACGTCTCGAAACAAAGAGAAATGCGATTGTGCGCTTACCATACGAAAATGAAAGACAGGTAATGCAGGAAACAAATTGGTATAACTATATGCAAGATAAAGATATATGTTTAAGACACCAGCTCTATATTAAATTATACGCGAATTTTGTGTTTTCAATTTCGTTTTTTACCTTTGCGATTATTAAAATATAACATATTAAATCATTACAATGGTATTAAATCAGTCGGGCTCACCTTAACACGGGCAAGCAACGGGCATTAGTATAATTATACATCCACTCGAACCAAGTAGAGTTGAAATAATATATATATTAATACGTGCTACTTTAATACACTTTATAAATATACATATATTACTTGAATCTCTTATTAATTATCAAATACTACAATGTAATTAGATCAGACTCTAAGTTGAATAATTAAAATCGTTTCATTCTCGCTTCGATTTCATTTATATATTATGATACGCACTAAAGTATTGTATATCAAGGATGGATTTAATATAGAGCCTGCCTCTTCTACGCAATTTTCAATAAAATTAATAATGATGGAATAAAGAATTCACGTAGAAACAATTCACTTTGCTCTTTTACTTTCGATGTTGATGCGCTCAAGTGCAAAGTCGAATTATCAAATGTACATTCGTGAATGTACATATACAAACGATCAACACGTGACAAACGCCGATTTGCTTAACAACACAGATACGTTTATCGTATCCGGTGGTCAACGATTGTTGCAGCTATCGTAAATGCAAATGAAATGCATCAGAGATGATAGAGGAACTTACGTAAACATCAGTAGTACAGTATTCAATAGATTTTAGGTGCCGAACGATCATTAATGAGACCGCTGGTTTTCCTCAAAGAGGTCCCCCTTCGTATCTGATCCATCAATGAGTCCCTAACTTGCAATGGATCCATGATAGGTACGCGATTACCCATAATACGTCTTACACTTGCCGATTTACTCGATATATTCCCCTGTATGTTCTGTTGCTGCTGCGCCAGCTTAGCGTTCAAAGTCTCGAGAAAGCCGCTCGACGATTTCGTAGTTTTCGTTATCTGCTGCTCAATAGAGTGCTTCCTCGAAGACTTAGGACTGTTACTAGTATTGTTACTACCTGCAGCATTGTTACCTGTCGTACTGTTGATAAGCTTGGCACTGAGCACTGCCATGAAGCTTTGACCTACTCCTCCTGGCCCTTGTCCTTGAATATTTACACCTGCGTTGATCGTAGTCATTTGTGTAGCAGTCGAGCCACGTTCTTGAGAAGTCGAGCGAATCGCTGCACACGAACGTTCAACAGAAGATCGAGTAACTTGTAACACAGCATTATGTTGTAACGTGCTGGATTGATTGTTATGCGATTGTGTCTGACCTGTAGCCTTCCGTAGAAGGGAGGGACTAGCAGGAGTGTGACGCAACTCTGTAAGGGTCCTTACGGTTTCTGACACTGAGACCGACCTGCAATATTCAATACACATTGCATGAAATTGTTGCATCAAATCCATATTGCTATAAAAGACTATCTCCTACCGCTGAGGAGTAGGGCTGGCTGTGGGTGAAGAACCCTCCAACAAGAACGCCGGCGGTGGTGGAAGATTTTCAGCCTCGTCGCAAGGATTATCAGTACGTTCGTCGTTGGAACCCGTTACAGGAGTACTAAACGTGGCAGTTATGATAGTGGACGTACGTCTCGTAGGAGGAGGAGGTTTACTTGCTTGCTGCACCGATCCTCTGCGAACCGTTAAAGTAGAGGCAGCACCAGGTACGTTCCAAGCATTCTCATTTTGATTCTGAAGTGAATGAGAATGCGGTATAGTAGTCTGACTACCATAGCCACTACTAGATTCCGCACTAGATTCTGACGTTTGACTTCCACCATCTTTTTCCGTAACTTCAGTCTGAATATATTGATCGATATAAATAATAGATTATAACTATGATACCCAAGATTTTCGAAATCGTACCTTCTCTGTTCCAGATGCAGTTAGCGACGCAGGAGGTGGAGGCAGAGGCAGTTGCATCTCTTGAGCACGAGTTGCTGCTAGATTTGCTAATTCGTGCATGTTCACGTACATTGGTTGTTGAAGCTGATGAGTTACTAATTCTGCAATGTATCTCATACTTATACAGGGTTACAACTTAAATAACATATTTGGCTAAGCCATAAATAGCTTCCGCTGCAGGCGTTGCAATAATCGTGAAAAAGGTTGAACAGAGTAGAATTTGAATTTGGGAAATGGAAACAGAAATTATTTTTAGTTCAAACTAATGATTAAGTAAAAAAATGTTAAATACCTTTTGCTAAATGAGCTGGAAGCGGTAATTTAGGTTTGCCCCGGGGACTTCCGGGAGGCTCATTCTTTACTGGAACTGTTGGCCGCTCTAAACTAGAACATCTGTTTGGTATAGGAGGACGATTACTACCATTATTTCTACGCAATTGTACTCTAGATGCTTGTTGATTCGAGGAAGAACATGAAGAGGAAGAAGAAACTGGAGAAGCTGGTTGACTATGGCAACAGCCACTATTGTCTGGAGCTTGGAATGTATAAACGCTGAGAGCTGGTCTCTGATGTCCTTTTTCATAAGCTGTAGCAACGAATAACATTATTTAGTAAATTATTCGGTTTATAAAAAAGAAACAAAAATTTTAGGAACATATTTTCTTACCGGAAGAAATTGTATGCGGCCGTTCATTAACCGAGTTCTGATTTTGTCTGTCGAACTGAACTGATGTTTCCTGCAAGTCAGGCCAAGTAGCAGTGGTTACAGGTCTTGATGTTGTACAACCAGTATTTTGATTATTTTGAGAAGACACATTTGATACCTACAACAACACAGTTAACTTCAGCAACGAAACAAAAATCTTTACTCATTGAAAAAATATAGAGAGAACTTTATTTAGTGTCGAAAGTGAAGAGAAGGAAATCGTGAAACGCTAACAGGCTTCTAATTTCTAGCAACCTTACCTGATGCTCGGAAATTGGTTGTGTATATAATGTATCCTGTGAAGTGAAGCCAGAGTCACGGGAACTACCGTTTGCCAAGTGGCGCAGCGTCATCATACCACTGATGCTGGAGGGCCTGACACCGACAGACTACAACGAGTACAACATCGACTACCACATACAAGAAGCTGATGCCGAATGGCGCTCATGCTATAATCTACCAGCAACTACTTACATGATATATTATATATGTATATAGGTAGTGCATAAACAGTGAAACTAATATGCCATGCATTGTAAGGGTTAACATTCCTAGTTCAATGAATTAGCATGGAGAAAGAGAACATAGTATTGTTTTCGTATGTTTCGAAAATGTTCACCTGAGAGAGCGATCTATGCCAAGGATGTCCAGATGGGCTCGGATGACTTTTACAAGAACCGCTGCTACTGCTAGTCAGAGAACTGATTGAACACATTGAACTTTTTCTTGATCCAAGAGACAAAGAAGGACTGGAAGGAGGCGTAGCTAGCGACCATTGTGCAACGTCGCAACCTTTTATATCTGTTATCACTTGTTCCGATGCAGGTGGTAGATGATGCGGAGAGGCAGCATGTCGTTGCAACTGATCGGAGACTTCTTGAAGATGTGTCAGTTCCATTAGCATAGCAATTTCCTCGTCCTACGCATTTTTGTAGACGTTATTGTAGGCATTGTTGAGAAGTAAAATTGTTAATTACTTGTTAAGTGCAGTTAACTTTACTAACGAGTACTGGTTTCAGGAATCTTGAGAGAAGACAAAATCTGCCTCTTTCCTCGAGCAAAGCCGCGCGAACGGCTCTTCTTTCTGTTTCTTCTAAACTTAGGCGTTTTTCTTGGACAACTGCAGCAGATGATTCTAGCATTCGGTTGAACTCAACATCACCAGTCAAAGTACCATGACTTTGCGGTTGCCCTTGCCCGTGCAAATGTTGTCCTTTGCGCGCCTTTTTCTTTTGTAATCGTAATGTGTCTGTAGAGCGCTTTTTCAATTCTGCTCTTGCTTTTTTATATTCTACAACAAATACAGAACAAGCTAATGTTACAATCTTACAAAACTTATACTTAAATTATTGCAATAATGTCCGGTATTAACCTTTGGCATGTTCCTTATCTAAATTTATTAAAGACTTTTTCCAGTCTTCTAATTTTTCTTGAAGAGGCAACACCAAGCAATCCATAATAGCACTAGAAAAAACAAGTATAATTAAATACATATTAAACACTAATAAAAATATTATAATATATTAAAAACCAGTTACCTGGTAAAGGATTTCATACGTGTCTCCACAGCTTTATGTCTAAGACATATTCTAGTTAAAGCAGTTCCAATTTCTTTCGTTGCACCTAAAATATGTTATGTATCGGTTTTATCGAATGTCAACATGAGTAGAAGGTAAAATAATGTAGTAAAAAACCAGAAACAAATTTTGCATATGCAGTGCAATATATACAATTATACCATAAATAATTTACCTCTTGCATTAGTTGCAGCATCAGCAATTTTTTGAAAAGTTTCAAGATATGCAGAAACAGCTAAAATAGCAGCCCTGAAATAAACGAAAATATAATTAAAAATATTTTGTTATTAAAGTACTGAAAATTAAGTAACAAATAATACAATAAATGAAACTAATATATTACCTCAAGCATGAATGTAATTTTGTTGCTTTTGAAATTAAATCTTCCCATAATGGTGCACCATTCTAAAAACAAAAAAGTCTGTAACAGTTCCATATTTATGTTTAATCAATTTAGATATGCTCTACTTTTGCTTAACTATAGTTGTATTATGTGATATCGCAGAATAACTTTACATGTTCAATGCAGATAATGCAATCGCATACGCCTACTTATAATATATGATTACATGTTTTCCGAACATTGGCTATGAGTGTATTAATATGATATTAAACAGCACAAAGAAAAATTACATATTTAATTTTTAATTAAAAAATAAGTAAATAAATGAAAATTTGCAAATTAGATCTGAACAAATAAAATCATTAAAACATTAATTCTCCTCGTGTTTGTTTTGTCCCATTTTAATCACCGTAACATTTTAAATATTTATAACATTCAAAACATTTCGAATGAATGTTTGTTATGTTTGTATAATTTTCACATTACATTCGAATATTTGTTTTATTAAATCTCAAAATTCAAATACTATCCTTGCAAAATTGACTCGGGTTTAGATGTCATTAAAAATGATTGGACAATACATCAAAGCTCTTTGAACATGTGTAAATTAGCGTCTGTCCTCATTCTGCTGCATTAAATATCTCAATGGTTTCGGAGAATAGCTTTCAAAACCAGAGCACCGTAACGTTCACAAATAGTCTAATAATAACCGAAAGGAACATATTATTTCGTATGACCGTATGTACTAATTTCATAGTATTTACAAAAGTATAGGACTCAACGAAACAGCATCGACATCGCGCCTTTGCCTGCATCGTAAATTGTGCAACGTAGAGAAACGTACAAAAAACAATGAACAGGAAAAACGCAATTGAATAATTCAAATTTAAATATCGAATGTTAAAAACACAGCACTACTCACCTTCATGTCAGTGATAATCTGTTGAAAGAGGCCACCCAAAGCACTGCACTCTCTCTCAATTGTTGCATCCATCTTTGACGATCCGAAATGATTTTGTTACTTGCCCTCAATAAAGTTCTTCCGCATCAGAATCGTTGAAAAGTTCACTTCTTGTCATCTCTACGGGAATGTACGGAATTGCCGTAAGAATATTGACGGTCCGTGTAATTCGCCATTTTCGTAACGAACAACGATAAATTTGAAGTAACACGCGAGAAAACACGGTCGAGTATATCTACATAAATTCGACTGCCATGTACGCCACGATAATCGCCTCTACTGAATTAATTAGAAATACAAGGAATCACTGTCAAAGTCTCACAAGTACGTACTAAAAACGATTTGGAATCATAACATCGATTAGTTTCGCGAAGAAAGATTGTAAACACTAGGAACAGGTTTGACGAAGCAACGCACTTTTCGCAACAATCGAGTAAAGCTTGCGTCTGCGTCGATTCTGTTTTCGTTGTAATATCTGGACACCCGTAGATGCCCCCTACTGCGACCCCGTTACAGAACTTCAAATTGAGGATTCGGAGTTATGTATATCTAATCGTTACTCAGGGTGAGGGCTCTCTCTCTTTCCCTACCCCTTCGACAATCACTTCCGGAGTGTCGACTATTGAAAGAGGACATCCTGCATCATTGCTTGCTTATTCTGATTGGTTATTCAATGCGACTATGAGCACAGAGAATTCTCATAAAGACAAAACTCCGCCATTTTTCGAAAACGATTGACCAGTGCGCATGCGTCCGTAAATAGAACTATCGTGAACATAGCCTCGGAAGTCATTACATTCTATGCGCGTATCTACGCGAAAAATCTTCATTATCTACAGAGAGTAGGGGAACGCATCGGGAGATCTCTTACGGAATAGTCATTTCATATTTAGCGATAAAAGATTTAAATAAGTGGGAGTATGAGTCTTATATCAAAATATAATGAATCGTTTCATGATATGTTACAACAGTATTTCGTACAATTAATAGAAGCCATGCCGAGCATTGTAAAAGTCATTACACTTACTGGAGGTGTTATCGCCGTTACATCGTATGCACTTCACTGTACTCATGGTACATTTTTTAATTCATTATATTATATATATTTAAATTCAGCCCCCAGAAACTTAGATAGATTCTTAATTGTTCAATATTATATAACAAAATATTTCTTTTATTAAATTGTAGCACGTCGTCATAAAAGATTTGCTGCGCGCAAAACAACAGACAATTCAAAAACATCGCAAGAAATTAAAAATTATGAACGTTCGATCATTAGAGAACGAAGCATAATTAGACATAATGCAATGATTCGTAAATTGGAATATTCAGCTGATGTAAATATACATTTTGTTATAAAAAATTCCAGTACAAATTTTTATGAAAATTATATTTAAATAGACTTGTTATACTGTTTGAATTACTTTCATTCCTTTACAGAGATGTTACGACAAAGTACATGCATTGAAATGCATTGATATAGTTGTTTATTGTCCACAATTGTTGAATGTAAAGTCTCCAATTAATGGTATAACACCCTTTCATCGAGTTTGTTACCATGGTCATACATGCTTAATAACATTTATGTTAGGAAAAGGTATAGAACACAAAACGAAAATAATAATATTTGATCAAGTAGTATTAAGTTTTATGAAATAATCATAGGTGCAGATCCTCTGATAACTACAATAGCAGGAGAAAATGCTTTATGCGTGGCTATATATTATTATCTTAATAATCCATTAAAAGATGATTTTTCTTGTCTGGAAATATTGTATGAAACAGGTTTGTTATTTTAAATGTACAATTCTGCATAAAATAGTAAGAAAGTTTGTATTATAAACAGAAAAAATGTTCTTTTTCAGGATGCAGATTTGGTGTTAAAAATTCATGGTACGATATTTTTTTAAAAATGGCAGTTACTAAAAACCATACAAAATTGATGCAATGGTTAATTTTACATCAACAAGTACCACCCTGTGAAATTTCTAGAAGTTATTCCACACCAGCATAATAATGAGCAGTTTGAAATAATAGATAAAACAGTACAAAATATACATTAATATATATTTATGAAGAGAATAATTGCTTTAGTATTTAACTTATGTTTAACAAAACTGTGTGAAACTGTTACTGTGTATTTTATATGACATATCTAGAATAAAAAAAAATATTACTACATTACTACATACTGGGTTTTTACAATAATAAAAATTAAATTTAGTAAACCTTTCAAATTGGATTACGTACAGTAATGGGAACTACTCCTGCACGCTTCTCTTACTCCCTAAGCTGGCGCGCACATCCCCACCATTTTACTGCGCATCCAATCCGTAATGGATCCTATCTTAGCAGTGAATCGTCAACCAATCAGAGCAAAGAAAATTTCTTTATCAACCTTCGCTAATGGCCTAAAAGTGTGCAGGAGTAGGATCTATTACTGTATTAACCCTCGGAAGTTGAACTATTTTCACAGCTATACAATTAAGAGAGGATGTTTACGACCATTCTCAGATTTCTTCATCAAATATTTCTCGATATTCAAATATGTTGAAGATATTTTATGTAGACTTATTAGTCTTTATGTTGTTCCTGGTGTAACAGCCATTTATTTAATTGAATTGCCGAAAATTGAGTAATTAAGTGGACGATTTAAATACACTTGGTCAAAATGACCCGGTAACCGCAGTCCGAGGGTTAAATACTAGACATACATATGGGTATCAATTATATCTACATAGATGGCGTTTCAGCAGTTGCAGATCCTTATGTGTACACCTGCATACATATCATATGTACATATAGGAACACGGACCTCGTCTAAAGCAGCTAACGCAGTATAAAGTCCTAAGCCGCGATAGTAGACGTACATATGTAGAGATAATATAAAATATATGTACATATATACATTGCATGCGAAAACTCAATCTTCCAACGTTACATAACCTTTATCTGCTGGGTAACTTAATCCTAACCTGGCCCTATCAAGTTACACAATTTAAACAGTATAAACGTCAAACCAAAAAATTAGAGGTCAACAAATCTACTACTTACAATGGCAAACACTGGTTTATTAGTTCTAACGAATCCATCAAAAGTGACGAAATTATTGCCGATCATCAAAAAGCACGTGTTAAAAACTTTATATATACAGTACTTCCCAGAAAAGAACATTTTTAAACCTAATAAATACACAGTTACAAATTCTCCGCAACGATTAACAAATTATGTTCGAACTATTTCAAATATTTACATTGATACATCTACAATATCCTTACTACTAGACATTCGAGTTTTACTGACAAGTATGAAAAATTCTAATTTATCGATAATAAATACCAAAAAACCCGTGGAGATAGTCATTTTTGATCACCACTATAGTAACAACGAAGCTAATGCATTCATACAAGATTGTCTAGCTAATGCTTCCATGAATTGTAACTTTATTAGCTGGAATGATGATCAGAAACCAGAGAACACAGATGCAAAGACATGCACAGAGGAAGGAAAGATTTATAAGAGCGTGGTACTTGGTGGCACATTTGATCAAATGCATAATGGTCATAAAATACTTTTAAGCGAAGCTGTATTGCATTGTACAGAAAAACTTACAGTTGGGGTAACTAGTACAAATATATTACAGGGTAAGAATTTTAAATAATGTTAAAATGTAAATTTTTGGTACTCCATTTATAAAAATTTTAATATAATAATTTCTATAGGGAAATTATTATGGGAGTTGATAGAACCATGTTCAACAAGGATCTCCAATGTTAAAGACTTTTTAGAAGACATAGATTCAACCTTGATATACGACGTGGTTGAAATAAACGATATGTATGGCCCAACAAAGAATGATCCAACATTTGAGCTATTAGTAGTTAGCGAAGAAACAAAGCGTGGTGGAAACAAAGTAAATGAAATGCGTATGCAAAAAAATTTGTGTAAATTAGATATTCATGTTGTGGAATTGGTGAAGGATGAAAATTACAGAGCACATGAAGAATCTAAAATTAGTTCCACTAATAACAGAATACGATTACTGGGAACGAGGCTTCGACCCCCTGTATGTATTAGTCATTAAACTATGGATCTTTATGCATTATTAAAATATACGAATCTGTAAAGAAATCATGTATAGTATTTTAATTTTGTTATTGGCATAAAAATCTTTTAATTAATCAAAAAAAAAATTGTTCCTTTATTTCAGACTTCATAAAATTAAATATGGAAATAAGAATTTGTATAAAGATCTACAGTCTATTAAACATGCTACTATTGAAAAGAATTTTAGTTTCAGTGTTTTTTTAGAATATAGGAGACAAACCTCTGAAACCCTATATTATTGGTTTAACTGGTGGTATAGCGAGTGGAAAGTCATCAGTAGCTGAAAAATTGAAAGAACTAGGAGCAGGTCTTGTAAATTGTGACAAAATAGCACATGACTTATATTTACCTGGAAACCAATGTTTTGATGCTACAATTAAAGCATTTGGCTCTACTATTTTGGGATTGGATGGATTTATTAATCGAAAAATACTTGCAAATATAGTATTTAATGATCAAGTAGGTTCACATAAACTAATATTGTCTACGATCTTGTTAACATGTTTGAATTTATGTTTGAGAACATAAATTTATTTCCAGACACAGTTAGATAAATTGAATAAAATAGTTTGGCCCATAATTTTAGATGAAGCAAAGAAAAAGATAAATGATTTTTATGCAAAAGGGTTTGATATAATTGTCATGGAAGCAGCAGTATTAATTCAAGCCAACTGGCAAAATCATTGTCATGAAATTTGGACGTGTATTATCCCCCAAGAGGAGGTCAGTACTTCTTAATTAAATCTTTTATTATCAATATTAAATTTTTAATCCATAATTTTATATTTGATTAAAAAAAATTTAAAGTACTTCAATTTCTAGGCTGTAAAACGAGTGATGGATAGAAATGGATTAACTGAAACTGATGCAAAATTACGTATTCAAGTTCAACCTAGTAATGTGGAACAAGTTAAAGAAGCTAATGTTGTTATATGTAGTTTATGGAGTCATGATGTGACTCGAGGTCAAGTACAAAAAGCATGGAATGAACTAAAGAGTTTCTTGGTAACCCAAGAAAAAAGTTAATACAACACTAAACATTCTGAGTAAACTCCCGATTAGGCGTAAATTGCATTTAAACGCAGTTAAAAGATATTATTATCAACATTAATAATAATAGGGTAATTATTTATAGTATATTTCTGAATCAAATGAAACTGAGTTTTCATATAATAGGATTATGTATATTCACAGTACAAATATTTTCATGAAATTGTTTCAGTGTAATGTAAATTATGCTGAGTACATATGTAATTAAGCAATGTTGCCATATGTATAAAGAGAGGGGAAACGGAAATATATAAGGGGAAACATATAATTTTTATATATAATGTATAGTGTATATATACATTTGTTATTAATAAGAAATTTATAATTACCAGTACATATTTTGGGCATGTAAAATAAAAGTAAAATTAAAATAATATTATTTTGCAAATAATATATTTTCATTTAAAATATTTTTCAGTTCCTCATCTTCATAATTGTACAATTTACTAACCATTGTACTTATAAATGAAGAAAAATCAGTTTTAAGTTTACTTCCACCACTATCTACGTTACATTTTACATGTGATACATTCACAAATGTTGAAGCTATATTTATAATAAAATAGGAATGTGTCATTATTTTTATAAATACGAGATGATTAGAAGTTATATAACATTTATACTTACAAATAATTTTTGATATATCTGGACTTTTTTTCTCAGGATCATAACAAAGTATAACACATTTATCTGGACCTAATTTCGTTTGAGTGACAAAATAATCGTAGAATTCTTGAATTTGTTTCGAACATTCATTAGATTTTTCACTGTACACCAATATAACACCATGTAAATTTTTTCTTATAGCTGGCCAACAGCTTTCGAATCTAAAATATTTTTATATCGCATGTTCTCTATTTGGTATTGTAAATAAAACGATATATTAAAGTAAAATATGCAGAAATACTTGTGATCTCCACTACAGTCCCATAACTCGATATCTTTTGCAATATTTTTGCTATTCATATTTATATCTTGTACTTCAAATTCTAATATTCGAACACCTTGTGTAGGATGATAATCATAAGGTATTTCAGTGGCATCAGCTAGAAAATTTGCTATTGTTGTTTTACCACTCTAAAACATATGTCTTCATAAATTATTGAAATTTATTAGAGTTTAATTTCACTTTTAATATTAATAAAATTTAAAAAGCAATATTGCTTTTTAATTGAAACATTACCCTAACAGGTCCTATAACTACTATTTTTAATGGTTGCATGTTTTCAGTATACGATTCAGCACAAATGATTCACTACCAACTCGAATGTTTCGAAAATTGTTGTCATAGTAACCAATTCTAATCTTTTACCTGGGTAATTAAAGAGCAGACAAATCATTAGAATAATTATGGTTAAAATTGGTATATGGCTAAAAATTATTTACGATTGAATAAAAAGACACTATAATAGTTTTTGTAAATATTGATTTATTAGACTACATTAAGATTTAAATGTCAATATAACATTGACACAAAAATGTTCAGATTGCAAATGGGATCAGTAATATACTATCTATAAAGTAAACTAGTTAAACATGGTTGATCTTGCAGAAGATGTATATTTTACTGATTTCAAACACAATGATAATATTTTTATCAATTGTTGCATCTACTTACATTTGCATTTATCTCAGTGATATATGTATATCGTTACATACAATGATACACTTAAATCAACAATCATAATATGTACGTAGACAATTGAAATTCCACAATTTATTGGAAATATAGTAATCGATAAAATGTCATTTTGTTGTACATACAAATTAAAAAGGCTACAGGGTGATCTATTTGAAGGGCGATTTCAACTGAACTTGTTAGTATAATAAAATACTTCCAGCAAAAGTTAATTGCATGAAAAGAATTATTTTGTATGATTGTAAGTAATGTTTTTTTGTAAAAACTGACACTTTCAATATATTTTCCATCTCATGCAAATTCACCTACTGAATTCTTGTTTGAAATATTTTCAGTGCGCTGTCAAAATCAGTTGAAATACTACGACGATTGATTTATATACCACCCTATATAAAGGCATGCTATATTTAATAAGAAACTGTTATCATAGAAAACGCTTTTAAATTAACTATAGCAGTATCTACTTAAACATTGATTCAATTTATAAGAAAGAATACTCTTTAAATATTGTTAATATTATAGACAACTGAATATTATACAATTTTCAATATGTGTACATGAATTCTATATATTTATAAATATAAATTGAAAAAATCTTATATTATTATTGCAGGTTATTCAAGTTTTAGAATCTCGTCTGCAACATGCAGTTGTTCACACAATATATAAATTGAAGTCATAAAATAAAAAATTAAGATATTTTATTATTCAAAGGTTGTTTTAAGCCATTGTTAGCTCTTGAATAGTTGCTTTATTTTCATCTGGGTAGCTCAAACCGTACAAAGCCAACAGTGCTGACTTTGCAGCTATTTTCTTGGCATCTTTTTTGTTTTTGGCTGTAATATATACATGTAATTTTAGTAAGACATTTATTAAAATTATAAAATATATACACTTACGAACAAAAGTTAAAAAACGTGTTACATAGATGTATATTCTTGATTGTAGTAAATCTTCTCAACATATGATAAATATATATTAACGAAAATATGAATTTTACATCTTTATACTTTATGTATTATATGCTTCATGATAAATGTATCAAATTTTACTTAAATACTAATGATATGTAATGTTTCTTAACTTTTGTCTGTAAGTGTGCTTGTTACTTATACACAAGTTGAATCAAATATACTTTAAAATTTACTAATTATTATAAATAGATTGTAGATATTTATGCAAATTCCCACATGTATACTTTAATAACATTTCTAGTGGCAAAAATGAACTGAAAATTCTATTGATATTTGAAAAATTTCTCTTTATAGCAAATATGCAATGTTACCTGTTCCTGCATATTCAACCCCATCAATTTCTACAGCAAGTGTAAACATTGTATTAGGTGGATTACCAACACGATTTAATTCCACATATGTTAAACCTGGTCTCATCTGGTTTAATAACATTACAGGGTGTATGTTCGTAGCGTTTGTTGGAAGTTCCTTTTGGACTGGAGCTTTTGGAATATGGGCAATCTCTTTCTTAACTCCTTTTACAGGTGATGGTAATCCAGGTCTTGAAACCGGAACTGATGTTCCTTGATTATGCCACTCAAGGAACAGTTTGTATAAAGCAAAACTGGCCAGAGAACTCCATGGAATTTCGTCACTTTCGTCTACGTTAGTATCCATAGGTGTTGCACCTTCTTCGTTACTATCATCCTTTGATACATTGGACGAATCTGCCAATTGATTTATCATACCATCTGTTTCTGCATCAATACGTGCTTTCAAAGAGGCTGCTGTCATTTTTTCAAGTAATAAAGCTTTCAATGCATTTTCGGCAGCATTTTGTCGTGCAAGTGGTTTTGATAATCCTTGTCCAACATAGGTTTTACCATCAAGCTATTATTAATAATGATTAATTAAATTCTGATTTATTAATTTACTTTTGTAAATACACAAGAACACATGATTTTAAATATACCTCTGCATGAACGAGATAAAGAGAGTTTGGCATTCCTTGGGTTTCAGGGAATGTGAACTGCACTCCAGCCTTCATTTCATTCAGTACCATAATTGCATTCTTTGGTTGCAATGTTTTTCTTAAACGTTGATTCAAACGAAGTCGTTTGAGTCTTTTGTTTACCCTAACTAAATGTATAAAATTTATTTAGCACAAACAAATCAAAATTATATATTTATCTTACTTTCCACAAGGTCAGAAAAAATGTCTTCACAAGTGTTATTAAAAATGCTATAACTCAACAATAAAATATCGGAGCATTTAGCAATTAAAATTTTCAAATTTGCGCAGTGAATTATCATCATTGGAGTGAATTTTTAATAAAAATTTTATAATAATTAACTTTTTATAATTACTTTGATTAACAATATACTTCATTGGCATTCAAGAATACTTACATCCAGGTACTTTACGTCTCCATCTAGGTTGTTGATCTTGCATTTCAACATCAGCATTCTCAGGCACTTGATTATCATTCTTTGCATCAGAAGCATTGTTTGTTACTGGTGGTGTAGGGTTCGAATTGGTTGTTAGAGGTGTTGGAGCAGGAATTGGTGGTTGAGAAGTCGGAGCAGGACTATTTTGCACAGTTGGTGTAGCTTGCTGCTGTGTATGGGATGTCTGTTTCAAAATTGGTTTTAATCGTTGGGGTTGAGCCGAAGATTGCAGCTGTGCTTGGGATTGAGGTTGAGATTGTTGCTGAGGTTGAGGTTGAGGTTGAGGTTGTGGAACAGGTTGAGGTTGAGACTGAGGTTGCGACTGTATTTGAGATGAGATTGGTTGCTGTGGTGGTTTAATCTGTTGTTGTTGTTGCTGTTGTTGTTGCTGCTGCTGCTGCTGCTGTGGTTGCGATGGTTGCTGTTGTGGTTTCCCTTGTTGCAAATTCCTTGACGTGACTTGCTGCTGTTGCGGTTGTTGTTTAAATGCTTGTACGTTTTGTGCATTTCCTTGTTTATAATTGCTTTGCTGATTAGGAGAGGGTTGTGAACCTTGGAAGCCTCCTTGATTAAACTGTAAAAAAGAGGGTGGGTCGCCGCTACACAAGGAACCTCTACGGTTGTGCTATCCCACCAAGGTCTAGCATCGTATGTGTACTCGGAAGCAGTCTAATGCTACCCCCATAACTCATACCAATACATCGGTGGCCAATATTTTTTTTATTTATAACTGAGCCATGTTTAGGAAATGTTTTAACACTTTAGCTACCTGAAACCTAAGAAGTCTAGTTTCCTTTAATCAATATTCTTGAGAAGTTATTAGATTAGAACCAAGACAATTTGTTGCTTTATCGATAAAGTTGTTATCTTTATTGAACAACCCATTTGAAAAAACCTTCAATAATTTGCCTTCGATGTTTAAAAAATGTTTAATAACTACTAGTAGGTAAAGTGTTAAGTAATAAAAAAATATACACAAAAGGTAATATTAATTTTACGATGTACTTTATCAAAACAATCTCTATATTTTTATGGAAATTAAAAAGATGACCTAAATTCGAACAATTAATAAATGTTCTATTTAACAATAAACTTTGTTCGTTTGAATGTATACTCTCATAATATATCTATTTATATAACTTGTAAACCAAATTGTTTCTTGTATTAATGAAACATTGTTCATTATATGTAACATTGTCAAATTATAAATATTGTAACATTGTCACATTTAAACATCAGTTCAGTACATTATCAAAAATATGGCCTGTGGCAGGCTATGCTATGTGGGTAACTGACGAACTAGTCCCTGGCTGAATAGACCTCCTCGGTATTGTTGTATAGCTACTATTTCCTGCATTGCAGGGGAGGGGAAAGTAGGGACCACTAATTAGTACATGCAAATGGCTGAAATGTTGGAAACAACAAATGGAACAACTATACAGATTGATTGCGAGGAATATAAAATATAACAAGCTTTTTGTTTTTATATTAATAGAATTTTCTAATAGAAGTATAATGAACTTTAATAATTTTGTTCTTCAGACATAAACAAACAATTAGACATGTTTGTTATTGTTAAAATAAACTAGATAATACAAAAAAAATTTCTTTCCATTATAGTTGACTCGAGTTACAGAATAAATAACTTCTCTTTTTATACATTCCCTTTAAATTCCTTGTCTAATGTAATTTTTAGTATACTTGTTTTTCTTTATTTAGAAAAAAATAGTGGTATCAACAATATAAATAGACAATACCTTTAAAACTGATTCAGAATCATTCTGTTGTTGCTTAAACAACGTAATTCTAGCCATTTTGAGAAATACTATATATATTTGTACGCAACTTGTATATAAAAAAATATATAATTAATATTATGTTCTTAATGAATATACACAGGCTTATGTGTATGAAACACTTTGTAATAGATTTCTGGTATACATACCAAATGATATTCTAGCATGGAATAAAACTTCAATATAGTTTGGTATACGTACCAGAATATTATCAAAAAATGCTTCCACTATATGTACTTGTATTGAAATTCTTTGATCATATACACATTTATCAAATACATGTACATTTTAAGCTATAGAAGAATATACTCATTATATTAGAAATTGTCTTAAAATTATTGTTACATACTTTATATTAAATTAAAAAAATCTAGAATATTCAATGTCCAAATAGAAAAATTAGTTAAAGGAACTAAACTTCGTATTTTAAAAAATTACAATGATGCAAATAAAATTTATATTTAATTTTTATTAAAACGTCTTCTATCGAACAAATATTTACTATTTGAAAATGTAAAGATAACATTTATATCTATATAAATCTTTTCTATACCCTCAAATTTTTCAATGCATTGAAAATGCATTATAAAACAGATTCTTAATATGGAACATAAAAACTATTACATGTATTTGGACTACATTTTTTTTTTATCTAAAATCATGTTTTCCTAAATTTTTTATATAAAGCCACAATTATTTATACAGAATTTTTCTAAATTTATATAAGATACTACTCCATTTTTATTATAATGAAAATAAAGAAACTTACTGTATTTTGACCTTGGTAATTCAATGTTGGATTATTTTGGTTCCTTGCTGTAAATATAATTTTTAAAATTGTTATACTCTGTGCATTATGCTAATCGAAATCAATATTTATGTTTAAACAAATAAATTTTATATAGCATATATTTTCAGTATCAATATATACTATATAATATACTCATATACGTATATGTAATAATAACTGGGTATCTATTTTTTTGTATACGTATATACATTGTAGATCCTAAAAATTTTATTTCAAAATTAGGGCATGAAATTAATGTGCAATAATGATTGTTGAATTGATGTCCCTTCAGAGACGCCATTCACGAAAAGCCGGTATATATAATATTGATTTTTTTCTATTAACACTATTCGAGTATTTATAACATACCTCAATTACATAAAAATTGCTGCATGATATATAATTTTGTATTTAGAAGTTTTTAAAGACTTACAGTTGGGATAGCCTTGGCTTTGTCTGCTTCTCGTATACATATTGACTTCTAACTCTTAGTTGGGATCACTTTCAACACGATCGAGAGCAAAATACTAAGCATATAAAATACTTATTTCTGTTATATTCAACATTAATACACAGACTTCAACTATTTTTATGAGAAATATAGACACAATTCGAAATTTTATATAGCGTGAGCGTGATTTCCACTGGTCACGTAAACGAGAATGAATTGGAATGAATTACAGTCGTCGTATTACAGAGAAGAAGGAAATGACGTTGTTTACTGTTGTCGGAAGTAGAAAACCCGCCATCTTGATCATACTGCGCATGCTTCGATCATTGGATTATGTAGAGTGGAGGGGGTAAGATGGGAATCAATATGTATGGATGTATGTGTACATGCTCATACCACTGATGCCAGAGAAGGTCAAACCAACCACGTGACCAGTGGTGGTGGGGAAGCGTTGCGAGTTGGGATTCATCGGTTCCACTGAGAAAACCATTTTACCAGAGAAACCAACGAATCCACCACCCGTCACGTGGTTTTTTGCACTTCCTCTGACACCACTGGACATCCGTAAACTCATACATACTACACGTGCATATATATATACATATCATGTATTATATACAATATATACATACATATATATGTATATATATATATATATTAAATAAATTAAATTTAATCTAGATTGTTTATTAATAAAAAAGACGTTATTAGATTTTAGTGCTGGAAGTTTGCTCAAAATTATTCAATAACGCCAACGAACGCACCGTGCACGTAGTATAAAGTGCAGACAGAATGGACAAGATAATTTCAAAGAATTTGGCATTTTATCATGAAATAATTATTACATATAGGATGTTTAAGATGTCAATTTTATTTGGGTACTACAATGAAATATGTAATAATAAATATATTATGTATTAACTATTTTAGTAATCGATATCTAATTCTGCAGATTGACTACTTTCGCATATTATGCAGGGTAATCTCTCTTTACATATATATCGTTCACATTTACAACATTTTAAGGTAGTACTGCTATTTTTACATAACTTCTGATTAGTTTCGAGATTTTTTACTTTTTCTATGCCTATAGGAATATTCGAATATTTTTAGGTAATGAAATCATTTTGCAGTAGCACGCAATTTGAGATGTTCTTTCAGTAAGGAAAACGATAAATTATGTACAAAAAATAAGCGATACTTTTCTTATTTTAAATGCATCACGTAATGTAACATTCGCCAGTGTATTCCGACTACATAACAATGCGAAAAATTACACTAAAGACCACCAATATACAACCAGCTCGTTTTACGATTTTATGCTTCTTTTGAATGCAGAAACTACTGGGAATGTTAATAAACATATTAAACAATTTAGATCCCCAAGACGCCTACACGATGTCCTCATTTAAAGCGAAAAAACAAAACATGATTAAAAGAATACCTAAAAATCTCAAAATTGATAGACAAGGTATTACATGTTTTATGTTCATAAAACTGATTTATGTGCACGGGCGCGGTCGCCGTAAAAAAGAAAAAAAATATATATATATATATATCATACAAATTAAGGATAAAAATTTGTTATACATTTATGATAAAGTTGTTCTAGAAGTTGTGGCAGAAGAAGAATACTATAAGTAATATTCTCTATATCACAATAAATTTCCTACAGAAATGATTACTGATTTCTGATGTTAAAGTTAAAATCGTTAAATCACTGCAGTAAATAATAGGTTGCATGAATTTTTATAGGTGTATATGCATATTAATAGAAACATAAAATTTCATAAAATCATAGGGTTTGAATCAAGGAATTTATATTAATTACTTCATCGTGGCAGTAATAGTAATAACATATTTTACAGGATTTTATCATTTTCTATCTTCATAAACTTGTGGTACAATGTAATGCAAATTTAAAGCAATCCTTCCATTTCTTGCATAAATTGCATGTACGCGTCATCTTTAGTCTTGGGCTGCGTCGTGCGTATGGGTTGCGCTTCTGGTATTCTTTCTGTAAGTCTCGATAAAGTACTTGGCTTTTTCTTATCGTCTCTCTTCACTCGAAGAGATGTAGGTAAAAATCGCGTAACATCGGCTGCTAAATTTCGAATTTGCGGCTTCGCTTCGATAGTTGTAGTGCTCTTTCCATCTTTGTCTTTCCTATTAATCAATTGTGGTGCAGCAGAAAGAACATTGGGTGTTTTGGGTTGCGACCCAGTTCCTGATTGTGTCTGCATTTGAGGATTTCCTATATTTGTCATATTCGATAGGTTTGGCATTTGCATTTGCGGAGGAGGCATTCTAGGCATACTCGGTGGACCAGGTCTTAACATTCTTGGCATTCCTGGTGGAGGACCTAAATTTCAAATTTCATTATTTAGATAAATTTTCTTTTCTTCGTTTAATAATGACTACTATAACATGTGTGTTCTTACCAGGAGGTAACCGTAATCCAATACGAGGAGGTGGTGGTGGAGGCATTCTTAAATGTAAAGGTGGTGGTGGTGGTCTATACATTAACGGATGAGGTGGCATTCCCATGGGAGGCATAGTATGAGGTTGCGTATGTTGGGAATGAGAATGCGAAGATGTGTGCTGATTATGATTAGAAGAGTGATCCGATGCTCCCGGAGGTTCAAGATCTTCTTCTTCAGTTTTATTATTGCTAGATTTGTTATTAGATTTTGAATTAGATTCATTCTCTGCTTCCAGTAACGATAACCGAGCATTCAAGTCTTGAGCTCGTTCGGTTTCTCGTTTTTTATGAACGACTTCCATTTCACGCATAAATTGATCGATATCTTGTCCTGCCATAGCCAACATCTTCTGTTGTAATGTTGTTGGCTTCACTTTTGACATATCCCTTTCCTTTTCTTTCTCTTTATCCGTTTCTTTCTCTTTATTATCCGACTCTTGCTTGTCTTCTTTATCATCTGCAAATCGGATTGTCCTCAGTTTTTGTATTGGTTCTTTACCCTGTGTTAGAATTACATGATTATTATACAATAATAATAAGAGAAACTCTTTAAGGACTAACCTTTTCAGGTACATCTTCTTCATCGCTAGATAAGTCTGGAGGTGGAAATGGTGGAACACCTGGTGGTTCTTTATTAGGTGCTAACATTGGTATAGAAGGAGATGTTGCATATGCACTTGTTTTTTTTAGAATACTTGGCGGTATTGGTATGTTCATCAGAGGATGATGTTGAGGTAAATAATGTGGATGAGGGGGATACATATGTGCGGGTGGCTGTGGCATATCTGGTAAAGGTATTTGTGATGTTAAAGAACCTGGAAAAATATTATTATTGTAATACAATTAGCAAAATCTGTTATAAATTAAAACAAGAATACTTAGATATACCAGGATACATTCGAGATATATCATTTCCAGCCGAAGGTAAAGGAATTTCATCAACTTGTACTTGCTGTGCATGTCGCACAGCTTCAAAATATGAAACCAAATCTATTCTTCTACGTTCATACTGTATTAATTGCTCTTTCAACTCTGCCCACTTCTCTTGATCATCCTTTGCCTACAAAAAGTTATACATGCATTATATCTTTCTGAAAAATTTTAAATCTTAATTCAATCTTACCAACAAGTTTTGAAGAAAATTAATAAATATTATTTTGAGAGTACTTACATACATTTTCAATACACGATCTAGAGTTTCCTTTAGTTTTTTCCTTTTATCTTTTAAAACTTTCTCATTGAGAGGTGGAGGCTGCATGACATTATATTCTATAAGTAATACATATAGAATTAATAGAATTAATAGAATTTTATATGAAATTGTCAATAAAATTTTGAAAACAGATATCTATAATTGTATTAATAATTATGTAAAATGCACTACAACTTATGCCAACCCATCTGATCTATCTTTTCCATTTCTTCAATGATTTGAGCAGGATCTTTGCCCTTTAAAACAGCAGCTCGTACCAGCTGTCTCTGCTTTTTATTCTTTTTTAATTCCTTTTTACGCGCTTCTTTTCCTGTAATATGGTAATTAATGATTTACGATTGTTTAGAGAGAAATAAACTGTTTGGTTATGTTATTTACTAACGTGCTTGGTCTGTGGGATTCATGTATTTCCCACTTTTCGTGGTGTTGATTGAACGACGACCCATTTTTTGGCTATTAATGACACTTGCTACACAGTAGTTTTATCTTGTATTTTCACAAATTTTGTATTAAACTACCCATTATTTACATTCACTGCAACTACCTTAGATCATATATACTACTAGACACGGCATGTGCATAGTGCGTGTATAGAAAATCCAAGAGTTTAGTGAAGCAAAGATAATTGTCCTTTCTGACGTCACGCGGAGTAAAATATGATCAGTTAAAATTGTAGTAAAATTGATGTAGAATCAAACCACATTATTCAACTAATTAAAATAATCAGTATTAACATCCTAATTAAACTTTAAATATATTTTGCAAAATTATAATTCATATTTAATCGATTGAATTTATATTTTGAAAATTATACATTTTCGCATACTCATTAATGTCGAATATTAAAACGTCGTGTGTAACTTTTCTGAAATTGCAGATACAGTAATCTCTTAATCAGAGCTTTAAGGCGTCTGACCGTTCTTGGAATTTCCATTCGATGCCAGTGTGTCCATTGGTATCCATGTCCAATGGTATGAAGGATTATGCTCCAAGTGACGCAGAAAAGAAATGGAAATTCATTGACATCATCCAATCCCATTTGTGATTCTCCCACTTTTAGTATCCTGGGAGAAAGTTGTAAAGCGTTCAGGATATAACTTATAACTTTTTCGAACCACATATGTACATACCTTCTTTGACGTTGCCTTTAATATTTCATATGTAGTTAAGAATCAGCTTTTCTGATGCTTTTTTCATAAATAAAATAAGTTACTTGCTACGTATAATGAATAAATATGGTTAAAACATGCTGTGTTTGGTCTTATTTTAATTTCATGTATAAAAAATTAGAAATAAAAAAGTTAAGTCATCGTTTTTATTCTAGCATTACAATGTACTTATAGTAATAACAGTTTTGTTCTTTCTTTCTTTCTTTCTCTCTCTCTCTCTCTCTCTCTCTCACGAGACGTTGACAATTATAAAGGCGACCCGCGAGGCTCGAAGAATCGTGTCTTGTGGTCCCTTGAAATACACCTTCAATTCCGATTCCGCGACACTTGCGGAGAAATTACTATATGTGGACTTACAATCTCTTTTATTACACTTATATTCTACATTCAATCTATTAATTATCTAGCAAAAATTAATTTTTATTTTTTAATAAATGATTTCGTTATCTAAATATGAATGATATGGCAGTGAACATGTTAAAATACAAAATAATTGCAAAATCTTTTCATTTTCCATTATAATTAGGTAATTTTAATTTAATACCTTCATATGCACCTCGCATCCATATACCCACCGCATGTGCATCAGGACAAGGATATTTCAATTTCTGTAATATATTTTACATCAATTTTTATGGAATTAACAATTCTAAAATATGGTTATGCACAAATAAATAAATGTTAGAAACAAATAAAATACCGTATTTTGTATGTTATTATGTTCAAAGATTACATATGTTTACATACGTTATCTGCAGTGAAATATTCAGCAGCTTTTACAGCTGCACCAAAAGCAGTAATGGGGTCCAGATTTTTGTTTAATGCTTTTTCTAGATTTAATTGCATTGCTTTCAAAACAACTATAAAAACATGATCATCTATACAAGGTACATCAAATTCTTTTATTGCCTCAATTGCAGTAGTTAATGCATTGAACCATGTGTCAACTGTAATTTGTTTAGTAGTTTCATACGACGAAAAAGCCTGAAAGTATCGAATTTATACAGCAATCATATCTAATACCACTATATTATACTTTACCTTGGAAATGTTATTAAAAAATAAAGAGTAAAGTCCTCCTTGTACACCATCTACTGTTCTTTCAATGATATAACTAATTTGCCTAAATGCAACACATGGATTTATACTCAATATTTTATTTTCCTATAAAGTTTATTTGATTAATAACATTTCATTATTTTGTATTTTAAATGTCACACTATATTACCTGGATGGCATCTTTGATAGCTAAAGCTCCATTCGCAAGATTTGTACCATAGTCTCCCTTTCCATATTCTTGATCTAATATGTTCAGTTGATTCATGCATGCTATTATGGCTTCGCATGCAGTTAATATAATCGATATAAATTTTTTACTAGTTTCATGACACATTGAAGGTCCTTGCAAATTTGTGTTCGTTGGGTTATCATTCTACGCTAAAATTCCACTTATGTACTCTTTGAAAATAAGATTATTTGGTAAATAAAATTCTATTACCTCACAATATCTTCCTGATGTACACAAATTCATTCTTCCTCCCTAGAAGTCAATATATATATAGTTACAGTATTAATATAATATAGTATTGTATATATGTATATTACAGGTATTGATTATTTCATTGAATTGATCAGATCATTTCACAAATAATTAAAATTTTCTTTTTACCTCTTTATTTAATTACATAGAAAACAAATATGATTAAAACTATTAGTGTAATTCACTTTTCACAAATATGAACATTAACATAATAATTTATGGAATGATTTGATATATTACCTCAATTGTTTCTAATATATCTGAAGTTAGTATTCTTGGCCAAGCAGGTGCAGATGTCGGAAAATCCAAATATTTAATTAAGACAGGCATATGTGATAAATTTAAGATACAAATATCAAAACATTTAGTATTCGAGCTTTTTAATAATGGTTTTATATATATTCGTTTTGCTTGTAAACCACACATTTCCATTTGTTTTAAAAATTCTAAAATGAAAGTATAAATTTCCGAGTGCGTTGATCCTAAAAAATTAAGGAAGTTTGAAAATATGACTTACACAAGTATATAATTATAACATATAAATATTAATATTTTTTTCAATACCAAAGTTGTTTACTAAAATTGCAATCTGTTCATTGACAAAATAATTGTTTGTATTGTATGAAATTTCCTTAGATTTGTCTTGAAACATTAAATTTATTGAACTTATAAAAGGTTCAAATGTATGTTCAGTTAGATCTGAAAGCATTAGTGTTTCATAATTTCCATGAATCCTTTTTAAATATTCTATAAACATCATAATCTAATGTTATTCAATTTTGTAAAATATATATATATATAGGTACCTCTTCTTAAAAGTTGAAATTTCTTGTTATTTATAAGGTGAGTACAGAAGGAATATATTTCGTTCATGTGTTTTCCTTCCTCTGACATAGCTCCAGCTATTTTATATAAAAACTGTGTACACAAAAAACTTTGTTCCTCTGTGACAGGACTAGAATTAATAGTTACTATAATTATTTTGATGTTATATCCTTTTTCAATTGCACGCAATTTAGCCCAAGTGAAGTTTATAGGATATGCAGCATAATCAGGTACAATTAACAATATTCCTGTAAATAAATATATTAATATGTTAAAACTGTAATAAGCATTTGACTTGTAAAACTTCATTCAAGTAAAGATATCATAATCCATAAAGTATATAATAAATAATGGATTTGTATACCAGAAGAATCATTTAACTCAATTTCATCTATAACTCTCAGAATATTATTTTTTGGAGGTGCAGTTTTATGTCCTAAAACTGCAGCTGTTAACATCCCAGGACCCACATATTCTGCGCACAGTAATTCACTTTCTTCTCTACCACCAGATATTAACTTGACCTATTGCGTTATTATTAATTATTAAAAAACATTTTTAGGCACAATGGTATATTTACCTTTCCTTTCATACCAGCATAATCTCTACGTAAAACTGCCTGACAGTCTTTTAATACTATCAAACCATTGTGTACAGCTGCTACACCCATAAGACTTTTATCTATTGAAAGCTCAGACATTTTTTTGTAAATATACGTTATCTTTTACAAGTATATACAGTCACAGTCATTTACAAAACATGTAACACAATACTTGTATCGCAAAACGGTTACTTTCAGAAAAAATATAATAGTGAAAAGTAAAATAACATGAAAAATTTTATTATTGTATTGAGATAAAGAAATAAACATACGTAATTTGTTTAATCTCGTAAAAAATAACCTTTTCTTAGATATTTTCAGTGCTGCAATTATTCTCTCAGATGTAACTTTTTCATTTTATCGAATTATATATATATATAAGTATATTCAGTAATACATCATTATATATCCTTAATTTCATTTAATAATTCAATAAGACAATCCAGTCAATCTTATGTAAGTACACATACGACACAGTGTGATACAATGAAGTCGTGAAGTACGAATGTGAAACACTGTAATGTGAACATAGATGTCGTACGAAAACACCTGCTTGCATTAACTACAATTTGATTTTTAAAAAATAACTAACTACATATTATATAATATAAGACAGTATATAAAATGAAAGTTCGTTTTAATAAGATATAAAATATGGAATGATATAATATATATATATATATAATACGTAATAATAAACAATACACATAGACTGTCATTTTGCTACACTTTAACATTTTTATTTACTATTGAGATTGTTATTATAATTGTGCGAAGCATATGATTAAATTATTAAAGTTATCTCTCTTATGAAATAATTTTTTAAATTAATAATGGTGTAGAAATTAAAATGGTTAAAAAAAGTTTTTAATATATAAATTTGTATTTATTTATAACTGCGTGATTCAGCCTTAAATGGCCAAATATTGCACTACATTTTGACTACTTTCACAAACTCTGCTTTTCAAAATTATATTATATTTCATACTATGGCCTTATATAATTAATCTGTGCAGTGGAAATCAAAACTAAAAAAAAATCACTAAACCTAGAGGTGATTAATTTGAGTCAGTGTGAAATGAAAATTTTGAAAGTAGAGTTTGCAAATACATTAGGGACAAGTTTTACTTTGTCTGGCAATTGTTTGACAATCTTAAACATTATCAGTCTACAAAGTTATACTAAACAACTGCTTATGTAAAAGTATTTAGATACAATTGTCATAACAATATCAGCAATGTGTTATGCATTCACACAAACAATGTATGTAATATGTACATCATTCTATGATTAAAAATCCATTTTTTCCACACTGCATTCATACCGTCAGGGATTACTGTCTGTACTTAACCCTATTTGGTATGCTTTCAGGAGATATATCTTCACCTTCATTATTTTAAAAACCTATAAATGTTTTTAATAACGAAATCGTCGGTCTCATATTGTGTTCCGTTAAATTTCTTTAATTTGAATTTCATATTATTTTTATACTTAAAGGAAGTTCTGTACACTTTTACACTTTTTAAAATCGGAACAGCCTTAAAAATATGAAGCAACATTTAAGAAATAAAATTCCTTAACTTTTATGCGTTGTTGCATTGTGTATTTTGCAATGTATTTTGTAATGTATTTTGTAATGAAAATACTTATTTGATCAATGTAAATTATTTGAAATGAGAATGTCTGATACGTATATATATGCATTTATAAAAAATTTCCAATGATTGAGTTTGATGCTAAACTTGTACAAAAACAATTTCGTTTATAATGTAATAGAAAAATGTATAAAATCATTTATGTATTTATATGAGACTGTAGATTCACCGATTGAAATTCCATGGTAGCTTGCTAACCAGGGTTCATCTTTACACTTCCAGTTCAACACTATGAAATAATTCAGTTATTCTTAACTTGCATTTACAATTTGAAATAGACTAATCTTCTCAACACTGTTCACCATTCTGTACTACTTCAAAAATCTTCGTAACTTGTATCAACTTTTTTTTGTCTCAGAGCGATTTTGTAATGTTGTTAAATAATCGCTTGCCCCACCAAGATTCCAAATCGAACGGTTTAAAGTCTGAAATACCACAATTACATGAAAGCTTATACAATTGTAAAATAGAAATATATTCTTTGTATGAAAAAAGATTTCATAAATTTAATTATGTAGAAATTACATAGATAAATTCTGTAGCTATAAGGAAAAACATCGCAAATTACTATTTCAAAAAATTTAAGTTAATGCACAAATTCTATAGACTTAAAAAAAATTATGCAATTTTAAACACTACTAATAGAAAGTATTGGTGATCAGAACTTTAAATAATAATATTTTGGAAGTGAACTTGCAGCGTACTTCCTTGCAGCCACAGAATTAATTGTGTAATTATGCTTTTTATAAGAATAAATATTATTTTATATATATAATATATTCTATATACATCTGTTTAGAATAAATAACTAAAACTAACCTTGGAGACTATCATTTGGTTCTCCATCATTATAATACACTATAGAGTTTGGACCTAAAATACAAATTCAAGTGAAGTTATAAACACTTGATGAACTTTTAAATAAAATTTATGTTTAACTATTTGCTTAAATGAAAAGTTATAATATTTTTTAATACATTTATGAACATTAATGAAGGTAAAAATTAGGGATGCCAATCTAAGGCAGATCTTTGAAAGATCTATCTTTTATGGACATTTTTATGGATGTCAATCTAGAGCTAATTTTTGAAAGATCAATCTTTTATGGGCATTCCTGGTACAAACTGCATTGTACAACACATAATATAACTTACTGGAAGGCTCTGAACAGTCAGAACCATCGGAAGATTCACTTCTTTGCCTTGTATTTACCTGATTCCATGCTAAAAAATAAAACTGTAGATTTAATACATATTTTCTATAGATGTGCAACATTATATATAATGCAAAATATATAAAAATACATGTATATATTTTCCCATAGATTTAAAAAGTTGTAAAAGAGCATTATAAAATTGTGTATATATTCTAAAGTATAACATTAAATTTTTTCAACCTACATTCATAAACAAATTTAATAAGTTCCTCATGTTGTGGCGTGATAACTTCTTGCATTTGATGCCTATGCGAACTGAGTTTAGATTTTCCATTCATATGAAAGACTGGCTTAGGTACATGCCTGCAAATTCAAAATTGATTTTATTATATATATATATATATATATATATATATATATATATATATATATATATATTAACAGTAAGAAATATTTCAAGCCGTGTATTATATAAACGTTTCGTAGTACACATGTGTGTATGACATTTTATGTATAACTTTAATTGTGTAAAATTTCTAACATAGAGATAACATTGTTTTCGATGAAGAATTATGAATTGCGTAATGCTTAAAGTACAAGGAGAGAGGGAGAAAAGTAACAAAGTAGGGTTAAGATGGGTTAGGGCACTACTTACCGGGTGGTCTCGTGGTTATCATCAGGATCTGCTTTACGCGTTAAATCACGTAAAGTTTCCAATCTCTCAAGATTCTGACTAATTCCTGAAAAATTATGATGTTACACGAAACTAATGTCATAACTGTTTCTATATTCAAGTGTACACATAAAATATAATGATAATCGTTATATTCGTACCTCTACGAGTCTTGGCGACAATTTTGCTAGGCCCTTTTGATACAGTATACATGTTCCACGTGAGGAGAGCAGAATAATAATTGTCTATTCAAATTTTGATACCAAACCATCCGAAAATTATCTTAAGTTATTATTTTTGAATTAAGTAATTTACACAAAATTCCAAATAAGCAGTACCGAATGGATCAACCGCACGGGTTGAAATGATGAGCATGAAATACACGATGGGTGAACCACGTGACCTTAGCTCGTGGTATCGCTCGACTATGCAATAGATATATATATATATGAACATACATATGCATATATGTACAGTGAACATATTATGTGCATACATTAACACATATATATCCATTCATATACGTATGTGAATAGATGCATATGTGTGTATTCACATCAATGAAACAATTTGAAAAATTTTCAATACAAGTGCTACTACATACATATACATATGCAAATATCTTGTATGAATATGCAACTATCATTTGATATTTTTAATTGAGATCTAATTATTCAAAAAATACCTTTACATTTTGCCAATATGTAGTACATACATTTCTTACATGCACTATTGTATATGAAATGTTGGCAACAGGTGAGAAAAAATTGAAAATGCAATTCCCCATGTGATAATACATACTTATATCAAAAACTAAAATCAAACAGGACAATTACGGATTCGACTTTGTTCTTTCAGTATGTATTAACAATTGAAAATTTCTCTGATTCGCCGATAGTGGCGCGCGTGTGCCTGGTTAGTCTGTGGTAAAAGCGCATGGCGCAGATTGATTTGCATGACATTATTGGCAGTCATTTATTGTCAATAACTAAAAAATAATAACGAAATCGCAACTTTATTGCTTCTTATTTTTATCTAGCATTGCCACGAAAGTCACGATTTAAATATTTGTCCACCTGTTGCCATGTATACTCTTGTATACATATATGTATGCGTATTGTAGCAGCGACATCACAGTAGAATTATTGAAATAATAATATAAATATTTCTATCAAAGGTAAATAGAAGCTTCGTGATCATAGTATCTATTCGTACCATCTATACTGACGGATTAAAAGTGGATTTTATCAAGATATTTTGGAACTTATTAAGAAGATTTATTGTAATTTAAGAAATAATGTTACAAGTAACGAATTTCATTGAACATATAACAAGCTTGTAATTTTAAAAGCACAACAAAATTCATCGAAGTGCAAATTAATTACAATTAATTTTGCTACGTGCGATAACGAAATAATTACTTACATAGAATAGAGCAATAATTCTGAGACTCATTATTTATAAAACGGATTATAATCGCTTGTATACAGGGTATTCCGTAAGTGGTTATTAAATTAATAAAGATCTGATTGTATATGTACAAATAAGAAAATTGATGTGGCATAATAAAATTTTTCAATTCCACATTTATTCTTAAGGAAACCAATTTTAAATATACCGACGAAGCAGATAACATCCTCAGCGATTCGTAAAAGTAATAAGATTCGTCGTGCGTGAATATCCTGCTTTATTGTGTATTCTTGATTATTAAATACAATAAACAGAAAACACGAGCAGAGATAGTAGTCTACACAGCGAGATCCGTTAAATCGAGAGACACGGTAAAGCAAGCATGCAGTTACGAAACGCTGCCCTGCACATGACCCGTCAATTCAGTTGACAAAAGTAAAGAAATTTTTGTTCTTTTAGGTTTTGATTTACATACGTATCCGATGTATGATAAATATGAAAAAAGTGTAAGCTTATGTACATTCTACCATAATAAAACTTAGTGCACTTAATGCTATGGTGATAGTTACTATTTCTTCAAAGTAATACATTATTAGCAAAAATATTTTAGTATTTCATTTTAAAATAAAATATTCACCATTGAAAAGAATACAATTTAGTTCATAATTTTATAAATTCAAACATTCGAAGATAATCTTCTATAATTATTATTTTGCATTCTTTTTTCCTTTTTATTATCACATTCATAAAATTGCATAAATAATCGTGATTCTATTTATCGTATTGACCATTTCGTTGAAATGAAACTGTACTTTTAAAATCACAAACATAAGAATTGCTTGGTGTCAATGTTATTCCTATAGCATAGCTTCAGAACGTATTACATAATTACTTGCAATAGCAGTACACATGATTGTAACGATACTAGCAATAATAAATTTATATTACTCTATGACAATAATACTCTTATGAAAATAAAAATTACTACATTAGTAAATACATATCATATTTATACATAATATCAAATAATAAAGACACAGTTCAATTTAACATAGAAAAATACTTTCGTCTATAGTTCGATTAAAGTTAATCATTTAAAGAAATATTTGCCGCTTTTGCATTCGGTTTGCAAGTCGGAAAAATGCAATGGTTATAAATTATTAGTTTTCATGTGACATTTCAAGGTATGAGATACAACACATTGCGACATAAATGTTATTTTTGATATAATGTGTTATATTTCATACATACAGATAACATAAATTAGTATTTCTATGTTCATGTTATATACTCGTATAACATTTATACGTAACGATAATTTTTATATGTAAAATAAGTTACTCGTTATTATGAAATTTTTACATCATAAAGAAATGCTAATTTACGGTCGCATAGTGTCAATTACATTTTTAAGTACATACAAGCGGATAGCGTTCCTCTTCTGTAACATTTTCTTTTTATTCCGAATTCAATTTTTTAATGTTTCAAAAATACCGAAGATGTTAGAAACATTAATTTATCAGAGATCTCCGATGACTGAATCATTTCAAAATGAATGTTTACCTTCTGTATAAGAAATGTAAGCGTTAAAGCAGTATTTAAAGAGCAAATAAAGATTTATCCTGATCTTTATTAATTTGACGCTGAATGTTTGAATTTCCGGAATTGGTAGTACTTCCGGTAGTGGTAGTAGTTGTAGGCAAAGTTGGTAAAGCTTCAGCCGCAGCTGCTCGTTCTGCCAAAAAACGTTCAAATTCGGACGATGTTAATGATTCCTGATCGCCATGTGCTCCTGGCTAAAAAGAAAAAAGAGAAAAACTATTAATAAATATGAATTATATTCTACAGGTATAGATTGTAGTTTACTGTATGGAGTAATATAAAACATTTTTTAAAAATATTCGAAAGCGATGACATGGCATTACATAATTTCTGAACAATTATAGTATAACAATCGAATTTCACAAACAAAACAACATTTGCACTACACATAACTCACCGTGTGGTCTAACCAGGCTGCCATTTCATTAAATTCAGACTCCCGGTTCAGCTATATATCAAAACAAAGAGAACATAAAATAAGAACGAACACATTAAACAAAATACAACAGAAACAAGTAAATATATGCACATATATAGGCAAAAATAAAGCATAAGGAAACGTAAGAAATAAAATTGAACTTTCCATGCTCTAAAAAGCTATGCATCAAAAGTAAGCAACTCTGGATTTATTGGACTGAAAAAAACGTGATGACTGACTTTATTATAAAAACCAATAAATTGTGATATCCTTACCTTTTATTAGGACAGATAATTTTAAAGCTTATTGTATAAATTTATAACCGAGTGATTTAAATGTGCATAATAACATTTCAACAATAAAAAGATTAATTAAAATTTAAAAGAGCACCTTTAGTATTCGTAGTAAACTTACTTTTTGTGAGTAAATAAAAAATATAATATACTTCTATTAGCTAAATGCTTTGCAATAATGAATGTAGTAAGGGTAGGGTTTACGCACAGAAGTAGCAGTAGTAGAAGCAACTGTAGAAGCATTCTGATGAGGATATTTAGGACTATTGCGATTGAGGATCGCGGTATTGAGGCTTCCTCCGCTCACCTGCTCCAAATTGTCCTCATACTTGCTACCACTGTAATAAATATAAGTTAATGATAGATACTATAGAATTCCTAGAAAAATTCAAAAAGTTTATGTTAATATTAGAAACCTGTTCTTTGTCGTTTCATATGTTGCGTTGCGCGACTGTGCAAACATATCAAATTCATCATTATCACCTTCCTTCCTTTCCTTGCGTTCAGTTCTATTTTTATCGCTACTTTCAGATATACCTACAATTTAATGTGACATGAAGTTATCATGTACCTCATATGTACCTCTCTATTCAATACGAATAAAATGTACTTACCCATTCCTGTTACCTTCTTCTCCAAAGCATCAGTTTCATCAGATAAATCTATAAGTGAATCTGCTTCTTGTTTCTTAGAAGCTGTCATAGAATCACCATTTGGTGGGTGACCAATTGTTTGTGCTAAAATGGTTCTAGCAGCCACTGCTACATTTTTTGTATATCGTAAATAACGTAAAAACAAATTATTTAATTCGTCGTTAATGCGCAATAATTCTGCTGTCATTTCATCATGTGCTAGTTTTCCAATTAAATCAACAACTCGTTCTTGCATCAATTTACATGTTGAATGTAATTCCTACAACATGGAATTATTTCAATATAATTTATAAAAATCAATGAAAGATTGTATAGTATATGATACATTCATACATATTCTGTACAATATATACGTACAGTTAGGAGTTCTAGATCTGCAGCATCTGGTTGTTGATTGTTACTTTGATCCGAACTTGTAAAGTATGCCAACATTTCTGATAAAACGCGCATGTTCTCTTGTACAAAATCAAGTTCGCTTTGTAATTTAGCCATCTGATGTTCGTTCAACTGAGTCACTTGTAGCGATGGTGGAATTTGAGATTGTTGAACTTGCGTCGTCGAAGATACAGATTGTTGTTCAGCTGTGGGAACGTTAACATTACTCTGCTCCAACTCAGGTACACTCTATAATAGTAATTACGCATGAAGAATAAAAAGTTGTATTCTAATTGATTCGTAATTTCTTAATATTATGACAGTCTTACTCTTTCTGGTGTAATAATAGGGGCCAAAGCATCCAAATCTGTCATTGGAAACTGTATACCTCTTACTTTTAATTCTTGATAGACTCTTACAACTCCTTGCGTATGTGGCTGATGACGGAAAGTTTCTGCCCATGTTTGAATCAAACTCAAAACTTTCTCTTGTACTGCAGTTGGTGGCTCGTTTTTTGGGCCAATTAGTTGAACGAGTTCTTGTACAAAATCTCGTGAACAAGCAAGAGAATGAAAACATTTCCCACAATTTTTTACACATGTTTCCAGTACCTGAATTCATCAATATTATTTTATGAAAATCCATGCATGTTATCGTTGCTATAAGTATATATATTATATTAACAAAGTACAATTAAAAGATAGTGCTGAATTTCATTATATACATATATAAATGTAGGATATTTCTTTATTTTTTACTTTATATCATTATTTCATTTTTGTTCTATTAATCTATATTTGATACGTAAGTATAATATTGCGGGAGTTAATTTCTCAAAACCTGATCCTACATAAATATAAGCAATTACTAGTTTACAAAAACGAATTAAAATTCTTATCAAATATCTGTAAGCATGAATTATTACTTAAATAAAAAAATAAATACATTTCAAATTACTTTATAATATAAAAAATACTGTATTTATCTTGTTCAAAATATAAAAATAATACCACATATTTAAATACTAACAGTGAGAGTATACATGAATATAGTATAATTTTTTCCAGCAGATTGATTGAGTCTACGCTTAATTGCTTTAATTGCATCTCTTGGCCCATCCTCTGTTTCATTGATAATATCACAAATTTCCATGTTAAGAGTCCAATTCTCACTTGGCAAACTACCATCTGTAGCTTGCTCTGTAATAAAGCAGACAGTTATTATATGCATAAATAATTTTTACTTATCTTTTATGTAAAATATTTGATAGATTATAATTAAAGATATCATATATGTACATTATTAGAACAAGTTCGTAAAATACAGACATTGAAACATGTTGATATACGACCAGAAAAAGCTATTTACGTAATACTTATAAATTAATTCTTTGCGTATATTTAATTGATTAATATATGTAATATACTTAAACAAAGATAAATAAGAAACTTACCTATCTTCTGACCTACTGGTGTTGAAAGTGGACTGAGAAAAAACGACATTGTTGCACGATATATGGAACTGTTTCAATATTCAATAACGTAACTTTGACTCACTTGTGCATATATAAGGCACGTAACAACTTTTAACAGGAACAATATTTGATAATTTACAAATTTCTTGTTCCGCTGAATGACAGTATCATATGACCCATACTACGATATAGACAGACGTCAAAGTGTCAAAAACACAACCAATCATATACAGTTTTTCATATATTGTATTATGATTGGTTATAGCTTTTTTAAAACGCAGTTATTTAGAAAACAAATTTCGACCTAAAAATGGACGAAAATATAGATTTCAATGAAAATTTCTTAGTAAGCTTAAAAGTCTAAATACAATTAGATGTTCATAAATTCGACGTACGACAAAGACTAAATGTATTGAATTAATATTACTTGAAATAGTTTTTAATGTAAGAAATTCCAAAGATAAAATAGGAATCAAAATTTGTACAATTTACATTTCACTTAAAAATATAAATATATAACACAATCGTATCTATATAAATACATACACGTATGTATGCATGCAGCCTTGCAACGTAGATGCATCATACTCTACACAAATTAGTACATATGAATGTGTACGTAGATAATTTCTCTAGTGGCGAAACAACGAAACAGCGGAACGACAAAAATGAGAGTCCTTTCTTATGCCGTGATATTTAATGATTGATTCACACACTCGCATTACAGAGAACAACATGTACATGTGTACACACACACATATATGTATTAAATATAAACCACGGTGTAAGAATAAAAGGTGGTCTGACGCCATCCCCACTCCTGTGATCTTAATAAGGCAATTCTGATTTTGCTCACTAGGTGCTCTAGTGAACCTAAGATCTCACTGACAAGAGCTTGTATGCGTGTAGTATGCGTGTAGAATAACTTGATATACTTTAAGCACGTACGCACGTATATCTAATACAATGATTTAACTTGGTACAAATACAATAATAGGTCTTACTTTTGCACACCTTCAGACCGTAGCTTGATTCGTTAACGAGAGTCGGTACAGAAATTTTCTTTATTCTGACTGGCTGACGATTCACTGTTGAGACAGGATTCACTGTGGATTGGGTGCACAGTAAAATGATGGAGATGTGCGCGTCACCTTAAGGAATAAAAAAAAAACATGCAGGAGTATGTCTCATTACTGTATACCAATTAATATATATATAAATTGTCATATAATTATTTATTATTAATGTTAGTTCATACATTCGAAACATATCTTAATGTGCATCGAGTATCGTTCGCAAATTCGCTGGCAAAGGTTGAGAATCCCACGAGGCGAAAAGTACAAGTTGAATATCGCGCCGCGTGTTTCTGATGGAGTACGTACGGATGCGCGAAATGAGTGAGACCGCAAACACGGTAAAACAAGAGGGTCTAGGTTTCTCGACCGTATGGACGCTTACCATAGAGCTCGCTGGATACGTTCTGCTCACGTGATCATCTCTAGTTCTGTTTCTAAAGCAACTGCACGAAGGTGGTCGTGCAATAGAATTCTTGGATTGGAGAAGAAGAAGTTCTTGAATTAAGAGACGACTGTACATATGTACATGTGCTATAATAACCAGAGGTTCGATACATATGTAATACATACTCATGTTCACTATTGCTCAGTACTCAGGCATATTTAAGTGGGTTAGGTGAGCTCCAAGCAAGTACATAAACGTAGCATAGGGTGCTTTAGTTTGTGGCACCTCAGAGCTGCTCAGTGTTACTCAGAACTCAGAGAGTATAGTTATGTATCTTCAGAAATCATATTCGTTTCAATGTCTCCTAATGTAAAATTATGAATTCTTCTGCTTTGTCATCTGGTACTTTGGGACATTCATCAGGGCAGAGAGCGTCCGGATCTCAGGATTCAGAACTAACTTCTAATGGAAATCAAACATGGACAATCTTAAATCAGATGAATTCTAAATTACAAGAACGAAGGGAAAAGAGACTTTTACTTCAAGAGTTGCACCTAAAACGTGTTCAGTCATTGAGGAAGGAATTAGATTATATTAAAGCAACAGAGTGGAGGTATCAGCCAATTGATCGGTATGTATTAACTATTAACATTTAGTTCTTGATGTTCTATTGAAGTATTAATTACAATGACATTTACAGGTATATGGATAGAAATAATAGAAATTGAACATGTTGTCGTTATTATATAACTTTGCAAAGTACGTTGTAGGAGATAAATTATCCACTAAAAGTAATGATATAGATGAAATTAACGATGTTATAGCTCGCATTGAAAGTATGAAGGAAGATATACAAAAAGAGGAATACTTTAATAAGAATGATGGTTCTTACAAAACTGGGAAAGTTACTTTTGTTTCAACTGATTATGTTATGGTTGATAATTTATATATATATGATGTAACAGAAGACTGTACAGTAAATAATTTAAAAATAGGTGATAAGGTTTATTATTTAAGCTTGAAAGAAGATCAAGAGAATGATTATAAAATAAAAAAAATTATTTATGTAGTAGATGAATCATGGGATGATATGGTTGCAGAATCTCAAGTAGAATTTAATGAAACAGATATATTTAGTAAATGTATGGTCGGCAAAGTAGTAGAATGCCAAAACCGACAGTTAATCATTGAACCGAATCGCATATCTGTTAATTTGAACAACGTACAATCAGAGTTTGTTCCTGTAATTGGAGATTGGTTACAGATAGAAGCAGATGTGAAGACTAGTAGTGACAGTTCTGATTTGAATGAAGAGATTTTAAAGATAAGAAAAATACAATGTTTACGATCAAAGTTGGACCTAGGAACCATAACCAGTTATGACTCTGTTAAAGAAATTGGTGCTATCGATAAAGAAATTGTATTTAATAAAAGAATATGTGATTCAGGTTATAATCCTTGTGTTGGAGATAAAGTAATCAGTGACAGTATTGAAAGTGACCAAGGATTTTATACATGGCGGTCATTGTCTGTTGTTCCAATAGTTCAAGTAAGTTTGAAAGTTTATATTTATTTTTGTTTTATTAAGTTCTCAAAAGTCTGAGACAACAAACATATTAAAAGTATTAATAATATTCAATGTGATAGAGAAAAGATTTATATTTTAGGTTTCAAGAAAAAATATTCTACCAACAATATGTAATACACCTGTAACAAAACAAAATTTGAATGAACTTTTGAAAGATAAATATGGAATAGTAATCACTGATAACTTAAATATTGATCTAAACGTGTTAGAAGAAAAGAAAATATCTGTTACAATAGAAAACACGAGTGACATACCCCGTGTATTAAAAAGAGGTTGTTTCATGATAAAGAAAGCTCAGTCACAACTAGAATTAGTGCAGCCAATAAAACCCAATACAAATTTGGTATTAAATCCTTCGACTACATTGACTTATATATTTAAATGTAAAGCAAAATTTGTTGGTATAAGT
Organism: Megalopta genalis; assembly: GCF_051020955.1. Taxonomy (NCBI): domain Eukaryota; kingdom Metazoa; phylum Arthropoda; class Insecta; order Hymenoptera; family Halictidae; genus Megalopta; species Megalopta genalis. The sequence goes on along the minus strand of NC_135019.1, from coordinate 15,751,780 downwards.
GAAGAACTGTTTACTTTTAACTTTAAAGATTTTGAAATTGGAAGAGTGTTTCGTATAACAGTTAAACCTATAAATACAGAAAAGAAAATATACTCTAACATCAGTAATAATACAGCAAGCAAAAAATATCATATACCTGATATAGATGAATGGGATCAATCAACATATATTCCAGGCATTCGGCCATGTAAACCACCATCATTTATTAAAGTACGTAATGCAATATTCAAAGTACCTAAGCGTTATTGGGATTTAATATTGTCATGTTTGAATGAAAAAAAGTCACAGTCCGAATGTATACATGATGTAGAAAATGCTGTACCTGTTTTATTAGGCAGACTTACATTTCAATCGTATAAAGACCGATTTCATGCTTTACTATACTTTGAAGAAATTACTCAAGCAATAAATATGCAACAATACAGCATTGAAAGTACAATTATGAGATCTTGTGGCGAATATTTGATGATGGAAGTACCTGGTCTTGCTGAGAAACGTCCATCACTTCTTATTGGTGACAAAGCTGTAGTATCCTTCAAATGGGATAGTTCTCATGGTATGTTTATAGCTATTAGTTCATTATGTGTAAGCAGTGCATGTTCTTACTATTTTTTTATATAACACTTGATATTGAATTTTATAAACAAAAATCTTATATTTGTCTTATGTGTTTGTTCATATTTAAAATAGGATCACGGAAGTATGAAGGGTTCATACATAAGGTTACAAGTTCAGCGATTTTTTTGAAATTTCACCAGAAATTTCATGAAGAATATAATAGTGAAGAGTGTCAGGTGACGTTTAAATGTTCCCAAACTACTCTACAGCGATGTCATAATGCGATTAATATAGCTACTAATCGTTTGGGACTGAACTTTTTATTTCCAACTTGTGTAACTGAAAAAGACTCTCAATTGAATCTTGAAGAAGATGAATTATCAAGTGAGATAATCCCAAAGCTGATGACTCATCAAAAAACTGATTCTATATCATCAGAGTCTTCTTGTACAAGTACTAATACATCCATGAGTAATAGATCTAGTAATACTTCAACCTCATCCAACAAAATATCAGTTGTAGAAAGGTTATTTAATGTCAAATCAACAGAAATCAGTCCAGACAAAAATTCAAAGCCGATAACATCAATCCTTTCTGAAAATACTGAGTTGGAACCATATATTTCTCAAGTGAGAAAACGAAAATTGATTTGGTTCAACAAAAGTTTGAATTACTATCAGAAGGAAGCTGTGAGGAACATACTGAAAGGACATGCACGACCATTACCTTATGTAATATTTGGACCTCCTGGTACTGGGAAAACTATTACGCTTTGCGAAGCAATTGTGCAGATATTTTCAACAATGCCAAGCAGTCGACTATTAATTGCAACACCATCTAATAGTTCAGCCAATCTAATAGCTGAAAGACTGTTAGATAGTAAAATTCTTAAACCTGGTGACATGGTATTTCATATACAAATTAAGTTCAAAATCATGACAATCAAATTTGCTTGTGTTTCATTAAGGGGGTATTCTGATAGTAGTATTTCTTTGTGAATTTTAAGACATACCGTTTAAATCATATGTTTTCGAAACCCTATTTTTTAAGAAACTAAGAGATTAAGAAGAAGGTAAATTTTCTTCAAACTTCTCGGTTAGAATACCTCCTTAAAAAACATTAATTTGTATAGTCTCATTCTTACTATAATAGTATGAATAAATAAAGTCAACTCGATCATTATTTACAGTTTGTATGTTTAATAGGTACGGCTTGTAGCTCATCACTGTATAGGCAGTGATTTAATACCTGACAAGTTATTGCCATATTGTGCTACTGCAGAATTAGCAGAAGAGGGGACACATGAAAGAAGAAAATATAATGGAGTAGGGCCAAGATTAAATTGTACTATGAGCATACTTGGACGACATAGAATTACTATTGGTACATGTATCGCACTAGGAATATTGCACAACATAGGTTTTCCTCATGGACATTTCACTCATGTGCTAGTTGACGAAGCTGGACAGGCAACAGAACCAGAAATTATGATTCCACTGAATTTTATACATTCCGATTATGGGCAAGTAGTGCTCGCAGGCGATCCATTACAACTCGGCCCAGTTGTACAAAGTAACATAGCTAAATATTTTGGCTTAGATGAATCATTTTTAGTGAGATTATTACGACATTTTCCATATCAAAAAGATCCTAATGGTTTTCAAACTAATTATGATCCACGTCTTGTCACAAAATTAATCATTAATTATCGAAGTTTACCAGAAATTGTTGAGTTATCAAGTTCCATGTTTTATGACTGCGAATTAAAACCACATGTATGTATGGATATAATAATATTATATGCTGTTAAAATTATACTTTATAAATTATTAATAGAGATCTAATCAAACAATGTAGGTATCCTCTGAAAATAGTAAAGAAGCAAATCTTTTACGCACATTAGCTACCGAATTACCAACAAAAGAAGGATTACCACCAGCCATAGTTTTTCATGGTATAGCTGGAGAAAATTGTAAAGACTACGATAGTCCTAGCTGGTATAACCCTGAAGAGGCTACGCAGGTATATCTTTATGTACTGAAACTGTACGAATGTGGTCTTCTGCCGAATGATATTGGAATTATAACTCCTTACCAAAAACAGGTTAAACATTTAAGATTTGAGAATTTCGAAAATAAATGTAAATTTATATCTTATTTATTCCAATTTTTTTTTCATAGGTTCTCGAAATTCGTGATTTACTTATGCAATTTGATGTGGAGTTACCAAAAATTAGTAGTGTCGAAGGATTTCAAGGTCAAGAGCGTAATGTTATCATCATCTCGGCTGTTCGGTCTTCTCTGAAAATTTGTGGAGATGATAAATATTCTCTTGGATTTGTTGCTTGTCCCCGAAGACTGAATGTTGCAATTACACGTGCTCGTGCTTTAGTAATAATTCTTGGAAATCCAAGACTTTTAGTTCAAGATCCATACTGGAGAAGTGTCTTACAATATTGTATCGATCATGATTCTTATACTGGTCTGAACTTCTTATTTACGTAACAAATAGATTTGAACAATCTCTTGGCACATATCATGATATACTAATTTTTTAAAATTTAGTCTTTTTTTGTACATGCCATTTTATATACACCATTATTCATCTTGTATTCCTCATTTTTTGTTTTTACGAAGAAATGACATCGATAATAATGATTAAAACAGTACTTTCAAAAGGAGTTTATTTTCAAATGTATTTCAAAATGTGTAATAAAATTTTCTTCAAAACGTTTGAAGTTATGGAATTTTCAGAATTGTTTAATTATAGAATAAATAGGTTCCTTTTCGAATATATATTAAAAAATTTCGATGTGGAAAGTATATAAATTGTTCTTGCTGCAGATGTATATGTTACTAGAAATAGTATTTGTATCGCAATGTATATGAATACATTATATTCACGCAAATATATTTTTATTCTATCATTCAGTTTTTTACCAAAATTGTGAGAATAAAAACATATTCACGAATATATTATTGTGTAGTTTTGCTATATCTGCTGTGTGTTGTTAATGTTCAGCTTACGTTTGAAGGTACTTCAAATGCCTTCTTTAACGGTATCCATGCCTTCTTTACAAATCCAGATTCCAAGAATTTTTGTACTGTAAAAAAATTTAGTTTTTTTATAACATATGTAAATAAAACAATTTAAAATATTTGGAAAAACAACGTTTTTTGGTTTTATGTACAGATTTACTCGATCACTGCATAATATCTTACGTATTCTATATATGTTACTTTATATTATACGAGAGTGAAATGCATAAATTAACAATGCAATAATTAAAAAAGAAAGTGAATGAAAAATGATTGAAGAACCTAATTGAAGTTTCCAAAACAAAACGACGAAGAGAATTAATTTGAATTAATTAAATGACTGAAACCAAGGAAAACGCTGATGTGTGAAAAATGATTATGAATGATACTGACCTTATGTAGTTAGTTCCACATTATACTTACGGGATCTTGATTTTTAGCTTTCAGTTTACGTTCAATCAAGTTTTCTAACGCTTCACTTCGCACACTCAGTGTTTCAATTTTTTCAACTAGTTGTTGATATGGTGATGCAGGTTGTCCACCCATCACAACATGACCTAGTTTACTGTCTATTTTGGCATCTAATCTTGCATTACGTATTAAATTGACGATCCAACATTCTGCTACATCTGCTTTCATATTTAATTTCTCTGCTAACATTCTATAAGACAAAAATATATTGTACAAATATTCGAAATGTCTCCCTCTCTTACTTGTAATATATGTGAAAAATTATGTTACTGTACCCGATGCTGATACACTGATGAATACGACAGAATGTTTCAAAGATCATTAAACGAGCATTCTCTACAAATTCACCTAATAATGCAATCAAGAAAAAGTCATTAAATACAACTGTTTGACATTCTTGCAATTTTTGCCTTGCTCCATCAAAATCAAAATTGACATATAGATGTTCCAAAAATTCTGTAATTGGGTCACGGTATGTATACGATTCCTATTAATAAGATGAAAGAAGATAAAGCAAGATGATGATATGTTACATATTATAAAAGTAAATAGTACCAGTTATATAAATAAAACTTTCTATACCTGTTGTATTACTTTTACAAGATCTTTCAATATAGATCGCCTAGAACGATTGACAATGACAGCTGCTGCTAAATATCTCAATATATGAGGACACATTGTTTGAATAGCATTTAGGTAACTAAAATTTTTATATAAAATTTAATTTTTCTTTCTGTATTTGATACATTGTTCACAATATATCAGCGACAAAAATGTATACTTACTGTGGTCTATACAGAAACATTTCTATGATCAAATCTCTACCTTTCACATGATTGAAAAATACAAATAAGCTCCAATGAATGAGCCATGTTCGCTGTTGTAATATTTGAAGAGAATTTCCTATAACATTACTATCAATATATTCTCTTAGCTTGTTCACATCCTCTAATGCAGTTTCCCAGTTTTGTACTAAAATTTCTGATGCCAATTTGCCCCAAAGAACATTCAAATAATTCTGAAAATGAACGATGCTATTTATAAAAAAAACCACTAGTTTTTCAAAAATAATTGTACACACATTAGACTCGCTGCAATCATACCTTATCTGTTGGCGGCATTATAAGCATATAGAAATATAAATATGACGTCGAAACAGAGTAGTTGCCACATTCATAACGATATTTTGCTAACTTCACAAAACTATCCATCATTTCCACTCTAAACTATTAACATATAGTAAATAAATTATACACTTATAGTGTAATACATTATTTTGATGAAGATATTTTTTAGTAAAATAATATTATATTTTCTAGCATATAATTCTTCATCAATATAATTAATGAATGTTTAATGCTTTAATTTTAATATTTACTTACATCAGATTCTTGAGTCAGATAGTTATTTAATGCTTTAGAGTCTCGCATATTTTCCATCTTCTTCATAACTTCCTCATTATTCATAAGAGCAACAACAACTGATACATTATTTTGTAAAATACCAAGTTCCTGAAGAACCTCTTGTCGACGTGCTTTTAACTCCTACAACCAAAATCTTTGTAATTGTGTAACACACACATCTCTTTGTAATTGTGCAGAATTCCAAACAAAACATATAACTGGTTCATTAAATTTTAGGAGACAAATTTTAAACTAACTAGCACATCTCTCAGTAAAACACTCATGACAATTAGTCCTACCTCTGGTACTTCCAAGTTAGGATAAAGTTGTTTTCTGATATCGATAGTATAATCTATCATATTCGTCTTGCTAAGAATATCGAGCTTTGCTTGGAGCAATTCATCCTCATCGTAAATCTGAAAAGTATAATTATAACCAAAAAACACATATGGCTAAATGATCTTTTTGCATATTATACCTGTTTTGCAGATAAGAACTCCAAAAGGGGAAATACTAAATGTCGATCTAGATATTGACCTATACGTGATGTCAGATCGAATTTCGCCATTTCGATATTTCAAGAAAATTCAGTGATAACAGTTTTAATCAGAAAATATCTTAGTTGAAAGGGACTGACCACGCTCCAATTATGTATGTTAGTATCAAAAAGTATAAAATAGATAGAACAGAAAACTACTGTACATACATGTCATGCCTCACCATAGTAAGACATTTGCTTCACGATAGTATATACATACAGGGTGACCAATGATTATGTTAACCCGGAAAGGGGTGACTCTTGAGGTCATTTGGAGTAACTTTCTCCTTAGCGAAAATACAATCCGCGGCTTTGTTTACGAGTTATTGACGAAAAGCACTGACCAATTAGAGGCGAGATCAGCTAACTCGAGACGGTCGAGCCAATGAGTGGAACTGGGTTTCGTGCGCTCTCGTTGGCTGGGCTGCCGCGGATTGCATTTTCCTTGTGGAAAAAGTTACTTCAAATAACCTCAGGAATCACTCCTTTCCGGGTGTTAACATAACACCCTATATAATGTACTTGTACAATTTCTACTTATCTCAATTCCAATGACAGGCTTATACTTTCGACCTACTTTGCGTTTATCGTTGGACGTTTCAGGGAGTCACAACCGCGTGATGATTTTTAGGCAATTTCTTGAAAAGTAGAATTAAGCAATTAAAAGTAATCACAGAATAATAATCAGTAATTCTTTGGTAGGTCATACAGTATGTTTTATCCATTATTTCAAAAATTTCGTATTATTAAAAGTCTCGAACCTTTCATAAAAGTCTCTAGGCGTTTCAAAAAAGTTTTTTGGATATTTCTCGAAAAGGATCAGTGAGCAATTAAAACTAATTGATGACCAATTATGGCTAATTAAAGAGCAATTTTTTGAGCTACGGTTCATTAATATTGGTGAGCCAGATTCACACGAGTAGAAACAAGAACCATTGTACAATAATGGGTCTTATTTCTCCATACCTCTAGAGCCGCGACTTGATCCGTTAGCGAGGGTCGATATAGAAATTTTCATTGCTGGGAATGTATGTGCCAGCTTAGGGAGTAAGAAAAGCGTGCAGGCGTAGGTTCCATTACTAGACATGTAACATAGAAGTAGGAGCTCTCTTCGTGTAAGATCAGGCAGTTGCGCTTGCGCTGCGAGCAGTTGCGAGTTGCGAGGAAATCGAAAAAATGGCGATTCGTCTGTTAAAAGTTAGTTCCGCGTTGCGGACTTACAGCAATAAATCTAGTGTCATAAAGGTAATCAAATTATCAGTTTACCATTTCTCGAACATCATTGGAATAGTTTGCAACAGATCTATGATATTCGCAGCATTTTGTCGAGATTTAATATTCGTGGACTTTATTTCCTCCTTACGTAATGGGAAGAAAATTGAAAATATTAGAAAAACAAAAAAGACATAATGAATTACTGTTTAAATGACAATAAGCATGGCTGCCTGAATTGAATTTTACTGTACACGGTGGAATACTTGTGTCAAAATATTATAACCTCGATATATTCGGCTCACTCCAAAGACAGTGTTACAGTGATTTGCTGCAACTGAATTTAGACAGTTCCAAGATACAATTGATTGACATGCTGATATACTTACACTTTACTTATGTTTACTTTTGAATCACTAGAAAATCTCTCCTTGTAAGTGAATTTTGGTACTAATTTCAATGATTATTTCATAGACACAAAAGCAATGGAGGTCTACAGCATCTTCTCTGAAAGAAATCCTTCTCAATCAGCCTATAACCAAAGTGACAACTCTAGATTGTGGTATGAGGATTGCAAGCGAAGACACTGGTGCACCAACAGCCACAGTAGGGCTATGGATTGATTCTGGCAGTCGTTTTGAAAACGACGAAAACAATGGCGTGGCTCACTTCATGGAACATATGGCTTTCAAGGTGAATTATACTATCCTATTCCTAAGTCGAACATAGGTATGTAAAGTATTAATCGAATCTATTAATATCAAAAGGGGACTACCAAACGTTCTCAAACTGATTTAGAATTAGAAATTGAGAATATGGGCGCTCACTTGAATGCCTATACAAGCAGAGAACAGACAGTATTTTATGCTAAGTGTTTGTCGCAAGACGTACCAAAAGCTATAGAAATTTTAAGCGATATCATTCAAAATTCTAAACTTGGCGAAAACGAGATTGAAAGAGAACGTGGTGTCATTTTGAGAGAGATGCAGGAGGTTGAAACAAACCTTCAAGAAGTTGTTTTCGATCACTTGCACAGTAGTGCTTACCAAGGAACTCCTCTGGGCAGGACAATTTTAGGACCCACCAAAAATATCAAGAGCATTACAAGAAAAGATCTTCTAGATTATGTAAGGACATACTATGGTCCACCAAGGTAATTGTAAATGACATGTTTCCATTATATTTCTATTATACATGCACACTCAAATTTATTTCTTTTTCTCAGATTCGTTCTAGCAGGAGCCGGTGGTGTAGAACATAATGCCCTAGTAGAATTAGCCGACAAACACTTTGGTAAAATGACAGGACCGCACTACGATGAAATTCCACGTATAGATGTACCATGTCGTTACACTGGCTCTGAAATTAGAGTTCGCGATGACAGCATTCCTCTTGCGCATATAGCTATTGCTGTTGAAGGTACTGAAACTTTTATTTACCTGCATCTCTATTACACTGTTCAACAAATTTTAATGTTGTCCAGTGTTATTAAATATTAGGAATTTATAGACATTTTGTTGTAGGCGCTGGATGGGTCGACGCAGACAACATTCCTCTTATGGTTGCAAACACTTTAATGGGAGCGTGGGATCGCAGCCAAGGAGGTGGCGTAAACAACGCGAATCACTTGGCTCAAGCTGCAGCATTTTTAGGAATGTGCCACAGTTATCAAAGTTTCAACACATGCTACAAAGTACACGCTATTCTTATAGAATGATGTTACAAAGCGAGCTATTTTCTCCAAGTGTTTCTCCTTTATAGGATACTGGTCTATGGGGCGTGTATTATGTATGCGATCCCATGAAGTGCGAGGACTTCGTTGAAAACATTCAGTCTGAATGGATGAGATTATGCGTGTCGGTCACTGAAAAGGAAGTAGAACGCGCGAAAAACATTCTCAAAACAAACATGCTTCTTCAATTAGATGGAACAACCGCGATTTGCGAAGACATCGGTCGACAGATGCTCTGCTACAACAGACGTATACCTCTTCACGAACTTGAGGCCAGGATAGATGTAAGTAATGTTTATATATATTAATCATCTTTTATAAACTTTCTGTAACGAAAAATTCTTTTCAGAGCGTAACGGCTAAAACTATTCACGATGTCGGTATGAAATACATTTACGATCAGTGTCCGGTCATTGCAGCTGTTGGCCCAGTCGAGGCTCTGCCTGATTATAATGTAATACGATCATCCATGTACAGATTACGAATGTAAACGAATTCCTTTAATAGAACTTAAAACAACTCGCCCACAACGTCAGTTTCAATAAAAAATACTCGACATTAAATTGAAACTACAACTATATAGATCGTTTTACTTACATGTGAATTATTGTTACAATTTATCCCGGAATATTTATTAAGCAACTTGAAATATATCATGTAAGTTTTTATGTACATCGTAACGGTACATTGTAGTTTCATTTTAGTAATTGTTCGACAATTTGTCTCCTGCCATACGTGTATCGTCAGGCTGAAATAAAACAATTGATCTACAAGAAGTGTATCTTTTGGTTCGTAACATGGAAAAAGAAACAGATTCATGTTTAAAATTGGAATCATTTGACGTTGTCGTTCGTAATATTTATTTTTTATTTCCTAGCTCATTATATATAATAAACAAATTTCCATGTTGTAAACATACTTATTGCTTTAATAATTTGTACTCTTTCTATTTTTGTTATTTGTTCTATTTTTTCTTTTTTATTTCGGTATCTTTTATTCCATACAAAATTGTTACAGTTCTCAATGCAACTGTTAAAATACTACACAATTATTTAAGAGGCGCAAAATTATATATACAATTATGTAGTTCTATGTCGATATAAATAATGTAAAATTGTTTCATAAAATTCGATACCTAAAATTATAATTTCATCACTGAGCTGTGAAGATAAAATTACTATGGACATAGTTAGAATTTATTGCTATGACTAAGTATCCACAAAATCATGGATGTAAAGCTTCCAAAACCTTATTATATTATCTCTCAGGTTTTCACTTCAGTTTAAATAGCATTTCGCAAACGAATAATAAATGCAATCTTTTTCCTATTTAATACAATTAATCCGAAGAACATATATAGATCAGAAAATTATGATTCCAAATCAAGAAATTATTCTCCGTTGACATCATTATTATTGGATTATGAATTGAAACGTTACACGTTAGAGCTTTCTAATGAGATTCATGCCTGACTTAGTAAATTCTAATAAGAATAATTACCAAAATTGTAATACTTATTTATAATACTAAATTGTATACTAATATTTTGTTTTATCCGGATAGTAACCAATTTTTCCAGGTTATTTTTACAAAATGCTAGGAAAAGAGAGCTCTCATCTTTGTACTTATATTGAAAGAATTTTACCTCTCTTTAATTCGGTTACTTATATTTTCTTAAGTTTCGCGACTACCTAGGATTATGCGATGGTGTCTGCGTTGGCGATGTATCCTTACAAACTTTGGCAGTCATTTCAGCCAGTGGCTCTAGTTCTTTTGTATTTATTAATTCAAATTCTGTTACAAAATAGTAAAAGTGTTTATAGCATGTATTTACATGTGCTTCCTAAAACAATAATAATAGTAATAATGAATAAGAGTCTCAATGACAATATTTTTAATAGAAACATAAGACTTACTGCTCCAATAGCCACAATACGATCAAAATGATGTATATAGACATGAACAAACACTCTAAATAATCGTGTTAAAATTTTTCTACACAAAGGTACAAACGTTTTCGGAAATGGTACATCTAAAAATGAATTTTGTCATATAAAATATAGAAATTAACATTTTTAATGTTAAAACACAATACCTGTTGAAACTGGAAATATGTTTTCATTATTAATTTGTGCTTCTATCCAATCCATAAGGAGGCTAACATATTGTGGTGCTGGCAATGCAGTAGGCTTTTTATATTTTTCACCATCTGCCCATAAATATTCAAACCGAGCACCACCACTCATGGTGGGACAAGATGCAGAATCACAGTATTCAGAAATAGTACCATATATTAGATTTATTCTATTAAAGAAGTCTACCACTGAAATTATGATATTGAACATTAGAAAGAAATAGTATATGTATAATTTTTCTTTGATGAAGTCATCAAGTACCATGAACAGCGATCCAATCATTAAGATCCTCCCCAGGTGGTAGTTTCACAACAGACCTTAAATTAATCCCAGAATTAAGTGAAGCTTGTGCTTGTTTGTGCAAAGAATATCGCAACGTTCCGTGTGCAAATTTCTTCTTTGGTCTAAATGTCTAGAGTGTCGAATTGAAGGAAACATTAAGATCATAAATAATTTGTAAAATGTATTTTATAGATATAAAGACTTGCTAACAGCGTATAACAAGAAGATAATAATATTTAAATAAATTTAGATGAATAGAATAATTTTTTTGAATTCAAACCTGTCAGAACGAATATGTGCGTGGAAATAATCAATAACACTGTGTGACAGGTTAGAATACACGTTTGAATGTTAATTAAAACAGCGTACAGAGAAATTACCTTTCCTTTTTGAAAGAACTCCATAAATCCGCTTAATGCAGTCATTGCGATTCAAGTTACACTTACGCGGAACTGGCGAATAATACACAAATACCGAGGTAACCGGCAGAGCGAACCTATTTCGGTCTATGTCTATATCTACATATGTTACAAACCAAAAATCACTCCCACCCTCTTTAAATGTTTACCGTGTCTTTTCATTTTAGTACTCTTGTCACAGCTCACGATTTTTAATAAATAAATTTTTACTTATCATTCGAATGTTCTTTTTATTCTCATCCACCTTGGACAGTAGATAAGTCTGGTTTGCACCGGAATTGGTGCACGATTGTACTTTCAAAAATTTCTGTTTCTGTTCATTCGCATATTACATACAGACGTACAGTGTATGTGAACACTTTATCGGCACTCTTTTAATATTTACCTGACTGTTTCAAATGAAACCAAACGAAACAAACACAGGCAATTGCATATTATTGTCGCAAGCAAATGTAAAAAAAGAACTGACATAAATATTACAAATAATTAAATAAAACATATAAAACGATTATTGTTTATAGATTATGAGACAATGGGTGTGTGAAAATAACAATGACTGTACGTGAACATCTTTAATAAAAATAATCATACACTTAACTTAGGAGAAGTACTTTTTGAGTAAGACTATTATATTTTCTTTTACACAAATAGCTTATTACATGAATAGGCAGTTTAATGCGCAAAAGTAAAAAATTGAATGTCGTTTAGGGCATCAAATACTATCTATGTTCCTTTCCTCTTGAAACTGGTATAACTATTACATAATAACATATGATTCATACTGTAACTTTGTGCAAGTATATGTACACTACTACATAAGTTAAATCAAATTAATCTTATCGCTTCCGTTTCATCATTACTTCGACGATTCTAAATTGTATATCTTAGCAGTGTTTCATTCTCATTTTTATTAATTTGTTTACTTTCAAATTCAATTAAGGTCTAATTTTTAATTTTTCTCTCGTATGCAAGGTACTATTTAGTAGTTAAATGTTGTATGCCTTATATAAATATTCTCTTTATATTCAATACATACACATGGTGGACAATAATCCCTGTTCATGTAATTTACAGTTAATAAAATTATGTTATCTATAAATGTACATTATACTTTTCCTTAAACCTCGATCACAGAGGTTCATAGTTGCAATTAATAATTCTGTAACAATAGTCAATACTCAGACAGATGGAATGATTCCTTACGGTAGTACAATATTTTGGAATTGAGCTTCGTTAAAACAAAAAACAAAGTGCTCGTAAAATAATTTCGTTGTTAATTAGATAATTAAAGTATTGTCACGCACAATTTAAAGAAAAATTCTTTTTCCGTTGTCAATTAAAAATTTTGTAAGCAGAATAACGTTTTTTTTTGTGACCAGCACAATTTGCAATTCCCAGAGACCAAATACCACATTGATGCTATTAAATGCATCGCAGTCTTAATGAAAAAAATTCAGAATCTGCTGTAGTAATAAATACAAAAGTTGGATAAAGGTTCTTTTCTAATGTTCATAGTAAAATTGTTCTATATTACCAAAGATAGATCATGTATGTGTCAGCATTTCATTATGAAGCCTGTTAAAGCATACATGTAACTATTGGAGTTATTCTAGGAAGACTTCCATGTGTCCGAAGCCTTCTTAAAAAACTTCCACTATATATATAGTGCAAGTTTATATGTAGAAACCCATTCGCTAAAGAAATGTATGCGTAAAAATATTTATAGAGATAATAACGCAATATCGCCTTCGATTAAGGTCTGATATAAAGATTGTATTAATAATTACATACATTAATTTATAGTTTATTGTGCGGTGATCATAGCTGCTTAGAGCCTTCCGCTTTTTTTGTCGTCGGTGGGACGCCAGGGGTTAACGAAGGATTTCTCACTGGATCGGAAGAGGAGTCACTCTTAAGAACCGCTTTTTCTCTTGCCTGTTCGGGCGAGCGTGCTCCATAGTCTTCGTCCAGTTCCTCTTTGCCAAAATCTTTTTCAGTAGTTACTGGCGTAGCAGGAACAGGAGATTTTGGTGCAACATACTTTTCTTGAGATGGCTTTTCCGTCTCAGCTGTCGAGTCCTTCTGCAATGACTTCTGTATCTGTTCTTCTACTTCCAGTATTTCCTCTTTATCAATTAATTCGATGAGTTCGTGTACTTGCTTCTTACTTAACTTAATATCTTCCTTTCCAATTAATTCCACTACCTATAAATAGGTAATAAAAATTTATATTGTACTTTACAGAAACTAAACTTTTAAATAGTCATATATATTACCTTGAGAACGTCTTCAATCTTTATAGATCCGTCCCTGTCATCATCCATTTTCGCTAAGATTTCTACTATGCGATCTAATCGATGCTCATCGGGTACATTTTGAATTTTCTTAATGGCTGTAATTAGTTCTTCTATCTTAACCAATTCCTCCGCACTCTTGGCGGAGGGGGATTTTTCCACGTCGATGGTACCAGCTTTTTGTTTAATTTTCTCAGATTCCAGCTGTTCCAGAACCTCGTCCATTTTTCGGATCATCTTATTCACTTTATTGAATAATCGTTTAGCACCCTTGGACTCCTTGATGTCTTCTATGTCCTCTTGACCCTTTGCGGCAGCTTTAATCTCGTGAAGCTCTTTTATGTCCTCCTGGTACTCGGCCATTTCTTCCTTCAGTTCCTTCAGCTCCTCCTTCTCCACCGACATCGACTTCTTGTCCTTTGTAAAATTATTCCTCTGTAAATATCAATTCTATCTACTAGACTAATTCATCAAATTTTTGTTTGTACAAACCTTCCCAATACTATCCAAAGCCTGCTCTAATACTTTCACGTCTGTATTTGTAATTTCGTCAGGTTTGTATGTAGACACTGTTGGTTGCGGGTCGATCTCTTTCTTCTCTTGCCGCTCTTCCTCGATCTTGCGTTCTTCCATCTTAATGATCTCGATATTCGTCTTATGATCCATTTTGCCCTCCTTTTCACCGATTGCGCCCTGAGTACGTGCGACAACAGTATCAGGAAGGGCTGAAATGGTAGCCTTCAACTTGTCCGACATAGGTATCGTCTCCGGGACCATCAGTGCTCGCGAGAGAAGCAATAAAGATGGCGGGACCTTCTTGTTTAAACTAAGATCCAGCCATTGAGACAATTGCTCCTTTAATTTGCTTTCCGGCAAACCGTATGCCCGCATTCCTCTTGCTCTGCACGCTTGCTGCAACTCGCTTCTGGTTAGAGAATCGAGACCTTCTTTCTCTATCAGCTAAAAAAAGTATGCAAGTTGTAGACAAGATGGAATATAATATGTTACAAGACGTACGAAGGATAGAACTCCAATCTAGAAAAGACTGAGCACCTTGTCGTCCGCTGCAAGACTTCTGAGTCTCATTCGAAGCAGGAATCGTAAGAAATTCGTTGTTCCTAGAGTCTGTACATCCAGAACTCTACACAATGCGACCAATTGTGGTCGGGAAAGAGAGTCTAACGTAATTTCGTCTTCGAAGAGTTTGCTAAATTGCATAATATCTTCGTTCGATGCTGGGGTGCCGGAACTCCGAACATTATAGAAAAATTCTGCGAATTCTTTGGCCTTCTTTGATTTGTAGTCTGATGATTGCACTGCCATATCGTCCAATGTTTTTTGTAAAAATTTAGCCATCTCGATTTTGATCTGAAATGAGATACTCGACGATAAAATTCGGATAAAATTGTTTACACATGATAGAGATAAATTCTGACCTTCAATGCTTGTTTCAATTTGTCTTCTTTTTCTGTAGCTGTTTGGAAGGTAGATGGTAGCAAGCCAGGGAAAAGCTTGATAGCAATTGGCAATAGGAACTCCATAAAAGGAACAATGATGAAAACAGAGAAGGGAATTAGCCTGAACATGTCTCCAGTTGTTTTTATAAGCTGAAAACAGTTATCGATCACAATAGTTGAGTCAATTAAATGTCAATATGTATAGTCTATCGAAGTACAAAACATCAATTGCTAAGTTACCAATCTGTGCTCCCTTCTACTAAGTTCTTTGCCGTGCAAAATTCGCCAAACTAATTTTGCTGAAATTTTCATATCCAGACCCAATAATCTAAACCCATGGTAGTAATGAATAATTTCCCCCTTGATTTTCTGCCATATCGTTACTTTCTCTACTACAGCTTTTGTAGTAGTCTGAGCAACGGTTCCCTCTGTTTTATCTTTCAAATCTTTTTGTTCTTTGATATTTTTTACTGTGTCCTCCACTTTGGAAGATGATTCTTGCCCGTTCCATATCGGCGTTGCATAAAATGTGCGAAGTTGTAAATATGGTATACTTATAGTGTTACAGCCTCCTCTTAGTTTGGAGTGTATCAATAATCTATTGTCCCACGAATCTTTTTTACCAGTGTAAACGAGTGCTAAACTTCCATTTATTTGACTGGTATTGTACCATAATTTGAAACAGCCATATTCTGTAAAATATTATATACAATACACAAAATTGTTAAATAATTATTCTAACGGCTGCGATTTTTAACAGGATACCATAATGGTATATATATAATAATACCATAAAACACGCTATCGACGATAAAGTTGCCGTTCAATAGTATGTAGTATTATATCGTGAATATACGAAACCGCTATTATTAAAACTTATTTCACAACATAACCTACCACTTAAATAATTATGTAAATTGTAAGCCTAAGAAAGTGAAAACGTTCGAATAGCATGGAAAGTTTTTGCCGATTTCAAACAGATATTAATAGTTCTATTAAAAAATTTACCTGTTATATAAATATAACATGTACGATATGTAAAAAGCACGCTTTGGAAATTTATATACCATAATTCTACATTTATTATAGAATAGAATGAATTGTACATACGTCGGATTGTTTTACCATGGCCAACTACCCTTGCTTTTGTATGGATCAAGGTATTCATCTTGTATTAAAGTGTTTCTTTCGTGATTTTTGTAGTTTTTTGAAGCCGTGTTTCCCTGCAAATATGTGGTAAAATACGGCCATCACACATCTTCCGCCTTGGACATAGTGATTGGATATCAAAGATCAGCTGCTCGTTAAACTGGTTTTAAGGGGCTAGGGTAGTCACGTGACTTTACGGATTCGGCAGGTCGGTATCTGGCCATACAGATTTGATTACAGAAATGGTATCATCCAAAGATGTGCAGCTGTTTGACAAATACGAAATGGAGCCATCAGCGTTTTCTATTAGGTATGAGAAAGGAACTCGAAAAAAGTACTGTCAACTATAGTAGTGCCTCACCTTAGTGAGTGAAGCGGGGGCAACCAGCTTAATAGCATGAAGCAGGTAGAGAAATCTGATTGGTTGATGCTTCACAGCTAAACAGTGCTGCTCTCGCGGTTCTAGACAAAGAGAGGAAGTTCCGAGTGAGCAAGAGAGTACGGTATCAGCGCAACCGCAAGCAAAACAAGTCATACCGACGAACAATGTAGCTTGTCTCACTTTACCGTGCTTGCATTCTCACTCTTTTTGCGCATCCATATGCCTGGTACTCCAAATCTGAAACATGCGGCGCGATATTCGACTTGCACTTTACGCCCCGTAGGGTTCTCGACCACACAGTCCAGCATATTTGCGAACGTCTTGAAACGGCAATCATTTCTAGAATTATTAAAATTTTCGAAAACCCGTAAGCTACATTTTAGGTAATGGTTTCTACTTTATGAATCCACAAAGTTTTGTTAATACAGCCATCCCAGTACTTGTTAACTATTCTACTGTACGAGAAGGAGTTTAAGTTTCGTAAGCAATGAGTAATTTCGTAATTATCGAAGTTAGAAACAAAACTAGGAATATAATTAAATGCTGTTTGTAGGTCTGGATAACATAGGAAATGGTATTTTATTATCGCATCGACATTACCACTTCTGGAGTAAGGCTGAAATGAATTGAGGAACTGAACGGGTATAAATTATGTTATTGTCGTTGCTTCTATGGTTACGCCCAGGCGAAATATCACCAACATCCTCATCCTGCACAGATCGTTACTGCGCACTTCTTAGACCGTGCCTCGGGAATATTGCACCTTTGCAATGACAGTGCAACTCGGCTGAGAAGGCCCCCACCACCACCCCCATCTTACACACTTCGTGGCCCGAGATATAGGGTTGTGAACCGCCCAGTCTAGCAAGCGAGAAGCAAAGTTCGAAATTATCCTATACAACCTTGATATAACCTTCACATAACCCTGAAAATTGAAATTGAAACTGAAATTCAAATTGAAGTTGAAGCTGAAATTAATGTTGACATAATCTTTACATAACCCTGATAAATTAAACGTGTAGTCTTTTTAAGAAGATATGATTGTAAGTTTCAATTTCGTTTTTCAAATTTTTAATAGTAAAAATCACAGAATTGCGAAATTATTCATTGCTTTCGAAAATCCTTCTCGTAGAGTAGAGCACTGATTGCTGCCCGTCACAGTTGACAAGTATTGGGATGGCTGAATTAACAAAATTTTGTAAATTCACTAACTAGAAAGTATTATTTAAAATGTAGCTTACGGGTTTTCGAAAATTTTAATAATTGTTCGTAAATATGCTGGACTGTGTGGTCGAGAATCCTACGGGGCGAAAAGTACGGAAAAGTACGAATAGGCAAAAGTATGGATGCGTAAAAGAGTGAGACCGCAAGAACGGTAAAGTGAGACGGCCTAGATTTCTTGTCCATGTGGACACATACCGCTGGTTTCGTTCTGTCTCTCTCGAGCATCTCCCGTTCTCCTACTAAAGCAACTGCTTGGGCCTTGAGGATAATAATGATTACTATGATGAAGCAGAATTGCTTACTATGGTGAGGTATGACTATATGTACAAAGAGAAAACTTTTTCCGTATCATTTAAAATAAACCTAACCTAAACCTAACTTGATTGGGATCTGTAATGGATCATAACCTCGTTCTCTTTGACACATTGCACCCGTATCGTGTAAAATGAGCGTATGAAATCAATAAATTGCGTAAATAAATAGTCATGTACTCAAAATATACCTTCTGAAATTAAAGTTGAAGGAAAGTACAAAATTTTGGTTAAAGTAGAGCAAACTATACAAACATGACAATATAAAGATGCATCGAAGCAAAATATTTCATTTAATAAACGTATGAGGAAAGTATAAATAGAGAGAGAAAATATTTTAAAAAATGCATTTATTCATTGCTGTTGTAAACATATAAGTATAATATGTTAAAAAAAACCTGATCAAAGTTAATCGTATAACGAAAGACTTTGTAAATAGGAACTAACTGTTACATGTACTGCAACATGGTATTATACATACAGAGCGAATAGTCATCTGACATAACTACAATCCAAGCTTGCATCTAGCTCCGATTCCACGTTGACAGTCCTTCTACTTAGGCGCTATCTTATAAGCACCAGTGTAACTAGACTTATCAAATTTTTTGCTCTATGTTATCGATATCATGATTTCTGATGTCGGAACGGTATGCTTTTACGGGCTGGTACTTAACTACCTTATATCAGCATCTTTCTCGATGTTTAATGGTATCATCCGGAAAAAGAAGGTTCAGTATAGTGTCTGAATGTCAGACTGTTATCGAAAAAAATCATCCAATGGTATAAAACGATTGGATTCCATGGGTTCGAAACTATTAATTTTTTCCTTACTTTCTAAGACTTATATTACCAAATGTTTGCATAATTCTCATGAAGTCTGATATTCACGCACTGTACTGAACCTCCCTCTTTCAAATGATACCATCACGTAAACCCATGTTTTCGTCTCATTTTGTCGGTAACTGTGTTCTCTACCTTTATCTCGTCGCTAGGGAGTTCCATTGGTTTACGATTGCAGGGATATGTATGCATACAGCAGTAGAGTTGCTAAGTAACTTATTTATGTACTAATGGCGGCTGAACAGTGGTTTAATTTAATTCAAAGTGCTCAAAAAACAGCAATTATTCAAGATGGTAAAATGATTTATTATTTGAATTAATTGATCCTCTTGTTAGACGTTTATTCAAATTTCATTTTGTCAAAATGTCTAACATATTTCAATTTACTTGGTAAATTCTCAAAGTTGTTCTGCTTTTGATTTTATAACCCTGAAATCTAAGTGTTGAACCTAAGTAGGTGCACGTACACACATTTTTGAATTTATAATAATTATTGAAACTACTATTTTTAGGACAATTTTTAATTTTACTGACTATTTTAAAGGACAATTTTTAATTTTAGGGAAAAGAAAAATTCATTTTTTATTAGATGATGGCAGAGAAATGGTAGAGGAATATCACTTAGAAACAAATGTATTAGTGCGAAGAGCATGGAAAGAAAAAGGTAACTTTGGTCAGAATGTAGGTTGGAATGTAGAAATTGGAGATCCTGAACCCAGACAGAACAATATCGAAGTCTGTGGTATACAGGAAAGTTCAAATGCTGTACGTGAAGATTATGTTATAGATTCGTAAAGTGTATTCCCAAAAATACATTTCAAATTGGTTAGTACGTCTACTAACATCCTACGTGTATTTTCTAGCCACTTATTTCTAGAAGGATAACAAAGACTTCGCTTGAGTGGCGTATAAGAAATTTACCATATCCACTGAGCGTATATTCAGTAAGCGCAGAAGATGATGGAACAATAACAATTCGTACCAGTAATAAAAAGTACTTTAAGAAGATAGTAGTCACAGATTTGGAACGCATCGGGTTGAAACCAGAGCAAGACAGAATATCCTATAATCATCAGTATAATACATTAATTATTACGGTATGAAAAATATTTTCTCTTATTTCAGTGTATATATGCAAATCTTATAAGTCCTTAATTCATAGTATAAAAAACCACCTGCACTCTTGGACTTTGAGAAAAAAGTATTGAACGAGATCTTGCAAGTGAAAACAATTAAGGAAGGTGGCGTACAGTGTCCGACAAGCTAATAAAAATCTTTAAGTTCTATTATTTTTTTGTTTCTCGCCATCACCGAAGCCATAATTAATAATATAATTGTGCAACATCTTAATTTTTTAAGAACAAAGAAAGTTTTAAAAAAATGATTTTTAAGCCTTAGCAACTCAGATAATTAAATAAATGTTAATTAACCTATGTAAACGTTACGCATATCACAATGAAAATTGGCTCACCAAATAAAAAAATGAATTTACAATCATTTGCAATTCGATCACTTAAAATATAGATTGTGCATTGAGTTTTCAACTTTTCTGCTAATCTTAATGTTTAATACATTAAAATTTCGAAGAATTTAATGCGAGTTGAAGGAATAGAACAAAATGTTTCAAATTTTTGAACGGTTTTATTCAAACAATTAAGCTGTGAATAATTGGAAATCCGATATTTACATTACACAAATTAATGCTTTAAGCAAACATTATGTTTGTACCAATTAGTAATTTGAAAAAAATGTATGTATTACATAGAATACGTAGACAGGTATTTGGTCAAAAACGAATGAAATTGAATGATACAGAGGCGTTGCGCGCGAAAATCATGGGTCTGATCAATGGTTCTGCGTCGCGCTGACATCTACTGCCTCTCTGCTGCGCATATTTGCTGTGTTAGTGGTTTGCATTTTGGTGTTATGCTTCAAATTTCGTATAAAAACACTTGAATTAGTTACGAATATGCCGAAAAATATACCAGATAGGTACGTAATATGTTTTTTATTTTACATACTTTCGTCAGATTTTCAACAAACATTTAAACTTGCTTGTTTATCGATCTTAATCGGAGGTCACATTGTGTAGAGGTTATGTCATGCCGACTTTCCTTGTTTTTAATTCTTCGGTGTAAGGTGAAGTCGCACTGAGTACAATATTTTTAATGTTCCGACAGTTGTATGAATTGGAATCTGCGTTTTATTTGAAGCATATCTAATATAAATGTTCACTGTTTTTTCCTACTTCTGGTTATCGATTTTTACAGTTTGTCACGTGGCGTATTGGAAAACGAAAATCGAAACATTCTTTAATATTTTGATGGAGAGAAGCGTTAATATCATAGATTTTTGTGTTTGAAATTTTTAATATTTTTTAATGCAGCATGTAAAATTTCAAAAAACTCTCCGCGAGATCGCGCTTTTAGCGTAAAGCGGTTATGCTTAAATGACAATACATGTATGTATTCGTTTTCTGAAAATGTTTTGAATAATTTCTAAGTAAAACAAAATCAAATAGCAGTATACCTGCCGTTATACCATCATATACCTGTGGTTACAAGGAGAAATATAGATGTCACATGTTACATTTTCTTATTTATTTCAAATAGGTACATTAACTTCAAATTGTCAACACTACCGGGCAAAGTATCACAATGTTAGCATGCTTATCTTTCATCGAAACTCACATCATTTTCCCGATTGATACCGATGGAACTGACGTACAAAATAAATACTATAGTAAGCTTTAATACAGAATAATTGGAATTTTAAGTTGAAACAGGTATGTTTTTATCATGAAAATAAGAAATTGACAAACTCACAAAAATTAAACATTGATTAATCGCTGTACGAGATGGGGTTTCATCAGCGGTATTGTGGCGCTCTCTACACTTTAGATCCAAGAATTTTGGAACCATATCGAACGAAACGAAACGAATGCAGTCTAGGTTAGGTAGTAATGTGAGGAATAAATAACTAATAACATTATGTCCGTAATATGATTGGATTCGTTCTAAAACATATTAAAATGACGTTTATAATCATGTTTGGTTTTAATTAGTATGACCAACCGCTGCGGCATAATTTTAGTCGGTAATGTAGAACATGATATCAACATGTTAATAAAATTCTATATAACCTAATGAGCGTCTGAAAAATAATACCAATTTCAATACATGTATTCAAACTTTTCTATAACACACTGAATCAATTTGATATTTTTCATATGTAAAACATTTTTATATTTAAATTATGATTTTAATGCTATAGCTTACCATACAATAATATCTAGTTTTTATTTTCATAAATATGGTTGTACAATCCGTATCAAAACAGTGTTAAGAACAATAGTTGTATTGTTGTTAGGTATGTTTTATAAAGGCGCCTCTTCTATTATTGAAATCTTTTACACATTTACATATTTGGATATATCTAGTCGGACTCTTTTATTGTTTTGTTCTGGCGTAGGTACACATTCTTTTTTTCGTTACATATTTGTAACACCTGTTGCATCTGCCAGGTTCATTCAAACAACATGCACTTGTCCCGTACAACTAGGATAAGCTGCATTAAGACGTTAGGGGTGGTAAAGAAGCCGCCAATCGAAGTTGAAATATTTTTTCGAAATTATAGTATATTATACTATATTATACTATATTATATTATATTATACTATATTATACTATATTATGTTATATTATACTATATTATATTATATTATACTATATTATACTATATTATGTTATATTATACTATATTATATTATATTATTTATTAGAAAAATGTACGTTCTTCTTAACAAAATAAAAATGCGCTAAGGCTGACATTGAATTAAGAGCAAATAACTTAATTCTGTATAAATTGGCGGTGTTAAATTAATTTACAATATATCCGCTCGTGACAATAACGTAATTAATAGGAAGTCTTGGTGTGATATTTATTGTAAAACTTTATACCAAAACACCTGACATTCCACGAAGAAAATTAATTGTTATGTGACACGACGCAAAAACGTATTGCAGAGAAATAGATAAACAAATTATTCGATATAAATAGACATCGAATACTTAAAAGGTTGAATTATACATATATTATAGTGGGAAGAAAAGTGACGAAAATTTGTGATATATCATCCAAAACAGCTTTAAAACTAAATATTTTCGATGATATATTCTATATCATCAGATGTTAGAAAACAAATTGGTAAACAGAACGCATAGTAGCCTTGATCGTATAATTAGTCCAACAGGTCCGTCAGGTGGACTGATTCTGCATATACATATTTGATCGTAGCCATATATATTTACTGTATTAATATCTAATGTTTCGAGAGACTTTTTATGATACACCTGCTAGATACAGTAATGTCTCTCTAATTAACGCTCAGATTGTCCAGAAAAATGGACAATTTGGGATGAGGAGACACGATTATTCGAGCTTTGCGGCTCGTTTTTATAATCGTTGACAATTCGTAACTATAAAATCAAACCGCAAGGCTCGAATAATCGTATCTTCTCTTCCCAAATTGTCCATTTTTGTGGACAATTTGAGCGTCAATTAGAGAGACACTACTGTACATCTATGTGTAGAAGTTGTTAAGTGTGGTAAGTGTTGAAATTTTGTCCTGTGTCACTGTATGTGTTCATATTTTGTGCCGTAGGTGGCTGGAATACAAACCTTTTGGCACGGTAATAAAAGGTACAAAAATTCTGCCGTTCAAAGTACCCCTGAAGGAGGTGAGTACTAATTCACGAATTAATTACATTACTCGTGTCAATCACAGGATACAGTTCTCACGGATATTGCATGAATACATAGCAGGGTGAGCAGCCATTTAATTGATCGTCTAGATTCTAAGCTTCAAATTGAAGATCACAATCTCACGCGTTTCCACCTTTCCCGAAAATTATAGAAGTTCTACATGTAACTTGTTTGCCAAAATTAGGCGCGTTTGTTAGGACAGGCTTTTCATAATTCTATGGGAAAATGAAAGATTGAATAATAACGAAAACGAAAGGTTCTACTCACGGTACATTCGCAGATCTGATTTCTAGGATCGTTGCTCTATACCGTAACAGGTCACTGTTTTTTCGAGCCGCGTTTACCATTCCTCCTCTTCTGCTCTCTCCCATAGTAAATCAATGATCCTCTTCGCGGGGGTCGCGTCGTGGCGGCTTCGAAGTCGAGATGAGATCGCATCGAATTCCAGAAATAGAGGGTACACGGTTACAGTGTCGGCGTCCATGTGTACCAGTTATGTAGGTATGCGCTCGCACGTTTCGTTGGTAGAGTAGGAGTAGAGTGTACGGAGCCGGGCCACCATGAACACCGATGTGAACCAGTGCACTGGTATAGAATCAATTCCGATCACCAATGTTAACTGAAAATTCGGCAACAGATCTTTAACACTAAACCTACCGCGGTCAAAGTGACCGTTTTCTTATTTTGCAATTCTGCAAAGCTCCGAGACTCTTTCGTGGAAAACGCTTGAATAAGTTATATTATTGGAGCAAGTTTGATAATAAAAACTTTACAAATTCCAAATAAATTCGGTCTTCTCACTTTTGTGAAGCAGTATATGGCAGTTAGTATTACTGCTTGGTAGGTTCAGTGTTAAAATGCATCTAACAATGCGGTGTACAGTAATGTCTCCCTTACTGACGCTCAGATTGTCATTTTTATAGTTATCGACAATTGTTAACTATAAAAACGAGCTGCAAGGCTCTCGAATAATTGTACAGTAATGTCTCTCTAATTGACGCCCAAATTGTCCACAGAAACTGGGACAATTTGGGAAAAGGAGATACAATTATTCGAGCCTTGCGCTTTGTATTTTATTTTATAGTTATGAATTGTCAACAATTATAAAAACGAGCCGCAAGGCTCGAATAATCGTATCTCCTCTTCCCAAATTGTCCCTATTTTTGTGAATACAGTAATGTCTCTCTTACTGACGCTCAGATTGTCCACTAAATTGGATAATTTGGGAAGAGGAGATACGATTATTCGAGCCTCGCGATTCATTTTTATAGTTATCGACAATTGTTAACTATAAAAACGAGCCGCAAGGCTCTCGAATAATTGTACAGTAATGTCTCTCTAATTGACGTCCAAATTGTCCACAGAAACTGGGACAGTTTGGGAAAAGGAGATACGATTATTCGAGCCTTGCGCTTTGTATTTTATTTTGTACTTATGAATTATCAACAATTATAAAAACGAGCCGCAATGCTCGAATAATTGTATCTCCTCTTCCCAAATTGCCCCTATTTCTGTGAATACAGTAATGTCTCCCTTACTAACGCTCAGATTGTCCACTAAATTGGATAATTTGGGAAGAGGAGATACGATTATTCGAGCCTTGCGCCTCGTTTTTATAGTTTTTGAGAATCGGTAATTATAAAAAAGGGGCGCAAGACTCAAATTAATCGTATCTCCTCTTCCCAAATTGTCCATTTTTGTGCGCTATCTGGACGTCAATTAGAGAGACATTATTATACAACGTTGTGTCTTGCTATTCATACTAATTTTATATGTATATGGAGATCGATCAAAAATGTTGTACCATCTGGGGGGATGTTGCCACTGCAACATTGTTCCCCTGAATCTGTGCGAACGATTGTTGGAAACATTTCTGGCTTGAATGTCAAGAGCATTTTATTTTGAAATGCGTACGCATTTTGTTCAGTCGTAAGGAGACTGCAGATTTTATGCATGAATGGCACACGCGAATCCCACGATTCTTAAACAGTATGGAATTTAGTAAATGCGATTCTTGTTTTATTTATGCGCATAGCTTGTGTGCTTGCATCGCATTCATATTATAAATCATAATAGTATAAACATCGTGGTAGATACAATTTTTCACGGAAATACCACAAATTAAACAGTGTGATTCCGAGATGACCGGCGCCAAGTTTATTTCGATTGTAATAAAAATTACTCAATGTCTAAACAAATTTCAACGTTACAACATTTATGAAATATGGTTTAACCAGTGACTTTTCGCCCGATCATCGGAGATATTAGTTAAACGTGTCATCAAATTTGTTTATAATTGAAAAAAAAAACTGTTAAAACTGTAACTGTTGCACGAGAGTCGCAAGATTCAATTTCATATGCATAAAATACGCTAAGAGACTGAGCCGTTTAACACGGAAACACTATTTTGGCCGGAAAAACTATTTTCGATTTAGAGTTAAAACGACTTCGGGTCGGCAAAGGGTTGAAGCTGATGGAAGTGCGTTCCCGTTCCGTGAGCAAGAGGTTTAGACTTGAACGAATGTTTACAACGCAGAACTTTCACGCCGAGTAAAAATGGCTCGTAGAAAAGTGCGCGACAGGCGGCACAGAGCGGGGAGGACCGTTCGTCCGTCGATGCTGTTATTGTTATTGCTGTTGTTATCTCGGTAACGGTAAGGCAGGACAGGAAGGGCACCTCGGGCCTCCGGGTGAGATCCCGTATCAGTCGAAGCCAAATTGCTGTATTGTTGCATGCCCCGGCGCGTCGGCCCCGTCCCCGGTCCCAGGTCCCGGCTAAGATATAAACAAACTTGATGTATGCACACTCTTTCGACCGATACGCGCGGCGGCAGTGCTTTTCGGATCGTGAATACCACGAGCGATTGTTTGCCTAGTAGCTGAGCAAACTCCCATGCTGGCTGCCGCTGTGTGATGTATCGTGGTCGTGCTGTGATCCAGCGGCATTCACTGATGTTTCTCGACTTTATGGATAGACGAACGTCCAATGACATCTTTCTCTATCTCTCTCTGCTTTCTCTTTCAGAAGTCAGTGGTCGATTCGGTCTTGTACAGTTTCCGTTCTCGTAATTACATACTCGAAACACTGAAAAGACAATGCAAGAAATAAGCTAACTTTGATACAATTGGAGAAACACGAAATCTCATTGGCAGCATATAATTGTACAGAAAATCATTGGTAACTTGTTTTTACTTGATTGTCGAAAGAAAATTTACGTGATTCGATTGCCACGCGATAAAAGTTTGTGTGCATGCATAGAAAATGAAACATTTTCGCGTTTTAACCCTTAGCGCTCCGCGCGTTTCTCGAGTACTGCCTACCAGCAACTCCGGCACATTTTTGGAGCGGAGCGCCTGAGATAAAGGAAGTCGTATTTTGAGCGGAAAAGACTACACGTCTTTGTGAATGCATTTGATTTTATTTATTTTATAAATATACATTTTCCTATTGTAAATAAAAGATAAATTTTAAATTTTGTAATTCACCATGGTGTGATATCTTTGGTAACAATCTCCCACGCGCATTCTGGGTTTACTTCGACAAGTGTCACAGTATTCACTTTGCCAAATAGAGTTACTAGATATTTCTTTCAAGTTTAGAACATTTTCTGCGTAATTGTTGGTTTCCTTTATAATTTCATTTACCAATTCGCCCGTGAAAAATAATTTAAAATATTGTATCGGCTGTTCAATGTTTGTAGGAACTTGCGGTCCAATGACCTGTGGCAATACACGAAAAGGTATTCTATCTGGAATATGTAATTCTTCCGTAACATCGCGCCATTCATCCAAGTCTTGCAACGAATCTTCGCTTTCACTTTCAATAATTCTCATTCTTCGTCTCTTTGGTAGTATAATTTCGCTGCTACTACTCGAAGTGTCAGAATCATAATCAACATTGTCTTCCACAATGTCTTTTAACTCTTCGAAATCAAATACGTCTTCGGTATCACTCGGCTCTAAATTCTCATCGTAATATTTATTTTTCTCCATGTTGCTAACCATAGAAAAGATCAAAAAATGGTTTAATCGTAATGGTACAGACTTAGCACGTTTTAACTACAGATAAGAATTGCTAACGCCGACGATAACGTATGCTAAAAACATTTGGCTCCGCAGCGGAACCTTCGGAGCGCTAAGGGTTAATTAACCCCTTAACGTGCATGCTCGAGTTAACTCGAGCGCGTTAAACTGGCCAAACTGTGCACACTCGAGATAATTCGAGCGGCGTTGTACTTTATGTTGCTATAATTTTTCACACTCGAGTGCAATCGAGAATTGAAAATAACAATGTGAAAGCAAAAAAAAACAATCGTTTTATTGATATTTATCATTTACATGGGACTGTAAGCTATAACACTTACTTATTCAAGTATAAAATATATCCTTTTTCTACTTATCACTTACACACCGTCACACCGACAGCGTATTCAGATTCAGATTCTGATTCGCTCATTTTTCAATATATATTTTACTAAAATATAATGTAAAATAAAATATAATAATAATAATAATAATAATAATAATAATAATAATAATAATAATAGTAGTAGTAATAGTAATATTCTGAAAATTAGAAATCATACCAATTGTATAAATATCCATTATTTTTGTATTTTTGTAATTTTCTTGCCAAGACAACGTTCTAAATTGTGTTTTTTTACATTAAAAAAAATTGATTTCTTTTGGCCGGCCTTTTTCAAGGGGTTAAGTGTTTAGAGTTTCAAATTATGTATTCTCTGTTTGCTTATTCGTCAAGCCGAAACTCGAATTTATTCGAATCTTTCCTTATTTTTAACAAAGTTATTTATTATTAGTTTGTTTTTGAAACTACTTGTTAGCAGAGATCAAAATGCCGCGGTCACATAAAGAGATCCGGCGTCTAATAATTGAACAATTCTTTTTTCTCTTGTTACGCTTCTCGCCGTGTCCCGGCCTCGGTGCCTCGGTCTCGGTTTCGGTTGCGGCGCGCTCTCAGCGACACTTAATTGACAGTGGTCCGGGCTCAAGTTTCGCGTGGCATAAACCATTTTTATATCTTCAGTTTTTCGTCGGAACCTTATTAAAATACAAAACGAGGAGCGCCGCTAATTGAACGCGCCGGTCGTCATGTAATACAGAAAATACATGTACTCGTCGGAGTAATTTCGTAAGGGAAGATATAATTCGAAACACGAAGCTCTTTAAAACGTCCATAAGGTATTTCTTATCCGCAGCGCGGTCGGATGTGTTTTTACGCCGCGTTTCGGGCGCCATAAATTAATTTGAAGAATGCACTTCGCGCTGAACGCGCACGCTCCTCCATATTGAATAAACCGTAATACATACCTATCGTTCCGAATATTTTTGCGAGAAATCCTTGCAGCCCCGATTAACGTTTTAGCTGCTTGGAAGCCTGTTACGAGCAATTTAACAAATAAGATTAAAAGTCTTTTCTCCGCCCTCCTTTTATTCGCATTTTGCCAATCGAAGATCGACGAAATTTACAAAAATTAATCAAATGAAAATGATCGAAGAACTGTGACGGGACAAAACAAGATCGAAGTAGCATCGTTCTAGCGAGTATAATTCTATCTATATAGTTTAAATAAAACGGTAACCAGCCAAGTCGCTGCTGCCGAAATATCGATTAACCGTTCAACCGCGAGCCTCTGGAAGGATCGCATAGAAAACGATCGTTGCCCGAGGAACACGTTCCATGGAACGGAACGGTGAGAAAACCATTATTCGAAATTAGTAACTAGCTACGGAGGAAGAAGGGCTCTCGCGCAGAACGACCGACGTATCGCGACGGTATCAACAGTTCATAGATTGCCACGTCAAAATCGGCGTCGGCAATTCCGTTCGCCGTTGGTGGCGAGCATCGCCGCTATTCCCGTTTGTCTTGACTCATTTAATTTCCGCCTCTAACTCCCAGCGAACCGGTTTTTCTCGTCTACCGCCGTTCCTCGGTACTGGCCGGACAGTTGCAAATAAGTTCGGAACCTTTTTCGGTGGATCCGGTCGTCGTATTTGCCGGCGGTTGTGTGCGTATACGTGTACGCATACGCAAAATAGGAGGGTGCCCCGGCTAATTGATTCTGGCGTCGCAGGCATTACATAAAGCAAGTCGAAGCGGGGCCCCAGGAATTGGTCTCTGGCTGATTGGGCCCGTTGCGCCGGCCGTGGGGGGCCACTCGTTAATAGGGCCCTGAAATGCTCGTGCCCGGTGCCCGATGGCTGCCACGATCCTGCCGAAATAGTGGCCGATAGTAACCCGCGTCGTCCATGCGTCGGCGTCGGCGTCGCGTCGGCACTCATTCTCTCGCTGTTCACGAAACGCGCCACGGACCGCTTTTTCATCTTGTTCTACAGGAACCTGTAACAAATATTGGCTCGCACGAAACGCGATACCTTTCTCACCGACGCAACCTACACTTTCTACCACCTTGTTCCCCCCCGCGCGCGCGCGCGCGCGAGCGCACACCGACGGCGCGACGCGCTCTTTTTCTCGTTTTATCGGCATCACGGCAGTGGTTTCGATGAATTTAAGACAGTACTCGCTAGTCACATATACAATGTAAAAGATGCGCTTTAAAGTCAATTTGAATTTTGGATTGAATTTCGCAAGCGCGTGTAATTTGGTACCGAATCGGCGACCGAGCGGTTCGCGGACCCTCCGCCGCGGCGCTCCCTGTCCTCTCGCGAGACGGTTCCCGATTTTATTTTACCGTCGCTTCGCGTCCACGTCGAATTCCGAACGTTGTTCGGCACGGAAGCCTCTCCTTCGTGCCAACGAAACTTTTGTCAAGGATTTCCCTAGACGCTCCTCCGGTCATCGTACGAAGCAATTATTTCCAGATTTTGTTTGAAACGACGTAATAACAAGTAGGATTTTACGCGTTTATGACGAAAGTGACTAGACTTAGAGTGGCGACTAGGCTTAAAAGTAAACTAATAATAAATAAAACTAATTCTTAGAATCCGTTAGGGAAACAGATGAGTTTAAGGTACCATTCTCGGAAACCAATTCGATTCGTTTTGAACGCTTTAAATGTCTAGAAGAAGTTGTTGGACCGATAATTTTGTGGAAATTATTTCAACTACATCTTCCGAGGTGAGATTTCTCAGGATTATCGACTAAAACTTGAGGAATAATTTCGGAATACAATAATGTCTCTCTAATTGATGCTTAAATTGTCCAGAAAAATGGACAATTTGAAAAATGGGGAGAGGAGATACGATTATTCGAGCCTTGCAATTCGTTTTTATAGTTATCAGTTGTCAATAATTATAAAAAACGAGCTACAAGCCTCGAATAATCGTATCTCCACTTCGCAAATTGTCCGTTTTTGTGGACAATCTGAGCGTCAATTAGGGAGACATTACTGTAATCCCCGAAGTACAGTAAATTTTCCCAAGTTGTCTCTCAGCATGGACACAAAAATGGACAATTTTGGAAGAGGAGGTACGATTGTTCGAACCTTACTATAAAAACGAGCCGCAAGGTTATTTATAACCTTTTTTATAACTTTTGTTTATAAGCTGAGGGACAAGTGGAGAGTATTTACAGTAGTGCGAACGGGTTAATCGTTCTGTGCGACATGCGAACAGATCATTCCAAGTTGGTAGAATGCGTGAAATTTGTTCTATGCTATGATTTTATGCATTTGTGACAAAAATGTATACATCAAAAATGCAAGATAATGAAAACACTTATGTTAGGTCCATCGGAAAGTTCCGTCCATTTGTGAAATGAAAGAAAACAATAAATGTTTCATACATTTTTATAATATTTATAGCAAAATATAATTTCCGTCGTCGCTTATGACAATTTGTAAGCACCATTTTTGGAAAATACACGTCGAAAATGAACATGCGCATACGTATTAGATAACTGAGAAATCCATCGACGAGATAATTCTTTGATCGTATTACCAGCTGTACGTAGAATTAACAGTCAGAGGAAATATTATGCCAAAAATGTCCCCGTGAAATCGAAAAATGTTACATTTCAAATTAGAAGGACGTTCGCGATCGACTCGACCGGAGCCGGCGATTTTTATCTAGTATTGCGCTTCTGGTATTCATGAGCGTGGCTCTCTGTGTGTATCGCCGAGGGAACGCGAGATATTGTCGGAAGATAAAAGATTGGAAGATGGAACGATAGTCGCGACCATGTACACACGCGTTACTTATAGCGTGCTTCCAGGAAGAAATATCGAAACGTTTTCATCGCCCTCGCAGATGTTTATCGTCCGAAAATTTGTTTCCTTGATCTGTATTTCACGAGCCGTGTGTGGGTACTTATTACATGTATCTGCTTTCAGCGGCCGCGTAGTGTTGTATAGTATTACGTTCGAAGATGGACGACGAAAACAATATATGTATGTGTGTAATGCCTAAGTACAACGTACAACCGATGCACAAGATTCCGAGAGAGTTGGGAGCTACACTCATACACGAAACTATACTACTAACATTCAATTAATAAAATATATGTGTTAAACTGAAGCATTTGATATAATACGACACATATAACAAGGGATGGGTCTTAAGACTGCGTAAGCAAAATTAGAAAATCATTCAACAATATATAGCGTTTTTACAGTACATTTATTGTAAACACGTACCAGAAATGGCTCACAAAAGTATCCGAACGAAACAATTAATGGTTATTTAAATTGAACGATTAAAGGTTTTAATAGAAAATCGATCCACCTTTTGCTTTTATAACAGCCCTAAGTCTGTTTTCCATTGAGTGGACCAACTTAGAATTAACATTTGCATCTATTGATTGCCATATTTCAATAATATTTCGTTTTAACACTTCTTTCGAAGTAATAACCGTATTTCTTAATCGTTTTTCTACTTCATCCCGTAAATGTTCAATGGGGTTTAAATCGGGACTTTGCGGTGGATGTGTGGCACCACGCGTGGAACATTATACAATACCCATTCTTTGACTATTTTAGCGGTATGCTTCGGATCATTGTCAGACTGAAACCAATAATCGCTAGGTAAATTCAATTTTGATACACTGCTTTCTAAATTTTCCTGCAAAATTTTTGAGTGTTTCGTTTTGTCCATTATCCCATCGATGAACACAAGGTTTCCCACTCCACTAGATGCTATGCAGCCCCAAACTGATACAGATCCACCATTATGTTTTATAGTCGTTCGTAGATTTCGCGGTTCTAATTCTGTGTTCTTTTTCCTTCAAACACTTTTACGTCCATCGCTACCAAAAACGTTAAATTTACTCTCTCTCTCTCTCTCTCTCTCTCTCTCTCTATATATATATATATATATATATATATATATATATATATATATATATATATATATACTTTGTCTCAGAATGAATTATTCTCATAAATAAATTTTTCGGCGAATTTTAAACGTGCAATTTTATTTTTCTTGCTAATAAATGGCTTTCTTCTTAGAACTCGTGCATGTAAACCATTATTTCTTAATAATCGGCGACACAATTCTGGATGCACTTCTTTCTGGAACTGCGCAGCCACCATTGATGCCAATTGCGATCCAGAAGTAAAAGGTTCTTGTTTGATTTTTCGTATAATTGTCTTTTCTTCTCTTTCATTCAGCTTTTTTGGACGCCCACAATGGTGCTTATTAGCAGTGTTACCTTACGTATTAAAAATTTCTTCACGATATAATGAACAGTGGATTTTCTTCTGTTTACAAATTGTGCGATTTCGCTGCCTTCTTTATACCACTTTACTATCAATTCTCTTACTGATTTGTTGTATTATTAATAATGAAAATTGTGACAGAAATTTTAATTACCGATTCCGTTGGACTAACTGCTAGTGAACTGAGCAATATTTGTTTACATTCTGCGATCTTCGGGAATTCTTAATTGTCAGAGTTCGAATACTTTTACGAGCCATTTCTGGTACGTGTTTACAATAAATGTACCGTGAAAACGCTATAGATTGTTGAATTATTTTTTAATTTTGCTCACGCAGTTTTATAAGACCCATCCCTTGTTATATGTGTCATATTATATTAAATGCTTCAGTTTAACACATATATTTTATCAATTGAATGTTAGAATCGCGCAAGCGTTCGAATACTTTCGTGTATGAGTGTACATAGCTGGTTTCGTCTAGCTAATTTATGTAGAGTAGACCGTTCGTAGCATGTATACATTATTCATTAGGATCCTTTCAGTTCAAAAGCGAATATTAAAAAACGTCCGTCGATAATTTCGGCGAGCAAGAAAACTAGGCTCGAATTGCTCTTTTGTGAGAAACAGCCCCACGGTGTCCCAAAAATTCTTTCCTCGTCTTTCCGAAAGGGAAAGCCTTGAGATGATTTAGACGTGGGAAATCGAAGAACAGATAAGTGTATCCGCAGTGGTAGTATTCCCTTCATTCTTACCATTCCATTTGTTGGCTCGGCCGAATACCTGAGGTTTTCCCTCGAGATCGTTGAACGATGGTAAGCAAATTCTGCGCCGAAGAAACCAGAATATTAATTCTTCGCTTTAGTCCGGGTTAGGATCCAACCCGAGAATGGATAGTCTGTCTTCGTGGGTGATATCTGTATTTCAACCCCTGGAAATATCCCCGGCATTCAGATCGCTATCGTGTTAACTTCTCGGTTACACACTGGACTAACCTCCCTCGTTGTTTTCACTGAGGTGAAAGCCGCCTTGGCTTGCCTTGGCTTGCCTTACCTTCGAAATCATGATGAATTGAGAAGTTCTGGCCTCGCGATGACACTCGAGTGTCTACGTATATGCGTGTATGCGCGTGTATACGTATGTACAATATGCGTGCGTGTATGCGCATATACATATTTTAAGGCACGTAATCCTGCACCGTCGATACCTTCTCGTCTCGTTTTCCTTTTTTCCCCGCAGTTTATTCTGCTTCGGTAGACTCCGCCGCAACGTTATATTCGGAAAATCATGTTTAACCCTTTGCACTCGAAGCCGTTTTAACTTTAAGACTGAGATGTTTCTTCCAATGTTGTATTATTTTTGTATTGTTTGCATGTGAAAGTTGGTTTACTCGCTCGTACAATAACTACACTTTTAATCATTCTTTCGGTGTAAACAAATTTATATATAATTATTTTATATATTATATAATTATATTATATATTATACTTATATATTATATAATTATATTATATATTATACTTATATATTATATAATTATATTATATATTATATAATTATATTATATGTTATATTTATATATTATATAATTATATTATATATTATATTTATATATTAATATATATATAAATATTATATAGCAATTTTTAGCGGCGCCTCAGACTTGCCATTCGAGTGCACAGGGTTAACAGAAATTCTCTATATCTTTCATTTTGTTGATGCACAACGATTTTTACAATTTTCGCCGAGATTCTATCGCCTGTTCACCAGGGAATCTTCGTGCGATATAAAAGTAGCCTGCGCCAATTGCAAAAAATGTATTGGGTTTGGCAACTAAGTTTCCGTTGTTTTTTTTTAAATTTTAACATTCCGCATGTCATTAAATGTTAAATGTTTTTGGTATAATGTTTTAGATCATTCGGAAGAGAATGTTTTGCTCTACCGGAATCTATGTTTCGTCTTTGTGTTCGCGTTAGTTTATGTTAACTTCTCAGATCGTTAGAATGGAATGTCAAGTTGAGAAAAATGAGAATTTTCGACATCTCCTTCTTTTTGCTTTTAATCAAGGTTATAAGGCCGCAAAAGCTGTTCGCGATATTTGTGCCGTGTATAGAGAGGGTGCCATAATTGAAAGAACCGTTCGTGATTTTAAAAAACGTCGGGAAGTTAGTTGCTAACCCAGTAGAAGCTACGTAGACACTTGTTTCCTTCGATTGTCGTAAGTTGATCGAAAATGATGAAATATTTGTAAATTCTGTAAACGTTCTTACCGTTTCACATTCTGATATTATCGTCGCAAACGGGTAAAATCCGTAGCGTAATAACAACAACGAATTACAGTACTGTCTCTCTAATTCACGCTCAGATTGTCCACAAAAATGGACAATTTGGGAAGAGGAGATGCGATTATTCGAGCCTCGTAGCTCGTTTTTATAGTTGTTGACAATTCGTAACTATAAAAATGAACCGCAAGGATCGAATGATCGTATCGTTTATTTTTCGAGTACAGTAATGTCTCTCTAATTGACGATCAGATTGTCTATTATTCAAATAATCGCATATTCTCACGCGTGCAACAAATTCGCCAGTTTTCGAGTATCGGCATTTTCCAATCGGCAATATCTTTCCAATATCGGCAAGTTTCCACATTTGTCGCATTAATAAACAGATCTATTAAAATTGTTTAGGCTAATTTTCAGGCAGATACGCGACTTCAGAAAT
This sequence comes from Megalopta genalis, assembly GCF_051020955.1. Lineage (NCBI taxonomy): Eukaryota > Metazoa > Arthropoda > Insecta > Hymenoptera > Halictidae > Megalopta > Megalopta genalis. The sequence continues at coordinate 15,715,219 of NC_135019.1, read as the reverse complement.
GGTTGTACCGACATATTTTCTACAATGTGTTAGATACTCGGACAAGTTTCACCGTTTTTTATTTGAAAAAGAAAATCATCCGAATCACAGAAATTTACCAAATTGTATAGATATCTGTACAGTAAATTCTCCCTAATTGACGCTCAGATTGTACACAAAAGCGAACAATTTCGTAACAGGAGATACAGTAATGTCTCCCTAACTGACGCTCAGATTACAGTAATGTCTCTCTAATTGACGCCCGGATCGCGCACAAAAATGGACAATTTGGGAAGAGGAGATACGATTAATTTGAGTCTTGCGCCCCGTTTTTATAATTACCGACTCTCAAAAACTATAAAAACGAGGCGCAAGTCTCGAATAATCGTGCCTCCTCTTCCCAAATTGTCCATCTTTCTGCACAAACCGAGCGTCAATTAGGGAGACTGTAATCCGTAGGCTCGAATTTGGACCACTGATTTTTGTTCGGCGAGTTTCTCCTACCCGCGAAGACCGTCGGCAAAAGAAATGGCGGCATCCGACGTGTTAATTGTACTAAATGAACAGGAACACGCAATATTTGATATTCGGCGTGCATCTCGACCAGAGGGGATCGCAAACATTCGGCTACCCATGAAAAGCAGTAAAGTGTGACACCCACCGTGATCTCGAGCTTGTGGGCGAGGTAGCAGCGTAGTTTTCTCGGTTCGTTTCGAATGGATTTCGTAAGTTTGGCATAAAAGTTGCGCGGAGCCGCGTCGTTCGCCGCCGCGCCGCGCCGCGCCGTGAAATCGAGTGTTTACCCGCAAGATTAACGTCTGCGACAAGCTACAATGCCGCCGTTTATTATTTCCGACAGTGAACAAACCGATTACCATCACCGGGGGCCGTTACTTAACATTTTGCCGAAAAAGGTGGAAAGAGAAGCTAAAAGAGTTAGAGGAAGGGACACGGGAGGAGACACCCGGGCCATGACACGGATACATTCCATCGCGCTATGGAGAGTTTGCCAGGGGCTTGTTCATAAATCATACGTGAAAAAAAAAACGTTTGCGGTCCTGTGCGACATATGCTAGCCAAATATCGCATGCGGCGGCGGTGAATGATGGTTTCGACGCGGCTGACAAATTAATCCGATGCCTCCGCGACGCCGTTAATAATTTCGAAGATTTTCAACGTTCGCCGATTCCACGGCGCCGGATCTCGTTCGTAAACCATCGAAAAAGATATCGAATTATTGCGAGGGGAATGATTAATCAATGGAATCGTCGCGCACGTTTGGTCCGCGCGCGGGCGCACATATACGAGAAACTTCTTCTCTTTCGGAGAGAAAGAGAGCGAAAGAGAGCGAAAGAGAGGGAGAGAGAGAGAGAGAGAGAGAGAGGGGGAGAGAGAGAGAGAGAGAGAGAGAGGCGCCGTGCGTCGTAAATATCGGCAAACGAGATTTACCACTGAAGACATTCGCGTAGCAGAGTCACTTCGAAGAAAGTAAGATATTCAATAGGAAATCGGTCGGCAAACATTTTCGCAAGATCGATGCTCCGGCTACGAATTTTTCTTCCATGCGTTCGTAAAAACTTGCGCCGGTGACGTTCGAGTGAGAAAAATACGCGCGCATCCGTGGAAAATGCAATGTAACGTAGCAGCGGCTTTCAGCTTGCTATATACGAAAGGATAGAACAATTCGCACGAAAATACGAAAGAAAGCGAAGGATCGTTCACCGAATTAACGGAGCAACAGCGAAATGTCACGTTATTGATATTTTAGGCGTTGAAACTGTAATACCAAGATCTCGAAGTAATTTCGATCGTTTTCCATCATCCTCCTTTGTAACGATAGATTTTATTATTTTTCTAAGATAAAAATTCTCACGCATGTTTATTAACGAGAAAAGAAGAGTTGATCCACCACTCGGCCGAAGCGTAGAAGCAATTTTCGCTTCAAGGTCAGCCAGAACACTCTCATACATACGTATATCCTTGCGATAGAGTATACAGGGTGTCCTAAAATTATGATATTTCCGGGAAATGAGGAATTCATGAGGTGATTCGAAGTAACTTTTTCCTTTACAAAAATGTTCTCCGAGGCATCGTTTACGAGTTATTCACGAAAAACAATGACCAATGAGGGACGAGCTCGCCTGGCATTAGGTGGCCGAGCCAATGAGCGGAACTGGGCTTCGCGCGCTCGTTGGCTGGGCCGCCTCGCGCCATCCGAGCTCGCTCCTCATTGGTCAGCGTTTTTCGTTAATAATTCGTAAACGATGCCTCGGAGAAAATTTTTGTAAAGGAGGAAGTTGCTTCCAAGTAAGAGCGAAATTAATGAAATGGATTTCAGTTATTGTCTCGTGGATTAGTCGCTCTATCATCTAAAAAAGAAAAATTCAAGTCATTTAGTACAATAATTGAAAAAAGTTATTGCGTTTCAGATCGTCGTACTAAAAATCTTGTCATCTTTATAAGGTAATTTTTATCAAATACATTTCGATTCAATAACTGTACGTCCGCCAGACTCTGAGAATTTAACCACGGAATGATTTATCAACGGATTTCGATGGGAACACGTCGCGCACGTCGGTCTGTTTTCTAACAGCTCTCTCGATCTTGCTCTATTAAGTAAGTAGCAACGGCGAGCAGTTTGTTCGACACTCGGCTAGAGGCGAAAACGATCGGACTTGCAATTTGCCATCTTTCCATAGCGGAGGAACGGACTTGACGAAATGGATGCGCGCGAGGATGGGACGGAAATCGGGGAACGGGAGTAAAGGGGGCGAAGGAGCCGGCGATTGTAATTTATGCCGAAGTTAGCGAGCAACTTCGATGACTTTATAAAATATTACTGATCCTCGTTTCGGCGATCTTATCTGACGCCAATACCTCGGTTCGGTTCGGTTCGTCGGAACGCCTTCCTTTTCTTCTTCTTCTCCTCCTCCTTCTTCTTCTTCATCTCTTTCTTCTTCTTCTTCTTCTTCTTCTCTTTCGTTTTTCTTCTTCTTCCTTCTCTTCTTCTAGCAGACTGGCGCCTCTAATAAGGAGGGGGTCGTGTGTCACGTCAGAACCCACTGCGGCGCAACGACTTTGCTCTCCAAGTTCGAACGATCGACACCGGAGGACCATATAAACATGTCATTTGTTGATGAAACTTGTTCTATACCGCGTGCCCATTCGTTACGTACTGTCGCGACTCCATTCCCGAACGATGTTGAACGTTATGCAAACTATTGCGAATCGACCTGGGCTCCGCGCGAGACTCGCCACTTCGTTTCTTCGTGCAAGCGTGACCCGACACGACTTTTCTAGTTTTAGCGTTTTAGTTCCGGACAGTATTTCCCACGGTTTCGGAAACAGGGTACTCTCTCACAGCGCTGCCTTTCGCGACCTCCAAATGCTTCCTTCGATACCGAGCAAGCGTGTTCCCGTGTAATCCCAAGGCTAAATTTTTCCTTGGGAGTTTCTGTTTCCTTTTTTTTTTGACTTTTCAGCGTACATTACAATGAATTTTGTCGAGCAAAGTGCAAAAGTCGAGGTGTACTGAAACTAGGAATGTGATTGAAACAAGTCCTGAATTCATTTGTTAACGCGTTAAGGGCGCAGCCGATTTTGCTGGGTTTTCCGTTGGGACGGCAGGCTGGCATTATTATTTTTTAACCTTGATATTGACGATAAAAAATAAATACTAACCATGCGCCGACGCCGTGGAAACGATAGGTTTGCTTTTAATCTCTGGTAACTGACGCCGTATGAACGAAAAGTTCACTGTCAGCCCCGGAGGGCTGACGCCGCGCTTAATTCTTTGGGGCGCAGGATTTCTGAAAATAAAGTAGATCCATGTTGCACAGAAATTGTATTGCGTTTTAAATTAAACAAGATTGGTATATTTTTATTAACAAAGGAATCACATGATATGAAAACATAAAATAATAATAATAATAATTCAATTTAATTTGTTGTTATAGGGTGGGACGCGCATGCGGTTATTGCAATATTTCGAAGTGGGTCTAAAAATGTCGCATGCATTACCGTGCAGTCAGAAAAATGGGACATTTTTAATCACACCGTGTCCCAAAGAGTTAACGTGTTAAAAAGTTATGCGCGTCCGAAGTTGACGAATTTCGTTAAACTACGTCTGTGGACCGAGTACGCATCGATATGGCGCGATAACTTGTCAATAACATTGGAATTTTGTCAATTTTGGAGGCGCAGAATTTTTTAAGAAATTAATTCACGATTTATTTTAAATTACTATTATTAGTATTAGTATCATATTATTCTGTTAATAATATCAAAATACACAGAACTTTTAACAAATATCAAAATACAAAGAACTTTTCATTTGGTATAAAACGTTGTCTACATAATTAAAAAAATATATTAAAAAGACATCAAATTTTCACGTCACGTAAGCAATAGTAAATAGTGAATAGTTTTTTAATGCAACGTATCATCTTTTGTATGTAACCTTCACCGTGCATGCCACATGGAAATACAGTAAATTCACTCTAATTTTCCTTCAGCTTGCAAAAAAAAAATTGATAATTTGGGAAGAGGAGACACGATTATTCGAGCCTGGCACCTCGTTTATATATAATAATGTAATATATATGAACAATGGACAATTATTATAATATATATATATATATATATATATATATATTAATATTATAATATATATATATATAATAAATTAATAATAATTTTGAGATGTCGAAATCGGTTGACCTGGACATAAGCTGTAATCAATTAAAGATCGCGGAAATTTCAGTTATCCACGAATTTAAGAAAACAATAGGTAATATCAACAATGAACGGTTGTAAACAATTATAGAAATAAGGCGCATGGCTCGAATAATCGTATCTCCTTTTCTCAAATTGTCCATTTTTGTTCACAAGCTGAAGGAAAATTAGGAAAAACTTACTGTCCATCCAACGATATTCTGAAAAAAATATTTGGCATGCGAATCTTTGTTTCGTATCTTTCCGAAGAGAAGATTATGCTCGTCGGAGCGTATAATGATCGATGTTGAGGCATTAAAGGTTGTAATCGGGGAACCTCGTTTGATTATCGAAGAAGCTGCAAACGATTTAGCTGGCAGTAAAATTGGAAAAACTTCTGAACTTGGGAAACGGGTTCGTCGCGAACTGCGTTCGAACAATGAACATTTCTACTTCGCTGCAAAACTGTGATTCACCTTTTGGATCCGAATCTTTCGAATGCCCTTTCCCAACGTAACTAATCGAGTTACATAACGATTACATCAACAAAATTGACTGCATTGACCTTAATCGGACAAATTGATAACTGTAACTTTATACATTCTCTTGGTTATCTCCAAGATAATTTGCACAACTTTTTGAATCGATTCCCTAAAATCGTATAGAAATATGCAGTAAATTCTCCCGAATTTTCCTTCAGCTTGTAAACAAAAATGGACAATTTGGGAAGAGGAGATGCAATTATTCGAGCCTCGCGGCTCGTTTTTATACCGATTGTCAACGCAACTATAAAAACGTGCCACTTCTCAAATTGTCCACTTTTGTTTATCAGCTGAGGAACAATTGGATAAAATTTACTGTAGTTATTGCGTTTTCAAAGGTGTTCGAATACTTTCGTGAGCCACTGTATATCGGAGTACAGTAATTTCTCTCTAATTCGCGAGGAGATACGATTATTCGAGGCTTGCGGCTCGTTTTTATAGTTACCAATTGTCAACACAAAACGTGCCTCTTCTCAAATTGTTTGTCAACATTTGTTTATCAGCTGAGGTACAATTGGGTAGAAATTACCGTAGTTGTACAAAGTGATTCACGTAAAAGTAGCAACCTAAACGTCTCTTTCAGTCGCAATCATATCAAACTATTTTGCATACGCTTTGGTAAAATACCAGTGGATCCAAGAACACCAAAATATCCGAATGTATTTAGGTGTAGACAAATCGATCGTTACGTTACGTTTAATTGAAATTATTAAGAGTACAGTAATTTCTCTCTAATTCGCGCTCAGATTGCGCACATAAATGGACAATTCGAGAAAAGGAGATGCGATTGTTCGAGCCTCGCGGCTTGGTTTTTTACAGTTACCGATTGTTCATCGTTGTACAAAAACGTGCCGCAAGGCTCGAATAATCGTATCTTCTCTTCCCAAATTGTCCATTTTTGTTTAGAAGCTGCAGGAAAATTCGGTCGAATTTACTGTACTTGCGATCCTACTTTACGCGAAGAAGACGCATGCTAACGATGATGGAAGACGTCGCCGATTCAATTACACGGAGATACAATGATCGCGGAGTTGTGGACGTAGTTGACAGTAGGTAACAAATTGACGAGAAGATAGCGACGGTTGTCGAACGTCTCGCGACCGTTGCGTCCCGCATCTCATCGGGTGCCTGAGGTGTGGGTGCCGAAGGTGGTGGTCGAGGCGCAGGGTGTAGATGCCGTGGAGCAGAGGGAAGCTCGCCGCAGAGGACACTCTTGACTCGTACTTTAGTGTCACGATGCCCCATCCATCGCGTTTCATCAGATATGCTAGCTGGGCTGCAGCCTATCTCTGCTAGATGAGATGGCGAGTGTCCATCTCGAGTGCCTCTCTTTCCGGGAACCCCGTGGAGTAAACGAGATCTCGCAGTAGCGAAGCTTATCGTTCTGTCCGATCGTGTTTCGCCGTTTCACCGTTTCGCCGTTTCTCTTATTTCGCGAGACTTCGTTATTCCCAGGTACACGCTGTCTACTTACGAGCAATTGTGGGTGCGTCGCCGAGGCACGCGCGTCCAACCATCCTCGAAATCATAGGTTTACCAACCTTTTCCGCTTCACGGATCCCTTCGGCTAAATTTTCTTTGTTCGGCGCCTGCTTCTTCGTACAGTTACTCGCAAAAATTGAGAGCGAACATTTTAAAACGCGGTGACTTCTTTTTTTTTTAAACTGGATCAAGCGACCTGAATTTTTTTTTTAGATGATAGCGCGATAACTTTTTCAAAACTGGACCAAGTGACTTGATTTTTTTGCAGGTGATAGCGCGACTAGTCTACTGGATGATGACTAAAATGCTTTTTTCTTTTTTTAAATTGGAACGACAACAAAAAAATAAAAAACTCTTGTTAGCTTTTTTATCCGAGTCTATAATGGAGATTTAAAAAATGCTTCTCGTAGATCTCGGTAAATTGTATTGTATGCTGAAAATTGTATCGAAATCGGTCGACGTTGTTTCAACAAATTGAAGGTGGTAAAAATCGCAGTTTTCCCGCGATTTTGACCAAAAACTGAAAATCTGCAGTTTTTAAAAAATCTTTCAACGCCTGTAGCTCGACTCTGGATTAAACGATTTCGATCAAATTTTCAGCACGCATATAAGTTACCGAGATCTACGAAAGGCATTTTTTTACATTTTTGTTATAGGCTCGGACAAAAGTTACAAAAACGAGTTTTTTTTATCGTTTTCGTCATTCCTAGTAATAAGAAAATTTAAAAAAAAGCATTTTGATCATTGTCTAGTAGACTGGTCCCACTATCATCTAAAAAAAATTCAAGTCACTTGGTCCAGTTTTTAAAAAAGTCATCGCGTTTTTTACATTTTTGTTATAGGCTCGGATGAAAAAGTTAAAAAACGAGTTTTTCTTCTCTTTTTCGTCATTCCAAGTAATAGCAAAATTAAAAAAAAAATAGCACTTTGGTCATTGTCCAGTAGACTAGTCCCGCTATCATCTAAAAAGTGACATAAAGTCACTCGGTCCAGTTTCAAAAAAAAAATTATCGCGCTTTGAAAGCTATACGCTCACTTTTGTGAGTAACTGTACGTCTCGATCTCCGGTACATCATCGCCATTAACAATATCTCGAACTGTTAGCGCTATTTTTTCATAAAATAATTTATCTACCGTAGATCGATTAATATGCTTTCGAAACAGCGCGTCCTATCATTTTTGTCGAAACTGGAAATTTTACTATTCGTTTAATTAACACAGTCGGCACGCATTAAACGGTTCGATTTCACGCATACGAAATGCTGTCTAATGTAAAGAAAAAGAAAAAAAACAGTCACCGTCGATTGTTGAAATTTCATTTTCGAATAAACTTTGTTTCGACGAGTAGAGCCGCGAATCGCCTCGATCATCCGAGTTTTCACCACGGACACCGACATGGAGAGCATTCCCCTCCCCCCACCCTCCCCCGAATACATGTTTCTCGTGCAATCACTAAAGAAACGTTCCGACATTATCCGCGCGTTCCGCCGTTGTCCATGGAAGCGCAAGAAATAATGGCCGAGAATCGTGATCGTTGAGAGACAATAGTGTTACGTTACTTTTATTTTTGTAGCCCTCCGTCGATGCAACGCCACATATCCGCTGGCGCGGCTCGGTTCGGCTCGCCGCGGCAGCAGTCCTCTCTTACCGCCATCAACGTCGCCTTCCCTTATATGTATCCGGTATTACTATGTGCGATAGAATGCAGCATTCGTTTGAATTGTAGCGATGCTACAAACAAGAAGGGCCACGCCGGCGAGGGATGAGTTCGGCGAAAAGGGGGGAGGGAGGCGGGGAGGGTGGGCAAGACAGAGAATGGGGCGAAAGGAGATTTGTGAATTCGGCGGTTTGGATGGCTGCGGTAGTAAGGTTTTAGAGAGGCGACCAGTGGCTTTATGCCTCCGGTATATAAATTTCCGTTGAATGGCGCGCGTATGAGTTGGCGCCCAACGTTCTGTTTCTGTTCTACCTGCCCCCTTCGCTCCACCCTCTGTGTCCTAGCATTCTCCGTTTCCAGCGTCGCTCTCTTTCTACCTCCCTTTCTCCCTTTTTCCCTTTCCCTTCTGCTCTTTGTCAGCGTTACCCACCGCCTACGCCCGCGTTCGCTCGGCTTTCTCCCTTTTCTTTCAAGGTCTCGGTTAGAGCTCTATTCTTTCTTCCAGCGAGCTTTCATCTGTTTACAGAAATGTGACCGGTGCGTTGCTGCCGGTGACGCGCGAACCAACTGCCAGATTTATAGCCGGTTGGCCGGGCTTTCCCTCTCGTATACGTCGTTCCTTTACGATCGTTTCCTCATTTCCTCCGATATCCCGGAGCAAAAGGCGAGCATAACGCCGAGGTAATTGGCATTCGAGGCGCGCGCGCGATCGCTTTTGCGAACGCGTATCGAGGCAAAGGGTGGCGCAACGGAATGCTATTCTCCGTTGGTCAATTCGCGACGGCGACGGCGACGCCGACGATGACGTCGCCGACGCCGGTGACGAATTTCTTGGCACACCGGTCTCGACGGAGCTAACGGCGGGACGCTGCTCTTCACTTACGATTAGAGACACGTTTCTCGACACCGTTGATCCGTTGATCGCCGGGCTAATTGTATTTGCGTCGCGGAGCTCATTGTCTGGTGCTCGATGTTTCTCTTGTTCCCGCGGACGAATCTCGTTTTAAAGCTTCGACAGTCGAACTGGCTTGGACTTGTACGTTAAAATCGGTGGTTCGTACAAATCGGAGACTATTTTCTCGATCTTTGTTGTATATTTGGGGCGTGCGACACCTCGGCGAAGTTATAATTAACCCCTTAATGTACAGTTTTTTTGAAAAAGGCCGGCCAAAAGAAATCAATTTTTTTTAATGTAAAAAAACACAATTTAGAACGTTGTCTTGGCAAGCAAATTAGAAAAATACAAAAATAATGGATATTTATACAATTGGCATGATTTCTAATTTTCAGAATATTACTATTATTATTATTATTGTTATTATTGTTATTATTATTATTGTTGTTGTTGTTGTTGTTGTTATTATTATTATTATTATTATATCTTATTTTACATTATATTTTAGTAAAATATATATTGAAAAATGAGCGAATCAGTATCTGAATATGAATACGCTGTCGGAAAGCGGCTCACAAGGAAGAGATAAGTCGTAAGTGATAAGTAGAAAAAGGATATATTTTATACTTGAATAAGTAAGTGTTATAGCTTACAATCCCATGTGTAAATGATAAATATCAATAAAACGATTGTTTCTTTTTTGCTTTCACATTGTTATTTTCAATTCTCGATTGCATTCGAGTGTGAAAAATTATAGCAACATAAAGTACAACGCCGCTCGAATTATCTCGAGTGTGCACAGTTTGGCCAGTTTAGCGCGCTCGAGTTAACTCGAGTGTGCACGTTAAGGGGTTAAAGAATAAAAAAGAACGTTGTTGACTTCGACTTTTTCAACGGCTTAAGAATATTCAATCATTCTTGGGATCCGAAATTAATACGTAGCGCGAGGTTGTGGGTGTGTCGCATACCTTGTGTAATCTATGGTACAGTAAATTCTCCCGAATTTTCTTTCAAAACCTCGGCTTTGTTTCAAGGCTTTGCTCAAAGGCTTTCGTTCAAACCTCGCGGCTCATTTTTTATAATCGTTTCGGAAAGTACGTTAACGACTTTTCGAACGGAATAACTTTTTTAAAACTTGGTTGAAAGGACTTGAATATTTTTGAGATGTTAGACCGACTGAGTTTTCTATGGAATGAGTACATGAAAAAAGTGTTTAGATTGTGCAATCGATTGGAATGATAACAAAATTAAAAAATTATGTTTTTGCAACTTTTTTATCTGAGCCCGTAACGAAAATTTAAAAAATGCATTTTGTACATCACGGTAACTTTATATACGTGCTGAAAATTTCATCGAAATCGGTCGACGCATAGTCAAGCTACAGCCACTGAAAGATGTAAAAATTACCTGTTTTTGTTTGAAATTAGTGAAAAAAATGCGATTTTCGCGATTTTTAATCGATTACAGCTCATGTCCAGGTCAGCCGATTTCGACATCTCAAGAATATTCAAGTCCTTTGAACAAATTAAAAAAAAATTATTCCATTTGAAAAGGCGTTAACGTACTTTCTGGGGGGACTGTATAAAAACGAGATGCGAAGCTCGAATAATCGTGTCTCCTCTTCCCAAATTGTCCATTTTTGTTTGCAAGCTGTATTTGTGCACGGTGAAGGTTACATACAAGATGATACGTTGTATTAAAAAATTATTTACTATTTACTATTACTTACGTGGCGTGAAAATTTGATGTCTTTATAATATATTTTTTTAATTATGTATACAACGTTTCATAGCAAATGGAAAGTTTTTTTTTTGATATTTGTGTAATTTTGATATTTGTGTACTCTAACATAATAATATAATACTATATTATTATGTTATATTACTATAATAATATTAACCCTTTGCACTCGAGTGGTGACTCTGATGCACCACTAAAATTGTTACACCACGTTTCAAGATAAGTTTTACATGATCAAAGCTTAGTTATAAAAAATGGTTAAAAGTGTAACTATTGTATAAGTCACAAGATTCAATTTCATATGCATAAGATGGACTTTGTCGTATAAAATGGAAATACTATAAGTCAGAAAAGTTGATTTAAATTTACAGTTAAAATGGCTTCGAGTGCAAAGGGTTATTATTATATTATTATATAATATAATATAATAATAATATAATACTATATTATTACATTATATTACTATAATAATATTATTATTATTACTATATTATATAATATAATAATAATATAATATTATATTTTTACATTATATTACTATAATGATATTATTATTATTACTATATTATATAATATAATAATAATACTAATATAATTAATATACCATAAAGGATCTTTCCCCTTCAATATATATTTATTTATATAAATATATGGCCCAGAAGTCAAAATTGCAATAGTGATCGAACGTAAATTAAGGGGGTGATAGGCGCGTTGCGATGCGGCATGTCGGCAGTCAGACGATCCCCCCGCGCCTCCCTCGAACGCTTTGCCTGCCCATCGAAGTTCGAAGGGGCTGACGAGGCGGAGTCGGTCAGCCGAAGGAAACAAACATTTGTTTAAACGATCCCGACAAAGTCATGGTCATAAATACGCGCTGGTCGTTAATCTTGGTTTTCGGCGTCGCCGCTTATTCGTTAATGTATAATGTATTCTCACCCCCGTAGCTGAAAACAATCAACTCGCCGGAGAAAACCGGGATCGGTAACCTTCGGCGGGACCTAACGCCTTTGAGTGTGATACGGATTAGGGAGTATAGATTACAGGTTACCGAGTTCATCCGCGTGTCGGCAAAATTGATTCCTCGGCCGGCACATCGGTCGGCTTCGGATCGGTAGGCTTCGATTTATGACTGTCAGCTGGACGTCTGTTAGACCCACACGGAAATAATAGATCCTTTTCTTTTTCCTCCTAATGTCGTGATTTATTTGTGAAGCAGAATTTCAGGCTGTTGGAATGTGCGGATTTAACGAGGTACAAATTATAGTTGCGTGGAGCGAGATTAATGCCCGTCGCGTTCCCATACGACGATCACATTTCCCGGGATTTTCAAAGATATTTCACGGCTAAGCTTGTTCAGTTCTAGAAATTACTGGTAGACGCGCGTTGCTTTGCAGAAAGTCGAACATTAGACTCGAAGAGAAGTTTGCTCCGTCAACTAATAGATTGCTCATTTTATAAACAAAATAATAATGCTATTGGATCTTGTTGATTTATATGTTCTTTGGTATTTCGCTGTCTGATTATCAACTAATAGATTGTTCATTGTATAAATAAAATAATAATGCTATTGGATCTTGTTGATTTATACGTTCTTTAGTATTTCGCAGTCTGATTATCAACTAATAGATTGTTCATTGTATAAATAATATAATAATGCTATTGGATCTTGTTAATTTATACGTTCTTTAGTATTTCGCAGTCTGATTATCAACTAATAGATTGTTCATTGTATAAATAATATAATAACGCTATTGGATCTTGTTGTTTTATATGTTCTTTGGTATTTCGCAGTCTGATTATCAACTAATAGATTGTTCATTGTATAAACAAAATAATGATACTATTGGATCTTGTTGATTTATACGTTTATTTTAGTATTTCGCAGTCTGATTATCAACTAATAGATTGTTCATTGTATAAATAATATAATAATGCTATTGGATCTTGTTGTTTTATATGTTCTTTGGTATTTCGCAGTCTGATTATCAACTAATAGATTGTTCATTGTATAAATAAAATAATAATGCTATTGGATCTTGTTGATTTATACGTTCTTTAGTATTTCGCAGTCTGATTATTGCAATTTGAATACTCGTTTGAATAATTACGGCGGGATTTGCTTGCGATCGAACGTGTACACTTTGGCCATGAAAAATAGAATAGAATCGACGAATTAATGTTAATACAGAATTTTAAATAGCATCCCGAGAGCATCTTTCTTTCTAAATTATTCATCGTTATTAGAATACCAACGCTTTATTAATTATGTATGTGAAAATAAGAGTAAAACACGACGATCTCAATCTGAAAATTCCCATGCGATTTATCCGTGTTCGAACATTTTTCCTGTATTTTATAAATGTGAAAATACCGTGAACGCATCATGTTCTGCGGTCTAACTACGGGCCACAATGGAAGCCAAAAAGATCCACCGTAGCTCGAAAAATCAATAGAAACGCCATCAATCTCTTTCGTTGGATCTTTCGTAACACGGCTTTAGAAGGGACCATTGAAAATTGATTTACCGCCTGCGAGGCGTGCCTAATCATGCCGCATATTTAAATCCACCAGCTCGATTCTACGAACGTACCGAAAGTCGGCCAAAATTCCTTCGATCGATCGAGAACTATCGAAAACGATCGGAACGGCATAAAATGGAATCTGGTTCACTGGACCATCGGGATCATTCATTTCAGATTGCGGTGTTAAGGGAAAGTAGACCAAAAGTTGTTCGCTTAGCTGAGAAATAGTCGAGCGCCAATCTATGTGTACAATGACTTCCGTTAATATTCGGACATTTTGCAAAATACAATAACATTTTTAGAACTGCACTAAACGACTTGAACTTCGTTTTTAGGTGTGATAGAGCTAACAGTCTATTAGACTATGACCAGAATGCTTTCTTCAAATTTTGCTGTTGCTCAGAATGACAAAAGAAAAAAAAATACTCTTTTGTCCGAGCCTATAACGAAAATTTAAAAAATGTGTTTCGTAGATCTCGGCAAGTTGTATGCATGTTAAAAATTTCATCGAAATCGGTTGTCCTTGGTACGAGCTGTAAACAATTAAAGATCGCAAAAATCGCAGTTTGTCCGGATTTTTGTTACACTTTCGACCAATAATTGTGAAAAATTTGCAGTTTTTACAATTATTTAACGCTTGTAACCGATTTCGGTGAAATTTTCAGCATGCATATAACTTGACGAAATTTACAAAACGCATTTTTTTAAATATTTGTTATAGGCTCGGATAAAAAAGTTAAAACACGAGAGTCTTCTAATTTATCTCGTCATTCCAATAGCAAAATTATAACAAAGTAGTTTAGTCATTGTCCAGTACACTAGACCCTCCACCACCTAAGAAAAAATTCAAATCGTTTATTCTAGTTTCGGAAAACTTATCGCGTTTGAGAAAGGTGTCCGAATATTAATGGCAGTCACGGTACACATACCGTGCGCGGCCGATAGAAATTTGAAGCAGCTGCGGCCAACACGAGAAACGGCTCTGTGTCGGCAAAGATCGAAAGAACGGAAAAGACCATGATTCTTCCGAGTTGCATCGCCGTGTCGGTAGCGGCCATCGATTGTCCAAGCAATAATGGTACCGGTAGCTGTGGGGGACCTCTTAAAGGGCTCCGTGTTGTTCTCCGCCCTTTTTCTCCGTTCCTTTCAACAGATCGTACGGTGCTGATAACTGGACAATTAAAGCGCACTCCAGCCTTTCTGGAAATATCGTTAACGGGGAAAACGGCCGAGCCGCCGGATTTCCCAAAGAATTTTCTCGGCCGAGGCCCGGTTCGCTTTCCATAATGTCCGGCGCGGCACGGCGCGGCACGGCGCGGCGTGGCGCGTCGTGCTGAGCCTCGCATAGTTATTATTAGCTTTTTCGTTCGACGGCTTTTATTTCGATCGACGAAAGAAAAAAGGGAAAGAAAAGGAACGAAAACGCGATACAAGTGTTTAGAGGAATTAATTATACGGCTTATGCGGTCCGATACCGGCGATATACAGCTTCGCCATTCGGCGCGGATAACGTATTGGTGTATCTGGCCGACAGAAAACTTTATAGACTGGCATTAGACGCCGCGCCGCGCCGTCTGTTTTCTATCGCCGGGCCTCGTGGTGGCTCGCGGTGGCTCGCGGTGGCTCGCGGTGCCTCGCGGGACAGCGGCCGGGGGGCGGTCGGGGGGCGGTCGGGAACGTGTTTCTGCTCGGGTATAAATAATAAGACCACGTCGGCAGTCACTATAATTCAATTCACACCTGATAACTGTGACCATAGAATTTCCATATTACAGGCTGTAATAAAATTAAAAATATTTTCGGGGCGGTCCGCAACGCTTCGGGGGGTCTCACCTCTCATCTCCTCTCCGCTACGGACAAACGAAGCCAAGGATCGTGATCCTCCCCGCGTTCCCTGTCGCACGAATTTGTTCCCTGAATTTGTTTCCCCGTTGTCTCCGGTGGTCCGTCCATGCGTACGACAAATGGCATGCGACCGGCAAAAAAAAAAATATGAAAGCCGGAGGCCGCCGGCACAACGGCAACCAGGCACGACGCGGACCTCTTCGACTTCTTGTTTCGAGTTTCGAGTTACGAGTTTCGAGTAATGGCTCGCGCTACGAAATAGTAGGATTCCTTCTCTTTTGTTCACCGTTTCAGCAATCGCATCAACCATCGCATCGGCGCGCGGCTGGGCGGTTTGCGGCTAACGGGCCGCCGCCCGGTATACCTCGACGCGACGTTCCGTTTCAATTTAGCCAGCTCTTTTTTCCGTACTTTTCAGCCTTGGAAAACTTTCACCAGATTTACGATTTTGCTACTGATTTTCTCCTATTCGTGGAAGGACCTCTTTCGTAGCTATCGTGCCCCGGAATCAGATTATCATCGGTAGATAAACATAGTTCATTTTCCGGGTGAATTTTTATTGATCTTTTATACGTATTATACTTGTATTATTTAATGCGTCGAAGTCACGCGACATTAGGCGGTTCGATCTTGTTTTTTTTTTTTGGAAGACTATTAACTATTATATTATGCACCGAAGATTTTCCGACGCCATCGATAAACTCCAACCGTTGAAAAGAAGTTCTCGAGGATAGAGAATTCGTTTCCGAGTAGAATATTTAAAAAAAGAAAATAATAAAACTAGTATTCCTATTATTACCGGTTTGCATTTTACTGAAAAACTATTATGGAAACTATGTATTCGAATGCATCGTACAAACTTATATTATTTGACTGTGATGCGTTTACGAGAAAGATGTGTAGATAAAATGTGAAACGTCACAAATATATTCAAGGAACATTGAGAATGCGAATGGACTATTTTCATTGCGATCGAACGATTAAGTTGGCAGAAACTTGAATTTTGCTCTGTTTTGTTCGAACTCTGCTAAAAATCTGTGCTCTGCTAACAAATATATTCAAGGAACATTGAGAATGCGAATGGACTATTTTCATTGCGATCGAACGATTAAGTTGGCAGAAACTTGAATTTTGCTCTGTTTTGCTTGAACTCTGCTAAATATCTGTGCTCTGCTAACAAATATATTCAAGGAACATTGAGAATGCGAATGGACTATTTTCATTGCGATCGAACGATTAAGTTGGCAGAAACTTGAATTTTGCTCTGTTTTGTTCGAATTTTGCTAAAAATCTGTGCTCTGCTAACAAATATATTCAAGGAACATTGAGAATGCGAATGGACTATTTTCATTGCGATCGAACGATTAAGTTGGCAGAAACTTGAATTTTGCTCTGATTTGTTTGAACTCTGCTAAAAATCGGTGCTCTGCTAACAACCAGGATGTGTTTGGACAGTTCGAGCGGAGGTGCTGCGAATTGTGCCAGGTTCTTCACAGGCTGGTATCGCGTTCCGATCGGTTGACAGTGTAGTCGTAGTCGACATAGTCCGCGAGAATGATAGCGAACTCTTCTAGCGAGTGCTACTTCCGACACGTTCCTTTGTTGCATACATCCCTCTAGCTAAGGTGACCCATTTTAAATCGCTTCAAATCTTCTGCCAAACGAGGAAGTAAGTGGATACGGATAACGTCGCGCATATATCAGCTGGCGGCAGCCATATACCAGTCTATATGGCGTTCCTATGCGATTCTATACGAGTACGTACAGCCGTTGGCCGTGCTCGCGCAACAAAATGTTCTTCCCCGTAAGCTCTTGCCTTACCATCCCTTAAGCTTCTCTCTCTCTCTCTCTTTCTCTCTCTCTCTCTCTCTCTCTCTCTCTCTCTCTCTTATCCATAAGGGAATTTCATAGAAATCGTCTGAACCGCTTTGTGCAGCGAAGGTCGTTTAGCCGCGGCGAAGCAATGCTCGCCGATCAGTATGTTCCCTTGCTCCTAGCAGTCGGACAATCGTTCTCTATGAATTATTCAGGAATCGTGATACAGAGACGAAACACGCGGTGCCTTCTTACCCTATTAGTTGCTCATTGATCCGTTTCAATGATTTCCCATCTTTGCTGCAGATACTCGTCTCGATGCTTGTTATTCAATTGATCGAATATCGTGAATTGATATCTGTACAGTAATGTCTCCGTAACTGACGCTCGGATTGTGCACAGAAATGGACAATTTGGGAAGAGGAGATACGACTATTTGAAGCTCACGGCTCGTTTTTGTCGTCGGCGATTGTCAACGACGATGAGAAAACGCCGCGAGGCTCGAATAATCGCACACATCTCCTATTCCTAAATATATATGTTAAATTACTTAATTTGGTTAATACAATCAAATTCTGCAAAGCCACAGTAATACGATACTTTTTTCCGAAAAAATAGTCGGATTCTCCGAGACTTACCCTATGTATAGTAGCGGTCGGCTAAGGGGTTCATATTCCCTCGCGAAGAAACATTGTACAGCGACGCGAATATTTTGACGGTGAAAGCTGTTGGACGCCTCTCTCGCGATTGTTTTTGTGAGATTTCTCACGGCGCGGCCCGGCGAGGCCCGGTGCGGCGGATCCGCCGAAATAGCGGCATCGCTTTCTGATGACGGGGCGAGGACCTCCGAAGTATTACGGCCCACTCGCCGCGCCGCGAAAGCATGAAAGCGCACCCCTCATAAATATTGCCGGTAAATGCCGCCGATATCTACCGTTGGTTCACGCCTACGTCGCACAGCGTTACGAATCGCCGATCTAACTAGGCAAAATTCAGCATGGACGATCTTACCGCATTTCTTAATTTATTCACGAGCACAAGTAACACGTCACTCGATAAGTCTCCGGTGTGACACATGTATATCGCAACACTGTTGACAAACCTATATGATTTCTGGATAGCAGCATTCTTCAAACGATACATGTCAAAATTTCATGATATTTTGATGATTAGTTTACAGGTCACAGTGGTTTTAGTGACCCCAGTTTTGTAATTTTCAAAACAATGGTTCGAAAAGAATTTCGTGTATCGATTAAACATTGTTTTTTGATGGGGAGAAATACTGTTGAAGCCAAACAGTGGCTTAATAAGCGTTACGAAGACTCTGCACCAGGGAAATCAACTATTATGGACTGGTATGATAAAATTAATCGCGGTCGTACAAACACCGATGATGCTGAACGCTCTGGTCGCCTAAAATCGGCAGTTTCCGAAAAACATAAAAAAAAGATACACAAAATAGTTTTGAAAGACTGTATAGTGAAATTGCGTGAGATAGCTGACCTCTTAACCCCTTGACATACCATTCTCTTCGCAGTTACTGCGATTAAAAATTTTTCGATTACCATAATTTCTTAGAAGGGAAAGAAAATTGATGCTTATTGTGTGCCTAAATTTACTTGAATGCTTAAATATTGATGACAAGAGATTCGAATTTTATTCAAATTTTAATGGGCAGAATAACATATATACTCGATAAGTTATTATTAGAAATTTTCATGACGAGTCGGACTCGTCAAAGTAAGGCAAGGGGTTAAAGATATCAGAAGGTAGCGTGTTTACAATTTTACACAAAAATTTGAGCATGTGTAGATTGCTTTCGAAGTAGGTGCCGCGTTTGCTCGCACCGGATCAAAAACAACAACGTGTCAACGATTCGGAGCGCGGTTAAGCGATGTTTATATTGAACGAATTACGCTTCGAATTGCTTCCCCACCCACCGTACTCTCCAGATCTAGCCCCCAGCGACTACTGGCTTTTCGCAGACATTAAAAAGATGCTCCAGGGAAAGAAATTTGGCTCAAATGCCGAAGCGATTGCCGAAACGGAGGCCTATTTTGAGAACAAAGACAAATCGTTCTACAAAAAAGGCATCGAAAAGTTAGAGGAGCGTTGGAACGAATGTATCGCTCTTGAAGAAGAGTATGTTGACGAATAAAGTCGAATTTCTAAAAAAAATTTGTTTTTCTTAGCTAGACCGGAGACTTATTGAGTGATGCCTTTTGTATGTTCAAGTACATATTCTGAATCGTCCCGCGCGAAGATGCCAATTCGCTCGCATCTATCACGTGCGCAGATTTAGAATACGCAGAAAGACGTATAAAATTAACGGGGTCTAATTGCATTTTGATTTTCTTTGTTGTTCTTTTTACAACGAGCAATGTTTTAGTTGACGAAGGAAACTCCTGTTTGTTTGAAAAAACGTAGCAAATCGTTAAAAGTTTATAGGATGGTGGCGCGTGATTCATGCGATTGTTCGCGACATCAAAGCCTTCCCTCGCAATGAAGGCTCGCACAAATTTACGTGCATGAATTATATCGCATCGTACGCGCGGGTCACAAGGCTGGCGTGAAAAAATATGATTTAATGGTCGTTACGCCGTTCGGATTGCCTCCTACGAATTTTGTTCGTGACGGAATCCTCGTTCTGTTCGGTTTAACGATCAGCTTCACGTTATTTCTTTTCTAGTCAGGTATCCATGAAAATTCTACGATTTAGATCGGGTAATTGCATTCTCGAATCTCGTTCTTTTGTCCGCAAAAATTCACCAGGTTACAAGTTCACCGTCCGGTTCACTGTACCGCAACTATGATTTTAGTTTGCTGTATTTCGAAAATTCGTGAGCGAGATCGTAGAAGAAGGGAAACATCGAGGCGAGTCGTAAATCATTTTCGTTCCTGGAAGCTTTCGACGACTCATCGTGTCAAAGTTGCCTCGGAAATGGCAAGAACCTGTTACAAATAATAGCGGATGCACGATCGATGAATTAAGTTCACTCGATAAATCGAATTCGAGGCCCAAGAAGAAGGGTCGACTCGTTCCCGTTTTTGTTGGAAGAAATATGTCGACGAATACACCGAACCTGTCGTCGGTAAACATGCATGGTAAAAAGTATGCGCGATAAAACGCAGAAATTGCGGTCTAGCAGGTAATCTCTAGCTCGAAGGTAAAGCAACGTTACAGGGACGCGGAATAAAACTGTAGTTTTAGGCTCGAATGAAACGAACGTAAGCCCGGAGTGTTCGCGCGCTTGCAACCGAATGGAAGTTCGAGAAGACTCGGTGGTAGGAGGATGCGTTCTTCGTGAAAAGGAAACTCTGGGCTGCACGGTGCACGCGAGAGTCCTTCTGCAGTCCGCAGTCTGGATACTGGAGGGCCACAAAGGCTGCGAATGGGGGCACAGCTCGTCGGTCGATAATCCTGATTTAGACGCGGTCGTATATTAGACTAAGGATCGTGAAATTGAATGGCGGAATCAGCTGAGAGACCGATCCCGTTTCCGTTTCCATCCGAGGAACGGGGGACTGTGACGCGCGAAAAATAAACTGCCTGCAACATCGCGGGGGCGACGCTAGTCAATTTCGCAGGTGGCCAGCACACCTCCTCGACTCTTCTTCTTCTTATTGTCACTGTTGTTTCTTGATCTTCTTACCAAATTCTGGATTCGAATAACCTAAAATTCAAATTATAATTCGATAATCAAATTAGATATTACATTATTGTATATGCTATAATTAGATATCAAATTATAACTATATAATCTAGATTCAAAATTCAGAAAGTAACGAAAACGAAATTCCAAGAAATCGCTCGAATTTTGTTCGCATGTTAGAGGGATCAGTTTTAACTCGATAACGCGATTGGTTTCAGGCAGGGTTTCGTGAAAGAGAAATACATTTCTTAGATATCATTTCTTTTTCACTCGAAGGAATGATTTTCTTGGCAGTATTTTTTATCGAAATTATTCTCGAACGTACCAATTTCGTGCAAAACGAATTGTCCGCTCGTAAATCGTTTCTATCGTAGCCTATGAAACTTGTTCGTCGACGAAGTAAGCCATGCGTTGGACGTATAATCGAGGGACGTTTGCATAAATAGTGTCGATATATGAAATTATATTCGCTTTCTTTTATATTCATATCATATGTATGTATACAGGGTGTTACGCCTAACTGAGAACAGTGAAATATCTCGGAATAGATCGTAGCTACGAAAATAATGTTTATACAAAAAGTGTTCGGTATAAAGAGATGTTTTAGGTAGTATCAGTAATTTTTTTGTTGACGTAATGGTGAATGATATTTCAAGGTCAAGTTGATTTTTTCAAATGGAATCATACATTTTTTTAGTCATCTTACGATAGCTGATTTCAATACGAATATACAATGTTGTTTAATTATTTCTTTCAGATAATCATAAATTAGAAGCAATTAAATTAACGGGAGGTGGAGATATTTCACTGTTCTCAGTTAGGCGTAACACCTGGTACATATAATATGCGATTTCGCTGTATGATTTGCCTTCTTTATACCATTTCACTGTTAATTCTCTTACTGATTTGCATGTTTCGGATTTCTTGCGATTCACTCTGTTATATTATTAATAATGAAAATTGTGACGGAAATTTTGAACACTGATACCCTTGGACTAACTGCTAGTGAAATGAGTAATGTTTGCTTACATTCTGCGATCTTCGGGAATTCTTAATTGTCAGAGTTCGAATACTTTTGTGAGCCATTTCTGGTACGTGTTTACAATAAATGTACCGTGAAAACGCTATATATTGTTGAATTATTTTCTAATTTTGCTTACGCAGTCTTAAGACCCATCCCTTGTTATATGTGTCATATTATATCGAATGCTTCAATTTAACACATATATTTTATTAATTGAATGTTAGAAACGCGCAAGCGTTCGAATACTTTCGTATATGAGTGTACGTAGATTAACAAGGACTGAATGATCGAAGGTTACATCAAGCCCAAAGTTATATCAACCAGATATTTCATCTTAACGCTTACAAATACAAATAAGTAATTCGCTTGTTCAAGATGTAATACAGATACAGATTTACATCTCCAACTTATTTTTCTGTAATAGAAATGATTATTGTTTCTGCACATTCTCCAAGTAATACGACAAATTCCGTGTTAATATTGTGTTTAGCAAAATTGGAAAAGAAATCATTAGAGTGAATGTCGAAGTAAAAAAAAAACATAAGAACTTCCTTCAAAATATTTCACTTTGATATATGTATAGAATTGTTTAACAAGTTTGACAAATTGATTCCGACATCGATGAAATATATATATATTATTTCCAACTTATCTTTCTGTAATAGAAATGATCATTGTTTCTGCACATTCTCCAAATAATACGACAAACTCCGTGTTAATATTGTGTTTTATTAACACGTTCCGTGCCACGTGTACCATCGATGGTACACGCTTGCATGTTTACTTAGTGAACTGAACAAATTGTTTACAAGAAATTTAGAACCGAAGAATCAATTTCCACCGCAAGAATGGGCGTTGATAAGTTTTTGTTACGTTGTTATGTGTACGAGAATTAATAATTGCACGTAATACATCAAGTTTTAGTAAAATATCAAAGTGTGAAGATTCGAGTAAAAAAAGCTCGGCACGGAACGTGTTAATTGAACGTTAGAAACGTAAGCGTTCGAGTGTGTAAGTGTACGAGTGTATAATATGTACATGTATTTTCGTGTTTGGACATTCGTCGACGCGAACTAGCTAACACGAGATGTTTACGTTGGATACGTGCAGCTATTACGACGGTCGGCGCGCGTAGTCGCGCTTGTCAATCATACAACTATGATTACAGGATTACGAGTTCATAAGGCAGACGCGTAGCAACTACAAAAGCGCTACCATTAAGGTACCGAAAGAGTTCCACGCCTAGTCAACGGCAGATTATTATGCTCGGATACGAGAGAACGAGAGTTCTACCGCGAGCCCGTTATTAATGCGACCGATACTCATTCCGCACTCATCCGTAGATACGATCTCCCCGCCCAGTCAATCGGATCGCAGAGTCTAAACCCGTAATTACCATTAGCCCACCCATAGCGAGTGCGATACCACCGCCGAACCAACGAAACTTTCAATTTACACGTTCTTAAGTCTTCGCTATCGAAACTATGTTAAGCAAACGCCGCGGTTCGTTTCGTTTCGTTTTTACGCTCCCCCCCTAATTGATTTCACGGGAACGGAACGGTCGTGCGTATTTCATACGGATTAGGTTTTGCCATCGGGATCAACGGTGGCTTGTGTTTATGGGAGTACGATGTCGTTGACGGTTCAATTTCCGACCTGGTGCGATTATTTGAATTTTACGCGTATGCGTGTGCGCCGAAATTGAGTTTGAAAGAGACATCGGGAACAGTTCACAGAATGATTTCTGGAACGAATGAATTTGACTATAATATATTTTACCATATTTAAGAATTACCATGGATCAAGTAATTTCGAAATAGTTCAATGGTTTGTTTTCTTGGAATAGCAGGCACCCAAGAATCAGAGCTTTGCAAATTTTTGCGACTATTTTTTAAGAAGCTATAAATCTCGAAACTTTTAGGATGCCTCGCCTCGTGTTTAAGGAATACGTACGCTATAATGTGCGGTAGAAGTGTATGTACATACATACATAAAACTACATATTATATGTATTATATGTATAAATATTATCTGACTATTGCAGATTAATTTGTTCTTTTTTCGGCAGCTATAATATTACACTAACCGAAACATCTCGCCCCGTTAAGAACAAATGAACGACGATGAATTTGAAATAATTGAGATCGAAATTCGACGTTAAGATAGAAATCTTCTCTGTCGGAGCAATTGACCGACAATTATGCGAATTGTTGCTAATCGTGTACAACGAAGATATGTCCGACAACGATGTTAGGCGGCTCACCCTTTATACATATATACAAGCTGTCCCACAATTGTGATACTTCCGGGAAATGAGGGATTCCTGAGGTCATACGAAGCAACTTTCTCCTTTACAAAAATGTTCTCCGAGGCATCGTTCACGAGTTATTCACGAAAAACACTGATCAATGAGAGGCGAGCTCGACCGGCGCGATGCGGGCGAACCGATGAGCGGTTGAAGCTCAGTTCCGCTCATTGGCTCGGCTGTCTCGCGCCAGCTGATCTCGCCTTCTATTGGTCACTGTTTTTCGTTAATAACTCGTAAACAAAGCCGCGGATTGCAACTTCGCTGAGGAAAAAGTTACTTCAAATGACCTGAGGAACCTCTCATTTCCCGGAAATACCATAATTTTGGGACACCCTGCATATATATACTATGCTGCTGATTCAATAACTTTAGGAGTAAGGTCATTCCTGTCTGTGTTATACTATTATTCATTGAAAAGAAGTATATCAATTTTTTGAGTTTTTTAAACCGTCTTCTTTTGTCTCGTTTCAGATAATCTGTGCTGGTTTGAACCCAGAAGAACGGTGAGTGCATTGTTTTATCATCTATCTTCGTAGAATGGAAATGTTTATTTCGATATTATGGTTTTCTTAAATTTAAGAAAATGATCTTTCTCTAAAATTATCATAAACGATATTCTGCTTATATCGAAACTGTGACAAAGGAATTCATTGTACATAGCTTCTAAAGTCTAGAGTGTATAATCTGGAATTCCACACCCACACACGCACACACGCGCACACACACGCACATAGCCGATGCACTCTGACGATGCGCTGACTTTTCTGGAAGCGACCGTTGTAGTCACATTTCACGATTTCTTTCGAAACTTCTGCAGTTCGAAAATTGATATCTAGTGGTGATTTCATACGTTCTAATTCGACCGTGTACACTGTTGCAGATTTACAACGTCGACGCTGGTGAAAGCATTTCCGCGTCTCAAGTATATCATCGACCTGACAAATACAAATCGTTACTATGACAGACAGGTAAAGTAAACACCGACAAAATACGAATAAGTACTCTGCCTCTGCCTCTCTCTCTCTCTCTCTCTCTCTCTCTCTCTCTCTCTCTCTCTCTCTCTCTCTCTCTCTCTGCCACCACCCCCTCTCTCGCTCGTCCTTCTGGCCAAACTGCGATGATGAAATATCGTCGATCGATTACGAATAAAAAGTCGAATAAAAACCGAACGATGGAATATTTCTTTCTGCGATAGTAGTACAAGATATTGCAATTTCAACATTTTCTTCGTGTCGAAAGGAAAAGGAATAAAAACAAAACAGATAAAATTTCCGCGTGTTTCATTGTATCGTCATCGCGTCACCCTTCCTACAATTTCATTTATTAAAAAATACAGTTTGCATCGCCCCTGAACTGGGTAGGACACTTCGTGAAATTGCTTCATCGGCGATCGACGGTACGTTTGTCGGCCAGTTTTTTCGATATCAGCAATTTCAATTAGTTTATGCGCTACACGCGTCTAGGCGTCGTTCGAGCCACATAGAATACATACGACAAATATGTATACATATGTGTATATCTCCGCTGGAGAAGATATGGGACGTATCTATCGGAACAATTTGTTATCGCACAAAGGCAAAGTCAACAGAATTTCTCGCAGTGGCATTTGTTGATTCTTTAATCCTTAGCGTTCCGCGCGTTTCTCGAGTACCGCCTACCAGCAACTCCGGCACATTTTTGGAGCGGAGCGCCTGAGATAAAGGAAGTCATATTTTGATATGACATTATTATAATACAACTCAATTCAATTATGTTACAGATCTTTGAATTTGGAACGTTGATCGTTCGACGGTCCGATCTCGACTCTTCGATTGTCTGTTGGTGACACTCTTCCGTGGCAACCCCTATCTTCCATTATTTTTTAAGGAGTTGTTCACAACTTTCACATTACAGCGACTTGATTTGGACAAGTCACCGTAACAATACGATTATTCGAGCGTCGCGGCTCATTCTTATAGCTGCCGATTGTCAACAATTATAAAAACGAGGCGCGAGGCTCGAATAATCGTATTCCCTCTACCCAAATTGTCCATTTTTGTTTATAAACTAAAGGATAAATTAACCCTTAGCGCTCCGCGCGTTTCTCGAGTACTGCCTACCAGCAACTCCGGCACATTTTTGAGATAAAATCCTGAGATAAAGGAAGTCTTATTTTGAGCGAAAAAGATTACACGTCCTTGTGAACGCATTTGATTTTACTTATTTCATAAATATACATTTTCCTATTGTAAATAAAAGATAAATTTTAAATTTTGTAATTCACCATGGTGTGATATCTTTGGTAACAATCTTCCACGCGCATTCTGGGTTTACTTGGACAAGTGTCACAGTATTCACTTTGCCAAATAGAGTTGCTAGATATTTCTTTCAAGTTTAGAACATTTTCTGCCTAATTGTTGGTTTCCTTTATAATTTCATTTACCAATTCGTCCGTGGAAAATAATTTACAATATTGCATCGGCTGTTCAATGTTTGTAGGAACTTGTGGTCCAATGACCTGTGGCAATACACTAAAAGCTATTCTATCTGGAATATGTAATTCTTCCGTAACATCGCGCCATTCATCCAAGTCTTGCAACGAATCTTTGCTTTCACTTTCAATAATTCTCATTCTTCGTCTCTTTGGTAGAATAATTTCGCTACTACTACTCGAAATGTCAGAATCATAATCAACATTGTCTTCCACAATGTCTTTTAACTCTTCGAAATCAAATACGTCTTCGGTATCACACGGCTCTGAATTCTCATCGTAATATTTATTTTTCTCCACGTTGCTAACCATAGAAAAGGTCAACAAATGGTTTAATCGTAGTGGTACAGACTTAGCACGTTTTAACCACAGATAACAATTGCTAACGCCGACGATAACGTACGCTAAAAACATTTGGCTCCGCAGCAGAGCCTTCGGAGTTACGGAACAAATGACAAATGTCTCCGTAGCGGAGCCTTCGGAGCGCTAAGGGTTAAACATAATATTGTTGAAATCCACCGGGTTAAACGCGGCTCGTCACTGCGTAGACGAAGGAAGTATTTTTGTTTTTACGATGGTGTGAAACCCGTTTGCACGGGATGTAATATATCGGAAATGTCTTCGATGGCAACACAGTTGGCAGTATCTTCTGTTTACTATTAATATTTCTTCGGCGAATAAAAAAAATTCGTTATTTCAGCCACAGCTATATGTAATAAAATAGAGAAAAATCAGTAGAATATATTCGTTATGGGCACTAAAATAGGAAAAGAAAATTCTTTCGAACAATCTTTCTGAACGTTCTTAACGAGACTACGTTGAACAATCATGTGACACGCACGAAAGAACTAAATTTTGTATTTAACCAAAAAAGAAAAAAATATTATTATTTAAACCCGCATCAGTTCGAATATTCGACAATGAACGAATCTAAATTTCTTCGATGACAATTAGTAGATCGATGCCTGCGGTTTTTCAACGAGCTGTTGCAAATTTTCTAAAGGACACAGCTAATACCTAAAGGGCTATTAACGTAGAAAATTAATGTAGAAATTTGTTGGCGATATTACTAGAAGCGTGTGCGCCGGCAAGCACATGACCCGACACCTTCGCCTTTCGGTAATAGAGCTAAAGCGACGCGACGCGTCGTTCCTTCGTTTCTCTTCGCGAGCTGTCGCTGGTCCGCATTCCTTCATTCGGTCAGATATCCAAACGCGTGCGTGGCCACGGCTCCTTTACTTTGTCTCCTCTTATCTTTGTCTCTCGATCGTCTCCTTCTCCCGTCTCTCTTACCTGTTACCTCTTCGCCGGCGATCGTTCCTTCCCCTTTTTCCCCTTTTTCTATGTTTTTTTTCTTTCACTTCGCCTCTTGTTCTTCCCCTGGAAACCTAATATTACGTCGGGCTAGTTCCGACTTTATGCGGTATTTAAAAGCGGTCGAGCGGGCCCCAACTAATTTGTAACGGGGACAGAGGGGCCGCGGAGGCTAATGAACATATTATTAGATTTTCGGAATCGTCGACTGCCGGTGGATCCTCGGTGTCTAACGTGACCGTGACCATATGACCGTGACCGTGATCGTGATCGTGACCGTTTTGAGCCGGGCCTGTCACAACGGAAGACCGATCAATTATATTAATAAGTCTCGAAAAGCGGGCCTGTGGTTGGTCGATTCGTTCCTCCTTTCCTCTCTGTCTCTGTTTCTCTCTCTCTCTCTCTCTCTCTCTCTCTCTCTTTCTCTCTTACTCACTCTAGTTCTCCTCGGGTGGTCATTTGCCACGCGAGGAGAACTGGAATCGACGAGGGAAAATATTTTAACAGCGGCAAAAGAACGCTCGAAGCCTTTGAGCATCGATGCCGCAGGCCCTCGGTAATTAACACGGGGATTCCGTAGTGTCACCCACGTCTAATTAGAACGAATTAGATTTATCGGCACGCAAGGAACGAGCTAATCGCCCGACGATTTTATCAGCTTCTCCCAACTTCCCAGACCTTCTGTCGAAAAGATACGCCAAGGGACATAATTACAAGACACCCAGAAAGTTATTGGAATAAGAGCTTCGTACAGGCTGAGCATACTACACGTATCAGATCATTTTGTCGATTCTATCGCGAACAAAAGCGGATAGAAACCCACAGGAAAAACTGATTTCTCCTTCGAAGCCACGAAACTCTTGCGTTCCGTCAGTTTTCGTAATTATAATCCGTCATATCGGATCATATATAAGTCGGAGTAAATTTAGAATTTCCATTTAAAAAATTCACATAAAACTCTCTGTTATCGAACGATGACTATTTAATCGTTATAATTATCTGGGCATACGATTTGTAACCGCACCGTCGCAGAATTTCGCACGGATGAAATTATTCTTTTTGTTCGAATTGAAAATTGACGCGATCGACACAATTTACGATTAAATTATTCACCGTGACTGCGTTTATGCACCGTTCACTTACCTCGATCATATTTTTGATACAGGAAATTGTAAACTGCGGCATCGAGTACGAGAAAGTTTGGGTCGCCGGTCACGAGATACCCTCTGCGGAAGTGGTGACAAGGTGAGTACAATTGTTACTTTTTCCGTTCAATTTTCTACAACGATTAGACCGCAGATTTTTCTGCAAGTTCAATAGTTTTTCTTTTGTTGCAACTGCGATAAACGAGAGTGGAAAAAATCAATTGAATTTTTCTACGATTACTTGTGCAATTTCATCGGAAACACTGTAACATTAGCAGCATATATATATATATTTAATTATATATTAATTATATATTATATATATTATATACATTATTATGCTATAATAATGAGTATATATATATACTTATTATATACTTATTACTATATTTATTATTGTTATATTACTATATTATTATTATACTTATATATACTTATTATTATAGCATAATAATTGCTATTATAATTAGTGCTATAATAATAAATGCTATATATGCATATATTATATATATAATATAATAATAATAATAATAATAATAATAAATATAATATAATAATATATATATAATAATAACAATAATAAATATAATTATATATATATATATATATATATATATATATTCATTATTATATCATAATAATGTTAACAATTTGAATTCGTTTAAAATTATCCTGCCACGCAGCACATAAACGCATTGTTTCAATTTCCGTTATAGGCTTGTCTAATAAAGTTGACTTTGTCAGGATTAGAAGGGTTAGAAGAGTAGCGCCGCGCCGGGGCGGTCAGCCATTATGGCAACCAACGCATCGAGAGGATCATCTAGTTAGCTATCCGACGTGGGCGAGACCCGGTCATTCGAACCGCATGGCGAACGCGTACGGGAACGCGCGAGCTAGTGTTAACCAGTATTTCACGTTTACTGCACTTGCCACTCGAACCACCGGCGGTTATCGCCGATCGATCAACGCTTGATCCGTGCGCTGCAGTTGATGTTCAAGCTAATTGTTTTCTAGCCATCGAACCGTCGCGTCGCGCGTTGCATTTCAATCAAACTGATTAACAATTTACGCTCGGCTGGATCATTCTACCGACCAGCATCACCTAAACTTCGAATAATTATCGCTAGACCGCGGATTGTATGCATTTATCACAGAAATCGTTGGCTGCAATTGCAAATGGAACAGTTAAAAAAAATAGAAGGCTGTTGCTTGCATGATACAATCTAACGGAATTGTTAAAGAAAGAAGATCATCGCCGAGCGATTCTTGCTTTTTGCAATAGATGCAATCAAATTTTATTTTGCATGCAGATTTATCGGAGCGAAGGTCGTATGTATGTACAGTAAATTCTACTTAATTGACTCTAAAAAAAATAGACAATTTGAGAAGAGAGGAGATACGATTATTCGAGCCTTGCTGCTCGTTTTTATAGTTACCGATTGTCAACAACAAGCATCGTATCTCCTCTTCTCAAATTGTCCATTCTTTTGTACAAGCTAAAGGTCGATTTAGGAGAATTTACTGTGTTTTTCTTTTGTCAGACATCAACGTTCGTTTCGATTAAAAATCTATTATTGAGCAAGACAAGCTTTATTCTGGGATCTGCGAGGTGCAACAGGCTTGCAAAAGCAACTGCTGTGATAAATCTTGTTTGTTCTACTCTTACATTATTAACCCTTTGCGCTCGAAGCTATTCTTTAACTGTAGATTTAAGATAATTTTTCTGACTCGCAGTATTGCCATTTTATACGACAAAGTGCATTTTATGCGTACGAAATTGAGTCTTGTGATTCGCGTACAACAGAGTTACACTTTTAATAGTATTTAAAATCTAAACTTCGATCATGTAAAAATGATCTTAGAACGTGGTATAACAATTTTAGTGGTGCCTCAGAGTCACTACTCGAGTGCAAAGGGTTAAACGAGCTGTTCTCTTCTTACAAAGTGTTTCCATTCGTAACAGTCATTCTTTATAATTCACAGATTCTGAAAATAAACACAGAATTTATCCCACGTGCCAATTTTATTCCGTTACTCACAATCTTATCCGACGTTTAATAAAAAGCAAAAGCCTGCGGTCTAATTAGAATCGTAACATTAATTACATCGCAATGCGCATAAAATCTGTTTCCCGACGTACTTAATGTATTTTGTTGTTCCTTATTTTCAATTCACACACGCTTAGTTCGATTTCGAATGTACCTCTTTACAAATAGATATTTTTTAGACTTTCACAAATTTCCCGTTTACCTCGCAACTCCTCCTGGCTGCATCGCATGCGTAATTCTTTGACTTCGAATGCGAATTATTTCCGAAGTGTAGCAGCTTTGTTAACGCTTTATCAACAATGTAGAGATCGTTGTTAAGTGTTGCACTTTAAAGAAGGCAACGATGGCCTCCCAATTTATTCGCGTTCAATCGATTTCGATTGAAAAATTGAAACATCGCTTTAACCCTTAGCGGACGACGACTTTTTCGGCAGAGTCAGGTAGCAGGACGAGGCGATTTTTGCAAATATGTCGAGTGTCTTATATGGTACAATAAAATGATCTTACATATAGATTATCTTACAAAAACGTTATATTTCGTTAGTTTATCTATATTCACACTTTTATAAACATAATTTTACAAAAATTATGATTTGTAGTTTCGTTCGGTGTGATAGTTTATAAAACATTGACCAAGATGCATTCTTGGTTTATCTGGACATGTATCACAGAAATAGGTCGTCTCATGTCTTCCCCCTGGTTTGTTTCGACTGGAACAAACTTTGCAATCTTTCTTCGTGTCAGTAACAATTACATGCAGTTTCCCGTTTAGACGAATTTCGTCAGAGTTGTTCGTCGAACTTGAAGATCTATCTCGTGGTTGACGAAAATCTCCTCTCAATTTGTGGATCAAAATTTTGCGAAAGTTCAAATGTGTAACTGGCTGTTCGTTTCTCTGCCTTTTTACATGTTCGTAGAGAATGTACGAATCGATTAAACAAATTTCCAGTCTCCGGAAAAATAATTTGCGCCACCACTTCAGGGACTTTCTCATAAAACAGTACGTTGGATAATGTTCGAGATAACGAAATTTAACATAAACACCGACTGTCGCCTCTCGCTCGCCATTCGTCCTGCCGCGCGAAATGCCGTGGCGACCGAGAGTCGCCTCTCGTCTGTTAAGGGTTAATCCGCATTTACCGTAGTCTCTCGTAGTCTCGATGAAATGAAGTTTTACGTCGATCGGGAAAAAAGGCGGATCAACGCGATCAATCCTGGGCCGTTGTTTTCCCTGAAAGCTTTACAAGTCATTGCAACAAGATACAGTCAATTCTCCCTAATTGATGTACAACTTGTGCACGAAAATGAACGATTTGAGAAAATGAGGTACGATTATAAATAACATTGCAGCTCGTTTTTATAATTTTTGACAATCGATAACTATAAAAACGAGCTGCAAGGCTCGAACAATCGTATCTCCTTTTCCCAAATTGTCCAGTTTTGTGTACAAGCTAAGCGTCAATTAGGGAGAATTTACTGTATAGCAAACGGAGATCGAGTTGCGCGATATACAGGGTGTCTCGGTGACTCTGTTACAAAGCGATATCTCCATTATCGTTAATGATACGCGGAAATGCTTGAGGAACAAATTGTTTGGTTCAAAGGGACACATGTGGTGGAAATCATTTTTTTTGTAAAGGTCATATTTTTTCAGATTTCAAGGTCATCGATGTTTTTTTCAAATGGGATTACATATTTCTATCATTATATCATGATAGCTAAGATCAAGACGAACGCGACCTTGGGTACGAAAAATAAAGAAATTTTTAGACATGGACACGTTTATCGATACCAAATGCCAGCATGTTTATGTTATGTTCCTTTCGGTACAACGTTTTGGTATGGAGTATGGAGCTCTGTCAGAGTTTTCATAATCGAATTAATAAACGTCTTGAAGTCAATGGAAATAATTTTGAACATTTATTACAATAAATTTTTCATCGTTGATCTCCCTGTTGTAGTTATTTCATTATGCGTGTCCATGTCTAAAAATTTCTTTATTTTTCGTACCCAAGGTCGCACGAAGGTCATAGTATTATAGGTTATTAGATTCGTCTTGATCTTAGCTATCATGATATAACGATAGAAATATGTAATCCCATTTGAAAAAACATCGATGACCTTGAAATCTGAAAAAATATGACCTTTATAAAAAAATGATTTCCACCACAACTCGTGTCCCTTCGAACCAAACAATTTGCTCCTGAAGCATTTCCGCGTATCATTAACGATAATGGAGATATCGCTTTGTAACAGAGTTACCGAGACACCCTGTATATTCGCTAGCTGGTTCACAATACGCGGACTCAGCTTCCCTTAAATGCTTTCGAATCGTGTTCCTGGAGGATTCGAGGAAAGTCCGCTACAATGTACGCCTACCGTGGCACGACAAAACACGTGGGTGTGGACGTCGACGCTTCAGCGACGACGCGACGCGACGTCTTTATTCTCGGCGACATCGAGCATAAGTTTCCCCGTGTTCCCTGTCTTGTAGGGCGAGACAATGCTCATATATTCGAGGAACACGCGGGAACAGTCTGCAACTATCGGCAACGACGCGCGAGCGTGATCGCGAGCAAGAACAAAAGACGGGCCAGATAATTGGTTACATTAGTTCGATACGGTTTTGATCGAACTATGAAGTGAACGCTTCTGTCAGCTATCCTGAAGCCGACAGTTTCGAGGACGTTCGGTAAGATTGGTCGGCGATCGAATCATTCTAGTCACTTGCATTTCCACATATCGATAATTTTACGTTAACAGCGTGAGTAAATTCATTCTCGATATTCGTCAAAAATAAATAAATCCTCTACTGTCGTTAAATTATAAGACGATGCGTATCAATTACTTTTAGCATCGTAATTTCGAATCGTAGTCACTTTTAACATGAATTAAAAAAGAAAATAACATGCACCGTGTATAATAGAAAGTGGATGAAAATAGGATGAAATATAAATAAATAATATAGTGAATATATAATAATAATATATAATATATAATATATATAATAATAATATATAATATATAATATATATAATAATAATATATAATATATAATGTATATAATAATAATATAGAAATATAAATAGTGGATGAAATATCGATTTAAAAAAAAGTATACAGGGTGTCTCAAAAATGTCTCGTAATACGGAAATGGGGGGATCCTGAAGTGAATTGAAGTAACTTTTTCCTTAGCGAAAATGCAATCCGCGGCTTCGTTTACGAGTTATTAACGAAAAACAGTGACCAATGAATGAGAGGCAGGATCAGCCGTCGCGAGACGACCGAGCCAATCAACGAAACTGGGCTTTGTGCGCTCATTGGCTCGGCCGCCTCTCGCCAGCTGAGCTGGGATTCGACCGCCTCGACCGCTGGCGCCGTTGGCTCGGCCTTTAGCGCCGAGCGAACTCGCCTCTCATTGGTCACTGTTTTTCATTAATAACTCGTTAACGATGCCTCGGAGAACATTTTTGTAAAGGAGAAAGTTACTTCAAATGACCTCAGGAACCTCCCATTTCCGGATTGCGAGACATTTTTGGGAAACCCTGTACATTCTTTTCAGGAAATATTTCCATTGTGCGTTTATTAAGTAGAACGATCGTAACGATAAAAATTTGCATCGCGTTTTGCATGGTATCGGATTCAGTCGAGGCTATACTTTGTTGCAAATGAATTTTTATTTCTCCACTTCGTTGCAAATCATGTTTATTCGTATTTTTATTTTTTCAACGCGATATAATGATCGTGCGTCATGTTTCCGATGATGTTGGAACGGCGGAATGATTATTATCGTTAACGCCAACTATCGGATAGCTCCCGAAGAAAGCGTGATCTTGAAAACTCGAAGCGACGAGGAGCGACGAGGTCCATGCTGACGAGCGCGAAACGGGAATCGGCAGTCGGCATGTCGGACTGTTTGCAGAGAACTCGTGCTTTTTCGATCCGTCGGTCGGTCCCTGGCACTTTTGCGAAGAATGCGGTCACGGAGGCAGCACCGTGCCCGCCGAGCCGTCGTTCGCCTGCCTACGAATCTATGCATTAAACATCTCCAAACAGAGGAAATTTCACCGCGCCGCCTTTTACCATTTGTGCTCACCTATGGTTCTATTGCGACTCGCGGCAATAAAGCTCGAAGTGTACGAAGCGCGCCGAGGCTATTCAAACTTAATTCGATCGAGTATGATAATAGCCGACTGAATAATTCGACGGAGCTTTATGGAGTCCGTGAATGTATAATCCTCTCCGTGATTAACGCGCCCTTTACAAACAATGCGTGCACTTTGTATGCAAAGCAGCAGATTCCTCGAGCATCCTCGGTGGTAGACGAATCTCTAATTGGCAGGTTCTTTTCGCCATCGTTGTTAGATCTGCGGAAGAACCGTTCGATTTCGGTTGGTTCGCGCGGATTTAGCGTTGGTTCGGTAACGAGTTCTATTGGGTTGTCCGGAAAGTTCGTGCCGATTTTCGGTAGGTAGCGTGAGAGGCTTGACTGAATATATCACAATTATTGAAAACAAATGACATGTGTACATATTCTAAAAGAGATAACTTCAGTCATATTTGGAAAAGAGTTTGGTTATGATTCGTTAATTTTTATCAGTTTTGTACGCCTTAGAATATGGTGGTAAATAAAATGCATTATAGGCATTTAATGCTTTTCTTTTTCCGAAAGAGCAAAAATGCTGCACAAGCGGCAAATAAGATATGCGCTGTTTATGGCGAGGATGCTGTAGCCGAAAGAACTGTGCGGAAGTGGTTTGCTCGGTTTAACCCTTTGCAGTCGAAGTTATTTTAACGACAAAACCAAGACAGTACTTCTGACCTATAGTATTTCTACTTTTAATAATTATTTTCCTGTTGTGCATATAACGTTAAGCTTATTTGTTCACGCAGCTTTTTGCGCTTGAAACGATTTATTAAATATAGATAAATTTAATAATGCAAAAATTATACTGAAGAATGATGTAGGAATTTTCAGTGGCGCCTTAGAGTCGCCGTTCGACTGCAAAGGGTTAAAGCTGGAAATTTCGACCTTGAAGATCAAGAACGCCCAGGTAGGCCGTCCACCACAGACGATGATATGATTAGAACAGAAATCGAGAATAACCCACGCTCAACATTACGTCAATTAGCAGGAATGCTAAATAAATCACAATCAACCATCCGCGATCATACTGTGAAGCTTGGCTATGTAAAATCGGTACGAACTTTCCGGACAACCCAATAATTCGATCCGTTGATCTGTACGTTCCGTTCCGTGTGCATGTTTAGCAGCAATGGCACGACGATATTCGATCGGAATCGTAAATATCATTGTTATGAGAGATTATTGAACACAGAAGTTGCGCGCTTTTAAATGAGATGCGACGAGTCTCGCCGTTTCATTTGCCTTTATCGCCAGTGAAAATCGTTCGGATGGAACGTCGGAACAATTACGAGGCCGCGGGTTTAATGTATTTATGAGAAAAACGAGTTGATCCAATTAGAAATACGAAACAGTATAAGCATGGATAGAATTTCAAAATACAGTAATGTCTCTCTAATTGACGCTGAGATTGCGCATGAAAATGAACAATTTGGAAAGAGGAGATGCGATTATTCGAGCTTTGCGGTTTGTTTTTACAGTCGCGAATTGTTAACGATTATAAAAACCAGCTGCAAGACTCGAACAATCGTGTCTCCTCCTCCCGAATTGTCCATTTTTGTGCACAATCTGAGCGTCAGTAAGGGAGACATTACCGTACCGTTCAACTTATTTTCAACTTACTAAAATGACTAACTAAGAAACGAAATAAATCTGTAGGTAGCTGCTGTGTCTTCTGATTAGTGCAGAAAATTTTAGTTTTGCAGAAAAAAACCGTTGTCCAATAATCATCTGTACAGGTGTCCCAAAAAATGTCTCGCAATCCGAAAATGGGCGATTCCCGAGGTCATTTGAAGCAACTTTTTCCTTAGCGAAAATGCAATCCGCGACTTCGTTTACGAGTTATTAACGAAAAACACTGACCAATGAGAGGCGAGCTTGGTTAACGTGTGGCGGCTCAGCCAACGAGCGCACGGGGCCCAATTCCGCTCATTGGCTCGGCCGTCTCGCGCCAGCTGATTGCCGCGTCTCATTGGTCACTGTTTTTTCGTTAGTAACTCGTTAACGGTGCCTCGGAGAACATTTTTGTAAAGGAAGAAGTTGCTTCAAATGATCTGAGGAACCCGCCAAGAAAATTTCTTTTTGTTTCTTCCTTTCAAAATCATGGCGACAAAGCAGTCGATATGCACGTATTTTTCTTATTTTTCTGAGGCTTTTCAGTTAAAAGTTCACCTATTTGAAGAAGTAAACGCATAAAATTATACAGAGAATTTCGTTTATTTTTATTTATTTTATTACTTATCGATTCCTAGTAATGCATTTTCGGATCGGATTTTCGCTAAGGGAAAAGTTACTTCGAACGACTTCAGGAAACCCCTATTTTCGGATCGCGAGACATTTTCGGGACACCCTGTATAATACCTAACGACGACGATAACGGTGTCTCGGGCAGACTCGAGTACTCGAGCAGACGTTCGAAAGACGTTCGAATGAAATCGTTAGCTCTTGTTCTTACCCTGAGGCACTTTACACAGGGTGCGGTTTTGGTGGAACCGAGCGGCGGCGGCTTGGCCATATGCGGGAATTCGAATGGCCGTCTTCTGCGATCTATGCTGTAAGTGCCTCGTGCGATTCTTGGAGGAGGCCTGCGAGGCGTAACTCGCTGAGGCGAAGCTGCCGCGCGAGACCTTTCGGGTGTACCTACGTACGATCTGTCGAGTGTAGGTATGCGAGACCTTTCGGGCGAGAATGGTGGAGTACGAAGGGAAGAGGAAGCTACAGGATGTTCCTCGGGCGTGGTTGAAGAACGAAGTAACGACTCACCCCGCCGTAGTCGTCTCAAGTCTTCCGCTGAGCGAATCAAATATCGTTTACAGTTACAGTTAACGATGAACAACCGCGCGACTCCGTTTAGCTTTCTTCGGGAAAGCTTGTTCGTCTTCTGGTTTCAACGTTTACAATTATCCGACAGACGTCGTCAGCCAGAGTCACAGAATTGCGTAAAATAATGGCAACCTGAATTGCATTCGACGAGGAACTACGTTCGTTTTTCGTGTCAATTTCGTACAATTCGCGCAGCTTCCGAACGAAAAGCAGATTCTGCAGATTCTAAGGCCGTTCTACATAGCGGTTGCAAACGTTAACATTAACAATTTGAGTCGATAGCTGGTCTAGTCGACGCGTTAATCGGATCGGATCGGATCGATCTGAAGCTGCGATGGCGAACCTTTTTGAGAAGTGGGTCAAAATTTGTTCATTATTTTTTTCTTTTTTAGTACCAGCTCGTGGGTCACTGAGTCAGTGGCGTCACTTTTAAAAATTCTCTAAAAAGTTTACGTTTTCCTTTTGTCTTACAGCTTTTACCTTTGCAAGTGAAGAGCTAAAAATAAAGGTCGAGGTCAAAAAATTGATATAAATGATACCATGAATTACCGCGCCAGGTGACGTAATGCCTAGTCGACAGTCGGCCCTGCACTGAGTATTTGAATGAACAAGGAATAAAGAAAATTACATATATATTATTAGACATTATACATACAATATATATATGTTATTTTTTTAATATTTTTGATTATTCTCTCTTTTATGATATTAAAATATGTAAATTATGAAAATCAATATATACATACATAAATTTATGAAAATCAACGCGTGGGTCATTTAAATAGCCTGCGTGGATCAGTGTCTGGCCGCCCGGTCATTGACCCCCTGCCATCACCGATCTAAAGCGCATTTCCAAAAATTGATAAACGAGGCTCCGAAAGATTCTTACAGTTTCCTTAATTGGGAAAGTGCTATGGCATAATATCAAATATTAGGTAACAAATAACACATAAAATATCGTGAAAGTTTCTAGAAAAATCGCTGTTAGATCTTACAAACTCAACACATGACTGTTGGAGCAACGTTTCCCCAACTTTACAGTCATTATTTCCTTCAATCCCTACGCGTATTCAGAGTGTTTAACTTACATAAACCGCTTACGACGAACTCGCTCGAATCGTCCGTTCCCGACTGGTAAGAGCCAACTGAAATCGACAGATTTCAATCGTCGGAGAACAATTTCCGAGGAAATAATAAGTGCGCGAACGAATGATCCAAAATGTTTTTAAGTAGCAGCGTTGAATCGCGCTGAGAAAGATTTAAAAAAAAAGGTATAATCGAATCCTGGATTGCCTGAAAAATGTTCGAGTAATATTTCAATCAAATATTATCCTTATTTCACCCCCCTAAGAAAACGAGACGGAACGGAAGAAAAGAACAAAACAACACGCTTCGCGTAATCTTTAAATAACCACGAAATATCGTGGGGGAAAAATTGAATTATTCGTTTGCGTTTACACCCGAATAACGTGATCGAACGTACAATCTAAGCGCCGGGCCACGGCCAAGCCCCATGACAGATTGCCCGTTGGTATAGTAATAGGTGCGTGTGAAAATGGGACTGCCTGGGCACTACACTGGGCTGTACAATATCTTTCGCCGCTTTCCGTCGATCGGTCTTGAGTCGTTCGCCACGAAGTTTCGGCAATAGACCTGCGAAACATTTCAATGATCGCGCCGTAATCGCGGCGCGTGTACGCTACACAGCGCATCGCCTGCAACTTGCCAGCAAATTTCCACGTGGAAATTTTAGACAACGTTGCGTGATTTCTGGGATTTATACGACATTTGATCCAACACGATCTTCGCGCAATCTCTAATACTAATGCTAGTATTAATTAATACTAAGGACACAAGTAATATAAACTGAATGACGTTACTATATTCACACACACACACACACACACACACACACACACACACACACACACACACACACACACACACACACACACACACACACACACACACACACACAAAATACACTCACATATATATAATACAATAATAAAAATAATAATAATAAGAAATAAATAAATAATAATAAAAATAACAATAAAATAATATAACAATATATATAAAATAATATATTAGGTCGTTCGGAAAGTTGTTTCGTTTTTCATAAAAATTTCATTTTGTAAGGGTGTTAAAAAACACTCGATTTAGTATTTTTCCAAATGTAAAATTATAAGATTTCAAAGTTACCAGAAAAATGTCGAAAAGTTTGCTTTGACTCGTAACGTTAAAAAAATCATCTTTCATTTTCTCGCGAAAGAACGAAACAACTTTTCGAACGACATAATATATATATATTATTTTCATTAATATATTATATAATATATTTAATATATTTTCATTTTTATAATATATATATAATTTCATATATATATAATAAATATATATTATAAAAATGAAAATATACTAAATAAATTATAAATAAATATATTATAAATTATAATATTGTTTATACTATTATATTTTATTTATATTTTATTTATTATTATATATTATTTTTCATAATATATATATACATATATATTATGAAAATGGTATAAACAATAGACGCGTCTTCTATCATACTTTCCGATTTTAGCTTTAGGTTACGTACGGATCAGTTTCCTCGAGCGCAGAGTAGTATTCTTCGGAGCATTGCGTGCTATGGTTGCAAGTACACATTCTCCCTAGTCCCGCTTATCGTGTTCTATGACTGTGGAACGGTGAATTTGGAATTAGTTTGAATATAGTTCGATTTTCCTGCGCAACGTGCACCGGAAGGTTACATTTCGACTTTGACGAATACGGCGCGATGCTCGGTTATTCCGATTCGTTAACATGCCAAAGCCAACTGCTAGGCGGCGCTCGCCTTGATCCACATTTCTCGATCACAACTCGACGGCTATTTTCGCTGGAAAATCGAAACGGTCTCGCTTCTTTTATTTCGAAGCAATCGTCTCGGTTGCAGCCAGAGATGCGAGAATAATCGTATCTGAAGAGTCGCGCGAGCCGAGCCGAGCGTTTGAATTTTTCGAGTTCGATAAATCGACGAACTGTTGAAAAATAATACATTATAAAATAATATAAAAAAAATCCGAATAATTCGAATACTCGAACACGCTTAAGATTTCAAGACACGCGAGGATGAATATTTCCATTGCGAAAATGGATGAAAACGAATTATTAAATGGTGAAATCGAATCATTCGCGTGTTCTCCAATTTTCAAGTCGCTCGAAAATAAATAATTGCTCGAATTATTCGAGAATCTACATTCTACGTACTGCTATCGAGCACCGTACGAATCAACATATTTCACGAAATAAAGCTCGGGTATTCGAGTCGAGTAAGGGCTTTTTCGATCGACTCTCGTCTGTTTTCGAATTTCCGCCGGTCTCGGGTAGCTCGACGAATTCGAACGTTCGGCACGGCACGAAAGATCGAACGTTACCCGACTCATTGTCGGAATCCGATTTGGAATCCGAGTACTCGAATAAATCGAGCCGAGTGGTCCCGGTGTTGGAAGAGCGCGGCGTGAACGAGACCACACACCGCGCGGTCTTATTCAAATGAACTCCGCTTACGCAGGGACTATCGGGCTACCATAAATGTCTCTTCGCAGTTTCACGAGCATCTCCTTATTTTAGCTGAACCCAGTGACGTGCAACACCTCCGAAACGTACCGGAATTTATGCGGACCGAATAATGCGGCTCGGAAGCTCACCCTCGCCTCGCCTCGCCTCGGCGCGGCGCGCGTCTGTTATTTGTTATTCGAGCATACATTTGTCGAGCTAAGCTCGGTCCGAATAAACAGGGAAACATCTATGATGCTACACTCGGCCCCCGAGGCCGCCATTCAAACGGAATCGCACCAGCTATCTCTGTTTGATTCGCGATCATCCTCTGTGTACGTATGCTGGATTCTATTTCGAGTTAATGGTTCTCAATGTTTTCTGCCCCCGCGACATTCCGTACACGGAACTGCGGATTACATATATGTAGTTTTGCCAAGTCTGGTACAGCGTGTCCACTTTTTGGTACAAAGACACCGGATCCACTGTTTCCTCGATCTCCATTATTTCGACGAGAACGTGGATTGCCGTGTAAAGCGTTCGTTTAACATTTTCTTGCGGATTTACGGAGCATGAAAAACAGCTACCTCGCGAAAGTAACGACATTTATTCAGATTTTTAACAAGCGTGATTTGTAACATTTGTCGTAAGTGAATTGAATAAATAACTCATAAATGTATCTTTACGATACGAATAATCGTAAATGAAAAAATTAGCGACCCGTTTACGGGCTCCGTGAACCTACTGTTAATTACGTGACGCTACGACAATGTGATTTTGCTTTTTCGATCTTTCTATTCGAACAGGTTCTTCGTGTTAACGCAGCGTTTTGGGAAAAATAATTCGTTTCCATAACAGCAGAATTTCGAGAAGAGCGCACAGGACGTGAGCGTCGAAATTCCATTTTTCTTGCTAAATTTGCATGTCTCTCCTGGGCCAAGGAGTTATAAATATTTCAGTCGACGCGCGGTTTCGAAGCTTTCGATAACGACGAAAACGAGGAGCGGGGGCACAATGCCGATAGCTGGTTCTTCCCCTGGGGCAAGGAATTTCGATCGACCTGACCGCGCGCACCGCCTTGTCCGAACACACCGGACGCGGCACGTCCGCGTCCAATCTGTAATTCAAATTTCAAGTAAAATTAATTGAACGCACGTCATTCTTCACGTTCCGCCTGACGCGGCGCGGCGCGGCGAGGCGCCATTTTTCGATATTTCATTCTATGTATACTCATTGATGGATTGCGTCTCCGAGCGACGCGACTGTCGCGCGTCGCTTCCATCGAGAATACCAGTCGACGATTGTCCGAAACATTTGGAGAACGTAACTCTTTTTTATTCGTTCGAATTTTTCTGACCAATTGAATTACATCAATTGAATTTACTGCACATGTCGCGGACCAAATCCCGCGAAATTTTAACCCTTAGCGCTCCGCGCGTTTCTCGAGTACCGCCTACCAGCAACTCCGGCACATTTTTGGAGCGGAGCGCCTGAGATAAAGAATGTCATATTTTGATGTGACATTGTTATAATACAACTCAATTTTCAATTATGTTACAGATCTTTGAATTTGAAACGTTGATCGTTCGACGGTCCGATCTCGACTCTTCGATTGTCTGTTGGTGACACTCTTCCGTGGCAACCCCTATCTTCCATTATTTTTTAAGGAGTTGTTCACAACTTTCACATTACAGCGACTTGATTTGGACAAGTCACCGTAACAATACGATTATTCGAGCGTCGCGGCTCATTCTTATAGCTGCCGATTGTCAACAATTATAAAAACGAGGCGCGAGGCTCGAATAATCGTATTCCCTCTACCCAAATTGTCCATTTTTGTTTACAAACTAAAGGATAAATTAACCCTTAGCGCTCCGCGCGTTTCTCGAGTACTGCCTACCAGCAACTCCGGCACATTTTTGAGATAAAATCCTGAGATAAAGGCAGTCTTATTTTGAGCGAAAAAGATTACACGTCCTTGTGAACGCATTTGATTTTATTTATTTCATAAATATACATTTTCCTATTGTAAATAAAAGATAAATTTTAAATTTTGTAATTCACCATGGTGTGATATCTTTGGTAACAATCTTCCACGCGCATTCTGGGTTTACTTCGACAAGTGTCACAGTATTCACTTAGTCAAATAGAGTTACCAGATATTTCTTTCAAGTTTAGAACATTTTCTGCCTAATTGTTGGTTTCCTTTATAATTTCATTTACCAATTCGTCCGTGGAAAATAATTTACAATATTGCATCGGCTGTTCAATGTTTGTAGGAACTTGTGGTCCAATGACCTGTGGCAATACACTAAAAGCTATTCTATCTGGAATATGTAATTCTTCCGTAACATCGCGCCATTCATCCAAGTCTTACAACGAATCTTCGCTTTCACTTTCAATAATTCTCATTCTTCGTCTCTTTGGTAGAATAATTTCGCTACTACTACTCGAAATGTCAGAATCATAATCAACATTGTCTTCCACAATGTCTTTTAACTCTTCGAAATCAAATACGTCTTCGGTATCACACGGCTCTGAATTCTCATCGTAATATTTATT
The DNA here is from genome assembly GCF_051020955.1 of Megalopta genalis. Classification (NCBI taxonomy): domain Eukaryota; kingdom Metazoa; phylum Arthropoda; class Insecta; order Hymenoptera; family Halictidae; genus Megalopta; species Megalopta genalis. The sequence goes on along the minus strand of NC_135019.1, from coordinate 15,670,974 downwards.
TTTCTCCACGTTGCTAATCATAGGAAAGGTCAAAAAATGGTTTAATCGTAATGGTACAGACTTAGCACGTTTTAGCTACAGATAACAATTGCTAACGCCGACGATAACGTATGCTAAAAATATTTGGCTCCGCAGCGGAGCCTTCGGAGTTACGGAACAAGTGACAAATGTCTCCGTAGCGGAGCCTTCGGAGCGCTAAGGGTTAATAAACGCATTTCAATGATTTCCCCGATGCTGGTACAATAAATCAGTTGATTTTGTATCAGTTAATTTGATTTCCATCGAATATCGGGTCGAACGGGATCGATTTGGGAAGCATGAGTTGTTCTCGGACAGCGCGAGCGATCGTGGAAAGCAGCTGGTGAAGTCGGTGAATGAGTTAGTGCCTCGAATCGTGTATGGAAGACTAATCGACGATGTAGACCGCGGGGAATCCGGTTCGAGGGTAAAAGGGACCAAAGCCACTAAAACGGTCCTATTAAGCCTCCCTGCGGTAACACAATCGAGCTCTCTCGCCCATTCTCGCAGAATGCTGGCAGCCAGCATTTCGTGGAACCAAGTTCATTCTGGGTTCGTTCACTGGAAAAGAGAGATCCGAAACGATTTCACGGTTATCGGTGCACTTTCGTTTCCCTTTTCAACGAAATTTATTAACGAAATTACATGGCACTTTTGTCGGATATAATCATATAATTATAATATTTCGGACGATAGCCTATTCTGTTCGCGGCCCGAAGGGATTTCAATGAATTAATAGGTCGAGAGTTCTTAGACATTTCTGGACAATGATTATTATTAAATTTCCTTGTTATTACGAAGAAATATTTTACACGGCGAAATTAATATGTTTCTTATAGATTCTATTAGATTATTGTATAATGATCAATAAAGATAAAAAAGAGTTTGTACGAAGATCCGCAGTCTATCGGTACCAACGTCTCTTAAATATGATAAAATCAATACATAATCGCAATCGTGTGGTTGTCGGATTCTATTCAACGTCGGTTGAAACGCCGGGAATCTAATTTACAATCAATTCATTTTGTAATGTTAATGTTTTGTGTAATGTTTTTGTTTCCTTTCAGGTTCTTTAAGTTAATGGATGATTTTACGTCTGCTTGCGGTGAAGGTCAGTCTGTTCAACTATTTTTTTTATACCTAATTTTGACCGGGAAACCCTTTAACATTATTACTAGACTGCGGATTTTATGCGATTATGATAAAATCGAGCAGACGACTGCGTATAAAAAAAAAACAGTGGAGAGATTTAAAAAAACGATCTGAAAAATATCCATACATCGTCTTCGACATATTAAGATTATTATTTATTTCACCGAATCTTAATTGTTTCGCATTCCCTTCGATTAGAAAATGCGTTTAACGTTTCCAGCTGCGTATGCAATTTTTGAATCTTAATACATTGAAAACCATTGATGTACGTTTTTTTTTCTTTTTATAATCCCTTCGTCGTGCTTCGAATAGGATAGGTTTGTCCGAAGTTTGACGATGATGCAAGGTACACGGGGGTCTTGCGCGAACTTGTTTGTCATTTCTATTCCATCCAGCAACTAAAAAAGATCGTCTATCGATTTTCGGAACGTTGTTGCAAAGGGGAGCTTCGATCATTCAAATCCATGGTATATACTTTATTATATAATTAATATATTATATATTAATATACTATATATTATTATATATTATATACTATATATTATTATATATTATATACTATATACTATATATTATTATATATTATATACTATATACTATATATTATTATATATTATATACTACATATTAGTATATATTATATACTATATATTAATGAGTATTATACATTATATGGTATATACTTTATTATATAATTAATATATTATATATTAATATACTATATATTAGTATATATTATATACTATATATTAATAGTATTATACTTTATATGGTATATACTTTATTCACGAAACTGTTCAACGAACGATGCAAGAATTTGTATTATTTTCAAGGAGAACAAGACATGTCTTCTCGGTTTCTCGCTCGCTATATCATGTGAAACGTGTTACAACACAACGACACCTTTGTCATTGAAATGAAAACTTCTGTCATTACATTCTGTCGTAAATGTCTAAACAATTGTCGACTGTCTGCCTCTACAACGGTGTACGCGCAGCTGAACGAGATCGACGCGTGTGCGCAAAGTTCCTAGAAAATCGGTGAGCTTCAGGAATCGCCTCGAGAACTACATATTCTCGTTAGTTACACCAGCAAATTTCATTCATTTCTATCGATTCGTAGAGTGAAAGTTATTTTGTAATATTAGGATGTCCTACAAGTTCTTTCCGCGCCGCGCTATGAATGACTCCAACTGACTGCGTTTATACATATAAACACGCTGGCTTATCTCTTGACTATTTAGGGTATCGGTTTCAGACGTCTCAGAGCTCTTTTAGAGTACGTTTCGTTGGTGACAAAGCTCCTTATAAAATTTTTCTGAGCCGTTCAATATGAGTAGCCAAAAGAAGCATTTTCGGCATGTTATGCTTTAAAAAAAGTGATAGGGCAAAGGACACTGCAAACGAGATTTGTACCGTTTACAGTGACGGTTCTACGACTATTAGGACAGTCCGCAATTGGTTTAAGAGATTTAGAGCTGGCAATTTTGATTTGAAAGATGAAGACCGCAGTGTCCAACAACGACGGACGCGAACTTTATCAATTATATGCTCGCTGAAAATCCGCGATATAGCGTGCGCGAGATAGCGGATGCCACTAACATATCCAGGACAACGGTACATAAGCATTTAATCAAGTTGGGATATGTGAATCGATTCGAAGTTCCACACCGTCGATAGGTATTGACACCAGCCTTATGAACCGCGTCTCTACGTGCGATTTGCTTCTCCAACGACATGGCAGAAATCCTTTCCTAAAGAGGCTTGTCACTGGAGACGAGATTTGGATTTTATACCAAAATGTGCATCGAAAACGAACGTGGTCGAAAGGAAATAGTCCCTCAATTGTTGCGAAGCCAGGACTTCATCCGAAGAAAGTTCTTTCGTGCATTTGGTGGGGCTGGAAAGGTGTAATCTACTACGAGCTCCTTCCTCAAGGTGAAACGATCGATTCAGCTAAATATTGTAATCAACTCGACGAATTGAAAGCCGCCATAGCAGAAAAACGGCCAGAATTGGCGAACCGACGCGGCGTCGTTTTTCATCGCGACAACGCAAAACCGCTTGTTGCGTTGTTCGTAAGACAAAAATTATTGCAATTTGATTGGGACGTTCTACCTCATCCTCCGTACTCCCCAGACATTGCTCTGTCCGATTATTACCTGTTCTTCTCGTTAAAAAATTCTCTCCGTGAAAAACGGTTTAAATTCGTAAGCGAAATAAAAACGCGTCCTGATCAATATTTTGCAAATAAGCCTCGACAATCTTGGAAAGACGGCATAACGAGGCTTCCTGAAAGATGGAGGAAGGTAATAGAGCAGAACGGTTCATGTATAACTCAATAAATCAACTTTAACACGTTGACTGCCGCGTCACCCTTATTCGGGTGACAGTAAAAGTTCTCATCAAGCCACGTCATCGTAATTCGGGTGACGCTGATTTGACTACTTACAAAGGATTTCCGATAATATTTCAACAAATATTCTACAAGAGGTAACGAAACTATTGAATTCTTATAAAAATGGTTTATTAAAAAAATTATTCGCAGTGTATAACATTAAAACATTCTCTGCAAAGTTGAGGTTGATCAGGACAGCTTGGACAAAAAGTTGTTTGTTTTTTCAGATATGCTCGTGCCTCTGATCGGTCCATTTCGTATCTTTTATTTGAACTGTAGCTTCCTCGGTATCATCAACATTTCTTCCTTCTTCCATGACCAATTCTCGTAAAATCTCGTCAATAGTATCTGCATAACATTCATTATCACTAAGATTATATTTATCAGTATCCAAATCAGAATCTGACGATGTAATTTTATTTATGCTTCTCCTTCCGGGCAATCCGATCTCTTTTCATTATTGAAAAAAATAAGGGCAGAGATTTTAAGTTATACCATTCGATACTCGGCAAAGATTCCAACTGTTCATGCAGGATCAGAAACAGATATGAATTAACAGCGCACGCTTCCTATAGCGGCACGGGTGGCCTGTAGGAGATTTTGTTGTAAATACGCGTGGCAGTCAACGTGTTAAACAACAAATATCGTGTAATCATTTCGCATCAGAAAAAAGGAAAGAACGTATGGGGCACTCTAATATTTAGAGAATTCGGATATCGTAGGTGAGATAGGATAGCAGAGGTTCGTTCCAGCACGTGTATACGGCGGTAGCCGAATCTCGCGGTTTAGCGTGGCATGGTAGCAATGGTACGAAGTCGAAAGTAAACCACGCGCCGCGAAAGCTCGCATAATTTCTCGGGCAGAGCGGCGCGGCGGCGCGGCAGAGCAGTTCCGTTGGGCAGGCAAGGTGAGAGATAACTAAGCCGAGTCGATTTACAGTGGCCGGTGATTTATCGGCCTTGGAATGCGAGATGTCGTTAATCGTGTTGCACGCACCTCGCGGCCCGCCTATGGCCTGTACGCGGGGCGCATGCGCGCGCGCGCGCCTCGACGCCGAGAAGAAGAGTCGTGTATGTTTACGAGTGTTTATGCTTGTATTCGGCGGCCGATACCGGCGAACGTTCGAACTTGAATCGTTCGATTGATTTAAGGCGGCAGTAATCGGCCGACTGAAAAGCCCTTGCGCGCTCCGCGTATGTACCGTGGATATTTTCGTGTTTATGTACAAGCACGGGCGAACGTTAAGGTCCTTTCCCGTTTCAACGGCTCTTACATATATTTCCAGCGGTGTTTACGTTCTTTGCTAGAAGTCTGGGGATACGCGAAAGGAGAGCCATCCACCAGAGGCTATTTGAGCCGACGTACCTTCCGCTTATATATCATATTGCCACATTAACCACGTCGCTTCGGGTCGTACTTCGCGACTACTCTAGTAGCCCGAAAACGAAAACCAACCTCTGCGTTCACCGGGGAGTAGCCGGTACGGAGCAAGGAGTGGGGGAGTAGGGAACAGGGAGTAGGGAGTAGAGAAGGAGGGGGTAGGGAGTGCCGTGCGATACTGCCTACTGCCTAATATCCTTATTTTATTTTCATCTACATATGTCGTTTCAGAGCTGTAAATCAACGTCGAGACGTGTTTTCACTCGATTGTTAACAGAAAATTCGCGCCATTTCATTCCGTCGTCGTAGAAACGCCTGTTCAAGCGCGCGGTTCGAGGAATTTCTTCAAGGAATACCCTAAGAGTACGCGTACATGTACTTGAACGCACATGCGTACAGCGCATATTTGATTTGGTTTTAGCAGGCATCGTTATTAGGATTCCAGATCGATAACATTGATCCGCGGTTCGCCTCGATTAACCCCTTAACGTGCACGCTCGAGTTAACTCGAGCGCGCTAAACTGGCCAAACTGTGCACACTCGAGATAATTCGAGCGGCGTTGTACTTTATGTTGCTATAATTTTTCATACTCGAATGCAATCGAGAATTGAAAATAACAATGTGAAAGCAAAAAAGAAAACATTCGTTTTATTGATATTTATCATTCACATGGAATTGTAAGCTATAACACTTACTTATTCAAGTATAAAATATATCCTTTCTTTACTTATCACTTACGACTTATCTCTCCCTTGGGAGCCGCTTTCCGACAGCGTATTCATATTCAGATTCTGATTCGCTCATTTTTCAATATATATTTTACTAAAATATAATGTAAAATAAAATATAAATATAATAATAAATATTATAAATACTAGTATTGTTATTATTTATGTTTTAAAAGTATAAATAAATATTTTTACTGATAATAATGTTTATTCTGAAATGGGAATTCGAAAAGAAAGATAAAAAAAGTCGATGTGCGTGTAATATTACAATATTCGACTACTTTCTGCAATGTTATCAAAATCCAAAATTGCAATAAAAATTTTGATTATTTTTGTATTTTTGTAATTCTCTTGCCAAGACAACGTTCTAAATTGTGTTCTTTTACATTAAAAAAAATTGATTTTTTTTGGCCGGCCTTTTTCAAACAAACTGTGCATTAAGGGGTTAATACTTAACGATACATTCGATAAGCAGCACACGCGTTCCACGTGAATCGTAATCGGTAATCGATAATCAGTTTCGCCCGGCCCGTCAATTATAATTGATCGAGGAATTCGTTTCGGCCGATAGCGTATCGATCGACACGCTGCTTGTTATATTATTATCATTATTATCGGTGAAGGATCGACGTCTCTGTTGCGTTTTGGCTCCTGCGGAGAATTGTTTGAGTTCGTTTGTCGAGCAGCAGGGCGTCCCCTACGCATATCTTCCTCTTTCCCGAGGCCATCATCCGCGCTATGGGGAAGTAGTCTAGATTTCTCAACGTATAATCGCGTGTTTAGATTTTAGTGGTGATAACGGTTTTCATTGCGAAACAACGATTAACCCCTTAATGCACAGTTTTTTTTTTAAAAAGGCCGGCCAAAAAAAATCAATTTTTTTAAATGGGAAAAAACAATTTAGAACGTTGTCTTGGCAAGAAAATTACAAAAATATAAAAATAATCAAAATTTTTATTGCAATTCTAATTTTCAGAATATTACTATTATTATTATTATTGTTATCATTATTATAATTATTATTATTATAATATTTTATTTTACATTATATTTTAGTAAAATATATATTGAAAAATGAGCGAATCAGAATCTGAATACGAATACGCTGTCGGAAAGCGGCTCACAAGGAAAAAGGAAATCTAGGAAAAAGGATATATTTTATACTTGAATAAGTAAGTGCTATAGCTTACAATCCCATGTAAATGATAAATATAAATAAAACGATTGTTTCTTTTTTGCTTTCACATTGTTATTTTCAATTCTCGATTGCATTCGAGTGTGAAAAATTATAGCAACATAAAGTACAACGCCGCTCGAATTATCTCGAGTGTGCACAGTCTGGCCAGTTTAGCGCGCTCGAGTTAACTCGAGCGTGCACGTTAAGGGATTAAACGAAGAGCATTGTTTTTATGCGACGATGGCCAGGATTAGTGTAAATCAGGGGTGTCAAACTCGCGGCCCGAGATGAACATTTTTGATGTCAAGTATCAGGACGTAAACAATAATTTAACTTTATATATGTTTATTACAATGTACTAGTCAAAATAAAAATATTTGTTTCTATGAACATTGATTTTTTTTTGCGGCCCACCTAAAGTTAAGCATTGTTTATTTGGCCCAAGTTAGCTTTTGAGTTTGACACTCCTGGGGTAAATGGTACGCTTGCACGCAGCCGCGATATTTTAGCAAATTATGTTGAAATGCAATTCTGATCGTACCTGAGCCGAGTTCTCCTTCGAACAGAATAAACGAACGTAGAATCGCTCTCGATCGGCGATGAACCGCGCTACTCGCGCCCGTCGAAAGGGATATTAATTACACGCCGCGGTCGGAGGTTTGCCATTGCAGAAGCTGGAGATGTATTACTCGATATTTAATCGTCCGCGAAAGTCGATACAGCGGATCAGAAAGGTCTTAAGGTCATTAGGAATCTTTCCGAGGATCGGTTTATTTGTCTTTGCCAGCCTTAAGCATGTCGGCGAATCGCGAGACGCGAGCCGCGAGACGCGCACCGCCGCAGGGGTGCTCGCTCGCTCGCTCGCTCTAGATTCGCATTAGATGCCGACGTGTTCTCAGAATATTCCCGTCTTCTGCAAGATATATGTTTCTGCGTATGCAAAAGAGAGATGACCCTGTGATAGATAGGAACGTGGAATGATCTTACCTCGCTTGTTCTCCGCGTGTAAAGCCGGGCTTTTACCATCTATTCAAATGGCCAACCGCCATTCCGGAGTTGCCACCAACTTACAATTCCATCGAAATTTTCGCCAATCGATTAGTCTACGTTCGCGTTGTCTAATGATCACGCCGTTAATTAAGCTGTATCTTTCGTCGATTAAATGTCGGTGGAGAAGTGAGACACGAGTCCGATAAGATTAGAATACGCTTACTTTTCTCAGCTTGTTTTAGGTGTTCGATCAACTTTAACGCTTGTGAAGCGCTATCGTATGTATAACTTGCTCGAACAACACGATAATACAGTAATGTCTCTCTAATCGACGCTCAGATTGTGCAGAAAAATGGACAATTTTGTAAGAGGAGATACGATTGTACGAGCCTTGTGGCTCGTTTTTTATGATTATCGATTGTCAACAATTATAGAAACGAGCTGCAAGGCTCGAATAATCGTATTTTTTCTCTTTCTCAATTGTCCATTTTTGTGGACAATCTGAGCGTCAATTAGAGAGACATTATTGTAATCTGAGCGTCAGTTAGGGGACATTACTATATCTCTTGTTCCCAAATTGTCCACTTTTGTGTACAATCTGAGCGTCGATTAGGGAGAATTTACTGTACAAATATCTATAAAATTTGGTAAATTTCTGTAATTCGGATAATTTTCTGTTTCAAATAAAAAACGGTGAAACTTGTCCGAGTATCTAACACATTGTAGAAAATATATCAGTATAACAATTTTTGAAGTCGCATATCTGCCAGAAAATTAGCCTAAACAATCTTAATAGATCTGTATATTAATGCGACAAACGTGGAAACTTGAAAATGCCGATACTCGAAAACTGGCGAATTTGTTGCACGCGTGAGAATATACGATTATTTGAATAATAGACAATCTAAGCGTCAATTAGAGAGACATTACTGTACTCGAAAAATAAACGATACGATCATTCGATCCTTGCGGTTCATTTTTATAGTTACGAATTGTCAACAACTATAAAAACGAGATGCGAGGCTCATTTTTTATGGTTATCGATTGTCAACAATTATAAGAACAAGCTGCAAGGCTCGAACAATTGTATCTTATCTTTCAAAATTGTCCATTTTTGTGGACAATCCGAGCGTCAATTAGGGAGACATAACTGCATTTGGTGTAATTCGAGTTTTCAAATACAGTAAATTCTCCCCAATTGTCCCTGAGCTTGTGAACAAAAATGGACAATTTGGGAAGTAGCCGCGAGGCTCGAGTAATCGTATCTCCTCTTCTCAAATTGTCCATTTTTGTTTACAAGCTGAGGAACAATAGGGGAGAATTTACTGTATCGATTATTATGAATTTGTGGGAAGAATGGCTACGCAAATTGCAGAGCTGCGAAGATATCGGAAAAATTTCACAGTATTGCGACATCACTTTCAAATTAATTGAAACTATTAAAGGAAGGAATGCATTCGCATCAGTCTTCTGGTTTTTCAATAACGATTTATTCAGGAAACGATGTCGATAGACGTACAGTAAGTAGATAGTACAGTAAGATAGACGTACAGTCTTAACTGACGCTCAGATTGTGCACAAAAATGGACAATTTGGGAAGAGGAGATACGATTGTTCGAGCCTTGTGGCTCGTCTTTTATGATTATCGATTGTCAACAACTATAAGAACGAGCTGCAGGGCTCGAACAATCGTATCTCCTCTTCCGAAATTGTCCAGTTTTGTGGACAATCTGAGCGTCAGTTAGGGAGACATTACTGTAGTTCTAATTTACTTTCCACCGAGATTCGAATAAATGGTAATTTCGAAAAGATCGCAACAATTTGATAGAATCACGACAGTCGACGAGTCTTAAATACATAGTGTTTGTTGCACTTTAACCCTTTGCACTCGAAGCCATTTTAACTCTAAATGCAAGATGGCTTTTCCTGACCTACGCTGCTTCTATTTTATACGACTTGGTGCAGTTAAAAATGCACCAAGTATAAAAATCGAGTCTTGTAATTTATAGAACACTTACTCTTTTAGCGGCAGTCTCTTAAATATAAACAAACTTGAGATAACGTAAACATTATTTTGTATTTTGATATAAGAATTTTTAGCGGTGATAACGTAAAAATTATTTTGTAACATGATATAAGAATATTTTTTTAGCGGTGCCTCAGAGTCACCACTCGAGTGCAAAGGGTTAAACATGGAAACTTTTGACAGAAGCATGTACACAGTTTTAGTTTACAAGACAATCGTTTTTTCCCTTACACGATTGTTTCAAAAGAAAACGATTCGAAGTATCCTGTAGTTTCGATCGTTTCGTACCAAGAGATTTATAAGATTAGCTCCGATTTCCGTCGGAAACGATTTCGAATTCGGCCGCGTTTTGCGCATCGCGTCGCGCGCCCTGCCGCATCGTTCGTATGATACTCTTCAATTACGGTTATTTTTCACGATTCTTTCGGCATCAGGGGCATAATTTCGCCTGGCCCGCTGATAAATATGCCGGCCTTATTGTATGGCAGAGCAGTGAAACGTTCAGACCTCGCTTCTGCGTATAAATGGCGTCATGTTTCCGCGAACGATCTTCTTAAGAGGCTCGCGAAGGTCAACCAACATATCGCATGACCTCCGATGGCCACTTAATTCGGAGTGTAAGACGAGGTGAGAGGCCACGAAGTGGATCCAAAGTGTTGCCGTGTACTCGCGCACACGGCAATTGGTACGCGCGCGCGCGCGCGCGCTCGCAAGCGGGGAAAAGGAAAATTTGCTCTCGCATGGAGATGGAGAGAGAGAGAGAGAGAGAGAGAGAGAGAGAGAGAGAGAGAGAGAGAGAGAGAGAGAGAGAGAGAGAGAGAGAGAGGGAGGGAGAGGGAGTGAGAGAGAGAGAGAGAGAGAGAGAGAGGGAGGGAGAGGGAGTGAGAGAGAGAGAGAGAGGGAGGGAGAGAGAGAGAGAGGGAGAGAGGGAGAGAGAGAGGGATAGAGAGAGAGAGAGAGAGAGAGAGAGAGAGAGGGGAAGACAGAGAGAGGGGGAGAGAGATAAATCGACGGGCAAAAGTGGTAGTAGGGTCGGTCACGCCGACTCACGGCGCTCGTTATTACCTTAGCGACTGCTCCCATCGTGGGTTCGGCCCTTAGAATGAGCGGCGCGGCGCGGCGCGGCGTGACCCAGGCGTTCCTCAAACTCGAATCGTCGTGAATTCGTCGCAGCTTTTGCTGGTAATTTGCGGTAATATTATAATCAGCCCCTTGCTGCGTTCGAAAGGGCGCCCGAAAAGCCGGCCGAAAAGGCGCCGACCCGACCCGACCCGACCACGCCATGCCACCTCTCGCCGAATCGATGACCCATGAAATCGTGTACGTCTCACCTTACGCGCGATGCCCTTCCAATATTTTCGGCGGCGAGGATCTCGCCTCGAACAGACACTGTGCGCTCAACATTCTAAAGTGTCTCAAATATGTACCCGGTAATGCGCGCCACGTTATTATAGCGCCCGCGGTCTTGCGAGCGGCCTTGAAACGAAACGATCGCGATCGCGTTAGAGGGACTAGTTTACTAGAGAAATTTTTGCACGGATACAGCGATTGAATTGCTTCTTTAAAACTCGGCCGAATTTCGAAGGGATTATTCTGCTTTAGCCAGTTAGCTGTGGGGCGTCTCCTTTCCAGAGCGCGTTCCTATATGAGCCGTTTATTTTGAAAGCGGCACAAGTCACTTTAGCGTAATGAAAAGTGGTGATTTTGTAATGTTTATACGAAATTATTTGCACTGAGAAAAATATCAGTATCCCGAGATAACGAATACAAGGTAAATCTTCTCGAAAGTTAGCATCCATATTTTGAAACGTGTTAAAACACGCAAACCCTTAAATATATCGACTTAAAAACAAAGCGACTTATGCCACTTTCGAAATAAACGGCTCATATGTATGCGTCGCGAGAATCAAACCGTAACGAGTATACTCGTCAAACGCAAAGTGTCGCTGTTAAAATATTGCATCGAAAAGACGATTTTATTTTGTCAAATTAACAATTTTGTTACCAATATTTACGTGTTCACTTAATATTAACACTATGCCGTCCGCAGATCTTAGATATGATTCTTTTGTTTGACGCCGGCATAATAGCTTGGAAATTTTAGATTTTGAAAAAAATTTCGAAGATGGCGGTAATATAAATTCCTAAAATTAAGATATGTCATCCAAGAATTTTCGTACTTAATTCTTAGTTAAACAAGCATAATGCTGTAGTTAGTTTGCTGCCTTTTAACACCTAAGAAATATAGTTCAAATGTTATTTCAGTTTTTTAAAATGGCACCAAAGTGGCACCACCGGCATACAAGAGACAGTTTTTGCATGGCACCAGCGTGGTGACACCGGACGGCATAATAGTAACATGTACTACATACATAATAAACGAAAAACACAGGAAAAATCAAATACTTATAAAAGTTAAAAATTCAAATTGTAGAATGGTATTCAACGAAGCAAAGAACGATACATAATATAGCACTTTGCACGTCGAACACCAATATCGTGATTCTTTTCTAATCTTATTTTTATAACAATGTAAACACCTTGGTGTAGGATTGGCCTGAGAATATTCTAAAAATCTTGAAATTTGAGAACATACGAGTATACTTCTTAGTACACTTCTCCATGACGAGTATACTCGTCAAACACAGCTAACTGGTTAAAAGACGTCCGACTGCCTTCGTGATTCAATTTTTGTACAATCATTTTTTTTAAATCGTTGAATCGACTGATATTCTCGATAGAGAAAAGTTGACCTTTAATAATTTCTTTTTAACAAATATTCGCTAAGCGTATTAACTTCAGATTCTTCTGATAAACAAATGATTGGTTGTAATTATTAACCAGTTACAACTCCTTTTCAGAGCGCGCACTTATGTGTGTCGCGAGAATCAAGCGATGACGAGTATACTCGTCGAACACAGAGTAAGTGTCGCTGTCAAAATATTGGATCAGAAAGACGGTTTTATTTTATCAAATTAACTATTTTATTACTGATATTTACTTATTCACTTATCATTAACATATACTACATACACAATAAACGAGAAACGCAGAAAAAATCCAATACTTATAAAAGTTAAAAATTCAAATTGCTGCTATAGAGTGGTATTCAGCAAAGCAAGGAACGATACGTAATGGCACTTTGCACGTCGAACACCGATATCGTGATTTTATTCTAATCTTATTTCTATAACAATGTAAACACTTTCGTGTAGGATTGGTCTCGAAATATTCTAAACGTCTTGAAATTTGAGAACATGTTTTTGTTTTCACTAAAATTACAATTTAAATAGCCAGTAGTCACTACTTTTTACGCACGACGAGTATACTCGTCGCTAACTGGTTAAAAGACGTCCGACTGCCTTCGTGATTCAATTTTCGTACAATCATGTTTTTTAAGTCGTTGAATCGACCGATATTCGACCGTGTAAACAACAAATTTTAATAGAACATGTTTCTCCAATTTTTAAAGGGTGCAAAATTTAGAATTATTTATTGCGCGAGGAGGGTGGTGGGGAGAGAGAGGAGGATGTTGAAAAATATGCGGGAATTTTGGAATATTCTCGTCCGTAATACTTATTTAGTTGGAATTTTCCAATAGTTTTCATAGTCTAATAGTCTATATGGTGGTTTGTCGGTCAAACGACTGCTATAAACGATGCTCGACCCAAACGTTAAGTTCGATTCATAATCGTAATATTATCCCACATGTGTGTTGGCCCTTACGTCAAGCTTGAAAAACGTTCGTTTCTTTTGTTTCAGAAGACATAATCGGCGTTCATTGCACGCATGGTATAAATCGCACCGGATACCTCATTTGTAGGTTAGTACCCTTTCTGTTCATTCTTTATTAGCTGTTTATTATTGCTCGCCTTTACGCGAGTCGATTATTCGATTTAGTATTAATCGTAAGAGCGATCCTTTTCAATCGATAACTATTTGAGATATCGTTGTCGTTTCTAAATGCTATGTGCGCCTGTGTGTATACAAATTTATATCGTGATCATAAGCTCGATAGATGTTTCTTTTGATTTTGTCTCTATAAGTTTATTCGGTATTGGCCAGAGTAAACACGCTTACTATTTTTTACTTCCTTTTTTCCAGATATCTTGTGCAACAATTAGGGTGGGACCCTCAAGAGAGTTTAAAAGGCATGTGATTTTTATAGTTTTCTATTTCGGACGATCGTATTCGATACATATTTTTCAATCGATCAATCAATCAATCAATACAGGTTGACGTCTATCGTTAATCGTCCAGACTTAATCCAGAATCACTTGAAACTAATTCGTCAAACGTGGAAATAACAAAATACGACGAAAGAAGAATATTCTAACCAAATATTTCTTTAAGCTGTAAAGAATACTACAGCATCTCCCCTCCGTTTAATTGCAAAATTTGGCGAATAGAGCAATTAGCGGAGAGGGTACGCGATTCGGGTCAACGTCAACGCGAAAAACTGTCGAAAAACAATTCATCACTCTGTCGACATTTCGCACGGGCTACGATAAACTTTCGAGAATTTTGAACGATACTTTTCACGAACGTTTCAACTTGCTACAACAACAGAGTACAAGTATGCAACGTTGCCACTGTATCGTGTCTTTTTAGAATCCACGTCCAAAAAAATTGCCTGCCTTTTCGTGTCGTTACAGTTGTACAACCCCTCGACAACGATTTTCACGCATTCCCTTTCATTTCCTGCTAATTTGGGCAAAAAACGATGATTCGCGTTAATAATAATAAGTTCGGATGCGTACAGAATCGGTATACAAAGACTCCGTCGACGGTACTCTTCGCCCTTTGTCTCCTGTCCATTGAACGAACTACATCGAACAAAACCGGTTGCAAAAGAAACGCGCATCTTTGACGATTGCATTCGCGATCAAACGATTTCTTCTGTCCATGTTGCAGCGTTCGGTGAGGCTCGGGGCTACCCTATCGAGCGTCCGAATTACATAAACGCGTTAACCCGTTCGCCGGAGGAGCTGGTACCGACGGAAGCAGCGAATCGACCGAAGAGACCGGCCGAACAGCACACCGTCGTGGAAAGCAAGAAACGAAGAACGGAAGAGCCGGCGGTGCGCCCGATGGGTCCGCCAGGATACGTTCCGTTGCGTCGTTTCGCGAAGGACGGCTGCGGCCCGTTCGCGCCGCATCCGCACCCGCCGCCGCCGCTGCCGCCGTTCGGTTTCGCGGGCCCGCCGCACCGTTTCAGGCCCAGGCCGCCGATCCCGCCGTTGAGGGGCCCTCCTCCTATGTACGGGCCCCGGCCGTTCAGGTACGGACCACCGCGTCCAGCCATGCCTCCTCCGCCACCTAGACCAGGGTTCCCTATTCCAGGTTTCCCTCCCCCGCCTCCGCCGCCGCCGCCGCCGCCACCGCCGGGCCCGAATCGAACGGCCGGCGGGGCCCGACTCCCGCTTGGCCCGCCCGCTCGCCTACCTCCGCCGCCACCCCCTCGCGCTAGACCGCGATCCGCGATGCTGAAACACGTGCAGTCGCAGAAGCGAAAGCACCACGTGAGAAACGGCATCGCGTCGCTGATTAAGAACCGCGCCGGAATAGTCAGGCGAACCGGCCAACCGAACAGACTGCTCCCGAAACTGCTCAAGGAACAGGACTTCACCGTGGACACGTTCGAGGAGAACCTCCTGGCCGTCGCCGGGCAACCGAGGCGGTCCAAAGCCAGATTCAATCAGAGAAAGTGACGGCTCGCTGTCCGGCAAGCGTGACGTACTAATTGTAAGCGTATAATGTATCTATAGTCTACAGCGTAAATCGAACGAGAGTCGCGTCACGGTGTCGTCGTCCCCATGTGGCGCGGAAAGACTGGATGCGGCGCGGAACCGACGACGTCGGCGCGGCGGTGATCGATGGTATATGCTCCGACCTGCTTCGCGCGACTCGAAGGAACACGTCCTTCGATTACTCTTCTTTTCGTCCGTTTACGTTTCTGGATGCTGAGATCGTGCTCGTCCCCTGCGATCTCGAAATACGGACGATATTCGCCGTAATCGGTGTTACGGACTCTGGGGTCCTCAGGATCGACTGGACACAGGCGTGGGCGGTGTCGGATGGATGAATTATCTATCCTGGTAGGAACGTGATCGATCGGTGTCACTGAACCTGATTGTCGGCCAATTATTCGGGCTGCCTGTTAACTCGGAACTCTTTGCACTCGGAGCCACTCCGACTCGGGACATTTTCTCGGTTTCGGTACATTTGCGAAAAACGAGTCGGATCGGTCGCCGCTTCGGCGCATTTACGTTTTTTAGCTGCTCGTTTAATGCGAACGAGTTTAACGCTAAACCTACCACCGTCAAAATGACCGATTTTTTTTTATTTTACGATAGTACAAACTTTGGAGACTTCTTTAGATTATCGAAACAAGTCTCATGATTAAAACTTTACAAGATCCAAGTGAATTCTATCTTTTCACTCTTATGAGTCGATGCACGCTAATCGTCATTACAGGTCGGTTGGTTTAGCGTTAACATGGTTCTTAGAAAAAGGTTTTCCGTCACAGTTACCACCCTCGATGGCGAAACGTATGTTGTTATGAGACAAAAATGAATCCACATGGTTGTCGCCTCGTGGCATGGTAATTTTTTTTTTAGGTGATCCGAGTGCAATGGGAAATTAGTATTCCGTACGGGGAGTTTCACCTAAACCGAATCGTCCAATTGTCTTTTCTCCTGTAACTTGAAATCCGAAACGTCGATCAACGTAAGATAACACGAATAAATGTTTTGTTTTTTTTAAAAGATATTAAATATGACGTAATGCCCTGTGGAATTGCACCGGACAAATGATAGAAGATTCATTCGTATTTATGTATATAGTTTTCTTTGAGATAAACAGGTATCGCCCAAGGTTTGGGGATGATCGAATGATTTTTTTTCCATTTTCTAGCTTATAAGGAAACTAAATATATTCGCTATTAATTTATGTTAACATTTTCTTTTCACGTGACAAGTCTTATCATTTTCTTTGCCTTTATTGTTCATGAGAATATGTGTTACGTAAGAGAGGGTAGCAAATACCGGATTATGTACTGTGAAATGTCGAATTTTTAATCATTCGCAACTCGCTCGTTTCGAGGATCGACCGTATATCCAAATACTGCATATCCTTATTGTTTAGTCGATGCTATCGCGTAAAATATTTGTAAAAATTACTAATTCTCCAAAGTAAAAAAAAACAATAATGATGATCGATAGGGAATTGTGTAAGCTATAAAGTGATAGATAAATATCTACTTTGAATTCTTTTCGTCATTTGAACAATAAAGTTGCCAAAGATAGCAAACCTAATTTTACACGATGAGTACAAACGGAGAGAGAGAGAGAGAGAGAGAGAGAGAGAGAAAAAGAGAGAGGGAGAGTATGATTTTGACAACATTACATTAACGGAACCATTTTAGTTTTGAAGGAGGAGCGTGAGCCCATGCCTGTTGTCCATGCTAATGTACAGACTGTAATTCGATACTTATGAGAGCAATCAGGGAACCCGCAAATTCGGCAGATCATGAAACATTGATATACAACGGATCATAGGAACAAAAAAGTTACAAAAAGTTTCAAAATTCTGCCGAAATTTTGCGTGCCCTTATCCCTCCTGTTAGTTTGGTAATGGGATGTCGCAACTACTAGAGATAAGTAATTTAAACCGTTAATTTTAATTCAGCACCTGTTCTACGTAGGTTAAGTTTACCATAAACTCTTCAAACAGTGTATTTAAAGAATAAATGTAAAGAGAAACGTTATTAATGCTGAATATATATATATATAAATATATATATATATATAGTGCTTAACTTTTATAATGTATCTGAAATATGGTGAGAAGCAGCGGGAGAGGATTCCAAGTTTGTTATCAACGTAATGCCGTAAAAAGGTTTTCTTTTTCTAGAACGACGTTGCTGTTTGCTTCGGAACGAGCAAACAAGTATTAATTGTTAGTCTTCCGTTAAGTCGTTCGGAAAGATTAAAAACACGATTAATACAATTAGTAGTCGTCAGCCTGAAACTGTGCAAATTTTCCGGATGATCGAATAGTTTCGCGCTCTCCGTACAGTTTAGTATTTATCTTTGTTAAAAGCTCCATCGACTGTACTGTTTAACATACGGTAAGTTACTTAAATTTCGTTATAGATTTCAGTGTTCCGAGTTCCGAGGTGAAAATATATAAAAAAAATTATTGTACATGATCGGAAATAGAAGATTATTTCTCTCGAGAATGATAGTCTTGAGAACATTAGTCTGGAGAGTATAGTAAAGGAGGTTAGTAGAATTTGACTAGTCTGTAAAATAGAATTATTAGTACTTGTGCTCCCGAGTAACAATAATTTTGTTACTTTTCAAATAGGACTCGCGCTATCAATACGATCTTCCACTATTCGGATTATTTGATTATTTTCTCTACGATGATTGTTTGAATTTGACTAGTCTGTAAAATAGAATTATTAGTACTTGTGCTCCGGAGTAACAATGATTTTGTTTTACTTTTCAAATAGGACTCGCGCTATCAATACTATTTTCCACTATTCAGATTATTTGATTATTTTCTCTACGATGATTATTTGAATTTGACTAGTTTATAAAATAGAACTATTAGTACTTGTGCTCCCGAGTAACAATAATTTTGTCACTTTTCAAATAGGACTCGCGCTATCGATACGATCTTCCACTATTCAGATTATTTGATTATTTTCTCTACGATGATCATTTGAATTTGACTAGTCTGTAAAATAGAATTATTAGTATTTGTGCTCCGGAGTAACAATAATTTTGTTACTTTTCAAATAGAACTCGCGCTATCAATACTATCTTCCACTATTCGGATTATTTGATTATTTTCTCTACAATAATTATTGACTAGTTTATAAAAAATAGAATTATTAGTACTTGTGCTCCCGAGTAACAATGATTTTGTTACTTTTCAAATAGGACTCGCGCTATCGATACGATCTTCCACTATTCAGATTATTTGATTATTTTCTCTACGATGATTATTTGAATTTGACTAGTGTTTATAAAATAGAACTATTAGTACTTGTGCTCCGGAGTAACAATGATTTTGTTTTACTTTTCAAATAGGACTCGCGCTATCAATACTATCTTCCACTATTCGGATTATTTGATTATTTTCTCTACGATGATCATTTGAATTTGACTAGTCTGTAAAATAGAATTATTAGTATTTGTGCTCCGGAGTAACAATAATTTTGTTACTTTTCAAATAGAACTCGCGCTATCAATACTATCTTCCACTATTCAGATTATTTGATTATTTTCTCTACAATGATTATTGACTAGTTTATAAAAAAAAAAAAAATAGAATTATTAGTACTTGTGCTCCCGAGTAACAATGATTTTGTTACTTTTCAAATATAGGACTCGCGCTATCAATACTATCTTCTACCATTCAGATTATTTGATTATTTTCTCTACAATGATTATTGACTAGTTTATAAAAAATAGAATTATTAGTACTTGTGCTCCCGAGTAACAATGATTTTGTTACTTTTCAAATAGGACTCGCGCTATCGATACGATCTTCCACTATTCGGATTATTTGATTATTTTCTCTACGATGATTGTTTAAGGCGATTCCTGAAAGCTTATCGAAATTGTGCAAAATTTTCGTTGTCCCTAAATATTTCAAGTTTCTCAAGCGTGTGTAGACTTTTGTTAACCGACTGTGTATAATTTATTGAGAATTGCAGTTTATGTTCGAGTTTTACGTACAAACGATTTATCTTATTGTTAGTAGATCCGTCCCTCGATTTACGCGGTATAAATCGAGCCTGTTAGTATATAAAGAAAAACGGGAAATGCTCGGTAATGAACGAAAAGGAATAAATGTGACATCCGACAAGGTGTACAACGTTTGTTATTGACGTCGGTCCAGAACTTTCTCCGCCCCGAGCTCGGCCGAGACGCCTCGGTCGAGTCGCCTCGATCCGACAACATTTATACATACACATATTTTTGCTCTTTTCGCCGCTCTGCAATACTGTAAATATACGCTCTACTCTACACCGTTTCCCAATTTGTCTAATAAGGGACCAATATTTCAACAGTTTCAGCACGATGTTGTCTCTTAACAATTTACCTACAGGTAGATAATTGACGGTTGTTTTAAAAATATCTCCCAAAGAACGCTAACAATAATCGATATTCAATAAAAATTAATAGCGTGTTTATGTTATTCTTACTCGAAAGAAGCTCTCAATGGAACGGAAACGTTTTTCTTTTTCTACTAATTCTTGCCGATTTTTTGTTCGATAACTTGCGAAAATTTGCCAAATTTTGATGTTGTTCGCACGAAGATCGATCTAGTAATCGATCGGCAATCGATCTAGTAATTGATCGGTTTAGTAATCGCAGTTACAAAGCAACAAGCTGTCTAGGGTAACATAATTGAATCATCTTCCTCGGAATTACCATTCTCGAAAATATTAATGGATTTCCAGTAGGTAAAGTGTTAACAATGAGATCGTATACATTAGCAATGTGTCGGTGACAAGAATAATTAACACTAGGACTAACGAATGCGTCGATGCGATCGATTTCAAGTTTTCGAATTCTCGGTTCATAATATTAAACACGTTTATACGTGCGCATGTTACAATGAACGTTTTATCGAATCTAAATAGACACGTTAGTTAGTTTTATCATTTTTACAAGAGACTGAAAACAAGCGTTGCGAAGCGGTTCGATCTGTGCGATAGTACTGGTGTTAACAGATTCGTTAGTAATAAGTCAACTGTAAGGAATACCAGAAAGTCAATAGTATCTATTTCATGGAACAAAAGCATAAAAGTCAAGATTTATCGTAGCCATTATTATAATAGTTTTAAAAATCTATGATACTAAAGATGTCTTAATAAACACGTCAATAGTAATAGTAGTATTGCTCGTGAATCAACGAACCGACCCTAGTAGCATAATCTATTAAGTTCTTGTTGTTTCTATGTTTGAAAATTCTAAATACTGTTTGAACAATATAACGTATCCTTTTTTATTCGTAATGCCGAATAATATTCGTTTCGCGCTCAATATCTGTGACACTATTTAAAAAAAAAAAATGTACTCTAACTTTCAACCATTGTAATTGGGAAAGTTTAAACAACATCGAGAAACGAATTACAGGATTGTCATTTGTGTATCAAAATGTATGAACTTGTATCAGAAATAAAAAGTAATAACGTTTCTGAAGCCAACGAAAGTGGATCTTCGTCTGTATAGTTTCCACTTCTCCTATTGTTACAAGAATTATTGCTCCTTTTTGATTGTTTATGATAGGTATTATTGAACTAATTGTTTTCTCATATAATAAAGCAATTCTTAAAGTAAGTAGAAACATAAATTTTGTTTATTTACTGCACATGTTCTTTTGTATAATAAGCGACTTGAAATGTTTAATTCTGTATTTAATTTACGCCACACTCATTTTTTGTCTGTCGGATCCGTAAAGATTAAATTTGCTTTCATCCGAAAATATTACATCATTCCACCAACAGTTGTCTTTGTAAAAATATTCTTTTGCAAATTTAAGACCGACAGTGAAACACGGTGGTAGGAGTGTAATAGTGTGGGGTTGTATCTCGTCTGTAGGTGTAGGTGAACTAGTTTTTATCGATGGTATAATATTATAGGCAAAATGAAGTATTTGGACATTTTTTTTTTAAATTTAATTAGAAGTGCTATAAATATGGGTATACGTTCAGTTTTAAGTTTTATCAGGACAATGATCCTAAACACAAGGCCAGAATTGTACAGGAATATTTATTATACAATTGTCCAAAAGTACTGCATCCGCCTCCTCGATCGCCTGATTTAAGTCCAATTGAAAATTTATGGGATCAATTGGACCGCAAAATTCGTACAACACCTACAAAGACAACAACAGAGATGAAACAACGTTTCTTAGACGAATATAAACGGATTTCGCCGGATTATTTAAATAAAATCACCTGTAACATGCCCAAGCGATTACGTGAAGTAATAAAACAAAAGGGTCAACCGACAAAATATCAATATTACGATAACATGATTAAAAAGATTTTCATCTTATATAAAATTAATGTAATTCATTCGCTGTCCGAATATCTTTGCGACGTTAAATTTTGTCACAATCTTGTTCATCGCTTATTATACAAAAGAACATGCGCAATAAATAAACAAAATTTATGTTTCTACTTACTTTAAGAAGTGCTTTATTATATGAGGAAACAATCGGTTCAATAATACTATCATAAACAATAAAAAGGAGCAATAATTCTTCTAACAATATCGTGTCCGAATATTAATACGAGTCACTGTACGTCGTAAAATGATCAAGATCAGAAGATTTTGTAATGTAAACGATAACCGAACCCAGTGAATCTCCGTGATTCGGTCGACCGTATGAAACGAATCGTCGGTTCGTGTCCTGGGAAAACAGCTTGTCCGATGGGGTCGACGTCGAGCTTCCTTCCGGATTGCCGGTAGCCGTTCGGTGTCAGCTTCGCCACGTGGACAGGTATCGCGTGCGATGCACGCGCAATTAAACATTGACAATAGAGACGGTGGTACGTCTCGTCCCGCGCGTGTCCCGTTCGGAGATATTAAAGCGATTGAATATTCGGGCCCGGCGATGGGTCGCGCGCGTAGGAGTAGATGGGACCCGAACCCGAGGGTCGTCGCGTCTCTCGCGCGTTCGACCATATATCACGGATTGCCGTTGGCTCGCGTGGAATAATTCCAGGAGAAATTGCACGCGTCGTGCGCGAGCAACGCGAGGCCTAACTCTCGGCCTCGGCGATCTTTGCTGGCGGCTTTGGACTTTGGACTTGGACTTGGACGCGTGACGCGACTCGAAACAAGGAAGCACGTACATAAATCATACGCCTGCCGTATCCCGTATCCCGTATCTGTCCCCGGTGTGCACTGCCAAGTGAAACTTTAATTAACCCCCTCTCCGCGGCGATCCTATTCTTACGATCCACGGCATCGAAACTCGAAACAAATTATGCATCGAGGTCGAAATTGACGAAATCTGGACAATGTACTACAGTAATGTCTCCCTTACTGACGCTCAGATTGTCCACTAAAATGGATAATTTGGGAAGAGGAGCTACGATTATTATATACGTTTTTATAATTGTGGACAATTTATAACTATAAAAATAAACCGCAAGGCTCGAATAATCGTATCTCCTCTTCCCAAATTGTCCCTATTTCCGTGAATACAGTAATGTCTCCCTTACTGACGCTCAGATTGTCCACTAAATTGGATAATTTGGGAAGAGGAGCTACGATTATTCGAGCCTCGCGATTCATTTTTATAGTTATCGACAATTGTTAACTATAAAAACGAGCCGCGAGGCTCCCGAATAATTGTACAGTAATGTCTCTCTAATTGACGCTCAAATTGTCCACAGAAACGGGGACAATTTGGGAAAAGGAGATACGATTATTCGAGCCTTGCGGTTTGTATTTTATTTTATAGTTACGAATTGTCAACAATTATAAAAACGAGCCGCAAGAGGCTCGAATAATCGTATCTCCTCTTTCCAAATTGTCCCCGTTTCTGTGGACAATCTGAGCGTCAATTAGAGAGACATTACTGTACAATTATTCGAGAGCCTTGCGGCTCGTTTTTATAGTTAACAATTGTCGATAACTATAAAAATGAATCGCGAGGCTCGAATAATCGTATCTCCTCTTCCCAAATTATCCATTTTAGTGGACAATCTGAGCGTCAGTAAGGGAGACATTACTGTACTCACAGAAATGGGAACAATTTGGAAAGAGGAGATACGATTATTCGAGCCTCTTGCGGCTCGTTTTTATAATTGTTGACAATTCATAACTATAAAATAAAATGCAAACCGCAAGGCTCGAATAATCGAATCTCTTTTTCCCAAATTGTCCCCGTTTCTGTGGACAATCTGAGCGTCAATTAAAGAGACATTACTCCACAATTATAAAAACGGGCCGCAAGGCTCGAATAATCGTAGCTCCTCTTCCTAAATTGTCTATCTCCGTGGACAATCCGAGCGTCAATTAGGGAGACATTACTGTACTCTTCGTTTTCCTCGTGCCTTTACGCTACGACAACGAGTCACACCGGCGACGAAGACTTCGCGAACAGTCTACTAAACAAGAATATCATTTATTTCTCCTAAATCAATCGAAAGCTTGACTGTTGTTCCGCTATAGGAATCTAGGAACGAAAGTAAACGAACAGATTGAAGAAACAGAAATTGTCTCTGTTTCTATCAGAAAGATCACGAAGAACGAAGTAGCGCGAATCACTGTGAAAGAAACACAGTATAATGATCGATCGGAGATAGGAACTAAATAACGTTCGCAAATAATTAAACGAATGACGGAATACAGTAATGTCTCCCTTACCGATGCTCAGATTGTGTATAGAAATGAACAATTTGGGAAGAGGAAATACGATTATTCGAGCCTTGCGGCTCATTTTTATAGCTGTTGAGAATTCGTAACTATAAAAATGTACCGCAAGGATCGAATAATCGTATCTTCTCTACCTAAACTGTCGATTTTTGTAGACAATCTGAGCGTCAATTAGAGAGACATTACTATAGTTTGTAAGTTACTAGCCACACTGTGCGCCCACGAAAGAATCTCTCCCGAGTCTCCGTCGCGAAAGTTAAAAATAGACCTCTGCGATGGTATAGACATAGACGTTTGAAGACAATTTATGCGTCATCATCGGGCGAAGATCTGCCATTTGTTCTGTAACAATGCAACGATCCAATTTCCAAAAATGTCTCAGCTGGAGCGGAGAGTAATGAAGCACGGGCAAGCAAAAAGTTCGGCCAACGTGTGTGTGTGTGTGTGTAACGCAAACGCAAACGCAAACAAGTTTCCCCGGAGTGGGGGGGAGAGTAGGGGAGGGGGGAGATGGTAGGAAGCACGAAAGCTCGCGGGTCATTTGAGACGCGAGAGATCCTCGAAACCGAATTCTACTCCCGGCGCGGAAGGGATAGTAAATATTATCGACGGATACGGTTTGTCATAGCGCAAGTAGATCACGGGAATAGAAATGTATAAATTGTCAGAATCCGGGACGGAGCTTGGCGGGCACGGGGGCACGAGGGGCGCGAGGGCCGCGAGGGCGGCGGTGGTTCGCGAACCAAGGACAAAGTGGATGGCGGATAGCGGGAATTTGAAAAGTTTCCCGGAGGTGGAAAGATCGTCGCCCTTCTCGCTGCGATCCGGGATCGCGGAGGCAATCGGAAAGCAACTCCTCGACGGAGGATCGCGAGGAACAATAGTCCGGCTGGATCGTTGGTTCCTCGCCTCAGCTGGGGACAGTTGTTTTCCGGCTGGCGATAGCAGGCTACCTATCTCAACTAGACATTAGATTTATCGACATATTTTCTCAGTCTTTTGAGAGACTTTATTTAGTTTTGTACAACGACATCCGGCGCGCCCCGGCCGGCTCCCGGGACCCCGTTTCTCTCCCCATTTGCCTCGGCTTTGCTTTTGCTTTGCCCAGACTCTGTCGATGAAATCGCGCGGAAAGACTGCCGTTGTAAAAGGGAAAATAGAAATGTAGGTCCTCGGAGCACGGAAGGGGGAAGAAAACAAAAACGCCGACGGGGCCCGTCTTTCATGCTGCCGGTAATTAGAAAACGTCCGTGCGCGCGTTAGACTAATTCTAAGACGGATCAACGCTTCGCATAACGCGCTGCGGATAATAATTACAGGCTCATCAGAGAAATTTATTTAACCCTTCGGGGAGAACCGACTTCCGCGGTTATGCATTCTATCTATCTTTAAAATGATGATGTATCGCGCTAACAGTAATTGGAAAACGTTCACAGCAGACTGAAAAACATTCTACTTGATGATTCCGAGGAATTTATATTTTATCTCTTCGGTGAATTATTACTACTGGTGTTTCCGGTGAACATGTTCTATACTGTACCTGAAAATTTTTAACATTTATTTATTGTGCGAACACCGCATACAAATCGCACAAAAGGAACCTTATGTAATCGAATAACAAAAACTGACCTTTATTTTGGATCTCATCAAATTACAGTATAAAAATGCGAACAAACATAGGAACCAATGGTTACTAGAAATTTCATCGTGCACTAGTTTCTCCTTTTTTATAGGATTTATAACTTCAACAGATTTTAAAAAATTGTATTGGCTTGGCAACTAAGTAATTGCCGATTTCAGTTATAGATGTCTCTCACTCCCATTTTTATGATATCCGTTAATGTTATATTATAAAATTATTATTATTATTATTATTATTATTATTATTATTATTATTATTATGTTATTTTTTATTATCCGTGAATGTTAGCAACTGGACAAATTGAATGCAGCGGTCAAGGAAAAGCGACCAGAATTGGTCAATCGTAAAGGTGTCATTTTCCAGCAGGACAATGCTAGACCGCACACGTCTTTGTCCACTCGGCAGAAATTGATGGATATTGGTTGGGAATTGATGTTACACCCACCATATAGCCCTGATCTCGCGCCATCGGATTACCACTTATTTCGATCCCTGGACAACTCACTTCGTGGTAAAACTTTTAACGACGATGACGCTGTAAAATCTCACTTAACTCAGTTTTCGGCCGAAAAGGATCAGACTTTCTACGAGCGTGGAATTTTCAAGTTGTCAGAGAGATGGCAAAAGGTCATCGAACAAAATGGAAAATACATTACAGATTAAACTTCGTTCCAAGCAAAAAAAATTTTTTATTTCATTGAACAAATCGGCAATTACTTAGTTGCTAATCCAATATTTTGCATGCAAAAACCATGCATGCTCCACGATTACAATTATGTATACCGTGTCTCCATATTTATATGTATGTATGGTACAGCACGTTTTCTATTCAATGGAATGAAAAATTAATCAAAATGCTAAAATCGAGAATTAGTAAACAGTTCATTAATAATTACAACCAATCATGTGTTTATCAGAAGAATCTGAAGTTAATGCTTTAGAATTAAGTGAACTCTCTTGCATTTTGTAATTGTAGCGTCCGTTTTACTTTGCCTTGATTGTTATACCCTTCCTGACTCCCGTCGAGCGTTTCGCTCGTCCATGGTCGCGTAAATAATACATTAGTATTATTATAATTAGTGCATTAATATATATATATATATATATTAATAATTATATAAATATATAATATTATAATTATATATATATAATAATATATATAATAATTATATTAATATATAATATTAATAATTATTAGTAGACGTCATGCACGTCATGCACACGCGCGCGCACACACGAAGCACAAGCACACGAGTCTGATACGCCCCCAGCCGAAAATGACGTCCACGGGAGAGCGAGACGTGACGCGGTCAGAAGGCGTTGTTTGTTTTCTAATCGGCCGAAGTCGAGTCCTTCGTTTCCTGGAAATTCAGTATGGCGGTTAATTTCGCGCGTT
The DNA here is from genome assembly GCF_051020955.1 of Megalopta genalis. Taxonomy (NCBI): domain Eukaryota; kingdom Metazoa; phylum Arthropoda; class Insecta; order Hymenoptera; family Halictidae; genus Megalopta; species Megalopta genalis. The sequence continues at coordinate 15,643,650 of NC_135019.1, read as the reverse complement.
TACCCTACTTACTCTGCGAGGGCGTCAACATGGATGGTTTGGTGGGAGTCGGTCCTACACTTTTCTCGACTGACTTCTCCCGAGCAACGGACGGTACTTGATACTCGATTACCGCAGAAAGAGGAAATCAGCTCGTCTAGCTGTCGCGCGATCGTCTAAAACTCTGGTCTAAAACGATCTTGCGAACGCGTTCCGACGTGGACTCGAACTTTTCAAATAATTTCTAAAAAGCCGCGGAGCGACAAACAAGTCCATAAAGAGTCCGTTTCCTCTGACCTCTTGGTCTTCCTTCTTTTACCATCGTTTCCACGATTGCTCCTTTCGATCGGCCGTTTAGCGGGAATTTTGGGCCCGGTGTGCATATTCGGCAGGGGCGTTCACCGATGCGACGCGCACAGACGACTCCAGGATGCTAGGTGAAATTATAAGGATGGGATTAAGTTCGGTATGCTGTTGCCGATCCGAGACTAATTTAAGATCCGACTTTCGTTTCACGAGCTTCGAACGCTACTCGAAAGCGATCAATGAGTATGCTTGCACTCGTTCTATACACGTTTCTTACGAAAACGACTGCCAGTAGGTTTGGAAACTGTAGGTTCCGAGGAGTTTGATTTTGCAAAATCAATTTCAAATCACAGTGCACGACGTCTGTCGATAATCTATCGATAGACTGCGGATATTCGTGCACTTGTCGCATGTGCAAATCTTTTAAATGAAAGGATATGCATCAAAATTGAATGTACCTAGCGATTATTGGTTCCAGTCTGACAATGATCCGAAGCATACCACTAAAATAGTCAAAGAATGGGTATTGTATAATGTTCCACGCGTGGTGCCACATCCACTGCAAAGTCCCGATTTAAACCCCATCGAACATTTACGGGATGAAGTAGAAAGACGATTAAGAAACACGGTTATTACTTCGAAAGAAGTGTTAAAACGAAATATTATTGAAATATGGCAATCAATAGATGCAAATGTTACTTCCAAGTTGGTCCACTCAATGGAAAACAGACTTAGGGCTGTTATAAAAGCAAACGGTGGATCGACTTCCTATTAAAACCTTTAATCGTTCAATTTAAATAACTATTAATCGTTTCGTTCGGATACTTTTGTGAGCCATTTCTGGTACGTGTTTACAATAAATGTACGGTTAAAACGCTACATATTGTTGAATTATTTTCTAATTTTGATTACGCAGTCTTAAGACCCATCCCTTGTTATATGTGTCGTATTATATCAAATGCTTCAGTTTAACGCATATATTTTATTAATTGAATGTTAGAAACGTAAGCGTTCGAATACTTTTGTGTATGAGTGTACGTAGATTAACAAGATCTGAATGATCGAAGGTTATATCAAGCCCAAAGTTATATCAACCAGATATTTCATCTTAACGCTTACAAATACAAATAAGTAATTCGCTTGTTCAAGATGTAATACAGATACAAATTTATATCTCCAACTTATTTTTCTGTAATAGAAATGATCATTGTTTCTGCACATTTTCCAAATAATACGACAAATTCCGTGTTAATATTGTGTTTAACAAAATTGGAAAAGAAACCATTAGAGTGAATGTTGAAGTAAAAAAAAGGACATGAGAACTTCCTTTAAAATATTTCGCTTTGATACATGTATAAAATTGTTTGACAAGTGTTCAAATTGATTCTGATATCGATGAAATATATATATTTCCAACTTATTTCTCTGTAATAGAAATGATCATTGTTTCTGCACATTCTCCAAATAATACGACAAACTCCGTGTTAATATTGTGTTTAACAAAATTGGAAAAGAAACCATTAGAGTGAATGTCGAAGTAAACAAAAAAAAACATAAGAACTTCCTTTAAAATATTTCGCTTTGATACATGTATAAAATTGTTTGACAAGTGTTCAAATTGATTCTGATATCGATGAAATATATATATTTCCAACTTATTTTTCTGTAATAGAAATGATCATTGTTTCTGCACATTCTCCAAGTAATACGACAAACTCCGTGTTAATATTGTGTTTAACAAAATTGGAAAAGAAACCATTAGAGTGAATGTCGAAGTAAACAAAAAAAAACATAAGAACTTCCTTTAAAATATTTCGCTTTGATACATGTATAAAATTGTTTGACAAGTGTTCAAATTGATTCTGATATCGATGAAATATATATATTTCCAACTTATTTTTCTGTAATAGAAATGATCATTGTTTCTGCACATTCTCCAAGTAATACGACAAACTCCGTGTTAATATTGTGTTTAACAAAATTGGAAAAGAAACCATTAGAGTGAATGTCGAAGTAAACAAAAAAAAACATAAGAACTTCCTTTAAAATATTTCGCTTTGATACATGTATAAAATTGTTTGACAAGTGTTCAAATTGATTCTGATATCGATGAAATATATATATTTCCAACTTATTTTTCTGTAATAGAAATGATCATTGTTTCTGCACATTCTCCAAGTAATACGACAAACTCCGTGTTAATATTGTGTTTAACAAAATTGGAAACGAAACCATTAGAGTGAATGTCGAAGTAAACAAAAAAAACATAAGAACTTCCTTTAAAATATTTCGCTTTGATACATGTATAGAATTGTTTAACAAGTGTTCAAATTGATTCTGATATCGATGAAATATATATATTTCCAACTTATTTTTCTGTAATAGAAATGATCATTGTTTCTGCACATTCTCCAAGTAATACGACAAACTCCGTGTTAATATTGTGTTTAACAAAATTGGAAAAGAAACCATTAGAGTGAATGTCGAAGTAAACAAAAAAAGACATAAGAACTTCCTTTAAAATATTTCGCTTTGATACATGTATAGAATTGTTTAACAAGTTTGACAAATTGATTTCGATATCGATGAAATATATTTGCACGGATCTGCGAGATGCAGGATGCAGCAATCTTGACCGATGGACCGTGGGATTCGTGGGACTCGTGGCAGGGAGATCTCCGACGCGATAGAAATCTGCGAAGTCTGGTGAAAGATCTTGAGCCCCCTTCAACAGATTGGCAATTAGTCCTGATTAATTCCGCAAACATAAGGAGAGCAACACGCGCACGGTCTGCGGTCTTCGGTCTTCGTTCTTCGGTCTTCGGTCTGCGGTCTGCGGTCTTCGGTCTGCGGTCTGCGGTAGGTAGGGACCATCCCCTCAAATATTAGGAGGCTCGTAGCGTAGCGGCGTCGAATTGATAGCCCGATCTCCCTTTCACCCTTTTTTATCGATCCGTGCACGCGGAGAAGAATTAGGAATCGCCTAAACCGGCTAATCGCTCGGCTTGAATCGTGCTTAACCCCTCCGTATGCTCTGCGTACCGACATTCTTCGCTAAATCTTTAAGCATAGATCACGAGAAAATGAACAATGCATTATTACCAGCTAGAGGCTGCGATCTCTAAACTATGTTTATCGTAGGAATAACGCTGCCGGCCACATCTCTCGGATGGAATTCGTCACTGCGCGAGCCCCGCACAATAGAGTGCACGCATCGAATGGCATGCCGGCGCTTCCTAATCGGACAGAAAGCAAGAAAAACTGCGTGCCGTTGGAACGAAAGTACGGAGAAAGGAAGAGATTTGGTGCGGTGGCTTCGAGCGAGCGAGCGAGCGAGCAAGGAAGCAAGCAAAACAAACGATAAAAAGCGGCGAAGAAAAACGAGAAAACGAAGGGGTCGAGGGAAGAAATGGGCGGTGGGGCAAGGAGGGGGGGGGGAGGCAAGGAGGGACGAAGGGAAGAATGGAGGAGGCAGGGAGAAGAAGTATTCGCAAAATCGGCGCGGAGAGGGTCCGAAGGTGGAGGATGCGTAGGGCAATAAATATCGCGCGATTAGATCTTCGAAGCAGCCGCTGTTGGGGTTGCTCACGAACAGTGGGAGCGTCTATTAATCACTCGATGTTAATCAAGCCGGCTGCTAAGTAGGCCGCGCTACGGCATTGAAGTGCATTGCCACGTACAAGCACCACGAGCATACATACATACATACATACACACATGCATGCATACATATATCGCGCTGAACGGTGAGTGCACTGCACGGTCGGACGCGCGGACCGCGCGCACCGCGACAAATACTCCGCATAATCGAATCCACGGAGAGATAAATAGGGAAAGTCCCCGGAATCGTATCGCTCGCGCTCGCGCTCGATTATTGGCAATCACGTTCAGTGACCTTGCTTCGCAGCCGCTCTACCGTACCTACGGAGAATTCGAAAAACAAATTGAATCGAATGTTTCATTGTACAATATCGTTTACTACGAGTTCACTCGTATTCAACCAGTTAGCTGTGTTTGGACGAGTATACACGTCATGACGCAAAACGCTACCACTTCTCCATGATATAGACAAAATATTATTTCTGCACGTTGGACGAATTAGTTTCAAGTAATTCTGGATTAAGTCTGGACTTTTAACGATAGACGTCAACCTGTATTGATTGATTGATCGATCGATTGAAAAATATGTATCGAATACGATCGTCCGAAATAGAAAACTATAAAAATCACATGCCTTTTAAACTCTCTTGAGGGTCCCACCCTAATTGTTGCACAAGATATCTGGAAGAAAGGAAGTAAAAAATAGTAAGCGTGTTTACTCTGGCCAATACCGAATAAACTTATAGAGACAAAATCAAAAGAAGATCTATCGAGCTTATGATCACGATATCAATTTGTATATACAAACACGCGCACATAGCATTTAGAAACGATAACGATATCTCAAATAATTATCGATCGAAAAGAATCGCTCTTACGATTAATACTAAATCGAATAATCGACTCGCGTAAAGGCGAGCAATAATCAACAGCTAATAAAGAATTAACAGAAAGGGTACTAACCTACAAATGAGGTATCCGGTGCGATTTATACCATGCGTGCAATGAACGCCGATTATGTCTTCTGAAACAAAAGAAACGAACGTTTTTCAAGCTTGACGTAAGGGCCAACACACATGTAGGATAATATTACGATTATGAATCGAACTTAACGTTTGGGTCGAGCATCGTTTATAGCAGACGTTTGACCGACAAATCACCATATAGACTATTAGACTATGAAAACTATTGGAAAATGCCAACTAAATAAGTATTACCGACGAGAATATTTCAAAATTCCCGCATATTTTTCAACATCCTCCTCTCTCTCCCCACCACCCTCCTCGCGCAATAAATAATTCTAAATTTTGCACCCTTTAAAAATTGGAGAAACATGTTCTATTCAAATTTGTTGTTTACACGGTCGAATATCGGTCGATTCAACGACTTAAAAAACATGATTGTACGAAAATTGAATCACGAAGGCAGTCGGACGTCTTTTAATCAGTTAGCGACGAGTATACTCGTCGTGCGTAAAAAGTAGTGACTACTGGCTATTTAAATTGTAATTTTAGTGAAAACAAAAACATGTTCTCAAATTTCAAGACGTTTAGAACATTTCGAGACCAATCCTACACGAAAGTGTTTACATTGTTATAGAAGTAAGATTAGAATAAAATCACAATATCGGTGTTCGACGTGCAAAGTGCCATTACGTATCGTTCCTTGCTTTGCTGAATACCACTCTATAGCAGCAATTTGAATTTTTAACTTTTATAAGTATTGGATTTTTTCTGCGTTTCTCGTTTATTGTGTATGTAGTATATGTTAATGTTAAGTGAATAAGTAAATATCAGTAATAAAATAGTTAATTTGATAAAATAAAACCGTCTTTCTGATCCAATATTTTGACAGCGACACTTACTCTGTGTTCGACGAGTATACTCTTCATCGCTTGATTCTCGCGATACACATAAGTGCGCGCTCTGAAAAGGAGTCGTCACAGCTAACTGGTTAATAATTACAACCAATCATGTGTTAATCAGAAGAATCTGAAGTTAATACGCTTAGCGAATATTTGTTAAAAAGAAATTATTAAAGATCAACTTCTCTCTCTATTTTTTCACGAAGATCTACCGATATTTTTCTTTACAAATGCTGCGAGAAAAAGGTGGAAATTTCTTGATTACACTTCGTTTTACAAAGATATTTAATAAAGTCTAATATTAGGCATTTTTTAAATAGTAATTCAACGGTCGTATCGATTGTACGAAGTTCATCGAAAAGTGCTGTTCTTAATACAGAGATGGCACAATGGATGAAGTAAAATCGGAATGTAGAACGTCCAAAAGCAGAAAAATATATTTACGATGCTGTTGAAACTTTTAGCTCCGACTGTAAAACTAATTAAGTTTAAAATATCTATGCATTCTTTCATCTCCTAAAAGTATAGCGATTGGAAGAATTGAATGGAACGGGGGGGAAGGACCGACAAAAGTCGATAAAAAGAACGTAATTGTTTTCAGGAAAATGAAAGTCGATCGAATCAGCCGTCTGTTTTTCCGCTGGATCTAGGATGACACGACGTTACCTTTTGTTGCGAGACGCGACGTCTGGATCTGGTTCGTCTCCCGTCTCGCGTCTCCCGTCTCCCGTCGCCCATCTCGCGTTTACTTTTCTCTTACGTGTTGCGTCAGCGTTACGTTGGCGCCGCATTCGTCTATCTAGACTTTAAGCCGTGTTTACAATTCCGACTGTGACGGTTCGCGATTACCCTCGTTCCGGATCGCGGCCCTCTTATCCGACTTCTCCATTTCAGGAGAAAAAATATTGAACTCGACCCTGCGGTGGACAGAATCGCGTCGATATCGGGATCGGGACTAGCCACGATTTACTATTGTTTCCCTTGACCTGGCAAATTATTGGGTCGCCGTCGCCGTTCTACTGAAAACGCTAAAGCAAAAACAACTGGAATATTCACCGTGCTCTTGTTAATCCGAATATCAGCACGTGTAGTATGCATATAATATAGTATATTATAATATATTTATACTATATTATAGTATAATATATATTAATATATATTATAATATAATATAGTATAAATGTATTAATATATATTATACTATAATATAGTATAAATATATTAATATATATTATACTATAATATAGTATATATTATATATAATATAGTGTACTAGTTGGGTACATTAACTACATAATATACTATATTATATTATAATATAATATAGTATAAATATATTATAATATAGTATATTATGTAGTTAATGTACCCAACTAGTACACTATATTATATATAATATATACACTATATTATAGTATAATATATATTATTAATATATATATAATATATATATATATATATATATATATATATATATATATATATATTATATTATAATATATATTATAATATAATATAGTATAAATATATTATAATATAGTATATTATGTAGTTAATGTACCCGACTTAATACTTCATTTTATATATATCATAATATATGATAATAGATATGATATATATGATATACAGGCTGTCCCAAAATTATGGTATTTTCGAGAAATAAGGGATTTATGAGGTGATTTGAAGAATCTTTTTCCTTTACAAAAATTTTCTCCGAGGCATCGTTAACGAATTATTCATAAAAAAACACTGGCCAATGAGGGGCGAGTTCGCTCGGCGCTAGGCGACCAGGCCAATGAGCGGAACCGAGCTCCGTGCACTCGTTGGTTCGGCCGCCGCGCGCCAGCCAAGCTCGCCTCTCATTGGTCACTGTTTTTCCTTAATAACTCTTAAACGAAGCCGCGGATTGCAATTTCGCTAAGGAAAAAGTTACTTCAAATGATCTCAGGAACCCCTCATTTCCCAGAAGTACCATAATTTTGGGACACCCTGTACATATTATGGTATATATAAAATGGAGTATTAAGTCGGGTCCATTAACTGGAATATACCGGACTTTTATATTTCATATATTTAATAATGTTTTTATATTTTATATATTTATAACTTTTATGGACTTTTATATTTTATATATTTATAACTTTTATGGACTTTTATATTTTACATATTTATAACTTTTATGGACTTTTATATTTTATATATTTATAACTTTTATGGACTTTTATATTTTATATATTTATAACAATTATGGACTTCTATATTTTATATATTTATCATACCTCTTATTCAGAATCGATTTCCTCGAATATTCATCGGAGAAGAAAATGTTTCGAATAGAATTTACTCTGTTTCGAGTGGACCTTGTTACGGTGGCCACAAAAGTTGTCTCGGTAAAACTGTCTTAGAGATCGTAGAGTAACTTTTGTGTTCTTCCCAATGAATGTAAAATAAAAAATACCTGAAAACAAGTTTCTGAACCTGGTCGGAAATCGGAAATTGGAAATAACATGAGTCGTAAAAAGAGCGGTCGTGACAGTGTTATCCACTGTCTGAGCAGAGAACTCGATCGAGTGACCGGGTCAAGGGAAAAACGAAGAAACTTTCGCCAGCCTAATAAGATCGGTTGTTCTCGGGAACAGGGTGGAACAGCGCCAATTAACACATCAAAGGGAAACCGCGGGCAGCTCGGTGGTTTAAGACTCGGCCGCGCGTAGATGAAACCGTTACAGTGCGACCGCCGCTGTCGCACACTCTCGTAGTTTATTTATACACCCGGCTCGAACAATGAGACGATAATTAAGATGCTGTGTAATTAGTGATTAGCGTACGCGGCGTCGCGTCGCGTCGCGCAGCGTCGGAAGAGCAGTCAGCTGTTGGGCTTGGCGAGGCTACGCGGCATATGGGAGGCTCGCGGGCTCTCTGCAATACATACATATATCATTGCCATCGGCATCGGCATCGGCATCGCGCACCGATATCGTTTAATAATAACAATTCAACTGCCGATTTTTACGCGCGCCTGATATGCGTGCCAAATTTCCATTCCGAATTGCCAACGAACCATCGTCATTTTTACTTTGTTTTTACCAGAAGAAATCTTTTCATTGCTACAATACGTTATAACAATTCCCATAAAGTGGTCTGTTAAAATGACGATTTGTGGATACATTTGCTAATAATAATAGTAATAATAATAATAATAATAACAATAATATTATTAATAATAATAATAATAATAATAATAATAATAATAATAATAATAAGAATCGATAACAATAATTCAATTTTTCTCGTGGCTCGTGTACAGTTTCCATCAGTGACAGTGTTTTCGACCTTCACGCTCTTGGAGTTCATGGTGGTAGGATACGCACCATGGGGAGAAGTCAGCGAGGCAGACCACCCCCGTACCCGATGAAGAAATAGTTCTCGGAGCAGGGTGTTCCTGGCTGGTAAATATTTTATCTCTTTTTCCATGATATTTGTCTAGGTTCTCCGATCAGTACTTTTTTTTACACGAGAATTGATGTTACGAATTAGCGATAGGATCCAGCGAAAATTCTTCAGTTTTCTTACACGTGCAAGGTTCGACATAGCAAAAAAAGCAACAGCGTTTCAATTTTTTCCCCGGAGCAAGTGCTTTTCCAAGGAAAGATGGAAGAGCGTGCATATGTAGCTGCTTCGTTTTATACAGGGTGTCCCAAAAATGTCTCGCAATCCGGAAATGGGGGTTCCTGAGGTCATTCGAAGTAATGATAATAGATAATAATAACTAAATAATATAACAATATGTAATAATAAATGCAATAATAAATGCAATTCGCGAATTTGTCCACGAGTTATTAATGAAAAACAGTGACCAATGAGAGACGAGATCAGCTGATTCGATACACCCTGTATATGTGTACAGTATTTGCCTTATAAAAATGATCAAACCAAAGACGTATATGTAATTTTTACTCGAATATGTACTGCACCGAATGAATTTATTCGAATTCATTCCGAAAATTGCACCCTCGCGTTGCACCCCTCGATAATTGAAAAGATAAAAGCTCGGAAAATTCGCGGGGAACCTTTGGTTAAACGTCGCGTCGGCTGGTTCCGTAGTTCCGGCGTTTAATTATTCAGGTCGAGATACTATTGCGAACGTCCGATAATGAAAAATACGAAACGAGGAAGGATCGTAATCGCGACCAAGCGATCGGGAATCAGGAATCGGGGCTGCATCGCGTAGTCTTCGTGATTCTCCGCCTCGCCTCCTACGACATCGTTGAACGTTCGTATTATCCTCGAGCCCTTTGATCGACGCAAACAGATATCGATAACAGCACGATCTTATCGCGCGGTTAGGCTCGGTTAAACGTGGACGGTGTTGCATTACACAAAGACGTGATGCATGGCCGGCGATGCTATCAGCGGCCACAAAAAGATGAAGCGAAACGGAGTGAGATGTTTATTATACGTGCCCGACTGTGATACCTCGTCGTGTAATTAATGTGAATAGCAGGTACTAATAAAATTGTTATCAATCGTGGTTGAATTCTTCTGGATGCACATTCTATGAGATGCAGTGCCTCGCCCAGAGTCTTCACGATTCTGTTAACCGTTACACGACTTACACGACACGGCGCTACGACGGCCACCATCGATTAGTCAGCTCTACGAAACACAGTCACAGTCGGCTTACGAGCCGTTCGAAAATCACGTGGAAAAAAAGATTTCATTCGAAGATTTCGGTTTCTCTTTTTCTACGACAGCGACAGCGACAGGCGGTAGCGAATCGATGCTCCTAAACGCCGTAATCCGTCACGGCTGGTAATTGCTATCCTTCTGATCGGTGAAAGTGCCTCGTTCCACCCTCCATCGCCATCCTATTCGGAAGGACTGTCGCGTTCGCTTCCGAATTCAATATTTCTCGTTAATATTGCGACCGTCGCGTCAGCTTTGATTCAATATTCATGCTGTACAGGCTGTACCATGTCATTCGACGATTTCTTTAATAAAATGCTATTACTACTACCAATACTAATACTATTACTTAAATTGTTCAAGGATGATACTATTACCTAAATTGTTCCCCCATATTCGGAGCAGAGGGGGGGGGGGGGAGTACAAAATATTTGATTTTATAAATTTCAAATGTATAGTTTCATCAAAGACCGCGAATGCAGTCGATAATACGTTAGATTTGTTGAATTGTTATTCATGAGATGTTAAACTGAAGATAATGTGATTGAGTTGTGAAGTATTATCATCGTCGCGCTATTGAAACGAAGAGAATATAAAAGAATACGGTAAATTCTCTCCCTAATTCGCGTTCCGATTGTGCACAAATATCGAGAAATTTTGGAAGAGAAGATACGGTTCGTATTTATAGTTGTAGATGTACTATAAAAATAAACCGCAAGGCTCGAACAATCGTATCTCCTCTACCCAAATTCTCCATTTTCGTGCACAATCTAAGCGCGAATTAGGGAGAATTAGGTGTAGTCTTAATGAGGAATTGATACGTTCGTTGGAGAATACAGTAATGTCTCCCTAATCGACGCTCGGATTGTCTACAAAAATGGACAATTTCAGAAGAGGAGAGATACGATTATTCGAGCCTTGCGGTTTATTTTTATAGTAACGAATTGTCAACAATTATAAAAACGAGCCGCGAGGCTCGAATAATCGTATCTCCTCTTCCCAAATTATCCAATTTAGTGGACAGCCCCCGGATGGAGACGTGGAGCGTAGGTAATTGGACAATTACGGAATTGTCCAATTGTCCAAAAATGGACAATTTGGGAAGAGAAGATACGGCTCGTTTATATAGTTGTTGACAATCGATAACCATAAAAAACGAGCCACAAGGCTCGAACAATCGTATCTCCTCTTCCCAAAATGACCATTTTTGTTGGAGTTTTTTCCGAGCGTCAATTAGAGAGACATTACCGTATCCGTAGGATCTACAGTAATGTCTCTCTAATTGACGCCCAGATTGTCCACAAAAATGGACAATTTGGGAAGAGAAGATACGATTATCCGAGCCTCGCAGCTCGTTCTTATAGTTGTCGACAATTCGTAACTATAAAAATGAACCGCAAGGCTCGAATGATCGTATCGTTTATTTTTCGAGTACAGTAATGCCTCTCTAATTGACGCTCAGATTGTCTATCATTCAAATAATCGCATATTCTCACGCGTGCAACAAATTCTCCAGTTTTCGAGTATCGGCAAAAAAATGATACTATTTTTCGAAGCTTGCGGTTAGTTTTTATAGTTACCGATTATCAACAATGATAGAAAAACGAGCTGCATGGCTCAAATAATCGTATCTCCACTTCACAAATTGTCCATTTTTGTGGACAATCTAAGCGTCAGTTAGAGAGGCATTACTGTATTTTCCATATTTCCAATCGCACAGAATAATGGAACGATCGAAGACGGTATTATAGCCTTCGACCGTTTCGCGTTCACGTGCGTCCGTTCTCTAATGTGACTTTCGCGGGCATAATGGTGTCATGTTCGAGGTAAAAATCGCTCGGATGATTTTCAAGGAGAAAAATGAAGTGGCAGATGGAAAGAGGATAATAATATAGGTAGCCTGCGGCTGTGCCGATGATTAATAAATCAGGGACGGCGTTGAGAGAACAGTTTAACCTGTAACCCCAGAACGATCTATCGTGGTCTTTCTCCCTTTTAGTCGGTATCTCCGTCGCGTCGTTTCTTTCCTTTGTTCGCGCACCGACGAGAACCGAGTCCGGCGGGTCCGCCGAGTCCGGCGAGTATGCATCTTTTTCACGGAGCCAGCCCCGCCGAAACTGACTTTGTACCAAGTCGGCCGCCCCTGCCCCCGCGCGGGTCCACCGCGATACAGATACATACGTATGCAACGGCCTGTGGGAACAGGCCGACTCTGAATGTTAATTGTTGGTTAAATTTATGACAGCCCGCCCTTCACCGCGCCCCGCCGCGCCTCCTTCTCTCTCTCTGCCGAACCCGAGGGACCCGTCGCGGTCGCACCCATTCCACCCTTTTCACCCTCTCCCCTCGTATAACCACGGCTATTCATCCCGCTGTTTCACCAACGATCCTTCGAAACGAGCTCGACGATTAACCATCGTTTCGCGCCGCGACCACGAGAAATTAGCGGCCGAAATCAGCCGGGGGTCGCCACCACGAGTCCTGCGTCCTGCCCCTGCCTGCCTGCCCCCCTTGCCCCGCTCGCCCCGCTTGCCAGGTTGCCTGCCTGCCTGCCTGCCTGCCTGTGCCTGCGTTCCTCGCTTTCTCGCTCGCGATCGGTCGGAACTTTGAGCTCGCCGCGCGCCAAGCCGCGACCACTGCGGCCGCCCCTTCGCCTCTTCACCTTGTCCGCCTTGTTCGCGATAATCGCGACAATACTCGCCGTATTTATGCGGTTCTTTAAGTAAAGTTATATACACTTGATAGCGCCGATCTGTTTACTAGGCGACACTATTCTTTTCGCCTCTTTGCACGATATGCCGCGATATACGGTCGGGCTAAATATGTACAGTTGCTCGCAAAATTTATCGTACACCTTTCGAAACGCAATGTAACTTTTATAAAACTGGACCGAGTGACTTGCATTTTTTTTAGATGACAGAGGGACCAGTTTACTAGACGATGACGAAAATGTTCTTTCTTTTTAATCCTTTGCACTCGACGCCATTTTAACTCGAAATCCAAAATAGTTCTTCTGATCTATAGTATTTCCATTTTATATAACCTAGTGTATTTTATACATTTGAAATTGAATTTTGTGATTGCACTTTGCACGGTATTTTTAAATGTAAACAGATTTAATAATGTTGACGTTATTTTGAAACGAGATGTAACAATTTTTAATGGCGCCTTAGAGTCGCCGCTCGAGTGCAAAGGGTTAATTTTGCTATTACTTGGGACGACAAAGAAAAGTAAAAAGTTCTCGTTTTTCTAACTTTTTTATCTGAGCCTATAACAAAAATTTGGAAAAGTTTTAAAAAAGTCGTTGCGTTTTAAAACGTGTACGCTCAATTTTGTGAATAACTGTACGTATGTATGCGGACTTCTTCTTAAGCGAATTGACTTTTTAAAAATTTGTCCAAACCGGTTTAACTTTTTTAAGACGATAGAAGAGCCAGTTCGCTAGACAAAGCGTTAGAAAATTGTTGCAAACATTGTAATTGGATGGAATGACAATTCCATCATTGATGAAAATTCGACTTCTTAACTTTTTAAAAGTTCAAGAACGTGGTTTTTGCGTTTTCTCGACATGTCACCCAATTGCTAATTTTGCAAAAATTTTAATATTGTACACGGTGATCTAGATCTTCCACCATCTTAACAATATTCAACCCGTTTGATTCAATTTTAGAAAATTACGGTCCACGACCATATACTATTGCTATAATGGACACTCGCTGATCTTTATGCTGTCATCCAGGGATACTAACCGCGGCCTAACATTAACCGTAACCCGGTTAACCGAGGCTCCCAAGACGTCCAGAGATGCGGGTTAACGCGTTAAGAGCGGGTAACCTAACCTAACCCGTAACCCGGTTACTACAGGAGGGTCACAGTGGCCGGTTATTAGATAAGTAAATATAAATAGTATTATATAACCGGGTTCTGCTCTGTGTAACCCGTAAGAATAGCTGTTGGTAAAAAAATGAAGTATCACGTGCTTGCATGTTAAATGTGTTATCTGCTATATTTTTGTAAATAATATTGATACTTTCTATCCTAATAATAATTTTATTCTTACAATCTATTATATTTTCTATTATTTCATACAAATTCAAATAGCGATGTATGTACTTTCATTCGGATACGTGACTAGATGGCAGCTCACGCCCTGAATACAAATACGCAACGTTAACTTAAGCGTTAACAGTTTTTGTTTATATCAGTTTCATTTAAACGCATTACCCGTCATATTAACGAGTTGACTGCCGCGTCACCCGTATTCGGGTGACAGCAAAAGTTCTCATCAGGCCACGTCACCCGTAATTCGGGTGACGCTGATTTGACTACTTACAAAGGATTTCCGACAATATTTCGACAAATATTCTACAGGAGGTAATGAAACTATTGAATTCTTATAAAAATGGTTTATTAAAAAAATTATTCGCAGTGTATAACATTAAAACATTCTCTGCAAAGTTGAGGTTGATCAGGACAGCTTGGACAAAAAGTTGTTTGTTTTTTCAGATGTGCTCGTGCCTCTGATCGGTCCATTTCGTATCTTTTATTTGACCTGTAGCTTCCTCGGTATCATCAACATTTCTTTCTTCTTCCATGACCAATTCTCGTAAAATCTCGTCAATAGTATCTTCATAACATTCATTATCACTAAGATTATATTTATCAGTATCCAAATCAGAATCTGACGATGTAATTTTATTTATGCTTCTCCTTCCGGACAATCCGATCTCTTTTCATTATTGAAAAAAAATAAGGGCAGAGGTTTTAAGTTATACCATTCGGTACTCGGCAAAGATTCCAACTGTTCATGCAGGAACAGAAACAGATATGAATTAACAGCGCACGCTTCCTATAGCGGCACGGGTGGCCTGTAGGAGATTTTGTTGTAAATACGCGTGGCAGTCAACGTGTTAAAGGACGATTTTCGAGTGACCGAAATAAAAACGCTTAGGGAGAAGATCGGCGTGCCGGTTGAGGGGTTGAATAAAGGTTATCCGACGCAATCGAGCCGTGTACAAATTAGTTCTGCGCGTTAGAAATTTGCCGAATTTCGCGCTCGCTCCTCCAAACTGAATAATACCGTTACCGCAGAGACGGAAAACCCGAGCTTCTAATAGACTGCATTAAAGGACGATTTTCGAGTGACCGAAATAAAAATGCTTTGGGGAGGCGTGCGACGAAACCCGTGTATATCACAGCTTGGCGATGAAGCAATGAATTTTTTTGCTCGCGTTAGAAACATCCTCATTTCCATGTCTCTCAATTTAACGCTTCTTTTTTACACCCTCGATTTACAAGAATTCGATTTGCGTGCAAATGAAAAGAAAAACACTCTCGCTTGGAAGCGATCGTCGCGCGCGTCTCCCATAGAAACGCGAAGGGAAGGAGGACAGCATCGCGAATGACAAAGGGACGAAACCAGGGAAGAATACAGCGTGATAATGTTGCGTGGTGATTGTAGAACCGGTTGGAGGAATAGCGTGCGTCTCGTCGCGGCGCGTCGGAGCGCGTCGGGACGCGTCGGGGCGCGTCGGGATGCGTCGGGGCGCGCGCTCTCGCCAGGTACGGCGCGTGTGCCGTGCGCGCGAAGCCCGTTGACAGAAAAGTGAGCGATTGCTCGTCAAGCTAGCCGCTGCCGACAGCCGATGACAGGACTCGCGTACACCTTCCAGACCACACACAATAGGCAACCACGAGACGCCGGAGCTTGCTAGCGCTCGCGCTTATGTGCCCGCGCTTATGCTTCCGCTCGCACTCGCGCTCGCTTAGGCTGCGATAACCACGACCGTTCCTTTTCACGGCGCTTACCAATTCATATGGTAATGTTCCGAGCCCGGGCGTTATTCCGGCATTATTAAGTGCACCGCGCCTGACCCATTTCGCCTGTCAGTCCCGCTCCAAGAATTTCTGAGTCATCCGATGCGCGTCGCACCACGCGACCACGCCGCGGCGCTAACTATTCCGGGGCCCGACTGGCTCATTCCTGCCGTTTTTGTTCTATCGACAGGAATCACGGGACTCGAGATCGTCGATTTCGAATAGCTTGCGTTTCGCCGGCCGCGGAGAAAATGAAAGAGTTAACCCCGTACCTAAATTTTAACAACAAACTCGATGTTTCGAAATTGTCAGCGTTCCTTAACCCCTTAACGTGCACGCTCGAGTTAACTCGAGCGCGCTAAACTGGCCGAAATGTGCACACTCGAGATAATTCGAGCGGCGTTGTACTTTATGTTGCTATAATTTTTCACACTCGAATGCAATCGAGAATTGAAAATAACAATGTGAAAGCAAAAAAGAAACAATCGTTTCATTGATATTTATCATTTACATGGGATTGTAAGCTATATAACACTTACTTATTCAAGTATAAAATATATCCTTTTTCTACTTATCACTTACGACTTATCTCTTCCTTGTGAGCCGCTTTCCGACAGCGTATTCAGATTCAGATTCTGATTCGCTCATTTTTCAATATATATTTTACTAAAATATAGTGTAAAATAAAATATAAATAATAATATATATATATAAATATAATAATAAATATTATAAATACTAGTATTGTTATTATTTATGTTTTAAAAGTATAATTAAATATTGTTACTGATAATAATGTTTATTCTGAAATGGGAATTCGAAAAGAAAGATAAAAAAAGTCGATGTGCGTGTAATATTACAATATTCGGCTATTTTCTGCAATGTTATCAAAATCCGAAATTGCAATAAAAATTTTGGTTATTTTTGTATTTTTGTAATTTTCTTGCCAAGACAACGTTCTAAATTGTGTTTTTTACATTAAAAAAAATTGTTTTTTTTGGCCGGTCTTTTTCAAAAAAACTGTGCATTAAGGGGTTAATCTCTTCGTTTAATGCGTATTCACGTCGTCGATTCGTCTAACGTACTGAAAATCATTTTTACCGTAAAACCTCGCTCCAAAAATTCGGGGATAACTATGTGAATTTGTCGTTCGAAAATAATTCGCTGAAAATTAAAAATCAAGGGAATTAATTATTTTAAAAATAGCAATATACGTACTTCTCTAGAAAAATGTCAACATCCGTACGTAGAGGAAGTCTCTTCCGTGGTAGGCACGTTTGCGTGCCTACATTTCAATATTTTAGAGCCAAATTCCAAACACTGGGAACGAAACTTTATTGGCACTTTGTGTCTGCTTGTCAAAACACCTTTCGGGACGATTTCACCTTGAGGAATCGGTGTTTCGATCGCTGTAAATGTTTGTCCGTATGTCGAAGTTATGTTAATGTTCATCCGCGATCGGCGATTTTCATTATTTCTCTGATCTCGTTCGTCGGTTTTTGGAACACGGTGTGTTGGGACACACGGCCATTTCTTTCGTCATTTTATCGGCGGAATCAACATCTCGTATTAATTAATCGTCGAACCACGATGTTTGGCTCGTTTCCGATTATCGAAATGAATTCGTGGTAACGTAGAGAGTAATTGGAAAGGTGATTTCGGTGAACCCATAATCCTGAAGGTATGAAGCGTATAACGGGTGAACCGACGAACTTCGAAACGAATTGTATCCTCGAGAATGATTTCGTACGTGGTTTTTTTTGTAGCAATACCATTGTGTTCACAGTAAATTAGACATCGGTCCACGGAACGGACAAACTAAATCCTTAATGCTGTGCAAACATCAATTAACACCCAACAAATTGTGATTGATTTGCGAACAAATATGGGAAAAAATCGCATTAGTAAGCACTTAAAAATCCTTCGCGTCTTAACACGTTGCAGTAAAAGGTCTGCACCAGAGGTTTGAAGTGTTTCTGTCAACATGCAAGTTACGCAGAGATTCTTCGTGCGATATGCATATTCAGCGTATGTATGTATGTATGCATGTATGTATGTATGTACATGGATGTCCGCCGTTTTTAATCAATGTACATAATTAATCGTGTTAATATATGTATTATGCCTATTATGATAGGCATGAAACGTGTAACAATGAAAACTCACTCTCTTTCGCTGGGGTTTCTAGGAAAAATGCTCCAAAAATGTTTTATTTCACGAGATTAGAGTGATTTTTACTGCGACGATTCATTTTCCCTAATAAGTTATCCTAAGAAACCAACAAATTGCGAAATCGATGATGGCGGAATAATGATGAAATCAATCAATTTTAGCCAGGTGATGGTTGGCGAACGAAATTCGTACTACAAAGCGAATTCCCACGTTCGGCCTCGTTATTTAACCGGTTAACTGTTGCGAACTGTTTGAGAAGTGTGTACCTAAAATGTGTAACAAAAAATAAACGATTACGAGTATACTATCTAACCTAGACGCTATATACAGTTTTTTCATAATAATTATTTATATTTTTTTTATTTGTTCATTTTATTTCGTATTGACATCAAAATATTTAAAACATCTTAACCAGTTATCTGTGGCGATCTCTTTGCAAAGCGCCCACCAGTGTGTGTCGCGATAATCAAGCGATGACGGGAGATGACGATCAGGAAGTTATGAATCCAACTCAAATTATTTATAATTTTCATTTGTTTCATTTCGTCTTGACCTCTAAACATTTTAAACATATTAAAATTTACGAATATAATTTAGTTTTCGCCAGAATTACAATTTACATATCAAATTGTAACAAAATTTTACGAATCACGGATATAATCGTCGTGACACAAAATTCTGCCACATCTCCATGACGGATATAGTCGTCATGACACAAAATTCTGCCACATCTCCATGACGGATATAGTCGTCATGACACAAAATTCTGCCACATCTCCATGACGGATATAGTCGTCATGACACAAAATTCTGCCACATCTCCATGACGGATATAGTCGTCATGACACAAAATTCTGCCACATCTCCATGACGGATATAGTCGTCATGACACAAAATTCTGCCACATCTCCATGACGGATATAGTCGTCATGACACAAAATTCTGCCACATCTCCATGACGGATATGGTCGTCAAACACACTTAACTGGTTAAAATTTACGAATAGATTTTAGTTCTCAATAAAATTGCAATTTGAACAGCAAATTTTTACGCACGACGTGTATTACTCGTCGTAACGCAAAGGTATTATCATTTCTTCATGACGAGTATGCTCGTCAAAAACAGCTACATTGATTAAACCGCGGCGTATAAATAAAGTATAAATAATTTACAAATTTCCTCCGTTCATGTGAGTAGTTTAAATCAGTCGATATAATTGAGCGACCGAAAGAGTCTAAAAGCATCGACGTATTATTTGAAATTTATTAAAAAGAAAAAGAAAGGAAGAAAATTTTGCTTTACGCGGATCGATCGACGGGGAACATATATCATTCGCAAAGCGATCTTAAGTCTAGGAAATTGAAGGAATAAAAGATCAAGTCGCGTCGATGGAAAAAACCTCCTGTTTCGTTTCCGAGAAAGATAGTCTTAGCCGTCGCGCCTTGTCGCGAGGCTAGCGAGACCATAATTCGGTGAACTGTTATGACGATTCGTTTTATACGACGAGTGTGTACGTCGCCGTTGTTAAATGTTGCGAAAAATGCCAGCACGCGCGTCATCCTTTTAAATCGTTCTCTCGGCCAGATGCCGCAGAGGTGGTACGGCCTCGGATCGAAACGATGCAGTAATGTCATTATTAACGTCACAGGTTTTACGGGCCCGTTAATTTCCACCGGGTTTTTCTCTCGCGCGGCGTATAAGTTTGTTTAATTGAGGAAGGAATTGCACCTTAAACAAAGAACATGTCTTACACGGCGAGTCGCAGAAACCGGTCTTTACGGATTCTAACATTCCGTTTCAACTGCATGTTGATTTTAATGTCGGCTCGTGTCCTTTTATAGGCAATAAGCTATCGAATTTTCGGGTGAAAGGACGCTGCCCCGATGGCGCCCCCAAAAAAGCGGCCGATCCTCTCGTTTTATACTTGTTTCGCGCACGTATTTATTTCCTTTTCAGGCGAAACGGAAAACGTTGGAACGGTCGGAAGTTGGAACGGCAATCTTCCTGGGCCCGATGCATGCGTCACGATTATCGAGTTTCTCCGAGATTGTTAACGTTATCGTCGGATCGTGGAACTTTATGCAAAATAAAAATGTATTTCCAGCAGTAAGCAGTTCGATATGTACGATTCTTCGAATTGTATTACTAGTTATCATTGGAGTGGTTCATTTAGGATGAGTGGCTTCGATATGGAATCAGTAAATTCTTCCTAATTGACGCTCAGCTTGGAAACAGAAATGAATAGTTTGTGAAGTGGCGATACGATTATTCGAGCCTTGCGGCTCGTTTTTACAGTTACCGATTGTCAACAACTATAAAAACAAGCCGCAAGGCTCGAATAATCGTGTCACATCGTATCAAGTGGCGATACGATTATTCGAGCCTTGCGGCTTGTTTTTACATTTTCCGATTATCAACAAGTATAAAATCAAGCCGCAAGGTTCGAATAATCGTGTCACCGCCACCCGAACTGTCCATTTTTGAGTACAAGCTGAGCGTCGATTAGGGAGAATTTGTTCCATTTTTTACATCTCGAGGCTCGAATAATCGTATCACATCGTATCAAGTGGCGATACGATTATTCAAGCCTTGCGGCTCGTTTTTACAGTTACCGATTGTCAACAATTATAAAAACAAGGCGCAAGGCTCGAATAATCGTATCACCGCCTCCCGAATTGTCCATTTTTTAGTACAAGCTGAGCGTCGATTAGGGAGAATTCGTTCCATTTTTTACACAGATCCGTTACCTGCTCGCGATGTTTTTATAAAAACGCACGCATTACGGTTTTGTTGGCAACTTCGTGCTATTTCGAACGGTAACAGTTGCATCTCAAGTATAATAAGAATTTCGATGATATTTGGACCGTTTATTTTGAAAGTGGTGTAAGTCCTTTTTTAAAAAAAAATGAGATATGACGTAATTTATGCTTTATTTAGTGTAAACTTTTTGTTTATAACTAGTTAGTAGTTAATATCTTAAAAAATGCCAATGCTTTGTTCAATTTAAAATTGACTGGTAAAAGAAATTGCGTAACCATTGATTATGAAAGTGGTGTAAGTACAATTTCCATAGACAGGTGGCGGGGTTAGTGGCCACCGGTGGCTTCACAATCGCTTTATTTGCTATTTATATTGTTTTATTTTCGTGCCAAAAGTTACTATTTTAGGTTACTTATTTTTTTTTCCTCCAACAATGGATAATTTCATATTCACATCAGATAGTGATATAGGTAAGAAGAAATAGTAAATCAATGTTATTTTATGACAATATTATTTTGTGACAATTGAAAATAGTTATTTTATTTTATTTTAAATAAATTTACACGGAAATAAGACCCATGAATATAAACAAAAGAATAATCTTAGAATCGGAGGATGAAGATAATTCTACTATGAAAAATAAAAAAATTAATGAAGTGTAAAAAGAGAAGAAGGATTATAGAGATAGAATTTTCATCAGATGAGGATATTGTTACTGAGAACTTGGATTCTGTAAAAGAAAATAAAGGAAAATATACGCAACGAATAAACAAAATTAAGCGAAATGCCGGACAAGAGTACTTTACAAAAAAAGGAAAATTCATTCCAGCAAAAAAAGAAAGTGATATTTGTTATTTCAAAATTGAAATTAAATGATATTTACAATTGACTAATTATGAAAGTGGTGTAAGTCCATTTGCAGCCTGGAAATTGTATATTATTTCAGTTAAATTCGCCTAAAAAAAATGTATATAATCAAATTATATATTGATAAATTAGTACAAACATTCCCAGACTTTACATAATTAACCTATATTTTTTAATTGTCAGATCTGCTAACATTCAATTTTCTCGAAACGAAAGAAAGTGGACTTGCACCACTTTCAAAATAAACGATCCATTTATTATTCTTGCCGAGGTCCTTCCCGCAATCGGCTAATACGAAATACACTCATATACGAAAGTATTCGAACGCTTACATTTCTAATATTCAATTGATAAAATACATGTGTTAAACTGAAGCAAGTTTTCTTATGTTTTCTTTTTTCCTTCGACATTCACTCTAATGATTTCTTTTCCAATTTTGTTAAACACAATATTAACACGGAATTTGTCGTATTACTTGGAGAATGTGCAGAAACAATGATCATTTCTATTGCAGAAAAATAAGTTGGAAATATATATATTTCATCGATATCAGAATCAATTTGAACACTTGTCAAACAATTTTATACATGTATCAAAGCGAAATATTTTAAAGGAAGTTCTCATGTCCTTTTTTTTACTTCAACATTCACTCTAATGGTTTCTTTTCTAATTTTGTTAAACACAATATTAACACGGAGTTTGTCGTATTACTTGGAGAAAGTGCAGAAACAATGATCATTTCTATTACAGAAAAATAAGTTGGAAATATATATATTTCATCGATATCAGAATCAATTTGAACACTTGTCAAACAATTTTATACATATATCAAAGCGAAATATTTTAAAGGAAGTTCTTATGTTTTTTTTTGTTTACTTCGACATTCACTCTAATGGTTTCTTTTCTAATTTTGTTAAACACAATATTAACACGGAGTTTGTCGTATTACTTGGAGAAAGTGCAGAAACAATAATCATTTCTATTACAGAAAAATAAGTTGGAGATATAAATCTGTATCTGTATTACATCTTGAAAAAGCGAATTACTTATTTGTATTTGTAAGCGTTAAGATGAAATATCTGGTTGATATAATCTTGGGCTTGATATAACCTTCGATCATTCAGACCTTGTTAATCTACGTACACTCATACACGAAAGTATTCGAACGCTTACGTTTCTAACATTCAATTAATAAAATATATGTGTTAAACTGAAGTATTTTATATAATATAACACATATAACAAGGGATGGGCCTTAAGACTGCGTAAGCAAAATTAGAAAATAATTCAACAATATATAGCGTTTTTACAGTACATTTATTGTAAACACGTACCAGAAATGGCTCACAAAAGTATTCGAACGAAACGATTAATAGTTATTTAAATTGAACGATTAAAGGTTTCAATAGGAAGTCGATTCACCGTTTGCTTTTATAACAGCCCTAAGTCTATTTTCCATTGTGTGGACCAACTTGGAAGTAACATTTGCATCTATTGATTGCCATATTTCAATAATATTTCGTTTTAACACTTCTTTCGAAGTAATAACCGTATTTCTTAATCGTCTTTCTACTTCATCCCGTAAATGTTCAATGGGGTTCAAATCTGATCTTTGCGGTGGATGTGGCACCACGTGTGGAACATTATACAATACTCATTCTTTGACTATTTTAATTGAATGTTAGAAACGTAAGCGTTCGAATACTTTCGTGTATGAGTGTAGGTCATGATGCTTTATTTTGCCTTTGAAAGAGAAGACACGATTCATCGAAGTGCTTCTTTTCGCGCAATCTTGGCGCCACGTAATAATTTCGGTGTCGACCACAACAATATCGGCGCGTACTCACGCGTAGCACGGCTACAATATTTTCGCATCGTTAATATTCGTTACGTTTGGTCGGAGGATAACGCGTGTCCTGGTTCTCCCAGCTCGTCACCGGGCGACTAAAAATACGTCGGAGCGAGCCTAATCCAGACAAACGCGAATCCTAATCCAGTCGAAAGCCGCGGCCACCAGTAAATTACCCTGCCACGTGCCCAAACCGAAGGAAACTTGTTTATCTTCGCATGGGATCGTTGGACAGACCGAATTGAATAATTACCAAATGAACGCGCTACCGTCGTGTACACATATGTATGTATAAATCCGAATGATGAGTGTCCTCTGCGACACCAAAACTCTTTTCGCTATGCGTTTCAAGTATTATATATGCACAGCTTGAAATAGATTTCACACTGTTCTCATTATATCATTTTCTTTGTAATCATCGAGCACTTGACTAAAGAATTTAAACAGATTGTATTTCACGCGATTTCTTGAATTCGATTAGTCTCGTTTGCAATTAGTAAATGTATCGCTAAATCGGTTTACTATCGTTCAGGATTTATCTACAGCGGCCATAAAAGTGTTCGTATACCTTTTAAAACGCTATAATTGTTTTAAAACTGAGCTAAAGGATTTTAATGTTTTTTTTAGATGATAGAAGGACTAGTTTACTAGACGATGACAGAAATGCTTTTCTTTCAAATTTTGCTATTACTTGGAATTCAAAATTGGACAACAACATTAAAAATCTCTCGCTTTTAACTTTTTTATCTGAGCCTACAACGGAAATTTAAAGAAATGTCTTTCGTTTATCTCGATAACTTATGTACGTGTTGAAAATTTTATCGAAATCGTTTGACGTTGTTACGAGTTACAACAAATCAAGATCACAAAAATCGCAATTTTATCACGATTTCGACCAGAAACTGGTAGAAATCTGCAGTTTTTAAAATACTTCAACGTCTGTAGTTCGATTCTGGGTTTACCGATATCGGACAAATTTTCAGCACGCATACAAGTCACCGAAATGTACAAGTGGCATTTTTTAAATTTTCGTTACAGGCTAAGATAAAAAAGTTAAAAAACAAGATTTTTTTTAATCTTCCCTTTTCATTCCGAGTAGTGGTAAAATTAAAAAAAAGCTTTGTAGCCACTGTCTATCATCTAAAAAAAATTCAAGTCGTTTAGTTCAATTTTGAACAAGTTATTGCGTTTTAAAAGGTGTACGAAAACTTTTATGGACCAATGTATCTCTTGCACATGTTAACAATGATACGACAAATTTTTTCAGACTCCAACGTGCTAAGTGGAATTACGAAAAATTGATAGAATCATTCTGATTTATTCAAACAATTTTCTTTCTTGTTTTCTAATAAATATTTTTCCGTTCAAAGAAAATCGTAGCGATTCTTTTTTGTATCCAACTTGAAATCCACAACCGTTACGTATCATTTTGTCGAATTAGTTCCCAATGTCTTCGAAAGACCGGGCGACTAAAGAAAGACTGATCGAAATTAGGCATCTCTCGCCGCTAACACTGTCCGACAAAATGAAATTTTTTTTCTGGGTTCCTATAGCCACTATGAAATTCTTGTAGAGCTTCACTCCCTGAACAAGAATCCGAAAACCGAATTGCTCCATCACCCTCAGTTTTTTAAATAAACGAACTTTTGTAAAAACCCAAAATTTTCGACAAAAATGAGGTATTGCATGAAAAGTACAAACGTTGGAAAGTTCTAATTGGTGTTAAAAGATAGAGGAGAGTTTCCCGAATATAGTGGCATGCGATTTATTAATTGATTACGCGTAGCTTCGGCCCTGTCGGACAAAGAGAAGCGAGCAGCGAAGCTCATGGCGGCAAAACGTCGTGTACATGTTGCCGTCGAACATTTTCTCGATCTACTCGAAATCTATATCGTTCCGACACTTTCACCGGGCCGTTTCTTCTTCAGAAATGTCTACAGAATCCGATCCTGGGTAAAGTTTGCGTGCCGAACAAAGCACTTTTCGTAAAAATACAAAAATATTGCGGAGAAACTGTGCACGTCGACACTTTTTTAAACTTCGACATCAATTCATTGCTATTTAGGACCAAAAACAATTAATAAATTGCATGCCACTATATTCGGGAAACTCTCCTCTATCTTTTAACACCAATT
This sequence comes from Megalopta genalis, assembly GCF_051020955.1. Lineage (NCBI taxonomy): Eukaryota > Metazoa > Arthropoda > Insecta > Hymenoptera > Halictidae > Megalopta > Megalopta genalis. The sequence goes on along the minus strand of NC_135019.1, from coordinate 15,617,615 downwards.
AGAACTTTCCAACGTTTGTACTTTTCATGCAATACCTCATTTTCGTCGAAAATTTTGGGTTTTTACAAAAGTTCGTTTATTTAAAAAACCGAGGATGTGATGGAGCAATTCGGTCTTCGGATTCTTGTTCAGGGAGTGAAGCTCTACAAGAATTTCATAGTGGCTATAGGAAGCCAAAAATCGTGTCGGACAGTGTAATCGTGCAGAAACATCGAGCATCGCGCACGTATTATGTAATTCCGTTCAATATTCGAAAAAGTCAGCTCGTCGGCTAAAGAGGCACGTATGCCCGAATTAATTCAACGGCACGTGCAATTTGTCTCGCAAGCACGATCGTAAAAGCTCGGAACGTAAATGTGCAGTCGTAGAAAGACGCGCGTCGTGCTATACTGGCGTAGTTTGCGTCAGCCGACGCCGTTGCCGCTGCGTTGCTAAACGGCGCGGCGCGGCGGAGAACTTCTCCGAAAATAACATTCATTGATTTCACGTTCTGAATGAACGAGCGCCGAGACGAGAATGAGACAGTTCAGTATTAAGGCCGTCGCCCACTTAACAACACGGGCGACGGGCGACGGGCGACGGGCGACGGCGACGGCGACGCGCGACGTTTCCACGTTATCGTACCGCGACGAGAAAAAATATTGGCACCGCCAGATTGTTATGACATCGATGCTTGGCTATAGCTATCGGGAAGCTTGAATGAAATGTCGAACTTCCCGATAGGCGTTGTCTAGGTTATTCTAGCTTATTATGGCTGCGAGAATAGTTTTGGTACCAATCAATCACGACGCATTCGATTGAATAACCTTGCGCCACGATTTCTTTCTCGGTTGCGTCGATTAGCATTTCTTCGTACTTAACACGTTCCGTGCCACGTGTACCATCGATGGTACACGCTTGCATGTTTACTTAGTGAACTGAACAAATTGTTTACAAGAAATTTAGAACCGAAGAATCAATTTCCACCGCAAGAATGGGCGTTGATAAGTTTTTGTTACGTTGTTATGTGTACGAGAATTAATAATATTGCACGTAATACATCAAGTTTTAGTAAAATATCAAAGTGTGAAGATTCGAGTAAAAAAAGCTCGGCACGGAACGTGTTAATCGAACGCAGAGCTACCGGCTGTTATTCGATAGTTGTTTTTAAATCGGAGAAAACGGTACAGAATTTCGTAAAAAATTCTTTAGATGCTGTAATAATCGCGTCATAAGGAAGTGGCAATTTTACATCTTGCAATGGAAATACTTCTCTTACAATGCAGGTTAAATTGCTTGTGACACGTATTAATAAATTTATAATTCTGTTATAATTAATATATGTCATATAAATTATATAATGTAATTACTATAATAAATATATATATAATATATAATATAGTATAATTATATATTCTATAAATAACCTTGCGCCACGATTTCTTTCTCTGTTATGTCGATTTGCATTTCTTCGTATTTAATCGAACGCTGAGCTACCGGCTGCTATTCGATAGTTGTTTTTAAATCGGAGAAAACGGTACAGAATTTCGTAAAAAATTCTTTAGATGCTGTAATAATCGCGTCATAAGGAAGTGGCAATTTTACATCTTGCAACGGAAATATTTTTCTTACAATGCAGGTTAAATTGCTTGTGACACGTATTAATAAATTTATAATTCTGTTATAATTACTATAATATATATATTATTCCACGTTCCATTTATATTATATTATATTATATATATATATAATATAATTACTATAATCAGTATATAATATAATATAATTATATATTCTATAAATAATCTTGCGCCACGATTTCTTTCTCTGTTATGTCGATTTGCATTTCTTCGTACTTAATCGAACGCTAAGCTACCAGTTGCTATTCGATAGTTGTTTTTAAATCGGAGAAAACGGTACAGAATTTCGTAAAAAATTCTTTAGATGCTGTAATAATCGCGTCATAAGGAAATTGCAATTTTACATCTTGCAATGGAAATACTTCTCTTACAATGCAGGTTAAATTGCTTGTGACACGTATTAATAAATTTATAATTCTATTATAATTAATATATATTATATAAATTATGTAATATAATTACTATAATAAATATATATAAAATATAATATAATATAATTACTATAATAAATATATATATAATATATAATATAATATAATTACTATAATAAATATATAATATAATATAATTATATATTCGAATATATAATATTCGAATTATTATAATATAATTCGAATAATCCTAGAGCAACTTGCCGAAAGAAACTGCACCCAGTGTGATGAATAAAACGCACGCAAAGTTGATCCTAAAAATAGACCGACGCAGCTATAAATTCTCCTGAAATGGTTGTTTAATAGAAATATTTAAAAGAAAGAAACAATTTTTGTTTCTCCTGCATCTTCGTTTATATTTACGTTTCGTTTATCGCTCACGACGAATCAAATTTTCTTTCGATCCAGAATAAATGAACACAACGTTCCTATTTAGTAGATCGCGTATGAAAATGTTCACCGACGAGTCCGGCTCGTTGCCACGGTGCAACGTGGCATGTATCAACGCGAGCAATGGATCGCGAGTAAACATTATTTGTCATTTAAAGTTGCCGCGGAGAACGAAACGAGCGAACGGGAACGAAACTAATAAATGCGGTTAAGATTGCATAAAACATTCGGTCGCGAAATGCCGGGGAGCAACCGCTGGACAAGCAAGCACTCGGGTGAGGGGGGTGGGTGGGGCGGCGTAGGAAGTTTCGGGGCTGTCTAATAGATCGTTGGGTAAGGGGCACTGTTGTACGGCGATCGAACAGAATGCTACGATAAGTAAGAATGTGGGAGTCCCGGTTTCTTGGACCACGTTTCGCTGGATACTGGATCCTGGATGTACATATACATACATGCATACATATGCTGACGGTTCCTGTGAATCGCTCGCGTCACGACTCACCACGCGACAACCGCGTTCCGCCTACGTTCTTTCTACAATAATATCAGCTTCGATTTTGGAGCATCTTACCGGAATAAATATCTCGAATATCCTACCCGTAGGAAACGACGGAACGACGGAATGACAGAACGAAACGCTATTCGGGTTTATCGTCCGCATTATGCGTGGATATCGCGATAGCAAAGATCGACGATACACGCGCTCCTTTCGCGGTTACTGCTGATTTTACGCGAGTTTAGTGGCCCCTTAAATCATCGCCAACGATTTTGTTTATCGCTCCGTAGGTATCTTTTCCTCGGATCCCAGGGAAACGCGACTTTTCGCGAATCGAATAGCAACAATTTCTTCTTGCAATGTTAGCCGTGCTGCGACCGTTCCGTAATTAGTTTCGATCGATTACGGTAAATTCTCCCTTAGAAGATTCGGAGCTCGGAAAACGGTAATCGACGAGCACTCAAACATGATTCTCTGAGTCTCGCGGCTCGTTTTTATAGAAACTCGCGGCAGTCGGCAAAAAGTAGCGGCGGTTAGCACGCCGGTGTGCATTAATATGAATACAGTAATGTCTCCCTGACTGTGACGCTCAGATTGTGCAAAAAAAATGGACAATTTGGGAAGAGGAGAGGAGATTATTATTTGGGAAGAGGAGATTCTTCGAACCTTGTGGCTCATTTTTTATGGTTATCGATTGTCAACAACTATAAAAACGAGTCGCAAGGCTCGAATTCGCAAGGCTCCTCTTGCCAAATTGTCCATTTTTGTGGACAATCTGAGCGTCAATTAGAGAGATATTACTGTACATAGCGATGCTGGAATAAAAACGATGACTCAACTATATTATTTCTAATTTTTTGCCACGATTCGAACGCGATTCGGAGGCCACATGCCACGATTCGATTCTGACTCACACCCAACAGACCATTTTCTGTTGTCTTCCGGGAATTCGCGTCGCGTGCCGCATCACACGCTTGACCGACCCCATCGAATCTTAGCAATGACGTAGCAATGAATTATACAGGCGTAGGACTTACACAGAGAAATTCACGGGAACCCGAAATTTGGCATCCTAGGAAAAACGTAAGGGAAATATTGGGTTGGCAACTAAGTAATTGCTGATTTCAGTTATAGATGTCTCTCACTCCCATTTTTATGATATCCGTAAATGTTATATTATAAAATTATTATTATTATTATTATTATGTTATTTTTTATTATCCGTGAATGTTAGCAACTGGACAAATTGAATGCAGCGGTCAAGGAAAAGCGACCAGAATTGGTCAATCGTAAAGGTGTCATTTTCCAGCAGGACAATGCTAGACCGCACACGTCTTTGTCCACTCGGCAAAAATTGATGGATATTGGTTGGGAATCGATGTTACACCCACCATATAGCCCTGATCTCGCGCCATCGGATTACCACTTATTTCGATCCCTGGACAACTCCCTCCGTGGTAAAACTTTTAACGATGATGACGCCGTAAAATGTCACTTAACTCAGTTTTTGGCCGAAAAGGATCAGACTTTCTACGAGCGTGGAATTTTCAAGTTGTCAGAGAGGTGGCAAAAGGTCATCGAACAAAATGGAAAATACATTACAGATTAAACTTCGTTCCAAGTAAAAAATATTTTTTATTTCCTTGAACAAATCGGCAATTACTTAGTTGCCAACTCAATATATGAAAAACTGTACTTTGTTTCTTCGTAGCTGCGGTTCCATTTCCGAAGAAATCGTAAGGAAACGATGATCAATATATGTAAACGATTCCTTTTTTGGTCATGTCATTTTTAACGTGCGGTTTAACCGAGTACCGTGGCTCGGTTGAAAGTTAAAATGTTAGGAACCGTCGACAGCTGCTGGTCTGACATTTCGTAAAACCGACATTAGACGCAAGCTCGATCGAATCATTCAGCGAGAATACCAAAAACGGAGACGGTGACTGAAGTTCAAAGGTTAGGATCGTTTCGAACGTAGGAAGTTTCTCGGGATGCTCAAGACCGCTCCGCTGGATGACGTCCCAATATTCTCAACATCACGACGTGATGCTGAATGTCGCGTCGTGCCGTGACCTTTCCAGTTTTATTTATTATTCCGAGAGCAACGCGAATCCGTGGAAAAAAATCGACGATAACGACAAATTTAAGTCGCGCGCGACTTATTACTGGGAGCGACGCGACGCACAGTGCGGTCGTTAATGGACAAAATTGAAAGAAGTCACTGCTTCTAAATAATCTGCAAATAATCATATTTAGCAACAGAATGTTAGTAATGCATAGTGCTAGCACTAATCTATGTATAGTTGCTGTTCAAAAATACGACTTCTAGCCTGAATGCATCGATTTATTCGGTCTCTAGAAGATATTAAAATGAAAGTATCTTCTAAACCAATGATTTTTCGCAATAAATGCCTTAGTATTTTTGTGAACAGAATGACGAGCTGAATCGCGTAGTGTAATAAAAAATGTATGATTCCACTTGAAAAGATAAAGTTGACCTTCGAACGTCCTCGACGCGTTCATCTAGGACAATCTTATTAACATCAGATTTCGTACTTCCTAAAACCAATCAAATGACATTTCAAACATTTATTAACGTTATTTATTTTGATTTATGGTTAGCATCACTTTATGGTAATTAAAACGACTGCCCTAACCCTGCCAACCTCTGACCGAACGGTGCTCCAAATTTTAGATAAAGTTTTTAAAAAACGGCACAAAATATGCTGGGATTCTTATTTCGACATATGTATTCCTTAGATAGTATAATTTGATACATTATAAACTTTTTGTGCGAAAAGTTACGGTCTTCGAAGGCAAAATTAACGGAATAATCTTTCGTGGAGAAGTTACTCGATATTCGACTAACAACAAATTGTGTTAATGAAAATCTACGTAAAAGCTTTTATTCGATAAAAAATAAAGGTGAACAGAATTTTTTCTATGAAATAATATAATATTGTTTATACAAAACGACGCATTTTTGTATTTCCTTTGACAAATCATTAAGGTATTTTGGTCGAAACTCGATTAGCTTGGAAGTTACGATTTTTGCCCCGGATGCTCACATAAGCACCGCACTGTGCGACGATTGGTCGAGTGGAAATACCGTTTAACGTCTCGGTCGAATATATCCGTGTTGTTATTGGGAAATAGGGGATCATTTTGTTTGTCGTGTTCGCGATGTTACGTAGGACCCACCCACACTCTAACCGATGTCTCTTTCGTACGCTAACGTCCATATCCGGAAACCTAACACATTCAGATAAATAACATAATGCAATAATATACCGTGGATCAACTGAACTGTTAGCTCGATCAGCTTTCTCTGCGATAATGTACATGTGAGCCGTTTATTTTGAAAGTGGCATAAGTCACTTTGTTTTTAAGTCGATATATTTACGGGTTTGCGTTTTAACACGTTCCAAAATATGGATGCTAACTTTCGAGAAGATTTATTTGTATTTGTTATCTCAGGATACCGATATTTTTCTCAGTACAAATAATTTCGTATAAACATTAAAAAATCACCACTTTTTATTACGGTAAAGTGACTTATGCCGCTTTCAAAATAAACGGCTCATATTTAAGTCGGTACATTAACATATTGCTACAATCCATATAGAATTTATATAACATTAACATTAACACATTGCGGACGGGGCTCTGCGCGTTCAACACGCCCTCGAAGACCGCACATTTTCGAACGCTCCAAAAACATGCTTGGCAAGTAACAGGAAGCGGATACGCACATTTCTAATTTGCATTTAGTATTCTTAAATAATACTATATATACATAGTTTATATATCTGTTTATTATATCAGATTTTTTACATTTTAACTATTATTTATTATACAAATTTGAATATTGATTTAGAGTGGCTATAATGACTGATCATTTCTACATGCTTGGAATGATTCATTTGTTTCGCTAAAATTACTTAGGAATGCGGGAGGCTTCGTTACCATGGTTACGTAACAGAAATATTTGCGGCTGGTTGCTTGTTGCCGATTAAATAAAAAAAACATGAAAACGAGATATCTCGTGAGCCGTCCGCAATGTGTTAACATTGATCATTTATGGTTAAAGAATACTATAACGAAAATGAAATTCTTGTGAAAAAGAAGCTCGTTTCTTTCTACGACGAGCATTACATTTAAGTATTAATTAATTAAGTGTTAAAACTCACATTCTAAAAATGTTCGTTTTCTCGCAATGTCGTCGTTTTTCGAATATCCCCCCCCCCCCCCTCCGTTAAATTGCCGCTAATGCGAACACCGAACCTTCGATTCGATCGTTTAGCAACCTGCGATTCGACGAAACGTTAGCAAATCGATCTTCCATACGAGTGTGTTTCTTTGTATATCAGTAAAGTACAAAAAACCATATCGCTTGAACGCTTTTATTGTGCATTTGTATGTACATTATAAAACGAGTTCGACGAATAGCACACGTTACTAAAGCGGTCGTAGTGCAATCGTGCAGTTTTCTTTCACCCCTTCTATTGCATTCTTTCACTCTCGTCCAATCAATCTCGCCAACCAAACCTATCCCGCCTTCCTTTGATATCCCAACAAACCCAGCAAACGCCAGCGTTCGAAACAAACGGAAAGGCTGATTGCGCGTGCATCGATACCGTTTTGAACCGCTGTGCGTGAATACCGTTCCTTTCCGAACACGATATTGGCAGCTCTTGTTTCGAGCTTGTATCAGCTTGTATCAGCTTTTGTTTCGAACGTATTTTGGTACGATCATCGGAAGTGCAGATAAACCTGGCAACAGCGATACCGTACGCGATACAGCTTATATGTGTGCGTTACAATTTTACATATCTGTACAGCAAGTTATAATAATTTTACTCGAATCGAGCAGATAAAGGACGATATTATAAGGAAACTAGACGAATCGATCTTTACGTTACGTTTAATTGAAATATTATTAAGGATACAGTAAATATTTCCTAATTTGCGCTGAGATTGTGGACGAAAATGGACAATTTGGGATTATTCGAAGCCTCGGGTCTCGTTTTTATACAACGATAAGCAATCGGTAACTGTGTAAAAAAACAAACCGCGAGGCTCGAATAATCGCATCTCCTCTTCCCGAATTGTCCATTTATGTGCGCAATCTGAGCGCGAATTAGGGAGAAATTACTGTACCCTTAATAATTTCAATGAAACGTAATGTAACGATCGATTCGTCTACATCCTAAATACATTCGGATATTTTGGTGTTCTTCGATCCACTGATATTTTACCAAAGCGTATATAAAATAGTTTTATATCATTGCGACTGAAAGAGACGTTTAGGTTGCTACATTTACGCGAATCACTCTGTACAACTACGGTAATTTCTACCCGATTGTTTCTCAGCTGATAAACGAAAGTTGATAAACAATTTGAGAAGAGGCACGTTTTGTGTTGACAAGCGGTAACTATAAAAACGAGCCGCAAGCCTCGAACAATCGTATCTCCTCGCGAATTAGAGAGAAATTACTGTACTCCGATATACAGTGGCTCACGAAAGTATTCGAACACCTTTAAAAACGCAACAACTACAGTAAATTTTATCCAATTGTTCCTCAGCTGATAAACAAAAATGGACAATTTGAGAAGAGGCACGTTTTTATAGTTGTGTTCCATCACTCGCAATTGATAGAAAGAACTTCAATTCTGCACGAAGATGTATCAAAACTTGCGCCGAATAGCGTAGCATAGCTCCGGATATTTCTTCAACGTTGTTTGGCAAATCGAAGAAGGGTGACGCGAAAATGTTAGATCCTCTCTCGCGTTCTACATGTACGGTTGTTATTATTTGCAGCTGCACGCGCGCGCTTTTGCATCGGTAGTAGGTACCGCGTGAGGCATGCGTAGAACCCCATGCGTCTCCGAGTTTATTTTACGCTTACTATGCTCGGACCTGCCTCAACGCGTTCTTCGGATATTCTTCTGTTTCTCTTTACAGCTCGTACATATAATGAAACAGCAATTCGCCGTGCGTCGCTCGTGGTCAATTCGTTTATGATTATGAAGAGGACGTAAATGGCGCCGCGAGCCGCGCGCCGCGAGCCGCACGCCGCGGCGTATCTACCTCCTCTTTGCGAATCCTTGCGAACACGCTCTCTGGCAGTCTCGCGGCCTCCAGACGATTCCGTCTTTCGATTCGTTCGCATTCCGTACGATTCGTCGGCCCTATCGCTCGTTCACCAAAAATTTATGACAACGACGATGCGCGCTTTTCGGAGAATCGGTGAGATCGAATCTGTCGATCGGTAGTCGAACAACAACTCTCGTTCCCCAATATGACGTATGCATGGATAACTGAACTAACGTTTGTATTGCCATACCAATTATATATACCATAATTTTAAATATATATTTAAATATTATACCATAATATTATAAAGGGTTATATACCATAACCCTTAGTGCTCCGCGCGTTTCTCGAGTACTGCCTACAAGCAACTCCGGCACATTTTTGGAGCGGAGCGCCTGAGATAAAGGAAGTCTTATTTTCAGCGGAAAAGATTACACGTTCTTGCGAACGCATTTGATATTTTATTTATTTTATAAATATACATTTTCCTATTGTAAATAAAAGATAAATTTTAAATTTCGTAATTCACCATGGCGCGATATCATTGGCAACAATCTCCCATGCGCATTCTGGGTTTACTTGGACAAGTGTCACAGTATTCACTTTGCCAAATAGAGTTACCAGATATTTATTTCAAGTTTAAAACATTTTCTGCGTAATTGTTGGTTCCCTTTATAATTTCATTTACCAATTCGTCCATGAAAAATAATTTAAAATATTGTATCGGCTGTTCAATGATTGTAGGACCTTGCGGTTCAATGACCTGTGGCAATACACTAAAAGGTATTCTATCTGGAATATGTAATTCTTCCGTAACATCACGCCATTCGTCTAAGTCTTGCAACGAATCTTCGCTTTCGCTTTCAATAATTCTCATTCTTCGTCTCTTTGGCAGTATAATTTCGCTACTACTACTCGAAGTGTCAGAATCATAACCAACATTGTCTTCCACGATGTCTTTTAACTCTTCGAAATCAAATACGTCTTCGGTATCACTCGGCTCTAAATTCTCATCGTAATATTTATTTTTCTCCGTGTTGCTAATCATAGAAAAGGTCAAAAAATGGTTTAATCGTAATGGTACAGATTTAGCACGTTTTAACTACAGATAACAATTGCTAATGCTGACGATAACGTAAGCTAAAAACATTTGGCTCCGCAGCGGAGCCTTCGGAGTTACGGAACAAATGACAAATGTCTCCGTAGCGGAGCCTTCGGAGCGCTAAGGGTTGAAAATTGCATCACTTTTTCAATATTCCCAGGTTTTCCGGATCTTAGTCGGATCAGCGTAAAAATGAATTTTCAATTGCGAGGAAACGATTCCGATAGCCAAGCACGATCGATCGATCGCGTTGCATGTTGCATCTGCCGTAGTTGCATTTTCATCGTACGACCTACAAATAACGTCGCGTTCTATCATTTCCGAATCGGCGATGAAATTTATCTGTGAAATTCGTAGACAATTTCAACGATAACGTAGAATTAGTAGAATATAAAAAACTTTTGATTGTACATGGAAGCGTTTTAAAACGGTCATCGATAGCTCGAAAATTCATCGAACTGCTGGTAAATAATCATAGTCGATGCGTGTAAATTCGGAATACAGTTATTCAAAGAAGAGGTGGAAAAATTGGGAAAGACACGCAAGCAAAGGGAACGCGACACGGAAATTATGCGCACTATATGCGCGCGTCTCTTTCGGTACACATCCCGATAAGTTTGGATACATATTGCGCTGGACAAAACATTGCCGGCGAAAATGCTGGCCGGTCGGTGTCCGAACGGATCCGTTATGCTATGTGTAATCCCTTGCAAACAAGAATGTTTTTCCGAACTCTCTAGCCGCCGCGCCGCGGCTCGCCGCCCGCGTCGCCCGCGCCGTTTCGTGTCCGGGATGATGCCACGAACTAGGGGAGACCTAATGTACTTGTACTTTATTAAGAGCTATCGTGTTTTCGGAATTTTTCGCGAAGCAGAGCACCCAACTAACACTTTCAGCAAAATATAAAATGATGGAACGTTGGAAAGAATTATACTACTCGGAACGGAACTGTGCCATAAGATCGCCTTTATCTACACAGATCGAGCTACCATAATTGCTAATTGCATCCGAGTGCAAAGGGTTAAAAGTTAAAGGATTGAAGTTTTTCGCGAAGCAGCACCCAACTAACACTTTCAGCAAAATATAAAATGATGGAACGTTGGAAAGAATTACTCTACTTGGAACGTAGTATAAGATCGCCTTTATCTGCACAGATCGAGCTACCATCGCTGCTAATTGCATCCGAGTGCAAAGGGTTAAAAGTTAAAGGATTACATTTTTTCGCGAAGCAGTGCACCCAACTAACACTTTCAGCAGAATATAAAATGATGGAACGTTGGAAAGAATTACTCTACTCGGAACGGAACGTAGCATAAGAACGGAATGTACACAGATCGAGCTACCATAATTGCTAATTGCATCAGAGTGCAAAGGGTTAAAAGTTAAAGGATTAAATTGTTTCGCGAAGCAGCACCCAACTAACACTTTGAGCAAAATATAAAATGATAAGACGTTGGAAAGAATTACTCTACTCTACTCGAAACGTAGCATAAGATCGCCTTTATGTACACAGATGGAGCTACCATAATTGCTAATCGCATCCGTAAATGCAAAGGGTTCAATTCGTTGGAAAACCCGACGCATCTCCGTGATCGCAACGCAAGCGAAGAAAATTGTTGCTTAGAATCGTTATTACGAAAAATGGAGGCGTTCGTCGACGGAATTTTCGAGGGTGCTCGAGATCCCGAAAGAACCATGACTCGATCGGACCATAATCGCGGTACGCACGTCATCGTAGTTGCGTCAGACGAAAAACAGATCGATAGGATTGTGTCGTAGAAGAGGTCCGGAGCCGGCAGAAGAACGGGAAAGCGGGAACCGTTCGGCTTTCCCCCCGCGGTTATTCCGGCGAACTATTCCCAGTCAAATGATTACGTTCTCGAGCGGTACCCTAATGATATATCGTCGGCATAACTGGATCCCGCGTCGTCGATGTAATTCCGAAGACGGATGTGTACACGCGGAACGCGCGGCAGCGATTTCTGAAGCGATTTCCTCCGACCTAGACAGCATCGACCGCGCCGCCGCCTCGCTCGCGACGCCTCGAGACGCCGTTGTCTTGCTTTCGGGGGGGTAAACGATGGCCCACGCAGCCGACTCGCGACCGAACCCCCCTTTCTAACCCCCTTCGGAACAATCCGAACCTTCGGAATCATTGATCCGTTGGGAGAAATTCCGTGGACGGAGCCGCGGAACGAGGAAGAAGCCAGTGGTCGGTCGGTCGTCGCGCGTCGCCTCGTTCGACCCTTGCCTGTTCCTACGCCCACTTTTATGAATGAGTCGATGAATGAGCCGACTTTGCCCCACTTCTCCGCGCGTGGGTGTAACGTATCAGCCGGCCAGTCTGACATTTTCGCGTCGCAACCACCCCTGGCCAGGTCAGCATCGCGGCGACGTCGTGGGCGTTGCTGACTCTATATCTACCCACGTAGTAGACAGAAGTCTGAGTATACGACCACGCAAAAATCCATTTCCACCGGTCCCTGGGTTCCGCTGGGATCCGCTGGGATCCGCGATGGAAAAACAGAACCGTATCCTAGCGCGGATGCCAAACCACCGCGAACGCCCTTATACCGTGTGTTCGACTGCACGCGTCGACCTTTCTCGCGACGGACTCTTCCACGTATGTACATGCCACGAGATCGAAATACCGGACACTGCACCCTTTTTCAACCCTTAAAACGACTGCTGCTTATTTCTGCACACACACACATATATATATTAAACGTTGTTTGCGAGTGCTCGTCGCAGCAGTTATTCTACTTTCTGGCGAATGAAACCGAAGTTTCCGATAGCGTCGGAACAAGGCAGCTATTTAGGATCGTTGAAAAGAGTTTACGGAAACAAGCGGTGCTTAGTTATGCTCAGGAAAATTGCGTTTTCTCGTGCAAACGGGCTCCAGATTCCCAGGGTTGAGAAATTTCGAGAATTTCGTTGCAACGCTGGGAATTTTCGTAAGAATTCGCCGTCTAATAATTGTCATTCGCGAGGTCCGTCTTGTCGTTGGATTCACATCCTTTTAATTCCTGTAATTTAAATATTTCACAGATGCGGTCGGACACCCTCTACGTCCAAGCATACTCTGTCCATCGCCCGCTCCCGTGCTTTTTGAGAGTCGTCGATCACGATCGATCGGTCTCGGCTCGGCTCGGCTCGGCTCGACGCGGCGTGACGTTCGAACCCCGATACTCCGTTCCACCCCCTCCGCTCCGGGGTAGCTCCATTGAAGCGCGTCGGCAAACTCGATAAACAAGGCCAGAGATGCAAAGAAACGCGGTAAACATCCGAGACTACGGGAGCATTGCCACTCTAGTCGCGATAACGTTCGAGCTAATCCCCACGTGTCCGCCTGAAAATTCACCTATTTTCTCCGTTCGTTGGTAATTTGCTATCGACGTTACTTAACGCTGCCCCGAAAAAGCTTTCAAAGTGTCAGCGGATTTAAGTAAAGCTCTCAACGGTTTCTATTTGAATTTTCACCGAGCCCTTCGTGCACGATAGCGTGCTTTATCGGCCTGGCTACCGGCCGCTATCAATTTCGTCAATTCTACGATCGTCGGTCCGTTAGCTCGTGTCAGCTATGGCTCGGTTTTCACAAAACATTTTCAGGATACGCCGCTGATATTAGAGATCGTTGTTTAACCACGGCATTTCATGCAAAATAAAAGTGGTAGCAATTACAGTAATGTCTCTCTAATTGACGCTCAGATTGTCCACATAAATGGACAATTCGGGAAGAGGAGATACGATTAATCGAGCCTTGCGGTTCGTTTTCATAGTTACGGATCGTCGACAACTATAAAAACGAGCCGCAAGGTTCGAATAATCATGTGTTCTATTCCCAAATTGTCCATTTTTGTGCGCAATCTGAGCGTCAGTTAGGGAGACATTAGTGTATTGTGTTCGTTGTAATCGTGTCTTCCTTCTGGCAGTGACCCTAATACATACGTTGAAAATAATACAGCAATTGACGCTCAGATTGTCCACAAAAATGGACAATTTAGGATAAGATACAATTATTCGATCCTTGCGGTTCATTTTGGTACTATAAAAACGAGCTGCAAGGCTCCTATTCCCAAATCGTCCATTTTTGTGCAATTAGAAAGTGCTACTTGGGTGCACTGCTTCGCGAAAAAATTTAACCCTTTAACTTTTAACGAAGTGGAGATACGATTAATTTAAGTCTTGCGCCCCGTTTTTATAATTATCGATTCTCAACAACTATAAAAACGAGGCGCAAGGTTCGAATAATCGTGTCTCCTCTTCCCGAATTGTCCATTTTTGTGCACAATCTGTGCGTCAGTTAGGGAGACATTACTGTGTACCGGTGTTTTTAAATTGATCCAACATTTCGAATGTTCTCGATGGCACGTTATCATTTGTTTTGACATAACAGATGCGCATATATGTATATACATGCATACATTCGTATAGTACTTATGGTACTTGCACCGATACGACTACAGTAATGTCTCCCTAACTGACGCTCAGATTGTGCACAAAAATGGACAATTCGGGAAGAGGAGACACGATTATTCGAACCTTGCGCCTCGTTTTTATAGTTGTTGAGAATCGATAATTATAAAAACGAGGCGCAAGACTTAAATGAATCGTATCTCCACTTCGTTAAAAGTTAAAGGGTTAAATTTTTTCGCGAAGCAGTGCACCCAACTAGCACTTTCAGCAAAATATAAAATGATGGAACGTTGGAAAGAATTACTCTACTCGGAACGGAACGTAGCATAAGAACGGAATGTACACAGATCGAGCTACCATAATTGCTAATTGCATCCGAGTGCAAAGGGTTAGATGTTAAAGGGTTAAATTTTTACGCGAAACAGCACCCAACTAACACTTTCAGCAAAATATAAAATGATGGAACGTTTGAAAGAATTACTTCCACTTCCCAAATTGTCCATTTTTGTGGACAATCTGAGCGTCAATTAGAGAAACATTACTGTATTATTTTCAACGTATGTATTAGGGTCCCTGCTAGAAAGAAGACACGATTACAACGAATCAACAATAGTTGCTACCACTTTTATTTTGCATGAAATTCCGTGGTTAAATATAACGATCTCTAATAAGCTTGATTAATTTAAAAACACTGATATTCCGATGAACTCGCGCGTTCGAACGATTTAAAGTAGAAATGACAGCTAGATAAAAAAAAACTGTCTATAACGGACTTGGCCACACATTCTTTCCAATTCCGAGCAATTACTTTCCGCAAAATTTCTGTTACGCAATCAACAATCCGATCCTTGCTTTTTGAAAGAACTCGCGTGGCTCGTGGTCCAGCTCGAAAGAGGCTGCTCCGTTTCAAGAGCTGTTAATAAAAAGCGAAAATGAAAAAGAGATTGAAAATCCGAGCGAAATCCGTCCGTAAACCGAATCGAGTCGAATCGCTGCGTTATCGTAGGACCGAGAGACTCGGTGACCGAGATTTACCTAACAAGAGCCCTACTTTCTCATTGCAATTAGCAGTTGCATAAGCCAGAAATATTTGGGCTAGAACTGCGACGCGATGCAAATGTGGACCGTTCCGCGAGCGTGGATCCCGAGCTTTTTCTCTCTCTCCCTCTTTCTCTCTGTCTCCCTTTTTCTCCCCCAAAAGGCTCGCGGTCGTCCTCCATCCGGATATCCTATACACTGCTAAACACAATGCACCGTCTGCTATTTCTGGCCGTGCGCCATTGTCGATAACCTCTGCATTGTCGACCTGATGATGGGAGTACCAAGATAGGAATTCCGTCTGCGGGCTGCTACCAGAATCTCGGCTGTCGTCTGTCGTCCGTCGTCCGACGACCGCCGTCCGCCGTCTGTCGTCGTCGGTTCGTGAAATCGGTCGAAATTCGCAACGCTGTACCGCGCCGCGGCGACGAAAGTGTCGGCGGAAGGTCGAAGGTCAATCTTGAAGAGCTTCGGGCTTAATGGAATTACGGACAAATAAAGGTGACACGATCGTATGTGCCGGCAAATGTCGCGGGTCGGGCGATTTTTCGCTAAAAGATTTTCAGCAGAACGCTTCCGTTTACATTTTCCCGACCGAACGGTTTCGCTACTTTGCCGAACTTCTCTCGGAGATGCTCAGTTTCGCTTTAATCGAACGTTTAGAGGAGGGTCACCTTTCCGAATGATTTTCACACGGTTTTATCGTATAAAATTATGATCAGAAATGGTCAAAAATTGATCAAAAATTGTAAGCATCAATTCGAAGACGTAGGAACTTTCAAGCGCAACTTTCTTTTTCTCCTTGACGTCATTTTAATACCCTGAAATGAATAAATCGACATTCTTAGTTTCGTTCGATTTGTTCACGATTTTATGTTCCACCTGCTCATTGTTGCCATAAAAATGCCATAAAAATGCAATAAAAATCTAATTATAACATGTGAGTTTACTCGCACGCGTTTCCACTGAAATCGTCCCGAATTATTGGATAAATTAGTGAATCTATATATGTAAACTGACGATTTCCGAAGCGCGATGCGAAAGCGAATACTTTCAGGCACGAATTAAACCGTAAAACAAAAGGTGTACGCGTCACGATGTCCAGTAACCCTGTTTCAAAAAACTGTTGGAAACCGTCGGACCGATAACGCACTCAAAATAGATTTCACGCCATATGGGTCGACCATAAGTGTATCACAGTCGAGCACCGTGTAAATTTCGGTGACTCGCGATACGTATCTAACATTTTAGTTTTCGAGGATGAATTTCATTCTATCGCACGAATCTGTTCTCTTTTTAATCAGAGCGCGCATCGCATCGAAGCCAGCGTTGAAAGCCAGTTTCAGGGTTCGGTAGTTAAATGAATTTGGCGTTAAATGAATAATACAAGTACGATAATGCCTCGATAAGGGTCGCGTGTTTGGAATCTTAAAGCGGCAATAAATCTTTTTTATGAATACGAAGTTAAGATTTTTTCTTCTGGATACGTAACACAACAGTCAATGAGTCTCCAGTCTAGTTAAGAAAAACAAATTTAGCTAAGTAGCTAAGAAAAACCGATTTCAGAATAAAATCTGCTGGAAATTCGTATAAATATGTGCCTGCTACTTTGACGAATTAATGCGTCGATGACGAAGAATCCTAAGCGCAATCGGATAATGGGAAACTGAGAAAAAATCGAGTAAGGCGTGTTTCGCGACAGCTTTGCAGCGCTTAAACCCCTTGCCGTACCACTTTCTTCATAATTAAAATGATAAGCAAATATTTTTTTAGAAATTCGACTTCATTCGTCAACATACTCTTCTTCAAGAGCGATACATTCGTTCCAACGCTCCTCTAACTTTTCGATGCCTTTTTTGTAGAACGATTTGCCTTTGTTCTCAAAATAGGCCTCCGTTTCGGCAATCGCTTCGGCATTTGAGCCAAATTTCTTTCCCTGGAGCATCTTTTTAACCCTAGAAAGATAACCATATGACAACGTACGTAAAAGATAACCATACGCTTCAGAGGCGCATGCTTTTCTAAGGCGTCAATTTTATACTAACAATGGATATTTATTTAAGTTAATCTAGTCATTTTAAAGGTTTGGCATTATTGTAAAAATAAAATGCATTTATATTATATTTTTTTATATTTTAAGTAATTTTAAACTTAAATCACTAGACCTCTATGAAAAATTAACAAAAATCAACAGTCTTCGCAGGCGCCTCTGCGACGTAGGTTATCTTTCTCGGGTTAATGTCTGCGAAAAGCCAGTAGTCGCCGGGGGGCTAGATCTGGAGAGTACGGTGCGTGGGGAAGCAATTCGAAGCGTAATTCGTACAATATAAACATCGCTTAATCGCGCTCCGAATCGTCGACACGTTGTTGTTTTTGATCCGGTGCGAGCAAACGCGGCACCTACTTCGAAAGCAATCTACACATGCTCAAATTATTGTGTAAAATTGTAAACACGCTACCTTCTGATATCTTTAAGGTGTCAGCTATCTCACGCAATTTCACTATACGGTCTTTCGAAACTATTTTGTGTACTTTTTTTATGTTTTTCGGAACTGCCGATTTTGGGCGACCAGAGCGTCCAGCATCATCGGTGTTTGTACGATCGCGTTTAATTTAGCATACCAGTCGATAATAGTTGATTTCCCTGGCGCAGAGTCTTCGTAACGCTTATTAAGCCACTGTTTGGCTTCAACAGTATTTTTCCCCATCAAAGAACGATGTTTAATCGATACACGAAATTCTTTTCGAACCATTGTTTTGAAAATGACAAAACTGGGGCCACTAAAACCACTGCAACCTGTAAACTAATCATCAAAATGTCATGAAATGTTGACATGTATCGTTTGAAGAATGCTACTATCCAGAAATCATATAGGTTTGTGAATAGTGTTGCCATACATGTGTCAGACCGGAGACTTATTGAGTGACGTGTTACAAGCGAAACGCTGAACACCGACCGGGTCGCGCGGTCATTGTCAGCTTTAATCTCGGTCTCGGCGATCACCCAAACGAAATATAATATATTCTGATTACGTAATAAACGGTGTGGTCGGTACGTAAGTTATGGAAATCGATGCCGCGAATGATTTAGTTAGATGATAAACTGGATCGCTTAGCGTGGGCCACACATGGCGTCGCGCCTCTCGCTCTCTCGCTCTCTCGCTCTCCCTCTCGCTCTCCCTCGAAATTGCACGTTCGCTGCGTTAAATCGTTCGTCGAGGTAAATCCGTCGAGCCACCGTCGAGCCACCGCCACGCCACCGCCGCGGCGCATGATTTACGGAACCGCGAGCGGACGGTTGATGTACCGTCGATTAAAATCTGCGAACTCTTTAAAATTCGGATGCGACATCGTATGCCCGATAAATTACGTCGGCCGAAGCTCGGATCGCGGATCGCGCACCACCGACCAGGAGAGCTTGCGCACACCGAGCGACGACAAGACGCGGCCTCGGAAATAGAAACAAGCCTCATAAACGAATAAACGATGCCGCTTGTATCGCAGTCGATGTACCGACAGTCTCAAATAAAACCGCCCGCCGACAAGTATCCTGGCTTGTTAGTACCGCAAGTGCCCCGGTTACGAGGGTCTTTCGACGCTACTTTATGAGAGTTTATTACTGCGGGAAAGTAGGTTTCAAGAAGTTTCAGGTGAAACCACCATAAGGGAGCCTCTCGCTTTATGCCTCGCCTCGCCTCGCCTCGAATCACCCTCAACAAATAAGAGGTCCAGGAAACGGATCGAAAACGCTGCTTCCATACGTCGAAATCCAACAGAATTTCTTCTGTACCTCGATGCTCAACAAACAAATTCCACAAGCAGAATCAGTGGAATACCTTGGCATACACCTGGACCGAAGACTAAATTGGAGGAAACACATCTGGCAAAAAAGGAAACAACTAGGCACGCAATTGCGCAAAATGTACTGGCTATTAGGACCCAAATCAAAATTGTCAATTCAAAGCAAAATAATAATCTATAAATGCGTCGTAAAACCAATATGGACATATGGTATACAGTTATGGGGCTCATCCTCCGTATCCAACATCGAGATCCTCGAGAGATTTCAGGCAAAACTTCTCCGCATAATAACAAACTCCCCATGGTATATAACGAACAATAACATACGCAATGACCTACAGATACCTACCGTCAAAAATGTGAAATTAAAAACTTTACCGACAAATACACTATCAAACTCGAACTTCACCCAGACATGTTAGCAAACGAACTACTAAACGAACAGACTGATACGCGCAGACTCAAAAGATTCAAACCGCTAGACAATAGACACAGATTTCAAGATACTTGATGTGCAATACTAGACAAAAGTAGGGAATAAGTTGATCTCAAAAGCAAAACGTGATAAAACCTTTATAGCAATTATATTAGCTAGAAGAAAACCAAAGAAGATACGAGCCAGTGGGCGAAATATCTACATATTATGAGTAAATAGCTATAAAATCTTGCTTATTGTTATTTTGTAACAGATTGCAGATGTACTTATCAAAATAATAAAAAAAAAAAAACCTCGATGCTCGGAGTTACTTAAATTGTTCGTTTCGAGTTCAGATTCACGAAACGGTCGCGTTTGTCCTTTCGAACGTGAACCCTGACACCCGCACCGGTCGGGGTCTGTTCCACATCTTCGTAACGTGTTATTATCCGACACGATATGTTATAGGATACGCATCTTATACAACATTTTGTTACGGCGACTTGTCCAAATCAAGTCGCTGTAATGTGAGACTGCCCTGTTGTGAACAACTCCTTAGGAAATAATGGAAGATAGGGGTTGCCACGGAATAGTGATAGCAACGGACAGTCGAGAGTCGGGATCGGACCGTCGAACGATCAACGTTACAAATTCAAAGATCTGTAATATAATTGTATCGCGTTGTATTATATTCTATATTAACCCCTTGGCCTACACGATATCTGCCAATTGCGCGAGCTATAGTAAACAAGAAAATCGGTCGCGCGCCGTGCCATTCAACTGTTCAGCCGTGTACCTGAACTGGCGCAAAATGTGTACCTTTCATGGCATATATATTTCAGTGCAACGAAAGGAATTGCGAAATAATAAACAATGTTTAGGTACAGATAGTAATTTTAAGACGTCTAGGGTGCAATCATAATCAATTGATCAGTTGACAAAAATAATTTATTTTTGCACAAATTTGCACAAATTCTTTACCACGAGTCTGACTCGTGGCTTTCGTTTATGGCACAAATTCTTTACCACGAGTCAGACTCGTGGTTTTCGCTTATGGCACAAATTTTTCACCACGAGTCAGACTCGTGGTTATAGGCCAAAGGTTAATTGTAAATAAAATGCCGCGACGCGAGAAAAACAGAGAGGTTCGCAACGATATTACAGATATACGATAGTTTATTATTATATTATATTTAGTAGTTTATTCTTATAACAGTAGTTTCTCCCAGAAATGTTAAATTTCGAGTTGCTGTGAATTTCTCTGTGCTAGTCCTACGCTTATGTGATTTATTGCTACGTCGACGGTGTTTGTCAAACTCCGTATGACGCGGTACGCTTTTAGGTGCGAGTCGAGTAAGAAAAACCGCGGAGATGTAAGGTACGTGACCGTCGAATCGTGGCATGTGGCCTCCGAATTGCCTTCGAATCGTGGTGAAAAATTAGGAATAAAAAAGTTAAGTCATCGTTTTTTTATTCTAGCATTATTATGTATTTAATAATTCTCTCCAATTGTCCCTTAGCTGGAAAACAAAGATGGACAATTTGGGAAAAGGAGATATAAATCGACTATAAAAACGAGCCGCCAAGCTCGAATAATCGTATCTCCTCTTCCGAAATTGTCCATTTTTATTTTCAAGCTGAGAGAACAATTGGAGAGAATTTACTGTATTTATTTGCCTTTTTTTTGCCGACTGCACTATTATGTATTTAATAATTCTCTCCAATTTTCCCTCAGTTGGAAAACAAAGATGGGCAATTTGGGAAAAGGAGATATAAATCGACTACAAAAACGAGCCGCAAGGCTCGAATAAAAAGTTATTTAAATAATTAATATATTGTTATAATGATTAAATTAGTAAATTAAAAATTTTAGATTATGATTAAATTTAGAGTAATAATTTTAAGGAATTCGGCAAAATAGTTATATTCACCTGTGTATCTCCTCTTCCGAAATTCTCCATTTCTATTTTCAAGCTGAGAGAACAATTGGAGAGAATTTACTGTATTTATTTGCCTTTTTTTTGCCGACTGCCGCGAGTTTCTCTAAAAACCAGCCGCGAGGCTCGAAGAATCGTGTCCGAGCGTATGGCGATTACCGTTTTCGATTCCGAGATGCGGGCCTTCTAGGGAGAATTTACTGCAGCAACAACGCTGCTCTAGAAATCGTAAAAGTCTCAAGGATCGCACAATTTGTCCAGAGGCATCTTCGGAAGCGGCGAATCCGTCGCGCAGCTTTTAATTCAGTCGTGCCACCGGTCACGATCGTGGAACAGGAACGATCACGATCACGATCGCGTGGGCGGCGACCTTTCCTTGGTTTCGTTGATCTTTCGGTGTCCCCGTTCGGTGACGAGCGGCGCGTGCACGAGGCGATTCCGAATCCGATTCCGAATCAGAAGCAACGCGCATAAAACTGGCTGCTGCCGGGGCAGGTTTCTTTGAATTTTACGCGGATGAATACTGATTTGTTGACACGGGACACGTTTAGGCGCCGCGTCTTGTCGCGTCTTGTCGCACCGCGCCGCGCGGCCAAATTCCATTCGGCGCCATCGCAATATTTATTCTGCGAAATTCCTGCACTTAAGATATTCTAAACATATTCTTTATGTTTTTTCGCGGTGCTCGGCTGCAGCTATTCCGTCGAGCTACGGCGCGGCGCGGCGAGAAGAGGCGCGGAGAGGGCCGGCGATTCTCGAGCTCCGGCTTCCGGCACGCGAGACGGCGTTGTTTGCTCAACGAACAGCTTCCCGCTCCGTTACAAATCTATTATAATAGCGTATTGGAATCTCTCGCGCGACGACGGAAACCGAATTCTCGGAACTTTCTTCCTCGCGGTTATAAGGCGAAGATCGCGCACCTTGCGACGCGACGCGCGCGACGCTGGGCCAACATGCTTCGCATGGTCATAATTAACACTTTGCCTACCGACGGTTGCTGGACAAGACGTTTTCTTTTTCTTTTTAATTGACGATATCGATTTTTCGACGCGTTTTAAATCACGAAACACGCAATCAGATGAATTAATGTGTCGCTATTAATTAACGTCGCTAGGACCTTACATATTAATTTACACCTTATACACATCGAATGTCGCGTAACGGCGACACTAGTTTTTAACTAGCTTTTTAACGCCAATGAATCATTCTAGAAAAGATATGTTTCTATATGTATTCTCCTAAAAGAACAGCGAATGCGCACAACTGCGCGTGAAACTGTGAATTCTATTTCAACGTTTCCTTCCTCGGATGCGAATTTATTAGCAAAATAATGATTCCAAATAATAGCAAGCCGATTCTAACAATTATTACTGCTTCGAAACCGAAGCTTTCTGTCCACGATTTCAGTGCTGTAAACGAACGACGAGATGTCCGTCCGCGAAGCATCATCGTCACGCTATCGTCGCGATCCGCGTTCGCCTCGATGCCTAGCGTACTTACGTTTCCGCGATGCTCTGTACTCTGTACACAAAGCGTAATGCCGCAAATGCATCTTTGTTTTCTGTACACTTTCGAGTAACGACTGCTAGGTGAATGTGTTCAAATATCATAAGCTGGATGTACAAGTCTGACGCAACGCGACGCACCGTGGACAGAATCGAAATGTATCCGTTTCACGCTATAGGGGAGTGTTTAAAACAATCTGTGAATGTCACGTGTGCTATTACAAAATATTGGGTCGGGGAAAAAGTTCGTGGCGTTTTGTTAGTGAAATTCAACTGGAGTTCTTACATTGTGAGAATGAATTTATTTAAACCAAATATGCTCCATTATTATCGACAATGTTTCGCCATTTTTCGGGTAGAATCATGATCATCGGTGAAGAACTTCTGCGGTTTCTGGTTAAAAAACTGAATCAAGTGGTTTTCGCAGGCTTCTTATCAAGCCAGTTTCATTCCATTGAGAGAGTTCTGCAGAGATCGGAACAAGTGATAGTCAGAGGGTGCTATGTCCGGACTATGCGGTGGGTGCATCCAAATTTTCCAACCAAACTCTCGCAATTTTTTAGGGGTCGTCAAAGAAATCATTGTCGTGATTGAAGACAACACTTTTCCTATTATGCAATTCGGGCCGTTTTTTTCTCAATTGCGTGGCGTAATCTCTCCAGTTATTCACAGTAGAGTTGAGAATTAATCGTCTGACCAACTGGAAGTACCTCATGGTGGACGATTCCCTTCCAGTCCCACCATACACACAGCATCACCTTTTTTAGCGTCGATCCTAGCTTCGCGAACGCTTGTGACGGCTCACCATCTTTTGTTCACGATTTTTGGCGCTTCCGATTGTCGTACGTGATCCATTTTTCATCACCGGTTATGACACATTTCAGAAATGGCTCGATTTCATTACGTTTCAGCAGCGCATCACAGATGTTGATTCGATTCATCGTGTTTTCCGCGCTCAACTCATGAGGAACCCAACATCCAGCTTCTGTTTGTAAACATCCAGCTTTGTGTAAATGGTTGAAAACACTTTTGTGGTCAATGCCTAGTTCCATACCAATATCGACACTGCTAATATGCTTATCTTGCTGGACTTTTTCAACAATTTCATTAGTTTTTTCAGTAACTGGACGACCAGAGCATGACTCGTCTTTCACATCAAAATTACCAGAACGAAAACGAGCGAACTATTTCCGCGCAGCTGATTTTGATAATGTATTTTCACCATACACAGCACAAATTTGTTCACAAGCCTGCGCAGCGTTCTTCCCTTTTTCGTAATAATATTGTAAAACATAGCAAAATTTCTCATTATTTCTCTCCATTTTCAAAGACCAACAACTTTCCAATTACTGCACCACCACGATGTTTATACGCCCAAAATAACGTTCAATGTGTCACCTTTAAATGAAGCGTTTAATGGTATTGTTGCAATCAGTTGTTCGTGAGTTATTAACAATTGACGACGTCTATCGGGAAAACACTACGAACTTTTTCCCAGACCTAATATTATTTTACGTTGTAATATTTTTTCTGGACATTGAGACGCTGTGTACCGTTTGTCGGGAGAACCATGGTATGTAAATTCTCCTGGAACCAGTTGATAAACCAACGAATGTTGTCAAGATGCAAAGATCTCTGTTATCTCTGAACAAACATTCGCCGAATTCATTTTTATAGGAGATACATGCCGTTTCATTTTGAGGACCGGACGTGTTCGAATGCGGTGGGGCGTCTTTTAGGAAACCGATGACCAGGCATTTTGAGTTACATCGTTGTACATACGTGGATACGCGCACGTAGACCGTGGACGATAACGTAACAGCGGTACACGGTACTTTATCGGAGGAAATTCGATTCGGGCCGTTCTTTTAGTGGAAATATCGAATTTCGAACATCGAATAGGCGTGCAACCGCTGATCTCGACCCTCGACATCGTGAATCGAGGTTGGACGATGCCCAAAACGATCTGGAAATGCAGCGACCCAGCCACTGATCCGCGAACACGGAGAGGATGCTGCCCGAGAAACGTCGAATGCCAAAGTATAGGCCTGATCGAGTATCATAATATGGTTCTCGGGTACGTTCATACCGAACTAGCTCGCAGCCAAACTAATTAATCACGTGGCCCGCGCCGGACGGACGAGAAGAAGTCGATACTAAAATCTCTCGTTGTTTCTCTTTGGAAAAATCAATGAAATTTCGGACACCACTTCCCGATATTGAACCTTCCAGCGTTGCGACACGATTTTTATAGCGTTCTGTTTCATATATACTCCGCGCTCACTGTGCAGCTTCTGCAAATATTTTTCATCGCACCGTGTGCAATTTTTCTCTACGTGTATTAAACCTTTGCACTCTCGACCGACGACTCCCAGGCGCCATTAAAAACTACTTACGTTACCTTTCAAAATTATTTGAATAATCATATTTGTTTATATTTAAAGAACCGTCGAAAACGTAACTGTTGCACTGGGTTGGGTTATATAAAATCGAAATACCACGGGCCAGTAAATTATTTTAAATTTTGCATTAATCCTTTGCACTCGAATGGTGGCTCCGAGGCACCACTAAAATTTGTTACATCACGTTTTAAGATAATATTTATATCAAGAAAGTTTAGATTTAAAAAATTGTTAAGAGTGTAATTGTTGTGTGACTCCCAAGAGTCAATTTCATATAAATAAAATGCATTTTGCCATACAAAATAAAAACACTATAAGTTAAACAAATAATTTTTTATTTACAGTTAAAATAGTTTCGAGTGCAAAGGGTTAATATAAGTATCGCGTTAACTATTAGATTGCGGATTTTACGAGGATTAGAACGAAAATGGGTGCTGAAAATCCAAAACGGGACGAGGATTTACGATTTATGAAAATTGTTATAATATAATATAATATAATATAATATAATATAATATAATATAATATAATATAAACGATTGCTTAAATTCCTGTTTTCTACGAACAGGTCACAGCGTGCTGTTATCGTTATTTATTCAATCTTCGCAACCAACTTACCGAAATTATGCGTAACAGACACGTTTGCAACTTAGAATCTAAACCGTTAAATTGTTAAGACGGCTACAATTTACAATTTACAAATAAAAAATACTAGTCTCGACAAGCTGTTGTCGACAATATCCTAAACAAGACGAAGCTAAACATATTAACCCTTTGCACTCGAAGCTATTTTAATTATATTTTAAACATATTTTCTAATCTACGGTGTTTCCATTTTAGATGATTCATTGCGATTTATGCATACGAAAGCCTATCGGCAAATACGAAACTTGCAATTTTAAGAGTTTCTTTTTAGATATAAACGAGTCTGATACTATTATTGATACTAATTCTGCTACTAATTATCTTGAAAAATAGTATAGCAATTTTTAGTGGCGCCTCAGTGTCGCCAATCGAGTGCGAAGGGTTAAAGAATGATCAAAGATCGGAACCAAGGTTATTAACCACTCATTAAATTAACAGCAGCGGAATAATTTCACCTAAATAAAACAACCGGAACAAGATATCGCATTTTCGACGGTGAGCCCAAAAAAAAAATCTCGTCACTGTGAAAACCAGACGTAGCGGTCAACTTCGCGTATAATTTGATTAAACAGCGCCAGACGAAAGAGGAACACTGCGACGATATTTGCGGATGTTTTGACGAAACTCGGCGTTCGGTGACCGGAGGAACATCGTTCCAAAGTTGCGCAACACGCGTAAAATCGGTCGGTTTTATTTAGTGGATCTCACGGTGGCCGGAGGGCCGGGGGACGAGGGATTGCTTTCCTTTCGGGAATGCGCCTCTGGAGGAAAGTTAGCCGTGCGAGACAAACACGAAGAGGGAACCCGAAGTCGAGTGTACATACTCGGAAGAGGACTCTACGCGAAGCGCAGCGCAGCGCGCACGGCTCGGCTCGGCTCGGCTCGTCGCAGGGACAGGGACAGGGACAGGAGCATGGAACGCGAAACGCTATACATATACTACGAGTAATGTAGCACAATAACATGAGTTTCGGTGTAATTGTTTACGCGTGCCAAGTGAGTTATTTGGCACGTGGCTGCACCGGGGGCCACGGTGGCCACGGCGGCCAGGGGGGCAACGGGGGCGCGGGCGGCACCCACGTGGTCGACCAGCTGCCCGCGGATTTGCTAGCTCCCTCTCCTTTTCTCCTTTTCTCCGTTCCTCGTCTTTCTATCTCTCTACCTTCTGCCATCTCTCTCTCTCTCTTTCTCTCTCTCTCTCTCTCTCTCTCTCTCTCCGGCTCTCCCTGGCTCTTGCCTGCTCGGTCTCGCACGCGCTCGTCGCGCGTCGCGCGGTCACGTGCCCTGCGTAGCATTCATACGAACGTAATGACACGTTACAAAGGAGAGATGGCCCGGTATGGGGAAAAGTCTCTTCCGAGCTCGCTTCTCGCGCGAATATTTGTTGCCATCGAAAAGTATGTTGCAAATACGCGTGTCGAGGCCGGCTCGGACACCGACAGGAATTTAGTGGAGCGGCGAATGCTGCTTCCAGCTAAACCGTTTACAAGTAGAATAGAGGACCGAGCAAATCAGTATTTACGCGATCCTACGAGATCGGAGATACGAGGGGATTCTTATTAATCGGGAACAAGACGTTAGAAAACGTTTCTCTTTTAGCACTGAAGGGAAGGTAAGCGAATCGGAGAGCGTGTTTGAGGTTACTATTAATGCAGTTTATTGAATTGTTATCGATGAGCGCGGGCGCGACTAGCGTGGTGTCGTAGGACTAGCAACTTAGGACAGACTGAGCTTTTTGAGTTGCGCGTTTGTCTCTTTTATAGTGGAAGAGAAGAAAGGAATAGATGGACTTTCGTAGGAAAGGAGAAAGTTGGGAAAGTCCCGTGCGGGTCGAGGTGTCCAGATGTGAGGAGAATTGTTTTATTAGGGGTGCGTGATTTTTAGGGAATTTTGAGGATTAGGAACGGTACTTGTTTTATTGCTAGCGGCCGCGCTCAGGTAGAGGGATGCGACGCCACACTCTGTTTCAGGAAAATATATACAGTGATTTTCATTAACACTTAGCCGACCGCACGCGCCACAGAGACCTGTACAGTTTCCACCGCGCTCGGGAAAGCCAAACTGCGCTGCCCACCGCGCATTTTTCTGAGGTAGCACGGACTGAAATTCGCTATTTGAAATCAGAAACGTCCAAAAATTATTTATGCGATCAATTATATCTTACGGTAACAATTTCGTTCAACGATTTCACGTATTGCTTATACAAAATTCGAATTTAAAAGTTTATAATAATTATTTTTTAATGGTTATTCAAAAAGTATAGTTAAATAGAGTCAGAAAATTAAGGACAGTAAAGATGACGGATAAATAACGTAACTCAAATATGAAACAAAAAAGCAGTAATATATCGTGATGTTCAGGCATTGTGTTGATGCATGCAGTTCGACCATATGCTTCAGTTCAACTCTAATATCATCTTCTGTCCAATCATCGACACCATTGACAATAACGTTTGATTCCGAGTCATCGGCGGAATCATCTTCCGATTCACTCGAAAGGATTCGTCGATTAGTCTGGTATATGGGAACGATGGTGTTATTATTGTCGTCAACTTCACAATCACTTATCAGTAGATCAATGTATTCAGAACAGTCTGATAGTATGTCCATAAACAACTCATCACTTGAATTGTCACTCATGTTCCTGGACATTTTTAGGGATATTTTTTCTATACTTCGTTTCACACTTGTTGAGAGTCACAGCAAGGAGCTTAGCTTCTACACTAATATTTGCAAGTTGAGCGGAGTCTTATATATTCGAAAAAGTTGTGAGAGTCGTGAGAGGTAGCATTTCGATTTCTAATGGGTGTGGTGTTGGTGTGCTGGTGTGCATTTTATTATATGTTGTACTCTAGAGAAATATGAAGCTCTATAGAGAAAGAAGCGTTCCTCAGGTCAAAATGGTAGATCTACCCGATCGGTCGGCTAAGTGTTAATATTTTGGCACTTTTTAAAACGCGCAATAACTTTTTGAAAAGTAGAATAAACGATTTGAATTTTGGTTTAGATGATAGAGGGACTAGTGTACTATACAATTATTGAACTACTTTGTTATAATTTTGCTATTACTTGGAACGATCGTACAAATTAGAAGACTCTCGTTTTCTAACTTTTTTATCCGAGTCTGTAACGGAAATTTAAAAAAATGCGTTTTGTAGATCTCGGTGAGTTACATGCGTGCTGAAAATTTCATCGAAATCGATTAACGCAAAGTCGAGTTGCTAGCGTTAAAAGATTGTAAAAACTGCATGTTACTCATTCGCTTATTCGTGAAAAGTGTCAAAGATCGGGACAAAACTGCGACTTTTGCGATTTTTAACCCCTTGCACTCGAGACCATTTTAACTCCAAAATGAAGACATTTGTTTCAACCTACAATATTTTCACTTGTTACGATTGCTTTCATTTGATACATGTGAAATTGAACGTGTATGATTATAGAACGCTTGCATTATTTGTCAATTTAGCGAATAATTTAATAATAAAATAAATTTAATAATGTGAAGATTCTTTTGAAAACAGTGTAGCAATTTGTAGCGTCGCCTCAGAGTCGCCATTCGAGTGCAAATAGTTAATTGTTTACAGCTCGTATCAAGGTCAACCTATTTTGTTGAAATTTTTAACATCAGTCGAGATCTATGAAACACAGTTTTCAAATTTTCGTTATAAACTTAAATAAAAAAGTTAAGAAAAAATACGAGAGTTTTTTATTTTATTTTGTCGCTCTAAGCAACAGCAAAATTTGAAAATAGCATTCTAGTTATGCTCTAGAAGACTCTAATCGCTCTATCATTTAAAAAATATTCAAGACATTTAGCCCAGTTCTAAAAAAGTTATCGCGTTTTGAAAAGTGTCCGAATATTAACGGGAATCACTGTATTTCTATTACATTCGATATACGAAATACGAATCAATCGATTGTGGAAAAGGTGAAGCAATCTTTTCAAGGTCCCAACAGAAACACGCTTTACGCTTCGAGCGTTTAAGTGCGGGAAATCGGGTCTTGGAAAAATGACAAAATCCTCGCAACTTCTCGCTCTTGTCTCTCAATTCTTCTTTCCTTCGTATCTTACTTAAAATCGCCACTCGCGCAGCTTCCGCGAATACTACACCACTCAACAAAAATTGTCCTAAGCAATACCGATACGTTATCTTGAATTAATTACATTATATACCTTGATACGCTTTCGTAAGATTAATTTTAAAGTTATCTTCAAAATTATATCTTATATATATATATATATATATATATATATATATATATATATATATATATATATATATATCATCTGTCCGACGGAGTTCCGATTTGTGCACAATGATGGACAATTTCGGAAGAGGAGATACGATTATTCGAGCTTCGCGGCGCTTTTTAAATAGTCGTATCTCCTCTTCCCAAATTGTCCATTTCTGTGCACAATCTGAGCGTCAGTTAGGCTGACATTACTGTATCTAATTTCCCCGACGAATTTTCTGTAACAGCGAAGAGAATAGAAAGCATTGTAAATCATAAATGGGTTGCATTCGTATTGGAGCGGGGCAAAGCGAGACGTTTTCCCTCGAAAATGCGATGCGTCGAGCCGAATTACTGTACAGCAATGTCTCCCTAATTGACGCTTAGATCGCGCACAAAAATGGACAATTTGGGAAGAGGAGATACGATTATTCGAGCCTTGCGGCTCATTTTTATAATTGCGGACAATTTAATAATTGCGAATAATCGTATCTCTTCTTCCCAAATTATCCATTTTAGTGTACAATTTGAGCGTCAGTAAGGGAGACATTGCTGTATCTACTTTCCTCGACGAATTTTCTGCAACACCGAAGAGACTAGAAAGCATTGTAAATCATAAATGGGTTGCATTCGTATTGGAGCGGGTCAAAGAAAGTAGTTTTCCCTCGAAAATGCGATGCGTCGAGCCGAATTAGAAGCTCTGAACAGTCATCGGATTCAATTTTCTCCCCGGATGGAGACATGGAGCGTAGGTAATCGGACAATTACGGAATTGTCCAATTGTCCAAAAATGGACAATTTGGGAAGAGAAGATACGGCTCGTTTTTACAGTTGTTGACAATCGACAACCATAAAAAGCGAGCCACAAGGCTCGAACAATCGTGTCTCCTCTTCCAAAATTGTCCATTTTTTGTGGACGATCTGAGCGTCAATTAGAGAGACATTACTGTGAACGCGTGCACACCCGGCTATTAACCCTTTGCGGACGAAGCCGCTCGACGGGTATTGCGTCGCTGTGGACGACAGGTATTGGATATAAAATAAAAATGTTATAAGATATAATTATATTATTATAAGATTATAAATATGTGGAAAACTTTGTGTTGGTTTCTCTGATAGTGACACAGAAAGACCGACTCGTCAAACTGATATTCGTTCTGAGCCTACACGGTTAAATTAATAAATTTATATTTATAATTAACACTATGCCGTCCGCAGATCTTAGATCTGATTCTTTTGTTTGACGCCGGCATAATAGCTTGGAAATTTTAGATTTTAACAAAAATTTCGAAGATGGCGGTAATATAAATTCCTAAAATGAAGATAAGTCATCCAAGAATTTTCGTCTGTCACTTGACTGTCACACGACTCAACGTAAAACTCATCATCACCGCTGCTGATGTCACAAAATGTAACGTCCTTCCTGCTTCTTTTAATCATAATGTTATAGTAGGGTAATTTTCATATATAGTCCAAATAATAATATATAAATATAATTAACTTTAACGAACGGCAAAAATGCTTGGGCTGCTGTCCGCAGACACGCGTCTCGAATGGTAAAAATGCTTGAGCTGCTGTCCGCAGACAGCCGTCCGCAAAGGGTTAAGCTGTCCCCGCGAGGACGAGCAGAATATGTG
Source organism: Megalopta genalis (assembly GCF_051020955.1). Classification (NCBI taxonomy): domain Eukaryota; kingdom Metazoa; phylum Arthropoda; class Insecta; order Hymenoptera; family Halictidae; genus Megalopta; species Megalopta genalis. The sequence goes on along the minus strand of NC_135019.1, from coordinate 15,585,452 downwards.
CACGACGACGATAGAACGTCGCGTCGTTCGTGTTCGCGAAAATCCACGAGAAACGCCGTCGAAGGTTGAATCCCGATCGCGCGGTTCCAACGCGCGCTCTTATTGTCTATAACCTTTTTAACTTCGCGAAATAAATGGGTCGAGGACTGTATCGCGCTGATTTATACATCGCCGGAGCTCTTTCCTTGAAAATCTCGCGTCTCCCATCCGGTGCAACGAAATCTAAATCGTCAGTGACGCGATAAATCCCAGCGTAGCCAGGATATTGTTACAGGAAGTCGGTCGATTGCGTCACGCATCCTCCACCCGCGAGCACGGGATTTGAATCGGAATTACCCTCGAATGTCACGGGTCAATTATTCGGGGTATCCGCGGGGGAGGATCGGCGGGATCACGGGCGAAGGAAGAAAGAGGAGGTCGACGTCGCGTGAAAAATAAAATCGTTCGCGTGGAGTCGGTTGTCAATCGGGAAAATAGGATTAAAAATGGCCGGCCCCGGAACGATCCTGCCGGCGGAAGGAACGAATAAATCCCGCGAATTGTAAACAAGTAAAATAATGAAGTGGCGATTCGTCTGTGATGAGATGGTCACGGGGTGCGGGGGGAGACGTTGAAGAACGCGGGAAAGGGATGGGAGGGGGGAAGAAGTCGCTCTTCCGACGAGAATTCCGGTCCCGGTGCGAAACTTTAACGAGATCGAGATCGAGATTGAGATCGGGATCGAGACCGCGACTCGAGACTTTCGTTTGCAATTAGTGTCCCGGGCCCTGGCCCCGGCCCGGCCCCGGGGTCTTTATGTTGTCGCGCAGCGAAACGGGTCGAGGACTATAGCTCCGAGATTTATTATATCGTAGAAACCCACTCAATGAAAATCTGGCGTCTCTTATCCGGCGCGACGCTCGCCTCACAATGAAATTTCAAATGTCACGCATCCTGTGCTGTGGTCCAGAAACATCGCCAGTGCATCTCGCTCGCCAGATATTTCTCGCAGGATAAGATGGACTAGTTGCTTCCGCGCAGTAGAACAAAGCTGGGAACGGACAACAGTTCTCTTCTTGTTTTCTTATCGATTATGCAACGGTTTTCCAACCTCGTTGCGATCGCAGTCTCCTTTCCCCGAAATTTCTTCCGATCGACACCTCTGTGAAACGTCCTGTCGCGTTCTCAACACACTCCATCGACTTGGATACTTTAGGGTAAGCTCGGAAGAGTTCGGCCAGCGGGAAAGACCGGTCAGTGTGAATATTTCGAGACGACGACGCCATATGACGCTGTGCTGAAAGACGGAAAACACTTTAATGAATCGATTGTTGATCGCGCATTGCAATTGTCGCGAAACCGTATTCCTGATCTTGTAAATTGCTTTTAAAGCTTTAGGTGAATCTGGAAGTCGTTTCGTTAATATATATAGTCCCAAATATATATAAATATATATACATATAGTCCCAAAATTATGGTATTTCCGGGAACTGTGGGGTTCCTGAGATCATTTGAAGTAACTTTCTCCTTTACAAAAATGTTCTCCGAGGCATCGTTAACGAGTTATTAACGAAAAACGCTGACCAATGAGAAGCGAGCTCGGCTAGCGCGAGGCGGCGCAGCCAACGAGCGCGCGAAGCCCAATTCCGTTCATTGGCTCGGCCGCCACGCGCCAACTGATCCCGCCTCTCATCGGTCACTGTTTTTCGTTAATAACTCGTAAACGAAGACGCGGATCGCATTTTCGCTGAGGAAAAAGTTGCTTCAAATGACGTCATGAACCCCTCGCTTCCCGGAAATACATAATTTTGGGAAACCCTGTATATTTTTAGTAATTGACAGATAGGTAAGTTTACTTGCGCGATTTTTTATATCATTATTATTATTTAATATATATTATGCATAAAACTACTGTATAACCTCAATAGTATGCATGCATAGTATGCATCGATCTCTCCCGTAATTCTGGTATAGACCGACCATAATAATCCAGGAGAGGTCAACCACATTAATTGTGCCGTTCTTCAACGGAATTTTTATTCTTCTTCTATCCGGTTTTCTTCAAAGCGAATTTGCTTTTTTCTCAAGTTGGAAACAGCTTAGTTTCTAAAGAATTCCGTTTGACTTAGCGAGACAATACTCGTGTTTCCACAAACGAGTGCAACTGCCATGGTCAGAAAACGCAGTAAGCAACTTGCAAACATTATAAATAGTTCAGAGAACGTTAAGACAAAAAACAACGAGGGAACTATAATGAAACATAGAAATGTTGCAATTAAAAGGAGGAAGGATGTAAAGAAACGTAGAAAACAGTTGGAACAATTATTCGATTCGAGCAGAAATAATCCAGTTTTATAAGAAAGTGACACGTCATTGGAAGAATGAAACCAATATGAAAGGATGAGATGCAGAGAGGACTACTTCGAAACTACAAAAAATGATTACTGGCTTAAACGTGTGAAGTGTAGTTGTTGGTATCACGAGGAATGCTCCAAATATGAGAATTTCTGTGATTTATGTGGGAAGCTGAAGAAAAAAATAACATAAGAATTACTTCCTTCATTTTTAATAGTTTTTATAAGCTACAGTCAAGATTATTTGATCGAGATCGCTAGTAAATAGCTCGCTCTAACCCGGCGATGCGGGTGAGGTCATTTACTTATAGTATTTTTGTTTTTTGCTTGAAAGTGGTAGTATATATTCTAATTTGGCACAAAATATTGTTTGTATATATATTATTTAAAATTATATAATATAAATAATATAATTATAATTACATAATAAGTAATATAATAATAATTGCAATTATATAATATATAATATAATAATTATTATAATTATATAATAAGTAATATAATAATAATTATAATTATATAATAAGTAATATAATAATAATAATAATTATATAATATATAATATAATAATAATTATAATTATATAATGTGTGTGTGTATATATAATTATATAATGTAAATTTAAAATTCCTTAGATTAAATTAGTTAAATTACTTAGACACTGCTGTAATTTGGTTAATGCAATAAAATCCTGGAAAACCACAGCAATACGAGAGTTTTTCCAAAAAGTGGTCAAACTCTGCCAGACAATCCTATTTTAGAATAGCTTTGCAAGGCACGAATAACATCTTTTAAACAGTTTCTTACATGTTCACCGACTGTGCTCTATACAGGGGAGCGTATAGGATCTATGTTTGCGAATTTTTCATTTTCGATGAAGTCTCATTGTCAGACCATTAGTCGGTAGATAAAATGTTTCGAAATGGGATCGGAAAAGTGACCAAATTTGAACGGCCACGAAAGAGTTGCGACCGCGGTTGCGACTTTGCTGCCACATTTAACAGTCTATGGATCGCGGATATTCGCCAGCGGAGGAACTGAAAATGATGATGCAACAGTTCGGATTCGCGTAAGTGGAATAAGTTGAGACTTCGTTCACCGAAACGATTCGCTTCGACGTCGCGTCAACGCGACGCGACGCGACGGTCAGCCGAAGCGCGGAACGGACCTATCCGAGAAATCTATAGTTGGATGCAATTCAAATTCAAGCAAACGGAATTCCCTCGCAACGACGATGCTTGTTGCATCGGTAGAATTAATGGAACGGAGATTCTGCGATTAGAAGTAATTTTTCGGGTGAAAACGCATCGGGGATACGCGTGACGAACGAGATTACTGTAAGCGACTTAAGTGCTTCGATTTTCTGCTAACTCGCGTAGTTGTGCTACGATTCGACTGTTATTAATTTTCTATATGATAAAATATGCGATACTGAAAGTATCGAGCAATCGTGACCGAACTTGAACTTATTCTATAAATTAAAAATACGATTAAATTCGTACAAAGGCACTTTTATATCTTCGACGATCGTGTGGATATAATTCAATTACATTGACTAATGCGTTGATCAAGAGCGCGCTATGGACGATAAAAATGTCAAGGCAATTAGGTTTATACCAATGCGACACGATTTGTTGCGTGATTCAAGAATTCTTGATATCGAATATTGCAAATATTGCAAGTTACTACCTGAAAGGCCAAGAAAAATTCCAAAAAGTAAGGTTAATTAAAATTCCAAGATATATAATATTATTCTTCTGGTACGATTTGTCGTGTAATTCAAGAATTCTTGAAATCGAACACTGCAAATATTGCAAGTTACTACCTGAAAGGCCAAGAAAAATTCCAAAAAGTAAGGCTAATTAAAATCCCAAGATATATAATATTATACTTCTGGTACGATTTGTAGTGTAATTCAAGAATTCTTGAAATCGAACACTGCAAATATTGCAAGTTACTACCTGAAAGGCCAAGAAAAATTCCAAAAAGTAAGGCTAATTAAAATTCCAAGATATATAATATTATACTTCTGGTACGATTTGTAGTGTAATTCAAGAATTCTTGAAATCGAACACTGCAAATATTGCAAGTTACTACGCGAAAGGCCAAGAAAAATTCCAAAAAATAAGGCTAATCAAAACTCCAAGAAATACAACGTTATCCTTCTGGTTGTGTCCTAATCGAGCAACCATCTTCTTCGATGGACCGCAAGATCTCATTGAAAGCCGCATTCGAAATTAAAAACAGCTCCCAGGAACATCGTTCCAATAAACATTTCCCCAACTTGTTGATTTACGAACCGCCTGCTGTCAGCACCACCGACGCGTCTCCACCTCCGACAGCAATTTCTTAAAAATCGGTGCTCGAGTATAGCGAGCGACGCGTCTAGAGTATGCAACCGGTTCAATTTTTACGAGACCGTTCCGTAAAAAGACGATGGCTCGACGTAGGTGAGACATTTTCGCGTAACAGAGTCCAAGCGATTGTTCGTTCTTCGCGCGACGGCGGTGGCATCATCCACGCTCAACACTCTCCGGCGTTGGAACATCAGCGAAGGCGTCAGCGTCAGCGTCAGCGACGGCGTAGGAGTTGCCGGTGATGCTGGTGGTGGTGGTGGTGGTGGTGTCGGCGGTGGTGGTGGTGGTGACGGCGGTGGTGGTGGTGGCGGCGGCATCGGCGGCGGCGTCGATGGTGGGGCGACGAGGCGGCGGTGGTGGCGGCGGCGGTGGCGGTGGCGGTGGCGGGCGGTCGTGGTGGGGGTACGAAATAAGGGTAGTTTTCAGAGGTGGGGGCGGTGGTTCGTCAGTTTCCGGGTTGTTCCGGAGTGAGTTGAGGGCGTCGTGGGGCGTCGGAGGGAGGGCGTGTAGGAGCCGCGGGCCACGACACGACTAAGCGTCGCGACGTCAGTAGAGCGCCGCGCTATCGACCACCGCCACGAGTCATCGTCTTCGTCCTCGTCCTCGTCCTCGTCCACGTCCACGTCCACGTCCACGTCCAGGTCCACGTCTTCGCCGTTGTTGTCTTCCCCAAGCGGTCCACCCTTCCTGGTGTTTCTCGTCAACTTTGATGCCGCGTGGTCCGCGTGATCCGCCTGATATTGTCGCGACCAAGGAGCGACTCTGACGACGCCGAAGACGGAAGACGGTATCGGTCGGTCCGGTCGGTCAGTTTGTCCGAAAGGGAAACCGCGCCGGTGAGAGAGAAGGAGAGAGATAGAGAGAGAAAGAGAGAAAGAGAGAGAGAGAGAGCTCGTGGCCCATCGGAGGATCGAATCGCGGTCTCGATCGGCCGTGGATCGCCACGGATCGACGCGGTCGCGCCACGAGCACGCGAGAGCCCGCGAGAGCCCGCGAGAGCACGCGAGGGCCCACGAGGATCGCACGGCACGGCGCGGCGCATTGCGTGCACGCGTGTACTCCCGCACGCGTGTCCGTCGCCAGCTACCCGCCGCTCGTCACCCGTCAAGGTCGTGCCGGCACAGTGCGTGCGTCTACTACGAATACACATCGTTATATAACCACCATCGTCCGAGCACCGCGAGCCACCCCGTGTGAGACCCAATGACTGTCCATCCAGGGATCACGGGAGACACATGTTCGTTATAAGGTCAGTGCACGATGTCTATCTACTGTGCTCGTAGATCTTGCGAACCGTGTGCCGCGTTGCTTACTTTAGCTGTCGCCTTGGCAAGGCGATCTTGCGACCAAACGTGGACCCCGGAGTGTTGGTTTTTTCGAGACGGTAAAACGGTTCGCTAGAGCCTTTTCGCGCTTCGAACACCGATCGTTTTCCGAACGCGATCGTCGGATCGAAGTTGCGGATAGAAACCGAAGGTTCTGGCTTTTCTGCGGAGCCGCCGACAACAAGTACAGTGGGTGATCCCGATGATTCGTGAAGTCGCGGCACGACAAATTTAGGCTGTGCGATGGATAACGTTTGGGGAACAGTGTTACCGAATCTAGGGAGAAGTGAGACTCTTTCAACTGGAACTTTGACAATCACGCTACTCCGAAATACGACTCTTTGCTCTTACGAAATCGAATTTCGATTTCTTCGATCGACACGTCCCGTTTCGATCGCGCAATGCTGCGGAGTAGAGTAATCTGTAATGTCTCTCTAATCGACGCTCTCGGATTGTCCGCTAAATTGGATCATTTCGGAAGAGGAGATACGATTTATTCGAGTCTTGCGGCTCGTTTTTATAATTGTTGACAATTCGTTACTATAAAAATAAACCGCGAGGCTCGAATAATCGTGTCTCCTCTTCCAAAATTGTCCATTTTTCTGCACAATCCGAGCGTCGATTAGGGAGACATTACTGTAATCTGTAATATGTAGCAATGTGATATCGTTAATTTGTTGTCCCATACGCGTTCGTTCGTCGAAATCAATCATTTTAACGAATGGGAATCTAGAGTCATAACAGATTGTTCCGAGAATCGTTTCAAACTCGAAGAAGTCGTGTTAGAACAAAGTTTTGACGCAGGACAAATTTGATACGCTCCCTCGGCGAGAACTCGTCCGTTAATTCTGCCACGATCGGGACGCGATTCGCGGCATCGGCTGGAAAATTCATTGCACACCGATGTCGCGGTTATATTCGAAAAATCCGAGAAGCCCGAGATATTGTTGTCGCGCGGGAGCAACATTCGACGATCCGTTCGTCGTCGACTTAACGTCCGCGGGTACAGCGACTCGCGCGTCTCTTCGCATATTTTCCAGGTTCGGTGTAAAACTTGTTACGTAATGCTCGCCTATTCGCTTTTCACCTTGCCTGCTTCTGTCCGATTTGAACGTAACAGGTAAAACGATTCGATTTGTCGGCTTTCGACGAAGAAACTATCGGCGGCCGTCAGTCGGTCCACGATAAATCGTTCGGTTTACTATGAATTTTGTTCGGTGACATAACGAGTTTGCCGTCTGTAACGGCGTTTCAGAATCTTGTCGGACATTCGGAGCATTTTACTGGGAAACTGGACCCGCGGTTCTCAAATATTTCACTAAACGGCGGCAACGCGATAATATTGATCGTTATTATATTTATGTTAGTTTTATAGTATATTTTATGTTATTTTAGGATTTGATCGGGGTGTTTCGTTGCGCTATTATTCTTGATTTCTTGGCAAGTATTCCGTCCCGAAATTGTCGATTCTTCCACGTAACAGCAAATTATGGATTTTCTTAGACGATCGACGTTGATCTCCCGAATCTACTTATTCCGTAAATCACCATTTTTACCGATACACCAAAAATGACAACGACGATTAGCAAGTTTTATTACCGGCAACATTCCGAGTTTACACATTTTTATGACTTTCCCGTTTTGCGACAATGAAATCTTTAGAAACCCAGTTCGATTGCCGAATTGTCCAACATCGACTAATTGCTATGTTACATGAGAATTAGAAGAAATGGGGTGTAAATAGATTTCCCCCTTCGATGTTAAACGATCGATCATTTTTGCCTGCTATTTCGATTATTTTCTGCTGCACATGTTTTGATCGTAACCGATCGAGTCGCGGCAATAATTGATTGGAATTACGTTTATTCCCCGTTTGCCCGGGCATCGTCCACTGTTCCTCGCGACGAGACCAGGCGAATAACCAGAAAATATGGCGACTGCTCGCATCGAGGCTAAATTAAAGAGACAGTCCTTGCTTTCGCGTTTCTCTCGCACCTTTTCTCGCTGTCAGCAGCTCTGGTTGATCCGCTTGCTGGACCCCAGCGCGCTGCTAATCGTCCGACAGTGCGAGACTGGTCGCAAATAATAAATATAGACTTTCGCACGAAAGTTGTTCCCTTGACAAATTCAATCGTTTCTCCGGAAACTGTGCGTAGCCGGCGTTATCGAACGCATATACTCGCGATCGAATTAGTTCGTGGGAATTTTTCGGCCTGATTTTCGGCAATGAACGCGCTCGCGCACAATGAAAATCCTGCTTACGTGTGTACGCGCGAGTCCAACGATTCGCGAGCGATCAACAGAAAGCGTATCTTGATGCGGTAATGTGTTAAGTGCTCGCGTCTAAAATGTATCGCGCGCCGTTCTCTGCGCTCGTTGCGCCGAAAACACGTACGCATTAACGAGATGAACGTTCGAATCGGTCGCTCCGAAACGAAACAGCCGGCCGAGTGACGTAACCAGTGTTGTTTTTCACGAGAGAACGCGTAAGGTGCGCGATTTAGGATTTCGCTTAGTCTCACCGGAGACATTAGCGAAACGGGGAATCCCGTGCGGTTGGGGAACCGTCTCGGATCCTCCTGACCTCACGATCAGGATCACGATCACGGCACTAATTCTCACGCTTCGCGGAGATTCGTGAAAAGCGAGACCCTCCGCGACATTTCCGAGTGAACGATGCTCTCGCTCGGCCCTTCGTTTTCTCGGTCCGTTGCCACCGCATAGGACCGCGCGGTCTACGAGACAGCGAAGGGTGCTTTTGGGAGAGATTCCCTGCCCTGCTCGATCAGACGATCCTGGGCGAATCCGCTTCCGTCTTCTGTCGCGCCCCGTCTTCCGTCTTCCGGCGGCGCTGACTCAATCCAGGCCGCTGGATTGTCATAGCTGTACAGGGTGTCCCAAAATTATGGTACTTCCAGGAAATAAGAGGTTCCTGAGGTTATTTGAAGTGACTTTTTCCTTAGCGAAATTGCAATCCGCGGCTTCGTTTACGAGTTATCGATGAAAAACAGTGACCAATGAGAGGCGAGCTTGGTTGGCGCGCGGCGGCCGAGCCAACCAGCGCACGGAGCTGGGTCGCCTAGCGCCGAGCCCCTCATTGGTCAATGTTTTTCATGAATAATTCGTTAACGATGCCTCGGAGAAAATTTTTGTAAAGGACAAAGTTGCTTCGAATCGCCTCAGGAATACCTCATTTCTCGGAAATACCATAATTTTTGGACACCCTGTAGATTGCGAATTTGATGCGTCCATGACAAAGATAAGTAGATCGAGCAGGATGCGATAGGAACTTTTATAGAATTTTATTATTATTATTATTATTATTTTTAACTCATCAATCCTTTGCACCGTGATTCCTTTGATAGTTACGTTGACAAGCATTTCTTCGTTCTTTCGTTCCTAGATTTTGATAATGGATGGGTCAAATTTTCTTTCGATTTGAAAGAAACGAACGGGCAATTTTTATCCGCAGTCTAATTATCATACTTTCTACAGACATTTCTCAGACCTCCGATGAAGAGCTTCTGAAAATTTGGTAATCCGTTTTCGTGGATTACAGAATGTTACCTTGAAACGATTCCATGCAAACTTTGGGAGTATTGATTCCTACGCTCCGAGCATTTTCTGACGACGATCGATCAAATTTAACCATTAGCACTCGGAAGATTTTTTGTATGTAAGTATCTACCAGGCATTCGGACCAAATTTTGCCAAAATTGTGATTCTGTTGTACAAAGTTAAATTACGATAAAAATCATTACGTTGCTGTGAACATTTTATAGGAATGAATGAATCAAGGATTTTGTCTGTTTATTCATGTATTTTACATGATTGCCTTAAAACACATAATTTAATGTCGTCGTATCGGCGACATTCGAATGTAAAGGTGTATTAAATTATTACATTGCATTATATATATTTTCCAAAAGTCTCAACAATTGAAGAGGCTTAGAATTGTTATCGAATGTAATACAATATTAGCTTGCTTTCAGATGAAAAATATGAAATTTTATTTGATTCGAATATCTCTGTAACTGTCTATAAAATTCATAGTTCAACCGTTCTGTTGAAAAATAATAAATGTTTGTAACACGGTCAACTTCGATAGCTCTAACAAGATGAACGACAGCTCTAACATGACGAACGATATCAACGTAATCTTCTTGTGACTGATTAAACGATTTATTGTGCATAAACGAAATCATCGCGCGCGATCCACGCACGACTGTCTGGAACCAGGTTAACGAGGCGAAGGAATATAATCCGAGTGCCGCGAAGTTCTCTCAGCGAAACGAGATTACATATCGAAATCGGCGCGCATCGATCCCCGTCGTTTCCGGTCCGAAGCCAAGTTTCCGGCTGCGCGGAGATTTCGTCGCGACGAAGGAGACAAGGAAGGGCCGGCTGCTCGCAATTACCACGGCAGGAGTTAATGAAATTAGAAAAAATCTACTTCTCCCGATTAAAAGTTCAATCTGAATTAAAAGGATTCTGAACTTGCCAAGCTTGAATGGTTGCCAGTGTTTCCGGTCTCTCTGGGTTATCCAATCGGGATATATAGTTTAGAGCCAGCGTATATTACAGGATCGAGCTATATATATATGTCTCTAGTTTAGCAAGTTGGACGCGGCCGAAAACCGAAAGCCGAAAGTCGAAAGCCAAAAGCCAAGAGCCGAAAGCCGAAAGCCGAAAGCCGAAAGACGAAAGTGGAAAGTGGAAAGCGCGCGGTTCAAGAGGTGGGCGAAGAGGGCGGCAGGGGGCTGAAAGGAAGAGGAGAGCAGGCGAACCTTTCATCGCATTGAATTTCAAATGGTCGTATCTCTCGGAAGAAATTGGCACCGATCCAATCGTGATTCCACGCTTACCTGCTTGCACTCCCTCTGTTTCCTAGATTTTCCTCCTACGTTTTTTCTCCCTCCCTTTCCCGCCGCTCCGCCGCCCCGCCCCCCCCAACCTCCGCGCCACTCTTTATTCTTGCTCTTTATATTCGTGCTCGTAATCATGTCGTATATCGGGGACGAGCAGAGAAGTGGGTCGTTAGAAGCCGCGAGGCAGCGAGCGAAAAAGGCTACGCAGAGTTTCGGCTGCCTTGGCACTCTTGTCATCCTGAAGCTCGCGATTCGAGTGTCACGCTTGCAGTGACAGTGACAGCAAGCCTCCTTCGAAAACAGCCCTGCCGATCGTTGCGCGTTGTCGCTTTCTTAAGCATTTTGACGGAACCTGTTAGTTTTTAAATTTCTTTCTTTAAGTAGATCGGATATACAGAGTGTCCGATAATTATGGTACTTCCGGGAAATGAGAGATTCCTGGGGTTATTCGAAGCAACTTTCTCCTTTGCAAACATTTTCTCCGAGGCATCGTTTACGAGTTATCAATGAAAAACAATGACCAATGAGAGGCGAGCTCGGCTGGCGCGAAGCAGCCCAGCCAACGTGCGCGCGAAGCCCAGTTCCGCTCATTGACTCAGCCACCTAGTGCCAGACGAGCTCGTACCTCATTGGTCATTGTGTTTCGTTAATAACTTGTAAACGATGCCTCGGAGAAAATTTTTGTAAAGGAAAAAGTTACTTCGAATCACCTTAGGAACCTCGCATTTCTCGGAAATACTTATAAAATACTCTTCTCAAAAAAATGTCTTACTAGCTGTACCATTGCAGCCATCTCGGTAATTTGAACCCTGGAAAGTCGGTAGCTTTTCCATCGATGCGAATGTATTGTAGAAACGTAATTAAAACACAGTATTATCTACCTAATAATGGAAGAGATTTATCGAAGTTTTCAGTGTACGTATGAGATAGCAGTAAATCTGTTAAAGATTCGTTCGAGATATCTGATCTTCTATCTGATTTTTTGAAGATATCAAAAACTGCGAAACCGATGTTTCGGGAAAAACCCGTTTAATGCTTTCCCTATCGTATACTTCGAACATTTACAGGCTGTCCCAAAATTATTGTACAAGCGTGAAATAAGGGGTTCCTGAGGTTGTTCGAAGTAACTTTTTCCTTAGCGAAAATGCAATCCGCGGCTTCGTTTACGAGTTATCGATGAAAAACGGTGACCAATGAGAGGCGAGATTAGCTGATTCGAGGCGGCGGAGCCAATGAGCGGAACTGGGCTTCGACAGCTCGTTGGCTCGGCCGCTTCGCGGCAGCTGATTCTCGTCTCTCATTGGTCACTGTTTTTCGTTAATAACTCGTAAACGAAGCCGCGGTTTGCATTTTCGCTAAGGAAAAAGTTACTTCGAATGACCTCAAGAATCTCATTTCACGCTTGTACAGTAATTTTGGGACACCCTGTACAACTGTGTTATTTTTACAATTGTTCGATAACTCGTCTTCTCGATACGATCTTTCGAGCTCCCAAACAAGCTCTTCGATCGCATCGATACAGATCTTACGAACCAGAAATTATTAATTTCGAAAGTATCACAGTTATGAACAGTTTTGCCAGGATCCCTCGAGAGGGCTTCAATGTCCCTTTTTATTATAACTTGAGCAATACGTATGATCTCTACGAATGTTTAAAATCGATTTAAGCAAAACAAGAAAGTGGATTTCTTGAAGTTGGCGAACAAGATTCCCCTAAAAATCTGATTTATCGTAGTCGCCGGTGCATCGTCGGATTCAATTGTTCGATCTCGTGAACAATAGGCACCAATTGCTGTCAACGGTATTCCCAGTGACTTTTGCGGCCCGTCGCGTCGTAAATATTCTGGTAATAATCGATGCGTTCGAAGGTAGTGCCTCGATGCCCGCCAAAATCTGCTTCGCACGCAGCACGCGGCACGCATCTTCGCCGCAGCAGGTTATATTTTTCACAGGGATTGACGTTTACTCGACGCGCTCTTCGTTATTTATCTGTAGTTTCGGCAAACGGGGGTCCACACGGATAACAAGGACGGCGGTCAACAAATTTTCTGTGATCTTTTCGAAGCGTTTGCTGCGAGAAAATATGTTTGAAGCAGCGTAAAGGACGGAATTCGAATATCTTCGCTGAAATACCGAACTTGATCGCAAGCTTTATTCTGCGGAAACTTTCGCTATCGAGTAATAAATATTTCTTTTATCTGGCATTGCTAACAAATGCTAACAGAAAGCAACATGGAACGAACGTTTTCAGACCCAGGATTTTAAGGATTTCATAAGTTATCGCAGCTGGTTCTGGAAAATACAGTAATGTCTCCCTTACTGACGCTCAGATTGTCCACTAAATTGGATAATTTGGGAAGAGGAGACACGATTATTCGAGCCTTGCGGCTCGTTTTTATAATTGTGGACAATTTGTAACTATAAAAATAAACCGCAAGGCTCGAATAATCGTATCTCCTCTTCCCAAATCGTCCATTTTTGTGCGCAATCTGGGCGTCAATTAGAGAGACATTACTGTATTAACGCGACCATCGACCGCTACAAATATGAGATAACTGATGAGCAGATCGTGGATTTACATGCGATGGGAAGTGTTTCGAGTCAATTGCGAAGAATGATAAAGCGAAAAATACGTGTTGCTGCTTTCAATAGTTTTCGCGTGAGAAAAATAAAGAAAGATTCTTCGATACATTTTTCTGTTGCAAGCACACATTCGTTCATAGGTACAATAGGGTGATGCGATGGCATACCAGCGGCGCAAATTACGAACTACAATGCGCATTGAAATATCGACGAAAGTCCCAGGGATTTACCATCGACGCTTATTCGTCGCAGCATCCGAACGGCGACTCCGCGGATAAAGAAAATAGTAGGTGGTTTTGTTTCGGTACTGAAATTCCGGGTTCGGTAAACCTGTCGGTGCGATACGTTCCCGTGATGTACGAATTCCCTTCATTGATTTTTACAACGTAGAAGCCGCGTCGTAAAATTCCGCGAGGAATGTAAAGTAACGTGACATTCGCCCTTTATGCCCGACCGTGTTCCGCGCTCCTACACTCGTACAACCGCGCGTCATTCATGCCGGTACGTTCTCACCGAATTGAAACTTCGCTATTCGTTGCCCGCGCGCGCGCGCGCGTAAAACAACCACGGGAATCATGACATTCCTACCGTTTTCGAAACAACTTCCAACTATCCGAGATATCGTTAATGTTAAAAATTTTTTGGTTCGTCCCGGTCGTCGATATACAGGGTGTCCCAAAATTATGTTACTTTCGGGTAATACAGTAATGTCTCTCTAATCGACGCTCGGATTGTCCACAAAATTGGACAATATGGGAAGAGGAGATACGATTATTCGAGCCTTGCGACTCATTTTTATAGTTACCGATTGTCAACAATTATAAAAACTAGGTGCAGCGCTCGGACAATCGTATCTCCTCTTCCCAAATTGTCTATCTCCGTGGACAATCCGAGCGTCAATTAGGGAGACATTACTGTACTCTTCGTTTTCCTCGTGCCTTTACGCTACGACAACGAGTCACACCGGCGACGAAGACTTCGCGAACGGTCTACTAAACAAGAATATCATTTATTTCTCCTAAATCAATCGAAAGCTTGACTGTTGTTCCGCTATAGGAATCTAGGAACGAAAGTAAACGAACAGATTGAAGAAACAGAAATTGTCTCTGGTTCTATCAAAAAGATCACGGAGAACGAAGTAGCGCGAATCACTGTGAAAGAAACACAGTGTTATGATCGATCGGTGATAGGAACTAAATTACGTTCGCAAATAATTAAACGAATGACGGAATACAGTAATGTCTCCCTTACCGACGCTCAGATTGTGTACAGAAATGACAATTTGGGAAGAGGAGATACGATTATTCGAACCTTGCGACTCATTTTTATAGTTACCGATTGTCAACAATTATAAAAACTAGGTGCAGCGCTCGGACAATCGTATCTCCTCTTCCCAAATTGTTCATTTTTGTGCACGATCCGAGCGTCGGTTAGGGAGACATTACTGTAAGAGGTTCCCGAGATTATTTGAAGTAACTTTTACCTTAGCGAAAATTCAATCCCCGGCTTCGCATGAAATACAGTGATCAATGAGAGGCAAGCTCATCTCTTATTTGTCATTTCCATTGATAACTCGTTAACGGTGCCGCGGAGAAAATTTTTGTAAAGGAAGAAAGTTGCTTCGAATGCCATCAGAAATCTCTCGTTTCCCGGAAGTAACATAATTTTGGGACACCCTATATATCGTTTTCAACATCTTCGATTATATTGTTCTGCCGAAATTTTCTCTCGATTTTTCGCTCTCGTGAACGCCAATAGCTAGTGCAATATTTTATTCACCATTTTAATCGTTGACAAAACTCTAAATACTAATCGACGAGCAGTCAACTGTGATTGTTATTATTATACATTATATTATTATATAATACATAATAATATATTTATATATTATATTGCGAAGATTGTTATTTCGCAAACGCATTATTTAACGTTCGGTTGAGAAAACGGCAGGATCGTACACGCATGTACATACAGTGTGTTCCAGAAATGTCTTCTAATCTGGAAATAGGAGGTTCCTAAGGTCATTCGAAGTAACTTTTTCCTTAGCGAAAATTCAATCCGTGGCTTTGTTTACGAGTTATTAACGAAAAACACAGACCAATGAAAGGCGAGCTCGACTGGCGCGAGGCGGGCCAGCCAACTAGCGAGCGAAGCCCAGTTCCGCTGATTGGCTCGCGTCAACTGATCTCGTCTCGCATTAGTCAGCGTGTTTCGCTAACAACTCGTAAACGAAGCGGCGGATTGCATTTTCGCTAAGGAAAAAGTTACTTCGAACGACCTCGGGAACCCGTCATTTCCAGATTGCGACACAATTTTGGGATACCACCCTGTGCAGCGTGAAGCTAAACATGTAGTACTATCGCAGCAGCGAACCCGAGCACTCGATCCTCGTTTTATGTGCTGAATAGGCGAAGAAAATTCGCGAATCCTCTGTTCTATCCATGCACGATATAAAGGGGATTCTTTAATAGAATGAAGCCGAGGAACTGAAAGAGGTTAATAGCACGAAGGACCGAATACCCTGACGGAGCATTTACCCTTGCCTGTTCGAATACATAATTCCGCTACTTCGGAGCTTATTTTCCAAATGTCGGTCAACGATCGCTCCGAGTACCATTGGATTCGATAATAAGGTTGTTCACAGTAACCGGCCATTATATTCCAATACCCAATAATATCCCCGTCCTTTCTCCGGCGTTTCTGGACTCGGATCGATGCCGAAGCGCGGTGGTCCTTCGTTGGAGCCGTTTCGCTCGATATTCCGAAAAATAAGGTATTCGCGTCGGGCCATTGGAATATAATCATTATGAAAGCCGGCGATGCGATAAGCGGAAAGTTAAGCATTTAATCGTTGGCCGATGACACTGTTATCATCGTGCAAGTGGAAATGTATGCACCGCCGGGCCGCGCCGCGCCACGCCGTAATCGTTAAAAACGCGTAATTAACGAATGCTGTATTTACGGGCGAATATTTGCGTGTCTTGTCTACGCCGTGGTGAAATTTTCGGAACGACATTACGGATTTAACGCCATCGCTATACCCCGTGTTAACGAAAAATTATCAGCATTATGGGACGCGACATTTTTACGACAGTCGTCGAGGCTGGATGACAATGAACCACGTTGCTGCGGCCGCAATTAGTTTTCAATTCAGAAATTCAATTATACGAAAAAACCAGTTGCAAACGGTAAGCCATTCCGTGGAACAATCTGTTCGATGCTTTGTTGCGGTTCCGGTGCAACGATACACGCGTCTTGCATTGTGTACACCGCCTACGGTTTTATTATTTTATTGCATTAAAATAAAAATTTTGCATTAAACTAAAAATTTTTATTGCATAAAATAAATATTATAAAATAATAATATGAATATAATAAGAATAAATAATAAGCAATGTTTATTACAACATTGTCTACTATAACAATGTTTATTATAACATATTAAATAGCGAAAGGTATTTTTTAAATTTTCGTTATAGACTCGGATAGAAAAGTTAAAAAACGAAAGCTTTTTTACTCTTTTTTGTCATTCCAAATAATAACAAAATTGAAAGAAAAAACATTTCGGTCATTGTCCAGTAACTATACTACTACCCGTTGTCATCTAAACAAAAATTCAAGTAATTTAGTACACTTTTAAAAAAGTTATTGCGTTTCAAGAGGTATGCGAATAGTTTCTTTTTATCCATTGTATATTTGAACGTAGAGAAAACGGGAATTCCATGCGGAGGAACTTGACGGTATCCCTCTAAGAATTAACCATTTGCACTCGAGAAGAAGACTATTTTAACTGCGAATGTAAAATAATTTTTCTGACTTATAATATTTTTATTTTATATGACAAAGTGCATTTTATGCATGTGAAATTGACTCTTGCGACTCGCGCAACAGTTACGCTCTTAACAATTTTTTCAATCTAAACTTTGTTGATATAAGAATTATCTTAGAACGTGATGTAACAAATTTCAACGGGGTGCCTCAGAGTCACCACTCGAGTGCAAAGGATCAAGAATCGACGGTTGCGCAGCCTGCATTATTGTTTCCGTTCGAAAACTCGCGACGCCTCACGATTTCGATCGTATTTACGTTCGAGCGGGCAGGTTCCTGTTTACCTGTTTACGTCCCGCGTCGTAGGGATCCCGTTGTAAATCAAATTCCGGCGCCGCGCCGGTTCCGGGCATTGTTCGATACCAGTGTTTAAAGCGAGCCGCGCCGGGTCCGGTTACCGGACCACTTCGCACTTGTTCGAGCAGGTCAGATTTTCCGCACTTTAGTTCCCACAATAAAGTCGGTTTACTGCGGCTCGTCGAGACGGCCGCGGCGCGGCATCGCATCGCCTCCCAATTGTTGATCCGTGGTGATCGCCGATCGTAAACGGTCCCCTCGTCCTCGTCCCCGGCGAGCCATGGGCCGAACCAACCGCGGGGACCGGCAACCGAGCTCTTTCCGCAATCGCTGTTTCAACAGCTCCCGCCCACCTTTTTCACAGAACTTTTGCTAATCCGCACTTGACTCAATCAAATACGATTTTAATCCGCTTACATTACTTAGTATCCGATATACAGGGTGTCCCAATATTATAGTACTTCCGGGAAATTAGAGATAACCGAGATCATTCGAAGCAACTTTTTCCTTTAGAAAAATTTTCTCCGAGGCATCGTTAACGAGTTATTAACGAAAAACACTGACCCAATGAGAGGCGAGCTCGGGTAGCGCGAAGCGGCCCAGCCAACGAGCGCACGAAGCCTAGTTCCGCTCATTGGCTCGTGTCAAACGAGCTCGTCCCTCATTGGTCACTGTTTTTCGTTAATAACTCGTAAACGATGCCTCGGAGAAAATTTTTGTAAAAGAGAAAGTTGTTTCTAATCACTTCGGAGATTCCTAATTTTCCGGAAATACCATAATTTTAGGACTTGTATACATTTCGCCCTGTATACTTGGGCGATCAAAATACTTTGATATATGCTCGGACTTGAAAATGAATTCTTACGCATGCGAATGTTGAAGAAACAATTAATGCGGTTATTAATCAATGCAATTCTCCGATTTTAATTTGTTTGAATCGAACACTTTAATTCCATAGAAGCTCTCGGATCGTCGGTGTGGCAATTCAAGCGTCAAAGGAGGAGCTTCGTTCGTCTTCGATACGTTTCGAACGTGTACAGTAATGTCTCCCTAATTGACGCTTAGATTGTGCAGAAAGGTGGACAATTTGAGAACAGCAGATACGATTATTCCGGCTTTGCACCATGTTTTTATAATCGTTGACATCGGTAATTATAAAAACGAGTCGCAAGGCTCGAATTCGCAAGGCTTCTCATCCCAAATTGTCCATTTTTTGTGGACAATTTGGGAAGAGAAAATACGATTATTCGAGCCTTGCGGCTCGTTTTTATAATTGTGGACAATTTATAACTATAAAAATAAACCGCAAGGCTCGAATAATCGTATCTCCTCTTCCAAAATTGTCCATTTTTGTGGACAATCTGAGCGTCAATTAGAGAGACAATACTGTATACCTAATTCGTAAAGTGCAACAGTGAGAATATCTTGACACGCAGTAATCTCGACACGCAGTAATCGAAACATCCGCAGTATTTGACTCGCAGTAATGGATACACAACCGCGGTAATATATGCACGCGTATGGTTTCTTTGCATCACGCTTTTCAATGAAATTCATACTATCAGAGATTCAATATTTCGAGAAAAGTTAATATTTGGGTTATAGAATAATAGGTGTAGTTCGAGTTGTCAATTCATTGGCGTAAAAGGTCGCTAATTTAGAGAAAGAGAACTGACTAACTAACTGACGCTCAGATTGCGCTCGAAAATGGAAACTTCGGGAAGAGGAGAGACGATTATTCGAGCCTTGCGGTTTATTTTTATAGTTATAAATTGTCCACAATTGTAAAAATGAGCCACATGGCTCGAATAATCGTATCTCCTATTCCCAAATTGTCTATCTCCGTGGACAATCCGAGCGTCAATTAGGGAGACATTACTGTACTCTTCGTTTTCCTCGTGCCTTTACGCTACGACAACGAGTCACACCGGCGACGAAGACTTCGCGAACGGTCTACTAAACAAGAATATCATTTATTTCTCCTAAATCAATCGAAAGCTTGACTGTTGTTCCGCTATAGGAATCTAGGAACGAAAGTAAACGAACAGATTGAAGAAACAGAAATTGTCTCTGGTTCTATCAAAAAGATCACGGAGAACGAAGTAGCGCGAATCACTGTGAAAGAAACACAGTGTAATGATCGATCGGAGATAGGAACTAAATAACGTTCGCAAATAATTAAACGAATGACGGAATACAGTAATGTCTCCCTTACCGACGCTCAGATCGTGTACAGAAATGAACAATTTGGGAAGAGGAGATACGATTATTCGAACCCTGCGACTCGTTTTTATAGTTACCGATTGTCAACAATTATAAAAACTAGGTGCAGCGCTCGGACAATCGTATCTCCTCTTCCCAAATTGTTCATTTTTCTGCACGATCTGAGCGTCAGTTAGGATGACATTACTGTAAGAGGTTTCTCGAGATTATTTGAAGTAACTTTTACCTTAGCGAAAATTCAATCCCCGGCTTTGCATGAAATACAGTGATCAATGAGAGGCGAGCTCGGCTCTCATTTGACAGTGTTTTCCACTGATAATTCGTTAACGATGCTGCGGAGAAAATTTTTGTAAAGGAGAAGGTTACTTCGAATCACCTCAGGAATTCCTCATTTCCCGGGAATACCATAATTTTGGGACATACTGTATAATTCGCAATACTACGTTGGTAACCATCGCCAAACGCATAAAATCAGGTACCACATAGATACAGATAACAAGCCATTATAATTGTTGGCAATCGACAGCCATAAAAAACGAGCAACAAGGCTCGAACAATCTTCTCTTCGAAATGCGTCCATTTTTTTTGTGCACAATCCGAGTGTCGGTTAGGGAGACATTACCGTTTTATCAACTCGACTTGCATACGATGGCCGACGCAGCGTCGTCGTCCAAACACGATGGTGTTCGAGAGGGTTAACGGAAATAGGCGGAGAAATGTGACTGGATCTATGGTACGTAGAACTTGTAGCGGATCTCTGGGTGGCCACGCGATTGTAAATTCCGATGTCGCGAGGGACGGCCGTGACCGTGGCGTCGGAGGGGCGGGAGGGGTTCGAGCGCAAATAGATCCGACAAATATCGAAAAAGTGCTGGCCAGAATGCTTTCACGAACTGTCTTTTCTCAAACAATGGGGCATTCTTTCTCGGCGGCGGTCAGTTTTGCACTGGGAAAATGTACAGGTAGCTCGGGGAGGCTGGAGACCTTCGAGGAACGACGGGAAGGTGGCCAATTGCCGGCGCGGCGCGGCGCGGCGCGTCGTGTCGGGGTCGGGACTCGGAACTCGGAGTAGCGTTAGAAAGTTCATCGTGGCCCGCTGTTTGCTTTAACGCCTTGGCGACTCGTCCGCAGTTATCTAAACGAACGGAAAGCCACTCACGAGGGCACCTGTGGAGCTCTCGGCCGTTGCTTTTGTTCTTCCAGCATCTGTCTTTCCCCTTCTCTCCCCTGCACCCGCACCTCTTCCTCTATTTCTCTATTTCTATATCGCTCTGTCTTTCTCTCTCTCTCTCTCTCTCTCTCTCTCTCTCTCCGGAGGGTCCACGATGACGCTCTGTTTCTTCTGCCTACCTGTTGTGTTACTTACACCTCGGCGGCCGATCATTCGGGACCGAATGGGACGGAATGGGACGGGACGGGACACGGGTCACTTTAAAGAGATTAGCACATTTTTGGACCGGTGGATCCCGGACGCCTAGGAGCTCGGCCTCTCGCGGCCACGTGAAAATTACGACGCGTCACCGTTCCAACGCCAACGTGAGAAAATTACAGGGCCGCCGCGGCGGCAGGTTTTCAGGAAATCTCTCTCTCGAACTTCTCTGCCCGCTCGAGTTGCCGCGCCAATGACGTACTAATTTTCAGTCCTTGAACCGAACTCCGACTTTGGCCTCCGCGTTACTCTCGACGCGGGGACCGATGCCGGGGACCAGTTCCTCGATTTTAAGAGCTCCGCCTTGCGCGACCACCGGAGAACCTCATTTTCCGTCGAACACGACGCCGTGTCCCTATCCTGTCGAGAGAGGATCACCTCGAGTCGAGTCGCCCGAAGGTGAACTTCCGAAGAATTCGGTGAATTTTTTCTGCATTTTATTCGACAACGTAGCCAAGAACGTACGAACACGTACGAAAATGTTATTTGCGAATCCTTGCGGATGAACTTCGACGATCGAGTCAATTTACGATCGTTCATTGCACGCACGTCGATCTGGCTTTTCTTTCGGCAGAGAAATGTCGAACGTTGTCGTGCGTACCATGTAGATTAATAGGAAAGTACGTGAACTCGCACGGTGTTCTACGCGTTAATATCTTGTATCGGCTTCGCGAGAATCATAGGCTCGCCGAGATTGATACACGAAGTAAATTGTTCCCATTCCGCGCTCTCCCTCCTCCCCCCCCATTTGCATAACATCGTTAGCATAGAAAGCGGGCGACAGTTCTTGAATATTTATTATCGGAAAACGCTATGAATTACATGCCTCCGGTCTCTCTCTGTGTGTGCGCGTATTCTACGAATCCATGCGAGTTTTTTTTTTCGCTGCTCCCTCGACTAATTTATAGCTATCCGGGCTAGTTTTAATCGACTGTTTTCGAATTCGTCCATTCGACGAAATTATTTGGATTTTTAGTACAGAATTTCGCATTAACATCGCGGCTTATCATTGCGATAGACTGCGGATTTCGTATGCAATGAACAGAAAAATTATATATAAATTTAATTATAAATATAATTATATAATAGTATAAATTTAATTATAAATATAATTATATAATAGTATAAATTATAATTATAATAATATAACAATATATTATTATAATTATAATGTAAAATAATATAACAATTTTATTGTTATATTATTATAATTATATATATATATATACATATATATTATTATATTATAATAATATAATTATATAAATTGACTTAATTAAGAAAATTTACATATAAATATAAATTGATAGCTGAAATTTCAAATAAACCGCGAGGCTAGGCGAGACGCGACGAATACCGACGCATTAGGCTCGATTTATATAAAAATGTCGAAGAATGGAGTTTTTATTTTACACGAAAATGTTTCCGACAACGTTGCAATTATCTGCAGCAGGTCCTAAAATTGTCAGCTATTTGCAGCTGACCTAATAAAGGTGGTCGACGGTTAATACTTCAGTTGATCATGTTAAAGGGCAAAGTTGGATCTTCTTGGCTTTCGCGGTGTTTTCGTCGTAATGCAAAGCAACGCATAATTTTCCATTGCTACGCGTACCGTTTCGGTTTTACGGAAGCTTTGCCATTACTACCGCGAGTATCGCGAATGTTAGAAATTCGCGGAAATACGAACACTGGCCCGCGAATTCGAAAAACACGCAATCTCAACTATATTGGCCCGCATATACATACATACCAGGCAACGAAAAGATAGCGCGCTACGCAATGCCATTCATTTTCATGAACGTGTGTGGTTTATAGTTTCTCGAATTTGGGCGCCGACATCCAGGAGGCATTCTCGAAGATTTACTTTCTAGTTGTTCACGTTTCTTTATGTTCAATTTCACGTTTTAACCCTTTGCACTGGAAGCCGTTTCAACTGTGACTCTAAAATCATTTTTCTGTCTTACAGTACTTCCATTTTGTACGACAAAGTGCATTTTATGCATACGAAATCGAGTCTCGCGATTCATACAACAGTTACAGTTTTAACCCTTTGCACTCGAGACTATTTTAATTCCGTAACGAAGACATTCATAACCTTGATATAACCGACAGTATTATCCATTTTTATTATTATAATATATATATAATGCATTATATAATAAAAATGGATAATACTGTCGGTTGAAACAAATGTCTTCGTTACGGAATTAAAATAGTCTCGAGTGCAAAGGGTTATATTAATATTATTAATATAATTATTAATATTAATTAATAGTTATATTAATATTATTAATATAACCCTTTATTTTAAATTTATATATATATATATATATATATATATATATATATATATATATTAATATATTAAATTAATATATATATATATATTAATATATTAAATTAATATATTATAGACATATTAATATATTAATATGACAATTTATCGGATACAAATTTAACAATGCGAAAATTCTTTTGAAAATAGTGCGGCGATTTTCAGCGTCGTCCCGGAGTCGCCACTCGAGTGTAAAGGGTTAATAATGTTTAATATTTAAATTTCGATGATATAAACATGATCTTGGAACGTGATGTAACAATTTTAGTGGTGTCTCGGAGTGCAAAAGATTAAATGAAAATTTGCACAAACCAATCTTTTGTTTCCTTTGTCCGTTTAATTCGTATTTAACACAATCAACGATCCTTGCTATAAAATTTATAAACAATAATACGAATATTAATAATAGAAAAATTCTAGGATACTACAGATATTTTAGAAATATAGTATGCCACCTCTTCGACGAACCGAGTTTCAATTATTTTCTAACACGATGAAATGAAACAATATTTTTCAGTAACAAAGATATTAAGACCAAAAAAACGGTTGATTAGTTTTGTCAAAGTGTCTAAGCATACGAAAGAATGTAATACGCTAGACTAATAATAAGATTGCAAGATATATCTAACGATAACATGCAAGAGCTCGTAAAATTTGGTTTTCGTTGGGAACAGCTCGACTCGAAAAAACGTACGGTGGTCGGTGCAGGACGACGTTCCCTCCCTGCTACAGCAATGTCTTCCTTACTGACGCTCAGATTGACCACAAAAATGGACAATTTGGGAAGAGGAGATACGGTAATTCAAGCCTTGCGGCTCGTTTTTACAATTGTGGACAATTTATAACTATAAAAATAAACCGCAAGGCTCGAATAATCGTCTCTCCCCTTCCCAAATTGTCCATTTTTGTGGACAATTTGAGCATCAATTAGAGAGACATTACTGTAACTTGCTCGGAGGTACAGTGAATTCTCTCCAATTGTCTCTCACCTCGTAAACAAAAATGGACAATTTGGGAAGTTGGGAGACGATTATTCGAGCCTCGCGGCTCGTTTTTATAGTTGTCGGCAATCGGCGACTATGAAACAAGACTCGAATAATCGTATCTCCTCTTCTCAAATTGTCCATTTTTGTGCGCAATCTGGGCGTCAATTAGAGAGACATTACTGTATCCCCCCGAAAAAGTATTTTTCCTAGAGACTCGGCGTAATCGTAAGACGCGAAAGTCTGTTGTCCCGGTTAAATTTCCTTACAGTAGTCGTAGCCGAACTTTTCGGCGAAGCAGAAGATGACAAAGAACTGTACCGTTCGCGAAAAGTGGGTCGAGAGTGTCGGGAGTCGGCGAGGCTGAGCTCTCGGTGTTCGCGTTCGGTTCCCGCTAATTGAGCGAACGCAGCCGGCCGGGTCGACTGCGGTCACTAATTCGATCTACTAATCGTGCCGTGTTTAACGTTGATCCGTTTACCAGGAAAGAGAGAAGCGTAGAAAGAGAGCGAGAGCGAGAGAAAAAGAGAAAGAGAGAGAGAGAGAGAGAGAGAGAGATAGGGTGAGGCGAAGGGAGAGGGGAAAGGAGAAAACTGATAGCGGATCTCGCGATGCGGCGATTTTTCGTTGGCCGGTCCCCGCGAAGTTCTCGACCGAGACCAAGTTATAAATTCGCCCCTCGGGAAAACAACTGGCAACAACTGTGGTGCGCGAGCGAGCGGGCGAGCGGAGGAGCGAGCGAGCGAGCGAGCAACCAACCCTGCCGCGTCATCCTCATCCTCATCCTCCGAAACTCGGCCCGGTTACCACGAACCTGGGAGAGTTCGTAAATGCATCCATGCACACGTATTTTATGGCCAGCTTTCTCGGTTTTCCGTCTCTCTCTCCCGTTGATTTCTCTTGCGAGCAACTCCCTCTCGCGTCCTCCGCCCCCGTCCGTCCCGTTTTCTCTCCTTCTATTGAAACTCACCGATACCACCACCGTTATCAGGAATAATAGGAGCGCGGCCGAGCGTCGTACACACCGGGATATTTTCGCAGGATGGATTCTTTTTGAAAATACTTAAAACTTCGGCGATTTGTCGTCCGTGCTCGAGTCGAACTCGATAAACCGCTAGGATCCATCGCGTCGTGTTACCGCCGCGACGCGACGCGACGACCAGACTTAGAAAAAGAGCAACGCGAGCAGGAAACGAAATGGCCAATCGATGCAGAGTCCCTTGTCGTACCCGAACAGATAAAGAAAAAGACGTTGCAGACGGGGCGGGGGAGGGAGAGCGGCGAGGACGGACGAACTGCCGGAGAGAGACGGCGAGAGAGAAACGGCCGATACGAGGAGAAGGAAGAACAAGCTGAGCCGTTCGCGAAATGAGATAGAGGGGCCGAAGGAGAGGGCCGGAGAGAATAAGAGTAAGAGGGATTAAGAGAGAGAGAGAGAGAGAGAGAGAGAGAGAGAGAGAGGGAGAGAGGAAGAGAAAGGAGTCGTGGAAGAACTTAATCACATAAAATCCTTAAAGTTCGCCCCGGTGCGACGCGATGCACTTTGATCGTAGAATTTATGTCCGGGGTGCAATGTACCACCATTATATTCTGTGCTCGTCGGTGCGTGCCGTGGAAAAATTCATCGCGGAGACGCGGAGGCGGATTCGGTTTCCCCATTGATCGGCACGGTAGGTTGGGAGACACGAAAAGAGAGTTGTTTCCTCTCTCCGTTCGTCATAAGAAAATATTATTCTACCGAGAAAAAGTCGGTGCCGCCGCGAGCCGAGGATTCCGGGCGAACGCGAGACCCGAGTACGAGGATTTTTAGGAGATTTCCTGTAGGATTTCTCCGGGATTCCTGTAGGATTTCTCCGAGATTCCTGTAGGATTTCTGCAACGTGCGAACCGCCGCGACGCGACAGGCTCGGCTAGACCACTCGTTTTTAGACTGCTTCGTGAACATCGGGCCGGGCCGGGTCGGGCCGGGCGCGGCAACTCTTCCGACAAATAATATCAACTCGCATTTCGTAGAATTCGAAAGGATCATTCGAACGTTGATTACCCGAGCCTTTCTTATCCTATCCTATCTCTCTAATCGACGCTCAGATTGTCCACAAAAATGGACAATTTGGGAAAAGGAGACGCGATTATTCGAGCCTTGCGGTTCGTTTTCGTGGTTACGAATTGTCAAGAAATATAAAAACGAACTGTGAGGCTTGAATAATCGTATCTCCTCTTCCCAAATTGTCCATTTTTGTGCGCAAACTGAGCGTCAATTAGGGAGACATTACTGTACTCGAAATCCACCGTCGTCGGATACAAATGTTTCGTTTCGCTATTATCAACAGTCGAACGCGAACATCTACATACGTATATCAGTCACGTTCAGCTATCGATAAGTCCGCGATTAGGCGGACTTTTCTTTCGCGGCTTACTTTCCGTCCCGCGTGGCCGAACCGTTAGAAATCTACGAAGCTGCTGGATCGAACGAAACAAGAATTTCGGCAAACGGTTTTCAAAATTAACCCTTCGCACTCGAGTGATGACTCAAAGGCACCACTAAAATTTGTTGCATCACGTTTTACGATAATTTTTATATTAACAAAGTTCAGATATACTAAATTTATGATGTCACGTTCTAAAATAATTTTTACATTAGCAAAGTTTAAATTGAAAAAGATTGTTAAGAGCGTAACTGTTGAGTGAGTCCCAAGAGTGAATTTCACCTGCATAAAATGCATTTTATCGTATAAAATAAAAATACTACAAGTTAGAAAAATGATTTTACATGTACAGTTAAAACAGCCTCGAGTGCAAAGGGTTAAAACGTAGCGTTCAGCGTAGCGCTGAAGTGTAGACTAGGGAAGAAATCAAAATTCCAGTAACAAGATACTATAAATTTGCTGGAAAATTCCGCGGCGAGCGCCCAATGGTTCGCGAAGACGGTTAATTTCGTTTTAAATGCTGGGCAAAGTGCATCGGATTTAGTACGGGCGTAGCAGCTCGCGGATGTTCCAAAACAAGTATGCTTTACGGGACGAACGTAGAAGCAGAAGCAAAAGCAGAAGCTGTGGCGCTGTTTAAGTAGAGCGTGCGTCGCGTCGCGCCGTACCGTGCCGTGCCGTGATCGTATTATTACATCACTCGGGGGGCGTTCCATAAAATTGCGAAAAGAAGTCGCGGAAAGGCAAAGGAGCGGAATAGACGTAGCCGGCGCGGCGCGGCGGCTAAATTGAGACGGCAATTTTTCGCCGGCAAGTGCGACGCGACGCCGCAAAGGAGCCGTGCCCTGGCCGGGCCCCGTGGTGCTTCTACGTGGTGCAAAAGAGGCGGTTACAAGAAAGACTGCGAGCAGATGGATTAATGTAAAGGCGTACGACTCTAACAAGCGAATTATCTCCGAGATATATTGTGCCGCTTCATGGGTGGTTAACTCCGCGCGAGCAGCTTCTCGGAGATGGAGTGAGTGAGAGCGGGAGAGAAAGAGAAAACAAGAGAGAAAAAGAGAAATATAAAGAGAGAGAGAGAGAGAGAGAGAGAGGACAGCGAGGAAGGAGAGGACGAAGCAGAGGAAGAAGTCGCTAAGTCGAAGTAAAGAGCGAGACGCCGTAGGAGGAGGAAAAAGAAAGCGAAAGAGGAAGTGGCAAATACAACAACGGAGAAGAGGTTCGAAGAAAAAAGACAAAGCGAGGTCAGCCAGCTTCCAAGTTGAGATGACTGTAGTCTGCCTCCTTTCCGCCTCTTTCCGCCTCGTCCCATCGTAATGCCTTGTAAGCTCTACTAATCTCCTTACCGGTCTTTTCCCCTGATTTACCGAGATGTTTTCATTGTCTTTGCCGACTTTAGCCGTGGACCATAAAAACTCGCTGCAAGCACTCCTTTCAACGAACGTTAGACGTATCTACGTGCTATCGATGCTCTCCCGGAGACGCCTAACCGATTCCCAGGCACGCTTCGACCATTCACCCTTACGACCAACCCCAAATCATAATCCCAAAACGAAATTATTACAGACGATGTCACTACTTGGTACACGACTTTTCGCTGCCGCCAAACGATCTATCGAACAGTTTTTATATATATATTATAATAATTATTATATTGGGTCTGGGAAAAAGTTCGTGGCGTTTTGTTAGTAAAATTCAACTGGATTTCTTATATTGCGAAAATGAATTTATTTCAACCAAATATGCTCAATTATTATCGACAAGGTTTCGCCATTTTTCAGGTAGAATCATGATGCGATCGGTGAAGAATTTCTGTGGTTTCTGGTTGAAAAACTGAATCAAGTGGTGTTCGCAGGCTTCGTTTCAAGCCAATTTAATTCCATTGAGAGAGTTCTGCAGAGATCGGAACAAGCGATAGTCAGAGGGTGCTATGTCTGGGCTATACAGTGGGTGCATCAAAATTCTCCAACCGAACTGTCGCAATTTTTTACGGGCGTTAAAGAAATGTGTGATCGGGCGTTGTCGCGATGGAAGACAACACTTTTTCTATTATGCAATTCGGACCGTTTTTTTCTCAATTGCGTGGCGTAATCTCTCCAGTTGTTCACAGTAGAGTTGAGAATTAATCGTCTGACCAACTGGAAGTATCTCATGGTGGACGATTCCCTTCCAGTCTCACCATACACACAGCATCACCTTTTTTAGCGTCAATCCTAGCTTCGCGAACGCTTGTGACGGCTCACCATCTTTTGTTCACGATCTTTGGTGCTTCCGATTATCGTACGTGATCCATTTTTCATCACTAGTTATGACACATTTCAGAAATGGCACGATTTCATTACGTTTCAGCAACGCATCACAGATGTTGATTCGATTCATCATGTTTTCCGCGCTCAACTCACGAGGAACCCAAACATCCAGCTTCTGTTTGTAAACATCCAGCTTTGTGTAAATGGTTGAAAACACTTTTGTGGTCAATGCCTAGTTCCATACCAATATCGACACTGCTAATATGCTTATCTTGCTGGACCTTTTCAACAATTTCATTAGCTTTTTCAGTAACTGAACGACCAGAGCGTGACTCGCCTTTCACATCAAAATTACCAGAACGAAAACGGGCGAACCATTTCCGCGCAGCTGATTTTGATAATGTACCTTCACCATGCACAGCACAAATTTTTTCACAAGCCTGCGCAGCGTTCTTCCCTTTGTCGTAACAATATTGTAAAACGTAGCAAAATTTCTCATTATTTCTCTCCATTATCAAAGGCCAACAACTTTCCAAGTACTGCACCACCACGACGTTTATACGCCCAAAATAACGTTCAATGTGTCACCTTTAAATGAAGCGTTTAATGGTATTGTTGCAATAAGTTCTTCGTGAGTTATTAACAATTGACGGCATCTATCGGGAAAACGCCACGAACTTTTTCCCAGACCCAATATTATTATATCGTAGGCTTTCGGTAATTGTGAAATGCAGACCGTTGGGTAATGCGTGAAAATCGCTCGTCCACCCGTTTCTATTTCATTAGTATATCTATATCGTCGAATTCGAAGAGCGACGAGATTTCGAGGCTGTTACGGCGAATACCTCCGTAGTCGAAAGGAAGATACGTTTCAAGGTCCTAACTAATTGTAAGGTAACTCGGAACGGTGTGCAACGCACTTGTCGCGATGTCGATGCAGGCGATACCACCGTCCGCCTGTCACTCGGCCTCGATTGATCGGTTCTCGCGTCGAGCTTCGATCTCTCTCCTCTTCCTTCTCCCTTTCGTCTCTCGTTCCGTCGCCAAGCGTCGCCTCGCCTTGCCTCGCGTCGCCTCGCCTTGCCTCGCATCGTCTCGCGTCTCCTCGCGTCCCCGTTCCTCCGACGACGACGCGACGCGTCCTTCTATCTTTCGTAAGAGAACCGTTCCCGTCTTCATCGTGCTTGTACCCTTTATCGTCGTTTCGCTCGCACTGACGTTCCTCGTCGCGCGTCGATCCACTAATTTGATATACGAAAAACGGCTTAACTTCGAAACGATCAATTTCGGTTCAACAATATAATTATACCTTTCAACGTACGATGTAACAGTCGATGTAAACCGTAACGGTTCCGCCACTCTCCCGCGACACTTAAAAAGTGTTGCAATGTTTTAATTATACCGCTCTTGTCAGTTGTCAGATCGTGGTTAGATATACGAGCGCTGTCGTCCAGCGACCGAATGGAAATTAATTTACCACCGTAACTAATATACTTAAACGTTCGCTGGCGGTGCACCGATAAATGGAACTTTTACGATTTTTCGCGGCGGCGAAATGTGGCGCGCAGGTTCGATCGCATTCGGATAAGGGTTCCGAAGAATTTCGGCAGGTTCGCGAAGGGACGGAAATGTCGGAAAAGAATAGTCGTTTGCTTCTGGGAAAGCTCGTAAAAATTTCGTTCATCCGTATAAAATTTGAAAATTTTGAAGCGACGGGAAACGTGTAACCCGAATTCCTGATCGATAAATCGAAATTATTTGTATTCGAAAGTTTCGCCGTTTTGATATACGAAAGAACGAAATATGAGAACAAGAATTTCCGAATATTTTTGCAGGCTAATACACCTGTATAACGCTTGCGTAAATTGTTTCGTAATTCGTCGAGTATCATTTTAATTCACTGCACACGTCGATTGCAATTAATCTACCTAGTTCCCACTCTAACTTTTTTTACTTAATTCTCAACAAAACTATGGAAAATTCAGACGCGATTATGTAAAACATACTGGATGAACTAAACTACTAGACATACTGTAAATTCGATGATTTATAATCTATGTTATAATATATCTTATATATTATTTAATTCACTGTACACGTCGATTGCAATTAATCTACTAGTTTCCACTCTAACTTTTCTGAATTATTTTTCAACAAAACTATGCAAAATTCAGACACGATAATGTAAAACATACTAGATGAACTAAACTACTAGACATACTGTAAATTTGATGATTTATATAATCTATATTATAATATATCTTATATATTATTTAATTCACTGTACACGTCGATTGCAATTAATCTACTAGTTTTCACTCTAACTTTTCTGAATTATTTCTCAACAAAACTATGCAAAATTCCGACGCGATTATGTAAAACGTACTGGATGAACTAAACTACTAGATATACTGTAAATCCGATGATTTATAATCTATGTTATAATATATCTTATATATTATTTAATTCACTGTACACGTCGATTGCAATTAATCTACTAGTTTTCACTCTAACTTTTCTGAATTATTTCTCAACAAAACTATGCAAAATTCCGACGCGCGATTATGTAAAACGTACGGAATGAACGAAACTACTATCTAGTAGCGTATCTACACTGTAAATTCGATAATCAATATAATCTACCTTATATACTATTCTGCGAAAGCTCGCTCGGCGTGCTCGATGCCATCCGGGATTTAACACTTAATAAACAATCGTTACACATCAACGTTACGGCGATTCCGAGCGCCGCAACAATACAATTGATTCGAGAATGACCTGCATCGAGCGTCGCGCTATCAATAAACGCCGCGGTTCGTCGATCCCGTCGCGAAAGCCATGCAGTATGCACCTGCACACACGTGCTCCCGACGCGCGACGCGTCTCGAAGCGAAGCGGCGACGGTAGCAAGTAGCCGGCGTGCGCTAGCAAACGCGTGGGCGGTTAGGTGCGACAACGCGTCCAGATTATCGGGTATTATACATTACGTAGTATGTTAACATCGTGAGAGAACCGTAAAGTCACCACGAAGAGAGTGGAAGCAGTTTATGGCTGTGTCGGGGGTAGCCGGCGAGATAATGCCTACGATCACGATCCCCGTCATGGCGATACATCACCGGCGTGCCTTTATACCCGCAGCAGCTTGTGATCCTGTACATGCCAACATTCTGCGAACACGATTGAACCGTATTAAGCGAGAAGCTACTAACCTTTCAGCGATTTGACGTTGATTCGAAGTTAAAGATTTAAAGATTCGAGCCTTTCGCGGGGATCTAAACGTTTCGCATAAAAGGAAGCGATTCGTCGAGAAAACGATTTTCGATGCACCTTTCGATTATCTGAGAATTTCCCACGCGCTGTGTACGTGACGAAAAAATGTCTCGGTTCGAAAAGGTGCTCGGTACGCGAAGTGTATCGACAGCGGACAATCGGAACGGCCAGAACGGAATACAGTAATGTCTCTCTAATTGACGCTCGGATTGTCCACAAAAATGGACAATTTGGGAAGAGAAGATACTATTATTCGAGTCCTGCGGTTCGTTTCCAGTAATTACGTCTACGAATGATTTGTTTAGAAAAATGATCGTAGATCGTTTGCCAGAGCATTTGTCGATGAAATGATTGGAGAAATCGGTTGGAAATACAGCAATGTCTCTCTCATTGACGCTCAGATTGTCCACAAAAATGGACAATTTAGACAATTTTTAAAAAATGGAAATAGTTAAATTTCATAGTTACGAATTATCAACAACTATAAAAACGAGCTGCGAGGCTCGATTAATCGTATCTCCACTTCCCAAAGTGTCCATTTCTGTGCAGAATCTAAGCGTCAGTTAGAGAGACATTACTGTAAAGTTACTTGTACATAAACAAATGTTTTAAAAATACAATTTTTGTTTTCAATTCAATTAAATTGAACATCCTCTCCGTTTTCATGTTGCGAACATTGTTCCTAAACCAGTGGTTCGATTGTTTCTTTGAAAAATGGTTTCGATTTCTTGATCGTTCTTTTCCTCGTACTCGACGCGAACGTGTCGGATGCGAGCAAAGGTCTGCATATAATCCAAAAAAGAAAAATAATTTATAATTATTCTCATTAGTTTCAACAGAATGCGAACAGTTGAAATATCGATATGTTACCCAACCTATTCGAAGCATCTCGCATAACTCGGTAGCCCATGTAAGTGTCAAGGAGTGCTTCGCAGCACGTGCCGTTCTGGCATTATTATTAGATGATCTCTTCGATAGCAGCTCATGGCCGCCAGCTTTAGTGTAGAGACATTATTGTACAGTACATTCTCTCCAGTTGTCGCCCAACTTCTAAACAAAAAGTGGACGATTTAGGAATAGGAGATCCGATTATTCGAGCCTCGCGGCGCTTTTTTATCGTTGTTGACAATCGCCGACGACAAAAACGAGCCGCGAGCTTCAAATAGTCGTATCTCCTCTCCCCAAATTGTCCATTTCTGTGCAGAATCTGAGCGTCAGTTAGGGAGACATTATTGTACAGTAAATTCTCTCCAGTTGTCGCCCAACTTCTAAACAAAAAGTGGACGATTTAGGAATAGGAGATCCGATTATTCGAGCCTCGCGGCGCTTTTTTATCGTTGTTGACAATCGCCGACGACAAAAACGAGCCGCGAGCTTCAAATAGTCGTATCTCCTCTTTTCAAATTGTCCATTTTTGTGCAGAATCTGAGCGTCAGTTAGGGAGACATTATTGTACAGTAAATTCTCTCCAGTTGTCGCCCAACTTCTAAACAAAAAGTGGACGATTTAGGAATAGGAGATACGATTATTCGAGCCTCGTGGCGCTTTTTTATCGTTGTTGACAATCGCCGACGAGAAAAACAAGCCACGAGCTTCAAATAGTCGTATCTCCTCTTTCCAAATTGTCCATTTCTGTGCAGAATCTGAGCGTCAGTTAGGGAGACATTATTGTACAGTAAATTCTCTCCAGTTGTCGCCCAACTTTTAAACAAAAAGTGGACGATTTAGGAATAGGAGATACGATTATTCGAGCCTCGCGGCGCTTTTTTATCGTCGTTGACAATCGCCGACGACAAAAACGAGCCGCGAGCTTCAAATAGTCGCATCTCCTCTCCCCAAA
The DNA here is from genome assembly GCF_051020955.1 of Megalopta genalis. NCBI lineage: Eukaryota > Metazoa > Arthropoda > Insecta > Hymenoptera > Halictidae > Megalopta > Megalopta genalis. The sequence continues at coordinate 15,551,103 of NC_135019.1, read as the reverse complement.
TTGTCCATTTCTGTGCAGAATCTGAGCGTCAGTTAGGGAGACATTATTGTACAGTAAATTCTCTCCAGTTGTCGCCCAACTTCTAAACAAAAAGTGGACGATTTAGGAATAGGAGATACGATTATTCGAGCCTCGCGGCGCTTTTTTATCGTTGTTAACAATCGCCGACGAGAAAAACAAGCCACGAGCTTCAAATAGTCGCATCTCCTCTCCCCAAATTGTCCATTTCTGTGCAGAATCTGAGCGTCAGTTAGGGAGACATTATTGTACAGTAAATTCTCTCCAGTTGTCGCCCAACTTCTAAACAAAAAGTGGACGATTTAGGAATAGGAGATACGATTATTCGAGCCTCGCGGCGCTTTTTTATCGTCGTTGACAATCGCCGACGACAAAAACGAGCCGCGAGCTTCAAATAGTCGTATCTCCTCTTTCCAAATTGTCCATTTTTGTGCAGAATCTGAGCGTCAGTTAGGCAGACATTACTGTATCTACTTTTCCCGACGAATTTTCTGTAACAGCGAAGAGACTAGAAAGCATTGTAAATCATAAATGGGTTGCATTCGTATTGGAGCGGGGCAAAGCGAGTCGTTTTCCTCGAAAATGCGATGCGTCGAACCGAATTACTGTACAGTAATGTCTCCCTAATTGTCGCTTAGATCGCGCACAAAAATGGACAATTTGGGAAAAGGTGATACGATTATTCGAGCCTTGCGGCTCATTTTTATAATCGCGAACAATTTAATAATTGCGAATAATCGTGTCTCCTCTTTCCAAACTATCCATTTTAGTGGACAATCTGAGCGTCAGTAAGGGAGACATTACTGTACGCTGCCACCAGGCTTGTCAAGGCAACTTCTATAATCTGATCGAAGTTGCTCGATGGCTAATTAGCAACGTCCTCGCATTCCATTCTCATATTTTTCTCGGCCCTTACGCGTGCCTATTACGCGTACACGCGTTTCGAAAGTTTTCCGAGCAGATCCAACCCTGTCTCGCCAATGCTGCTGTCGCCGCTGCCGCCGTCGAACCTGCGGCTTATTATTCTTCTTCTTCTTCTTCGTTCATTTTCTTTTTTTTTATTATGTTACAACGCGGCGCGCACAGGCCGATTGGTGTCGTGGACGTCGCGATACGAACACACGCGTGTACCAACAAAACGGGCTACGAATATCAGAGAGCCGCAGCTTGTACGCGCTCTCTCGGAAGATGAAAGATTGCCAAGTTATTCGTGTTACGAGAAAAAGGAAGGCACTGTTCACGCGTTTCGACTTCCACTACCCGTGGCCGTGGCCCTTCAGTTAGGACCGCCGAACGCTTTCAGGATTTCTCGCGTTTCTCGCGACTTCTCAATTCCCGTTCCCGATGCGTTCTCGCGTCGCATGCGTCATCGCTGACCTCGCGTTCGAACTTACGAATGTAAGTTCAGTTTCAATCACTACATTTTGTTTTGCTACATTTACTTACTACATTCTTTATTTTCGAACCCCGATTCGAAATTGCCCTTTGATGTCGCGTTCGATCGACGGCCGTTCAAATGCTTCCATCGTTATTCGTTGAACGCATAACGTGAACGAGGGATAATAATGTGCCCTTTTACGTTCTGATGATATCTTGTCATTAGAGACGTAAAATATAAATATGTAATTGGATTGTTGCAAAAGTAATTTCGGTCTCTTTTTGTAAAGACTGCGTACTGTAACAGCCGCTTGCCCCAAAATTTGTCGCATTGTACTTTATAGCTGTCCCAAAAAGTTTATAGCCTTCCTAATGCTGTCGCATTAGCAAATGTGTAATTCGCATATACAATTCGCATATACAGGATGTCCCAAAATTATGTTACTTTCGGGAAATTAGAGATTACCGAGGTCATTCGAAGCAACTTTTTCCTTTACAAAAATGTTCTCCGAGGCATCGTTCACGAATTATTAACGAAAAACGCTGACCAATGAGAAGCGAGCTCGGCTAGCGCGAGGCGGCCGAGCCAACGAGCGCACGAAGCCCAGTTCCGCTCATTGGCTCGGCCACCTAGTGTCAGGCGAGCTCGTCCCTCATTGGTCACTAGTTTTCTTTAATAACTCGTAAACGATGCCTCGGAGAAAATTTTTGTAAAGGAGAAAGTTACTTCGAATCACCTCAGGAATTCCTCATCTTCCAGAAATACCATAATTTTGAGACACTATAATAATTACTATAATATATACTACTAACTATATATACTACTACTACTAATTACTATATATATTACTATAATATATAATATTACTATTATATAACTATAATAATTAATATAATATAAGTCGCAATCCTACATTGGTAACCATCGCCGAACGCATAAAATCAGGTACCACATAGATACAGATAACAAGCCAGATAAAAAGATCTATGAAATTTGCCGTGGCAATTTTTGAATCCAGTATACTATGCGATTGTACAAGTATAACTCGGAGATGTACGTTGGAGCGCGTTTGAATCAGCACGTGACCGTTTCCTAGTCGTCCGAAGTTTATCTAGGATTAAAGGCGACGGTAATTTGCATCTGGCTGGCGTTGCCGGACTTGAACGAATCACGAGTGAAATGGCCTAACGATATTAAACCTGTCTGTCAACAGGGCTGTCGAGATACGATCGCGGCCGAGGGTCGTAAACGACTGTGGCGCACCTTTGTAACTTGACCAACATCGAACACAGCCTCTCGTCGATTTGTTTTACGAGCCATTTTGCCATATTTCGCGCCCTCATCGTTCTCTCGTCATCTCGTAATCGCCGTCATCATCATTATCGTCGTGATCTTACGTCCTCCTCGGGACTCCGGGCTCCCTTTCCACGGCGCGACCTCTTTCGAGGTTGGCTGGCGATCACAGGCAACATCCTCTTCCGAATCTCGATTTACAGTCGCCCGAGAAACTACTTGCTCCACGATTTTGGGAATGCTACGCGACCGATATACACCGATCGAAATTGTGGACACGAAATTTTTCATTTATAACATTGTTTAGCTAATATGAACGTTCGTTTAGATTCATTCCTCGTATATCAGAATTTTTCTATCATCCAAATATTGGATATAGGGTAAGTCCGGAAGAGTTCGGTCAGTGTAAATACAATCTCGAAACAAGGATGTCATATAGCGTTGTGCCAAAAGTCGGAGAACACTTTAATCAATTGAATGTCGATCGCGTATCGCAATTGTCGCGAAACTGTATTCTGATCTTGCAAATTGCGTTTAAAGCTTTAGGCGGATCTGGAAGTTTTTTCACTGATTTAGGGTCTCCCAAAATTATGGTATTTCCGGGAAATGAGGAGTTCCTGAGGCGATTCGAAGCAACTTTTTCCTTTACAAAAATGTTCTTCGAGGCATCGTTTACGAGTTATTAACGAAAAACAGTGACCAATGAGGAACGAGCTCGCCTGGCACTAGATGGCCGAGCCAGTGAGCGGAACTGGGATTCGTGCGCCGCCTCACGCTAGCCGAGCTCGCCTCTCATTGGTCAGCGTTTTTCGTTAATAATTCGTTAATGATGCCTCGGAGAAAAATTTTGTAAAGGAAAAAGTTGCTTCGAATGACCTCGGTAATCTTTAATTTCCCGGAAATACCGTAATTTTGGGACACCCTGTTTATTCTTAGCAGTAATTGACTGATAGGTAAGTTTATTTACGCTGTCCTAATTTTAAGGGATGTATTATGCATAAAACTACTGTATATCCTCAATAGCACGCATACTTTATATTGAAAATGCGATCGCTCTCTCCCGTAATTCTGGCATAGTCCGACGATACTAAACCGGGAGAGTTTGACCACATCGATTGTTTTGTCCTTCAACCGAATTTTGATTCTTCCTCTGTCCGGTTTTCTTTTCAAGTTGAAAATAGCTTAAGTTCCAAAGAATTCCGTTTGGCTCACCGAGAGACAATTGACGCAAAATATCGTTTATATATGTATATGTTAAATTACTTAGCCCTTGCTATAATTTGGTTAATACAATAAAATTCTAAAAAACCACAGCAATACGATACTTTTTTTTTCAAAAAGTGGTCCGATTCACCCAGACTAACTCTACGTTAGTCTAGTCTACGTTTTACATGCCAACCGTAATTAATTGGAAGGATCACGGATAATTGCATCGCATCTGCAATAAATCAGAAGAAAATTGATTCTTTTCCAATTGGTCCGTTTATCGTTTAAAATTGTCAAAACTAGATACTTTATTTCTGAACGGTCGTGTCGACATCCGAACAGGTGAAAAAGAGTTGTCAGGAGATACTCTTTAGAGATATTCTTTTTGTTTATTTTAATATCTTACATAGGGAACCAAACCACTTCAAGAATCAAGTCAATCCATATTCTGTACGATTCGTTGAGAAAAGCTCTTCAGGCTGGGAAAGATATCGCGAAGACGTCTTCGAATTAACGAAGTCAAAGCTGAGAAGCACACAGATATCGATGATCGATAGCATCGCGTCTAATTAATCGCTATCGTAGGAAGCATTTTAATCAACGAAATCAAATCGTTCTCTTATCGTTGGTGCAGCATTCACGAATTAAATATCGCTCGTCGATCCGAAAAGTGGCATTTCGCTCGAATAAATTGGAGAATTTCAATTTCGAACGCGGTGAAACGCTTCCGCGAGGCGCACGTGTCATTAAACACCGAATAATTTGTCGAATTCTTTCCTCGAGTCTTGTTCGAGTGGAAAAATTGATAATTCGACGGGCAGCGTTACGCGCGATGCAGATTCAGATTTCCGACTCGCGACGGTCCTCCGAACGAATGCGACGACGATGATAACGGTAATGTCCGTTTAGAGCCGCGCGGACAAGCAAGGTTTATTGTAACGAGAACGACGGATCTTCATAACCGTGTAGCGTAATGGAATTAGGCGCGGACTCGCTCGATCGTTTCGGCACTTTTTCGCAGCTCCGCGTCCCGTATCTTTCGCGTATTACCAAGCAGATAATAACTGCGACGACAACGCCTCCGTGTTATAACGTTACGAGGTATGAATGTGGTCGCTGCTCTCGTATCTTCGAATAAGCTCGGCGACGTAATCAAACGGGATGCTAATTGCGCGACGCTAAAAAATCCGAATAGCTCTTTCGTCGAAGACTGTTCGAATCTTGTTGCAATGCACGCGCAACGAACGAATTCGGTTTACCAAAGCATGGTATCTTAGTCGAGGCGTGATTGATGTTCCGTCAAGGTACAGCAATGTCTCCCTAACTGACGCTAAGATTGTCCACAAAAATGGACAATTTGGGAAGAAGATTATTCGAAGAAGATTATTCGAGCCTTGTAGCTCGTTTTTAGGAGATACGATTGACAATTCGTAACTATAAAAAACGAACCGCTCGTGTTCGAACAATCGTGTCTCCTCTTCCCAAGTTGTCCATTTTCGTGGACAACCTGAGCGTCAATTAGAGAGACATTACTGTATTCACTCTGTGAACTACAGGGTGTCCCAAAAATGTCTCGCAATCCGGAAATGTGGGGTAGCCGAGGTCATTCTAAGTAACTTTTTCCTTTGCGAAAATGCAATCTGCGGCTTTGTTCACGAGTTATCAACGAAAAGCACGGACCAATGAGAGGCGAGGGCGCGAAGTTCGAGAGCCCGCAGCACGAGGCTTTGACAGAAGGTCGGGACGTATTCGAGCCGCGTTCGAAGTATCGAACAAGTCACGAAGCGTGAACTTTCCGGGATTTTTTTTTACTACGTAACAGTGATATTTTTTCAGAAAAACGCTGTTCACCTTTACTTTAGAACGTCTGAAGAATATTTACGAATTTTTCGGACCCGAAATAATAAGTAGTTTCACCGTGACAACCGTTTTAATTCTCTGCTGTGCACGACACCTCGTGTGTATCATATGAAATTTTTATGCAAGGTGTACAGCGAGGATTAACAATGTTCGTAAATGATATTTTAACCCTTTCGCTACGGGCGGATTCTCCGTCGCGGTACTTCTGCTGAACAGAGCGCTGCGACATCACTGCACGCTACGCGACGGCGATCGTCAGCGGAAGTCGGGACTCCGCGGCGGTCGGCGGAGAACCTAAGCTGTTTGAATTGAATGAATTTTTCGAACGAAAAAATTTTTCTCCAAAGGGTATTTATAAATAAAGGCTATTCCAGGGTATTTTATAACGTCTTAGCATGCGCTCTTTAATTTACAGTATGAGAGGAAATAAAACATTATGCAATATAATGCATCTTATGGAAAGCCACTATAATGGTCCGTAGTACCTCAGTGGCACCAAATGGAAAGCCACTATAGTGGTCCGTAGTACCTCAGTGGCACCATATGGAAAGCCACTATAGTGGTCCGTAGTAGCGAAAGGGTTAATTGAAATGATTCCGTGTACGAACGAAGAATTCGACGAATGATTCGCGAAGCTGATTTAATAATAAATAATCGCGTTAACGCTAAACCTACCAAGCCGGTCAAAATGACCGGTTTTACATTTTGTATTTGAGAATTGCTGAAATTCTAGAGACTTTTTCATGGGAAATTATTAAATGAATTTCATAGTCCGAGTATTCGTTGTAATCAAAATTATGGGAAGTCTAAATCGATTCGGTTTTATCGTTCTTACAGAGCAACAGAAATTCGTCGCTTTTAGTGCTCGCGGTAGGTTCGGTGTTAAGGGACGCAAAGGATTCGTTTATCAGAGAAATATGAAACATATAGTATAGTCCGTTGAACTAATTGTAAGAGTGCGAGCGAACGAGCGAGCGAGCGAGCGGACCGGTCGCGGTCGGGTCGCTTCGCTTCACGGCTAACTATCGCCGAGGGAACCACGGAGGATCAATATTTGCGTGGATGCCGAACGATTTGTAACAATTACGAGCTGATCTGTGAGAGCAGATAGTAGCGTGTGGTATGGCAATAACCCTATGTCATTCCGAGGCTCGGACACGAGAGCACGTCGAGTAACATGTTGTAGGAGAGCAAAGCCTCGGAAACGTTTGGTGTCCGGCGTCCGGTAATCGTGTTAGCGTGTAACGGTGCCACCCCATTCGCATCCCTTCTATCGTTATATCCTCCGTTAAAGCCACGTACGCGCGCGGCGTACGGTGTGCTAGCCTACCCACGGTGCGCGATCATGTGAGAACCGCGACCAGACGAGACGTTCATTTCCGTTCGCCGATATTTTCTAATCAACCGGACGACAGAATTATGCCCGGCAACACGCGCGTGTCGCGATCTCGCGATCACCTTTCTCGCGAATCTGCGAAAAATCTCGCGCTCGATTCGTTCCCCTTTAATCCCTGTTCCGCGAACAGCCCGGCCGTATTCGTACGAACGTGTAGTACGTTCTCTCGAATATCGTCCCGTATTTTACGAAACTTTAACTGGTCCGTAATTATCGAAAATTCGTGCGATTCAACCGGCCGCCGTTGAACGCGATAAAACGGCCGAGAATTCATTGCAGACAATACGGTTAATTATTCGAGATGCGAATCGACCTATTCCCGGGGAAGAGAAGGAAAGAACGAGGAAGCGAACGCGTTTCGCTGGACCGAGACGAAAATAATACGAGAGACGAGAGTGGCGAATAAGGGAAAGAAATGTTAACGAAATTGATTCGTGTATTTCACCGTCGGGTTTTCTGTCGATCGGAATGCACGATAGGCAGGCGAAACTGGTCGCACGCCTCGCGGCACCTTTCGCAATCCTGTCGATCGTTTGCCTTTAATTCCATTGGAGGAAGAGAAGGCCGACTCGGCTCGGTCGTTCGGCCGTTCCGTGTGGGCTTGCACGCGTTTAACATCGACACCCGCCGGTTTCTCATCGCGGCGACAATTTTATTACGCGCATGCGGCGACACCCGGATCCACCGCGATAGACATCTCTGCGAAATTTCAGCCCTCGTTTTCATCTTCTCCCGTCTCCTCTTTTTCTCTTCCGTGGCCCTTTCAAGCGAAGCCGGGCTCCGTCGTTCGAGGCGCCATGCGCCATGCCATGCCATCCCATGCCTCGTGTCGCCTCGCCTCGCCTCGCCTCATCACGCGTCGATCGATTCCAATTCGCGAAAAAACTCCACCGTCTGCATAAAATCATAATCTAGATCAACAAACACTGAATCGTTTTCTAAGATGAAAATATCTTCTACGAGGATCGTTTCTCGTTCTTCTAATGGAAATCACACCAAATTCAACGGTTGAAGACGCTGCGAGGAAGACTTTATTTAGGGGATAAATAACGTAGAAATAACAACGACACGAATACGCGGTTCGCCTTTTTTGGTAGTCACTGGTACGGACAACTGTGCGGCGCCGATCGACGAAGGAACTTTCGCGAATATTACGGAGCGAAACGCGATACGTACGCAATCCTAAAATAATACCGCGCCCATCTCGGCCCCTTTTTGTTCCCCTTACGTTTCGTATTCCCTCCCGTTCGCAGTTTTTTCGGCCGCTTATGCATCAGCATCCTTTTGGCATGATGCGAACCTTCACCCTCGTCAGATTCAACCGCGAGTTCCTCCTCTTGTCCAAAAAAAAAACTCCTCGTCCCCGTCCTCGTAGAGCTTGAAACATAAGACAATGTAATGAGCTGGTCATTTGCCGGGAGGATCCTTTTATCTTCCGGGCTCAGGCCCGGAGATTACCTTTCCCCTTTTACACGCGGAATGCCTTTCCACGAATTTCTTTCGAAGCACGCGCCCGCCAGAAGCATTTACGCTTACCGTTGGACGCATACGCTTGCACCTTCCCCGTGAGTTGCAGAATTTCTCTCACGAAATTTTTGCAGCAGATATTTCATCGAAATGATAAATCATCCGTTGCGGTCGTCGGACATTTGCGCGCGCGCGCGTGGAATCAGCGCGGAGAATCGAGGGAAACGGAAGAAATCAATTGTCGCGTTGAACTTTGAATTGAGCCGTTTATTTTGAAAGTGGCATAAGTCACTTTGTTTTTAAGTCGATATATTTAAGGGTTTGCGTTTTAACACGTTTAAGAATATGGATGCTAACTTTCGAGAAGATTTACTTGTATTTGTTATCTCAGGATACTGATATTTTCCTCGGTATAAATAATTTCGTATAAACATTAAAAAATCACCACTTTTCACTATGGTAAAGTGACTTATGCCACTTTCAAAATAAACGGCTCGATTGATTAAACGTCGAACATTAACCCTTAGCGCTCCACGCGTTTCTCGAGTATTACCTACCAGCAACACCGGCACATTTTTAGAGCAAAGGCGCCTGAGATAAAGGAAGTCATATTTTGATGTGACATTGTTATAATACAACTCAATTTTCAATTATGTTACAGATCTTTGAATTTGAAACGTTGATCGTTCGACGGTCCGATCTCGACTCTTCGATCGTCTGTTGGTGACACTCTTCCGTGGCAACTCCTATCTTTCATTATTTTTTAAGGAGTTGTTCGCAACAGGCCACTTTCACATTACAGCGACTTGATTTGGACAAGTCGCGGTAACAATACGATTATTCGAGCGTCGCGGCTCATTCTTATAGCTGCCGATTGTCAACAATTATAAAAACGAGGCGCGAGGCTCGAATAATCGTATTCCCTCTACCCAAATTGTCCATTTTTGTTTATAAACTAAAGGATAAATTAACCCTTAGCGCTCCGCGCGTTTCTCGAGTACTGCCTACCAGCAACTCCGGCACATTTTTGAGATAAAATCCTGAGATAAAGGAAGTCTTATTTTGAGCGAAAAAGATTACACGTCCTTGTGAACGCATTTGATTTTATTTATTTTATAAATATACATTTTCCTATTGTAAATAAAAGATAAATTTTTAATTTTGTAATTCACCATGGTGCGATATCTTTAGCAACAATCTCCCATGCGCATTCTGGGTTTACTTCGACAAGTGTCACAGTATTCACTTTACCAAATAGAGTTACCAGATATTTATTTCAAGTTTAAAACATTTTCTGCGTAATTGTTGGTTCCCTTTATAATTTCATTTACCAATTCGCCCGTGAAAAATAATTAAAAATATTGTATCGGCTGTTCAATGTTTGTAGGAACTTGTGGTCCAATGACCTGTGGCAATACACTAAAAGGTATTCTATCTGGAATATGTAATTCTTCCGTAACATCACGCCATTCGTCTAAGTCTTGCAACGAATCTTCGCTTTCACTTTCAACAATTCTCATTCTTCGTCTCTTTGATAGTATAATTTCGCTACTACTACTCGAAGTGTCAGAATCATAACCAACATTATCTTCCACGATGTCTTTTAACTCTTCGAAATCAAATACGTCTTCGGTATCACTCGGCTCTAAATTCTCATCGTACTATTTATTTTTCTCCGTGTTGCTAATCATAGAAAAGGTCAAAAAATGGTTTAATCGTAACGGTACAGATTTAGCACGTTTTAACTACAGATAACAATTGCTAACGCCGACGATAACGTATACTAAAAACATTTGGCTCCGCAGCGGAGCCTTCGGAGTTACGGAACAAATGACAAATGTCTCCGTAGCGGAGCCTTCGGAGCGCTAAGGGTTGAAAATTGCATCACTTTTTCAATATTCCCAGGTTTTCCGGATCTTAGTCGGATCAGCGTAAAAATGAATTTTCAATTGCAAGGAAACGATTCCGATAGCCAAGCACGATCGATCGATTGCGTTGCACGTTGCATCTGCCGTAGTTGCATTTTCATCGTACGACCTACAAATAACGTCGCGTTCTATCATTTCCGAATCGGCAATGAAATTTATCTGTGCAATTCGTAGACAATTTCAACGATAACGATAACGTATAACGTAGAATTATAGAATAGAAACGTTAAAAAACTGAAAGTCGAAAGTCGAGCGTTGCGCACAAAACGTGGAACGTTGAAAGGCGAAGCGCACGATTCCCGCGCGGTTTGCTTGCGTTTGATTGGAGCGACGGTTCCGCCGAGAGATGTCTGCGTAAGATTATGTTTTTGATAGCTTCCCTCGTAATTAATATACTTGGCCGTCAGTCGGGAAAGAATAGCCTTTGGTTATGCTCGTTCGCATAACAAGCATGGAGAGGAAGACGTTGGCGGCGTCTAGTTCGTCGGACAAAGCTGACGTTCGTTCACGAGCTGTGAAATTGAATTCAGATCCCTCGGAAGACTCCCATGGCTGCTGCCAGCCGATGGAACATGGGTTGGCTTGGGGATACACGCGTGCACGCACACGTGCCGCATAGTTTCCTCGTATGAGTCGCGTCGCGTCGCGTCGCGTGTTTCATGGGGGTTGCTCGTTCGAAGAGGGGTCAGACCCCCAGGCCGCCAAGTCTCGACGGTCCGGTTCCTCTTCTTGCAGCACTTTCGAAATTATAAATCAAATTCCATTGTCGTACTTTCCACGGATTCGTCTTACGAGGACGCGTTCTTTCGGCCCTTCGTTCCGTATTAATATTCCCTTTGGATGGAACGCCGCGTCACCCCTCTCCCCTCGCTCGTCGTGCCGCATGGCGAAATCAATTTTGCCAATATTCTTGCAAGTATCGCTGTCGAAACAAACCTTTTTTCCCCGAGAAATTTTGATCATTTCTAGGGATATTGAAATAGGAAATTTAATACGAAACAAGAAATTATGAATGTGTGTCTATGTACATGTATGTTGGAGGGTTGGTTAAATAATCTATCTGCGTTGTGAAAAATTCACTTTATTTGCTTATATAATATAATATATTCTTTATAGGCACGTGTTTACACTTCGATAGCCTGTACAAGAAGGACGAGCACACGGCACATACAATTATAGCCGCTAGGCACGCACGCATACATCGCACGAATGTCTCGACTTAAGCATATAAATCGTAATATAGTAAATTCTCCCCAATTGTTTTACAGCGTGTAAACAAAAATAAACAATTTTGGAAAAGGCGATACGATTATACGAGCCTCGTTTTTAACTCATTTTTATAGTTGCCGATTGTCAACAACTATAAAAAAGAGGCGCGAGCCCTGAGGTTTTCTTCCAAAATTGTTCGTTTTTGTTTACAAGCTGAAGAACAGTTGGAGAGAAATTATCGTACCAATGAATCCAGTAAACAAGTAAATGAATCGCTTGATTCCTAAGCAGCGCAATCGCGCTAAATTCTCTCCAATTGTCGCTCAGCTTGCAAACAAGAATGGACAATTTGGGAAGAAGAGATACGACTATTTGAAGCTCGCGGCTCGTTTTTGTCGTCGGCGATTGTCAACAACGATGAAAAAGCGCTGCGAGCTTCGAATAATCGCATCTCCTATTCCTAAATCGTCCAATTCTTGTTTAGAAGTTGAGCGACAATTGCAGAGAATTTACTGTACAGTAATGTCTCCCTTACTGACGCTCAGATTGTCCACTAAAATGGATCATTTGGGAAGAGAAGATACGATTATTCGAGCCCTGCAACTCGTTCTTATAATTGTTGACAATCCGAAACTTATAAAAACGAACCGCAAGGCTCGAACAATCGTATCTCCTCTTCCCAAATTGTCCATTTTTGTGAACAATCCGAGCGTCAATTAGAGAGCGTACTTAGATTTTGTGTCGAAAAGTCCCAGGACGACGGTGCACTCGCAGACTGTCGAAGTATCGCGCTCAACATTAATGACGCACTTACATCGCATAGCTGCTTTTTTAATGTAAATAATACAACCAACACATTTTATGTTTCACTGTTATCTTCTCAATAATTTTGGTCGAACAAAACTTGAAATATTTATAAACTAATAGTCCGCATATTGAGACAAGCGCTATCGCGCTGTTCGGCATTTTTCGACCGTGTTTTTTCAATGAACCCTAGGACTCGAAGAGAGACGTCTCAGAGACTAACGTTCCGACAATGCGAATACGTAAAAATATGAAAAATCCGCGGAGCATTATAAATTGAACTTGACGCGAGTAAATGGCCTCGTACCGCATGTCAGACGGTTTCGTCTCGATATCGCAGCGATTCGAGACAGATTGGCGTGGGAAGAGCAGAATAATTAATAACGTATAATCGGAAACGTCGACAATGACATAAAAAGCGTATAACTTTGTATCTAATAATCCGTCCAATTATTACCGCACGGCCGGAGCCGAGGGGCCCGACTCCGAGGGGCCCGAGTCACGGAGTCAGGAGTCACGAGAGGAGCCCGTCGCGTCGCGTCGTCAGCGGTAGCACCGTCGAATCAAAGGAGGCTGAAGGTAGCTTCAGCTTTCGATAACAGATAGGGGTAACGTCGGGTTCGCCACGCCACGCCACGGCACGCCAGGCCACGGCTCGCCATGCCACGAAATATAAGCTCGATGAATCGGATGCGTGAGAAACCGAGCGGATACCCGTCATCGGCCGATGATTAATAGAGAGCGGCGCGATAGCGCCGACTGTCCTTAAAAAACAAGATTCCTTCGTTCTTGCTTCTCTATCTTTACTGTCTCCCAAGCAGCATACACGGTGTCCCATAAGCACCTGACATGTCGAACCTCCCCCGGAATCGTTGGATCGCCGAGCATCGATCATCGAAAATATGTCAGGCATGCTCGATCAAAGTCCATTCTCTGTTCGGTGGTATCTGCGCGAGGCGAGCTTTCGCCCGGCTCGGCGCTCGGGCCCTCGGGCCTCGGAATTACCCGATACGCACGATTCCTCGGCGAAAGCGAATACGGTAAATTCTCTCTAATTGACGCTCGGATCGTGCACAAAAGTGGACGATTTTGGAACAGGAGATACGATTGTTTGAGCCTTGCGGTTCGTTTTTATAGTTTCGAATTGTCAACAATTATAAGAACGAGCTGCAGGGCTCGAATAATCGTGTCTTCTATTCCCAAATTGTCCATTTATGTGCACAATCTGAGCGTCAGTTAGGCAGACATTATTGTACAGTAAATTCTCTCCAATTGTCGCTCAATTTCTAAACAAAAAGTGGACGATTTAGGAATAGGAGATGCGATTGTTCGAGCCTCGCGGCACGTTTCTATAGTTGTCGACAATCGATTACTGTAAAAAGGAGTTACTATAAAAATCGCCTCTTCTCAAATTCTTCATTTTTGTGCACAATCCGAGCGTAAATTAGGGAGAATTTACGGTACTATTAGATTGCTGCGAAAATAATTGCGGTTATCTAACCAGAACCGATTTCAGAATAAAATCTGCTGGAAATTCTTATAAATATGTGCCTGCTATTTTGACGAATTAACGCGTCGATGACGAAGAATCCTAAGCGCAATCGGATAATGGGAAACTGTGAAAAAATCGAGTAAGGCGTGTTTCGCGACAGTTTTGCAGCGCTTAACCCCTTGCCGTACCACTTTCTTCATAATTAAAATGATAAGCAAATATTTTTTTAGAAATTCGACTTCATTCGTCAACACACTCTTCTTCAAGAGCGATACATTCGTTCCAACGCTCCTCTAACTTTTCGATGCCTTTTTTGTAGAACGATTTGTCTTTGTTCTCAAAATAGGCCTCCGTTTCGGCAATCGCTTCGGCATTTGAGCCAAATTTCTTTCTCTGGAGCATCTTTTTAATGTCTGCGAAAAGCCAGTAGTCGCTGGGGGGCTAGATCTGAAGAGTACGGTGCGTGGGGAAGCAATTCGAAGCGTAATTCGTTCAATATAAACATCGCTTAACCGCACTCGAATCGTCGACACGTTGTTGTTTTTGGTCCGGTGCGAGCAAACACGGCACCTACTTCGAAAGCAATCTTCACATGCTCAAATTGTTGTGTAAAATTGTAAACACACTACCTTCTGATATCTCTAAGGTGTCAGCTATCTCACGCAATTTCACTATTCGCTCTTTCAAAACTATTTTGTGTACTTTTTTTATATTTTTCGGAACTGCCGAATTTTGGGCGACCAGAGCGTCCAGCATCATCGGTGTTTGTACGATCGCGTTTAATTTAGCATACCAGTCGATAATAGTTGATTTTCCTGGCGCAGAGTCTTCGTAACGCTTATTAAGCCACTGTTTGGTTTCATCAGTATTTTTCCCCATCAAAAAACAATGTTTAATCGATACACGAAATTCTTTTCGAACCATTGTTTTGAAAATTTCAGAACTGGGGTCACTAAAACCACTGTAACCTGTAAACAAATCATCAAAATGTCATGAAATTTTCACATGTATCGTTTGAAGAATGCTACTATCCGGAAATCATATAGGTTTGTCAACAGTGTTGCCATGTATGTGTCAGACCGGAGACTTATTGAGTGACGTGTTATTTAAGAGGATATTACTAGAAATCTGCACCACGCGTCTGACTCGTTAAAGTACGGCGAGGGGTTAAGGATTATCACGGATTCCGCGAAAGTTCCGCAACGTTGGAGCGATCCTACAAAACGTCGATCGCGACACTCATTGTTAGCCAGCCGCGGTCTCGTTTCGACTTCTGAGGATTCAAGCAGCAGCCGGCGCGCGGCGATGCGACACGGCGTTTTTCGTTTCCGTCCGATGACCTCTTTTCTCCAGTTCCTGTCTTCGAGATGGAGAATCATTTCGGAGCGTCATTTCGTGCCATCTATTCAAAGCCTCCGAATCTCCCCCGCTCCCGTAAATTTCACACGGAAAGTGATTTATGATAAACGTTCGTCGGACGCGACGCTTCGCGAAGAATAAAAGCGACGGGATTATACCTCTCGACGGGGAATAGTTAACAGAACTCCCTAACTCCCTCGCGAGTCGGAGATTGAAATTTAATCTTCCTTTGATAACCATTATTGCTCGCTTACACTGTTACGTCGCTATCGCCGATTTCGAAATTTCTCCGCGCGACGAGATCGTTGAATTTTCATGGAAATTATCGAACGTGTTTGCCGAGAAGAGTACAACAGTCGATTCTCGCTAATTGACGCTCGGATCGTACACAAAAATGGACAATTTCGGAGGAGGTGGTACGATTGTTCGAGTCTCGTTGCTCATTTTTATAGATGTCGATTGCCAACAATTATAAAAACGAGGTGCAAGAGCATCGAATGATCGTGTCTCCTCTTCCCAAATTGTCCATTTTTGTGTACAATCCGAGCATCGATTAAGGAGAATTTACTGTACTCGATTTGCACGATTTCTTTTAACAGTTGTACTTGGATACTTGTTACACGTTTTAAATCTTACGCAGCGTGTGCACTTGTGAAACTAAAATACGAGATTTGCGAGAAAAGCTTTTCGATACGGTACAATTTGAAATACCCATTTTACTTAGATCCGCGTGTATTAGCTATAAATATAATGTTTTCTGATTTATCGCGTGGCAAATAAAGATAAATTTTTCGTTTAAAATCAGCAAGAGACTCGGTCCCCGACGCGCACGATTGTCGCTCTACAGAAAAGTGAAATGGAACGAAGTGTCGCCATAAGTACTCGATGATCGCTTCCCATCAGCGAGGCACTTTCGCCGGACGAAATTGTAACACGTAACACGTCGTTACAGGCCAGAACAATAAAACCCCAAGAACCGTAACGATATTAAAGCCAATATACTTTCAAGAAGATTAATTACATCGCTGTGGAACCGTTTCAATAGGCAAGAGAGCGCAGCGCGGCGTATCTGTAAAAAAAAAAAAAGAGGAACGGCCACGATATAGTAGAGCCAACTGACAGGACGGCATATTGAAACATATTAAGTCAACACCAACCAATTAAGAAGAGCCGTCGAAGCTGATACGGGAGATACGATCCGAGATCCGAGCCCGAGCCCGAGCCGGAGTCGGAGTCGGAGCCGACGTCGGGATGTGGGAGGGCGTGCTCTCGCTTTCGCTCTCCTCTCTCTCTCTCTCTCTCTCTCTCTCTTTCTCTCTCTCGAAGGGAGCAGGTGATGACCACCATTGTCTCAAGTCACTCCGGCTTCGGCAGCGGCCCTATAATTTCTTCGAGATGCACGATAACGTCGGCGTGGCACTGATTGAGATCGATATTGTATGTAGAATGTATGCCGGCGAGGACACGGCCGCTGACAGCTTGACCCCGGTCCGCTCCGCTCCGGCCCGGTGTAGGGTCAAATTGACCGGGGTCAAGATCTTCTGGACAAATGCCACGGACTGTGTCTCCTGACGAACAAAATCGGGGACATGCACCTTTCAGCGTCGCTATCGCCGCGGTTCTTTCGGAGCCAAGTGCAACAGAGTGCGGCGCGTGCTCCATTCAATTGCCATTGCTTACATAAGTAACAATAACAACAACAACAATGATAATAATAATAATATTTTATTACGAGAGAAGAAGAATTTTTACGATTACGAAAGAATTTCTGAAAATTCGTAAGATTTGAGAATCGCTGATTTATCGTTTAGTATTATAATTGCTGACTTTTCTTCGAAGATTTTCGCTTGAAAAAGTATTCGAAACGGAACGTGAATCAACAGTGAATCTAATCGTAAGCTCATAAAAATCGCATCGGAACTTGCATCGGAAGTTAAGTTCGTCGGGACGCGGTCCTGTTTTCAGTAATCAGTGAGACGACGGTAAACAGCGAGTACAGTAATGTCTCCCTAATTGTCGCCCAAATTGTGCACTCGTAATAGACAATTTGGGAAGAGGAGACGCGATTATTCGAGCCTTGCGGTTCGGCGTTTTATAATTATCGATCGTCAATAACTATAAAAACGAGCTGCAAGGCTCGAATAATCGCGTCTCCTCTTCCCAAATTGCCTATTATAGAGCACAATTTAGGCGACAATTAGGGAGACATCACTGTACTCGCAGTTTACAGTTTACAGCAATGTCTCCCTTACCGACGCTCGGATTGTCCACAAAGATGGACAATTTGGGATTGAGACGGCGGTAAACTGCGAGTACAGTGATGTCTCCCTAATTGTCGCCTAAATTGTGCTCTATAATAGGCAATTTGGGAAGAGGAGACGCGATTATT
This sequence comes from Megalopta genalis, assembly GCF_051020955.1. NCBI lineage: Eukaryota > Metazoa > Arthropoda > Insecta > Hymenoptera > Halictidae > Megalopta > Megalopta genalis. The sequence goes on along the minus strand of NC_135019.1, from coordinate 15,533,304 downwards.
CGAGCCTTGCAGCTCGTTTTTATAGTTATTGACGATCGATAATTATAAAACGCCGAACCGCAAGGCTCGAATAATCGCGTCTCCTCTTCCCAAATTGTCTATTATAGAGCACAATTTAGGCGACAATTAGGGAGACATCACTGTACTCGCAGTTTACCGCCGTCTCAATCCCAAATTGTCCATCTTTGTGGACAATCCGAGCGTCGGTAAGGGAGACATTGCTGTAAACTGTAAACTGCGAGTACAGTGATGTCTCCCTAATTGACGCCTAAATTGTGCTCTATAATAGGCAATTTGGGAAGAGGAGACGCGATTATTCGAGCCTTGCAGCTCGTTTTTATAGTTATTGACGATCGATAATTATAAAACGCCGAACCGCAAGGCTCGAATAATCGCGTCTCCTCTTCCCAAATTGCCTATTATAGAGCACAATTTAGGCGACAATTAGGGAGACATCACTGTACTCGCAGTTTACCGCCGTCTCAATCCCAAATTGTCCATCTTTGTGGACAATCCGAGCGTCGGTAAGGGAGACATTGCTGTACTTGGAAAACGGGGAAGGATGCAAAGGTACGAATATTTCATTGCCAGTGGAGCATACGTAGGTCCCCCGGGGTCTCCGTAGGTTCACTCCGCGGGGCCCCTGATATACACCATCGTAAACCCCACGAAATTGTGCCACAAGTATTGGCTGATGCCTCCATTAAGACGCGCTGATGTTCTTACTACCGGGACGAGCTCTCTCTCCCGAATTCTTGTTCCCTTTATTTCCGTTGGCCCGTTCCGTTACCTTTTCCTTTTCTCCTAGAACGTGACTCGCGGTACCTGGGGTGTATATTTGGTGGCTCGACAGGGCAACGACACCCTTCGTTGCCGTCTTGCCACCAGCCGAGCCGAGCCGCGCGAGGATCAAGGGATGAGGAGCAGCCACCCTTTCGCCTCCCGTTCCCCTTCCGGCCCGACTCGATCTTCCTCTGCCCCTCGCTCGTCCTGCCCACCTTTCACAGTTTAAATCAATCAAGGATCCCTGAGAAACGATCTCGAAGCCGCGCGCCGAGGCGAGCCGTGCCGCAGCGCACGTGGAACCGACGTCTTTCGTAACGGCTGCTAAACGCGCGCAATTTATAGCGGTGTAAAACGATAAAAATTGAAGAAGTTCTCATTGACACGCGACCACCGTATAATTTATTTTATTATGATCTCCCGGCCGCGATTCTCCGAATACTGCACAATTCTCTATGCGATTGCGACACTCTCCGTTCGCTCGAACTTCAAATAACGCTGCTGCTGCTGCTTTAAATAACGTCCGCGAGACATTTTTCTTGCAAAGCCGTCGAATCCATTGTTTCGCAAAAAAGTTACAAGAGTTCCGGGAGCAAATCGTTTGTTCGTCGAGACGGATGGCAGGACGACAATGTAATTCCCGGGAACAGAATAGTCGCGCCGAAAAGCCGGGAGAAAATGGAAAAATGTCTGAAACGGATAATCGCGACCGTCCCGAATTGTTCCCAGCGTTATTTTCCCCCGTTGTCTCAGCGACCGTAGATCGCGGGAACAAGAAAACTGTCGTCCAAGATCATCAACGAGACGGGAACACGAATACGAGAATTTTTTTTCGGCCAGCATAAAATAGTTGGCCGGTTGGTAGTCGATCGAAAATTATGAGTTCCGAAGTCGTTTGTATTCCTCACAATGGTATTAAGCTTGAAAGGGTGGATTCAACCCTTTTTTGCGGGACCTTAACACTCTGTGGCACCGAGGAAGGGGCTTATTATACGAAACCGATCCGGCGAGGCGAGGCGCGGTGCGGCGCGGCGCGGCGCCCCTTTCAGAACTTCTTCCTTTTATTAGCTGTATTTCGTTGCTTGTAGCTCCGCCATCCTGGCATTCATATGCTAACGTGACTCATGGGGTTGTCTGTGAGCCTTGTTACCGTGCCGGTGGTGTTCAAGCATCGGCGTGCCTCGTTAACGATACCATCAAAATTCGAATTCATCCCCTCGCTTGAGCGCCACTGACCCGCTTAAGAGTATGCCAACAGGCCTATAAAAATTCAATCCGACCAGCCTTAAAAATAATAACGTGGCGCTAGCCTATATGGTATCCTATAACGCTATAACCGGGCATTCACGTATCCGCCGCGCTCACGTGTACGCATACCTGGCCCGCCGTACCGCGGGACTATGCCTTGTGCCTGTGGTTAGGCTCGCTTACCTTGTCGTCTTCCTCTTCTTCCTTTCCGCCGTTTTACGACCGGGAAATGCATTTTGATTTATGGTAACGCGGCGAACGCTCGCGCTTTCCGTGCGACGGCATCGTGCGCGCGGCGAATTACGATCTACAGGATTCCTAATCTATTTTTATGTTAGCCATTTAGAGCTTCTGCAAATTGAAGATGGTCGCGCGTCGCGTCCCTTCGAATAGATTAATCAGTTTGTTGTATTTACACGTCAAAGCAAATCTCTATTAACACTTTATCGTCCGGTCGTGGTTGAGGCTGCCACTCAGTAAGGACTGGCTTAGTCGCGCGCGCATTTGCTCCCAGTACCGGCTAAATTTTCGCTATTCATTGTGTTGTGCTTATTCCTTTAAAAATAATAATAAATAATAATAATTATTATAATTATAATTCATAAGGATATGGGGAGGTCAGCATACAGGAGGTCAGCTACTAACAAAACAGTAAAGAGGCGAAAACCGTCGATAGCTAAAAGTCGATTAATAGGCTATCGGTCGATAAGCATTGGCAGTCGAAAAGCCGATTAATAGGCTAGCGATCGATAAACATTGGCAATCGAAAAGCCGATAAATAGGCTAGCGGTCGATAAAGTGTTAATCGGTGCGTTCGACGTGTTTACTCGTCGTTGAAAACATAAAATTACCATTGACTATGAAAACTCGAAATTTTACTCAAATACAATAAGAATATTATTTTTGGTGGGATGTTTCCTTCATATTACCAAATAGAACTGTTAAGTATTTTATACGGAGGGGGTGGTGGGATGGGAGTGGTTCGGCTCGTGACCCGAAACCAATTCTATACACAAGCCGCGACTTCAACGGCGAGTGTTGATTTGCGAAGAAATTGCCTGAACAGTTAGCCGAGCCACAATACACTTTGCTCTACGAGGTCAGAGTCCTAGACACTTTTGAACACAAGATAGAGCGTTTGAAGCAGTATGAACACAACAATCCGTCAAGATACTGGTGTAAGACCTGCGAAGTGCCACTTTGTGTGGTACCGTGTTTCGAGAAATATCACACCGAACTCATTTGAAATTCTTAATATTTCTTTTTCTACATGTGACTTTCTTGTTTATGTATTTTATTGTTATTTGAGAATTATTAAGTTTACAGTAACAATAACTTTTCAATAACAATAACAATAACAGAAATAAATTGTTAAATTTTTCGTAAATAAAAATGTAGTTCCTCTCCGTTTTTCATAAAGTTTGTGATAGGACCATTTTGTCCTGCGTTCGTCGTGTATACACACGTCATCGCTTGATTTTAATTCCGCACACTGTAAGGGGTTTTTAAAACTATTGGGTTGGGGAATAAGTTCGCAGCGTTTTCATCAAGCAATTTGAAGGCGATTTTCTTTGTTGTTTTCGTTAAGCTCGTGAGGCACCCAGGCTCCCAATTTTTCGGCAAATCCCATCGAACGAAGATGATTGCGAATCGTTTTATGATCGCAGTTCATTTTTTCGGCCAATTCACGACTCGTTTGGTGACCGTCCTCCTTCGAAAGTGCTTTGAGACGCTCTTCGTCGAATTCAGAAGGTCTTCCGCTGCGAGGCGTGTCGTCGACGTCGAAATCGCCATTTTTGAATTTTGCAAACCATTTCCGTGCCGTAGATTCACTTATGACAGCTTCTCCGTACACGTTGCAAATGTCCCGGGCTGCTTCGGCAGCTTTTTGGCCTCGATGAAAAGCGAAGAAGAGAAGGTGTCGAAAATGTTGTTTTTTACTTCCTGGATATTCCATTTCTAAGCCTCGAAAGTAATAAAAAATTAAATTACTCAAAAAGACGATCAGCACAGTTTTGTAGAGCAGAAAGAGCTCTGTCGCATGAATATTATACACTTTGTCGAACAGCAAAAAATCGTTGTAAAATAAAAGAAAATATAAAAGCGCTACGAACTTATTCACCAATCTAATAAATCCGCCGCTTAACATGTTAAGTACTCCGTTATTCGCTGTTATTCTAACGAAAATCTCTCTCGGAGCTAAACCGACGCGTTTTGTTGCCGCGTATTCGCAAGCGTGCCCCCGCTCGGTCGCAATTTCTAGGATTCGTCCTCCGTGTTCCCAAACGTAATTGCATAAGAAACATTTCGACGAGTCGCGCTTTAATCGATATCAAAATACACCCCGCCATACGGCCGTCTCGTAATCTTTCTCAGCACGCGTCGCGTCGCGCGATAATTATAATTTGATCACCGGCGTGGCGTGTTTATGGAGTACCGAGCGTGCCGGATCGGCGCATCGGTACATCGGTCCCGGTGATTTACTGCTAATTATCGTCCCGTGTGAATCCGCTTCTACCACGGTGTACCGGCGTACGGTGAGAATCGATAAGTGAACGAGTCGGAATCGCCTCGGACAAGACGGATACGCGTCGTTTCGCAAAAATCGACAAGTCGATGTCGTGCGGCGCGCGGCTCGCGTTCGTGCCGGGTTACAAGCGCTGGCCGCGCCGGCATCCAGAGCCCCGAGAGCACGGCGCATCGGACACCACGGCAAAAAAGGTCCCGCCGCCATTCGACAGACCCCTCGCGTACACTAAATTATTGTTCTTGTGTCGCGGTGCCAAAATGTTTACAGCCTTTCCGTGCGGAAGGTACGCGAGCGCGCGCGCGCGCGCACCGACCAAACAGGACCGATCGCGTAGAAACAAGAGAAAAAGGCTTTGCCGGTTAATATACTGTTACAGGTTACGGCAAACATACGGAAACGAAGGATCCGAAGTGGAAATAGAATACCGGAGTCGCGACGCTGGTCCATGTTTTCTGTTCGATCGCGACGCGACGATCGTCGAATCTATTCCAATTACAGTAATGTCTCTCTAATTGACGCTCAGATTGTTCACAAGAATGGACAATTTGGAATGAGGAGATACGATTATTCGAGCCCTACTTATAAAAACGAACCGCAAGGCTCGAACAATCGTATCTCCTCTTCCCAAATTGTCCATTTTTGTGGACAATCCGAGCGTCAATTAGAGAGCGTACTTAGATTTTGTGTCGAAAAGTCCCAGGACGACGGTGCACTCGCAGACTGTCGAAGTATCGCGCTCAACATTAATGACGCACTTACATCGCATAGCTGCTTTTTTAATGTAAATAATACAACCAACACATTTTATGTTTCACTGTTATCTTCTCAATAATTTTGATCGAACAAAACTTGAAATATTTATAAACTAATAGTCCGCATATTGAGACAAGCGCTATCGCGCTGTTCGGCATTTTTCGACCGTGTTTTTTCAATGAACCCTAGGACCGAAGAGAGACGTCTCAGAGACTAACGTTCCGACAATGCGAATACGTAAAAATATGAAAAATCCGCGGAGCATTATAAATTGAACTTGACGCGAGTAAATGGCCTCGTACCGCATGTCAGACGGTTTCGTCTCGATATTGCAGCGATTCGAGACAGATTGGCGTGGGAAGAGCAGAATAATTAATAACGTATAATCGGAAACGTCGACAATGACATAAAAAGCGTATAACTTTGTATCTAATAATCCGTCCAATTATTACCGCACGGCCGGGGCCGAGGGGCCCGACTCCGAGGGGCCTCTCGAGTCGGGCATTTTTGTGGACAAATCTGAGCGTCAGTAAGGGAGACATTACTGTAGTACGGAGTACAGTAATGTCTCCCTAACTGACGCGCAGATTGTGCCCAAAAATGGACAATTTGGGAAGAGGAGATACGATTACACGACCCTTGATATAACGTTGATATGACCTTAACAATTCGTAACTATAATTTCTCTTCCTAAATTGTTCATTCTTGTGGACAACCTGAGCGTCAATTATAGAGACATTACTGTACACAGAAACTGGAGAAATAAATCGGTTATCTGAACCAATGGTTGAATACGTCTAAAATTGTATAGTTCACCTACGAATTTTGCAAGTTCCACGAAAAAAAAAAACAAAAAAAGAATCGATACTTTCTGCATAGCGAAAGGTGTCACGATTTTTGATAAATTACGCGTCCCCAATTAACACGCGTTCCTCGAGCTCGGATCGAATGCGATCGAAGTTTGTTGGATCGAACGTTTGTGTCTACGAGGCTTGAAGCATCGTCGGCCGACTCGTCGAGAAACGTATCGGAGTATCCAAAAAAAAAGAAAAGAAAAGGAGCGTCCGTCTCGCTGTACATACATCATCGTCGCAACTCTGGCATCGGGAATGCATAAAATTCGAATATCTGCTAAGCATCGGGCGCAAGAGAAGCTAAATCGTTTTTCGATTCGCGTATCGATCGTATCTCAGCCGACGGAATCTTGTAGAATCCGAACGGCGTATGGGGTGTGAGGCGATGGGTAGGGTGTACCCGCGCGTCCCAACGACGCGTTTTAATGGTGTTTTCAGAGGATTCGAACGGCGCGCGTCCTTTTTATCCGGTTCTGCCGAGATGATAAAACAATGCGTCGAACGTCACCGTGCTCCGTAGGCTGATCATAAATAGGTGCTTCGTCCGGCGAAACGAGACGGTAGCCATGCAGATCCGACAATAATGTCGCGAATTTACAGTCGGTAAAGTCCGACCGGGGTGCGAGGCTGTGCGAAGGTGGGCGGCAATGCGCAAGTGCCGAAGAACGGTGCGAAAAGGAGTATACCGGTATCGCTCGTAAACAAGCTGCAAGGTAAACCGTGAGCGCAGCTTTCCTCGAGAAGAGACGTCCTTTCTTTATCTTTATCCTCATCTTTATCCTTATCGTTCGCTATACGGTCGCTTTGTATATAAATCGGACTAGATATTTTCTTCTTTCCATCGTAACACGCGCACCCTTCTTCAGACGCTCTTCCTTCCTCCGCTTTGCCCTCTGCACGCCCCCGTCGATCTTCCGCTTCCGTTTCTAGGCCGTTCTTCAACCTTCTTTACTACTTTCCTGTTTTCCTTGCCGCTCCTCGATTTTTCTCTTCGCCGAGCCGGTCCTTCGCATTTCATTCGGTTGGCATTCGCGTTCACGCGGCATTGTTTCGTCGCGGAATTACGCTTCGATCATGGCAACCTTTCAATGAAACTCCGCGGACTGTAGGATTTAATCGCTCTCAAACGATTTTTCTCTTCGTACTCGGCGAGAAAATTATCGCGTTTCATTGCATTTTATTCGCTTCGCTTCTGAAACGGTAGAATTCCTCGCGGTACTTTATGCTGCCGCGTCTTCGATTTTATTAACTTCTCAACGAAGTTTACAGAATTCTCTTCGGCCGATCCGGATCCACTCGCGTTGCATTTTATTGTCTCCGACGTTGCCTCTAATTTCCGTAATTTCTCAATTCCACGTTCGAGAAACCTGTGCGATCATGCTGAAATAGCATTACAACGACAAATCGGTGGTGCATCATTTGACGAATTTACTAGGGTGTCCCATAAGTTCTTTCCTTTTTTCTCGTGCGAAGTGATTACACGATATTTGTTGTTTAAGGTTGGTTTATTGAGTTATATTATGAACCGTTCTGCTCTATTACATTCTTCCATCTTTCAGGAAGCCTCGTTATGCCGTCTTTCCAAGATTGTCGAGGCTTATTTGCAAAATATTGTTCAAGGTGCGTTTTTATTTCGCTTACGAATTTAAACCGTTTTTCACGGAGAGAATTTTTTAACGAGAAGAACAAGTAATAATCGGATGGAGCAATGTCTGGGGAGTACGGAGGATGAGGTAGAACATCCCATTCAAACTGCAATAATCTTTGCCTTACGACCAACGCAACACGCGGTTTTGCTTTGTCGCGATGGAAAACGACGCCGCGACGGTTCGCCAATTCTGGCCGTTTTTCTGCTATGGCGGCTTTCAATTCGTCGAGTTGATTACAATATTTAGCTGAATCGATCGTTTCACCTTGAGGAAGGAGCTCGTAGTAGACTACACCTTTCCAGTCCCACCAAATGCACGAAAGAACGTTCTTCGGATGAAGTCCTAGTTTCGCAACAATTGAGGGACTATTTCCTTTCGACCAAGAGTTCGTTTTCGATGCACATTTTGGTATAAAATCCAAGTCTCGTCTCCAGTGGCAAGACTCTTTAGGAAAGGATTTCTGCCATGTCGTTGGAGAAGCAAATCGCACGTAGAGACGCGGTTCATAAGGCTGGTGTCAATACCTATCGACGGTGTGGAACTTCGAATCGATTCACATATCCCAACTTGATTAAATGCTTATGTACCGTTGTCCTGGGTATGTCAGTGGCATCCGCTATCTCGCGCACGCTATATCGCGGATTTTCAGCGAGCATATAATTGATAAAGTTCGCGTCAGTCGTAGTTGGACGGCCGCTGCGGTCTTCATCTTTCAAATCAAAATTGCCAGCTCTAAATCTCTTAAACTAATTGCGGACTGTCCTAATAGTCGTAGAACCATTACCGTAAACGGTACAAATCTCGTTTGCAGTGTCCTTTGCCCTATCACTTTTTTTAAAGCAATAAAGCATAACATGCCGAAAATATATGTGTGCTCCTTCTGGCTATCCATATTGAACGGCGCAGAAAAAAGTTGATAAGGAACTTTGTCACCAACGAAACATACCCTAAAAGAGCTCCGAGACGACTGAAACCGATACCCTAAACAGTCAAGAGATAAGCCTACGTGTTTATATGGGGTGTCCAAAAAATATCTCGCAATCTGGAAATGGCGGGTTCCTCAGATCATTTGAAACAGCTTCTTCCTTTACAAAAATTTTCTCCGAGGTACCATTAACGAGTTATTAACGAAAAACAGTGACAAATGAGAGGCGAGCTCAGCTGGCGCGAGGCGATCGAGCCAATCAGCGCACGAAGCCCAGTTCCGCTCATTGGCTGGGTCGCTTCGACCGCCTCGACCGCTGGCGCCGTTGACTCGGCCGGCTCGCGCTAGCTGAGCTGGGATTCGACCGCCTCGACCGCTGGCGCCGTTGGCTCGGCCGCCTCGCAGCAGCTGATCTCGCCTCTCATTGGTCACTGTTTTTCGTTAACCTTTTAGGTACGGCTGAATTCTGCGCGAGGCTATTTCTCTGGACGGCAGAGTCTGATATGTACTGTACAGAGTGTCTGTATATTCTGTCTGTATATTGTTAAGATACAGTTATATTGTTAATAGTTACATTGTTAAGATAAGTCTGTATATTGTAAATCGATGTGAAGACAAAAGAAGTGTGAAACAATGCGTATGAAGACGATTATTTGATTCAAACGATGACCGAGTGAGCTACTAGAGTAAGCCACTACAGTGGCGCGTCGTTCAGAGAGATGACATCCACGAAAGCCACTATAGTGGCGCGTCGTTCAGAGAGGTGACATCCGCGGAAGCCACTATAGTGGCGCGTCGTGCCTAAAAGGTTAATAACTCGTTAATGGTGCCTCGGAGAACATTTTTGTAAAGGAAAAAGTTGCTTCAAACGATCTGGGGAACCCGCCACTTTCGGGTTGCGAGACATTTTTGGGACACCTGTTTTTGGGCTGTGTATAAACACAGCCAGTCATTCATAGCGCGGCGCGGAAGGAACTTATGGGACACCCTAATATTAGCCACGCGGTCACGAGGGCCGCGAACGACCACGAATCTACCGTGATATTCGTGATTCGTGGTTCGCGTATCAATCGTGGCCACGTTCCTACGACTAGCAAACCCTCCGAAAGCGTGTACCTTTGTAGGAACCAGAGTCTGTCATAATTTCGAGCGACGAAAGTACAGTGCGAGTTACAGCGAGGTGGCCGCGCCGGTTTACTTGGAAGAGCCCATACGTATTCATTCGTTGTAAAGACACGCGATCTGGGTAGGGTCCTCTTGGGGCAAGAGAAGAGCGGCGAGAGCCATCCCCGCCCAACTGACCCTACGACCTCGGGGCCCTAAGGGGAAAAAAGCCGCCGACGCGCCACTAAATAAGCGCCGCGTATGTGCGCTGACATGTATACACTTGCTTCGTCCCGTTGCAGTTGGCGTTGTCGCGAACATCGCAGGCCGCACACCACATCGCCTAAACAAATACGGCCGCGTGTGCGTGTGCGCACGCACGCGCGTAACAAACCGTAAACCGTTCCATCGTATATTACCGTACGGCATACACACCTATAGGCCTATAGGTTTATGGAGCTCGCACGTTCCTTGCGCTGTCATTTTTCTCACGATGATAAAACGCCGAAGACGATGCCGAAGATGCTGCCGAGGCACCGAACGTCGATTCGGTAACAAACGGCGATCGGCGAACGTTGCAAAACGACGCGCAAATGTTTCGCGTGCGCTGCCAGAAACTTTCTCTAGCCCTCGCATGTTCCTTAGGGTAAAGAACGAGCCATTTTCTCCGTCGTTGTTCTACGTTCTCGAGTGAGAAGTTCTACATGAAATCTTAAATAATCGTAGAGAAGATCCTAGAACGATGCTTCGTCGGCTTTAAACACGAGTCCGGCAGCGAATCCAGCAGCGGATTTCCTTGGAGGAATCTCGTAACTCCTGTTGAATGTATCATATCGCAGTGGAATCTCATTCAATGCACCGTTTGATTGCAATGTAATCAGAGATTCATGCACTTCGATGCTCCCAATTTGCTCGTAGCGGGCTTGGCAGGGTGTCAAAATATCACCACGGTCTAGAAATATGAAATACATATTTAATTGCTAGGCGAAGCGGCCGCACGTTCCGAGCAAGACAATATGGATACACGATCCGCTGATCGATGCGCCCTTTGCATTCGTTGCGAGCGGTTCCCGTTCCTTTGCTCGACGAAAAGAGTAGCCACGGTGACCTCGGGGCATCCGCAAGTTCCTTTGGTGTCGCATATTGGTAGACGGCGGGCAGAAAAATATTGGAAATTAGGTTTTTTAAATTTTCTATTATCGAAGGCAGTTCGAGATATTCGTGCAGGGGCCTTCGCAAAAGCCAGTGGAAACGTAACTGAACGTGCTTTTGCAATTTTTCGGATGCTGTTAAACTTAAAGAAGCGATCGAATTAAATTAATATTATCCTTCAATCGTATTAAATGCACTTAGAGTATAATAAAAATAATTCAAAGATAGATTTGTTGAAATTGCTTCCATGATGATTCGAATCTATTTCGACGGAGCGTTCGTAGCCCCGGGTCAAAATGGACCCGAGCGCCGAGGGTTTAAATCTACGTCGGTGTCGCGAACAAAGGATCGAATCCCACAGACCGAGTTCTCCTATCGAAGCCGCGTGTCTGTTTCTTGAGACAATAACAGCCAACGAATCCATTGAGATTCCAAGGATCCAGATGTCGAGACCGATATAACGGAAACTGTAAGCGAGTCGGGAAGGAACGCTCCCGGCTCCAGTGGAAAATCGAAGATTTCCACGTTCGCGAAACAGCTGCGAATCGCGAGATTCGTCGAGACGGCGCGGTTATCGTATTTTTGCGTCTGAAATGGGTTCGAAGTTCGGAGGGCGGTTCGCGTGTTCGGCCATGCGTGCAAATTTACCGTCCGATTCGATGAACAAAGGCGCACCTTCGCCTGCTACGTATTGCAAACTGCATAGAATGGAGAGTTGCCAGACCAGAAACAATTAAGCTCTTGGTTATCTTTCGCGACCACGCGGCTCGGCCGAGGCGCAAGCTCGGACGCGCGCGCGCGCGCACGCGCAGACGTGCCGGGTGCAGCGGTTCTCATTTGTGCCCATAATTATGAAAGTGGTCTAAGTCAAAATTTAAAAAAAAAAAGAATTTATCACTTATTTCACACACGACATGATTTTAAACTACATTTATTCAATGTAATTTTTACGATATCGTCAAAAATGAACCTTTAGATAGTAGTTGTAATTACAACGTTATACGGAATTCATTTAGTGTTAATTATGAAAGTGGTCTAAGTCAACATTACTATGAATTGATCGAAAATTGTAGAAAAAGAAATACATTTTCGATCAAACGAATGTCGCAGCCGGATTTTATTTCAACGAAATCACTTGAAAAATCAATAACAAGGAGAGTAAAAAATACCGCGGGCGAATCTGTCTCTTGGCTAAAAATTCAATGGATGAGATTCTTGAAAAATGAACCTTATAAAATGTTTTATAAGACTTCTTTAGATGATTCTGAATTCCAAGTTTTGGATCTTTCACCTAAAAAAGGAAGACCAAAAATATACGAAAATATTCAATTACTTCCATTATACAACACCACTAGACCAGTAACGGAAGAAAAACATAAAGATCTTATGTGTTTACTACCATACATCCCTCCAGTTTTTCAGGAACATTTTAAAAATCTTAAAAACTCGAAATTATGATAAAAATGGATTACTTTTTAAAAATGATTAATAAATGTTTATGAATTATTTCGTTAAAGTTGTTGTTTCAAATGGACCGTTTATTTTGAAAGTGGTATAAGCTTTTTTTTTAAAGAAATTCAAAATGCCGAATCTGAGCTTGTATTGTCTAAATACCCCACGCAACGCCACTTACAATTTCTTTCGATGACATTGGACTTACACCACTTTCAAAATAAACGGCTCAAATAAAAATCACAATTTTTGATTACTTTAAGTCAATTATAGGACATTCAGTTAATTTTGAAAATGGTCTAAGTCAATTCAAGCTTTAAAAACAACATTTTCCTATGAAATTCGCTCAAAATTTCATATCTATAATAAATTTCCATTAATCAAGACTAATAAAATTATAAATTAAAATGTCGCATTATTGTAAAAATATTTTTTAATTTATTCAAATGCGATTCATTAAATATCTCGAAACAAGAAATATATGACTTAGACCACTTCCATAATTATGGGCACATTTGCCCTCTGTACCGTCGCGTCGCATTGTTCGGATCTTACAACCCTTTGTGCGTGCTCGCATCCCGCCGCACCGCCAAGGTTACAACCCCTGGCATTAAATTTTCGATCGGACGCGTTCCTACGAAATTGTTTCGAAGTGCAAAATATTATTCTTTGTAAATTTAAGGTTACGAGGAATTAACGGGAGCTTGGTGTAAAATAAATCGCGACGAGAAAACACGAACTTCTATTCATTAGCAACCACACGCAAGCGAAAGAATAAAATGTTGCATGGAAAAAAAAGTTTCGGATTAACCCTAGAAAGATAACCATATGACAACGTACGTAAAAGATAACCATACGCTTCAGAGGCGCATGCTTTTCTAAGGCGTCAATTTTATACTAACAATGGATATTTATTTAAGTTAATCTAGTCATTTTAAAGGTTTGGCATTATTGTAAAAATAAAATGCATTTATATTATATTTTTTTATATTTTAAGTAATTTTAAACTTAAATCACTAGACCTCTATGAAAAATTAACAAAAATCAACAGTCTTCGCAGGCGCCTCTGCGACGTAGGTTATCTTTCTCGGGTTAAGTAGAAATATTGGAAAAAAGTTCTCGATCATGGCCCGAATAAATAGCTCTTTGAATGTGTTAGGTTGTTAGAAATGTAAACGCCGTAGAAACGTAAACAGACGTTCGCTACTTTTAGGATATCAATTGTAGTCAGTCGTGTGATCCTGTGATTCAAGCAAGCGACATGTGTGCAATACAATATACAGTAAATTTTCCCCATTTGTTTTTCAGCTTGTGAACAAAAATGGACAATTTGCGAGGAGGAGATACGATTTTATTCGAGTCTCGTTTCATAGTAGCAGATTGCCGACAACTATAAAAACGAGCCGCGAGGCTCGAATAATCGTCTCCCAACTTCCCAAATTGTCCATTTTTGTTTACGAGTGAGGGACAATTGGAGAGAATTCACTGTACCTCCGAGCAAATTACAGTAATGTCTCTCTAATTGACGCTCGGATTGTCCACAAAAATGGACAATTTGCGAAGAGGAGATACGATTTTATTCGAGTCTCGTTTCATAGTAGCAGATTGCCGACAACTATAAAAACGAGCCGCGAGGCTCGAATAATCATATCTCTCCTCTCCCCAAATTGTTCATTTTTATAGATAAATTTTATGAAACGTTTCCTGTTACACAAGCTTGCTAATACTTTCACCTCTTTTCCGCGCTATGCCTAGATTTTCCGTCACGAAGAAGTTCCTGTCGAATTCCGATAAACGGTAGTCGTTTCAAAATCTTTGCAACGACAATTTTTGTGAAGGCACGAATCGTGCAATTGTATTTTGTCGCACGAACTGTGTGCGGATACAATCGAAACGTTTTCCGAGAGGACAATTCTTCGTGGCTCCTGCTTCGAGCCGAGGTTTAAACGGTTTATCTATTGTTATCTATTGTACGTTAGAGGGGCTGTCAAGCCTAAAGAAGATCCGATCCACGACAGCGTATCAATGGAGCCTGACAATAAGAGCTTCGGTTGGGTGACGGCGCTCGAGGCTTCCGTGGGTAAACAAATTCACAGAACATTATGGTATTTCTATGAAGGTCTCTAAGTACGACGTATATAGCCGAAAACTGCCGGGCTATTCGACCGTCTTATAAATATGTACGAACACCATGTGCGCGTATATCACACCGAAAGGGTTGAAAGTCTGCCGGTTTCTTCGAAGCAAGCAATGCCAAGCCATATATCGATCAATGTAGCTCGTAAATACGACTTCACTCGCATCTGTTTATCGGCGTGGTCTATAAATAACTGTCACTTTTAAGCCTTTATCATCGATATTACCGATGATAAAACCTCAATATTATGTATACGCCGCGTGCGAACGTAACTATTCTTGCAAAACGTGTTATTTAGCGAGTTATATCCAACCGAGGCGAGAACGAATACTCGTACCGATTTTGAAGACCGCGACTTTGTTGAACTATAAAATATCAAATTGTTACAATCTCGTTTCTGAAATTAATTCGCTTTAATATTTAATTAATTGATTCGATTTAAATCGATGCGTTCTCGTAGAAATTTGTTGCACGAGGATGGCTATCTCTTTCGCGCTCAGGTACGCTCTTCGTTTTTCTTCATACCTTTTTAAAAAAATTACTAACAGCGCTTTGGCTGGATCCTATTTTGATGATATAAACATGATCTTGGAACGTGATGTAACAATTTTAGTGGAGTCTCGGAGTGCAAAAGATTAAATGAAAATTTGCACAAACCAATCTTTTGTTTCCTTTGTCCGTTTAATTCGTATTTAACACAACCAACGATGCTTGCTATAAGATTTATAAACAATAACATGAATATTAATAATAGCAAAATTCTAGGATACTACAGATATTTTAGAAATATAGTATGCCACCTTTTCGACGAACCGAGTTTCAATTATTTCCTAACACGATGAAATGAAACAATGCTTTTCAGTAACAAAGATATTAAGACAAAAAAAGCGGTTGATTAGTTTTGTCAAAGTGTCTAAGCATACGAAAGAATGTAATACGCTAGTCTAATAATAAGATTGCAAGATATCTAACGATAACATGCAAGAGCTCGTAAAATTTGGTTTTCGTTGGGAACAGCTCGACTCGAAAAAACGTACGGTGGTCGGTGCAGGACGACGTTCCCTCCCTGCTACAGCAATGTCTTCCTTACTGACGCTCAGATTGACCACAAAAATGGACAATTTGGGAAGAGGAGATACGGTAATTCAAGCCTTGCCGCTCGTTTTTACAATTGTGGACAATTTATAACTATAAAAATAAACCGCGAGGCTCGAATAATCGTCTCTCCCCTTCCCAAATTGTCCATTTTTGTGGTCAATCTGGGCGTCAATTAGAGAGACATTACTATAATTCGTTCGGAGGTACAGTGAATTCTCTCCAATTGTCTCTCACCTCGTAAACAAAAATGGACAATTTGGGAAGAGGGGATACGATTATTCGGGCCAAGCGGCTCGTTTTTATAGTTGTTGGCAATCGGCGACTATGAAACGAGGCTCGAATAATCTTATCTCCAAATTGTCCATTTTTGTTTACAAGCTGAGAGACAATTACTGTATATTGGATTGCACACTTGCCGCTTGCTCGAATCACAGGATCACACGACTAACTATAATTGATATCCTAAAAGTAGCGAACGTCTGTTTACATTTCTACGGCGTTTACATTTCTAATAACCTAATACATTCAAAGAGCTATTTATTCGGGCCATGATCGAAAACTTTTCTTCCAGTATTTCTACCGATTCGAAACTTCTTTTTCCATGCAAAATTTTGTTCCTTCGCTTGTGTGTCGTTGCTAATCGCTAATATTCTTATCTCCTCTTCTCAAATTGTCCATTTTTGTGTACAAGCTGAGCGTCGATAAGGGAGAATGTACTTTGCAAAGTAATTTCGTCATTCTTTCAATGATTTAATACGAGCACAATAAAACTTTTAATCGAGCAATCTTAAACGCTGTTGCATGAACAAGGTATAATCATAATTCTTGTGCAAGTGCGAGCATTTTTGCGAGTCGCTGTGTATGCGTATGGTATTTTTCTATGCAATATACTCGTACGCAACACTTACAATTCGTCCAAAGAAGTCAAGACAAGTCTCCGATAAGATCTGAAATAATCAAAATAAAAACTGTTTTATTAACAACGAATCAGTTTGCAACGAATAAAGGTAAAATTCAAGAAAAGCGCGACCAGCCGAAGCTGTTTTCGAAATGTCTTAACGCCACACTAAACCTACCAATCGCTATTAAAACGCAATAACTTGTTTAACTGTTTGTACTCGAAGCCGAATTAACGCAAAATTTAAAATAGCTTTTCGACGCGCGTTGTCTTCGAAGAATAACGTAACAGAATTTATTCAGACCTCTGGCCATTTCAATTGGAACGCGTGTTCGGATGAAAACGTTTGTTCAACAATTTCCGACGATTTGAAATGCAATAAAGCGAAACCGGTGATTTTAACCGGTACGGTTGGTTTAGCGTTGACCGATGCACGAGCAGCGAATGGAACAGGTTAATTGGTTAATTCGCGGGAGGATCGTGACGAACCGATAACAATCTGGCGATTCGGTATGAAATCACTGGACTACTGGCCATGTGCTCTCCATATAGGTATACATATGTATACATAAAGGAGTATAGAGGGTGAGTGGCGCGTGGCGAGTGGCGAGTGCCCGAGGCACGGTTGCGAACCTCGCGTGTCACAAATTGCTTTAGCTGGTCCAGGTTCGGTAGGAGCAGCAGGCATTCGGACGCTTACTTATTTACTTGTTCGCTTTGGAACGCAGTAATACATCGACTTTACACCGCTGCACCACTACCGGGCCGGCTTCTGTTCTCGCAACTCGCAACGCTCGCAACGCTCGCAACCAGGAATACACCGTAAAGACAGAATCGCGACTTCCTTTCGTTTCCGTGGAAAAATGACTGCCTTCTTGGCAAAATTGAGTGATCCTTCGACGAAACGAAAAATTCATCGAGGTGTCCGTACGCCCCAAACGCGCGTCAGAGCTTGCAAAAATCGAATACTTAACCCTTAGCGCTCCGCGCGTTTCTCGTGTACTGCCTACCAGCAACTCTGGCACATTTTTGGAGCGGAGCGCCTGAGATAAAGGAAGTCATATTTTGATATGACATTATTATAATACAACTCAATTCAATTATGTTACAGATCTTTGAATTTGAAACGTTGATCGTTCGACGGTCCGATCTCGACTCTTCGATTGTCTGTTAGTGACACTCTTCCGTGGCAACCCCTATCTTCCATTATTTTTTAAGGAGTTGTTCACAATAGGCCACTATCACGTTACGGCGACTTGATTTGGACAAGTCACCGTAACAATACGATTATTCGAGCGTCGCGGCTCATTCTTATAGCTGCCGATTGTCAACAATTATAAAAACGAGGCGCGAGGCTCGAATAATCGTATTCCCTCTACCCAAATTGTCCATTTTTGTTTACAAACTAAAGGATAAATTAACCCTTAGCGCTCCACGCGTTTCTCGAGTACTGCCTACCAGCAACTCCGGCACATTTTTGGAGCGGAGCGCCTGAGATAAAGCAAGTCTTATTTTCAGCGGAAAAGATTACACGTCCTTGCGAATGCATTTGATTTTATTTATTTTATAAATATACATTTTCCTACTGTAAATAAAAGATAAATTTTAAATTTTGTAATTCACCATGGTGCGATATCTTTGGTAACAATCTCCCATGTGCATTCTGGGTTTATTCGGACAAGTGTCACAGTATTCACTTTGCCAAATAGAGTTTTACTAGATATTTCATTCAAGTTTAGAACATTTTCTGCGTAATTGTAGGTTTCCTTTATAATTTCATTTACTAATTCGTCCGTGAAAAATAATTTAAAATATTGTATCGGCTGTTCAATGTTTGTAGGAACTTGTGGTCCAACGACCTGTGGCATACACGAAAAGGTATTCTATCTGGAATATGTAATTCTTCCGTAACATCGCGCCATTCATCCAAGTCTTGCAACGAATCTTTGCTTTCACTTTCAATAATTCTCATTCTTCGTCTCTTTGGTAGTATAATTTCGCTGCTACTACTCGAAGTGTCAGAATCATAACCAACATTGTCTTCCACAATGTCTTTTAACTCTTCGAAATCAAATACGTCTTCGGTATCACTCCGCTCTAAATTCTCATCGTGATATTTATTTTTCTCCGTGTTGCTAACCATAGGAAAGGTCAAAAAATGGTTTTATCTTAACGGTACAGACTTAGCACGTTTTAACTACAGATAACAATTGCTAACGCCGACGATAACGTATGCTAAAAACATTTGGCTCCGCAGCGGAGCCTTCGGTGTTACAGAACAAATGACAAATGTCTCCGTAGCGGAGCCTTCGGAGCGCTAAGGGTTAATTGACATTACCAAACATCAGCAACGGAAACATTAAATTGTATTTTTCCATTTATAAGAAATACTATAACATCCACATTTAATCGATTATGTTCGAAATCTTCGTAATGAGTCTGACACGATACTGTAAATTTAATAATGGCGTTAGATTACGTTCAATTGATTAGAAATATTAAGAATTAGACTGGATTCTTATCGGACTCTTGCTTGTTGCAATCGAGGTAAAGAGGTTTTATTTTGCGTAAGGTTTGTCCCAAGTTTCTATTGTGTTTCAAGTTGAATATAATAAATAAATGAGAGATGAGATCTCTTTGAGCAAAGCTGCGTTTTTAATGAAGTAATATATTTCCGAGTGACAATGAGCGTTTCTAATGAAGTAATATATTTCCTAGTAAGTTAACAATGAGCCAAAAAAATGTGTCTTCGAAACGTTAGATATCCTGTTCTGTCTTTTACATCCGCCAAGCCGAACTGCGTTCTAACTGGTCTGCAAAACGTTGCTTGATCAGCTAACGGTTGGCGTACTAGACGTAAATTTGGCAAGCCGCAAGCTGCGCCGGAGCGAAAGGTAGCTCCTTAAAAAAGTCTTTCGACGCCTCCGTCATAGAATGCAAGAAAATATTTTTGTTGACTCGAGGGGAGCGTCAAAAGATATTAGCGAACCGTACGGTGTGCACCGTGCGCCGTACGCAGCCCTTTTCTCTGCGGCTAATATACGGAGAGCTCCGAAGCGACGAATATAAAACCTGCCGCCTGCGGTCGTTCCTTCTTTCGGCCGCGGCCAGCACGAGCACCGGCACCGGCACGACTAATGGCCGGCACGGCACGGTTTTGCAACTGAAAGGAACCAGCGACAGCGACGCCGTTGAATCGGCCGGCGTCAGTCCGCGTAAATTGCCTAATTTAGACGCGGGGCCAGCCGGGTCACCGTTTCTTAGCGAGAGCAATTAAGTGGCGTTCCGAGGAGTTCGTTGCGTAGCTCATTAGGCTACCGACGAGGCGAGGCGAGGCGAGGCGAGCCGAGGCGACACCGCGCCTCTCCCACAACCGTTTTATTCCGTTTTATTCGATCAGTCAGCCCGAAACGAGCCTCGGCTCGGCGCAAATCACATGCGAAACTGCTCTACAAAGTTCCCGCATAAAATCCCGAGAAATCCTAGCGAAATGAAATATCCCTTCTTGGTCGCGATACACGAAAGTAGCGAAACGTTGGCACCGTGAATAATAGATCGTACGAGACGGGGAACAACGGCGACAGTTGCGTCGATGCATCGCGTCGCGAAAATTCGCTGTTTTATGGTGGCATTGAACAGACCGACACGCGACACGCTGACATTTCACGGCGAATTTTCTTTGTTTATTCATTCTTTTATCGTTTCGTACAGACCTAGAACTATCTTTTTGATAGTTTTCCATCATTGTTTCCGAAGTTTTCCTGTTTCGTAAGTAACATTTTTCTCTCGCACGAACGATTCGATAATTTATTAAGTCAACGTTGCTTCGTTACATCGACGAATTCAAAAGATTTCGGTTTCTCGAACGTTTGACACTAGATCTATGGATTCAGTGAAAATGACGGGTCACTAATTTTTTGATCGTAAAGATCCATTCATGAGTTATCTATTCGATATACGGTGCGCCACAAAAGTGTTCGTACACCTTCTAAAACGCGATAACTTTTTTAAAATTGGACCGAGTGATATTTTTTAGGTGATTTTTTAGGTGATACGACTTTAGGTGAAATGCCTTTTTAAAATTTTGCTATCGCTTGGAATGACAAAAGAAAATAAAAAGCTCTCGTTTCTTAACTTTTTTTATGCGAGCCTATAACGAAAATTTGAAAAAGGCCTCTCGCAGATCTCGGTAATTTATATGCGTGTTGAAAATTTGATCGAAGTCGGTTAACCCGGAGTCGAGCTACAGACGTTGAAAGATTTAAAAAACTGCAGATTTCTTCGAGTTTTTGGTCAAAATCGCGATAAAGCTGCGATTTTTGCCATCTTTTATTTGTTATAACTCACAACAACGTCAACCGATTTCGATAAAATTTTCAGCATGCATATAAGTTACCGAGATCTGCGAAATGCATTTTTAAAATTTTTTTATAGGCACAGATAAAAAACTGAAAAAACGAGATTTTTTTATTTTCTTTTGTCATTCCAAGTAATAGCAAGATTTAAAAAAAAGGCAGTTTAGTCATCGTCTAGTATACTAGTCCCGCTATCATCTAAAAGAAATTCAGGTCACTTAGTCCAGTTTTAACCCTTTGCCCTCGAGTGGCGACTCCGAGGCGCCATTAAAAATTGTTGTCACGTATCAAGATAATTTTGTTAATCGAATTTGTTTGTATTTAAAGTGCTGTTGAAAGCGTAACTGTTGCATGGGTCACAATATTCGATTTCATATGCATAAAATGCATTAGGTCGTATAAAATGGAAAAACCGAGGGTGGGAAGAGCTATTTTAAATTTTGCGTTAATTCGGCTTCCAGTGCAAAGAGCTAAAATAAAAGTTATTGCGACGCTTGTTAAAAATCAGAATAAATGTCTCATTTTTACTTTTATAAACTAATATAAAACAACTGTCTTTTGTGTGTTCCGTAAATCTAGTGTTAATCGAATTAAATACAAGCACGCTCCGCTCTATGGAAATATCGCATAGCGCATCGAGATAAACTTCTAATAATTATTTTTTGGTGAACATGTTTCATTGTCGCGAGCCTTATAAAATCCCGACAAAATACGAAAGAGCGAGCGTATTAAACAAACTCGAACGACCGTAATGGTTCGCGAGAATGATGTTTCATCGAGCGTGGCGCAGTTTTACGGAAAATTGCGCAGCGCTGAGAAACTTTTGTCGCCGACTGTATCGGTCGCCCGTCCGAGCCACGACTTTTGTAATGTCGCAGAATTATTACATCTCGGTTCCTTGAAATCCAATTAAGCGTGAAAGATTGGCTCGCGGCCGCGCGAGAATGGGAATACAGAATACGAGTTTAACCGACAACTGCCCCATTATTGGTAAATCCCTGACAAACGGACATTGTCGGAAGTGTCAACGGCTTCCCAGTCGTATAATCGAATCAGGATGAACTGCAACCGGCACGAAAGAAGAAAGAAGAGAGGAGCGAGAGAGAGAGAGGGAGAGGGGGAGAAGAGAGGCGAAAGGAGATTTCGCCGGGTTAAGCTGATTAACTCGACTGCCGTTTAGCAGCCGGTGATTGAGACTCGTTGTGGATATTTGCGCCAACATAAAGGACCTTTTCCTGGTCGGTTTGTTCAGCTGCGACCGGCTCTCCTTTTTGCCAGTTTGCATTTTCATGCACTATTTCGCCACGGTGCACGAGCTTACGCGCCTATTTCACTCAGAAGCAGCCTTAATACACTGGGACATCTAACTAAAATCACGGTAACCGTTTGTAGCAGCGATGTCCTTCGACTTATGCCAGCATGGAAGCTAATTCCTTCCAAAATCAGTAAACGCGAGAGAAACATCGTCGGCAAAATATTAGGTCTGGGAAAAAGTTCGCGGTGTTTTCCCGATAGATGTCGTCAATTGTTAATAACTCACGAACAACTTATTGCAACAATACCATTAAACGCTTCATTTAAAGGTGACACATTGAACGTTATTTTGGGCGTATAAACGTCGTGGTGGTGCAGTACTTGGAAAGTTGTTGGCCTCTGAAAATGGAGGGAAATAATGAGAAATTTTGCTACGTTTTACAATATTATTACTACAAAGGGAAGAACACTGCGCAGGCTTGTGAAAAAATTTGTGCTGTGCATGGTGAAGGGACATTATCAAAATCAGCTGCGCGGAAATGGTTCGCCCGTTTTCGTTCTGGTAATTTTTATGTGAAAGACGAGTCACGCTCTGGTCGTTCAGTTACTGAAAAAGCTAATGAAATTGTTGAAAAGGTCCAGCAAGATAAGCATATTAGCAGTGTCGATATTGGTATGGAACTAGGCATTGACCACAAAAGTGTTTTGAACCATTTACACAAAGCTGGATGTTTACAAACAGAAGCTGGATGTTTGGGTTCCTTATGAGTTGAGCGCGGAAAACACGATGAATCGAATCAACATCTGTGATGCGCTGCTGAAACGTAATGAAATCGAGCCATTTCTGAAATGTGTCATAACTAGTGATGAAAAATGGATCACGTACGACAATCGGAAGCACCAAAGATCGTGAACAAAAGATGGTGAGCCGTCACAAGCGTTCGCGAAGCTAGGATCGACGCTAAAAAAGGTGATGCTGTGTGTATGGTGGGACTGGAAGGGAATCGTCCACCATGATGTACTTCCAGTTGGTCAGACGATTAATTCTCAACTCTACTGTGAACAACTGGAGAGATTACGCCACGCAATTGGAAAAAAACGGCCCGAATTGCATAATAGGAAAAGTGTTGTCTTCCATCCCGACAACGTCCGACCACACATTTCTTTGACGACCCGTAAAAAATTGCGAGAGTTTGGTTGGGAAATTTGGATGCACCCACCGTATAGTCCGGACATAGCACCCACTGACTATCACTTGTTCCGATCTCTGCAGAACTCTCTCAATGGAATCAAACTGGCTTCAAAAGAAGTCTGTGAAAACCACTTGATTCAGTTTTTTAACCAGAAACCGCAGAAGTTCTTCACCGATGGCATCATGATTTTACCCGAAAAATGGCGAAACATTGTCGATAATAATGGAGCATATTTGGTTTAAATAAATTCATTTTCACGATATAAAAAATCTCGTTGAATTCTACCAACAAAACGCCACGAACTTTTTCCCGGACCCAGTAAAATAATGCGCCTTCACGACATTATAAACTCGCGGAAACGAATTACATTTCATCGTTTCCAAAAAAAAAGAAAGATCAAGCTAAGCTAACGACCATAAGGATCCGTGGTCTACTTACGATGAGTAATCCCGACATTCCGACATGGTAAAACTTTCTCGCGGAGCGTGGAGATACAACGAGAAGACGTTGCCGAGCGTCATCCGAGAGGAATTTTTATCGCATGCAAGACCTACGAGGATTCATCGATGACAATCGAGGGCGAGGAACACCGGCGCGGCGCGCCGTTCATTCGTGGTAAATATAAAAATGCAAATGCGAATGCGAGAGGCGCGGTGGGCCGTGGGTCCGTGGACCGTGGAGGAAACAGCCCGCGATCGTAAACCGGTGCGACGCGGCGCGATGCGATGCGACGCGACGCGACGCTTGCGAAGACGCGCGAGAATTGCAACTCGAACATAATACGACTGGAAAAAGGACGAAGGAACTGGCGCTTGGTTCGGCGGAATACTCCGGGCCCGGAGTACGGACTACCGCGTAATCGGAGTTCAAACCGGATCGAGGGTGCGAACCGCGTCATTGCTGGAAGCCCCGCGTCAGGGAACACTTTGTGCGCTATAATGGTGTAGAAGAAAGCGGCTGTGCTATAAAACCGCAGGAGCAAAACAAGATCGCGTATACCGAGAGACTCGCTGCCGTGACGATGCAGTGGACAAATGGTAATCGTCCTTGCGGACTTCCCAGTCTTCTCTCAGTCGTCTCAGTCACTTTGCTCTTTTTGACATTTTTCACGAAACGGCCGCGAAGGGTAAACAGAAAAGTGAATAAAGCAAACGATACGCATACGTACGAGTATCGCCTTTCTAAAAGCAACAAAATCGAATGTACCTCGATTTCGCGAGACCGTCGCAATATACAAGGTGTCTCAAAATTATGGTATTTCCGGGAAACAAGGGGTTTCCGAGATCATTCGAAGCAACTTTTTCCTTAGCGAAAATATTCTACGAGGCTTCGTTCACGAGTTATCAACGAAAAACAGTGACCAATAAGAGGCGAGCTCGATTTGGCCGCGCGAAGCCCAAATCCGCTGAGTGGCTCGGCTGCCTTGCGCCGACCGAGCTCGTCTTTGATTGGTCAGTGTTTCTCGTTGATAACTCGTAAACGAAGCCTCGTAGAACATTTTCGCTAAGGAAAGAGTTGCTACAAATGAGCCAAGGAACCCAAGGAACCCCTAATTTCCCGGAAATACCATAATTTTTGAACGCTCTGTAGATGCTTGTTTCCAACAGCTCGAACAGCGAACACGCGATCGTTCCCCCCCCAAAAAACGCGTCTGCAATTCGTAGGAAGAAACGAATCGCGAGTGAACTATAAAATCTGAAAGCAACGATCTGATAAAAGGTGGTAGCGAGATGAAAGGACGCGCGACGAGTTCGGTGATCGGTGGAAGATTTCGCATAGCGACTGGGAATCGCGGAACGAAGATGCCGGAACGCGGAGTTAGCGATTTCTGGTACGGAAGAAGAGTATTCTTAGAGACGGCCGCGTATTATTCATAGGAGCAGCGTCTACGTCGTCTACGTCCACGTCTACAGTCTACACGGTGCGCCGTTGGCGCGGCGGAACACGGCGTGGAGAGCGGTATGAAGCAGCATGAAGCGGCGTGCCAGTGTACTCGGAGGTCCGTGCACTCGGCGCCGATCGATAATCGATGGAACAAAAAGTTGGAATTTGTTTACAGTTTAGTAACCCAAATCACGGTGGCGGCTCGCCACCCTCTACCGTTCCATTCCCCTTCGAGCCCTGTTCCCCTACCGGCGTGCCGGCGCGGCGCGGCGCGGAGCGGAGCGGCGTGGAGCGGCGCGACGCCGGCGTCTCCGACCAATACGGGCGCTTCTTTTCCTCCACCGTCATCATCGGTACCAACATCATCGCAGCCGACGAATTTCACCGACACGGTCGCCGACGTCGACGGCAAGACCAACACCAACGATAACGTAAATGCCAACGTCAATCCTGGTAACCAGAGACTCGTACCGATACCGATACCACCACCATCGAACGCCACCACCACCATCGTCGCCACCTCCACCGCTACCACCTACCACCTACTACCACTACCACCACCACCGCCGCCGTCCGCGACGTCCACGGCGGCGTCCACGGCGGCGTCCACGGTACGGCACGACACGACACGACGCGACACGACACGACACGACACGGCATCCACCTCCTCACTGGCACCGGGCACCTCGTATCACTTTATTTTTCCTCACTTTTCCCTCCGCCGTTTCGTTCCATCAAACGAGTTTGCCGAACTACTTGCCCATACTGGCCCCGAATGCATTTGTCAAACGGTGAAACAAATTGGTAGACAGCTCACAAATACCAGCCCGTACGCGCAACGACCACGTAAACTGCTTTTGACTAATGTGTTGTTCGTCCTACGGGCAGCACGGCCCACATGTACGCCACGCTCGCGCGGCGAATTTTATAACAACTATTTTTATAATCCTGATCCCGCGACGGGGGCGCGTCGCCCGCGCGGCCATTCGCTTTGCTTTACGTCGGGTAAACAAAGATTCCGCCGCGCGGGCCCGGTTATTATTCGTAACCCGGGGATCGAACGCCGACTCGGGCGTCGATTTCGGTTCGAACTTCGACACTGTTCTACGAACTTGTCGAACGCGCATAAAGCGGACGAATGGAAATCTAAAATATTCCATGGCCGGGTTTATTCGAGCACCCTGTTATTCCCGGCGTTTGAGTGCCGCGTTATACGGGCGTTCGTCCGCGCGATGCCTCATTATATTCCCGCCGAATTATCGTCGCTTGAGAATAGACGGATAACGGCTTTCCAACGGCAATTTCCTACTCCGCTTTATCGGCGGAGTCGAAGATTTCGCGGAACGAGCGACGAGAAACGCGCCGCGGGGACGAACGTATGAAAAGTGAAAGAAAGAAAAAACATAGTATTTGAAGGGAAGCCTTTGACATTGTTGAAAGCGTCGAACCGTTTCGAAGTCCGCCAAGCGTTGAAAATATAATTCCCGGTGATCGTGCTGCAGAATTACAAATTCGAGGTACAGTAATGTCTCCCTTACTGACGCTCAGATTGTCCACAAAAATGGACAATTGAGGGGGGGGCTTATTCGAGCCTTGCAGCTCGTTTTTACAATCGTTGACAATTCGTGATTATAAAAACAAACCGTAAAGCTCGAATAATCGCATCTCCTCTTCCCAAATTGTCCATTTTCGTGCGCAATCTAAGCGTCAATTAGAGAGACATTAATGTAAATGGAAAAAGAAGAGATCCGAAGGTGAATTTGTGAAAATTGTCTGCTATCGTAAAAGCAGGGATAAAGTAACTATTTTAAAATCTGAGCGAAGAGCGCGAAGATACGATGTACAGTAATGTCTCCCTAACTGACGCTCAGATTGTCCACAAAAATGGACAATTTGGGAAGTGGAGATGCCATTGTTCAAGCCTTTTGGCTCGTTTCAGTAGTTATCGATTGCCAATAACTATAAAAACGAGCCAAAAGGCTCGTTTAATTGTATCTTCTCTTCCCGAATTGTCCATTTTTTTGGACAATCCGGGCGTCAATTAGAGAGACATTACGAGAGACATTACGGGATATCGTACGTTGACAAAAGAAGTTGAATGACGAGGAAAGAATTTCCGAACATTGGGAAATTATAATGCTTTCGTATGAAAGTAAATTGTATCTGTTTAATACAAGATTTATGAAACCCGTCGAAATGATCACAAATTTTTTAATTTACGATTATTCATATCGTAAAGATACATTTACGAGTTATTTATTGAATTTATTTTTTATTTCAAGTTATATGTTACTTGCGGCAAATGTTACAATAAAATGTTACAATAATGAATGTTACAATAGCAATTAATTACAAATGTAACATAGAATATTATTAATTTCATAAAAATCGGAATATATTATATATATAATTTATTTTTTATTTCAATTTATATGTTACTTGCGGCAAATGTTACAATAACAATTAATTACAAATGTAACATAAAATGTTACATTAATTTCTTAAAAATCGGAATAAATGTCTTATTGCTACTTTAATGAACTAATATAAAACAGCTGTTTTTCGTTTTACTCCGTACATCTAGCGAGCGTGTGCCGGTTTGGAAAACAGAGATCAGAGAAGGGAAGAGCGCCAGTAACTTGCGATCCTAAAGTAACAAGTTTCACGAAGCTCGTCTCAGAACGTTCATTGTATTATCGACGAAAGATTTGCAGATACTTAGTATCAAATAATATCGTCGTTTTTATTTATATGGAAGATTACCTTGGTTTCAAGGCCCATGCTATCAATAAGAGAACATTTCCTGTGCATGATTTATTACTTGGAACTCTGCAGCATCGTGATTATCGCTTCATTCAAATATTTTCGAAAAGCCGTGATAATTGTTGGAGTAGCGCGATCGGAGTAGCTTATTTGTCTCTTTTTTCAAGTATTACCTATATACATATATACAGTAAATTCTCCCGAATTTTTCCTCGGCTCGCAAACAAAAATTGGACAATTTGGGAAGAGGATTATTCGAGCCTTGCGCCTCGTTTTTATAATCGTTGCAAATCGGCAGCTGTAAGAAAGAGCCGAGGGACTGGTATAATCGTATCTCCTCTTCCCAAATTGTCCACTTTTGATTATATTTAAAAAGCCGTGATAATTGTTGGAGTAGCGCGATCGGAGTAGCTTATTTGTCTCTTTTTTTCAAGTATTACCTATATACATATATACAGTAAATTCTCCCGAATTTTCCCTCGGCTCGCAAACAAAAATTGGACAATTTGGGAAGAGGATTATTCGAGCCTTGCGCCTCGTTTTTATAATCGTTGCAAATCGGCAGCTATAAGAAAGAGCCGCGGGACTGGAATAATCGTATCTCCTCTTCCCAAATTGTCCACTTTTGATCACAAGCCGAAGGAAAATTGGGGAGAATTTACTGCATCGAGGCGGCCACGTAGAGTATACTACAGGGAGGAGAGCTAACAATAAGTATTTTCTCGCAGCGAGATGTCAGCCAATTTCGTAGGCCCGTCTTACGTGTGGCCTGCGGTTTCTCGGAGAATCTCTTCTGTCCCAAGAATTAAATACCGTGACCGATCGATTCCCTGAAGTTCCATCGTTTATCCAGAAATTCCTCTAAAACGATTATGCCTTCCTTTGTGTGTCCGAAAAAGAGAAAGAAAAAGAAAGAAGAAAGAAACAGATTTCGATCGATCGTCGCGAATTTGATTTTTCACGAATCGTCGCCGGTTTATCACGCTGCAAAATAACCTAGATTTAAGAACGCGCGATCTAATTAGAAATCAAATCTGTATCAACTAGATTGCTTATCCGGAGCTCCGGAAATTGAATAAGCCTCTCGCGTGCTTATCGCCTCCCGTAATTTCAATTTTGTATAATTAATCGTTGCGTGGAACTAATTGATGCCTGCAACGGTTGCATGCTCGAGTCGAAGTTCCTTTCGGACTGCGTTTATGGATCAACGATGTTCAATAATAACTCCATTCGAATTCTTGCACTTTAATTTCTCCGTGCCGGCGAACCTGTTTTACGCGGACGCAAATATTCTAGCGTTTTCGATTCGATTGTTCTACATCAATCGTACAAGCCTTACGGCGAGTTGCAGATACGAGTGGCGAACGGCGAATAGCCAGCCGATGGTCTAGAGTCTAGAGTCTAGGCGTGAGATTTGATGACGTATTGACTGTGGTCCGTGTTTACCGGACTCGGTGCGACGGCCCTGCGGCGCCAAGCGTCGAGAAATGCGGCCACCTTTGCGATCGAACATCCGACGGGAACCTCCGCGTCCATTCGACCGACCGACCGACCGACCGACCGACCGATTCATCGATCCCGTTCCTTCCTTCTCGCCTTGTTTTCTAATTCCACGCTGGCTCCCCGGTTGGATCGTTGCTTACGGATCCATGTATTATCGACGACGCCTGATCTGTGGATCCCGATCTTCCGTGCCGGCCATTTGCACCGATGTGTTCATCTTCGAACATCGTTAGGTCAAACGCCATCGATCAGCTTCTACTTTAACCTTACCTTCTATCTACAGTTTCAAACAATAACTCTAAAAGATATCGATGTATCACCGTTGCGAACGTTCGCTGAAAATGCATGCCTTGGAAATTAGAAATTGTGAATTTTTTAAAAGTATCGAATACTGTGAATTCTCTGTAATTTTCCTTCAGCTTGCGAACGAAAATGGAGAATTTGGGTAGAGGAGATACTATTAATTATGTGTTATTATACTCGACTGGTGACTCTGAGGCACCGTTGAAATTGTTACACCACGTTCCAAGATCATTTTTATACTATCGAAGCTTCGATATAAAAAGAATTGTTAAAAGTCAGACTGTGGTATGAGTCACAAAACTCGATTTCGTATGCATGAAATGCACTTTGTCATATAAAATGGAAATACTACAAGTCAGAAAAGTTGACTTAAATTTATAGTTAAAATGGCTTCGAGTGCAAGGGGTTAATCAACTAGGTTATATTGTTTGAGCTTATTTTATCATTTTATTTTACTTTATATTTTATTGGAGATTATTTTGTAATTGTTGACAATCGGCAATTGGAAAAGTGAGCCGCGAGGCTCGAATAATCGTGATTCTTCTTTCCAAATTGTTCACTTTGGAAGGAAAATTCTGAAGAATGTGACTCGAATAATCGTGACTCCTCTTTCCAAATTGTCCACTTTGGAAGGAAAATTCTTAAAAATGTGGCTCGTATAATCGTGACTCCTCTTTTCAAAGTGTCCACTTTGGAAGGAAAATTCTGAAGAATGTGGCTGGAATAATCGTGACTCCTCTTTCAAAATTGTCCACTTTGGAAGGAAAATTCTTAAAAATGTGGCTCGTATAATCGTGACTCCTCTTTTCAAATTGCCCACTTTGGAAGGAAAATTCTTAAAAATGTGGCTCGTATAATCGTGACTCCTCTTTTCAAAGTGTCCACTTTGGAAGGAAAATTCTGAAGAACGTGGCTGGAATAATCGCGACTTCTCTTTCCAAATTGTCCACTTTGGAAGGAAAATTCTTAAAAATGTGGCTCGTATAATCGTGACTCCTCTTTTTAAATTGCCACTTTGGAAGGAAAATTCTGTAGAACGTGGCTGGAATAATCGCGACTTCTCTTTCCAAATTGTCCACTTTGGAAGGAAAATTCTGAGGAATGTGGCTCGAACAATCGCGACTTCTCTTTCCAAATTGCCCACTTTGGAAGGAAAATTCTTAAAAATGTGGCTCGAATAATCGTGATTCTTCTTTCCAAATTGTTCACTTTGGAAGGAAAATTCTGAAGAATGTGGCTGGAATAATCGTGACTCCTCTTTCCAAATTGTCCACTTTGGAAGGAAAATTCTTAAAAATGTGGCTCGTATAATCGTGACTCCTCTTTTCAAAGTGTCCACTTTGGAAGAAAAATTCTGAAGAATGTGACTCGAATAATCGCGACTTCTCTTTCCAAATTGTCCACTTTGGAAGGAAAATTCTGAGGAATGTGGCTCGAATAATCGCGACTTCTCTTTCCAAATTGTCCACTTTGGAAGGAAAATTCTGAAGAACGTGGCTGGAATAATCGCGACTTCTCTCTCCAAATTACCCACTTTAGAAGGAAAATTCTTAAAAATGTGGCTCGTATAATCGTGACTCCTCTTTCCAAATTGTCCACTTTGGAAGGAAAATTCTGAAGAATGTGGTTCAAATAATCGCGACTTCTCTTTCCAAATTGCCCACTTTGGAAGGAAAATTCTTAAAAATGTGGCTCGAATAATCGTGACTCCTCTTTTCAAATTGTCCACTTTGGAAGGAAAATTCTGTAGAACGTGGCTGGAATAATCGTGACTCCTCTTTCCAAATTGTCCACTTTGGAAGGAAAATTCTGAGGAATGTGGCTCGAACAATCGTGACTCCTCTTTTCAAATTGCCCACTTTGGAAGGAAAATTCTGAAGAACTGAAGGAAAATTCGGGAGAATTTACTCTGATTTCCAGTAAACAATATGTTCCAATATGGCACGCGTGTACGAATAAAAAGATCAAATAGCAGAGAAATCTTGCGGGCAGCCGATATTATTTAAGAAGCACCGATATATTCGCGTTTATTTCTCGGGTCGTTATTTCATACGTCGCGGATGATTGAAAATATTGAAATCGTTCCAATAGGAACGCGCCGATCGCGTATCTCTGCGTACACTAGAATCTTTATCGATGGTGGCGCAAGACTGCGTCGGTGGAAAGAATATCGGAGGGGAAGAACAAGTGCCGAGCGTGTTTAGCAAATAGCCGAGGGATTAATATTTTATTGGCATGACGATTGCAGTCGTTATCTGTGACAGACAAATAGGAATGCGCTCCTTTTCCGTGAACGCGGGAGAACGGAATGCCGGTGCCGATGCCGATGGGTGCCACCCCACCGGAAGCCTTCAATCGATGAGTGTTCGGCGTCTCGCGCAATTCAACGTCAACGTTTACATATTTGTCTCTGTGCGCCGCGTGTGGACGACGCGACCGTGCATTCTCGAAAGTATGAGGTGTCCTCGGCAAATTAAATATCGAATTCAACGAATTTACGTTCGCGTTTACTGCCGTCTACCTCCGGCATTCCCCGGTTTTTTAGACATTTTCTATTTGCAAAACGGGCCATTGATTCGTCTATAATGTCCACGATTTTCGTTGGAATTTCGCAGGAGCGAAAAGCGCGTACGAAAATCTTGTAGAAACGTCGGGAGGATTTTCGAAACGGAGCATTCTTTCTGTCGCACAAAAGTACAGTAATGTCTCCCTAATTGACGCTCAGATTGTCCATGAAAGTAGACAATTTTGGAAAAGGAGATACGATTGCTCGAGCCTTGTGGCTCGAATAATTTCCAAGTCGAATAATCGTATCTCCTCTTCCCAAATTGTCCATTTTTCTGCACAATCTGAGCGTCATTAAGGGAGACATTACTGTACAGCGTTCCAAAAGTCAACGTCCCATCTTTTTGCAATCGAATTCTCGATCGATTTTCAAAATCGATCAACATCGATTCAAATTCTCGAAATCTTGTTTTCTATGTACGCCGAATAGATAACTCGAAAACTAAAGGACTGGCCAACTTCGAATAAATCTCATTTGGCTTAAAGTTCGTCAAGTTTCTATACCAACGGCGATGTATATATATATATATATATATATCCAAATAAATAAACAAACGGAAGGAAGTAAAGAAGAAAGGTCTTCTAAACTTTTTCTGTATCTCAGCTGCGCGTCTAAAAATTCGTTCTCGCATCGTCGATAGTTTCCGAAAACCTTGTACTAAAAAATTGAATAAACATAAATGAAATGAAATTGAATGAAACGCGAAGCTATATGGTCGACGTGAAAATAAAACTAGCAGCTGATCTCGTGCGGATTTCGTGTTGGAAAAATAGATAGAAATAAATGGATAAAAAGTAGTTTGGAAGCGTGTCCGACAACATATTGGATTTCCAATTTCACGTGAGACGCATAACGCGTAAACGCAGCGATATTTCAGCGTAAAATATTTCCAGTAAAATTCGTATGGACGACTAGCCATGTGTGCCAGACGTTATTTCCTTTCGGCGATCGGTTACGGTTACAGTTACAGGATTAGCGGATATCGTTTCGACAAAGAGTACGTCGGAAGTAATCGGTAAGGATGGATCCTCGCGATGACTTCTGGTTCGAAAGAACGGCGAAGAAGTCGGACGAGACCCTTATGCAAACACTTTTAACCGGACATTCTGGGTCCAGTCGAGCTATATCCCCACGGAGAACATTTCTCTCGACCTCTTCGGTGTAGCCTCTTTATGTTTGTCTACGCTGGTATTTGTCCGGCGCATTCCACTATCGCTCGAATCACACAGCGTAGTTATTTAGCAAGCTGGAAAGCGAAATTTCACGTAACAAGTATCGGAATTAGATTTCTCGGCTGTGCATTATCTTGATGAATTACGCGTTAACGAACACGCTGTTGTTAACGCTAGATTTACGGAGCACAAAAAAAGCAGCTGTTTAGAAAAGTAACGATAAGACAATTTATTCTGATTTTTTAACAAGTGTTATCGTAACACTTGTCGTAAGTAAAAAATAAATAAATACATAAATCGAACGAATAACTCTCATAAATGTATGTTTACGATATGAATAGTCGTAAATTAAAAAATTCGTGACGGATTCCGTAAATCTTGTGCTAAAGAAATAGAATCGATGGCTCGATGATTTCGAAATGAAGTCACATATTCGGAGAGCATTTATCTTTACAGTAAATCCTTTCCAATTGTCGCTCAACTTGTAAGCAGAAATGGGCAATTTGGAAAGTGGAAACACGATTATTCGAGTCTCGCGGCTCGTTTTCATAGTCGCCGATTGTCAACAATTATAAAAACGAGCCGCGAGGCTCGAATAATCGCGTTCCCACTTCCCAAATTGTCCGTTTCTGTTTACAAGTTGAGTGACAATTGGAAAGAATTTACTGTACCTTTAATATTTCTAAAGTCGATTTTCCAGCGAAATATTTTTCGCAAATTTTATAATTTATTATTAATATTTTTTTCTCGGATTCGCTTCATTCTCTCGACAGCCTAACAATAGGAAATTCCGATAGATTTAACCCTTTGCACTCGAAGCTATTTTAATTATATTTTAAACATATTTTCTGATCTACAGTGTTTCTATTCTACATATGATTTATCGCGATTTATGCACACGAATTATGCACGCGATTTATGCAAGTACAAAACTTGCAATTTCAAGAGTCTGTTAGATATAAACGAGTCTGATGCTATTCCAATCATTTTGAAAAATAGTATAGCAATTTTTAGTGGCGCCTCAGAGTCGCCGCTCGAGTGCAAAGGGTCGAAGATCGGAACCAAGGTTAACCACTTGTTAAATTAACAGCGGCGGAATAATTTCAACCAAATGAAAAAAACCGGAACAAGATATCGCATTTTCTACGGTGAACCAAAAAAAGAAAAAAAATAACGTCATTGTGAAAATCAAACGTAGCGGTCAACTTCGCGTATAATTTGATTAAACAGAGTGCAAAGGGTTATTACAAAGAAACCACGCACTGAACCACGTGAAACGATTGTTCGGCGCACGGTGTTGCAAGTGCTCGAGAGCAAGTGATTTTTCGCACAGAGTAGCAAAAATCGGCGATGATTCGCGTTCACGATTGCCACGAAGCATGAATCGCGCAGGTACACGCGTTATCTAAAACGGAACTCGCTTTCCACATCGCGCGTGTTGAGAAGCACTTCCTTCGCTTGATTCACAATCGAGCCGCTCGCACGGTAATGTTCCGGGAAAATCAGCATCGTGCCGTAGAGACAGACGCGTGTCATCGGCCGCGTTTCATGCAATCGAGGAAGTGCAGTGAGTAACCAATCTTTTATTGCGATTTACCTCGAATTGCGAGACCGTCCGGCAGGGTTATCTCGGTTCTGCTCGTTCCTCTTCGAGGAAATATCATGTCGAGCGACTTATATGTTGTACAGATACGCGTATAAAAAAAAAGAAAGAGTAGCGAAACAAATGTGACTCCATTATAATTCCGCGCATGCGAACAGAGAAACGTTTTATAGTTTAGACATTCACTTGGTAATTGGTACTGTGGAAAAATACGTTGGTATTTTATTCGAAATAACATCGAAGATAAGATGGTTAATCTTAACCATGGCCGATTTTATCCGAACCGTTGTGCCGGTTTATCGACACTGCGGAACATTTGATGGCATTACGAGTAATTCAATCGACAGATAAGCAACTTTATCGATCGGCGCCCAGTACAATTTAATTATACCACAACAATAAGACCATCCATCAGACTTTTTTAGGCACGTTGGAGATCTCGTGCGCATTCCAACGATTCTATCGCAATTACGTATATTATTATATTAATGATATATATATATATATATATATATTATTATTATTATTATTATTATAATATTATATTATAATATTATTATATTAATGATATATATATATATATATATTATTTTATTATTATATTATATATATAATAATATACGTAATAATATAATAATAATTGTTACGTATATTAAACCTTTGCACTCGAGCGGTGACTCTGAGGCACCGTTGAAATTGTTATGACGCGTTCCAAGATAATTTTTATATTAACAAAGCTTACATTTAAAACATTGTTAAAAGTGTAACTGTTCTACGAGTCGCCGCAAGACTCGATTTCATACGCATAAAATGCACTTTGTCATATAAAATGGAAATACTATAAGTCAGAAAAATTATTTTAGATTTACAATTCAAATGGCTTCGTGTGCAAAGGATTAATTACGTATATTCGTATAATTTGTGTTATGCGTCGACTCGTACGATTACATTCGTGAACGATAAACGTTTCGTTTTGCGACAGTTTTCAGAGTCGCGGCAATTATTCCGTGAGATTTCTGCTCAAACTGTTGTTGAAACAGGGAAATTTAGTTGAACACTGACGTAATATTGTTATTCGTGTATGGTCAGTTTCACGGCGTTCTCGACGATCGTTTGTATCCGGCACTCCGTTGGCATATTGTCTTCGTATTATTATATTATTATATTATTATATTATTATATTGTCCTTGCAACGTGCTATCTTGAATGATTGACAGTAATAGTTGGATCGCTAACGACGCACAGTTGTTAGATTCCATACAAAAAGCGGTAAAGAACATGTAGCAACGAAAATTGTATATTAAGCCTTACTTTTTCATTTTATCGATCGAATTCGCTTCGTTATCAAGACCGAGTAATTACGTCTACGAATGATTTATTTAGAAAAATGATCGTAGATCGTTTGCCAGAGCATTTGTCGATGAAATGATTGAGAAATCGGTTAGAAATACAGCAATGTCTCTCTCATTGACGCTCAGATTGTCCGCAAAAATGGACAATTTAGACAATTTTTTAAAATGGAAATAGTTAAATTTCATAGTTACGAATTATCAACAACTATAAAAACGAGCTGCAAGGCTCGATTAATCGTATCTCCACTTCCCAAATTGTCCATTTCTGTGCACAATCTGAGCGTCAGTTAGAGAGACATTACTGTACAGTGTTTTAATTGTTGATAAACAAATGTTCTAAAAATACAATTTTTATTTTCAATTCAATTAAATTGAACATCCTCTCCGTTTTCATGTTGCGAACATTGTTCCGAAACCAGTGGTTCGATTGTTTCTTTGAGAAATGGTTTCGATTTCATGATCGTTCTTTTCCTCGTATTCGACGCGAACGTGTCGAATGCGAGCAAAAGTCTGTATATAAAAAACAAAATAATTTATAATTATTCTCACATCAGTTTCAACAGAATGCGAACAGTTGAAATATCGATATTTTACCCAACCTATTCGAAGCATCTCGCATAACTCGGTAGCCCATGTAGGTATCACGGAATGCTTCGCAGCACGTGCCGTTTTGGCATTATTATTAGATGATCTCTCCGATAGCAGCTCATGGCAGCCAACTTTTATTTTGTTATCAATGTAAGGCATCGCTCTTCGAAATGCGAACAAAGCGCGAACACCGAACTCCGCCGAATTTACAATTCAAAATTGAGATGAAAATTCAACATATTCAATCGGACATAACTCAAGAAAAATATGAGAGATAAAAAAGCATCCTGTGACATAATTTCAGTACCATACTAAGCACATTAAATTCTGTAAAAGTTATATATTTTCAAACTACAAAATAATTATAAACGATGATATAAATTTAGGACGATTTTTCGAGACGAACAAATGGTCATAAAGATCATAGTAAATAATAAGCCATCCGTAATGTTCGATCAACACATTAATTGGCTACCAATGAATAAATTCTGCATTACATATTTTTTTAAACTGACTTCTTTCCGCTTTTTACACGGAAACCGACTACTTTCCCGGATTCGAAAACATACGTTTAGCCCGTCTTTCCGATCGCGA
Organism: Megalopta genalis; assembly: GCF_051020955.1. Lineage (NCBI taxonomy): Eukaryota > Metazoa > Arthropoda > Insecta > Hymenoptera > Halictidae > Megalopta > Megalopta genalis. Next base: position 15,495,591 of record NC_135019.1, on the reverse strand, counting down.
TCCGCAAAACGCAAGAACATCGAAAGATTCATCGACGCGGTGCTCGTACATACGTCTTCACTCACTTTCATACGATAGCTCGCGGATGAAATCTTCGTCGCGAGTCCGGCTCTCGGACGAGATAGCGCAAACGCTTAAGACCCGGGAGAAGATGCGTTTCCATCCCGAGTCGAAAGTCGCCTAACGGATAGAGGGTCTGTTCCGTCCGTACTCCCGGCGTTCCCGAACGCTCAGTTTTATGGGCAATAAGATCAGAAGGCTGATCCTCGATTAAACGATTGTTAGGCACAGCTTACGCGGAGCGGCTCGATAAGACAGCTTTGCGCCGACACCACCGCGACAACCGCGCGTCACGGTGAGCACTCCGGCGCTTGCGTAAACAGCCGCGTTAAGTCTTTCGATAAATCGCGCACACCATACGCCGTACGGCATACGGCATACGCGTTCGCGTGGGCCAGCCTCATCGACACGTGGGTCGTAGCGCTGTAACGCGGCGACACGACGCGCGACACGTGGACGCGGCGACTACGTGTATTCCGTAACCTTCGATCGCTGCTGGACCACGTGGTTGCGCATCCCCTTCTTCTCTATCCAGCTTCCTCTATCGAGCTTCCTCTATCCAGCCAGGCTCGTTTTTTTCTCTCAAAAGATCAAGCATCTTTTGTTCACCTCCGGACACGTTTATTCTTGGTACGCGGCGCGTACACACCGTCGACCAATCGTTGTCGTTCTCTATCAACTTTGATAGCGAGCGCCGCGAATCGGCTACTTCGCAGAAAGCATCCGCGTGTTTATTGTTACCCGGACGTTTTGCTCAACCGTTTAACACGTCGCGTCGCGCTCCTCGAAAAAAAACAGCAGAATCGCTTCGATGAACTCGTTTCTCCTTTATTTCCCGGCGTTGCCGATCTGTTTAGACGCCGCGCCGCGGACAAGAGATAAAACACGGCGCGCCGAGATAATATTCGAAAACGTTGGACATTTTTCATGATCGTGCGAATTGGCATCTTTAGCTGATTTTTCGGATGGCGAAAGGTAGAATGGATAAGTTTCGAGTCAGTCGTTTCGATTTATCTGGCAATTCTTAGCGTTCGTTTGACAAATACTCTTTATCGTATCGATCGTGGGCTTCGTTCGCTCGATTTACGGGGGAAACGCGGACGTTACTCTGGAATCGCCAAATATAGTAATCGTCGGAAATTTTAATATACAAGGTGTCCCAAAATTATGATACTTCCGGGAAATAAGAGGTTCCTGAGGTTATAAGAAGTAACTTTTTCCTCGGCGAAAATGCAATCCGCGGCTTTGTTTACGAGTTATTAACGAGAAACAGCGACCAATGGGAGGCGAGCTTGGCTGGCGTACGGTGGCCGCCGTTGACTCGGCCGCCTCGCGCCAGCTGAGTTGGGATTCGACCGCTGGCGCCGTTGGCTCGGTCGCCTAGCGCCGAGCGAACTCGTCCCTCATTGGTCAGTGTTTTTCATGAATAATTCGTTAACGATGCCTCGGAGAAAATTTTTGTAAAGGAAAAAGTTGCTTCGAATCACCTCAGGAATCCCTGATTTCTCCGAAATACCATAATTTTGGAACACCCTGTACGATTGCAAAACCATTACAAACGCGATCGCCGCTTGCCAACAGTGGGCAATTTACGATGCTGCTAATTGCTGTGTCTATGATTTCCGTGAGGAACAGATTATTGGGATTAAGTTTATAAGCGAAAAAACAAATAGCTGAAATTCTATTAGATTAGTCGTCGAAGAGACGAGCTGCAGAAATTAAGAGACAGAGAAAGAGAGAGAGAGAGAGAGAGAGAGAGAATTATTTGTCCAAACAAACGAATTAAACCAAATAGCTTTCGATCGAAGCGTACGAACCAAGAGCTAATTTCCAACGCATTTCAACCGTACATTCGATTAAAACCTGACATTACAATCACGCGATGAAGTCCCCGTATCTTTCCGTTCGCTCGAACACATCCGAACGCATTCCAGCCGACCGATTGTTCTGCCTCCACTATCAGCCGGTAAGCTGTATTTGTGATTTGAATTCGCGCGAACGTAACCATCGGCCAATTTGTCACTGGTTTCGGGTATTTCCGGCGATTCGCCGAACGACGACGAGACCGTTCTCGCATTTCCATCCATTCGATTTCTCCGATATTATTTATCTCGTCAACATTGTATTGTTCCAGCGAAAGTTCCATGCTAACGTACATTTACAAAATTATCATCGACGTTTCAATATTTGAATGTGAAATCTTCTTTCTTTTTATATTCCAAGGCATCGCGTACTTGTATTTTAATTGCGTTAGGTTATTTTTTGGCGTGTTCTATTACAGTAATGTCTCTCTAATTGACGCCCAGATTGACCACAAAATGGACAATTTGGGAAGAGGAGATACGATTATCCGAGCTTTGCGGTTTATTTTTATAGTTATAAATTGTCCACAATTATAAAAACGAGCCGCAAGACTCGAATAATCGTATCTCCTCTTCCCAAATTATCCAATTTAGTGGATAATTAGTTAATAATAAAGTTAGGGAGACATTACTATACAGTAAATTCTCTCCAATTGCCGCCCAACTTCTATACGAAAATTGAACGATTTAGGAATAGGAGATGCGTCGAGATGCGTCGTCGTTGACAATCGCTTACTGTATTTTGTGTTTAACAATGATCGGTGACCATAGCTGTCCGGTTACCCGATAACCAAATAAGTTGAAATAATAACACGCGAGAAATACGCGTATCCAAAGACTACTATTGTATTCAATACAACTATTTCCTCCGAGAAATGGCGATTATTATCGTTGTCCAAAGTTTCATTGGAACCGCGAATTGTCACCTAAACCAGACAGATTCGCTATGTTCCCAGCAGCTTTCCACTTCATCCACGGACAGATACGGAAGCAGAGTCCCCGTATAATGAAATTCTCGCTATTAATTAAGCGCCTTATTCGTAAACGCATTTACGGTAAATTAGTAACAGATTCGATTAAAAACAGCGGTAATTTGATATTCGCCCGGACGTATTAGCTGTCGGCAAATGAAAATGCGTCTCCTTTAATGAACTCGATCGAAGAGCTCTGCGCGGTTGCACGCGCGACACATGCGCTTATGCGTTCGGCGGAACCGTCCATGGATGGAAGAGCGCCGCTATAAAATTTTATAAAGTGGCCATAATGCGGCGGGAACGCAAGCGAACCCGCGAGTCGGACGAAACGATGTAGGAACGTCGCCGGGGAAACGTTCTAAACTACGAAGGTAATATTTGCAAACAAGTAATAGATGTGTTAGGACGGCGCGGCGCCTTGATAAGTGGCGGACTGTCTCCCTGTTCTTCAAATGGACGCGAACGTGTGAATGGATTTTCTGTCCGCAGAAAGTGCGGAGAGTTTCGCAAGATTTCCATTCACGGCCGCTCTCTCGCCGCTTTTTCAGTTCCCATTCGCCGTCAATCATCGTCGCGTCGCGTGTAAAAATTGCGCGGGAATCCTGCGGAACAGTTTGAAATTCGAACGGACGCGTCGCGCCGCGCCGCGTCGCGGAGCCGTAATCGCGGCGATTTCAAAATATCGAGGCACCAAATCGTTCGAGAATAAACCGATCCAACTGGTAATCCTCGAATCCATCCGATTCTTCATGCCACATTTCTTCATTAACGCTAAATCTACTAGTCAGTCCGAAACGACTGACGCGTGCTGCTGTGTAAGAATGACGAGGACTCGTCGCTTTTTGGACTTGCATTATTTAAAACATTATTTAAGAACGTTTAAGAACATTTAAGACATTATTTAACCCTTAGCGCTCCGAAGGCTCCGCTACGGGGACATTTGTCATTTGTTCCGTAACTCCGAAGACCTCCGCTGCGGAGCCAAATGTTTTTAGCATACGTTATCGTCGCCGTTAGCAATTGTTATCTGTCATTAAAACGCGCTAAGTCTGTACCATTACGATTAAACCATTTTTTGACCTTTTTATGGTTAGCAACACGGAGAAAAATAAATATTACGATGAGAATTTAGAGCCGAGCGATACCGAAGACGTATTTGATTTCGAAGAGTTAAAAGACATCGTGGAAGACAATGTTGGTTATGATTCTGACACTTCGAGTAGTAGCAGCGAAATTATACTACCAAAGAGACGAAGAATGAGAATTGTTGAAAGTGAAAGCGAAGATTCGTTGCAAGACTTAGATGAAAGGCGTGATGTTACGGAAGAATTACATATTCCAGATAGAATACCTTTTAGTGTATTGCCACAGGTCATTGGACCGCAAGTTCCTACAATCATTGAACAGCCGATACAATATTTTAAATTATTTTTCATAGACGAATTGGTAAATGAAATTATAAAGGAAACCAACAATTACGCAGAAAATGTTCTAAACTTGAAAGAAATATCTCGTAACTCTATTTGGCAAAGCGAATACTGTGACACTTGTCGAAGTAAACCCAGAATGCACATGGGAGATTGTTACCAAAGATATCGCACCATGGTGAATTACAAAATTTAAAATTTATCTTTTATTTACAATAGGAAAATGTATATTAATAAAATAAATAAAATTACATGCATTCACAAGGACGTGTAATCTTTTCCGCTGAAAATAAGACTTCCTTTATCTCAGGCGCTCCGCTCCAAAAATTTGCCGGAGTTGCTGGTAGGCAGTACTCGAGAAACGCGCGGAGCGCTAAGGGTTAATTTATCCTTTAGTTTGTAAACAAAAATGGACAATTTGGGTAGAGGGAATACGATTATTCGAGCCTCGCGCTTCGTTTTTATAATTGTTGACAATCGGCAGCTATAAGAATGAGCCGCGACGCTCGAATAATCGTATTGTTACGGTGACTTGTCCAAATCAAGTCGCCGTAACGTGATAGTGGCCTATTGTGAACAACTCCTTAAAAAATAATGAAAGATAGGAGTTGCCACGGAAGAGTGTCACCAACAGACAATTGAAGAGTCGAGATCGGACCGTCGAACGATCAACGTTTCAAATTCAAAGATCTGTAACATAATTGAATTGAGTTGTATTATAATAATGTCATATCAAAATATGACTTCCTTTATCTCAGGCACTCCGCTCCAAAAATTTGCCGGAGTTGCTGGTAGGCAGTACTCGAGAAACGTGCGGAGCGGCGCTAAGAGTTAACCTTTTAGGCACGACGTGCCACTATAGTGGCTTCCGCGGATGTCATCTCTCTGAACGACTCGCCACTATAGTGGCTTCCGCGGATGTCATCTTTCAGAACGACGCGCCACTGTAGTGGCTTCCGCGGATGTCACCTCTCTGAACGACGCGCCACTATAGTGGCTTCCGCGGATGTCACCTCTCTGAACGACGCGCAACTATAGTGGCTTTCGCGGATGTCATCTTCCAGAACGACGCGCCACTATAGCGGCTTACTCTAGTAGCTCACTCGGTCATCGTTTGAATCAAATAATCGTCTTCATATGCATTGTTTCACACTTCTTTTGTCTTCACATCGATTTACAATATACAGACTTATCTTAACAATATAACTGTTAACAATATAACTGTATCTTAACAATATACAGACAGAATATACAGACACTCTGTACAGTACATATCAGACTCTGCCGTCCAGAGAAATAGCCTCGCGCAGAATTCAGCCGTACCTAAAAGGTTAAAAATGAAGTCGCGCTTTCCAAATTCTTCAAGCGGCCGAATGAAAAGTGCGACAATTTTGTTCGACTTTAATAAAAACGACGACGTTTTAACGAAACGAGGACCCGGCCAGGTCCGAAGATACGTGATCGCAGTTGGTTAAATTCGATCGAATGAAAACGCATAAATAATTGTTGAGATAAAAGTTCGTAAATAAATATTGAAGTACGCGTACTCAACGAACGGAAGCTGACGCGGGGGCAACGCATCGGCTGACTTTTCCAAGCGATGCCGAACAACGACGGAAGTCTGAGCACCACTGGCACGGCCACACGTGCAGTATTATTGTTGCAGAGTGGGTCTCTCGTCCGGGAACACGAGTTGTTGTTGTAAAGGCGCAAATGTTATTGCAGCGGGAAGTTGTGGTGTCACAAAGCTGCGGTGGGTCTTGCGCGACTCGCGTCTTGCGGCATCCAGGCCGTTGTGCGGATCACCTAAAGATATCGTCACTGGCAAATACATCCCCCCCCCCTCCTCCTCCTCCTCCTCCACCATCTCATTCACCTCCGCGAGAAAACTCGTTAACAATCCCGCCTGCAAATTTGCCACGGGAGAGACGCGCCGTAGAGTAGCGAGTTGTAACATTCGGCGTGTCACATTCTTGCGGTTATAGTTATAGGAGCTCGAGTTTCACGCGCAGCATCCTCAAAGCTGCATCAACGACCGAAAATCGCTTCTTTGTCAGTTTCGCTGTCCTTTGGAACGACGCGACGCGAAGCGACTCGACGACTTCATTTTCCATTGGCACGATCGACTCGCGCCACGTTTTAACACGTTCCCCACAATTTCGATCGCTGTTGGCCGACCACATTTTCTCTTCGATGTTCAAACGCCGAAGTGCATTTTTTTCACATCGTTTCCTACAGAACATTTACAAGTTTTGTCTAATTAAATGTCGCCGTCACGTTTAACAAAAAACAAAAAACAAAAAGAAAGAAAGAGAATTTGTCGGAACATCTGCGGCATTACGAACCGCAGACGTCTCGTACACCGTTTCCAGAGGCATTATAACGTCAAATAGAAAGCCGTTAATTCGTACGGGTGTTGCTAGACTCTACGGGAGAAATTGGGAATTCTAATGAACGGTGTCGCCGGTGAAAATTTGTCGGTTTTGTACGGCGAACGGCGGCGGATAGAGGCGCTCGGTTCTGGAGTATGTGAACGAGGTCGAGGAAACAAGCGGTAAAGGGGGATTCTTGACAAATTTCAAGATTGACGTAAGAATCCTCCGAAAAGCCGTTGGTAATAATTCGAGGAGCCATTCAGGACCACACAGGATCGAGGATATATCCTTGGAGGGTCCTGACTCCTGAGACGAAGGTATACATATATACCTCTTGGCACGTTACGATGAAATAAAACGTGAGCGTACCTGGTATGCCTCCATCCACTTTCGAAATCCTCTCGTGGATCCTGCGGGACATCCTCGGCCGCGTCGTTACGTTAATGGGACGGACTATTATTTAATTCCAGTAAATTGCCGGCCGACCTCTGGAACAGGCGTAAAACCTCTTAAAAATCGCCGCGGGACTTTCTTACTCCCGAATTCTACGAAAAACTGATACAACCGGTAGGATAAACTAGGAAATGTCACATTCACTTTCTTCTTTCTTCTCTCTTCTCTCTTCTCTCTTCTCTCTCCCTCTTTACTCTCTTTCCTCTCTCTTCTCTCTTCTCTCTCTTTTCTCTCTCTCTCTTCTCTCTCTCTCTTTACTCTCTCTCTCCTTTCTTTCCACTCCCTCTTCTCTCTCTTTACTCTCTCTTCTCTCTCTTTTCTCCCTCTCCCCTCTCTCTCTTTACTCTCTGTCATCTCTCTCTCCCTCTCTCCCCCTCTCTCTTTACTCTCTCTCATCTCTCTCCCCTCTCTCTTTTCTCTCTCTCTCCTCTCTTTAATCTCTCTCTCTTTCCTCTCTCTTCTCTCTTCTCTCTCTCCTCTCTCTCTTCTCTCTCTCCTCTCTCTTTTTACTCTCTCTCACCTCTTCCCCCCTCTCTCCTCTCTCTAATCTCTCTCTCTCCTCTCTCTAATCTCTCTCTCTCCTCTCTCTAATATCTCTCTCCTCTCTCTAATCTCTCGCTCTCCTCTCTCTAATCTCTCTCTCTCCTCTCTCTAATCTCTCTCTCCACTCTCTAATCTCTCTCCCTCTCCTCTCTCTAATCTCTCTCTCCTCTCTCTAATCTCTCTCTCTCCTCTCTCTAATCTCTCTCCACTCTCTAATCTCTCTCCCTCTCCTCTCTCTAATCTCTCTCTCCTCTCTCTAATCTCTCTCTCTCCTCTCTCTAATCTCTCTCTTCTCTTTAATCTCTTTCTCTTTCCTCTCTCTTCCCTCTTCTCTCTCTTTTCTCTCTCTTTTTACTCTCTCTCTCTCTCTTATCTCTCTCCTCTCCCTCTTCTCTCTCCCTTCTCTCTCACTTCTCTCTCACTTCTCTCTCTTTTCTCTCTTCTTTCTTCTTTCATCTCTCTCCTTAATAGCAGTGCCGAATCATTTAATAATTTCAACCTAATTTGATCTCTTAATATACACCCACGCTTTAGACGCATAATATGTGCCCGTACTGCCAAGCTACTAAAATTCAATTCCTCTTAATTTATATGTAATTCCGAAAATCGAATCGTAAGTCTACTTTATTCGGTCAAAATTGAAAGTCTTTTGATGCAGCAAACCTTGTAAATTAACGCGGAAACAAGCTGTGACGAGTCAAAAATTTTCTACGCACCCGAAGATTTTCAATTGATAGCGTATACATATACGTATACAGATTCGGGTGTGCAAAGGAAATAGTGTCATGTGTCGGAAACGGAAGCCGATTCCGAAGAGTCCGACGCTACCGTATAGATCCGTACCACAAGTTGTATGTGCCTGGTGCCATTCTAAAAACGTTCTCCACACCCTGGCGCACTCTTATTTAGGTATTGCGCGCGCGGCGAGCTTATATGCGGGAGTTGAGTTACGTCGCGGTGCCGTGCGAGAGGAAAGAATGAGAGGAGAGAAGAAAACGTATTAAAAGGATATAAGAGAGCGGGCCGCGACCGCAAACTGATTAAATGCGGTCTGACCAGGTTATGCCGCTGTGCCACAGAACCCGTGATCGACACCGGCACCGACACCGGCACCGCTCACGCCACGTCACTTGAAAATTCAAAGAGAACCTTTATCGCGCGTGCGTACTCTCTACCGTCTGCTAATTTGTATAGATCCGCCTGCGACAGTGCTTTTGTTAATTAGAAAATGTGGGACTGGTTCCGTCGCTTTCTGTGTCCTTGAAATTGATTTTTTTTCGCCTATAGTGCCGGACAAAATGATCGGGCTTTTGATATTTTTGGAAATCAACACAAAGATGTCAAAGAATTAAAAGAGTATTATTATACATTAAATTAGTATAGTATAGTAAATAGTATAGTATAGTATAGTATATAGTAAGTATTATTATATATTAAAAGAATTAAACAGTATTATTAAAAATTGGAGTCTCTTAAAACAAAAACGTGACCTCGCTAAATATTAACTCTTTGCACTCGAAGCTATTTTAACTGTAAATATAAAATGATTTTTCTAACTTATAGTATTTCTATTTTATACGACAAGATGCATTTTATGCATATGACATTGATTCTTGGGACTCGTGCAACAGTTACACTCTTAATAATTTTTTAAGTCTAAACTTCGTTAATATCAAAATTATCTTGAATGGTGATATAACAAATTTTAGCGGTGCCTCAGAATCACCACTCGAGTGCAAACGGTTAATATAGCGTTCGATAAAATATTTTTTTGAAACAATTATTGGATTATTTTCTCTCTTTTGAATACTCAGAAGTTTTTCCTTCTAGCATATAAGTTACAAAAACGAATCGACGCCGAGAGTTTCGCCAGAGTACCATTAGATAAACAATGATTTCATATGTATATAGAACAGAGTGCTCTTTGTCTTTAGGTGACGTTTTTGGTTTCGTCTTTGTGAATAGTCTTTAGTCTCCTGGAGCAATCAGGAGAGTAAAAACGGTCCTTCCTCGTACATCAAATTAATAAACTAAAAGGGATAAGTTTAATTCACTGCGTTTTACTTTTATTTATCTACCCATTTCCAATAACAATTGCTCCTTTTTAGTAATGTCCTATCATTTCGTCCGATTAAAATCAGCAGATTTTTACATTATTTTTCTTTAACTCTTTTCGTGCACGAGATACAAGCTCAAGGTTTATTATGCTCGTCTCTAAGAACATATCTAATACATAAGGTGTGTAAAATGTACGAAATTTAATTTATTATTATATTATGCGAAACATTCAAAAATGGTAAACGTCCTATCATTTTGACCGGCACTGTAGTCCGTTCATTCGTGTTTTCGTGTGCACCATAAGATCATTTTTATTCAAGCGAAGAATTTCGGCTAGTAGCATATTCGTTTATTAATTTTCATATACCTTATGATCGCAGTCAGCTGGAACCGATTTTAGGTGGAATTTCATATCCTTCAAGGATTATGCGAAAATTTGTTTTCGTAAGTTCAGGTGTTTGAATAATACAACATAGTCGAACATATTAACTTGTTCTGTTATTCGCATATAAAAATAACGAGACTGTTCTTTTTTACACGGTAACGAAGCGTTCCTCGTATGATAAATTAATAAATTTATAACAACGCGTTATCGGTGAATTCTCCGAAGTATTTGTTCGTGCAACGGATGAGCGTTTCTATCGTAAAATAATTTACATGAGATAATCCGTTTTCGATGTTCCCGCTTTCGACTGTTGTCCCGGTTTACCTGTCCAATCAAAGTTGCACACTCCAAAAAGAAGGTGCAGGTAAATCATTTATTTACTACGACAGTCTATAATTAATGATCGTACGTTTTTTCTTGGGATATTAAAATATCCGCAAGATACGTAATTATACAGCCCATTCTTTTTGTTCCTGCGAATATTTTAATCATTTTTCAAGGCTCCACGCGAATATATAATAGTTTTGACATCGTTGGAATTTCAAATCGCCGTTATAAATATAGTTTTAATGAATTCAATTTAATATCGAATACCCCGGGAAGTCGTTTCTCTGTTCACAGTTTTTCCACGATTATAAAAATGTGATGGATACGACTGAGAAAAATTGGCAAAAACTTTTCAAGCTGTTACAATCTCAATACCCGATTGTTTTTATAAACTCGCCGTCGTCCTTCGTGTATAACCTTGTTAAAATAATTTAACAATAACCTTGTTAAATTGCGAATCTATTTGTAAATTACCCCACGCATTGAGTTTTAAGTCAAGTAACAGCCATAAAGTAGAAAATAGATGTATCATTTATTGAAAAGATCGACATCGTCGACGTTACTTAAAAATTCAAATTTCTCAGTAAATTTGGGGCAGTAAAGCCTCAACTTCTAATAAAATGGGCTCGCATCGCTTCCGAAATAAACGGTCCATTTGCAATACTAACACTTTCAGCAGGAAAAGTCCTTCGATAGTCGAGAAAAGTGAGCTTTCCGTTATTCCGAGTTTTCGAAAGCGAAGTATTGGGTTGGGGAATAAGTTCGTAGCGTTTTTATTTGAAGGCGATTTTCTTTGTTGTTTTCGTCAAGCTCGTGAGGCACCCAGGCTCCCAATTTTTCGGCAAATCCCATTGAACGAAGACGATTGAGAATCGTTTTATGATCGCGGTTCATTTTTTCGGCCAATTCACGGCTCGTTTCGTGACCGTCCTCCTTCAAAAGTGCTTTGAGACGCTCTTCGTCGAATTCAAAAGGGCTTCCGCTGCGGGGGGTGTCGTCAACGGCAAAATCGCCATTTCTGAACTTCGCAAACCATTTCCGTGCCGTAGACTCGCCTATGACACCTTCTCCGTACACGTTGCAAATGTCCCGGGCTGCTTCGGCAGCTTTTTGGCCTCGATGAAAAGCGAAGAAGAGAAGGTGTCGAAAACGTTGCTTTTTACCTCCTGGATATTCCATTTCTAAGCCTCGAAAGTAATAAAAAATTAAATTACTCAAAAAGACGATTAGCACAGTTCTGTAGAGCAGAAAGAGCTCCGTCGAATGAATATTATACGCTTTGTCAAATAGCAAAAAATCGTTGTAAAATAAAATAAAATTTAAAAACGCTCTACGAACTTATTCCCCAACCTAATAGAAAAATTCGCGTTTGCGTTATCAGTCTAAAGATCATTGCCTGTATCTAAAATCTAAAAGCTGCGAATCCTCGTCGATTCCCGAAACATTCGAAGCGAACGAGGACGAGTTCTGCGCTCCGAGCGAGTCCGGAACAGGTAAGCCGCAACGAGAACGACTAATCGATGGATTCGCTGCGATCTGTTGGCTGTCGCGTTTCTAACAAATAGGGGTCCCGGCATGAACTTGTCGCAACACATCCCCCTTCCTCTTTCAGATCCATCTTGTCGAAGTAACTCACCGTAACGTGGACCGTAATCTCGGACAATCGCTTAACAACCGTCTTCGGTCGTTTCGCTATGCCAGAATCTTTCCTCTGCCGTATTTTTCGTCGGTACTGCCGTCGCTTTTTTCTTTTTTTTGTTTTCGAAAATCCGTCGAAACGTAAGGGCAGCTGCAAGAGAAATTTTGACACCTCGCAGGGCCGTGTTTTATTGACACTGGCCGGTGTCGGCGCGCTGCGCGGCGTCCCGCTGTTGCGTAAATGTTGCGTAAATATTGCGTGAAATCTCCGAATCCCGATCCCGATGGTTGAGAAACGCGACGACGGCTTCGCAAGACCGTCACGGTTCATCGGATCGATTGTACTAATTAGAAAAATGACAGAGAATCTTCGTTAGCTCTGAAAAAGGGAACCGGGCGGGAACCTTGGGAGGGAATTCGTACGTCGCCGGAGATCGGCGCGTTTGATCATTACCGGACACGGATCCTTATCTCGCTATCTGGCCCGCTGGTGTTGTGCTACCTAACGACACGTTACACCGTTTCCCAGTTTGCCGAGTTCGGGTCCGGGTTCGAGCTCGAGCAGAACAAGCAGTTAGTTTAGCGCCGAAGACAGGAAGTCGGGCGAAGGCACCGAAAGAGATACGGCCGAAGGCCCCAGGGCGGCTCGGACACAAGGCTGCTGAATTGGGGTGTGCACTTAATTTTCAATGGTGACAAGTACCCCGCATCTGCCGAGGCCGGATACACCGAGGTACCTGGTTGATGTACCTGAAAACCGAACGGCGTAAATCATCGAACAATGCGACAGAACCTCTGTCACGCTTATCGAAAATTCGGCGAAAATACCTGGCCGCCAGTTTTTCCCTTCGCAGAGGCCAATCGTTTTTCGGCCCGTTCAAATCTTCTTCTACGATCGAACATTCTGGTGCAAGTTTTTTGTTACTTGCAATTAGTAGCAGGTCGAAACGGTCTAGAGATTTTCATTCGTCCTCGATCGTATCGATGTTGGCAAATATTTTTATATATTGACCATGTTCTATGTCATTTTTGTTGTAAGCGAACGTTCTTTTTTCGTTGACTTTTCACTCACCTCGTCTAATTTGCACTCGAGACTTTTTAATCTTTTTTATCCCTTTTTAACCCTTTGCGCTCGAGACTATTTTAACGCGAGAATGAAGATGTTTGTTTTAACCTACAGTATTTCCATTTGGTATGATTGCTTTTATTTGATACACATATATGAAATAGAATTTAAATATAAATAATATAAGTTACTACTTCTATTATTATATAAGTTATTACTTCTATTATTATATAAGTTACTACTTCTATTATTATATAAGATATTACTTCTATTATTATATAAGTTACTACTTCTATTATTATATAAGTTATTACTTCTATTATTTGACAATATATCAACATTTTAATAATGTGGAAATTCTTTTAGAAATAGTGTAGCAATTTTTAGCATCGCCTTGGAGTCGCCGCTCGAGTGCAAAGGGTTAACACCAGATTTACGGAACCCGACACAAAATGACAGGTCACTAATTTTTTATGATTATTATTAATTACAATATTATATTATTATATTATTAATTTATATTATTAATATAATATTAATATATATAATATTAATAACATTAATATAATATTACTATAATATTACTATAATATTATATTATAATATTATAATATTATATTATTAATTTTACGATTATTCATATCGTAAAAATACATTTATGAGTTATTTATTCAATTTATATGTTACTTGCGACAAAGGTTGCAATAACACTTGTTAAAAATCATAATAAACGTCATATTGTTACTATTATAAACTAATATAAAACAGCTGTTTTTTATACTCCGTGAATCTAGTATTAATCGTATTTTCTTCGAAACAAATATGAAAGTTTCGTTCTTTTCCGAAATCTGTTCATTATCGAATCAATTAACGTTCGCGAAATATACGAAGCTTTTCTTCCCTCGTTCTCGATAATACTCGAACTTCGATCTCATTCAATTCGGATCAACGAAGGTCAGCGGTAAAAGTTACAACTATCTGGCAATTGCGAAACTTTTAGCAACATTCCTACGAAATTCCTGTTCGTCCGATAGCAAGTGTGGCTTAACGATTGCTAATTAAACGAAGTATTTCATCGACGACTCCATCTAATCGATTCTGAACAATTTAGTGTTATCTGTATTTACTGAAACGATTGGCGGATCAGCAGGCTCGAAATTTGGTTCGCGCGAGGAGCTCGAGAAGTTGTTAGACGGCGCGCGTATCGTTGCTATCTGGAGCGACGGTTATCGTATTTCTTGTGCATAAGCGGAATCCACGAGTTGGCGGTCGCGCGTTAGAAAAATTGCGAAATGCGTTTGTTGGGAATAGGTTGTGCGCGACCTGTGGACAGACAATCCGGCGTGAACCTATGCGATATGCCCGCGGTCGCTCGCGCAATCTGATTCTCCATCACTGGCAACGCGACGCGACGCGACTCGACGCGAATCGCCGACTGCATTTACTGCATTGTGGGGGGCGATCTGCAGGCCGCGTACGCGCCGCGCTCAAAATCCAGCGGTTCGATTGATAATTAATTATCGCGGCGCTGGGTCGACGATCGTTCTCGCTCGTCGATCACGTTTTGTCAGTGGCTCGTCCTCGCCCGCGCGAGATCAGCCGCGGCTCTCGTACAGCGTTCTTCCATTTTTCAGACTTTCTTCTCAAAGTTCCGCCGATTATGTCCCATGTTTAACGACGCGACGCGATTCATTCCAGCATTGACCCTAAAAAGTGGAGTTCCTGTTTTCACGTGCGTGTGTGTTCGATCATTGTGTGGTTCGATTATTCGTAGAAGGTAAACTCGATATTTTCGAACGCGTAGTGCGCGATAAATATTCGCGGAGAATCCGTGAAAGAATGTTGCGTGTGTCTAACTCGAATCGAATAGATTTCGGCAGGAAATATATTTCGTCGGAAATATATTCTGTTCCCTTCGAACACAATGAATACGCGAATGCCAATGTTTCTCTGCCTAGAAGAGCGGCTTCGCATTTTTGCTGGAGAATGAAACTGTTCAGTTGATCCCTGGACAAAGGTACGAAATCAATTTAGGAACGATCGAGTTGTCCGAGTTGTTCGAAAAGAGTTTCCAAGATCGTTTCGAGCAGCTTCGAGTTCCGCCTGTCCGTGTTCACTCCCCCTTTCGCTGCTATCCGCGAACAGATTCGCTTCAACATTTTTACCGAGACACGGTAGATTCTCTCCAATTGTCCCTCTGTTAAGCTTCTAATCAAAAATGGACGGCTCGTTTTTATACGATTATTTTTCGTTGACAATCGGCGACTATAACGAGTCGGAGGCTCGAATGATCGTATTTTCCTCTTCCCAAAATTGTTCATTTTTGTTTACAAGGGAGACAATAGAGAGACAATTGGAGAGAATTCACTGTACAGTAATTTCTGTCTAACCCTTACGAGACCAATAAGGTTGCTAAAAGTACATACTAGCATGTAACTGTTTATTTTAGTTTGTTTAGACGTAAAGTAAATAAAAGTCATAAGAAAAATACATGACAATATTTTTGTCATGTAAATATTTTTCCGAACCGACTATAAAGGTGGCACAGATTATGGTTAGGCTCATTATGCAATATCTTGTATTTGTTGGTTTATTATAATAGAACGTTAACAGAAATAATACGAAATTATGAAATAAACTTACCGTACAAAATGATGTGCTAATTATGATATTCTGCGAAGCAATTTCTTTTGGTTGCGAAGCAATGATTGCACGTAGCAAATGTAATATATGTAATTGCACATAGTACATATATATTATGCGTCATATTTTCTACGCGGCGTTTAGCACAATTTGCACGTCTTTTTAACTCTGTCGCTTTTTGCATGTTGCGCGCTGGAAGATTGCGTTTTGTCCCAGAAACATCCAATAATTGAATACGACGATCACCAATTTCAAAATGAGGAAAAATGTTTCTCTTGAGGGGCTAATTCGCGCACAGATTGCGCGCAAAAATGGACAATTTCGGAAGAGAAATAACGATTATTCAAGTCGATTATTATATATATCATTATTATTAAAGATATATTATAATTTATTATAATACATTATAATATAATATAATAATATGATTTATATAATATAATATTATTATAAATTATTTTATTTTATTAATATAATAATAATAATAATAATATAATAATATTTATATTATAATATAATATAATAATATAATTCAAGTCGATTATATATATATCATATTATTATTAAAGATATATTATAATTTATTATAATACATTATAATTATTATCGATTATAATATATATCATAACGATTATTGCGTCTCGTTTCTATAATCACCGATTGTCGACAACTACAAAAACGTGCCGCCAAGGCTCGAATGCTCGTATCTGCTCTCCCCCGGAATCGTCCATTTTCGTTCCATCCGATCGTGTCCAATCCGTGCGCGCGAATTAGGAAGAAATCGCTGTGTATATCGAAATAATCGTGCCGTTGACTCGCCGAAGAAAACAAACCTCGACTGGTTGCGATTCGCGATTGCGTAACGTTCGACGCGTCATCCTCGGAACGGCCGGGCGAATACGGTGAACGAGACAAGTCTATAGGTGTGCGCCGTAATTTATATCGCGAGATCGTCATCCTCGCCGCACGATACGAAATAATAAACATCGACGCAACCAAAAAAAAAGAAAGAAAAGAAAAAAGTAATAACAAAAATTCCAGAACGCGGAGCGTTCGAAGCCCGACGACGGAACGCGCGAAACAATCCGCGAACGGAATAATCCCTACGCTCTCGGAACGAACGAAATAAAATAAAAAAAAAGAAGAATAATACCTGTAGATATCTCGCTGGCCCTTCGAAAGTGGCCGGCCACTTTGCGAAGCGTCGCGAATCGGCTGGAGCCAGCCAGCCACCGATCGTAAACTGTGCGCGTTTCGTTCCTGATTTCTCGGTGCCCGTTTCCCGGTGTCGCCCGTTTACCTTCGTAGCACGGTATCGGTAGGGTTATAGCAAGGGTGCGCTCCCGTGGCGAGAGCATGGGGATGGTGGGACGTGGGCCGGTTGCGTGGAGGAAGAGCAAGACAGGCGCTTGAAAAAGGGGTAACAGCTAGAAAGAAGCGAAAGGGGAGTAGAGCGGGAGAAATATAAAGCCTCTGGAGGGGCAACCTCGTGTGCGAGGCGAGGCGAGGCGAGTGGAGGGGTGGCTGGCGAGAGGGGTGGGGGTAGGGTCTAGGCAAGCAACGGCGGCAACGGCAACGGCAACGGCGACGGCAGGCGGCGGCAGGCGCAGGCAGCAGGGCAGCGGCCAGGTAAGCGAGCAGAGAGCAGCGAGCAGAGAGCGAGGCAATAGTGGGACCGCACTCGCACGCCTCCGAACTCCGAGAGCCGAGTCCCGAGCGCCCGGAGTCTCGCAACCAGCGGTTGTATATCGTAGCACTGCGCGTGGTACGGTCGTGTTGTTATGCCGCTGCTGCAGTCGCCGCTCCGTTTCCGCCGTCGCGCTCGTGCAGTGACACCGACACCGACACCGTCGACATCGACGTCGACGTAGACAGCGACGCCGCGACTATTTCGTCGCTCGTAAATCCTCGGGTCTCTCCAAGAAAGAGATCCTCGCACCCCTCTAGTGTGTTGCCCGTTTTTCCGGTTGTTCGTGAATCGAGGAAAGAAGTGCGTGCCGCAGGTTGCTCGGAGGGTGTCAATTTTGAAAAGCTCGGCCAGAGAGACCGCGAGAGTTCGAGGGATCGAGAGGAAGGCTGATAGAGAGCGGGAGAGTGGTTTTCTCGTTCGATTCAGCCCCCCCTTGACACGGCAGTTTGGATGAGCGCCAACGATCCCCGGCGACGTCACCTCGTCACGACGATTCTGGCGCGCGTCCAAGAGCGCACAGTGGTTACCTGCGCTGCCCCCATGCCCACGTTCTCGTCCCCGCGATCGTCATCGTCGTCATCGTCGTCCTCGTCGTCGATACCGTCGCGCGCGAGCACAGAGCTCTGCCGGGGGTGAACCGGAAGCGCCCGATGCGAGCAACCAGACCGCTCCGTCGCGTGCTCCAGCGACCGATTTCGCGAACGAACTCGCGGCCGATCCTACGACCGATCCTCCGATCGAGCCGATCCACCGGCACCGGAAGCGGCGGTGCCCGCGGCGACCGCGATCAAGTGCGCGAATCGATCCACGATCCACGAACGACAACTCGTTACGTTTCAGTTCCCGTTCCCGTTTCCGTTTCAGTTTCGGTATCGGTTTCGGTTACAGTGAACGACCGCTCGGCGTTCGACGCAGTGCTGGCGGCAAGGATATGTGACGTGTAAACGATACATCGTTGCCGATCGATCGATCGATCGAAGGAAACATTGTTCTTTCGTGTAACAGTGCGCGGAGAAATTAGTGAGGCCGCGTCGTGACAGGGAGGCAATCGGTATACTGTGTGCACGCGAGAGAGAGAGAGAGAGAATTACCGGTCATCGATAAGGCACACACGATTCGGAAGAAAGGAGTCCCCCGCCTGGATGCAAGGATTTTGAAAGTAGCTCCAGAAGGCCAGCCCGACGCAATGCGTCGACGCTGCTGACGCAACGCGCCTGGATGCGTCTCACTTTAAGCACGTGAGTGTTGTTGTTTTTGATTTTCGATCGACGCGCGCGACGCGACGCGACGGGCGCCGCTGAAACAGTGGGTATCGTCGCTCGTTTCAGATTTGTCCTCCCTTTCGAGCGATCCGGCGGGGTTGCGTTTCAAGGGTCGTTGTTCTATCGGAGAGAACGAAGATGATTCGGAGGGGTAGACGGCCGATCTCGGCTTCTCCGCCACGATACTCCGACACCTGAGCGATCGTTTGCTCGTGGCTCGTGGGCTCGTCACACCGGGACTCGGGACTCGTGGCTGGTGGCTCGTGTGGCTCGTGCCCCACACGTGCTTCTCCGATTTCGATTTCGATTCCGAAACGAATCGTTTCAGAGTCGATCGGCTCGCGCTCTGTGCTCTCGGCCGACGATAGTGTCGTCGCAGGTGTTGTTCATGTTGTTGTTGTTCTTGTTGCTGTTGTTGTTGTTGTCGGCGGTGGTGGTGGCGGTGGTGGTGGTGGTAGTGGTTAGTGGTCGCGAGTGCGCCCCCTACGACCGCTGTTGGTGAATGATCCTGACTCCTGTCTCCCGACTCCGGACCGACCAAGGTTTTCGTACACGAATACTGGGATGACGCCCGCTTCGGATTACGCGCTCCTTTTACGATCTTGTCCATCCACGTCCACGTCGCCGAACGCGGAACCAAATGTAAGTGTCCTAGCATGCGCAACAACCGCGGGCCAATCGAAGTACACGCGTACTTGGTGCCGCTGGAGACTCTTCTTCCCTATTGTTGTTCCCGCGACGACGCGATTAAGCCGCGTTAACGCGCGTTTTCGTCGGCTCTCCCGAGAACCATGGAAACGCGGCCGACGCTGGCGAAACTCTTGAAGAAGGCGACTCGCGTGGCCGATCTGACGAATCGAACTCCCTTTTTCGTTTTCTCATGAACTGTGGGACACGTTCGAAACCTATACAGTAATGTCTCTCTAATCGACGCTCGGATTGGCCAGAAAAATGGACCATTTAAGAAGAGGAGATGCGATTATTCGAGCCTTGCGTTTTCATAGTTACGAAATATATGTCAAGAAATATAAAAACGAGCTGCGATGCTCGAATAATCCTATCTCCTGCTTTCCATATTGTCCATTTTTGCGCGCAAACTGAGCGTCGGTTAAGGAGACATTACTGTATATCGAAGGGAAATCATGCGATCGTTTTTGATTCGCGATCGTGTAACGAGCTTCGTCGAACGCGCGCGTAATAAGACGTTCTATTGAAAATTAGTCGACAATTGGTCGAAGCAAAATTGTTGACGAATAAGATCGTGTTTCAAGGTTCTCTTGAAAATTTTGATTAAAATTTCTCGCGGCCAGGCATTTCGCGCGTTCGAATTCCGTCGAGTTCGCTTCGGGAGCATCGGGCTAAGATCCGGAAGAAAAATCCAAGAAAATGCGAACAGGCAGAAATCTAGTCGATGCGTTCGACTAGAATAGAATACCCCCGTTAACGGAAGAGAGGGAAGAGAGGGAAAAAATCACGTTCGCGACGTCCGAGAGAAAAGCGAGCCGAGTT
Organism: Megalopta genalis; assembly: GCF_051020955.1. NCBI lineage: Eukaryota > Metazoa > Arthropoda > Insecta > Hymenoptera > Halictidae > Megalopta > Megalopta genalis. The sequence continues at coordinate 15,475,319 of NC_135019.1, read as the reverse complement.
GCGTTATGCTTGGCTAACGGTATAATACTATGCCCAATACCGAGGCTGGCAGGGGTGAAGCGTTAGGCAGATACGTTCTCAACAAAGTGCGCGAAAGAAACGTTTTAATGCGATATTAATGTTTGTTGGCACACAGCACACGCGTGCGCTCGCGGGCTCGTGCGCCGATGCGCCGGTGCGCTCGTGCGCCGAGGAAATCACGTTATGTAAAACAGGAATTCGCGGCGCTGTATTCGACGTTTTATGAGCGATTCGTGCTTCGTGCTTCTTGGAAGCGTTCTGCGGACCGATTCAATGAAACTTGCTGATAGCATGATCGTCGTGCACGGTCTCGCAATACTCCGGCCGTGGCTGAATGCTGTTTTGACCCCGGTTTGAAAAATGATGGGACGCGCGCGCGAGGTAGATTTCACGGTGCTGTAAACGACACAATGCGAGTTCTCCTCCGGTTCATTCTTCGAGTTTTCGCTCGGTGCCGTTACGCTTTTCTCACGTTATCATCGTTCTGTAGCATTCTGTGAATCGTAGACGAGCGAGTTTCCATGATTTTGCAGTCGGCGGATTTCGCATCCAGGATTTCCTAACGAACACGCCACAAGTGAAATATTGGAACGCGTCGGTACTCGACATCTTCCGAGATGTTCTTAACGATCTATAGTCCCGTGAAGATCGGTTGATCAATCGTGACCTAGATACGGTTTGCAACGCGGGACGGTGAACGCGCAAAAATCCGTGGACTTCCGAATTTCTTTCGAAGTTGGATTCATTGCGAAGAATGTTAAAGAATGTTGTTGGCTCGTCGGGTGACAGAGCGAGCTGTCGATCATCATCGGCGGCAGTGCGGTTTATTTTTCGAATACCTGTCTCTCTAATTGACGCTCAGATTGTCCACAAAAATGGACAATTTGGGAAAAGAAAAGATACGATCGTTCGATCCTTGCGGTTCATTTTTATAGTTTCAAATTGTCAAGAACTATAAGAACGAGCTGCGAGGCTCGAATAATCGTGTCTTCTGTTCCCAAATCGTCCGTTTCTGTTTACAAGTTGAGTGACAATTGGAGAGAATTTGCTGTACCTTGAATTTGTCTAAAGTCGATTTTCCAGTGAAATATTTTTCGCAAATTTTATAATTTATTATTAATATTTTTTTCCCGGATTTGCTTCATTCTTTCGACAGCCTAACAATAGGAAATTCCGATAGATTTATTCGTTTGCACTCGAAACTATTTTAATTATATTTTAAAAATATTTTCTGATCTAGTTTTTAAAATTATCCGAATTAAAGAAATTTATCAAATTGTATAGATATTTATACAGTAAATTCTCCGCAATTGACGCTCAGATTGTACACAAAACCGGACAATTTGGGAACAGGAGATACATTAATATCTCCTTAAATGACGCTCAGATTGTGCACAAAAATAGATAATTTTGGAAGAGGAGATACGATTATTCCAGCCTTGCGGCTCGTTTTTATAATTCTTAACAATTCGTAACTATAAAATAAAATACAAACCGCAAGGCTCGAATAATCGTATCTCCTCTTCCCAAATTTTCCATTTTTGTGGATAATCTGGGCGTCAATTAGAGAGACATTACTGTATCCCAAAATTATGGTACTTCCGAGAAGTGAAGGATTCCCGAGGTTAAATTCTCCCAAATTGACGCTCAGATTGTACACAAAACCGGACAATTTGGGAACAGGAGATACATTAATATCTCGTTAAATGACGCTCAGATTGTGCACAGAAATAGATAATTTGGGATTATTCGAGCCTTGCGGCTCGTTTTTATAATTGTTAACAATTCGTAACTGTAAAATAAAATACAAACCGCAAGGCTCGAATAATCGTATCTCCTCTTCTCAAATTGTCCATTTTTTCGTGTACAATCTGGGCGTCAATTAGAGAGACATTACTGTAGATCCCACGAATAAGTCGCTACAAATAACTCGATTTCGCGAGCACCGCCGATTCGCGATTTCTCGAGATCGACGTGTAACAGCTCGGTCTATCGAGCGTGTTCGCACGAAGATGGCCGAGCATGGATTTATGTTTCACGTGTCCGACGGACACCAAGAGTTCGTCCACGGATGCGAACGGTCGCCGCGGCGCGTCGAGCCGCGCCGATAGGATTCCGTCACTTTGGTGGTTATCGAAAGCGATGGATTGTCAGTTGGAAAATCAAACGATACGTCGCCGATAAGCCGACATATTTTAGATAAGTGAAACGCGCAATTAAAATGCTTTCTGGATGAGCCCCGTTCGATTAAGCAACGATCGTTCTCTCGATCTGCCCGTCTCGCTCCCACGCTCTCGTCCCTCTGTTCTACTTTCGTCGCGGCACCGCACCGCCTCGTTTTATCGTCCCGTCCTCTCTCTGGCTCTCTTCCTCTTCTCTCCCGTTCCCTTAAAACTTAAACGCTGAGACGCTTTAACGACGTTCCGATCGATCAATCGGTGCAGCGCCTCTATTTTCCCGATCGCCGCGATCGAAACGATCGAGTTTCTTTCTCGTCGTCGGGCCTCCCGCGGATTCACATTTCGAAGCGTTGCAGAAAAATTTCAGGTGGACTTTTGCCTTTTTTCGGTGCACGTAGTCTGACCGAGCTACAGTTACAACGATGAAATCTTATAATCCTCGATGAAATCTTGCAATCTTATCCATCAGAGATCTTTGTTATAATAAAGCTACCACCTGCTCGTGAATAATAAATGAAATGAAATTGGTAGCTACTTTTCGACATCGAATCGACATCAAGTTATCGCAAAAGTTGCTCTGCTTTTCATTCCATTGTTTCCTGACAGCGCTCCCTGATTTGTCAAACTCAAGTTACCAACGTTGAACATGATTTTCATGCTACATTTCAAATAACGAAGAAATGCCCCAAACGATTGTCGATACAAAATTGTTCTTGCAATTTGTTGATTCAACTTGCTCTACAAGTGTATAATAAACGACAGTTGATATTTATCTCCAAAGATATGATTTTTATTTAGTTTTTATTCATAGAGGTTATCACATCGAAAAATGGATTCGATTGTATTTCGCTTTCTGAAGCGAACGATAATTCCCTATAAACGGGAAACATAGAAGCGCGTTTTCTCGCGATGAACTTAGCGGTTTCTTCAGAAATTCGTGCGAATCGACTCGCGAATCAAATAGATCATTCTCTGCCGTTGATCGCAATGATAACGCGACGAGGTATCTCCAGCGAAGGTTCCGCGGATTTCGCTACATTTTCTAGCGACATGTGCTCAAATATTATTTTTATACATACCGAACACGCGTACAGATAACGCAATCAGTGTCCACCTCTTCCACCGCTATCACCGCGGACAATCGCGCGTTCGCGACGAATTGTTCTCTTCGGTTTTCAGTTTTCAGTTTTCAGCCATTTTTTCGACGAATTTCCACGATTAAACCGCAGAGAATCGAAGACTTTTCCGAAGCAGAAAATCGTGCGTGATCGGACCGGCGATCAGCCGGTATGTAGGTGACGCGTGTTATGTTCACGGAATTCTTGAGAAATTTCCATCCGGGTGGCGAGTACGTATTCCGTGAAAATGACGCGACCAAATCGAAGAAGAATCTCTGCCTACGCCACACCGAACACGTCAATATTTCGAATGTCGCTGGCTCGCCGGCTCGTCGGCTCGTGTGCTAATATGAATAACAAGTGAACACAAGAAAGATTTTAGTGGGCTCAAATCCGGTTGTACCGATCGATAATGCACTTCGATCAACTATCGGCGCGCGTCATCGCTTTGAACCTTGCCTGCTGACGTTTTCGCAACTTTTCTGCCTAAGTGCATCATCCTTCCGCGTGCTAATTCGAAAAGGAAAATCTGTATCGGAATAGTCAGAATAATCAGTGAAGTCTGCGCTTATTTTCCGTGCAGCTTCTGTACAGCGTTTTCTCCAAGCGATATTCGGATATCCAGATTTCGAACGGGTTACAAGTTTCGCTAATATTTCGGTGTTCATTTTCTATGTTTCTTTATAATTTCGCATAGCTCGAATAATCGCACTTGTAGCAACCAGTCAGAGTCGCGACGAAGATTTCACGCATAATCTACCGCATACGAATGTAATTTATATGTAAATCGAAGCAACATTTGATTCTTCTGTTATCAAAGTTTAGATATAAATGGAGACATACGAAAAAAGAAAATACAAAAATTGTCTCTTTCAATCACGGAAGCGATTAGAAATTTCTTGTCCTTAATCGACGTTCAATGAAATCGACCGTTCGCTGTTGTTTTTTACAATTGTTAGGCGAAAAGGGGATGGTTTAGAGAAGCAGGGTGCTCGCCAAACGCGTCCCCACCGTCCCGAAGCAATCTTTGGGCCGGAAATTGCCGAGAAAATTCTGCGAAATATTTGTAGGTCCGGGTCGAAGCAGAGAGCAGCTGCTGTATTTTTCAAACGGTAGAACGATGCGACCGATCGTTGTTTCGTTAGCGTTCACGTTTCTCAAACACACGATCGACTAAAAAATACGCGATTCCGTTTTGTTCCGCGTTGGTGCTTCTCCGCCGAGTTTCAGCACACATGGAACGTAGACGTCGGAACGTTAGGCAGTATCGGTACAAGTACGAGGGCAATCCAATCAGGAAAGCAAGGTCGTAGTAACGATATTATCCGCCTCGTGTCCCGGATTGATATCAAATACTGTGACGGCAAAGGCTTCGTGAAACGACTCCGTGCGGCCGAGCATGCAACGCTTCGAATTTTCCCTCGAATCCTCCGAATCAGCGGAATCCTAGCACCGTATAATATTTCGATCTTCGTGATTTTCCACCGATACCCATGAACCGCGGTTAGCGTACTAATCGAGCCGTTCGCACAATACTTGTGCGCTCCGAGGGACATTTCGAGTGCGATTAATCTTCCGCGATTCGAGTTTCGTAGATGGCTAGAAAAGATTTACATATCGCGAAATCGGCGAGTATCCGCGCGTTGATTAACAACGTAATCGTAATTTCAAAATAAGATTAAATTTACAACTGATACGAAGTAGAGAGGATAATAACCGTCTTGATTACGGAAGAACAAATACCTTGGCCGTATCGCGGCTAAAAAGGAGTCCGCGACCCATTTGTGAAACCTGCGAACGCGTTAATTAAAGCGAAAAGAGCAGAAATGGGTGAGAGATCTAGCTCGAGGACTTCTCCAACTAGTTCTCACGGTTGAAAGCTCATCTGTTCCAAGAGAGAGAGAGAGAGAGAGAGAGAGAGAGAGAGAGAGCACAGAAAATATAAAGGCCTATAAAAATAGCAGTTGCATGAGAATCGGAAGGAAGAATCGCGCAGCACGAGTTTGCAGCAGCAATTGAAACCACTTCACACCTGGATGACTGAGCAGTTCGAAACGTGTCGCTCGTAACATCGAATACTTGGAATTCTGGGAACACCGAAAAAGAAAAGAATCTGTTATCGTGCAATAGGCGCTTCTACTCGTTTAACGTCCCCTGGGCCGCGCAGATAAGGCTAGAGGCGTTCTCGTACACCTGCCATAGTCGGAGAAGTACTAATGCCCGCGAACGAGAACCTTTACTCAGCACATTATCGAGTCAAGTAATTGACCAAATTACTGATAACAAATTGCCGGACGATTTCTGGGAAAATTACTTCTGTGCTGTCGCGTCTTCGCCTTCGCCTTCGCCTTCGCCTCCAGCTTTCGTCTTCGCCTTCGTCCTCGTTCACGTCCACGTCTTCGTCTTTGCCTGACAGTGTCGGGAGAGTCGGTAGTAACAGTGAGTGCTCTCTACTCCGAATCGAAGGTTGAAACGACGATAAAGGTAATGGATCTTCTATTAGACCACCAAATATGTCGGAGAGTCTCGCCACTCAGCGCCCTCAGCCTTCTCGGACTCTAATCGGAAAATTAAGGGACACTACCTCACGATATTTACGGTTAAGTGACACCTAAGTGAATTAGAGGCTTATTAAATCGGGAGGATACAGATTTCGAAAGAATATTTATGGATCTAAGTGAACGCCCCGCGATTTCTCTCCGCGACGTTGTTAGGTCACCACGCTCGGCTGACCGAAATACTGATCTTTCTTCTTCTTCCTCGCTTGTTTACGCTCCTAACTGCCACGATAACGATCTCAACAATTCGATATCAAAGCGTTTCATTATTATCGATTGTGTTTTCAACGTTTTCACGTTTTACCGACCTTAATCGAATTAGGAAGATTATAACAGGCACGTCGCTGTGAAGTACAGTAATGTCTCTCTAATTGATGCTCAGATTGCCCATAAAAGTGGACAATTTGGGAAGAGGAGATACGATTGTTCGAGGCTCGCAGTTCATTTTTATAGTTTCAAGTTGTCAAGAACTGTAAGAACGAGCTGCGAGGCTCGAATAATCGTGTCTTCTGTTCCCAAATTGTACGTTGAGTGACAATTGGAGAGAATTTACTGTACCTTGAATTTGTCTAAAGCCGATGTTCCAGTGAAGTATTTTTCGCAAATTTTATAATTTATTATTAATATTTTTTTCTCGGATCCGCTTCATTCTTTCGACAGCCTAACAATAGGAAATTCCGATAGATTTAACCCTTTGCACTCGAAGCTATTTTAATTATATTTTTAACATATTTTCTGATCTACAGTGTTTTTAAAATTATCCGAATTACAGAAATTTACCAAATTTTATAGATATTCATGCAGTAAATTCTCCCTAATTGACGCTCAGATTATACACAAAAGCGGACAATTTGGGAACAGGAGATACAGTAATGTCTCCTTAAATGACGCTCAGATTGTGCACAAAAATAGATAATTTTGGAAGAGGAGATACGATTATTCCAGCCTTGCGGCTCGCTTTTATAATTCTTAACAATTCGTAACTATAAAATAAAATACAAACCGCAAGGCTCGAATAATCGTATCTCCTCTTCCCAAATTTTCCATTTTTGTGGATAATCTGGGCGTCAATTAGAGAGACATTACTGTATCCCAAAATTATGGTACTTCCGAGAAGTGAAGGATTCCCGAGGTTAAATTCTCCCAAATTGACGCTCAGATTGTACACAAAACCGGACAATTTGGGAACAGGAGATACATTAATATCTCGTTAAATGACGTTCAGATTGTGCACAAAAATAGATAATTTGGGATTATTCGAGCCTTGCGGCTCGTTTTTATAATTGTTAACAATTCGTAACTGTAAAATAAAATACAAACCGCGAGGCTCGAATAATCGTATCTCCTATTCCCAAATTATCCATTTCTGTGCACAATCTGAGCGTCAGTTAGGGTGACATTACTGCATAACGATTCGAGTGTGATACTTTGTCGCATTATGCTCGTTCTTCTGTGTCACATTGTTCTTGCATCGCTGTTTCTTTTCTTCCATCCGAACTTGTTGTCGCCAACGTAGCCGCGTATAAAGTTCGTTGTTTCGTTAATCTCTACTTTCGACGCGTCAATAAAGCGTCGCCGTTAATTATTAAATTACCGTTATTGGTACGAAAAAGTGTAAGAACGGGGGTACGCTGTTACACCGTTGGTAGGAGAAAAAAAAATTGTTTACTTTGCATCCTGAGTACGCGCTGCTCTCAAGGAGTCTATAAATAATGAACGGAACGTAGTGCGTGACACAAGGTGGAGTATAATTATGAACATTATGTAACAGTGCAAATAACGGAAGAAAAAGTAAATGTCACACACAACGTTGTACACATGTGTCTATGGTGAAAATGCGAGAGCCGACGAACGGATTCCGGTCGTTAACTCGCGGATCGATTGACAAATCGGTACGAAAGTAAACCGGTGCGCGGACATAAATTCGCGAAAATTATAGAAGTAGACTGCCCAAGGTAATGATCCTGTCCCGCGCATTGTTTATTTTCACGATACCGTTACATTATTTTGCATACTAGAAGGAAATACGAGGTTAAATTCGATTTCTAATGAATTATATTGTGAATATAACCGTGCCGTAAAATAAGCGGCTAATCGTCGTTTAAATATTAATCAAATCACACCATTTTCCATTTCCAAATCTTCAAAGCTGAGCCGAGCGCGTAGCTCTGCTCAAAAAGCAAAGAAAAACGTGGTAATGACTGGGTGCTAGGTCAAGGCTGGAGAAACTTTCTGCGAGTTCAATTTCGCTGCGAAACTGCTGCAGCTCTTGACCTATCCGTGTCGGAGAGACATGCGATGTTCCAAATTTTCTGCGATCATTTCTAAGCAAACAATAAGAGCGGAATGAAGACGCAATCGATCGGTAGCAAATTAATGCGCGATATTGAATTAATATATACAGGCAAATCGAACAACTTCATCGCCGAAAACATTAGCAAATCGATTGAAATTAAGAAAAAGCTAATATTTCGTTGTCTATAAAACATTGTTAGACTTTTTTTGTCTTAAAGATATTGGATAAATAAATTAATAAATAATAAATAATTTAATCGTCAACATACAGTACACGGTGGAAAATCTGAAACAGCAATTCCGAGGAAAGATTTTTTTCGTGAAAGATCTCAGAAAAATATGTGACACGTGTCTTTCTTATATCGGGCATCGTCCATATTGCTAGGATAAAAAATAAACGTGCTTCCATAAGTTTTTACCATTTTACCGTGGACGATGTTCTATGAAGAAAAAAAAATAAATACGTGTCAAACGTTTCTCGAGAGGAAGAAAAAGTAAGTTTTTCGGTGATCCAAAAGGATCTCCGTGAAAAAAGAAAAGACAAGAAAACAGAGAATGTTTGACTTGTACGAGGTAAGGAGCACTCGAATGTAGGCGAGAAATTGACTGTTCACGGTGGTCGATTTATTCGTGTTGGTGGCAGAGTTGGGCCCGGAGTCTGGAGTCAGATTGAGTTTTGACCTCGAGGCGAACGTGTCTCGGAGGTGCTCGAGCCGCGAGCCGCGAGCCGTCGACGCGACGCGTGCTTGCGGCTGCTTTGCTACTGGTGTTCCCAGGTAGCGGTGGCGTAGATGTATGTACTTATGTACATGTAGAAAGTAATGTGCTGCCTCGAAGGATATTTACATCCGGTGTGCGTTACGGGTCATAAGTTGAATCGGTGTAAGATGACAACCGATCCGGCAGAATTTCACTCGCGGCTATCCGCGCGCGGCTTCAAGGCTGGTGTTCCCGTGCACTCTACGAAACAACCGTGTCTTTCCGCTAATCTGCTTACCCCGTTCGCCGATTATTTTCGGCCCGAGCTTAAGCTGTCCGGCTCGGGTTACCGTGTCATTTCCTTATCAATTATTTCATCAGACTGTAGAGTCGATTTTTTTCCTCTGCCGACGAAGACTCGTATTCGTATTCGTATCGGAAGTTCCCTTCGACTCGATCGAATTTAGATACAATAAATTTAGACGGACTTTATTTTAGATATACTAAATTTGAAATAAAAATAGACAATTTGGGAAGAGGAGGTACGATCGATCTTATAATCTACATCGATAATCTAGCCTTGCGGCTCGTTCTTATAGTTGTTAACGATCGGAAACTATAAAATCGAGCCGCAAGACTCGAATAATCGTATCTCTCTTCCCATATCGTCCATATTTGATTCCAAGCTGAGCATCAATTAGGGAGAATTTACAGTAATTTAATGGCTTTGCACGTAACCTTGTTGAACATCCATGTCAGAGATACGATGCAATTTTCGTTCCGTTTCCGTTCGACTGCTTGCAATCGATGCAGAGAACGATTTTTAAAGATACAGGACATAATCTAAATACAGGAAATAATCTAACTCGTGCAATTAGTTCATTATGTAGAGAAATAAATGATTTTCGACGTCCTGTCGCTCGAAATGCGATAGACGGATATGTGGATCGTTCCGTTCGACTGCTTGCAATCGATGCAGAGAACGATTTTTAAAGATACAGGACATAATCTAAATACAGGAAATAATCTAAATCGTGCAATTAGTCCATTATGTAGAGAAATAAATGATTTTCGACGTCCTGTCGCTCGAAATGCGATAGTCGGATAGTGGATCGTTCCGTTCGACTGCTTGCAATCGATGCAGAGAACGATTTTTAAAGATACAGGACATAATCTAAATACAGGAAATAATCTAAATCGTCCAATTAGTCCATTATGTAGAGAAATAAATGATTTTCGACGTCCTGTCGCTCGAAATGCGATAGTCGGATATGTGGATCGTTACATCGTCGGATAGACAGAATGAACGGTGCAATTCGCTTAGCCGGTAACTTAGCCGGCCCGAAGCACATTATCGAAAGAGAAAATAATTCTTGGAGAACGGGTGATCCGCGGACAATACAGTACCACGGGTGTCATAGAGCCATAGAACCGTAGAGCGATAGAGCCATCAAGGCAATCGATCCGCCGTTGGGAATCGGCCGCGCCGGGCATCCACAAAGGATGCCCCCGAGCGAAGTAGCCAACCCTCTCGAGGGGAAACCTTAGAATGTGGTTTCCGGGGAACGACAGCGTCCAGTGTCTACGTTGATGGACTCGAATGCCGGCGCGCCGCCTCGCCTCGCCTCGCGTCGCGTCGCGTCGCGGCGCTTCGGCACGCTCCGTACTCCGGAAACGCGGACGAGCCATTCGTCGAACGACACGTGTGCGATTAGCCCGTCCATTACGGTTATCTCTTTTCATTTCTTTCGGTTTTTTTCACTATTAGCCGGAGAGTCGACAGAGGCGAGCCAAGACGCGAGCCATTTCTGACGGTCGTTAACCGAACGCCGAGGCCGCATCGAGATCGGGCTATTGCACTTTTAATGTTGCATCCCTGGGAAATATCCAAGATTTCGCCGCAAAAGAAACCCCGGCCATATGGAGGAGTCCCCATCGGCGCTATAAAAGGACACGCGAGAGCGAGAACACGGCCGCTTTGGTTCGCGCTCGCGCCCGCACTCGGACTCGCGCGGGCCACGGGCCGCGCGCGATCGGCGAGTAGCGCGAGTAGCGAGCCGCGCGTGCTTGCCACCCTCGCGAAATAATAATAATGGAGATGGTTCGTTCGCCTCCTCTGCCCACGCGCCGCGTGGCAGGACTCATTGTTCTCCGACAGACGGCGGGCTAATACGTAAAGCTCTTCGTGCGATCGATCGTAAGGCAGACTTTCTTCCTTTTTTTTTTTTATTCGGACGTGTCACGCGGGACGACTGGTTTTTGCACACCTGCGAAAAACGCCCGTCCGAGCGTCGATGCCGCTCTTTTCGGCGCTGTTTGCGGCACTGCTTCGCGAGATCAATGTTTTCGTTCGATCGAGCGCCGTTTCGGACGATTTCGCCGATCGTGGCTCTGCGAATCACTGATACAGGATCAACGAAATCGATGTCGCTTTCGAAGCGTTATTTCGAGAATTTTTACCCGTTGAATTGCGACTTTGAACGTCGGAGTTGCACGATTTACTGAAATGTTCGTTCGAACATCGAGAGTAGAACGATTTCGGTCTCATTGTAAGAACAATTGCAATTCGTTTATAATTCTTGATTCATTGTTGATTCGTTCCTGTTTATTCGTTGTTTGTTTATTCATGCGAACCGAGCATACTGTTTTCTATTTCTGCCGTCAATCTAGAGAAATTGCGATAGACCGTTTCACTGTTTACAATCGGATCAAAGAGAACGATAACAAAGCCTTTATATCTATCGTTACTCTTATCGTGCATTTTTTCTCCGACGATTCTATTGTCCGAAAGAAGTACTTGTACATTCGTAAAGTTTCTTATTGCCTTTCTTGTTCCCGACGTAAGGACGTAACGTTCCATTTTTTATTAATCTCTAACATTGTATCTTTCATTTCTATCTTTATCTTTATCTTATCATTCGCATCATTGAAATGTCTAATAAAGGAAAGTTTAATGCCCCTGTTGCGTAAACTGTCGCACTTGTTCAAGAACATTTATTTACAATAGCTTGTCCTTCGTATCCACGTTTCGAATATCTGAAAAGAAGAGACAGACTTCGGTCGAATTAAATGTCGCTGATAAAAAAAAAAGCTTCAGTTTTTGGAAACACATTTTCGGCTAGATGGAACGATGATAAACGTTTTATTTCCGAAGCGATTCCGCGTTATCGTTCGTTTCGAAATAGCTTTTGGTTTCGTGGAGCACCGTCGCGATAATTTCGGGATCGATTCGATCGATGCCGAGCCGTGTGAATTCACTTTTATTCGCAGAATAAACGTAAATCCGTGTCCCCAAGTAAACTATCGACGGGTTCTACGAGGTTCCTTAAAAAACAATCATCCGACATTTACACGGTTTTACCGACTTCGAGTGTACGAAGCTCCTCGAAAAAACAGACGAAACGAACGAAATATCCATCTATTGCATAAAAGTTCGATTTTCGGAGGTCATCGAGCCGGACAATCGAGACGATCTTTTGTTAACGCCAAGACAAGATGATCATTTTTCCTGTTTTGACTTGGCATGGCCGACTCGCGAATTAACATGCAAACAACGGGCATATAATGTGTGTGTATGTTCACGTGCGTATGTGAGCACAAATGGGCAAATATCAAGGCAGTGGAAAGTTTTGCGTTAACAAATAGAGAAAACGTGTCAAATATCTAACTAGAGTTTCTCGCGGGAATATTAGAACACCGTCGCGCCCCGAATTTGTTCCACCGTTTGTTCCATGCGATAAGAACAAGCGTAGCAAGAATTATTACTACTTAATTATTTTAGTTATATTATTATATTATATTAATAAATAATATTATATATTATTTATTATACAACAGTATAATAAATAATGTTGTATAATATATTCTATATTATTTAATTTTTAAAATAATATAGAATATATTATAATATATAATAATATATATAATAATATATAATAATATAGAAATATTATATATTATTTATTATATTATTTAATTATTACTATTGCTATTCTTTTTGCTTGTTCGACAAAGCGAACGATGCTTCCCCGATCGATGTCGCATCGTCCGGGTGTTCGGCGTGAGTTTCTCGACACCGGTATGATATCTGTAAAGAATAAGAATGAAAGGTAGCGAGACCCGATGAAATCATACCGTTCATCACTGTTCCGATTAATGTAAAGAAGGGAAGGAGCACTGGGACGGTATTCGCGCGTGCAAAACACGCGAACGGAGGGATCGAGGAACGGCAAATAATTGGCAGGCACAGTGGTTCAATTAAAAAGTTAATCAGCCCGTTCCACGGATGAGGCGATCCTCTCGGAGGAATACTGCTGGAAAGAGGAGTCTCGGAAGAGTGGAAAAGGAAGGGAGACGGCGAGCCGAGCCGAGCCGAGTCGAGGCACGGCGCGTCACGGCGCGTCACGGCACCGCTTTCGTTCGTAGGTATTATTCTTGACGCATGATTTTCGATCCTGTGTCCGTTTACAATTATTATTCCGTTCGAGAGGCTAATTGTTAGTCGCACACAAGTATCTGGCGATTGCTTCTCCAAAGAAACAACGCCTACTAGTAGTTCGATTTAACCGATTCGTCGTTGTTTTTTAAAGAAATATACATATTTAGAATAGAATAATAGAAGAACAAGATAACAATACAGATATGTGTTCGAAAATAGAAAGACGAAGTGTCCTGCAGCGATCAATTAGGACGACAAACGGACGCCAACTGAGAAATTCTTTCTCAACACAACGGGTTTAACACATCACTCAATAAGTCTCCGGTCTAACTAAGAAAAACAAATTTTGTTTAGAAATTCGACTTTACTCGTCAACATACTCTTCTTCAAGAGCGATACATTCGTTCCAACGCTCCTCTAACTTTTCGATGCCTTTTTTGTAGAACGATTTGTCTTTGTTCTCAAAATAGGCCTCCGTTTCGGCAATCGCTTCGGCATTTGAGCCAAATTTCTTTCCCTGGAGCATCTTTTTAACCCTAGAAAGATAACCATATGACAACGTACGTAAAAGATAACCATACGCTTCAGTGGCGCATGCTTTTCTAAGGCGTCAATTTTATACTAACAATGGATATTTATTTAAGTTAATCTAGTCATTTTAAAGGTTTGGCATTATTGTAAAAATAAAATGCATTTATATTATATTTTTTTATATTTTAAGTAATTTTAAACTTAAATCACTAGACCTCTATGAAAAATTAACAAAAATCAACAGTCTTCGCAGGCGCCTCTGCGACGTAGGTTATCTTTCTCGGGTTAATGTCTGCGAAAAGCCAGTAGTCGCTGGGGGCTAGATCTGGAGAGTACGGTGCGTGGGGAAGCAATTCGAAGCGTAATTCGTTCAATATAAACATCGCTTAACCGCGCTCCGAATCGTCGACACGTTGTTGTTTTTGATCCGGTGTAAACAAACACGGCACCCACTTCGAAAGCAATTTACACATGCTCAAATTTTTGTGTAAAATTGTAAACACGCTACCTTCTGATATCTCTAGGGTGTCAGCTATCTCACGCAATTTCACTATTCGGTCTTTAAAAACTATTTTGTGGACTTTTTTACGTTTTTCGGAACAACTGCCGATTTTGGGCGACCAGAGCGTTCAGCGTCATCGGTGTTTGTACGACCGCGTTTAATTTTAGCATACCAGTCGATAATAGTTGATTTCCCTGGCGCAGAATCTTCGTAACGCTTATTAACACGCGCGCGTTCCGTGCCGAGCTTTTTTTACTCGAATCTTCACACTTTGATATTTTACTAAAACTTGATGCATTACGTGCAATTATTAATTCTCGTACACATAACAACGTAACAAAAACTTATCAACGCCCATTCTTGCGGTGGAAATTGATTCTTCGGTTCTAAATTTCTTGTAAACAATTTGTTCAGTTCACTAAGTAAACATGCAAGCGTGTACTATCGATGGTACACGTGGCACGGAACGTGTTAAGCCACTGTTTGGCTTCAACGGTATTTTTCCCCATCAAAAAACAATGTTTAATCGATAACGAAATTCTTTACGAACCACTGTTTTGAAAATGACAAAACTGGGGTCACTAAAACCACTGTAACCTGTAAACAAATCATCAAAATGTCATGAAATTTTCACATGTATCGTTTGAAGAATGCTACTATCCAGAAATCATATAGGTTTGTCAACAGTGTTGCCATATGCATACGTGTCAGACCGGAGACTTATTGAGTAACGTGTTATTCGGACAATAAACGATGCAAATCATTGATTTATATACGAGAATCGCGATACCGATTGAAAATACGAATGAAACAAGTAAATAGGTACTATCCAGAATTCGGTGTGAAAATAGGAAAACAATATACGGTTTATAGGAAACTGTGGGCGAACACCGTTGAGAACGCGGCCGCAAAAATGAATCTAAAGTATCGAACAGTGTTCGGACGCGATTCCGAAAAAATTGGCCTGATTGTCTGCGACCCGACTAGAGGGGGTAAGCCTTTAACGAACGTCTAATTATCGAAATTCGTCGAGAATCGGCAACGAGCGTTACAGATTCGCTCTGACCGGTGATATCTCAATTAAGGATAAATGAAAGGCGGCTATAAAGGTAGATTTACAGCCCGATATAAACGCTGTGGGGTCAGCTATGAATCGTTTATTGGTGTAGAACGAAAAAAAGACCGCTCGATAACCTAGGTTAAAAAGCGGCGATGAGCCGACGCGCGTCGCGTCGTTCCATTTCGGTCTGGAGAATAACGAGCTAGACCACTCGTAAAAAGTTTGGTCGGTGAATATTCGTCTGTGGCCCGTCCTTCGAGACAGTGGTAAAATCCTCTGGGTGCCTAGAGACAGCAGTTTCCCTCGGAGAACGGTGTAAATCTTTCGTTCTCTGGACGATATTGTTAATGATCGTGTAAATCACCGTGAACGGCCGCGTAACACGAACCAGGGAGACGCGGCCGATGAATCGACTACCACCGTTGTTGCATGCGGCGCCGTGCCATGCCATCTTTCTATAAGGGTGGAACCGAACGAAACAGAACAGACAGGACAGGACATGAAAGTCGGCCCCCATAGGCCCCCGTTTTCTTGTTCTTGTTGTACTATGCCGGACGTTACCGTGATCCGGGATCCCGCTAACGAGTGTCTTCTGCAGAAACTGACCCGACGGCAGTTCATTTTTTACGCCGTCGACGTTTAATGGAATGCCAACGGTGATGACAACCGTGTCGAAGATGAAACAAGAAGAAACCGGCCAAGATTGCCCCGGTTAACTTAGTAATACTCGAACCCGCAGGACCGGCGCTCTGTCTGTCGTCTTTCTGCGCCTTTGTGCACACCGATTTTCCTATTTTTATGTTCCAATGAATTAAGAATACGGTAATGTCTCTCTAATTGACGCTCAAATCGTCCACAAGAATGGATAATTTAGGAAAAGGGGATACGATCATTCGAGCCCTGCAGTTCGTTTTTATAGTTACGAATTGAGCCGTTTATTTTGAAAGTGGCACAAGTCACTTGGTTTTTAAGACGATATATTTAAGGGTTTGCGTTTTAACACGTTTCAAAATATGGACGCTAACTTCCGAGAAGATTTACTTGTATTTGTTATCTCAGGATACTGATATTTTTCTCAGTATAAATAATTTCGTATAAACATTAAAAAATCACCACTTTTCATTATGGTAAAGTGACTTATGCCACTTTCAAAATAAACGGCTCAATTGTCAAGAACTACAGAAACTCGAGCAGCGAGGCTCGAATAATCGTATCTCCTCTTCTCAAATTGTCCATTTTTGTGCAGAATCTTAGCGTCAGTTCGGGAGACATTACTGTACGTTGATTAAGAAAGCCGAACTCTACATTGATCGAAACGAACAATTTCGTTACATTGTTACTATTAGCTTATGGTAATATTGCATAGAATGAAAATGATTCTAATAACAAGTGATCTAAGTTTGTTTTTTTCTACTTATTATGAACTTTCAAATCTCAGGTGAGATTCATTCGCTGTGCAGTAAAATGATCGTACTTAATGCTAGATTTGCGGAGCACAGAAAACAACTGTTTTATATTAGTTTATAAAAGTAACGATAGGACATTTATCCTGATTTTTAACAAGCGTTATTGTAACATTTGCCGTAAATTGAATAAATAACTCATAAATGTATCTTCACGATATGAATAATCGTAAATTAAAAAATTTCGTCATTCTCACGGGTTCCGTAAATCTAGCGTTAATCGTATAACTTAAATAATAATTCATGGACTATTTATACATTCTCATTACATGTTTTTAAGAATAACATATTGAGTTCGACAAGCAAAACCGACGCGGTGGTTGATAGAAATAGTTTCAAGTGACTAAGTTGCTAATATAGTTTGGATCTTTGAGATTCGTAAAGAGGACATTGCCAGACAATGTTGCATGAACATCTCTGATTATTCAATAAACCAACTCGAAACAGGGAGGAAACGAGAGAATACTGATTAGCTCAGAGTTATTTAAGTGAGCAGTATTTTCGAACATTTATATTTATATCTACCAGCGAATTTTAACATTTCTGCCGTTCGGATAATTGCAGAGTCATGCTGCCCCGGATTTAATGTTCTATAGATTACCATAACAAGCCCGCTAACATAAACCCTAAGACTTAAGAGTATGAAATAACGTATGGAGATATCAGATCTGTGTTTACCGAAGCTCTTATCTGGAATTTCATTGGATTCTTATCTCGAAGTTTAACGGGTATCATATTATCTTTCCTTTAATAATCTCCTATGCTCCAATAAAAATACCAAGAAAAACATTTCAGGCGTACACTTTTCGGAAATTCCTACTATAAGATTTACTAACTTGTTCACTTACTTCGGTCGAATATAATTTTCTTCAATTTTCCAGAATAGAAAGAAACGAAAGCTATCGGTTCATAAGGAAATTGACAACATTAGGGTGTCCCATAAGTTCTTTCCGCGCCGCGCTATGAATGATTCTAACTGGCTTTTAGAGTACGTTTCGTTGGTGGCAAAGTTCGTTATAAAAATTTTTCTGCGCCGTTCGCCAGAATTGGCGAACCGACGCGGCGTCGTTTTTCATCGCGACAACGCAAAACCGCATGTTGCGTTGGCCGTAAGACAAAACTTATTGCTTAAAAAAAATTTTAGTTTAATTGGGACGTTCTACCTCATCCTCCGTACTCCTCAGACATTGTTCCATCCGATTATTACTTGTTCTTCTCGTTAAAAAATTCTCTCCGTGAAAAACGATTTAAATTCGTGAACGAAATAGAAACGCACCTTGATCAATATTTTGCAAATAAGCCTCGAAGACAGCATAATAAGGCCTCCTAAAAGATGGAAGAAGATTATAGAGCAGAACGCGGTTCATATATAACTCAATAAATCAATCTTAACCTTTGCACTCGAAGCCATTTTAACCGTAAATCCAAACCAATTTTTCTGACCTATAGTATTTCCATTTTACACGACAAAGTGCTTTTCATGCACATGAAATCGCGTCTTTCGACGACTCGTGCAACAGTTACACTTTAAACAATTTTTCAAATCTAAACATTGTTAATATAAAAATTATCTTAGAACGTGATACAACAATTTTACTGGTGCCTCAGAGTCACCACTCGAGTGCATCGAGTTAAACAACAAAATATCGTGTAATCATTTCGCATCAGAAAAAAGGAAAGAACTTATGGGACACCGTAATATTATGCAGTATTACGTAGTATAAACTATCTTGACGATCGTAGGTTGAGGGATACTGTGATCGCTCGATAACCGTGTGCATTTTGGTTGCTCACACAAAGCTGGACCTTTCACATGTTCGAAACCGGGCGGGGAGAACACCTTGATCGTTCTTTTACACCCTTGTATGCCATATCCCCGTCGGCGTGCTTTTTATAGGTCACTCTTTAATATCGAATAATTCAGAATAGTAGAAAGAGCAAAGAATTTGCAAAATCTGAATAGACGATTACGCTACTAAAAATATTAGCAGCAAAACATAGATTCCGTTTCTCGTAATTGAGAGGAATTGTCTCGCGGACAATTTTCGGGAGGAAACCACGATTTTTTGGATATCGATATTCCATTAAATACCCACCCACTGAACGTTCCGCATCTGATATTCCGATTCGACATTTTCCCGAAGCCCTTTTCCATCGGATAGCAAGAGAGACCTTCGGGGTGTAACAATTCTCCATAACGGAGAGTCCTGTTTACAAATTGAACTTACCGAGTCGATCGTGCCCATTCCTTCGTAACGGCAGTCATCGACTTTAGTTTAGAGTATTGCCCCTACTGACTTCCATCTCTCGCCACCCCTCCCCCCAAACCCACCCCTGCCGAGGGTGGTAACCCTGAGTCCAGCGGACACTTGCAGTTCCTGCAAGTTTTCGGGCGCCACCGCCGCCACCGGGAAAACTTTATCCCGCTGACTTGTCGCGAGTTACCCGCGTCTTGTTTTGTCCGCGTTTCCATCCCCCTGGCTCTCGCCCCGCGCCGCACCGCACCGCGCCGCGCCGCGCCGCCTCGAACGGCCATCGAACCCAGAATCCCGTCACGTAACTTGCTAGAGAACGCCGCCGCGACCGGGTAGAAATTCGAATTGCTCGGTCGCTGTTGTTGCTACGGGTTACGAGGAAAATGCAAAACGAAAAATCGGACCCGACAGAGAGTTTTCGCCCGGATAGTTTTAACCGTGCATGAAAATGCGCATTTCACAAAGTATCTCGGCCGCGAAGAAACCTCGGCCGCCGCCGTCCCGGTCGGAGTCCTCCCTTTCGATTCTTTCCGTGTTCGAGCGGGGACCGAAATTTACGATACGCTTCGTACAACTTTTCAACGCCGGCGAAAAATCCTTCCGAACGATCTCACCGCGGAAACGACGCGCTCGGGAATCGTTTGCTAGAGTTCTGCGAGACTGACGGATCGAAAACGGGCTTCTCGTGCTTCAGATCTCCTGGACTTCGCGAAAAACATTCGTTCCACGGCCCCGAAATTCTACTCGCCGACGAAGTAAACCCGTCGGTGATTTCGATGTTTTAAAAACTCTCGGATAGTGGAATCGTTAATTTTGCGACGCAATACCGTGCAGTGCTTTTTCGTTGTCGACCAGGGAACGAAGTCGCAGAAATTTCGCCGGGGACGACGCAACGTTTCGAATCGGCCGTGGAAATAGGGCAAACCGGCGAGAAACGCTGATGATCCGCGATGCTGACACGCGCTGATTGGAAACGCGATACAGATGCGATAATATCGTAATACGTTTAGCTACGTTATCTTATTCTTTCCGTGGCAAACGCAAGCGTTGCGTTGCGTTGCGTCGCGTCGCGTTGGTCGACTGCGCTGAGCTCCGAGTGCTGTAGTCGCGCCACGTGATCGCAATGTTGCGTTTACAACGGGGCTCTCGTTGAGACGGGTCAGTGATCGGGAAGCTAAATATTTAAAGCGAGATCAATGTTGGAATTCGACGCTATCAGTGTTGTCGAGAACCGATCGCGGCCGCTATGCTAGCGCTGGCGCTGCAGCGAGCGCCGTCTCACTGCCTGAGGGACGATTGACCTGTCTTCATTTATCTTCGCTGTTCGTCAGTCGTTCCAAAGGCTCCCAATAGTAATCCGCGATTTTAATCATCGTCGGCTCTGCGACGACAGTTCTGCTTTTGAAAAGGGAAAGAAGTCGTCGAAAAGAAGCTTCCAGAATTCGATTCTTCGAACACGAAATAATTTTAGAAAATGTCATCCCTTTGCACTCGAAGCCATTTCAACTGTAAATCTAAATTAATTTTTTTGACTTATGGTATTTCCATTTTACATGACAAAGTGCATTTTATGCGTATGAAATTTAGTCTTGTGACTCATACAACAGTTAGGCTCTTAATAATTTTTTTTATATCTAGACTTTGATAATATAAAATTTATCTTGGAACGTGATGTAACGATTTTAGTGGCTCCTCAGAGTCACCACTCGAATGCAAAGGGTTAAATTTAACTGTTTAACGCTTGTATCGCGTTGGAGAATTCATCCTCGTTCTGTATTTACTACCACCAGCGAACGAAATCCATTGCACGAATTTAACACGTTCCATGTACCACCGATGGTACATGCTTAAATGTTTGTTTGATGCGTTAAAAGAATAGTTTATAACATATTTAGAACTGCAGAATTAATTTCCGCTACAAGAATGGATCATAATAAGTTTGTTTCGTTGTTATATTTACGATAATTAATAATTACATTTATCAAGTTTTAGTGAAATAAAAAATGTCCAATCCGCGGTTTTAACCATCGTCGACTCTGCGACTACAGTTTTCTTTTTGACAGTCGTCGAAAAGAAGCTTCCGGAATTTGATTTTTCGCACACGAAATCATTTTAGAAAATGTTAAATTTAACTATTTAACGCTTGTATCGCGTTGGAAAATTCATCCTCGTTCTGTATTTACTACCACCAGCGAACGAAATCCATTGCACGAATTTAACACGTTCCATGTACCATCGATGGTACATGCATAAATGTTTGTTTGATGCATTAAAAGAATAGTTTATAACATATTTAGAACTGCAGAATTAATTTCCGCTACAAGAATGGATCATAGTAGGTTTGTTTCATTGTTATATTTACGCTAATTAACCCTTTGCACTCGACTGATGACTCCGACTCACCGCTGAAATTGTTGTATAACATTTAAAAATAATTTCAACGTTATCAAATTTGTTTATATCTGGAAAACTGTCAAAAACGCAATTGTCGCACGAGTTATAAAAGACAATTTCACATATATAAAATGCACTTAAGTTGTACAAAATGGAAATACTGTGAGTTCGAAAAACTATTTTGAATTCAGAGTTAATGGGTTAATAATTGCATATATCAGGTTTTAGCGAAATAAAAAATGCCCGATGTGAAGAGTAGACAGAAAACAGCTCGGCAACGAACGTGTTAAACGAAGGAGACGCTCTTTTATGCGAAATAGTTTGATTCTCGGATTATTTCAGATTTCGAAACTTCTTAAATATTTTGGAATTTTGTATTTTTCAGCATAATACCTCGGCAGGTATATATTTGAACGAGGAAACTTTAGTAATCGTTCCGTCGACAAGTTTAGCGATAACATTTGCAACATAGCGTATTTCGATGTGGAATATTTTCCCGGTAGCTCGTGCAATCAGTTTTCGTGCATGCAATCGTTACAATGCAACGGAGAGTTGAAAGCACCCTGAAGTAGCGCTAGTCGAAGCACAGACCAAACCATGACATTTGAGCTGTGGCTATCGACTTACAGTGACGTCGACCCCCTACAAGGTCTTAAAAAATGCACGAGTTCGCGTCTATTGGATTAGTTTCTGCCAACGATCCTTTATCGATTATAAGGTGACTGTAATAATACCGGGAATTTAACCGCGTTCGATACACGTGTTTCGAACACGCTTGCCCTTCGCTGTGTTTCGCTGTACATACAGTAGTCTCCCTAATTGACGCTCAAATTGTGCAGAAAAATGGACAATTTGGGAAGAGGAGATACGATTATTCGTGCCTTGCGGCTTGTTTTTATAATTGTTGACAATTTGTAACTATAAAAACAAAACCGCAACGCTCGAATAATCGTATCTTCTCTTAACAAGTTGTCCATTTTTGTTGGAGTTCTTTCCTAGCGTCAATTAGAGAGACATTACTGTATTCGTAGGATCTACAGTAATGTCTCCCTAATTGACGCTCAGATTGTGCAGAAAAATGGATAATTTGGGAAAAGGAGATACGATTATTCGAGCCTCGCAGCTTGTTTCTATAATTGTTGACAATTTGTAACTATAAAAACAAAACCGCAACGCTCGAATAATCGTATCTCCTCTTCCCAAAATGTCCAGTTTTGTTGGAGTTTTTTCCTAGCGTCAATTAGAGAGACATTACTGTATTCGTAGGATCTACAGTAATGTCTCTCTAATTGACGCTCAGATTGTGCAGAAAAATGGACAATTTGGGAAAGGAGATACGATTATTCGTGCCTTGCGGCTTGTTTTTATAATTGTTGACAATTTGTAACTATAAAAACAAAACCGCAACACTCGAATAATCGTATCTCCTCTTCCCAAAATGTCCATTTTTGTTGGAGTTTTTTTCCTAGCGTCAATTAGAGAGACATTACTGTATTCGTAGGATCTACAGTAATGTCTCCCTAATTGACGCTCAGATTGTGCAGAAAAATGGATAATTTGGGAAAAGGAGATACGATTATTCGAGCCTCGCAGCTCGTTTTTATAGTTATCGACAATTCGTAACTATAAAAATGAACCGCAAGGATCGAATGATCGTATCGTTTATTTTTCGAGTACAGTAATGTCTCTCTAATTGACGCTCAGATTGTCTATTATTCAAATAATCGCATATTCTCACGCGTGCAACAAATTCTCTAGTTTTCGAGTATCGGCATTTTCAAGTTTCCACGTTTGTCGCATTAATAAACAGATCTATTAAGATTGTTTAGGCTAATTTTCTGGCAGATACCCGACTTCAAAAATTGTTATACTGACATTATTTTCTACAATGTGTTAGATACTCGGACAAGTTTCACCGTTTTTTATTTGAAAAAGAAAATTATCCGAATTACAGAAATTTACCAAATTTTATAGATATTTGTACAGTAAATTCTCCCTAATCGACGCTCAGATTGTACACAAAAGTGGACAATTTGGGAACAAGAGATATGGTAATGACCCCTAACTGACGGTCAAATTACAATAATGTCTCTCTAATTGACGCTCAGATTGTCCACAAAAATGGACAATTTAGAAAGAGGAAAGATACGATTATTCGAGCCTTGCGGTTAGTTTTTATAGTTACTGATTATCAACAATTATAGGAACGAGCTGCAAGGCTCGAATAATCGTATCTCCTCTTCCCAAATTGTCCATTTTTGTGAACAATTTGGGCGTCGATTAGGGAGACATTACTGTAGTTGGAATTTCAGCGATCGAGTTCGATCGACGACATCGATTATTCGAACAGTTTGTCACGAGTATTATAAAAGACGACGCAACGTTATACGAGCATTCATAAAGAATTCAAACACACTGTGGAACGTTTGAATTAAATCAAAACGTTCGAACGAATTTAGAACATGCAAATATCTCTATCGCTATTCGACATCGTATAAAATGTTTCGTTTAGCCTCGAAGCGAGTGCTAATGTACTCTCTGTATGGAATGTACGAATAAGATAAAATACGACAGATAAGATAAACTGTACAAGAAAATATAATTCAGGCATTCTAAAAATAGCGTACTGCTTATTAGACAATATAATCGATAAAAATTACGTCAGCTCCGTATGGTATTTTCAATTCACTTCGGAGAGCGCGAGAAATGTGAAAAGCGTGAAAATTGATTTGGTTGTCGAAAACGCAGAATACACGCAGATACCTATGTTCAACGTAGGACTCCGGATTTTATGCATTTATTAGAAAGATCGCGGATCGGGTCAGTGTCGATTTTTCTTTCGCGTAAAGATTCCCAGATCGAAATACGAGTACGTTGAGCGAAACGCGTGAACGGCGAATTTAACGAACAACGAATTCCCGGAATGTTTTGCATGTTGACGCGTTATTTACGCGAACAATTCGAGTGTTCCGATCATGGAGGTTGTGTTCCATGAAACCGTGATATTTCGGTTACATCATTGTTGCAACAAATGAGCGAAATGCGCCGCCGAGTTGAGCGATGACGTTCGCGCGGACGTGTTAAATCGGGGAGAGCATCGTTTGAAAGAATTGTTTGTTCTGTTGTACACAATATGTGCATTATCTCGGTCATCGCAATCGGTAACTAAGTTCGTTACGGTACTTGGCTCTCCACGGTGTTCGTTGCACCTGCGCTGCCTCCGCGCCTCCGTGCCAACCTGGCTCCTGACTCCTGAGACGACGATGACGATCGAAGTATTGAGTCTTGGAAACTCTCAGATGCTCGACGCTCACGGTTGTCTAAGTTTCGAGTGTTCTTCACGACATTCTTCGTGGGAAAACCAAATAAACATCTTGACTCCGCGACGCGGGCGGCCTCGACTTGTAGTTACAGAATGCTTGTCGAGTATTTACAAGATCATCCGTTATATCCATGCCCATGCCCATGCCCATGCCTGGCCGCGCCATGGATGGCCATGTCTACCGGATGCTGCAAATATTTTCGATCTCGGAGAACTCGTTTTCGAGTCCGGTGCTCCCGCCGAACGGTCTTGGCGTCGGACTATTTAGGCGATCGGACGATGAACGAATTTCCTCGCAATCCGCAAGTTCGAATGTTCGAAAACCATTCTGGTTGTAATCGGTGGCTACGGAGAGGTCTGTTGTTCGATTACGACAATGCGTGATAATTCGCGCGCGAATATTTGTGCGAAATGAAAATTGTCTGTCTCGTGTGCAAGAAACCGAAGCTCGAATAATCTGTTTACGGCAAAGCAAAGCGGACTGAGACGAATAAAGAATAAAATAGAAATCATGACTGTAAAATATATTTCATCGTCGTTACATAATATATGAGAAATCATCGACGATTGAAATATTAAATTACTTATTTCAATGTCTACCGTTCGATATCGAAATGACGCACGCACAAAATGACGCACGCACAAAATACTCGTGTTTGCGTATCACTTAGCGCGTAGATACGTGGATCGATTATGATCTAGAAGGCGATGGGGTGGCGGCCGATTTAATAACCCGGTTATTAAATAAATACTGTGTAGAAGCCCGCAGAGAGGGAGAGAGAGAGAGAGAGAGAGAGAGAGAGAGAGAGAGAGAGAGAGAGAGTCGGAACGTAAATCGAGCAAGAAAACGCGAAACTAGTATCGCAATTTAGCTCGTATCGTTGATCGTCGAACATCGAGGTCCATAAAACGACTTTTCAATTTTTCATCGCTGCCTGCATGTCGTTAGAGAGACCACCTAACGCGAGATGTTACGTTCGCTCCGAAAATTTCAGGTTATCCGTCGTTTCAGTTCGCGAACCTGTTGTTCGACGAAATTTACGGCTCGATCGGATTGGCCGGCGAGAGAAGATTTCACGCGTAATCGGATGCCAGTGGACCGTTATACCGAACAAACCGATGCAACGTGTGCAATTAGGAAATTATTACTCTAATAAGGAAGCAACAATTAACACCACGGTCGATTATCGCAGTGGACATTGTTGCGGTCTTTGCCTGTTTTTGTTTAACACTTTAATTTGGCCGACTGTCATCGGAAGAATTTAACGTATACCGAACAAACCGATGCAACGTGTGCAATTAGAAAATCATTACTCTAATAAGGAAACAACAATTAACGCCACGGTCGGGAATTCGCAGTGGACATTGTTGCGGTCTTCGCCTGTTTTTGTTTAACACTTTAATTTGGCCGACTGTCATCGGAAGAATTTAACGTATACCGAACAAACCGATGCAACGTGTGCAATTAGAAAATCATTACTCTAATAAGGAAACAACAATTAACGCCACGGTCGGGAATTCGCAGTGGACATTGTTGCGGTCTTCGCCTGTTTTTGTTTAACACTTTAATTTGGCCGACTGTCATCGGAAGAATTTGACGTATACCGAACAAACCGATGCAACGTGTGCAATTAGAAAATCATTACTCTAATAAGAAAACAACAATTAACGCCACGGTCAGGAATCGCAGTGGACATTGTTGCGGTCTTCGCCTGTTTTTGTTTAACACTTTAATTTGGCCGACTGTCATCGGAAGAATTTAACGTATACCGAACAAACCGATGCAACGTGTGCAATTAGAAAATCATTACTCTAATAAGGAAACAACAATTAACGACACGGTCAGGAATCGCAGTGGACATTGTTGCGGTCTTCGCCTGTTTTCGTTTTACAATTTGGCCGACTGTCATCGGAAGAATCTACCAAATTCGTTGACAAAATGTATTCGTTTTAACAGCGTTTCGTTCAATTAATTTCTCAGCCGTCTAAAGCTGCTCGAACATTGATAATGACCTGTTTCAATTTCTTTGTCCGATGATTATCGAAACTCCGGCCGCAGGAAGCTGCGCGAGAAAAATTGTTCGATAAATTCATCACTGTTATTCACCATTGAAATAAAAATCGATCCAACACTTGACCCCTTTTCCGATTTCGAGATCTCTCGAAATTGAAATTTCAAATGCCGGCTCTCGTAGGATCGAGTTCCAAACAAACTCGGAGACCATGGCGACCAGAATGTTTGCCTAATCCGGCGACCCCGTCGATTAAAGAGCCGATGCGAGGACGAGGATGAGGACGAGGATACTTGACATGGCGTCCGGGAGCGCGCAACGCAGTTTCTCGCCGAGGATCGAGCTTAATGGGCTAATGGGCAGTTATTTCGCGGCCACCAGGTTGCAATTATATATTCAATCGGAGAATAATAACTGCCGTGGCGATATATCAGTACCGTAACTGATAATCACAGAGTCGCATCGGCGCGACGATGAAAATTGTTGCACCGTGCACCGAGTGCGAGCGATCCGATCCGCGTGGATGACCGAGCCGGGCCGGGCCGGGCCGGGCCGATGCAACGTCCGCTGGAATCGCCGCACGTGACGTTTCACTCGTTATTTATGCGGCCGACGCGCGACGTCGGCTTTTCTCTTCTACGTTACGCGCGTGTTCATTTATCTTACGCGCTGTCGACCCCGATTTCTTCCTTTTTTCATCTGCACGTGACAACGGAAACCGATCTTCCAAATCGTACGGGAACTCGAATGGAGTTCCTAACAAATTTCTCCATATTGCTGTCGGATTCTTGTCACTCTTCTATTTTACGTTCACGTTGCTTTCTCGAAGTTCGTCCAACATTCAGGTATTCTTCTCGAAGCAAACTTGCTAAAACTGCTTTATGCGAATACCACATCGCTTTATGCGAATAACGAATCTGTCGTATATATTAACATTTTGTCCAACTCTTCTCACGACGTGCGATCCATAAAATTTGTTCGTTTGTTACATTCATTTGCTCGAACGCTGCGCAGTTCGAGTTCCAATTTTCTAGTTTCATTTTCATCGACTGTAATGAATTATTGGAATTTCGTGGAATATCTTTTGCACGACAATTTGACAATCGCCGTATTTGAAATTGCATCGAATTTTGCGTTCCGTTCGCACGGCAAAGAATGAACCGTTTCGTAGAACGTTCTCAACAAAACAAACTACAATAATGTCTCTCTAATTGACGCTCATATTGTGCACGAAAATGAACGATGTGGGAAGAGGAGACACGATTATTCGAGCCTTGCAGCTCGTTTTTATAATTGTTGATAATTCGTAACTGTAAAACGAGGCGCAAGACTCACTTTAATCGTATCTCCTCTTCCCAAACTGTCTCCTTAACTCCTTAACTGACGCTCAGATTGTGCACAAAAATGGACACAATTTAGGAAGTGGAGATACGATTATTCGACTCTTGACATAACCTTGACAATTCGTAACTATAAAAACGAATCGCAAGACTCAATTCAATCGTATCTCCTCTTCCCAAATTGTCCATTTTTGTGCGCAATCTAAGCGTCATTAAGGAGACATTACTGTATGTATATATCGTGTGTCTCCCAAAGCGTATGCTACTCTACTTAACTCGTTCTAACCCGACGTTATGCAAATTTTCATTAACAGCCGGAACGAAGGAAGAATTCGTTTCGTTGTCTAAAAGAGTCCCTCTAGGTACCGTGGTGAAAAAGAAAAAAGCGAAGAAACGTCACCGACATTTGCCAATGACAATGTTTTCGCGTAAACAGCACGAACACACAATGACCACGGATCGACGAATGGCATAAATGCATAAAAGTCCCTCGGTACAGTAAAGCTACCTAACCCGACTACATTTCGCTCCATTCGTTTATTTGCCTTTGTAATCAAGCATGAATAATCGATCATTGAATAATCATACGAAAAACATGATTACACGCACGCGCGCACACATTCGTTAATGTTTTCATCCAGCGATGATGCAGCGTAGTTTAGCCGAAGTTAATCGCCATTGACAGGATCATTTTACACGAAGCTATGTAATACGATTCCAATGAAAGCCTAATAAGTTAAGACCGCTCATAAATTCGATGTTTCAATAACTCTCCCAGTAAACTCGTTTTCCAGACGTCCATGCGAATTCCGTTCTCCGTTTCGAGATACGCAACTTGTTTTCGATACTTCGGCTGACATTTTGATAGACTCGATAATGCGCAACTCGATTTCCTGATCAATTTCGTAAATGCTCGGCGATTATTATCAGCTGCCACGAACTCCGCGAGCTTATATTTCTACGAAAATCTGCGTGGTTCGGGTACGAACTTCCAATACGAATTCGTTACGTAAAAGAAAGAACGTCGAGACCGATTTATACAACGAGATAAGTTCTTCTTGTATGATATATTAATGTGAATATTGCAGGCGCACATGCACGTTTCTTCGATTATTGTAACTAATTTCTACGACTTCCGCGTCGGTTCCCATTCGAATGCTCGTTTTCCCGTGATTCTGATACGCGATTTCTTGAACGTCTGATAGTAACGCGAACATCGCCGAAACGGACACATTGTTGATGTTTTTTTGTTTACTCGATCGACCATCCGGTCGGATTAACGCGCATCTATCTCGTACCGGTCATCGTTTTCAAGTTATTACGCGAGAGTAATCGAGAACTCGAAACGACAGTTTAGCGTGATGTAATTCCTGCACTTTTTCAACGAAGCAGAGCAAAGAATACGTTGAGCCAGCAGTTCGTACAATAATCGCAACGCTACAATTTCGATCACAGTTTCGATTACGGTATCGACTACAATTTTCTATACAATTTCGACTACGTAATCGTTGCACGGTGCATCAGCTATCTCGCGCGCGGGACAGGCGGCATCCAAAATAAATGTAATTGCCGGATATTCTCTGCTGATCACACTTTGCATACCTTACAAGCCGATATTTATGTCGGAATTATGCTCGGAATGTTAATGCGTCGCTCGGCTCCGCCTTGGCTTCTCTTTCGGTTCACTCTCGCCGATCAATTTTTGCGGGCAAATAAATCTTTGAGACACAGTCGATCCTCTTTTTCTCCTCCCGAACGATCCGATTCGCGATTTTCCCGGCCGATGAGAAGTCTTTCTTTGTTAGCGCATACATTACAAAAGATTACGAGCGAAACGGAAGATGCGTTTTCTGCATTGGCGCGTTGACAAAAAATGGATAGAGGGATAGTCGAAGAATGCATTGTTTTTCTCAGCCTTTTGCGAACGCGATACTGAATTTTACTGATTTTCACTGTCCGTAAAAATCTGTTCGCAAACGAACGTGATACAACAGACGAAATGACAACTGGACAGCAGATTTTTCGGCAAATTTTCAGTTTCGCGATCGGTCCGAATTTTGTAAAGATGAAAATTTGAAGAACATTCTGTACGACGATGAAAAAACTGCCGAAATTGATCAAATGAAAACTACGCGTGTAAAATAGAAAATTGCATAAAAACCTGCATAATGTAAAATAGAAAACTGCACATACCGTAGATGCGTGTGTAAATGTGTGCACAAATGACATCATTCCCCTCAATTGAAGAATTTTTTAATCAACGGAAGAAACTACAGTGATGTCTCTCTAATTGACGCTCAGATTGTCCACAAAAATGGACAATTTGGGAAAAGGAGATGCGATTATTCGAGCCTTGCGGTTCGTTTTCATAGTTACGAATTGTCGAGAAATATAAAAGCGAGCTGCAAGGCTCGAATAATCGTATCTACTCTTCCCGAATTGTCCATTTTTCTGGGCAATCTGAGCATCGATTAGGGAGACATTACTGTATGTATTTCTTTATCTAAAAAAGAAACGCAAAACATTTTCCCGTTCGCCCGTCCAAGTTTCTCACGATCGACGGCGTCTTAACGAACCGCGATCGATCCCGTGTTAAATATAGAACGGCTTCCAGAATTCGTAACTTGTGCTCCTCTTCGAAAAGTTTCCGCTTGAAACACACAAGTTCCATGGGAACGGTTACGCAGCTCTGCAAGGGTATAATGTATCCCGAACAGCGAACAGTCGGGCTGGAATCGAAACTTGCCTAGTCTGGGGGGAGAGGGGAATGGGGGAACTGTCGAGTACTCGCCCGGTGAGATTTCTAAGAAAATCAATCGATCCGGTTCGCGGGAAACGGGAATGAATAACGTTAGGGGAGAGGTGACCTGTCTCCCATCGGTGACCGCCGCGACGCGCCGTGACGCGCCGCGACGCGCCGTTGCGTAAACAGAAGGGAACTCACGTAATTCGTATAAATGGTACAAATGGAGCGAACAAAATAAACGGATTCCTGTCATTTTTCTTCAACGCTGGTCCGAAACGTTTTTACAGAGAAATTCGAATATATTCGGTCATCCGCAGAAACGATTATTAATCATAAAAGTAGGAAAATTTATATTTATATATCGCGTTTCCGATGGATTATCGATAACAGACAAATTAAATTTTATTTCGATTCAAGATAGATAGATATAATGTCTATTCAACATCTTCCCCGCCGGTCTGACACACGATGTTATAGCGGTTGAACTGCTAGTCGAACGTTTGAAGTTTTAGGTTACAGATTTTTCGTGTGAAATGTGCTTTTCTCAATCTTCTTGTCGATTGCACAAACACGCGCTTGCTCTGCGAGAATCGTTCCGCAGAAAGCTCGCAACACGCTCTCATTATTACGACATGAATGTAATTGTCGATAGGACGCCGATAGCGATAAGATAAACATAAACGTGGCAAAGGCCAGCGCACCGGCCGCGGCGCGACTCGCGGCGTTACGTTTACCGAATCGTATCATTGATTTAACGTTAACGAACGCTCTGCGCGACGCGACGCGACTCGACGCGACTCGACTCGGCTCTACTCGACTCGACTCGAGACGACTCGGCTCGACTCGTCGCGTCTCGTCTCGTCGCGTCTAGTCGAGTCGCGTCGCGTCTCGTCTCGTCTCGTCGCGTCGCATCGCGTCATGTCGCGTCTAGTCGAGTCGAGTCGGGTCTCGACGAGTCGCGACGCAACCGTGCGAAGGGTTGGAGGAGGCGGAAGCCACCAGGCCATTTTTACCCTTTCCGTCAAACTGGTTCCCTTGGCAGAGCAACTTAATGTCTCCTTAATGGCCGCGATAAAGCTCGGTGATATACCATTCGTGCCAACATAACGGACTCTCTGTGTACAAGCGCATCAAGCCTGCGTACGTGCATGCACTTCGGCGCATGTGATCGCAGCTCGTGCTCGATATTACTGAAGTAGGTACATCCGCGGATCGTGAGGTAAACATTGCTCGATACTGAGAATAATTGCTCCTCAAGATACGATGCTATACATCTATAATGCAGACAAGAGCGCGCGAAGCGGTCGAACTCGCTTTCGACGATCCTGTATTCTCATAATCGACGGATTTTAACGGCCGCGAAAGTTGTGTCACAGCTTGGAGATTCGTGCGAGGCCGCCGAGCTCTACGTTGAATTTGCTGCGCGTATTTCAGGTAATTTAGGTAATTTCGTATCTGTAACTGGTAAATGTTTAGAAATAGTTTCTGTTATGCAGTTTATATTCTTTTTTTTATACATCGTACAGTACGATCGAATTCAAATTGAACAGTGAAGTCGTACGACATCGGTTCGAACGCGGATTAATAGACTTAAAACGTGTACGAGGAAATTATAAAGCTATTTTCTCCACCAACGGAAACGAACGGAATTCTATTTTATCGGTTTTGCAATATACAGGGTGTCCCAAAATTATGGTACTCTCGGGAAAATTAGAGATTCCTGAGGTCATTCGAAGCAACTTTTTCCTTTACAAAAATTTTCCCCGAGGCATCGTTAACGAGTTATTAACGAAAGACACTGGCCAATGAGAAGCGAGCTCGGCGGCCAAGCCAACGAGCGCGCGAGGTCCAGTTCCGCTTATTGGCTCGGTCGCCGCGCGCCAAGCGTGCTCGCCTCTCATTGGTCCGCATTTTTCCGTTAATAATTCGTTAACGATGCCTGGTAGGACATTTTTGCAAAGGAAAAAGTTGCTTCGAATCGCCTCAGGAACCTCTCATTTCCCGGAAATACCATAATTTTGGAACACCCTACATAGTCTTTTAATTGACGGAAGTAACGTGTCCCTGATATTTTTTCTTTATACGGTAATGCACGAAATGTGAATTTCCACGATGATCCAGAATTTAGCAACGCTTTTAACGCGCCGATTCTCTTTTCTCACTTATTCGAACTTGTTCATACAGTTTATAGGAAGCATAAAAATGTGTCAACTTTCACGGATAGTTGCCAGCTGCTCTACAGAAACGTTTTCCAAAAGAACAGATTCTGCTTACCATAAATTTCCCCTTTACGAATACACGTAAGAAGTACAGAGTTTGCAGTTTCTGTATCGCTCGTTCAGGCTTCTGAAACTGTTTGCGAGAGGCTAGTTAGGACAGCGATCGTGGGATGGTTGGAAATTTTCATCGAGCAAAGGGGATCGTGCATCGCGTTCCACGTAACCGGCAATCGACGACCGCATGATTTCCCGAGGATTTCATGCGAATCGAATTTTGTATCATCTTGAACGATCCCCGTCCATTTTCTTCTCGATCCCGAGTTCATTTTTACGGCGTCGTTCGCCGCGCGGCTCCACCGTTTCCGGTGAATTTTCCTTCTTGTTCTCCTATTTCTCGCGACCGTGTGCAACTCGCATTCACACGGAAACGCGCGGCGACGTATTATCACGAGATTAGATTATCGACGCCGCCTACAATGGCGTCTGCAAGTCGGAGAGAATGAAAATAACCGAGAGATTGAAATTATTCTGCGCGAAGTTCGCGCGTCCTTCTATTTCGAGAATGCAAATCGAACGTGCAGCCGGCAACAATCTTTTCGGCAAATCCGCGAGAAAACTTGATCGTTTCATTTCCTTCAATACGACTCGCATTATTCGCCACGGCGACCGATTCGATGCAATCTGTGCATATAATTCGAGGGAACCAGGAGCGAAACACAAGGAAAATGAAGAAGCAAGGCGAAGAAGATGTGCGATAGATGATGATGCGCTTCGGAGCCAAGCAACGCACGGTCTACGGAAATGTACCGGAGGCAAACGATTTCCTATTTTTTACCGAGCTCCGCCAGAGAAATATGTTTATCTGTCCCCCTCCGTAGCGATCGCAATTACATTACACGGCATTGTTCTCGTCGTTATTGTCCTATCGATTATTGTCGCGACTCTTTCGCGTCGATGTGCAGGTATGTAAAAATACGAGATCACGATCGCGAGACGCCGTGTTTTCATCGTGTTTCTTCGAGTGCGCCGCCGAGAGATATCACGATAAACATGCTTGTCGGAAAAATCTTGAAGGCGGTATATCGCGTTTTCTCAAACGGACGAGTTCTTTTCGCCGGGATTTTCAGAATCTGAAATCGCGCAAACGTTGATTCGACGTTCGTTTCCGTTTCGCCGATCGTTGCAAATTGTCGCGATTTTCTGTTTGGAACGTTCGAGATCTCTCCTACTCGGCGATCGACGCGTTAATCGGCGGAAATTGCCACTCGTTCGATCGGTCCCGTAGAAATCCTGGAACGATCCTTAAGGGAAAATCGCCGCGGCTCGTCGCGATTCGACGGAGGCAGATGTCTCGATCCTCGTCAAAGCGCTTTTATATACGGCGACCGTCGGACGGTAAATATTTTTGGCGCCAACTTTTTCCGCAAAGACCTGTTAGCATTCCGCGAAGGCTGCGAGTCCGTATGCCCTCCTGAGTGCATCTACATGCGTGTCGTTCGGGCTTGACGACTATTGACCGAAGGCATTATCGGCAGAAGGACGTATAATATATGTTGCTGCGGTGCCGGGACAGTTCGCCGTGTATAAATTATTCATGCGGCATCTGAAAAATAATGTGCGTATTTACGCCGATCATTAAACGAAATTAAGAAACCAATCATCGCGATGTACACAAGAAATAACAGGGTTCAATCGATGTACGGTAACGATGAGAACGACCGGACGCTTGTTCGCCGAGCAATTAGTATTATTCGACGATTTTTTTCTTTTTTTTTTCTTTTTTTTTATGCCAATGCGTTTTTCGATGTCACGCGCGGCGCATCGCGGTGCAGTAATCGCTCTGCAACGCGCGGTGCGCGACCGTATCATTTCGATGCGTTCTTCTCCATTATCAGCGCAGGCAAACACGAGACTTAAATAGTGTCACTGTCCTGCACTATTGAAATTGTGAGTCGCTGTTTGAAGTGGGGAAACAAGAGTCAGATTTAATGGCGAGCCTTTTCGACGCGAACGAATCGTAGCCGCGATGTGGTTTCGTTGTTGCAAATCAGTTCTGTTGCATCGCGAAGAGAACATTTCGAATAATTCAGAGAAG
The DNA here is from genome assembly GCF_051020955.1 of Megalopta genalis. Taxonomy (NCBI): domain Eukaryota; kingdom Metazoa; phylum Arthropoda; class Insecta; order Hymenoptera; family Halictidae; genus Megalopta; species Megalopta genalis. The sequence goes on along the minus strand of NC_135019.1, from coordinate 15,440,071 downwards.
AATGGAGCGAAAAGATGGAAAATTGTTGTTCGAATTCGACGTACACGGCGGAATTCATTTCAATTCTACGTGTAAACGATAAGGATTCCTAATGGTCAAGAATCCGGTAAGCTAATTAAATCGGCGTATCTGCTAATTCCGTAGAACTTGTAACGTAGCGGATGATGAGATGACCGAGCTATAATCCAACAGGAATAACGCGTGTTCAGCAAATTCAGCAAGCTCTTGCGTTCGTTATAATAGATCGTAAAGGCGCCGCGCCGCGCCGATAGGAAAGGGGGGGAATGCGCAGTGTTCCGATAGGCGAACCGATAAACCTCGTTCTATGCCTCGTGCGATCGACCAATAATAATTAATGGTGTTGCGCGATCGTTTTCTGATCGAGTTTTTAACGATTTACGGGAATGTACCACTTGAGAAGGAAATCGATCTTGTCGCCACACCGCGGGAGGAACATTATCGGCGTCTGTTATCGGCACCGTTCCCGTGACGAGCACGATAATATTAATAATTAAGAAGGTAATTACCGATATCTTCTATACAGATAATTGATTTAGACACAATAGGCGCTCTGATTACGCGCGAATTCAACCTGTTACCGTCTCGACATGTCTTCGCGACAATTTAACACGTGTTAGAAAACACTTGGTCGAGACGTTTCGAGATTCGATTCGAGATCCGATCATTTTACGCGATGCTTTGATTTTTCCTTAAGGCTTTCAATTTGATTTAGTAAGTAAATCTAGTGTAAATATTTCTGCGAATACACGCGCATCGGACACTGTGCTATCAGATTTTTAAATGTGGGTACTTTCGATTAGCAATCGTATTAACATTAAGAGCAATTGTCATTATAAACCAGTGCATTCTTGTACTATAAACTATAATAATACATATATATTATGTAATAATATAATATTATATATTATATATATAATAATATATATTATATTATATTATGTTATATTATGTTATATTATATTATATTATATTATGTTATATTATATTATATTATATTATATTATATTATATTATATTATATTATATTATATTATATTATATTATATTATATTATATTATATTATATTATATTATATTATATTATATTATATTATATTATATTATATTATATTATATTATATTATATTATATTATATTATATAGATTAGTGAATGAAGAAATTAATGAAGATTAGCTTCGAGAGTAGAACGTATTTGAGCCGTTTGCAAACAATGAGCAAAGTTTACGTAACGCAACCTTTTGTAGAATAATTCCTTCTACAAAGCAGATATAAACGTCCGCGATGGCTTAAGATCGGTCAAATCGACGAGTAATGCACGCGTAGCCGGTTAATAATCGTCGAACGACGAACGGCGAACGATATGTTGCAAGCAAGCACCGGTTGACGGACGTACTCGACAGAATTCTAGCCCGCGTCCCTTGGAGAAAACCGATCGAAACACGAGGAGAGTCGCATTCCACGAATACAGGCCGCCAACTACAAGTGCTCCGCAAACAAAGTAAATGTATTTATAGAGGGAACACGAAGCACATCTTTTCCGTTTTCTTTGCTTCTCCTCTTGTCAACGTCTAGACTCGCGATCACCAAGTTCGGACTCTTTGTCGCTCATTGCCCCTTTCGAGACGATCGTTTTTTCTTGCACTCCCACTTTCTCTTACCTCTTGCACGAAAAAAAGAAAGATAACAACGTCGTCCTACGTCCTACATCGATCTCCCGATGTCCGCCGCATCATCCCGGAGACACTCGCCATTTTGTCTCCTCCATGCCGAGCCTAAACGCAACGGCCAAAAACGGCGGTCTCGCATTTTCTACGATCGGATCAATCGCGTCGATGTTTTTAATAAAAAGAAGATAGCGAAACGTATAGAAATTTATTGAGCTCTGTCGTTCTTACGAACATTGTTGCACTATTTGCGACTCGCTTGGATCATCCTGGGAGATAATACATTTTTATTTTCTGTTTCTTTCTATGATCGATCGACAGTCTACCGGCTAAAATCAAAAGGTATAGGAAGGAGTATAGTAATGTCTCCCTATCTGACACAAGTTTTGGGTCACATTGTGCACAATGATGGACAATTTGGGAAGAGGAGATATTATTATTTTATTATTCGAGCCTTGCAGCTTGTTTTTATAATTGTTCACAATTCGTAATTATAAAAATGAACCGCAAGGATCGAATAATCGTATCTCCTTTTCCTAAATTGTCCATTACCTTTAAAGTAATATCTCCCTAACTGACGCTCAGATTCTGCACAAAAAAAAATGGACAATTTGAAAAGAGGAGATACGATTGTTCGAGTCTTGCATCGTTCGGTTACCTTCAATTACCTGTAATTATCAAAACGAAGAGGGTGATTCTATATAGAAGTGAGCTAATAAAAAGAAATAGAATTCTTCCATAAATATTTTGACATTCTCGAGAACGAGTTCTCAAACAGAAGAATGTTATTCCTTTTTCTAAAATCATCTTTTCATGCGAAGTTTGGCTTGTTGAACCATGATTTAGCAAACAGCCTGTATATATATACTATATTATATACTATATACAGGGTGTCCCGAGAATGTCTCGCAATCCGGAAATGGGAGGTTCTCGAGGTCATTTGAAGCAACTTTTTCCTTTGCGAACATTTTCTCCGAGGCTTCGTTTACGAGTTATTAAAGAAAAATACTGACCAATAAGAGGCGAGCTTGGCTGGCGCGCGGCGGCCCACCAACGAGTGTGCGGAGCCCAGTTCCGCTCATTGACTCGGCCAAATGATCTCGCCTCTGATTGGTCACTGTTTTTCGTTAATAACTCGTAAACGAAACTGCGGATTGCATTTTCGCTAAGGAAAAAGGTTGCTTCAAATGACCTCAGGAATCCCCTGCTTTCGGATTGCGAGACATTTTTGGGACACACTGTATATGTATATACTATACAGGGAGTCCTAAAATTATGGTAATTCCGGGAAATGAGGAGTTCCCGAGGTCATTCGAAGAAACCTTTTCCTTTACAAAATTTTTCTCCGAGGTATCGTTCACGAGTTATTAATAAAAAAACGCTGACCAATGAGAGGCGAGCTCGTCTGACGCAAAGCGGCCGATCTCGCCTCTCATTGGTCAGTGTTTTTCGTTAATAACTCGTAAACGAAGCCGCGAATTGCATTTTCGCAAAGGAAAAAGTTACTTCAAATGACCTCGGGAATCCTACGTTTCTGGGAAGTACCATAATTTTGAGATATAGCAATGTCTCCCTAATTGACACGCCCAAATTGTGCACAAAAATGGACAATTTGGGAAGAGGAGATACGATTATTCGAGCATTGCGGCTCGTTTTTATAATTGTTGAAAATCGGTAACTATAAGAACGAGTCGCAAAGCTCGAATAATCGTATCTCCTCATCCAAAAACTGTCCACTTTTGTGGACAATCGGAGCGTCAATTAGAGAGACATCGCCGTATTTGTTTTCTAATTCTCACGATTCTATGCAATTCGCTCGTAAATATCAGAAATTCTCGGCGGGTGAATTCTTCGAAATTCTTTCGTGGAACGTGTTTAACGACGACGCGTATCGATTGTATTGTATCTTCCCTAGAAGGGAACCCGGAATCGGCGAGGCGCGCGTGTCACGCGAGGATTTCGATAAATCCGTGGTGCGTGAGAGAGCAAAGCTTTCTCCTAATTTGCATTTCGGCGGCCGTGGTAGTGGCAGTAAGTGGCAGTGGCAGTGGCAGCCGTCGACGACGACGACGACCACGACGACAACCATGACTGCGGCGGCGTCGCGCCGCCTCGCGCCGCCTCGCCTCGCGCCGCGCCGGTCACACTGATATTTGCCCCGACGATTAGAGCGCGACCAATCGTTCGGTTGTTTGCCTTTACGGAGGTATTCGAGCCATTCGAGGAAAACATTGATTGGGTCGTTGCGCCGAGGCTGTTGGTCAGATTAGCGGGTAGAGCCGCCGTTCGAAACAGCGGGAGCCGAGCTTCTCGATAGAATCGCGCTGCGACAGTGCTGGACGAACGTCATTTCAGATTGATTTTCTACGCGACAATATCAACGGTGGAATTTTAATCGAACCTTTCGAAACGGTCGGACTCCTTGAGAACCGACCGCCGACATTTCTTTCGATCGAACAAGAATTATTTAGGTATCTCGAATTGCATTTTCCTTCTATTTCAATATTTTCTCAACACGGACGCTTCCTGTTCCGCGTAGCAAACGTGAAAATATCTGGATAATTAACCGCTCGTCCCGTAATATCGTGTCAGATTTCGTTGCGAAGATTTCGAATAAGATCCATCAACCCTTTGCGCTCGAAGCCATTTTAACTCTGAATTCAAAATAATTTTTCTGACTTATAGTATTTCTATTTCCATCGCGACTCGAATGCATTGTATATATATATGAAATAAAATTTTCTGACTGGTACAACAATTACACCTTAAACAGTTATTCAAGTATAAACAAATTTGATAATGTTGAAATTATTTTGGAACGTTGTATAACAATTTTTTAATAAATGGTGAGTCGGAGTCACCAGTGCAAAGGGTTAAACATGGATGTTCACGTCTTTCGAATCGAAATCAAATTCTACCCTTTCGTCATCAATATTTAAACGTTACGAAGGAGATTCGGAACGCGATCCGCTAAATGTGGATTTTATTCTCGTCTTTCGGATCGAGATGAAATTCGACCCTTCCATCGTCAATATTTGAACGTTGCGGCGAACGTTGGCATAGCACCGACGTAAATTATCCGTCTCGGGGAATCGAATTTTGTTACGAATCTACTTGCACGAAACCTTTTCCTTTCGCGTTCATCGAGCGATAACGCCACCGTCCAACGAAGAAAAATAAATAGGTAGCTCCGAGGCGTGGGTGACCGATCGAACCAACGCGGAGAGCGCAAAATCTAAATGAAACGAGGCGCTGAGAGAGGAGACGAAGAAACCGGGGATCACCATAACCAAGTGTAATTGCACGAGCGTGTTTGGAAAGGGTCGAGGGTCCTGCGGAGCCGGCTAATTAAGAGCTCGAGCTAATTTAATTATAATTTCTACCCCGAGGCCGCGCTGGCTGGGAGCGGATCTTTTCTTCTCGCCCGTTCCTAGGCACGGGCAATCAATTATCCATTCTTAAACGCCACATGTCCGCGCTGGGCAATAATTTACAACGATTTCGGGCTTTCGTCGAACGGCTGTGGACGAGAACGATCGTCGCGGACGAGTTTGTTCGCCGGCGGAGATAGAGAAGCGATCGCAACAAAGGGAGGAGACGACGTCTGCTACTTGGGAGAATTGAGATTGAGACGTCCTAGGTTATTTGTTTTGAGTGCAGCTCGCCCCGCCCACCACGTCTCCGACTGTTCTTCTTCTTTGGCCGCGACTCGCCTTTTCGTCTCTCGCTGTTCGACTCCCCGATTTCTTCCGCGCCTCCGCAATCGCGTTTTTGCTCTCCCTCCCTCTCTCTCTCTCTCTCTCTCTCTCTCTCTCTCCCTCTCTTTCTCTTTCTCTCTCGTCTCCTCCTGCTCCTTCTTTAGGGAAACGAGGAACGGGAGGAACGAGTGAGGCGAGCAAACGGAGCAAAGCGTTAGCTAGCCTCCCGCCTCTCGTCTCCCGCCCCCCGCCTCTCGCACCCGTGGCCGATGCACTTAGGGTGACGCGGACGCGTCCTTGGGGCTTTCTGTCGGCTAGACGCTGCCACCACAGCTATCGAGTGAAATACTTCTGCAGCTCGATCTCTCTCCCTCTCACTCTCGAGGAGACCACGTCGTGTCAGGGATCTGTCAGAAGAGCCGCGCATAGTTGCGGTAATGTCCACTGACCTGATTTAACGGAATCGCGCGCAATTTGCCGCTTCGATTCATTGATTTGCGGGATAAGCGTGCACCACGGCCCGCTCGGCTCGCTCGGTGAAAGCGCGGCCGTAATGTCTCGCCCGCAAGATCTTCTTAATGATTTCGCTATCGGAGACACGTCGGCGCGATTTTCGACGACCCCGGTGCTCCGAATGGACCCTCGACTACATGACACATCGCTCAGTAAGTCTCCGGTCTAGCTAAGAGAAACAAATTTTTTTTTAGAAATTCGACTTTATCCGTCAACATACTCTTCTTCAAGAGCGATGCATTCGTTCCAACGCTCCTCTAACTTTCCGACGCCTTTTTTGTAGAACGATTTGTCTTTGTTCTCAAAATAGGCCTCCGTTTCGGCAATCGCTTCGGCATTTGAGCCAAATTTCTTTCCCTGGAGCATCTTTTTAACCCTAGAAAGATAACCATATGACAACGTACGTAAAAGATAACCATACGCTTCAGAGGCGCATACTTTTCTAAGGCGTCAATTTTATACTAACAATGGATATTTATTTAAGTTAATCTAGTCATTTTAAAGGTTTGGCATTATTGTAAAAATAAAATGCATTTATATTATATTTTTTTATATTTTAAGTAATTTTAAACTTAAATCACTAGACCTCTATGAAAAATTAACAAAAATCAACAGTCTTCGCAGGCGCCTCTGCGACGTAGGTTATCTTTCTCGGGTTAATGTCTGCGAAAAGCCAGTAGTCGCTGTGGGGCTAGATCTGAAGAGTACGGTGGGTGGGGAAGCAATTCGAAGCGTAATTCGTTCAATATAAACATCGCTTAACCGCGCTCCGAATCGTTGACACGTTGTTGTTTTTGATCCGGTGTGAACAAATGCGGCACCTACTTCGAAAGCAATCTACACATGCTCAAATTTTTGTGTAAAATTGTAAACACGCTACCTTCTGATATCTTTAAGGTGTCAGCTATCTCACGCAATTTCACTATTCGGTCTTTCAAAACTATTTTGTGTACCTTTTTATGTTTTTCGGAACTGCCGATTTTGGGCGACCAGAGTGTTCAGCACCATCGGTGTTTGTACGACCGCGTTTAATTTTAGCATACCAGTCGATAATAGTTGTTTTCCCTGATGCAGAGTCTTCGTAACGCTTATTAAGCCACTGTTTGGCTTCAACGGTATTTTTCCCCATCAAAAAACAATGTTTAATCAACACACGAAATTCTTTTCTAACCATTGTTTTGAAAATTACAAAACTGGGGTCACTGAAACCACTGTAACCTGTAAACTAATCATCAAAATGTCATGAAATTTTCACATGTTCGTTTGAAGAATGCTACTATCCAGAAATCATATAGGTTTGTCAACAGTGTTGCCATATATGTGTCAGACCGGAGACTTATTGAGTGACGTGTTACAATGGATTTAGGAAGAGGAGATACGATTATTTGATCCTTGCGGCTCATTTTTATAGTTATGAATTTGTCAACAAATATAAAAACGAGCTGCAAGGCTCGAATAATCGTATCTCCTCTTCCCAAATTGTCCACTTTTGAGCGCAATCTGAGCGTCGATTAGGGAGACGTAACTGTACTTCTCTTTAGCGTGGTCGCGGAAGAAACGATTACTGGTTAATTGGTTGCTTCAATTGGGCATGGCTTGTTGATTCGCGAGTAAGCGTTTAACAACGTAAGCAACGTTTCGCAAGACCGGACACAATGTGTGTGTATCGGAAAATACGCGATAGAGATTGCAAAATTGCGAATGAAATGAAACTTCGTTGTGAAACTCCGCTTTGTTTGGCGAAGCAATGAAATGTGCTGTTGACCCTAAAGACGAATCGAAATCGGACGTGGAACGCGTTAACCCTTTGCACTCGAGCGGCGACTCTGAGGCACCACTAATATTTGTTATATCACTTTTGTTATATTTTAGGATAATTTTGATATTAACAAAGTTTACACTTGAAAAATTGTTAAGACTGCAACTGTTGCGCGAGTCCAAAGAGTCGATTTCCATATACGCATAAAATGCATTTTCTCATATAAATATAGAAATACATGTAAGTTAGAAGAATGATTTTATATTTTCAGTTGAAATAGCTTCGAGTGCAAAGGGTTAAGACTTCGATTGACTTCGTAGTATCATACTCGTCGTTCCACGTACGCATACATGCGTCCGTATACAATAGTATAGCACTCTATATGCGTAGAGAGGATATTATGCTCGATATACTCAGATTATTTCGGAATCACGATCGAAGAGCTCGGTGCAGCAAAGAATGTCACCGGCGGCTCCCCTACTAAAACCACGAGTACACAATCGGTAAGGCATGCAATTAATGCGATACCGATCTGAATCGTGTTACACAGGCTGCGAGAGCGCGGTTGCCGTTACGTCGGCAATCTCTTTTCCAGCTTCTCTGCCTGAAGCCCGATCGTAACTCCGTCTTTTATCGGAGGAGTTTTCGTTTCCGCCGGCGCGTGCAAAACAAACGGCAGCGGTTCGCTTATACGCGAGTCGAGTAGAATCGCGTCGTGTCGAGTCGTGTCGAGTCGAGTCGAGTCGAGTCGCGTCGCGAGCACCAACCCTCGTCCCGTGCACCTCGGTATCCCGAGACCGACTCCGACCAAGACCCCGACCCCGACCCGACGTTCGTTACACCGTTCATGGACCGTTTTCACTGCGTCCCCCCCCCCCTCCTCACCCGTCTTTTCGTTTACTCGATACAGTTGCCGCGACATATCTGCTTTACGAGCGTGGAAAGCAGACGTTTATTATCGCGAGCGTCTCGCGATAAGCGTCCTCCCTCTCGACGCTAGTTCCTCTTCTTCTTTTTCTTCTTATTCGGCCGTCCTCGTGGTCAGGACGGCGGAACAAGCAGCACAATTTCCAGAGACATCCGGTTACGCCTGGAGACGGACGCTCGAGTTCCTCGGGGCTCTCTACTTCGCCTTCAGCGATCTCGTAAACTCTCATTGTCGTTGCCGTTGTCGTTGGTACGGAAATTCTACCGAACAATCGATTCCGTCGGCCAGAAGCAGATTCGTTGTAACTTTTAACACGTTCCGTGCCGAGCTTCTTTTACTCGAATCTTCACACTTTGATATTTTACTAAAACTTGTTGTATTACGTGCAATTATTAATTCTCGTACACATAACAACGTAACAAAAACTTATCAACGCCCATTCTTGCGGTGGAAATTGATTCTTCGGTTCTAAATTTCTTGTAAACAATTTGTTCAGTTCACTAAGTAAACATGCAAGCGTGTACCATCGATGGTACACGTGGCACGGAACGTGTTAACGTATTCGCCGAGCCTCGTTATTCTCTCAGCATTCCCCTTGGATCGAAGCTTTTCTCATCGATTAGTGAGATGTAAGAATAAACAATAGTTGCTCATTAGTATTGGCACTTGCACCGACAGTTGAATGACAGCATTATTTGCTACAGTAGATCGCGTGTTTTGTTTATTAGGTGATTTTCTATGCTGCGCGAGTTTTCTTTCAGTCAGATGGTGTGTATACAGGGTATCACGCCTAACTGAGAACAGTGAAATATCTCGAAATAGATCGAAGCTACGAAAACAATGTTTATACAAAAAGTGTTCAGTATAAAGAGATGTTGTAGGTGGTATCAATAATTTTTAAATCGACGTAATGGTGAATGATATTTCAAGGTCGAGTTGATTTTTTTAAATAGGACCATACATTTTTTTACTCATATTACGATAGTTGGTTTCAATACGGATATAATGTTGTATCATTTCTTTCAGATAATCATAAATTAACCTTTAACGGTCCAATGCCGCCATACACGCGGCAGAAATCAATAAAACCGTAAAATCTGGCAGGAAACATTGGAAGAACAGGCACGATTGTTTCGATGAAAATATATGCAACGAAGTTTTATTTTAAAAAATGAATAATCTCTTCTCTATATTTGATACAAAAATTTTCAGTAAAAAATTTCTCTTCGTCCGGAAAACAGTCCGGACTTGGCAGTGTGTAAACTGGACATAAATAGTTTTGGTCCCCCAAGGGTAAAAAGCAATTAAATTTGCAACTGTTCTCTGTTAGGCGTGACACCAAGTATGTCATAGCGAATGATCTTCTGTCGTTCACGCATCTTCTAAATCCGAATGAAAAGTGGTATGTGTCGGTCTACAGCAGGGCTGGACAAACTTTTGATCGCTACGGGCGACCGTGTTTTTCAAAGTATAAGCAGCGGTCTGCCAACATCGCGCGCGTCAAGTGACCATAAAATCCAAAATACAGCAATTTAAAGCCAAAAATGGGTTTAAATTTCACAAACAAAACACAGATACAATAATATCAAACAGACGGCCAGCTAGGAAGAATAACGCGACGCTTCGTCCAGCCCTGGTCTACAGCTTCATCGAAAGACCAGCCGCGACATGATAATCGATCGCGCGACGACCTATCGAGAATCAAGGACGAAGATCGCCCGATCACCCGAAAATCTAATCCCGATTAGAGTCGAGGGGGAGGAGGGGGGCGAGTAACTCTATGCTCCAGTTGGTGGCATAATTTTCCATTCGGTCGCGCAGCGTTTCGCAGCGACGTTCTAATTTCGGGACGCGTTGGGGGAACGCGAGCTGCGTCGTCGACCGCGGCTCATCCTTGGGCTAGACCCCCTGCAAATTCGGCTCGTTAATTCCGTCTAGTAGAGAGACACGCGATCGCGGATAATTAATCTGTAGGCGGATCGAGATCGCATCGGGGGAACCGCGCGTATCGTAGCGCCGGCAGGCGGCAGGCGGCTTCGGCGTATCCTGTGGACATAGAACCGTAGCTAGAAACGATGAACGGGCCCTAAGGTCGTACATTTTGCTCGGCTGTTTGTCGTCGTTTAACAGAGGGGCAGAGTAGGGGAGATCTCTCGCGGCCTCTTCCTTTTTCGACATCGAATAACAGAGGACGAGGAAGAGGAAAAGGACGAGAGAGAGAGAGAGAGAGAGAGAGAGAGAGAGGACTGCGCGCGCTCGTACGAGAGACGGAGATGAAGAGAAGATCCACGGAGCGGCTAAGAATAGCAGGCGGTAGCCGTTCGGCCGATGCAAATTTCGAGCCCGAAAACATTCACGATGTATAATTCATCGTGCGGACTGGCTGGCGTCTGCCTACACGCGATACTACGCGTGCTCTCGTGACAATGACACAATGTTTGCGGTTACCGGAGGGTGTGTATCGATACCTTTACACGACCGCTCACACGTGTAGTTCGGGGAATACGACACGAGAAAGCACAGCCCTTGTATAACGTCGACCCTTCCGCGAACAAATTTCCGAACAGATTTCGCGAACGGGGATATCGCCCTTCTCGCTTTTATCTCGGACAGATTTCTCGATCGAATTCTCCCCGATTCCGGTGAACCGCGAGAGTAACGATTACCTTACAGCCACATTCGCGGACGATCAGTCGAGAGTGTCGAGAACAACCGACGCCGTCGCGATGGCCGAACACGTCGACGTTTCTTCTCCGTCCATCATCCGTCTGTCCCGACTGTCTGTCTATCTCTCTGTCTGTCTCTTTGTATGTATGTATGTATGTATGTATGTATGTATGTATGTATGTATGTCTGTCTGTCTGTCTGTCTGTCTGGCCGTCTCCTTCAATCTCGCGACATCTTTCAAAAGGACTCGCAAATTTGCCGAACGAGCAAGAAGCCTCGGAAGACCGAACGGTTTACCAAACTTTATCGCGGACCCTAATGGCCTAAGTTTTCTCATACGCCGCGCGCGGAGCTTTCAAGGAGAAGAAACGAGGATCTTTCGGAGGGTAGACGGCGTCCGCCGAGTTTCTGGATAACGATGAACCGTCTTTCGGATCCGGGTGCCGACCGTTGAACCCGAACAAACGGAGCAATCGGTGATACGGCTTGTAAAGTCGTAAAAACAAAAGTATCTCGATCGAACGGCTCTTGATATTTGTGTAGATAGGTATCTAGTGCCTTCGTGCGCCGCGACCCGCCGCGACCCGGGTCGTCTCGGCAATGGAAACGCGGGGCCACATAGAGACGCGCTCGCGAACACGTATAAAAGTCCGGCTAACTGCATCCTCCTCCTCCTCCTCCTCCTCGGGGATTCGAGTGAAAAAAAGAAAAGGAACGCATGCGTGGACCGGTACACCCGTGCGAGCCAAAATATCATTCTTTTCGCGGAGTTTTATGTAACGAACTCGCACCATAAACGCGAGATGACGACCAAAGTCTCCGGCTGCGTTCATCTCGACGGTAAATCTCCGACAAATAAATACCCCCTCCCCGCGACCGAGCATCTTGCGATTCAATTACTATCCTCGCGTCTCCTCGCCGATTCGATCCCGTTGCAGATCCTTCGAGTTTGCGATCGGCCCGTGCGAAGGCAGAAACGTAGAGACACGGTAACGCGGAAAGGTGGAAATATGGAAAGATAACGATACAGTAATGTCTCTCTAATTGACGCTCAGATCGTCCACGGAAATGGACAATTTAGGAAGAGCAGATACGATTATTCGAGCCTTGCGGTTTATTTTTATAGTTACGAATTGTCGACAATTATGAAAATTCGAGCTGCAAGGCTCGAATAATCGTACCTCATCTTCCTAAATCGCCCATTTTTGTGCGCAATCTGAGCGTCGATTAGGGAGACGTTACTGTACTTCTCTTTAGCGTGGTCGCGGAAGAAACGATTACTGGTTAATTGGTTGCTTCAATTGGGCATGGCTTGTTGATTCGCGAGTAAGCGTTTAACAACGTAAACAACGCTTCGCAAGACCGGACACAATGTGTGCGTATCGGAAAATACGCGATAGAGATTGCAAAACTGCGAATGAAATACAACTTTGTTGTGAAACTCCGCTTTGTTTGGCGGAACAATGAAATGTGCTGTTGACCCTAAAGACGAATCGAAATCGGACGTGGAACGCGTTAACCCTTTGCACTCGAGCGGCGACTCTGAGGCACCACTAATATTTGTTATATCACTTTTGTTATATTTTAGGATAATTTTGATATTAACAAAGTTTACACTTGAAAAATTGTTAAGACTGCAACTGTTGCGCGAGTCCAAAGAGTCGATTTCCATATACGCATAAAATGCATTTTCTCATATAAAATAGAAATACTGTAAGTTAGAAGAATGATTTTATATTTTCAGTTGAAATAGCTTCGAGTGCAAAGGGTTAAGACTTCGAGTGACTTCGTAGTGTCATACTCGTCGTTCCACGTCGTTACTGTACAGTAATATCTTCCTAACTGACGCTCAGATTGTGCAGAAAAATGGACAATTTGGGAATAGCAGATACGATTATTCCAGATTTGCACCATGTTTTTATAATCGTTGACAATCGGTAACTATAAAAACGAGTCGCAAGGCTCGAATTCGCAAGGCTTCTCTTCCCAAATTGTCCATTTTTGTGGACGATCTGAGCGTCGGTTACGGAGACATTACTGTATTACGTAGAAGCATAGAATGGCAGAAATGATTTTGGCCAGAAAATCCTAGCCGATTTTCAGGGAAAATAAAGTATACTTTTTCAAGGTTACGTCAAGGTTATGTCACCTTTTTTTCGTATTTGTTATATCACCTTTTGGGATAATTTTGATATTAACAAAGTTTACATTTGGATGAGTGACGAATAAAATGATGAATAAAATGCATTTTCTCATATAAAATAGAGTATAAAAGCGTACCTTTTCAAGCTGGAAGAGCAAGAATCTTGCAATTCGTTTTCGCGCAAGTGTATAACTTAACAGCGGGAATCATTCCAGTTCGTGCAATCGGACAATAATCGTCGCTCGAATGTTTCGCAATGCCTAAGCCTAAATGCTCGTGGTACGGAGAAAGTGTGCGCCACGACTAGCGTGTCTGACTAGTGCGGTTGTTATCTACTTGTGCTCGTGCTCGACGATTCTGTTCTGCAAGACACTGTCCATGTTTACCGCTAATTGTAATCGTTTTAACAAAAAGACATTCGCGCATTCTCTGTAAACCGAATACAGTTTTCCCGGGGCATCTACGTTCGATGAATTCGTAGCGAGTGCATTTGATAACTCGATAACATTTTACCCGAAATATTGTTGAATAAGACTATTCTATATTCTATTCTATTCGACGAAACTCATTTGTTCCTTATTCCGATTTTTGTCGAATGATCGATGAAGATTGAAATTTTAGATCGACGATATGAAGGAAGAGAAAATCGAACTTCCTTGTACGAAAACGTTCGCGAAACCAACGATCCGCCATAGATCCGACGAAAAACGAAATCCGTCGCGCCCGGTTACCGGCAAAAGGAACCATCGTCGGAGGATTAACACGTGGAATCCCACTTTCAACGATAACCGCTCGTTTCCGTTAGCGAGTACTCTCCGCGGAGCTCTTCACGGCAGCTTTCGAGGAGCATCGTTTTCGTGAATATTTTCGACACGCTGCCGGCGGCGCGCGACTTACCAATATTCGAGCATAAAAGCCGCCATGTTTTAGCACGTTCTTCTTTTTATTTTGTAGAAGACAAACGCAAACGAAAACCGGATTTGTTAAAATAGAGTCGGATTCGCATGCATTGTACAGGGTGTCCCAAAAATGTCTCGCAATCCGGAAATGGCGGGTTCGTCAGATCATTTGAAGCAGCTTTCTCCTTTACAAAAATGTTCTCCGAGGCACCGACAACGAGTTATTAACGAAAAACAGTGACCAATAACTGACGCGAGGCGGCCCAGTCAACCAGCGCACGAAGCCCAATTCCGCTCATTGGCTCGGCCGCCTCGCGCCAGCTGAGCTGGGATTCGACCGCCTCGACCGCTGGCGCCGTTGGCTCGGTCGCCTCGCGCCAGCTGATCTCGCCTCTCATTGGTTACTGTTTTTCGTTAATAACTCGTTAACGGTGCCTCGGAGAAAATTTTTGTAAAGGAAAAAATTGCTTCGAATGACCCGAGGAACCCGCGACTTTCGGATTGCGAGACATTTTTGGGACACCCTGTAGTTGCGGCATCGAATAGACTGCACGCGGGACGAAACACGCGGAACGATGTCGATAGGCGTTCATTCATTGTCCGCTGGTTCGATTATGCTTCGGACATGGCATGCTTGAAACTCCTTTAGCATTCGAACAAATCAAAGTGGTGTCCGTAGCCTAAACCACAGATTCTGGTTTCGGTTTGTATATTTCAGCGCGTAACAACATAACTAGCGTTGCAGTGATTTTCAACAACGATGTGTCATTGAAAATTGATTAGAATTTTCATTCATCGACATCGATTTACAATTTATACAAAAAGTTTGCTCGAATTTTTATTTCGTTAAAAATGCACGTTGCACGATGATATACATTTTAAAAATATTTTAACAGTTATTTGGGGAAACGGCGAAAATGTTGTTTCAACGTTAAAGGTACCATTGTTGCTCAAACGAACGGTTTATAATGTTCTATTTTAGGATTGTCGAAATAGCAACGATGCTTTTTATAATATAAATATACAATATTTATTTTATAATAATTTATTTTATAATATCTTATAATATAAATATAACATAAATAGCACAAACTCGAAATCTTATAATTTTGCCAAGATGAGACAAATCAGTAACTTGTAATAATTAGTTCATTTACTGTGAAGAAACAATAAGAAACAGGCTTGCATTTAGCGCATAAAAGTGCATCGAAGTTGAAGGAAGAGGGAGCGGGGGGCACGTGAAAAAATAATTCGAGGTACGCGACAATGGTTAAATTTTCATCGAAACATTAAGAAACAGGTTGCATATAGTGCATAAAAGTGCATAAAAGTGCATCGAAGTTGAAGAAAGAGGGGGAGGGCCACGTGAAAAAATAATTCGAGGTACGCGACAATGGTTAAATTTTCATCGAAACATTAAGGAACAGGCTTGCATTTAGCGCATAAAAGTGCATCGAAGTTGACGAAAGAGGGGAGGGCCACGTGAAAAAAATAATTCGAGGTACGCGACAATGGTTAAATTTTCATCGACAAAGCCGTCGATTTACGGTGTTGCGATGGTAACATGATATATTTTATAGCGGTTACGCGTGTTGTAATTTACGATACTTTCACCTGCGCGTTTATCGGCAATAAGTGCGCGACGAGTGCGCCGAGCCGCCGCGGCACGCTGCTCCGCGGCTCGCCGAGAGCCGCGCAGGTTGATTTAGAATTACAATTTGCGGTAATAAAACAACATTCGGCCGCGGACCACCTAGACGCGGTTAAATCATCGAACGTCGTTCAACTATCGAGACTAATTAGCAGCGTTACGTGCCGCCAATTGGATATCACGTTCTCGGTGCGTTTACTCCCGATTGGATATCACCGAGCCATGACGAAGTCCCTCCTGCTCCGAGAGAGGATCGATCGTTTTACTCGACGCGGCTGCATACATCCGCCTCTAAACTGGTTCCCAGTTCACCACTCTAAGTCCAGGATACACCGCTATAACTATACCGCCGCGTTCTCTCTTTTGCCCCTCTACCGTCGGTGCCGCTATCATTACTCCGCGCAAATCACTCGCTAATTACATCGAAAACCGATCGCGCGGACAGTTTCGTCCGGGTGAATTAGTTTAGCTCGAAGACAGTAGCGACTGTTAGTGTTACGAACTTCTTCGATGCCGTTAGAGGATTTCTCGCGATCCCAGCAACATTTTCTACGCGCCGCCGGATGCCCGGTTATCTCGGATTTATCGGCTTTTCCGTTCAATTACGCGAAATGTGTACGCGTGCAGCGTACGGTTAAAGTAAAGAACGTTAAGACATAAAACGTAGATATGTGCTGTACCGAAATAAGCCGATGGAATTCTTCTGTAAATGTACCTTTGAATTTTTGCGAATCGCGTATGGCGACTGCGAAAGAAGAAAGGGGAAAGAAGTATGCGGCGATAACCGAATGTCAGAAATAATACGAAACAACGTGGTCCGTAAATTGTCAAATAATCGGAAAAATTACACGGAGCAGCGTGTAAACTAATTAAATAGGAGGATATCGGTGTTACTCGTCCGGCGCGCTAAATTTTGTCGAAATTCGAGCGGCGACGTTCGAGACGCGTTCGACGTTCTAGCGCAGATTCCAGCGAAATAAGATGATTGGCGCGAGTTATCGGCGCCGAGAACAACCGTGATGACCGGTCGATAAGTTTTCTGGGGTAAGTAAACACGCGGTTAACCATATTGGTGACGTTGAGCAATGTCAGAGTCAGCGTCACCGTCAGGTATGCCGGCGATGCACGTTAACTCATTGACGTAATAGTCGTTTTTTCGGGGCCGCTCCACGCGACTACTCGACGCGGACCGATTCCACGAAGTTCCTAAGAACGATTACACAAATTCCGCCATCCACTTTGCGGGCTTATCTGTCAGCATACTCCCACGCTTCTGTTATCGGCAATTCTTAAATGCTTGTTACCACACATGAACGCTTTCCTGAAACGAGCCGAAAATAGCCGCGGAAGATTTACGGCGCTCTGTCGCGAAATTTGTTCGAACGGCTTGCATCTCGGGTTAAATATCAAAATGCGAAACTCGATGCAAATAAATCTAGCGGAACGATCGAATTCGTTTCGTTATCGAGACCGAGTTAATCAGCAGGCTAACTGCTAACGTAATTTCCAGTAATTACGTCTACGAATGATTTGTTTAGAAAAATGATCGTAGATCGTTTGCCAGAGCATTTGTCGATGAAATGATTGAGAAATCGGTTAGAAATACAGCAATGTTTCTGTCATTGACGCTCAGATTGTCCACAAAAATGGACAATTTAGACAATTTTTTTAAATGGAAATAGTTAAATTTCATAGTTACGAATTGTCAACAACTATAAAAACGAGCTGCGAGGCTCGATTAATCGTATCTCCACTTCCCAAATTGCCCATTTCTGTGCACAATCTAAGCGTCAGTTAGAGAGACATTACTGTAAAGCTACTTGTACATAAACAAATGTTTTAAAAATACAATTTTTGTTTACAATTCAATTAAATTGAACATCCTCTCCGTTTTCATGTTGCGAACATTGTTCCGAAACCAGTGGTTCGATTGTTTCTTTGAGAAATGGTTTCGATTTCTTGATCGTTCTTTTCTTCGTACTCGACGCGAACGTGTCGAATGCGAGCAAAAGTCTGCATATAATAAAAAAAAAATAATTTATAATTATTCTCACATCAGTTTCAACAGAATGCGAACAGTTGAAATATCGATATTTTACCCAACCTATTCAAAGCATCTCGCATAACTCGGTAGCCCATGTAGGTATCACGGAATGCTTCGCAGCACGTGCCGTTTTGGCATTATTATTAGATGATCTCTTCGATAGCAGCTCATGGCAGCCAACTTTAGTGTAGAGACATTGCTGTACAGTACATATATTCTCTACTCTACAGTACATTCTAAACAAAAAGTGGACGATTTAGGAATAGGAGATGCGATTATTCGAGCTTCGCGGCGCTTTTTTATCGTTGTTGACAATCGCTGACGACAAAAACGAGCCGCGAGTTTCAAATAGTCGTATCTCCTCTTCCCAAATTGTCCATTTTTGTGCACAATCTGAGCGCCAGTTAGGCAGTCATTACTGTATCTACTTTTCTCCACGAATTTTCTCTAACAGCGAAGAAACTAAAAAGCATTGTAAATCATAAATGGATTGCATTCGTATTGGAGCGGGGCGAAGCGAGTCGTTTTCCTCGAAAATGCGATGCGTCGAGCCGAATTACTGTACAGTAATGTCTCCCTAATTGATGCTTAGATCGCGCATAAAAATGGACAATTTGGGAAAAGGGGATACGATTATTCGAGCCTTGCGGCCCATTTTTATAATTGCGGACAATTTAATAATTGCGAATAATCGTATCTCCTCTTCCCAAATTGTCCATTTTTGTGCACAATCTAAGCGCCAATTAGGCAGACATTACTGTATCTACTTTTCCCGACGAATTTTCTGTAACAGCGAAGAGACTAGAAAGCATTGTAAATCATAAATGGGTTGCATTCGTATTGGAGCGGGGCGAAGCGAGTCGTCGAGCCGAATTAGAAGCTCTGAACAGTCATCGGATTCAATTTTCTCCCCGGACGAAGACGTGGAGCGTTGGTAATTGGTACGATCATCGGCCAAATCGATCGGTCGACGAAGTTCGGTCCGCTGCGCTGGCTCAAGTTGCCAGGAGACTTCCCTAAAAGTGCACCAGCTCTTGTGCGGATTCGTTTGGCTCCCAGTTTCGTATGACTAACTCCGCTGACTCATCTTCGACGATTCGACGTGAAAACGTCACTTTTTCAAGTTTTCGCAGCATTCGGTCAAACAAAGTACGTTATACTTACGCCAAAGCGCGACTTCATTTGCTTTCCACCGTTTTATTACTTTCTTCAGCGTCGCCTTTCCATGCGTTCGATTCGCGATGTCCGAGCAAAAATGCTTTGGACAGGAGAAACTGTGAAAAACTAGGCTCTCGTTTTCATTTTCATTTGTTTCTCAGTACGATTCTTTCTCTTTAATCTGCTTTGCCGAATGAACCTAGGAACGATAATTAATGCGCAATGAATCCTAGTTCTTATCCGATTTGGTTTTCTTTTTCTTTCAATTTTATTCGATACGAAGTTTTGACAAAGTTTCCGCCGACGATAGCGATTTTGATAGAATTTGCGATAAGAACAATTCGTATTTACCGATAAGAAAATATTTGTGATAAGTTTACGATATAATGTGTTCGAGCGACGCTACTTCGTACATATCGGAAAGTTTTGTTATTTTGTAGTTTCCGTTGGTCCGATTAACGAGAAACTGGTAAAAACAGAAGAAAGGGAAATAAATGGTGGCGTTCGGTGCTCCAGCCGGCGCGGGCGTTAACGGTAAAAATGTGGAAAGGCCGGGAGAAGAGCAGTTGTCTTCCTGTCGTCATAGCGGACACCGTCCAGGTCCAGATAGTGCGAGGGTTCGGAGAAACGACAAAGAGAGAGAGAGAGAGAGAGAGAGAAAGGGAGAGAGAGAGAGAGAGAGAGAGAGAGAGAGAGAGAGAGTTAAGTGACGGTGGGTGGGCGAGATGGTTATTTAAATGCCTATAGAGTCCATTAAAGATTACAGGTTGAACAACAAATGTCCACGCGAATGAGCCAGAACGAACGGCGATACCCCTTCGAATAAATGGTCCGTTTTATCTTGTACGACGCAAACAGCTTCCATTTTAATCTATGAACAATTTTATTATCGGTCCTTTCAACAGTGAAATCAGCGATGCAGAAACAAGCTAACGAAACTTATGGGAAATGAGCAACTCGTTCTCGTCGATTTCAGTTCATTTTATTCGGTACATTCGTTGTCCGTTCTTTTTCAAATTGTCTCCGTAATATTTAGATTTAAAATTTCGTATCACCTTTTAACGCAACGCACAATATAGCTTATCGGCGTTCGAAGAATTAGATTTACGGAAAATAAGCAAAACGATAGTTCTAATTGCCCCTTAAAATTGAGACATTAACCAGAACAGTTACTCAGCGGATCTTAAAACGACGTATCACGCAATTTCATGTTTTATGCTCCTGTTGCTCACTCGCTTTTGTTAGAATCATAGATGAATCATGTTCTTGCGAACCGAGTTGCTCCGCTTGTTCGCACTTAATTAAATAATGCGTGACTTTTAATACCGCTCTCTCTCTCTCTCTCTCTCTCGCTCTCTCTCTCTCTCTCTCTCTGCTAAGGATTGCTATTGTTCGCAGACCTATCGTACATCATTCGAACCACAAAGGCTACTTCTCGATAATCGGTCTTCTATTTCTCGTCCTTAAAACATCTCTTAAATAGAAAAATAAACAAGATGCGCGGTACTTGGACAACATTAACATTGTGTTCGATCAAACTACAGGGAATTACGTAAAAAAATGTTCTCACGCCGTAAGAAATGGAACGAATGTTCTACGGCAAAATTTTAAATTACTGATCTATTTCTTTGTAAGCGACAACATCAAATAAAAGCATCGGCAAATTATGAACTTAATTTCAACTTAATTTCTACCTCTTGCAATGAATTCGTGTAAGGAAAAAATTGCACAACACGTACATGCATCGACAAAAAACATATATTAGGTTGGCAACTAAGTTCCCGCCGTTCTTTTTTAAATTTTAACATTCCGCATGTCGTCAAATGTTTTCGGCATGATGTTTCAAATCATTCGAAAGAGGATATTTTGTTCTGGAATCTATGTTTTGTCTTTTTGCTCGAGTTAATTTATGTTAATTTTCGGATCATTCAAATGGAATCCAAGTTGAGAAAAATTAGCATTTTCGATCATCATTTTCGATCGCATCCTCCAAAAACATTTAACACCAAACCA
Organism: Megalopta genalis; assembly: GCF_051020955.1. Taxonomy (NCBI): domain Eukaryota; kingdom Metazoa; phylum Arthropoda; class Insecta; order Hymenoptera; family Halictidae; genus Megalopta; species Megalopta genalis. The sequence continues at coordinate 15,418,912 of NC_135019.1, read as the reverse complement.
ACCGACCTGTAATGATGATTAGCGTGCATCGACTCGTAAGAGTGAAAAGATAGAATTCACTTGGATTTTGTAAAGTTTCAATTATGAGACTTGTTTCGATAATATAATTTATTCAATCATTTTCCACGAAGAAGTCTCCAAAGTTTGTAGTATCGTAAAATAAAAAATCGGTCATTTTGACCGTGGTAGGTTTAGTGTTAATGACACGCGACGTCATCTTAAAAAAAAATTTTTTTTTAAAACGGCGGGAACTTAGTTGCCCATCCAACATATGCCGGAAATATTGTTTAATAATTTACCGAATTTCTGGGATCTCCATCGTCCCTCGTAAGAACGACGTCGAAGCGCGTTTTCACTCCGGACGTTTTACCGAGATCTCGGAAGGTATTGTGAGGTTGAAAATTCCTGAAGGTGGGTCACGAGAGTGACGAACGCAAACGAAGACGGCCCACCGGGGCGGCGCGGTGCGGCGCGGCGCGTTGCGGCCGGGTTATCGGCGACCAAATGAATTCCTAAAACTCAATTAACCGTGGCCTTCTTAACCGACGCTGGCTTAACGAACGAGACGAGTAGAGCCGAGTCGAGTCGAGTCGAGTAAATGAATGGTCCCGCAGGACGACAAGCCTTGTTTAGTAGTCTCTCGTGCGAGAGGACTCCCGTTCGAACCCGATATCCGCCCTAAGAGCCTTCCACCGAGCGATCCAACCCTTTTAAGTAGGCCTAAGTAAAACGCCAGGAATGCAGGGAACAGCTCGATGGTGCTTGATCGCCGCGCCGGGGCAGGAGATCCGTTTCTTCGGTGATTCATCGTCGGCTATTTCTGGTGACACCGGGCAGAAAAATCTATACGACCGGAGATTAAAGGAGGCGGCCGCGCCGCGAGAATCGAAGTGATCTTCGACTAGAAAAATTCGCTTTTCAAGCGGCCGCCGCGCCGCGCCGCGACGTAGGCGCTGCAGCGCAACCGAGCCCCGCCCGTCTTCGATTCGAAGGGAAACAACAGTTTGGACCCTCGGTAATCCGCAGGTGTTAAAGACGGTGAAAGTAACAGAGTTTCGGTTCATTACGAAACGGTACGCGCGCACGGTGGAAATGTAACATCTGTCCGATGATCGGCTAAACAACCTACGAGTGCGTATTTTCCGTTTCTTCTCGCGCGCGCGCGCGATAACAATTCGTAACATAAATGATGCTATCTATGCCTCTACTAGTCAATCACATCTTAACAATCGTATCTTCTCTTCCTAAATTGTCCATTTTTGTGGACAATCTGAGCGTCAATTAGAGAGGCATTACTGTAAATCGTCAAGTTTTACTAATCTCATCAGTCAGTTCTTACGAGTTCTCAATCCTGTCCCTCTATTTTCTCGAAATTATAAGGACACACATGTGTAAATAAGTATAAGATTTTTTTGCATTATATACTTATTTATTTATATGGCACCAACGTGGTGCCACGGGGCGTCGTAGTGACAATTGTTGATTTCTCGATGATTAACAAATCGTCGCTGGAACAGCTTAACAATGAACGGATAAGACAGAGTTGAGGAAACACGAAGAAATTAAGAGAAGGATACTTAAGATATACAATAATGTCTCCCTAACTGACGCTCAGATTGTGCACAAAAATTGACAATTTGAGAAGAGGAGATACGGTCATTCGAGCCCTGCAGCACGTTCTTATAGTTGTTGATAATTCGAAACCATAAAAACGAACCGCAAGGCTCGAATAATCGTATCTCCTTTTCCCAAATTGTCCATTTTTCTGGACAATCTGAACGTGAATTAGCGAGACATTACTGTACGTATTTGAATATAAATATTGGGTTGGCAACTAAGTAATTGCCGATTTGTTCAATGAAATAAAAAATTTTGTTTTTACTTGGAATGAAGTTTAATCTGTAATGTGTATTTTCCATTTTGTTCGATGACCTTTTGCCATCTCTCTGACAACTTGAAAATTCCACGCTCGTAGAAAGTCTGATCCTTTCGGCCAAAAACCGAGTTAAGTGACATTTTACAGCGTCATCATCATTAAAAGTTTTACCACGAAGGGAGTTGTCCGGGGATCGAAATAAGTGGTAATCCGATGGCACGAGATCAGGGCTATATGGTGGGTGTAACATTAATTCCCAACCAATATCCATCAATTTTTGCCGAGTGGACAAAGACGTGTGCGGCCTAGCATTGTCCTGGTGGAAAGTGACACCTTTATGATTGACCAATACTGGTCGCTTTTCCTTGACCGCTGCATTCAATTTGTCCAGTTGCTAACATTCACGGATAATAAAAAATAACGTAATAATAATAATAATAATAATAATAATAATAATTGTATAATATAACATTTACGGATATCATAAAAATGGGAGTGGGAGACATCTATAACTAAAATCTATAATTGCCAACCCAATACATTCGACGATGGACAGTAATGTCTCCCTTACTGACCTTCAGATTGTCCACAAAAATAGACAATTTGGAAAGAGGAGATACGATTATTCGAGCCTTTCGGTTTGTTTTTATAGTTATAAATTGTCAACAATTATAAAAACGAAATGAGTCGACAAACGGCTAAACGAAACGAGCGCACAACAGGTAGAACAGGAAACGAGTTCACGAACATATTTTGCGAGTTCACGCGATTTTCTCTTCGTGTGCCGAAACGTTTGCTTCGCGATAGCTTCGCGACAGCTTCGCTCGAGTCGATGTTCCCAGACAATGGAACAAAATTTGTAAATTGTTTTCACGATTCCACTGTTTCGTACTCGATCTACCAATTTGTCTCGTGAATGCTCGCGGAGGAATGAGCCAGCAAAACCCCGTGCGAAATCAACAGAAGGGGGCATTCATGCATTTTGATTGGCCAGGGGTTAAGCCCGGGAATAATTGATCGCGCGTAAGTGTGAGCCTGCCTAATAGACATTGAATAGCGATTCGTTTTTGCGGGAGACGGGCCGCGGCCCCGCGGGGTGACAGAGGGTGACGAGGAGCGTGTCAGAATGAATGTGACGCGGCGAAGCAAAAACCTTGTCGCGTATTCCTCTCGCGTGGCTCCTCTTTTTGCCCGGCGTATCTCTATCTCTTCTTCCTCTTCCTCTCCTCGTCTTTCACTCTTCTTCCCGCCCGCCGCAGGTTATCTTCTCCGGGGCATGGGGCACTTGACGCACGACTCCGACGGCGACTCCGACGGCGACTAAGAACGGCGACTGTCCACCATGCACGGTCCCAGAACAGGACCCGTTGAATCGGCCCTCTCGTCTCCTTGGCTGTTCCCCGTAAAGCGGGCGACGTCGGCGACTACTATCTGCGGACACTTCACGTTGTCCGGCAGCCTTCAGTCGCGAGTGTACTCGTCGTGCCGGCGGGGGGAAAAAAAATGCTCGGCTCCAATCAACGAGATAATTTGCATGCCGCGCGCGTTACGCGCCTCTGAAAAAGAAAAAGCGGCTCGGTGACTCGGTGACTCGGTGACTCGGTTCGATGCAACCTGCCGCGCCGACCCGCGTCTCTCGTTACCCATTAATTGAACTTTCGCTAAGTGGAACGAGGTGACGAATTCGATGATGCTGCCTGCTTTTTCGCGGAATCGTTCCCGCGGCGTCATGTCGCGTCGCGTCGCGCAACGCTTGTGTTCTCCGTCTGTGAAACACTGCTGGATTAGCGTTTCCTCGGTCGACTCTTGTAACAGCGTTTAGTCGCGATGCTTTAACAGAGGCGAATTCAAAACGTGCATGTCGCCCCGTCGATCAGGAACGCGTGGTTGTCCTAGAATCGAGGATCCAAAGACCGAGAATCGTCCTCTCGATCGTCGAAAGCTGTTCGATGCGCGTCGAGCACTCCGATGAATTAATAGGTATACCGTGAACCCCGAGCGAGCATGATCCGTTAGGGGCTTTTAGCGGTCGGATTTATTGAACCGGAGGATCGCACGCGTCGCGCGTTAATCTCGAGCGAATCGCTGTCGACGCGGCGCATCAATCCGACGATTTATCACGGCAATTTGCCACTGTCGTGCCCGGCCGGGATTCATCGACCGCCCGATTTGTCACGATTTGCCATGCCTATTTGGGAAACGTTCTCGAGCTGGCCGTCCTCGGGCTATCGCCGGGCCCGTTATTATCGTCGGCCCATTGTCGGGCGAACGCCAGGTGACATTTTTTTTCTAGGCTGAATGCGTGCCGAAGTCGTCCGGACGAGCGGCTCGTCGGCTCGTGCTTTGCTCGCTAGGAAGGTAGTAAATTTTGTGGTCGACTCGAATGGAGACGTCGCCATCCTTCTTCGGCGTTGCCGCGGTGCGGTGGGCCCTGACGGGACGGGAACGAGGCAATGTCGGGGTTGCGCCGTCCGGGAAACGCGTTACGCTACCAATCGGCCACGGTTTACGACAAACTAAACGTGATATTAGTTTAGGGGAAATTGAAGTACTATCGCCGCCGAGAAATGGCCGATTCGAACTGAGAATTCGTTGCGAAATTCGATTCGTTGCGAGCGCTACAGACTTCCGAGGGTATTAATCGCGGCCTTTTTAATTATTTAGAATTCGTTAAGAACTGCTCGATTATTGTCACTGTACCGTTCGCACGTCTAATCGAGATTCTTTCGTTTGGCGCCAGTAGAAAACTGACTCGCATCATTTCGCTTGTCGCCGGCGGTTTTTCGAACTCCTTGGGCGACAATAAGTTGATTAGTTTTACCAATCTCATTGTTACGACAAAGTAAACGTGATATGACTTTAGGGGAAATTGAAGTACTACCGCCGTCGAGAAATGGCCGATTCGGACTGAGAAATTCGTCGTTGCGAGCGCTGCAGATTTCCGAGGGTATTATTATTATCGCAGGTATTATATACAGATTATCGCGGCTTTAGTATTTACCTATAATTCGTTAAGAACTGTTGGATTATTAACACTATAGCATCCGCACATCTAATCGAGAGTCTTTCGCTTGGCGCCAGTAGAAGACTGACTCGCATCATTTCGCTTGTCGCCGGCGATTTTTCGAGCTCCTTGGGCGACAATAAATCGTCAAGTTTTACTCATCTCATTGTTACGACAAAGTAAACGTGATATTAGTTTAGGGGAAATTGAAGTACTATCGCCGCCGAAAAATGGCCGATTCGAACTGAGAAATTCGTCGTTGCGAGCGCTACAGACTTCCAAGGGTATTAATCGCGGCCTTTATAATTATTTATAATTCGTTAAGAACTGCTCGATTTTATTGTCACTGTACCGTTCGCACGTCTAATCGAGATTCTTTCATTTGGCGCCGGTAGAGGTCTGACTCGCATCATTTCGCTTGTCGCCGGCGGTTTTTCGAGCTCCTTGGGCGATAATTAATCGTCGAGTTTTACTAATTTCATCGTCAGTTCTCACGAGTTCTCTCAATCCTGTCCCTCTATTTTCTCGAAATTTTAAGGATACACATGTGTAAATAAGTACTAGATTTTTCTGTATTATATACTTATTTATTTATACGGCACCAACGCGTGGTGCCACCGGACAATTGTTGATTTCTCGGTGGTTAATAAATCGTCGCTGGTAGGAACAACTTAACAATCAACGGATAAGACAGAGTTGAGGAAACACGAAGAAATTAAGAGAAGGATACTTAACCGTTTGAGTCCAAGGGGATATTCAGAAAACACGGTCAAAAAGAGAAGAGAAGAGAACCGAGCGGCGCGATAGCGCTCGTCAAGATTGACAAACAAAACAAAAAGAAAAAAAACGAGAAAAAGCAGCCATGCGATGTACGTGCGTCACTAAAGTTTGATCGCGACACAAGATCTGAACAGCGCGATCGCGCTGCTTGGGACTCAAACGGTTAAGATCTACAATAGTGTCTTCCTAACTGGCGCTCAGATTGTGCACAAAAATTGACAATCTGAGAAGAGGAGATACGATTATTCGAGCCTTGCGGTTTATTTTTATAGTTATAAATTGTCCACAATTATAAAAACGAGCCGCAAGGCTCGAATAATCGTACCTCCTCTTCCCAAATTATCCAATTTAGTGGACAATCTGAGCGTCAGTAAGGGAGACATTACTGTATTCACAGAAATAGGGACAATTTGGGAAGAGGAGATACGATTATTCGAGCCTTGCGGCTCGTTTTTATAATTGCTGACAATTCATAACTATAAAATAAAATACAAACCGCATGGCTCGTATAATCGAATCTCCTTTTCCCAAATTGTCCCCGTTTCTGTGGACAATCCGAGCGTCAATTAGAGAGACATTACTGTACAATTATTCGAGAGCCTTGCGGCTCGTTTTTATAGTTAACGATTGTCGATAACTATAAAAATGAATCGCGAGGCTCGAACAATCGTAGCTCCTCTTCCAAAATCGTCCATTTTTTGTGTACAATCTGAGCGCCAGTAAGGGAGACATTACTGTAAACATTATTTCGGAACGTGACAAATAACAAATTCTCGTGTTGCCGCAAACACGAGAATCGCGCGCTTGGTTCGAGCGCGAAAGTCCTGAAGGAGCAGCCACCTCGGGCCGAGCCCGATGAAACGAGCCACGAGACGGACGCGCGGTGCATCAATCTCGAATCCTGAAACCCGAAACCCGACACCGACAGCCGGTGTCCAGCTGAGCGCCGCCGCGGCCGTCGCGCGTCGCGCGTCGCGACGAGTCGGTAGCCGCGTTTTTCATCGGTGTGTCGGAGCCTATTCAAGTGTTGGCAGTTTTTCACGCGGCAGGCGACAAATATCCCCACTAAAATCCTCCTTAGATGAGTCCCTACGAGGTTGGGTATGTCACATTGGATCCTATGCCCGGCAACATTCACCATGCTGGTCTCACGCCGGTGACAGCGAGCCGCGTTCGCGATTCGTTCCTCCGAATCCTGGTCCGTGATCCGCGAACCGCGATCCACGATCCGCGATCCGTAGTCTCGCGATCCGATACCGGTGCTAACTCCAACGACGATCGTATCGGCGCAGACTCCAGGATACCATAACTCGCAGAGGTCGGCTTTAAATCGAGTTTCCCGTTTCCTGGCCCAATTAGGCTGGTCTTCGCGGGATCTTCGAGTACAATCGGCCGGCTATCTGGCCTAGGACCGCGAGACCGGTCAGCTAATCATGCGCGAGCACACCCGAGATCCGTTCCACCGGACTGCGCTTCTCTGTCGCTGCATCGCGGCCGCATCGGCGAGCGAAATTCGACGGTGAGACGGACGATTCGTTCGCGTTTAACCATCGAATGCGAGTTGGACATCCTCTTCCGATCATCTCCGCGTCGATTGTTCCTGATGGAATCCCCGAGTGCACTGGATGGCTGTCGATGCACCTTGGATTTTGGCCAGCCAGCCACTCGATTCGAACACGAGATACGTGCTCGAGTTGTATAGTGATCGAGATCGAAATCGGGATCGAAACATCGTTGGTATCCGCTCGACTGTGCGACGTTTACTAGCCATAAACTGTGCAGCTCCTGTTGTAGCTCTAAGAAAAAGTATGGTCGTGAGCTGCCTGAATGCATGCGGGTATCTCAATCTTTAAGCCGGATTAGTGTCACGATCCCGGCAACATGCGGCGCATGGATTGAAATTGAAATGACAGTTCAAAGCGGCGACGCGCAGATATGTTTACGGCGATTCGGTAAGTTATGGGAAGGTGTTAATAACCGCGTCTAAACACCGTGAAATACTGTCGGTCGGATTAACAGAGATAATCGAGAGTTGATGATTCCCGTTCACTTTCCGAACGTGATTTATTCACTGGGCCGGGGCCTGTTGACGATTTATAGCTGTCACTTATGTCCCCGTGAAATACGATTTATTTAGAATCAGCACATCCTACTTATCGTTTGAACTTATACGACAGATCGCAAATAATATTGTTACGGTCCGGGTGGTTTCGATAACTGGACCAAACTTATGCTGTTTCTCTGTCGAAGATAGAACAGTTCGGTTCAATGCAATTACATTTATTTCGGAAGTGTAATCGGCCAGTTCAAAGAACGCGTCTAATTGCACCCTCCAAGTGCGCACGATACGAATGGATTCAATAATATTTCATTTGCAAGTAAATTTTCGATTCTCGTAGAAATGTTAATAACACGGCGAATACTCTTGTTCTAAAAGACAAAAGAAGAACAGTGCCCACGGCAATGTGCACGTTATAAAACAATTTTAAGTCAGATTAGAGTACTTTGTAATATGCGGAACGAAAACGATTGCCGTGTAAGATAACAATTAATCAAACTGCACGTTTAAGATCGTGTCTTCTATACGAGCATTTAATAGAAATGAAAAATAACACGTCACTCAATAAGTCTCCGGTCTGACACATATATGGCAACACTGTTGACAAACCTATATGATTTCTGGATAGTGGCATTCTTCAAACGATACATGTCAAAATTTCATGACATTTTGATGATTAGTTTACAGGTTACAGTGGTTTTAATGACCCCAGTTTTGTAATTTTCAAAACAATGGTTCGTAAAGAATTTCGTGTATCGATTAAACATTGTTTTCTGATGGGGAAAAATACCGTTGAAGCCAAACAGTGGCTTAATAAGCGTTACGAAGACTCTGCACCAGGGAAACCAACTATTATCGACTGGTATGCTAAAATTAAACGCGGTCGTACAAACACCGATAATGCTGGACGCTCTGGTCGCCCAAAATCGGCAGTTGTTCCGAAAAACATAAAAAAGTACACAAAATAGTTTTGAAAGACCGAATAGTGAAATTGCGTGAGATAGTTGACACCTTAAAGATATCAGAAGGTAGCGTGTTTACAATTTTACACAAAAATTTGAGCATGTGTAGATTGCTTTCGAAGTAGGTGCCGCGTTTGCTCGCACCGGATCAAAAACAACAACGTGTCAACGATTCGGAGCGCGGTTAAGCGATGTTTATATTGAACGAATTACGCTTCGAATTGCTTCCCCACCCACCGTACTCTTCAGATCTAGCCCCCAGCGACTACTGGCTTTTCGCAGACATTAACCCGAGAAAGATAACCTACGTCGCAGAGGCGCCTGCGAAGACTGTTGATTTTTGTTAATTTTTCATAGAGGTCTAGTGATTTAAGTTTAAAATTACTTAAAATATAAAAAAATATAATATAAATGCATTTTATTTTTACAATAATGCCAAACCTTTAAAATGACTAGATTAACTTAAATAAATATCCATTGTTAGTATAAAATTGACGCCTTAGAAAAGCATGCGCCTCTGAAGCGTATGGTTATCTTTTACGTACGTTGTCATATGGTTATCTTTCTAGGGTTAAAAAGATGCTCCAGGGAAAGAAATTTGGCTCAAATGCCGAAGCGATTGCCGAAACGGAGGCCTATTTTGAGAACAAAGACAAATCGTTCTACAAAAAAGGCATCGAAAAGTTAGAGGAGCGTTGGAACGAATGTATCGCTCTTGAAGAAGAGTATGTTGACGAATTTCTAAAAAAAAATTGGTTTTTCGTAGCTAGACCGGAGACTTACTGAGTGATGTGTTAGATCCAGAAGCTAGGCGTGAACAGTGAAACGCGTCGCTGGTTGTTCTAAACGCCCGCACAAAGAACTTCAATTTTCAAATGAAAATGAATTTCGAAATACCCGCACGAGCTATTTATGGTGAATCGAGATAGAACATAGATCCTGGTTCGAATCGTGGAACGCGCGTCTTTGAAATCCTGAGAATGGCGGATTGCCCCCGTAGACTCACCTTCGCGTTCGGCCTCGATGGGAATTCTTCTGATCGATAGTAGAAATACTGGAAAGACTGGATTTTTCATGGAGAAGATTCTTGGTGCTGTCGCGTGTTACGGTGCCATGTTGTCTGCCATTCGCTGTTAGTAATTTCCTTGGTCGGCCAACACCTTTCCCCGCCGCCCCACCGTTGCAAACACCGAAGCACCACGCGTTTGAACATTTTCCTCGTTACGTAACGGCGAATTTGAATTTTAATGGACCCCACGCCTGTGCGCGGCATGGATACCGACACCGCTGTATCGAAGTACGATCAAGCATATTCCTCCGGCTAATTTGATAGATGGTCGTTAACGAGCCAGCTGGCAGCCGATGTCCACGAAACGTTATCGCGTCGCGTCGCGTCGCGATTCGACTCGCTTCGGAATTAGTCACTTATATTTTGTTGCATGCTGATTTCTGTGGACACGCACACACGCTCCACACCATCGATAAACACCGTATCCGATGGACATATTTGAAAATCAATTACATATTGCGGTGCGGGTTCATCGATTATTCCGATACGTATGGATTCATCAATTATTTAAATACAAAGTACGAAATTGTAGAGGATGAGACGTATAAATGGAACGCGCGTATCACCGTGACAATACTGTTAATAAACCCGTTAGCGTTGAATAATAGCGCCGAAGCATCGAATATAATATTTTCTGTAGCAATCGGTGCGGAAAATGTAATCTTTCTGCGCCAATTACGAGGAAAAACAATTAGTCAAATGGATATCCATTTCTTCGCTGGATAGTTTCGATGAGAATTGACTATCTTACCACCTCATTACCGTCGCATAAATGTGTCAAATCGATTGATAATAATTATAATCGGATCGACTTTGACACCTTAAAGTCGTTGATTGCAACATGTTGCTGCCGCTTCTTCGCAAGTTCATTCTCGCGAAACATTCGCGTGCAAATGTCGGCCACTTCATAGTCGGTCAAGTATCCATTTGAAGCTTCCGTGCCGACCGTACCAATGCAATTAAACCACGAAACTCGAGTCGACTGCATTTTCTGTGCCGCGATGCACGTGTACTACTTGATCCGCGCCGCTCGTGCTCGTGCTCGTGCTCATGCTCGTCCAAAAAGCACACGATCCTCGCTATTATTGGCGAACGAGAATCTTATTTAATGGAACCGACACACCCGGGGAATTAGGGCGCACAGACCGTTCGTTTAATTTCAACTAAGAGCTTCGCAAAGCTTTATAATAGATGCTGCATGTAGTATTCATTCCGCTCCGGTTCGAATTGTCCCCTTTACAATGAAACTTTTTACATGCATTTACCAAAACTCTATACTGAAAAATGATCCGCCGAATGTGGCGAATTAAGAAACGATTAAAAAGAGGCTTCCACAGAAAAAATCAGATAATCGGATCGAACGATGTTACTCCTAGACCGGGAATCTCTGCGCAAATTCTAATTTTCGAACGTGATCTAACAAAAATCGGAAGCAACGAAAAGTTTCTTTCGCGGAGTAAACGATTACTCTATGTAAAAAGAAGAGATAGGTTTCCTCAGGAAAAGATCAGATCGAATGGAATGACATTAATCCCAGACCAGGAATCTCTGCGCAAATTCTAATTTTCGAACGCGATCTAACAAAAATCGGAAGCAACGAAATGTTTCTTTCGCGGAGCAAACGATTACCCTATGTAAAAAGAAAAGATAGACTTCCTCAGGAAATATCAGATGATCGGATCGAACGACATTATACTCCTAGACCGGGAATCTCTGCGCAAATTCTAATTTTCAAACGCTGTCTAACAAAAATCGGAAGCAACGATAAGTTTCCTTCGCGGAGTAATCGATTACTCTATGCAAAAAGAAAAGATAGGCTTCCTCAGGAAAAAATCAGATGATCGGATCGAACGACATTATACTCCTAGACCGGGAATCTCTGCGCAAATTCTAATTTTCAAACGCGATCTAACAAAAATCAGAAGCAACGAAAAATTTCCTTCGCGGAGTAACCGATTACTCTATGCAAAAAGAAAAGATAGGCTTCCTCAGGAAAAGATCAGATCGAATGGAATGACATTAATCCCAGACCAAGAATCTCTGCGCAAATTCTAATTTTCAAACGCTATCTAACAAAAATCGGAAGCAACGAAAAGTTTCCTTCGCGGAGTAAACGATTACTCTATGTAAAAAGAAAAGATAGCTTATCATTATTAAGTTTCTTACGTTGGAGATTGGTATGGTTTCCTATAAAGATTCCGTCGATAAAGTTGACGCGGCCAATCTAAAGTAAGCGTTTTAAGAGGGTCGGCGTGCCAACGGAATTCCTTTGCAGCGCATCGAGGTGGACTCGAACGAGGTAGGCGGGATGGTGCGAAAGAAAGGTACGTTTGGTCCACCCCGCTGCTCCACCAACGAGCCAATAACCCAGTCGAATTAAACCGAACGTGTAATGAACGCTTCCGACGTCATTGGTACCTCGGCGCGGCACGGCGCGGCCCGGTGTGCCGTGGCAGTGTGGCAGTGTGGCATGGCGTGGTACGGTGCACCTCGTTGCAGCTCGTTGCAGCTCGACGCCGAGCACTGCTGTGTTCACCTGTGCTCTGTAATACGAGATGCATTCGCATTACGCAAGTCGTTGCGGTGGCGAACCGCACACGGCTCCCACACAGCTGGCTTATTATTTACAACCCGCGGCGCTCCACGGCGTTACTCTTAATTTCTGCGTTTCTCGATTTCCTCCGCGCCGCGTCGGAGCGTAAACCTCCGACATTGGTAGCAAGCAACAACAACCTTGATTCGATGTTTTAATCCATAATGCTCTGACGTCTCCGGGCTCCCGCTATCCGCGACAGAAAATACAGTAATGTTTCTCTAATCGGCGCTCAGATTGTCCACAAAAATGGACAATTTAGAAAGAGAAAAGATACGATTATTCGATCCTTGCGGTTCATTTTTATAGTTTCGAATTGTCAACAACTATAAGAACGAGCTGCGAGGCTCGAATAATCGTGTCTCCTCTTTCCAAATTGTCCATTTTTTGTGGACAATCTCGGCGTCAGTTCGGGAGACATTACTGTACTTGCGATGGTCGAAATCGTGGATTCGGTTGTTGAAGGATTTATTTGCGTGCATGTCGATAGGGTTTAATCAATGCAGAGTTTTATGAACAATGTTTGATGCGACGCGATAGAACGGACGTTTTTACGTCAAGAAATATTAACGACAGCTGAACAACATACTTGAAGCACCCGCTCTCATTCACGTCTCGAAACATTAATTTGTCCGTCGCTTGTACCACGTTAATTAGCATTTCTTTATCCTTGATCATTCGCCTGATACAACGAGACCATTTTTGTGTTATTCTATGTCTTCGACAACTTTCGTTCCAATGTTATGATACCGGAAGATGATGAATCTGTTTCGATTTAGAAGAGATTGGAAAACGTATTAGGTAAATCGTGTATGAAATCTTCGTCGTGATCCTGACTCGTTGTTATAGCGCAAACGAGTTGAGAAAAATCTACGACATCTATAATTGATTCGTATAAAATGTTCTAGCTTAATTGATGGAGCTTTCTTATACCTCTCACTGTGAAAACGTTTCCTCCAGTCTAAGTTTTAAATGCTTTTAAAATCAACCGACGACTTTAAAAGCTGGACAACATTTTCGATAGCTATTTGATTGCTTGAAAAGTTGAAACGTAATTGAACCGAATTGAAGCGTTTCTAACAGATGATTTCTATGAATCAAGTCTACAATTGATTCGCATAAAATGCTCCAGCTTAATTGCTGGAGCTTTCTTGTCTCTCTCACTGTGAAAACGTTTGCTCCAGTCCAAGTTTTAAATGCTTTTAAAATCAACCGACGACTTTAAAAGCTGGACAACATTTTCGATAGCTATCATTCGAATAATTGCTTGAAAATTCGAAACGTAATTGAACCGAATTGAAGCGTTTCTAACAGATGATTTCCATAAATCAAGTAACAGAACGACAAGCGCGACGCGACTCTACGCGACGCGGCGTTAATGAAATTCGAATATTTTCAAAGTCCCGAGGAAAAAGATCGGCCGGAGCGATAGTCTGGCGGTCCGTCACTCGTAGCAATATTATTATCGGATGCGAATGAAGATAGAATCGTGAACTAGCTACAAGATACAATTTGTCCGGTATAATTTGTTTCCGCCGCTAATTATCTCGTATATCTCCTCCTTATCTGTCAGAAGCGATCCGCCGCGCCGCGCCGCACCGCGTCCCGTGCTTTCAATTTGCACCGCTGCTAATAGTAACCTTCGTTTTATTCGGCTACGGTTTGTAATCGTGCGAAACTTATTTGAATGCTATAAATCATACGGAGATCGCGAGCGATTAGCTTGCGTGCCACAAATTGAAATCTCGCAGGTGCAATAGCAAATGGCAAATACCGGTCCGAAGATAGAGAATGTCCGAGACACATACGTAGGCGCTCGCTTGCACGCGCGCGCGCGCACGCACGCACGCACGCGTCCATGTCCCCGTAGATTTAGAACGCGTTCTTCGAATCGAGGGAACGAGCATTTAACACGTTTGTTCTCGTTTGTTCCAGGTTACCACAGTTTGCCGTTTTAGCGAAGATTTTGTGCCTCCTGATGGTACGTATATTCCTACACCTCGAACTCACGAACATAACACTTTACGATTTACCGGTTCGAAGATTACCGATGGTCTACACACGTTTTCCTGGCCATGTTAATTGATTTTCTAACGACTGCCACCGGTAAACATTTTCTTTTAAATAACAACAGACGTCGAAATTATTCACGTTGGCTTTCCTGAAAATGATTTCTGCCATTCGATGGAAAAATCGTTGAGAAATTATCGAGAAATTCGTTAAAAAATCATTGCCTCTGAATCGTCGATTTCTTGAGATTATCGGTTAATAGTACCGGACAATTTGTTGTAAAATGAAAAGGATTTGTTACGTGACTCGGTAATACGTTGGTAAACGATGCGTTACTAAAAAAAAATTGATACTTTCGCTTTTTCATAAAATATATGGTTAGAACGAGAATATTTGTGTACAATACTACTTTTACCTTTTCTCAAAATTGCACATGACAATGCGGAATTGTTGCTCGAAACAGTAGTCGATTCATCGTAAAAAATTCACGAAACATTCAATTTATTACAAAAATGCTGCCATTTCTGTCTGAAATAGAGGAACCTGAAGACAAACGTGTAACTGATTCTGCATAGAACATATAAGGATTTTGTGTCAGCCGATCGGAAACACATCGTTTCAAGACAAGCATAGAAGCTGTATATGTGTCCCGAAAATGTCTCGCAATCCGGAAATGGCGGGTTCTTCGGATCATTTGAAGCAACTTCTTCCTTTACAAAAATGTTCTCCGAGGCACCGTTAACGAGTTATAAACGAAAAACAGTGACCAATAAGAATCGAGTACGGCTGACGCGAGGCGGCCCAGCCAACCAGCGCACGAAGCCCAGTTCCGCTCATTGACTCGGCCGCCTCGCGCCAGCTGAGCTGGAATTCGACCGCCTCGACCGCTGGCGTCGTTGACTCGGCCGGCGCGCGTCAGCTGAGCTGGGATTCGACCGCCTCGACCGCTGGCGCCGTTGACTCGGTCGCCTCGCGTCAGCTGATCTCGCCTCTCATTGGTCACTGTTTTTCGTTAATAACTCGTTAACGGTGCCTCGGAGAACATTTTTGTAAAGGAAAAAGTTGCTTTAAATGACCTGAGGAACCCGCCACTTTCGGATTGCGAGACATTTTTGGGTCACCCTGTAGATAAGCTCGAAGCTTCGAAGCAAGTTCAATAAAACGGAATCGAATTTATTTGTTCGATCGCGACGCGTCGAGTGTTCCCTATATCCCGTTGAACCATCAAAGATTTATGCTCGCAGCCGAATGCGCTGTATCGCACGGCAGTATGCGCTATCTTTCTCGTCCCAGTGACCCGCGGTTCAACCGAAAAAACGATTCGAGCCGGCCAGAGTGTTTTCGCACTGTATCCATAATTTTCGGGAGTACACCAGCGTGACCCGGTTACGTTACCTTTAACGAGCCGTGTAAAATTTGAACGAGGGCTTTGGCCGCGTTCGTGCGCGATTCGTAAACTTGCATGCTTTACTTGTTCCGACAGATACGTAAGCGATATAAGATACGTGCCAGAGCTTTGTAGACTGAACGGTGACTAGGTCAGATCGGAGATACCCGGTACACGGCCGCCGCGGCCGGGTTCGCGTTTAGGCTAGGGTAGGATGGCGTGCCGAAAGTTCATCCAGGTCTTGGTAAATCGACGCGACGCGACGGTTAAATCGCCGGGCACCTTACCTGTCACAGATTAACGACCAGTGTCTTCACTCCTACGCGTTAGAACGTAGCTCTCTTGCCAGCCCTTTGTCGGTCCCGAGCCCTTTGCTTCCTTGTTTTCTCGCGGTCTACGATATTGCTCAATGATCCGTCTCTTACTGTACTAATTGCAATTCTTGCTCTTTATTACGGCAGCCGAGCACAAAGCGACCGTGTAATATTCCGTCGCGTGCGACCGCCTACAAAAAGTTGATGAAAAACACGCCTCGACCGCAGTAACACCCAAGAAAGTACCGGGTTCGTAACCGTCCGTGTCTGTGCGATCAGGTTGCAAGAGAAATTGCAGCATCATCAGTTCGAAAGCTTCGATTTCTAAGTCGAACCTGCGGAAAACACCGGCACGAATCGATTCTGGATGGAAACGATAAATAAATAACGTTCCAGTCGGATAGGTTTTGGATCGATTGTAGGATACAGTTTCTTAGATAAGTCGAAACGGGTACCGGAGAAAGCTTAAAAAATCTGTAAAAAGTGAATCGGTTTTCAAGATTTCCATTTCGAAGCTAAGTAGGAAAATTGGTATTAGGTAATACGAACGAAATGGCCCTGGTAATTGATAAAGAACGATTGCTATTTCTGGTTTGTCGCCGGATTTGTTATTTAACGTTTCTGCGGCGCGAAGCAATTTAACCTCGGCTTTGTTACAATCCTATGTGAATTTACAATATCTACCGATGCTTATTCATATGGAAATTTCATTTCATACGTACGCGCCACGCGCAAGTCGATAATGCGAGATGCCGAGTTACTTCACACTTCGCAGCTAAGTATAATCGCGCAGGAAATGCGTGGCATCTAAACCGAATATTTAAAAAATCATTGATTTATAGACATACATATATCTGCCGCCGCGAGGCTTTTATATTTCTTGCAAATCTTATCAACGCGATAACCGTTTCCGCCGCATCTTCGCCGCTTAACCTTGTTTCACTTTGTTTTGCTCAATTACTCGATAAACATTTGCTCAACAGAGCTTATGAATGAAATACCTCGACGTAGAAAAATACAATGGCGACGGTTCTTTTCTATCGGGAACAGAAGAGAAGAGAGAGAACACGGGGTTTTCATTAAAAGATCCCGTTTTTTTCCTTCGACCGACATCTTTAACCGATAACGATATCAAATAAGTAATCCCCGCCCGAGTAATCTGAAATTTAATCTAGATTTTCAAATAATCGCATATTCTCACACGTGCAACAAATTCTCTAGTTTTCGAGTATCGGCATTTTCAAGTTTCCACGTTTGTCGCCTTAATAAACAGATCTATTAAGATTGCTTAGGCTAATTTTCTGGCAGATACGCGACTTCAAAAATTGTTATACTGACATATTTTCTACAATGTGTTGGATACTCGGACAAGTTTCACCGTTTTTTATTTGAAACAGAAAATTATCCGAATTACAGAAATTTACCAAATTTTATAGATATTTGTACAGTAAATTCTCTCTAATTGACGCTCAGATTCTACACAAAAGCGGACAATTTTGGAACAGGAGATACAGTAATGTCTCCCTAACTGACGCTCAGATTACAGTAATGTCTCTCTAATTGACGCCCAGATTGCGCACAAAAATGGACAATTTGGGAAGAGGAGATACGATTATTCGAGCATTGCGGTTTATTTTTATAGTTATAAATTGTCCACAATTATAAAAACGAGCCGCAAGGCATTTAGTGGACAAAATGAGCGTCAGTAAGGGAGACATTACTGTATCTACAGAAATGGGGACAATTTGGGAAGAGGAGATACGATTATTCGAGCATTGCGGTTTATTTTTATAGTTATAAATTGTCCACAATTATAAAAACGAGCCGCAAGGCATTTAGTGGACAATCTGAGCGTCAGTAAGGGAGACATTACTGTATCTACAGAAATGGGGACAATTTGGGAAGAGGAGATACGATTATTCGAGCATTGCGCCTCGTTTTTTTACAATCGCCAATTATCAACAACTATACAATTCGTAACTATAAAATAAAATACAAACCGCAAGGCTCGAATAATCGTATCTCCTCTTCCCAAATTGTCCCCATTTCTGTGGACAATCCGAGCGTCAATTAGAGAGACATTACTGTACAATTATTCGAGAGTCTTGCGACTCGTTTTTATAGTTAACGATTGTCGACAACTATAAGAATGAATCGCGAGGCTCGAATAATCGTGTCGACTCTTCCCGAATTGTCCATTTTTGCGTACAATCTGAGCGTCAATTGAGGAAAATTTACTGTATTTCTGAATTCCTGGAACAACGAAGTCCAGATAAACGTTATTTCCGAGGCACCCGGTGACATTAGATTCGGCGGAATCAAAGATCGCCCGACGTCTTGCCATCGCATCGTAATGTCGCCGTCGCCGTCGCCACGACCGCGACGCGACGCTCTGAAATAAAACAACGGCAAATTCTACAGCCATTAATGGACAGCTCGTGTTCGCTCGTTAACAAATTTCAGCATCGCTATACATCCTTTGTAGTTTCCGCTATAACGACGTGCCTCTGTCCCCCTCTTCGACATTTTCTCTTCTGCGGACGAAATCGCAGGAAAGCCGCACAAGGAACGCGAACGACCGGACGGATCATTCGATGCCGTGATATGCGAGTCGTCCGTAAAAATCTTCTTGTTTGGAGTCGTGAAGGAACCGTGACGCCCTTAACGATTTCGCTTTCGGTGCTCGGTCGACGGTCGTCGGTCGTCGGCCGTCCGCCGTCACACCGAAAACACGTTCCGCGTGTTCTTATTTGCTCTCGCGTCCTTCCAACGATTTTAAGAATCGGCGGTCTCCCTTCGTGACGACGCGAGTTAACGAAAGGCTCGACAGAAATCGCTGGACCACGAATCTTCAACCCAGGCTTCTGTCGTTACGAATCGTTGCATCGACGCCGCAGAGCTGACCAAACTTTTTGCACTAAACGAAACGTTTCTTTTCGCGAGATGAAAATTTGCGTGTTCGTTATTTTTGGCAGACGCGATTACCTTTATTTTTTGATTTTCCGCAGATTATTATACAAATCTGAGCAAAATTTGTGCACTACATGAAACGTTTCTTTTCGCGAGAAGAAAATTTGCGTGTTCATTATTTTTGGCAGATACGATTATCTCTAGTTTTTGATTTTACGTAGATTATTATACAAAGGTGATCAAACTTTCTGCACTAAACGAAATGTTTCTTTTCGCGAGAAGAAAATTTGCGTGTTCATTATTTTTGGCAGATACGATTATCTCTAATTCTTGATTTTCCACAGATTATTATACAAAGCTGACCAAACTTTTTACACTAAACAAAACGTTTCTTTTCGCGAGATGAAAATTTGCGTGTTGATTATTTTTGGCCCGACACGATTATCTCTAATTCTTGATTTTCCACAGATTATTATACAAAGCTGACCAAACCTTTTACACTAAACGAAACGTTTCTTTTCGCGAGAAGAAAATTTGCCTGTTTATTATTTTTAGTAGACACGATTATCTATATTTCTTGATTTTCCGCATATTATTATACAAAACTGACCAAACTTTTTACACTAAACGAAACGTTTCTTTTCGCGAGATGAAAATTTGCGTGTTCATTATTTTTAGCCCAACACGATTATCTCTATTTTTTGATTTTCCATAGATTATTATACAAAACTGACCAAACTTTCTGCACTAAACGAAATGTTTCTTTTCGCGAGATGAAAATTTGCGTGTTCATTACTCTTCGCCCGACACGATTACCTCTATTTCTTGATTTCCCGCACATTATTATACAAATTGGTAAACACAGCGTTTGAATCGCTACCGACAGCTGATCTCATTAGTTCATCATTTTCGCAGGTATACGACGCAAGTTGTTCGAATGTTCGATCGGTTAATTCAAGAAGTGTTCGGTTCGAAATTTTTCTTGTCAAACGTTACAAGACGCGGCGGCGTCTTCGCGGATGTCTGCGATGTTGGCAATCATTTTGTACAATGCGAAATTCTTTACAATTTGCAGGTGGTGATGTGCGGGGCGGTGCCGGCAATGGTGCGCTCCGTGAGTCTATACTCAACTTGCAGCAGCGGCAATGTTACCGTAATGGGCCGCTCGATCAAAGCGATTGGACGCGATGATCACAATGCACCCTACCGTAAGTAACGCAGTAATTAATCGCGTCGCTTTAACAAAGAAATTTACCGCGATTTTCGAAATGCCAGCCATTTCGATTACCTCTTTCTTCACTTTGCCCGTTTACTTGCGTACTTGCTACTATTCGTTCCCCTTAACTTATGTTATACTAACTTAAATTAGAGCTAATCGATTGGTTGCATTAGGTATTTACGACGGCTCGCAAAACATTACTGTGGAAGGATTATTATTGTTGGCTACGGCCATGTACAATTTCTCTTTTCTTTCTATAAAAGATTTATCCTCGAATTATAAATAATTATTTTATTCCATAAAAGAGAATATAAATAATCGGAAAACACGCGCATGTCCTATATTCGAAGTTATGACAAATTTCGGAGCGTTTGAAATACAGTGAGGAGCATAACTGAACCAACAACCACAAATTTTGTGTAAATCATTATTTATTGCTAGGAATATACCAGAATAACGAAAAATAAACATTACAGTTATTTTCATCGCAGTTAGGAGCAACGTAAGAAATTTTTGCAATAATTAATGTTGTTTAGGAATGACAACAACAATAAATTGAATCGGTTTTGCATCACGTCCAATACTTGACAATATTTAACATATTCTTTATTTTTTATATTTCGTCCACAACCCTTTTGCTTGCGAAACTGTACTAATTCGTTTTGGCATACTTTCTACTAATTTTCTGCAATAATCCGGAGATATTTGTTCCCACTGTTCTTGAATTCTATTATACATATCTGTGATCGAAGTTGGTTGGGAGTCATATGAATCCCAGACGTCTTTTTAGTAAATCCCATAGATTTTCTGTAGGGTTGAGATCCGGGCTTTGCGCAGGCCAATCCAGAACAGAGAATTTTTTAGTATTGAACCAATTTTGTACACTTTTAGCAGTGTGCTTAGAGTCTCGGTCATGCATGAAAATTACATTTTCTTCTTCAAAAGGTATATTTACAAACGCCCTCTATGAGATGATCTTGTAAAATATCCTTGTACATATAATGATTCATGATGCCATTAATTCGGTGCAAGTGATCCAACATCAAATGCAGTTAGGCACCACCGAAACATTAGGGATCAGGGTGTTCCAAAAATGTCTCGCAAACCGGAAATGAGAAGTACCTGGGATCGTTTGAAGTAACTTTTTCCTTAGCGAAAATGCAACCCGTGGCTTCGTTTACGAATTATTAACGAAAAACACTGACCAATGAGAGGCGAGCTCGCCTAGCGTTTGGCGGCCGAGCCAATGAGCGCGCGAAGCCCAGTTCCGCTCATTGGCTCGGTCGCCTCGCGCCAACTGAGCTGGGATTCGACCGCTCGACCGCTGGCGCCGTTGTCTCGGCCGCCTCGCGCCAACTGAGCTGGGATTCGACCGCTCGACCGCTGGCGCCGTTGTCTCGGCCGCCTCGCGCCAACTGATCTCGCCTCTCATTGGTCACTGTTTTTCGTTAATAACTCGTTAACGGTGCCTCGGAGAAAATTTTTGCAAAGGAAGAAGTTGCTTCAAACGACCCGAGGAACCCGCTACTTTCGAATTGCGAGACATTTTTGGGACACCCTGCATGTATGCGCGCGTTGGCATACGAATTATGAATAGCTTTGGTGTCTCGTTTGAGAATAAGGTCGGCGTCGACACGCGACACCGGTGCAAAAGAGAGCGACAGACCAGAGGCAGAAGGCAGCTTCCGAATCCGAATAGGTAGAGCTGCATCGTGTGGGTTTTCGTTCTACATATGTATGTATGTACGTACAGGACGAGTCGATCGGTTAATTGAATCGGATCGGGTAGCCGGCCGACGGCCGACACGGCCGACACAGCCGCGGCCGTGACGTTATCTCCTCGAATCGATAGTTTCGTCGACTAATAAGGATTCCGAACAAAAGAGTGGCGAACTCCTCGAAGAAATAAACGTCTCGGTCTACGGCACTAAAGATCCGAATTTATAGCGATCCTTATCGATCGACCTAGGGTCAGGGCCTTATCTCGTTCGCTTTCCTTCCGAGAGGTTCCGAGACCGAGTTTTATCTTTACGAACTAATAACCAAGCTCTATTTCCGCGGACCCGGGTTACGTGCGCGTACCACGGGGGTGGAACGAACCGAAGGAGTAAAAGAAACCGGTCATCGAGTGGCCTGGATGAATTACAGCGTCCCGCTGCCTCGTTTCGTTGCGATTGTTTTCGACTAGACAATGCTTATCCGACTTATCTCGCGTTTGGCTCTGCCGAAACGAACCCGCGCTCGTTTTCGCCGCTTATTTATCAGCACGGCGTCGCGCCGCGTCGCCTTCGGAGTTCACGGTCGTTCTCCTAGATACCTAAGTATGTGTCGCGTTCACCCTATTACCACCAGAACACGTACTTATGTATGTACAGTTACTCACAAAACTGAGGGTACACCATTTAAGACGCAGTAACTTTTTTCAAACTGGATCAAGTGATTTGAATTTTTGTTAGATGATTGAGGAACGAGACGATGACTAAAATGCCTTGTTTTTTAAATTTTCCTATTACTTAGGACGACGAAAAATAAAAAGTAAAAGAAACTTTATCCGAGTATATAACAAAAATTTAAAAAATGCCTTTCGTAGAGCTCGAAATTGTTAATTAATCCTGATGGAAAAAAGCAAACAAGCAATTATACAATAAACAGCAGCAGTTATATAAACGGATTTAAAAGGACACTATATAGCACGTGTACATGCTTCGGATAAAATATATATCATTATTTAACTGGATACGCGGTATTGCTTATTTGTTTTTTTCCATCAAATCCAGAGTCAAGGTACAGACATTGAAAGATTTTGAAAAACTGCGGATTTCGTCTAGTTTCTGGTCAAAATCGCGATAAAACTGCGATTTTTGTCATCTTTAAATTGTCGATTTCTATACAATTTTCAGCATGCATATTAGTTACCGAGATCTACGAGAGGCATTTTTTAAATTTTCGTTATTGGCTCGGATAAAAAACGTTAAGAAAATAGTTTTATCTTTTTCTGTCATTTCAAGTAACAGCAAAATTTAAAAATAGCATTTTGGTTATCGTCTGATTGATTAGTCTCGCTATCATCTAAAAAAAAAATTCGAGTCACTTAGACCAGTTTTAAAAACGTTATCGCGTCTTAAAAGGTGTACGCTCAATTTTGTAACTGCATATTTTGTGATGACCCGTCCGAATCACTGACATCGAGATTCGAAAGATTCATTCGTCACCAATTATCCAGTCGATTTATTTATTATTGCTGGAAACAGTCCTTAAACACTTCGGCACTGTAAAATGTAAACCGTAAAGAAAATCTACGTACGTAACGGATTGTCAAAAAAACACGAACGAGCGTCAAAATTAATGAAATCAAAATGTCGACTTTCTAAAGGTCAAACGCAATGAAACTGATTCATTTCTTAAATAATCAAACGTCCATTTACTAATAATATTAATGCTATTATTAATGCTGCTAATAATATTAACGATACCAGTTGCAGTAAAAATCGTAGGAAAGCTAACTAAATATAGTCCCGTTACTTCAGCAATGGTTCCCGTTTTCCGGGTATCGTTGGAAGTATCGAGCGAATGGAAAGAGACGGAGAAACGCGCTCAATGCTCTGACAGTCGTTTGTCGTTCCGCGTGGAAGGCTAATACACAATGACAAATTATCCACGACCGCTACCAGTGGTGTCAAAGCAGTCGCGATAAACTGCGCGGAGATTGAATAAACGGGACTAATTGGTTAACCCCTTGACCCTTGCGAGATTGTGTCAGACTCCGGTTGAGGTTCGAGCCTCGGAATAAATTACACTCAGCATACGCTTCGGATATCTCGTTTCTTCTATTGTAGATAAAATCACAGGGACCCATAGATCTTCGCATTAAAACTGAACCCGTTCTTACCAACACTGTTTTCTGGATCAGGATGAATAATAATTTAACATATCTTTGCTATTTAATACGCAATAATTTGCGAAACCATGCTCTAATATTATTCTCGTTTATTGTACTGTCCCATTCAGAAGTATCACTGTTTCTTTCAATATCGCCAATTTACCGAAGGGACAAAGTACGCCTTGCAGAAAATCGAAAAAAATGGCACGTAAATATAGGATCAGGTTAATCCTTAACGCACCGAAGGCTCCGCTACGGAGACATTTGTCATTTATACCGTAACTCCGAAGGCTCCGCTGCGGAGCCAAATGTTTTTAGCATACGTTATCGTCGGCGTTAGCAATTGTTATCTGTGGTTAAAACGTGCTAAATCTGTACCACTACGATTAAACCATTTGTTGACCTTTTCTATGGTTAGCAACATGGAGAAAAATAAATATTACGATGAGAATTTAGAGCCGAGCGATACCGAAGACGTATTTGATTTTGAAGAGTTAAAAGACATTGTGGAAGACAATGTTGGTTGTGATTCTGACACTTCGAGTAGTAGCAGCGAAATTATACTACCAAAGCGACGAAGAATGAGAATTATTGAAAGTGAAAGCGAAGATTCGTTGCAAGACTTGGATGAAAGGCGCGATGTTACGGAAGAATTACATATTCCAGATAGAATACCTTTTAGTGTATTGCCACAGGTCATTGGACCACAAGTTCCTACGAACATTGAACAGTCGATACAATATTTTAAATTATTTTTCACGGACGAATTGGTAAATGAAATTATAAAAGAAACCAACAATTACGCGGAGAATGTTCTAAACTTGAAAGAAATATCTGGTAACTCTATTTGGAAAAGTGAATACTGTGACACTTGTCCAAGGAAACCCAGAATGCGCATGGGAGATTGTTACCAAAGATATCGCACCATGGTAAATTACAAAATTTAAAATTTATCTTTTATTTACAGTAGGAAAATGTATATTTATAAAATAAATAAAATCAAATGCATTCGCAAGGACGTGTAATCTTCTCCGCTGAAAATAAGACTTCCTTTATCTCAGGCGCCTTTGCTCTAAAAATGTGCCGGAGTTGCTGGTAGGCAGTACTCGAGAAACGCGCGGAGCGCTAAGCGTTAGTGGTACCACGTAGCGTTTTAGTCCGATAAATGATCCTTCACAATGGCACCGAGGAAAGATAGAACGGTCATTCTTTCTATTCGAAACAATGGTGTCCCTTTGGTTCGAGCTCTCGCAGCCTCATTGTCGAAGGTGCGAGCAGCTAGTATCGTGAAGCAGGTATCGCGCGAGTGCGAGGCGGCTCGGCTCGGCTCGGCTCCTCTTCCTCTCGCTGGCTCGCTGGCGAAGGAAGGGAGGACAGGATGGTCCGAGCCTGAAAGGAGGGAAGAAGGCTTGTGCAAATAGAGGAGCCAGGTATCGCGCCGCGTCTGCACCTCCCCGAGATCCATCACCTTCGTGCACCTTCGTCCGCCTCTTTCTCCTTTTTCCACCTCCACGGACTCTCCTGTTGCTGCCGGTCTGCCTCCACCGGTCCACTTCCACCTTTTCCTCCTGACGCGTCTCCTACCTTCGCGATGCTTCGGCCGTGCGGCTCGACTCCGCTCGCCGGAACGAGCTCCTCTCCTCCTGGCCGGTGCGCCTCCGATGCCTCGATTACTCAAGCTCCGTCCGCGAAACGGACAAACTTAGCTGTGCGCGTCTGCACGGGGCTTTCAGACACCGTGAGAGCGTCCTTGAAACTTCGGATCCTAACCGTGGTCGCGGCCGCGGCCGCGGCCAAGCGTCACCGGGTGACTCGGTGGATTCCTCGCGAGCCCGCTCCGCGTCGACGAGGCTCGAGCGATAATTAGCCTCGCGTGGAAATGCTGTTTGTTCGCGGGCCGGCCGCTAATTAGGCACCTGGACTTTATAAATCTGTTTTATGCCGGCGTTCTCGGGCCGATCCGCTGTCTCGCGATCCGGATCGCTAATTAACGGGTACGCACCTCGCTTTCCTCCGATAGTATCAGGATCGACGGGCTTCTGTAACCTAACCAATCGCGAGCAATTCATTTCGTTTTCGCGCATAGTTTCGCGGCTCTTGCGGATCTTGTTCATCTTGCAACTGTTGTCCAAGCGCAGTAGATTTTCTCCGATCGACGATCAACTTGGAAACAAAGATGGACGATTTGGGAAAAGGAGACGCGATTATTCGAGCCACGCGCTCCTTTTTCTTTTTTAGTACCCGATTGTCGACAACCATAAAAACTCCCCTCCCAAATTGTCTATTTTAGTTTACAAACGGAGGGACAATTGGAGAGAATTTACTGTATTCAGAAAATTGACGGAGCTGTGAAAGAATAAAGCGCAACTTTCGGTTAGAGTGTGTTCATTTTCTGCTGTCGACCAACAATAGATTTTCTAATCGACTTTCGGGAAAGCACCTTTGACATTTTGGATTAATCGTTTTTATATAATATATTATATTATATTATATTATATTATATTATATTATATTATATTATATATTATATTATATTATATTATATTATATTATATTATATTATATTATATTATATTATATTATATTATATTATATTATATTATATTATATTATATTATATTATATTATATTATAATGATTTATCGCACATCGTATTCGATAAATAGTAAATTCCACTGAAAGCGTGCGTGTACACTAGAGAACATCTTCCGCAGGAAGTTCCGAATTATACGGTTTGTCACATCTGTCGAAGCATCAAGTGCCACTATGGCTGCAAAATTATTCAAATAAAATACGAATATACAAATAAGCAACTGGAGAGTACGTAGAACCCTCAAAGGAGCTGAGTTTAGAAGTATTTTAGAAAAAAGAGAAGCCAATGTTATCGAAGAAGAATATTAAACTTTGTTTGGAATTTGCCAAAAAATACCAAAACAGGACAACTATTGAATAGGAACGGATTATTTCGTCAGACGAGATCAAAATTAACAGAATTTGTTCAGATGGTATGTCTTAGTGCTGGATTCGTAAAAATGAAAGGCTTAAACCACGACATGTAAAGCAAACGGTAAAGCACGGAGGCGGATCCCTAATGTTTCGGTGGTGCCTAACAGCATTTGATGTTGGATCACTGGACCGAATTAATGGCATCATGAATCAGTATATGTACAAGGATATTTTACAAGATCATCATGTTGAGAATATGCCTTTTTAAGAAGAAAATGTAATTTTCATGCATAACCGAGACTCTAAGCGCGCTGCTAAAAGTGTACAAAATTGGCTCAATACTAAAAAAATTCTCTGTTCTGGATTGGCTTGCGCAGAGCCTGGACCTCAACCCTATAGAGAATCTATGGGGTTTACTAAAAAGACGACTTTGGTATTCATATGACTCCCATCCAGCTTCAATCACAGTGTTCTACACTAGAGAACATCTTCCGCAGGAAGTTCCGTTCAAAAATTCCGAGAAAATGGGGCGGTGATATTTAATTTCGTGCGGCAGAAACGTTTTATCGAACGTGTCCCGTCAAACAATGGATCTGGGGGAGGCACTGGGCCGGTAGAACATATCAATAGACGCGAGATGATAATTCATAGATGTCCGGCGCTAGTCACCGACTTTTCATTATCTAATTAAGCGAGCTAGCTGGAACGGTCGCCGCCGTGAATAGTCGTAATTACATAAGATCCTCGTGACATTTTTATCGCGTGGAACGGCCTTAATTGGCCCGCGAAGGGTCTCGTTCCTCTTAAACGTCTCGTGTAGTCACTATAGCCGATGATGCGACACCTCGCCGCTCGATACGAAGAAACAGGACTACCGAGAGCCGAGAGAAAGGAGCAGAAAGGGAGAGAGAAAGAGAGTGAGAGAGAGAGAGTGAGAGAGAGAGAAAGAGAGTGAGAGAGAGAGAGAAAGAGAGTGAGAGAGAGAGAGAGTGAGAGAGAGAGAAAGAGAGTGAGAGAGAGAGAGGAAGAGAGTGAGAGAGAGAGAGAAAGAGAGTGAGAGAGAGAGAGAGAGAGAGTGTGTGTGAGAGACGGAGGGAGAGAGAACAGCGTCGAAAAAGGAAGAAAGAGACGTCGAGACTGCCGCGGTATTCGTTCGCCTTGGGATTTAATTATTCTAGTCCCTAAGAACTGTGATTATCGCGTCAGCCCGGCAAATCATGGCGTCAGCCGTCGCAGGTTTGATCCGAGTTGGGACAACTGGCCCTATTTCCTCTATTTGTGCACCGTTGCAATTTTGTGCATCGACGCCGGACGCCTCTGCGTCGAGGGCCGGTTCAGGTGTTAACGGCAGGATCGCTATTAACCTAAACGCGCGTCTTTCCTTCCTCCGGGGGCCTCTTCTTTTTTTTACCCTTGTTCCCCTGCTTACGATTACGTTTACGCTTACGCAGTCGGTGCCGGCCTGCTCGGTTTCGCGTCGTATTATAGCTTTCATAACGCCGACTGTCGACTGCCGACTGCCGACTGCCGACGCCGCGCGCCGTGAAATTGTGGCGCCCCAGTGGCTCTCAATTCCATCGACTCTGGGTTACCTAATTCCGCTCGGTCCTCGGCCCACGGCCCTTGACTCCCACCTCGGATCCTCTGCTTCGATTTGACCTTCTGTAACCCAATTTCTCCATATTTCCATGTCCGAAGAAAATGCTCGGCGATTGGTTGGCACATAACGGTAGAAGGGCTCCGAAAATATTAACTCTTTGCGCTCGAATGGTGGCTCCGAGGGGTCTGTCAATTTTACCGTATTTCAAATGCGATCAACTTTTACTGATTTTATTCTATAAACTGCGAAATAATCAAGCGTAACTCGCGAAAGCGTTCGATTCAACGTGCCACGGATCTTTGAAGTCGCATGCAAATTTATATCTAATCGTTAATAAAGGGTTAAACGTCATAGAAATTGCAAAGACAGATTTGTAAAATGCGAATGTATTGTCTAGTTGCATTCGACGACGGCTTGAAGCGAACGATGAATATTCTCATTATATATGTATGTCCTTATTTTTTAAGTATCCCTATTTCGCGATCATCGTTTGGGAATACGTATCCGGCGACTGCTCGCTGGAAACGTTTGCCGCGATTTTTCACGCGAGACGCGTTCCATCGCGCGCTTCCTTCTGCAACGCGACGACGAAAAAATGTTTTGACACCGCTTTGAAGCGACCCGGCCGGCGATCATCGCGTCGGTTCCCTATGGGAAAAAAGCTATTAGTTGCGAACCTATAACGAACGAATTGGTTCCTGTATCGCGAGCAGCACGTAGAAGTAATATATGGGATCCATTCTTCTTTCCCTCTGTCTCGCTCTTTCCTACTTGCGCGCGGGTCCGTCCTACCAGTTATTATCGGGGGTAATCGTGCCTAAAAGCCGGTGCCCGCTTTTGATTAAAATTGGCTTTTAATTCATTTGGCAGCCTCTAATCTCGTGGCGGCTTCGATCAGAGGGAACCAGAGGGTTCCAGAGCGAGCCAGAGGGAACCAAAGCAGGGAGGGGCGGGGGGAGGCTCCGGGAACAGAAGGCAGAGAGGTCCCAGCCGAAAAATTGAGTTCCTTCCACCCTTCTTGTTTCATCTTGTTGCATATTGGCCGATTATGCCAGCAATATGAATAAAAACTGTCTTGTTCCAACAACGTATCGCTAAACGTTCTTTTTAACTGAATCACCTATTTAACCATGAATTTGCTTTCTTTCTTCGAACATGCCCGGCAGATCGGCGATCTGGTTGTTACAATGTTCTTGCTGGACAAATTGTGAAGTATCTATCGGAGATAAATAAAAAGAAGAAGTTATTGCAACGTGCACCACTCCGTCGAAGTCTCGATTATTCCGAGTTGTTGTTAGTTTCTCTATTTTATCCATTCGTTCGTTTCTCGATTGTTCCGAACTTTGTGTACTTTTGGTGGCAGCGGTCAAAATAATACGTTGAATTTACAAGAGAAACGATTAATTGAAAGAGTCGAGGATACCATCCGCTATGATAAATTT
Source organism: Megalopta genalis (assembly GCF_051020955.1). NCBI lineage: Eukaryota > Metazoa > Arthropoda > Insecta > Hymenoptera > Halictidae > Megalopta > Megalopta genalis. Next base: position 15,388,861 of record NC_135019.1, on the reverse strand, counting down.
GAACCTTCTAGTTCGAGGTTCGTTTTAATGGAATTACTTTGCGGGAATTTTTGGGGTTGTATTTCGACAGTCGACGTGTTAATTGATAGACGGCCGACGGTAAAAGGCACGATGTCACGATCCGTGGGTTTTTCTGCCTCGGTTTGCGGGCCACACGAGCGTGGGTATAAGCGTCATGCGTAGAGAAAAGGAAGGAGGCAAGTCTGCAGGGTGGCCCATTTGCTGGAGCCTCGTTAAATTCAAGTGGTTTTCGTCGGGTGCCTTCCCAACATCGAAATCAAGAATGTCCCCGAACTGCCTCGTAAAGTCTCTCTTTCTCCCTCTCTTACGTCGCTCTCTTGCTCCCTCTCTCTCTCTTTTCTCTCTCTCTCTCTTTCTCCTCTTCTCTCTTTCTCTCTCCGTTTTTCTCTTATATTTCTTTCCCTCTCGCAGACTCTTCTACCAGCCTTCAGGAACGACTAAAAGCAGAAAAACCAGAGAGGACTTAATCTGAGACTCTGCTCTCTCTCTCTCTCTCTCTCTCTCTCTCTCGCTCTCTGACAAACCTACCCATAGTCTATAGAATGCGCCAATTAATTGCGGTACTTTCCTTAATTAATTGGATTCACCTCTCCGTGGATGTCTATCGTAATGGTATACCCTTCGGTCCGAAGACAAATTTGTTCGACTTACCGCCGGTAATCTTATCTGACCGAGCGAGAATTAATCGTTACACAAGCGGAGACGATATATTTTGTGCACATCGACGCGCGTCGATGCGACAATCGGTAATCAATAACTAACAATATAAGTTTCGCGAGTTGCTTTTTTAGCCGATGCGCATTCGAAAATGTAACCGCTTTCGTTCAGGTCAAGCACAATTACGACGCTCGCATATGTTCTCATCGAAATACATCGAAACAAAATAATTTGTTTGCTTGCGCGTTTTCCAATTGGAACATCGATGAGCTAAATAAATAGACAATTATGTAGGGCTCCGTGTAAGTTATTATATTCGGTATAACTGTGTATCAACAGAAGAATAAATCAAATAAAGTGCAGTTAACTCTAATCGGTAATTTTTGAGAAATTAAAGAAGAATCGCGATTAATTAGGTAAAACGATCCACTCGACATTTATGATCGGAACGAAGAAAATGAATATCGAACTCCGAATCGGGCCCGGTTCAATTTCATCGAGTTTTCTAATTGAGAAATTCTCGACGGTCCTTTTCTGGAGGATAAATTTCGACTGGTTGACTCATTGTTAACCTTAATTTATATGAGCCGTTTAGTTCGAGGTTGACCTAAAGTCCATTTTCCGAAAACACATCGAGCTAGCTATTTTAATATTTACATTTCTACGTTACACATAATTTCATTTCGCTTGTGTCTTGTTAGATTGTACTACCACGTTAACGGTTACCAATATTTTTAAATGTGTATTAAAACAGAAAATCCTGAGATATACACGTCTGCATTTTAAAATAAATGTGCTCGGGCCAGTTTGAAAATAAACGGCTCGTATCATCTATTCCCGCGATCTCGATAAAGTTTCGCGAAACGGTATCACTCCGAGCACCACTTTAGCAGTTATCGAAACAGAAATCACAAGCGAGTCTAAAAATATCGTAATTTCATGGCCGTCTACCGAATGACTACGGACTAGTACGTACACGTAATGAGCGCTATCAACGAGAAACTTGTATCGCAAATATGACAAACAAGCGGCAGAACTATCCTCGGAATCCCCTGTTTCCGTTTCGCGACGTCCGCTTTCCGCGAGTATTGCGCGGCAACGATGTATTTACCTGAGAAAGTAGCAACGGAAGAAAGCACGGCGATAACAACCCGAAACTAATACCGCCGCACCGACTCAAAAGATGATACGTCCGTGCTATTTGCTCGTTCCAGTTACCCCCGTTACCAAACTCCTATACTTCCGATACCTATTTAGCCGCCGCCGCGGCGGAGCATTCGCGGCGAAACTTCGACGGTTCGTCCTGAAACGATGACCACCGTTCCTCCCGTATCCCATACCGAATAAGGAAGGCAACACTCGTTTGTGCATCGCAGTTCAAACGGTAATAGTCCGTACTTACGTGTCGTGTAATCGTTCGCAATACCAAATAATCTTGACATTTTTCTCGAGGAAACCAACCGCCAGATTTATCGGCCACCATTTTGTCGAACTTTTTTCGGGGCTAACTATTAGGTCGCGGTGCGTATGAAATGTCGGATTTTTCGGTGAATATATAAAACTGCATATCTTTTTTTCAAAAGCTGTTTATTTCATCAAAATATGCTCCATTCGCTTCAATACATTTTGTTTCCAACGAGATTTTAGCGCATAGATGCCTGTCTTAAAGAAATTCTGATCTTTAGAATCGATAAACTCTGACATGGAATTTTTCAGACTGTCCTCATTTTCATACTGTTCTAAATGTTTGAACAAAATGAAAGTCTTGCACTTTTCCCAACGAGATTTTAATGCATAGATGCCTGTCTTAAAGAAAAAAAAATTCTGATCTTTAGAATCAATGAATTCTGATATGGAATTTTTCAGACCGTCTTCAATTTCGTACTGTTTAGCCAGTAAAAACTGTTCTAAATGTTTAAAAAAGGTGGAAGTCGTTTGGCGAAAGATCCGGCGGATAAGCTGGGTGCTGCAAAATTTCTTACTTTCATTCATTTAATTTCGCAATTGTTTTGTACGACGTGTGCGGCCGAGCTTTGTCGCGGAGAAGTATTGGGCCATGCCGACTAACAAGCGATGAGCGTATAATTTTCAATTTTTCATGCATTTCATCGATGTACTGGCGGTACTTTTGGGCTGTAATTGTCTCCCCAATTCGAAGGAATGAGCTGTGAATTACTCCAGTCACATTTGTTTCCACCGATGCTTTCAGAGTATCATTTTTCACAGACGTTTTAGGTCTCCCACGCGGTTCATTTTCTAGGAAAAAATCACCAGACTGAAAATTTTCAAACCAACGCTGCACTCTTCGATCGTTAACAGTATCCTCTTCAAACGCCTGGTTTATATTGCGTGCAGCTTTTGCAGCATTATTACCAAGTTTACACTCGTATAACAAAATTACCCCCGAATATCGGTTGAATTCGTATCCTCGCGAAATTCAAAACAAATAACAAAATGAAACACTTTTGAGAAAATCTTCTTTGTCGAAATGCGACTCCGGCAATGGACAGTACGACCATAAACGAGATTCTGCCGAAAACGAAAGCATAACGAGAACAGGGAGACGAACGTTCACATGTATAGAAAATCGGACATTTCATATACACCAACCTAATACAGTAATGTCTCTCTAATTAACGCTCAGATTATGTACAAAAATGGACAATTTGAGAAGAGTAGATACGATTATTCGAGTCTTGCAGCTCGTTCTTATAGTTGTTGATAATTCGTAACTATAAAACGAGTCTCAAGACTTAATTCAATCGTATCTCCTCTTCCAGAATTGTCCATTTTTGTGGATAATCTGAGCGCCAATTAGAGAGACATTACTGTATAAATGAAGAACTACGGCAGAAGAAGCAACTACTTTTCATATTACAATAATGTCTCCTTTACTGACGCTCAGATCGTCCACAAAAATGGACAATTTGGGAAGAGGCGATACGATTGTTCGAGCCTTGCAGCTCGTTTTTATAGTTACCAATTGCCAATAAATATAAAAACGAGCCAAAATGCTCGAGTGATTGTATCTTCGCTACCTAAAGTGTCCATTTTTGTAGACAATCTGAACGTCAATTAGAGAGACATTACTGTATTTTCATGACTTTATAATTAAAATTAGTTATCGTGTCGCATTCGTATTACAAATCGCATCGAATTGTTCATAAACACCACAATCTGAATCTAGACCACGTGAAAATCGCTTATAGGAAAAAAAGAGGAGCATGCCACTAAAATAAACGCGATCGGCAGTCGCGTCTAAAAACGCGTCGCGCGCACCGAAGCCTTCAGCTTCGAAAAAAGTGTTCGTTGAACGCGTTCGTTGAAATCGTCGATTGCGAATGAATAATTCGAAGATGTCCGATAGTTCCGAGAGACCCCACGATGGTGAGAATGATGTTGCACCTGCGCGCCGTCCCGCGGCCGGCCGTTTCTTCGTTTTCTGGAACAAAGGATCCGTACTTCTCGGTCGGCAGAATTTCGTAATAGCTAGTGCGAAGAATGGGAAAAGGAAATACGGCACGGAAGAGGGAAGACCATGGTCCACGGCCCGTGGTACGCCACGCCATGACACGGCACGGCATTGCAACGCGCCGCGCCGAAGAGACAGCGCAACGTGCACTTCGGGGTCGAGGCACGACGGCACGACAGGACCCGCTAAGTGGCAAAGTACACACCGGTCAGTCTGTGCCACCTTCATTAGCACCAACTAGCCGCGCGGCGGTAGGCTTAGCTAACCTTTTCTGCCTTTCTCGGTGCCGAACGGTGCCGGGATTGCCGGGAAGAGGGCCCCCAAGCATCGATGTAGGTACAACTCGCGCCATAAACCTCGACGAGATCTCTTCTCGGAAATATGCCTGCTCGCATACTGAACCACAAAACGGTTTGCCTACTGCATTCTGTCATTTGTCCCGATAACTGATGTCTCTGGTTAGTGCACGGCTTTCCGTGTCCGAGTCCGAGCCGACGGCGCGACGCGACGGCGACATTCTTCCGTGAACTTCGCCGACGATTGGCGCCTTTTGTCCTTACACAGGCGTCCCATGGAGTCCCGTGGGAATTTCGTGAGAATCCCATGAGTGGCCGATGAGAATCCCGCGAGAGTCGCGCGCGCGTATATCTGTGCGAATTCGTTCGTGGAAACGAACGCGGACGTAACCTGGAGGATATTAGTCCAACTTTGTGGAGATGATAAATTCGCATAGCAGTTGCGTGCGGATTTTCTTGCGCGTAAATCCGACCGATCGTTTTGTAGGGAAAAATGCGAGCCGGCGGGATACACGACGATAGAAACAGAGATTGCGAGTTTCATTTCGCTTGAACGTCCGCAGCAATTTTTTGCGTCGATAATAATGCGACGACTTGCAGCGACAGGGTTCGTTGCATATCTTTAATCGGTTTCGTTGTGTTCTTTTTGTTACAGAAAAACTTACGACACAATCCGAGGACTTCAGTAGGAAATTGTACATCTTCGCGGAAAAGAGTCAGCGATACATTTGCTTCAATAAACGGGGGCGACTTGTTGGCTTGGTAATTACACGGCTACCAATTAGTAGACATAATTCATCGGCGCGGCCGAGCGAGTAGATTTATACGCGACAGAAAATGCACCGGATTGCACAGATAGGACGTTTAGATTAATCGCGCGCGTTATCGCCGTCAGCAGTCGGCGACGGGTGACTTGGAAATCTTACAAGCCGGAACGCTGTGACAGCTTCAAATAGGACAATCGTTTCGACATAGTAACCGAGCAATAGATTTGAAAAGATTTAACACGATACCCTCGAAAACGCGGGTATTTAGAATTTCGGCCTTTAAATTAATCGAATTCTACTTTTCACCAGTTTATAGAAACATTTTGGAAAATAGATTTTACTGTCAGTTTTAAAGTTTGCTAATAACGCTTGTTAGAAATTTTGGAAAATAGATTTTACTGTCAGTTTTAAAGTTTGCCATTTTTCTAAAAAAAATTGAATCGATTAACACTGGATTTACGGAACCCGTAAAAATGATAATAAAAATAATTTTTTAATTTACGATTATTCATATCGTAAAGATACATTTATGAGTTATTTATACAATTTATATGTTATTTACGGCAAATGTTAGAATAACGCTTGTTAAAAATCAGAGAATAAATGTCTTATTGCTACTTTCATAAACAAATACAAAACAGCTGTTTCTTGTGCTCCGTAAATCTAGTGTTGAAATCGCGGTAATCGAAGTCAAAATTAACCCTTTGCACTCGACCGGCGACTCTGAGGCGACACTAAAAATGTCTGTACCATTTTTTAAAAGAATTTTATTATTTTTGCATTCGATAAATTGTTAAGAAATAGAAATCTTCTGTAAGCAAACAGGTTAAATTTCCAATGCATCAAGTAAAAACGACTATACCAAATGGAAATACCGTAGCTTGAAACAAACGCTTTCATTTTCGGGTCGAAATAGTCTCGACTGCAAAGGGTTAATGTACTACAGAAACGTCATTCATTCTTAAAAAGGTTGCTTTCCTACAATTTTTAATACCTCGCGTTGAAATATTCGATATCGCGTACACGGCAAATGCTACAATATTTAATTCGTAGCTCTCTGAAATGCTGGTTTCGCCAGCACGTAGATTCCCGCGATGAAGGTACAGTAATGTCTCTCTAATTGACTCTCAGATTGTCCACAAAAATGGACAATTTTGGAAGAGGAGATACGATTGTTCGAGCCTTGTGGCTCATTTCTTATGGTTATCGATTGCCAACAACTATAAAAACGAGCTGCAAGGCTCGAACAATCGTGTCTCCTCTTCCCAAATTGTCCATTTTTCTGCACAATTTCGGCGTCAATTAGGGAGACATTACTGTACATACAGGGTGTCCCAAAAATGTCTCGCAATCCGGAAATGGCGGGTTCCTCAGATCATTTGAAGCAACTTCTTCCTTTACAAAAATGTTCTCCGAGGCACCGTAAACGAGTTATTAACGAAAAACAGTGACCAATAAGAATCGAGTACGGCTGACGCGAGGCGCCGTTGGCTCGACCGGCTCGCGCCAGCTAAGCTGGGATTCGACCGCCTCGACCGCTGGCGCCGTTGACTCGGCCACCTCGCGGTAGCTGATCTCGCCTCTCATAGGTCACTGTTTTTCGTTAATAACTCGTTAATGGTGCCTCGGAGAACATTTTTGTAAAGGAAAAAGTTGCTTCAACTGACCCGAGGAACCCGCCACTTTTGGATTGCGAGACATTTTTGGGACACCCTGTATTTAGGAACATAGGTGAGACAGCTGTACATTGATCCGAGAAAACAGATCGTAGTCGTGTTAATGGGGGAAAATAATTAAGACGTCTGTGTTGTCTGTTTGCAGCGAAAGAAACAGAAAGGGCCGATGTGCCAGTTCAACGAGCTGTACAACGGCTCGTACCTGAGGTATCGAAGCGTGGCGGACAGTACGCGGTACCTGGGGTTCAACAAGTTCGGCATGCCGATGAAGAACCCGCGGGGCCGGCAAGAGTGTTTCAACTTCATCAAGTACAACCCTCACGTGGACATCGACCACCACAACAGTCTGATGAACGCGGACATGGGCGGCATGGAGCCACGGGAGCCCTATCTCGGCTCGAAGAACCCGTCGCCGGTGATGAGGGCCACCAAGAACTCCCTGCTGCAGATCGACAGCACGAGGGAGATCATCCACACGACGCATCGTTACCGGCACTCGAATCGCTGGAAGATGCGGCCGGACGAGAAGCTCTCGGCGCCCCGAAGACGGCACGAAAGCCGTCTCTTCGTCGAGGCCAGCAAGTATTGAGCCGCTCGAGTCAGGGCTCGCCGATCAAGACTGCCTCCTCCACACCCGTGAGACCCTGAGATCAGACTGCCGAATACGCTGGTAGAACGTACGGTCGCGATGTCAGGAACCCACTGAGAACAAGCGGCATCACTTGAAACGCGCGCGCGGCGCGAAGCACGCGCTTCGATTGATCGCAACGATTAAAGCTGGCTATCGCCCTTCCGCGAGTTCCGCCTCTCCTGCCTGCCCTGCCCTCGCCTCTCTCCCCTGCCCTACCCCTCCTGTCCTGCCAGTCCTGCAAATCCTGCCGGCTCGCGCGAGCCTTCCTCGAAACGTCCAACTCGACTCCCTCGGGCCTCGGGCCTCGGGAACGGATCGAGGTGACCGATTATCGGTGCCTCGATTACCGAGCCCCGACTCCAGACTCCCGACGATCTTCCCGATCGGAAATGGGCACGAAAAGCGGGAGCCACTGCGGCGGACCAGCAGGAACACGATCTTACCTGATAGAGCTTTCGTTACGCGTCGTTAGATTCTATTTCACACTTGCCCCGACTGAATCCTTTCAGGCAAGTTACGCGCGCTACCATTAATTTCCCCGTTCCATTCCGTTCCATTCCGTTCCATTCAGTTTCGTTCAGTTTCGTTCCGTAGCTGGAAACTTATCTCTCCATTGGTTGACACCGATCCGTGTCCCATCGCACGATCATTTCTCCTCTCTTCATTTCCACGAATCGTAATATGCGTTTCTCGCGCGCGCTCTCGAGTTAGCTCCGCACGCTCCGGACCAAGAACGGGAAGCGAACACAAACGGTCCTCGAGGGGAGCGCGAGCACGTTGGAAAGCAGGGCTTGAACATTGTTGTGTCGCGGTAACAAACGTCGGTTACGCTTCTTGAAACGGTCACGAGCAACCGGAGCAAATATAATATATATATATATTTCTTTCGGTCGAATCTCTTTTACGGGAAAATCGAGATTTTCGTCCGTCCGCTTCGGTCGCGAGCTTTTATTTCCGATCGTCGTGTCGGTTCTATAACAGAATATGCTCGCACGATTGATTCTTTCGTCGATTTCTCTGCCGTCGAGGCGCGTACATACGTCTGTATACACAGTTTTCGCAGAAATTATATATTCGAGAGAAAAGAGAAACGGTTACACACATATCATTGATTTCCGACAGAGCGTTGAGATTAATAAGACGGGAACGTGTTTCACAGAAACTGACGTTCCCGAAGCTCCGATTTCTTCCGAAAAATTCGAATTTTTCATTTTATCCTTTAACCCGTTGCACTCGAAGCTGTTTTAACTGTGAATCTAAAATAATTTTTCTGATTTATAGTATTTTCATTTTGTACGACAAAGCGCATTTTATGCATGCGAAATTGAGTCTTGCGACTTACACGACGGTTACACTTTTAACAATTTTTTAAAATCTAAACTTTCTTAATGTAATAATCATCTTAGAACGTGATATAACAAATTCCAGTGGTTAATATTCGCGATAATTCTTTAACTGCCGTTTAGAGAAGCCATAGCTCCGAGAAGGTACGCGTGCTGCGATATCGTTGAACGTTAGAATTTCGAAAAATTGCTTCGACACGGATTTTCTACATTCTCGAAACTCTCGAAAATTGTACGAAGAACGATCGATCTTTCCATTAGGAAAGATTTAACGTTAACTTCTAATTCATTCTATATTATCAAATGCAAATGTAATATGAAAATTGAAGTATCAGAATTGAATTTAAAATATGCAAACTTGAACGGATCGGTGATCGTGTCGCGTTGTCCGTCTTTCTCGACGAGCGGCGCAAGTTTGAAATTTCCCGTGGAGAAAAAAAACGAGACGTCGAAAGGAAGCTTCGATACACGGCGAGCGTAGAATCGAGAGAAATGGACGCGGAGATCGCAATCGTACGAGCGGCAACCGAAACGGATAAGAGTCAGAAATTTCCGATCGTTCGTAATATCGATACCGTAGAAAGATTCGTCGCGCAACTGGTTTACGATCCGACTCTGTACAGAAGAAGAATTTGAAACAGTTATTTTCCTAACCGTTTCAAGCCCTGTTAGCAACTGTGGACTGTAGACAGAAGAGCCCGACGGCCGACCGGCGCACGGTCGTTTAGCGTTTTAGGTGGAGGACCTACTACACCTTAGCGATCGGCCTAAATCGTTGCACAATCGGACAGCTTGTGCTTCAACTAACTATGTCGGACCGCAATAAAAGCACGGAGAAACGCGCGTCACTGGAAATGCTTTCCTCGGCTTCGATCGTGGAGCGATCCAGCGATCGTTGCGCGATCGTCGCAGCATAAATCGCGAACCTTTTCGAATCATTTCGAATCATTTCGAGCCGTTTCTCGAACATTTTGGCGAACCGCGTCGAGACGCCGACGGATCGACGTTCGGATTCGAAGGAAGAAAGAAAGCATTTCCGGAGAAGAACGCGACTCTCCCGCGCGTTCGCGCGTTCGCGCAGTAGAGTGCCGCCCGCGTACGACTCTCTCGCTCGCTGTGCTAATTACGCCGCCTAATGTAGCGTGCGTGCGTGCATGCGTGCCTGCTTACATGCCTGCCTGCTTGCCTGCTTGCTTGCCTGCCTGCCTGTCTGCCTGCCTGCCTGCCTGCCTGCGTGTATGAATAATGTGTGCGTGCTTGCGTACGTGCTCGCGACGTACACGCAGTTCTCACCGTCGCGTCGATGTTGGAAGCTCGCGGTGCGGTCGCTTCAGAATCGCTATTTTATTCACGACTGCTCCCAATCACTGAAAACTTCTCACCGGGAATTGGTGAATTGACAATTCCGCTGGGAGAATCTCCGACTCCCAGATATGGAACGTTGAAATAGGCTTCGAGACCTTCTCGATCGGACGGTCGCGAGAACGAGATCGGGATCGAGATCGTAATCGTAATCGTCGCGCGGCGATCTCTCCACGATAGAATCTTGTTTATACGAAGTTGGAACACGAGGCAGGATTAAACTGGCCCGATGGGTAGGTCCAATGGTAGAGGTTTGCCAATTGTTTCCAGCTCCTCTTTCGATTCCGATTAATTGGAGCCGATCTGCGGAAAAATTTGGTCGATCGAATTTCACTCTCTCTCCCTCTCTCTCTCTCTCTTTCTCTCTCTCTCTCTCTCTTTCTCTCTTTCGCTGGTACCTGTGTCTTCGTAGAACTGATAATACACTCTGGACCGCGGTTCGGATAATAGAGGCTCGTGCATTTCACACCCGTACACAACCGACCGTAGAATGTGCCCGTTCGGATGGGCGAGGTTCTATCGTGTGTATCGTCAGTCGAGAATATTTCTCTTTTTTTTTTTTAGACGTCGGTTTCGAGCCGAACGGCAGACTAATGTTCGTTTCCTTACGCTCTCTTTGTCCTTGTTTCACGTTCTCTTGCCGAATGACATTTTCAACACACACGCACGATGCGCATTATGTACTTTGCAACCTGAAACACACACATGTACACATACATCGGGATACACGATATGGTTTATTTATTATAGATGATAGAGGAATGACCGCGGTCAAATTGCTATGAACACAATTTCAGATCGACGCTCGCGTTTCGAGTTTGATTAGCTTTTTTAATCACGGCTGGAACCTTCTTGTAATTTTAGATTAGGGATTTTATTTTCGTTCGTGATTTGCACGAACGGAGAAATGAATTTACGAACAGTATTAAGGAAAGATGAAGACTTTCATTTTTATAGTTGCAAACTTGTAATTCGAGCAGAAATTTCATTTTATTATTCGAGATAAATGAAACGTGTCGTGTTGTGTGTTTGTTGACGCGTGACAATGATCTAATACTAATTGTAAGATACGTTGGCTTTCAAATGTTTCATAGAAAAAAGAGTCGAGAACTCTGAGCATTTGGTTTGTTAAGACTTTTATTTACTTGTTCATCGATTTTTCTGCCGCGACACAGTTCAATTTTGTAGGTGTACGCGAAGAACAACGGAAACATTTCATTTTTTTCCAGCTGTTCATAAGAATTTGATCACTCACTGGAAATCGAAGTTGAAATTGGGCTAAAATACAGAATTGCCCTCCACCGAATTTTTGCTCGAATAGAAATAAAGATAAACGATGAAAAAAGAAGTGAACTGTATATCGATTTCATTTATTTAGACGCGCTTGTATTTTCTTTGTCACGCGTAGATTTTTCTATTTTCTTCGGTTCATCTACAAAGTTTTTCCAACTTTGTCGACTTACGTTTCTTCGACGAGTTATTTTTATAAGGAATCCGATGATTTTCATGCTTTCTAAGGATCTTCCAACGAGTGTATGTATTGTAGAAAATTGCCACGCATATATTATTTAATTGTACAAATTCTATACGAATTTCGTGAAACTGAAATAGCTTCCTATTTTTCGTTTTCTTGTAATTCCTATTCGTTTCTTTTTACCGAATTGAGAACTTGTTACCTTGAATTTACTCGGATTTGGTGTGCAAGGATTATCGTGATGAGGCAATTCTATACAGTTACCTGAGATGAAAATTGACGGGATCTCGGTCTAATCGACGTTATCATCGGTTTCGATCCCCGTTTTATCGTGATTCAACCAAATCTTGTTCGCCAAAATGAAAAACACGCAAACGATACAAGTGCAAAAAAAGAAACAAATACAAAAATACGAGGAAGGACATATATATATATACAAGAGTTACACGTACACAAATGAAAATACAAGCGCGGCCACATAAACAGAAACACAAATGCAAACACGGATACACAAAACACACGAAGGACACCCCCGACACAGTCTACCCGTTTCGAGTTTCGAGTAAAGGAAAAACAATCGGTCTACATAAGAAGAAACAAACGAGATACGATATACATATATTTTTAGTAAACCTACGGCAAAACGAAGTTTCGGGAAAACGGACGAACAATAAAAACGGGATCTCCGAGGAATTTTATACAAGATTATACCCTCCGACAAATAATAAACGAGATTACTTTCTATCGCGACCACGCGTCGCGTCGAAACGTTGTCATTTTCACACAGAACGTCTATTTTCTGATAGGAGTGAGAGAGTAACAAGAGAAAATATTTAACCGAGATTGTATATCGGCCTTAAACTGCGTGTTCGTGTACGAGCTTCTGTATTTGTGTGCATTTCCGCGGTGCGTATGTATTTACCTATGGACGCGTGTGAGTGTGTGTAATATATTAACATGATCGTTATTGAATTTAACCCTTAGGACGCTATCGCAGACTGTATTACTAGGTTAGGTACACGATTATATGACGCGGTGGCGACTCGACGCGACGCGACGAGCCGAGTCAGGGGTGAGTTCCTCCCGATTTCGGTGGCGCGTGTCCCGCTTTGTCCTGTGTCTTGGGCCGAGTCGATCGGAATAACGGAACCTACGGAAGAACGAGAGGACACGCGGAAAGATCGACGAAACTTCGGACGCATAAAACCACCCCTGAGTCGCTTAGTTCTCGACAGACTCGCCACGCAAGGAGCTCTATTCTCCCGAAAAGAAATCGCTCCCTAGGTAGCTTATTTATTGAAATCACGTTTAGACATTTACGGAAAACCAAACCGCCCGAGAAAAACAATTACCTTTTCCTCGTACGTGTATGGAAATGTGCGCTGCTCTCTTTTATTTTACTCATTCACGAATCATCTCATCCTCGCGCGCCACCCTCTCCTCTAGAATTTACTTTTCTACGTTCGCCGAGATCATTCACGCTTCCCCCCCTCCCCCCCCCCCTCCCTCCCACCGTAGACGTTCCGATGCTCTTCCATCCGATCACTCGTAGTCAACTTTTGTTTCACGAGTCCTCTCGACCGAATGGACATCCCCTAGGCTCATCCTCAACATCCGCGGTGCAGGGACTTGAAATTGTTCACGGTTTTCGATAAATAAAAAAAGATCTCGATGATATATTCGAACGAGTTTGAATTCTCGTCCGATGAATTCTCGCAGCATTACCATAATATCTTTTATTATGGACTTTTATTACCGAGTTCAATTTTATACCGAATTCATCGAGATGCTTTCCCGAAACTGCTCTTAATCGAAAACTTCATTTGTTTACTGGTGATCTCACCGTGTACATACAGCGACACGCATATTTGTTCCGAGATTATTGTTGCATTTACAAATTGTTGAAATTGTATATAGAATTTCAAACGTTAGGTACGCTAAAATTAAGAGGAACACAGCAATAAACAATGTAGGCGTCGTACGAAAATGTTTGCATCGATCTGGAAAGTTTCGGGCAAATCTGTGAATCGCTGTACACATTTATCTAGAATAATAGTTTAGTTTGTGACCGCATTTTCGGCACAAGTTTTCCCACCGTGACACCGGTTTCAAATCTCTGCACACAAATACCTTAACAATTGTAAGAAAACCGAGGAACCGCAGAACCGATGAACGTACGAACGTTCCGCAAACACCGATTTCTTCGAACGCATGCGTAAAGGGTTTGTCCAAGGATCACGGGGAGATGCCGCCAAGCAATACCGATAATTTCTATGTACTTGTACTTAGGTGTGAAAAAATACTGTTCCCCCCACGTCGTCGCCTTCATTTCAACCTTGCCAAGCGACTCTCATGTTGTCAGTGTTGAATTCGAAAAAATACTCAATATGTACTCGGTTAGTTAATTATCGTTTATTTCGTACAAGTGAACGAACGGTGTTTGTATGCGTCGCTGAAAAAAAAACAGAAAAAAATAACGAGAAACGAAGAAACGAGGTGCGAAAACCGAAAAACCGAAAAACATCGTAGGCAGCGAAAGCGAATCGTAGTGGACACACCGCGCACCGATCGACGAACCGGGAACACGTCGCTGATGATTTGACGATCGATTTTCTCGCGTAGCTTTTGATACCCTTTTCCTATTCTGAATTTTTTATCCTCGGCGAAGAAAAATCAAACGAAACGTTTCGCGTCGGTTCTGTCCCGAGCGGGACGGAAGACGAAAGTGGCCGCGAAGCACCCGGGTTTACTCGTTTCTTTTGCAGCTTCGTCGACCGGTCCGCGGCGATGCCTAATCGCGTTTCTTTAGCGTCGCGTGTCGCGCGCCGCAACAAAATTCAAATCTTTGCGGCTGTTGTTCAGCGATCAAACGAGAAATTCGACGCTCACCGATTCGATCACGCCGGAAAATCTGGTTCAACGCCCGATTTGTATCGCGATACGATACATCGTAATCGCCGCCCTCTGTCGGAAACCTAATCCGCGCCGGTTCTTTCCGCCGCGTGACTACGAGGATCGCCGGTCACGATCGTGGCGCGTCGAAAATCACGGCGACAATGATAGCTGAACAAAATCGAGGCGGACCTTTTCGCACAGATCACGAGTCTCCTCCTTCTGGAGATGAACAACTCCCGACAAAGTATGAATTCACGCGGAAACCACCCTCTTTCTCTCCTCATCAGTCTGCTCGGCGTCAGGTCGCTTTGCGTTTAGTTTTTTATATTATGATACTTGACGTTTTTTCTACGATCGTACGACATTTCATTGCGGCACATATAGTTGCGTTTAGCGTGTTTGCGAGGACATTTTTCAGGAGAACCGATCGTGCCGTGACACGACGGTGAACAGCACAAATTTCGACGAATTGCGCCCCGTGATCTGACGTCGAGCACCACCGAAACGACCATTGCCACCCCTTTCTCTCTCTCTTCCCCCCTCTTTCTATCACTCTGTCTGTCTGTCTGTCTATCTATCGATCTATCTATCTACCTATCCATCTATCTATCTATCTATCTACCTATCTATCTATCTACCTATCTATCTATCTCTCTGTCTGTCTCTCTTCCTTCGTTTTTTTACTTTCTCACTGTGAACAAATGAGAACGGCAAAAGAAATGAATGGAACGCAAGAGATGAATCTGACTACCCTATAAATAGATAGTATACATAATGAATAAAAGAAAAAATGGTAAAGTATAAATATTATATATATAAATAAATATATGAAAGATGATGTGTATTGTAAGATATTTAATACCGACTTGTCTTAGACATACCACGATGATCGATCGCGATGAAACGATGATAATAATAGTAATAATAATTATTACGATGATTGTTGTATAATGAACGACGACGATGATGATGATGAAGATGATGATATTCTACATTATAATTCGCGTTGTAACATAGAGGCCCACCCGTTACCCATTAAATCGATGTGTCGATGTATCTCGAGCGTGTCGCGCTTGTCGACGAGTGTCGTTAGTAACAAAAAATATCTTGAAGAGCGTTGCGTTGTATCAGTGTTTTGCGTTACGTTAAATTAGAGATCGAACGCCGATCAATTGAACACGACACGTATGAAAATCGTTGATCGGTTCGTATTTAATCGATTCTGTAATTCGTAGATGCGATTCGTTTCACAAAGTACACACTATACTGTTTCGCTCCGATTCAAAGTTTACCGAATCTTTTGTTTCGATTTTCGATCGAAAAAACAGTATCACAAAACAAACCAAAAAAAAGAAAATAAAGAAAAAACGAGCACAACACGCCCGGCAGCAATTAGCAATAATATAACATTCCACCTTAAATCGCATACGTACTGCGAAGTCTAATAATGTGTGTCGCCGTACGAGAGAGGAAAAACACTGTCAAATACACGCTCATACACTGCTAAACCTTCTGCATTTATTCTTTATTCTTTACCATCCCTTATCGCGACTCCTTTCCCAGCCGAGCCATCGTCGTTGAAACACGTTATTCGAATGCTATCGATACGACGCGCGATTTAAACGATGCGGCGAATCGAAAGAAAATCTTTATATTTCGTTCTATCTTATATATTTTATTCGATTCATTTTCACACGCCAGTTATGAACTGATTACTTTCCAATTTATTAACGAATTCTTACGCGTGCGCGAGTTTCCAATATTGGTTAAATCATCTAATCTTCATGCGCACGGCATCTGCATGAAAGAGTTAACCGGCACGAACAACAATTAAAGACCGTCTGAAAGGTACCGAAAAATTCGTGGAAGACCGAATAGAAAATAATCTCGGCGAGATTCGATAAAGTAGCCCTTAATCGTTCCTAGAATGGCTTTTGCCGGACCTTGAAAGTTGAAAGCCCTCGCTGGCCCATCGATGCGCAAATCCGCTCGCATCGCTCGAGGCCCGAGGCTGAAAGCTAAAATCAAAGAAATCGCGTCGATCGGATCAGACGCGGACCGTGGAACTCTATTTACCGCGATGGTTCCGAACGTATTTACGGTTTGCCCAGTGTTCGGCGGATGAAAAGGCGAAATGTATAGATACAAGGCCGAACTCGAAGGTACTCGAATTCCGACCGTTGATTTATCCGGGAGTGGCATCTGAAGGGCTGCTTAAATAATGTCGAAAAATCCCCTCGTCCCCCAGCAGCTTTCCTCTCCCATTTGATCGCGCGAGCATAAAAGAAGATCGATATATATATATGTATATATATTGTGGACCGAGAACGAGGACAACGCCGGCGGACGGAGAACATAGAGCCGAAAAAAAAAGAGTAGGTCCCCCGATTCCGATCCCTCGTAGTCGTAGCAATGGCAGCTCGTTGACACCTCTTTTTCTCGCACGAGGGCGGCCGACTCGAATAAACCCACCCCTTCCAACTTCCAACTTCCTTCTTAACGCTCTCGAGTGTTTGATCTAGAAATCACGAGTCCGGGATACGAACGTGGGCAAAGCCGTTAAGTTTCACCCTCTTCTCGATGCGTCTCCTACCCCTTTTCTTCTTCCACGGAGATCCCGCGCTCCCCCTAGACTCCCTAAACCCCCCGAAAGTCCCCGACTAGAATACGTATGTACACACACAGACACACAGGCACACAGGCACACGTGTGTATAGGTTCACGCGCCACTGGCCCGAGAACGGACCCCCGTGCCCCCATCGAGATCCCAAGATTACTCTTCTTCGTCGGCCGACGCCGTGGCCGTGGCCGTTTTCGTGCTCCGCCACCGGAAACTTTATCTTACGGGATAATACCTGCTTTGCGATCCTCTTTCGTCCGGGCGAACTAGTGTCTCTCTGCTCCCGGACAGATCCACGTGAAATCTACACTACAGGCCAGATGCTATCGACCACGAAAAATACAAGATCTCGCACGGCAGGGAGCTGCGCGGGGCTGCGAGTCACCCGTGAAACTCGCCACTCCACGTCGTGCCCTTGGATTCGCATTAAACGATTACGGCCGACCGACCGCGAGTCAAATCGGGAAACGTATCGAGGTTAACACGTTCGCGCGACCATTTTCGGTGGGATTCCACGGAAATTCTATACAGGGCGTCCCAAAAATGTCTCGCAAACCGGAAATGAGAAGTTCCTGGGATCATTTGAAGTGACTTTTTCCTTAGCGAAAATGCAACCCGTGGCTTCGTTTACGAATTATTCACGAAAAACACTGACCAATGAGAGGCGAGCTAGCCTAGCGCTTGGCGGCCGAGCCAATGAGCGCACGGAGCCCAGTCCCGCTCATTGGCTCGGCCGCCATGCGCCAGCGTATCTCACCTCTCATTGGTCACTCCTTTTCGTTAATAACTCGTAAACAAAGCCGTGGATTGCATTTTCGCCAAGGACAAACTTACTTCGAATTACCTCAGGAACCTCCCATTCTCGGATTGCGAGACATTTTCGGGACACCCTGTATAGTGTATATAGTAAATTCTCCATAATTGACGCTCAGATTGTGGACAAATATGGATAATTTGGGAAGAGGAGATACGATTAGTCGAGCCTTGTGGTTCGTTTTTATAGTTCACCGATTGTCGCCAACTATAAAAACGAGCCGCAAATTATCCATTTTTGTGCACAATCTGAACGTCAATTCGAGAGAATTTGCTGTATGTAGAATAAGAAAACGAGATTTTATCACTGTTCAGCACTGGAAACTCACGAAATTGTGTGTGCACGTTTTAAAACGCGATAACTTCTTTTCAAACTGGACCAAGTGACTCGAATTTTTTTTTAGATGATAGCGGGACGATGGCCAAAATGCTTTATTTAAATTTTGCTATTACTTGGAATGACAAACAAAAATACTCTCGATTTTTTAACTTTTTTATCTGAGACTATAACGGAAATTTAAAAAGTGCCTCTCGTAGATCTCGGTAATTTATTTGCATGCTGAAAATTTTATCGAAATCAGTCGACGTTGTTATGGGTTACAACAAATTAAAGATGGCAAAAATCGCAGTTTTATCACGATTTCGAAAACTGGAAGAAATCTGAAATTTTTTCAATCTTTCAACGCCTGTAATCGATTTCGATCAAATTTTCTGCCCGCATGTAAGTCACCGAGATCTACGAAAGGCATTTTTTTAATTTTTAGGCTCCAAAAAAGGCTCGAAAAATTTTTTAGGCTTAAACAACGAATTTTTGAATTTTTTGTCATTCCAAATAATAGCAAAATTAAAAGAAGGCATTTTAGTCATCGTCTACTAGACTAGTCCTTCTATTATCTAAAAAAAAAATTCAAATCACTTGGTCCAGTTTGAAAAAAGTTATTGCATTTAAAAAGGTGTACGCTCAATTTTGCGAGTAACTGTATGCGTGCACGATCTCAAAAATAACCATGTACAGTTAACTTATACATTGCTTTAACTTCTAATTATCTCATCGACGTATTTTTTAACATTATCACTCGCTCGCTCGATAAAAATTGCTTCACTAAATATTATTCTTAATTAGAAAAATACATTTTCTTACTTTCCAAAACCTAATCTCCATTTCGATACTAGTCCTTTATTTCCCATAACAGGAACTCGCGTAACACAGCATTTCGTAAGAAACCTAAAGACCATGTTGTACACTGGTTACCCAAGAAAAAAATAAAATAAAATATCGGCGATAATCTGAAATAGTTTGGATTCGGTCGACACGGTTTCGGTACGAAATTAAAAGATTCGAGCCGAGTTAAAAGAAATGGCACAGAGAAGGCCAAATGGAGGCCGGGCCCACGTTGCACAGCGCGCAGCTCGGCGGACGTCGGTGTCGGTGTCGGTGTCCGTGTCGGTGGTGTGTAGTGGTATGTCCGCGAGAGCAGAAGAGACGAGAGGGTCCGTGCAGCCTCCAATTAAGATCTCTCAATTAGCGTATCTTATCTCGCAGTTGCTTATCTACCGACCTGTCCGGGGCAGGTTCCCGACGTTTCTTCTGGTGGCGGCTGCGGCTATCTGACGTCAGCGGTGCACGTTTCTCGATCAAGGAACCAGCTCGAATCGAGAATGGCCGGTCTATTTCTCTCGGCCGTTGGTTCAGCTGCGTGCAGAAGCGCGATTCGTGGCCACCGTGGCCACCGTGGCCCGGCGATCCTGGCGATCCTGGCGATCGTGCGCGGCCACCGTGGCCCGCAGCGGCCACGCCCTCGTTAAATCGAGCACCGACATCCATGGAATATTAAGTTAACGATCGTTAGACAAGATTTCGTCCCGCCGGTCAACTTTATCGACGACCGTTAGCGAAACCGCGCGGTTTCGCAAGATTATAATTGTCTCGGATCGTTCTCGTCGACTTTAACCCCGATACTGTTGTCCCTCGAGTCCGTTTTTACCCTTCCACATTTCCAGTCTCTAATCTCTGCTCACATTTCTCACACGATTTATTCCGAGAAAATTGATCCCCGAAGAAAATGAACGCATCTTCGTTCGTTTATTAGACAAATCTGTCGTTCAAATACGTCGTTCGGTACGAGCTATTTTACGCACAAAAGTTACTAAGTTAACAATCGTTAGACAAGATTTCGTCTCGCCGGTCAACTTTATCGACGACCGTTAGCGAAACCGCGCGGTTTCGCAAGATTATAATTGTCTCGGATCGTTCTCGTCGACTTTAACCCCGATACTGTTGTTCCTCGAGTCCGTTTTTACCCTTCCACATTTCCGGTCTCTTATCTGTTCTCACATTTCTCCCACGATTTATTCCGAGAAAATTGATCCCCGAAGAAAATGAACGCATCTTCGTTCGTTTATTAGACAAATCTGTCGTTCAAATACGTCGTTCGGTACGAGCTATTTTACGCACAAAAGTTACTAAGTTAACAATCGTTAGACAAGATTTCGTCTCGCCGGTCAACTTTATCGACGACCGTTAGCGAAACCGCGCGGTTTCGCAAGATTATAATTGTCTCGGATCGTTCTCGTCGACTTTAACCCCGATACTGTTGTTCCTCGAGTCCGTTTTTACCCTTCCACATTTCCGGTCTCTTATCTGTTCTCACATTTCTCCCACGATTTATTCCGAGAAAATTGATCCCCGAAGAAAATGAACGCATCTTCGTTCGTTTATTAGACAAATCTGTCGTTCAAATACGTCGTTCGGTACGAGCTATTTTACGCACAAAAGTTACTAAGTTAACAATCGTTAGACAAGATTTCGTCTCGCCGGTCAACTTTATCGACGACCGTTAGCGAAACCGCGCGGTTTCGCAAGATTATAATTGTCTCGGATCGTTCTCGTCGACTTTAACCCCGATACTGTTGTTCCTCGAGTCCGTTTTTACCCTTCCACATTTCCAGTCTCTTATCTCTGCTCACATTTCTCACACGATTTATTCCGAGAAAATTGATCCCCGAAGAAAATGAACGCATCTTCGTTCGTTTATTAGACAAATCTGTCGTTCAAATACGTCGTTCGGTACGAGCTATTTTACGCACAAAAGTTACTAAGTTAACAATCGTTAGACAAGATTTCGTCCCGTCGGTCAACTTTATCGACGACCGTTAGCGAAACCGCGCGGTTTCGCAAGACTATAATTGTCTCGGATCGTTCTCGTCGACTTTAACCCCGATACTGTTGTTCCTCGAGTCCGTTTTTACCCTTCCACATTTCCAGTCTCTAATTTCTGCCCACATTTCTCACACGATTTATTCCGAGAAAATTGATCCCCGAAGAAAATAAACGCATCTTCGTTCGTTTATTAGACAAATCTGTCGTTCAAATACGTCGTTCGGTACGAGCTATTTTACGCACAAAAGTTACTAAGTTAACGATCGTTAGACAAGATTTCGTCTCGCCGGTCAACTTTATCGACGACCGTTAGCGAAACCGCGCGGTTTCGCGAGATTATAATTATCTCGGATCGTCCTCCGCTAATCGGCGATCGACTTTAACCCCGATGCCGTTGTTCCTCGAGTCCGTTTTTACCCTTCCACATTTCCGGTCTCTTATCTGTTCTCACATTTCTCCCACGATTTACAGTAATGTCTCCCTAATTGACGCTCAGATTATGCACAAAAATGGACAATCTGGGAAGAGGAGATACGATTATTCGAGTCTTGCAGCTCGTTTTTTATAGTTGTTGACAATCGACAACCATAAAAAACGAGTCACACGGCATCAACAAATCGTATCTCCTCTTCCAAAATTGTTCATTCTTGTGGATAATCTGAGCGTCAATTAGAGAGACATTACTGTATAAATGAAGAACTACAGCAGAAGAAGCAACTATTTTTCATATTATTATAAATAACAAAATGGAACACTTTTGAGAAAATCTTTTTTGTCGAAATGCGACTCTGGCAATGGACAGTACGACTATAAACGAGATTCTGCCGAAAACGAAAGCATAACGAAAATAGAGAGACGAACGTTCACATGTAAAGAAAATCCGACAATTCATATGCACCAACCTGATACAGTAATGTCTCCCTAATTGACGCTCAGATTATGCACAAAGTGGACAATCTGGGAAGAGGAGATACGATTATTCGAGTCTTGCAGCTCGTTTTTTATAGTTGTTGAGAATCGACAACCGTAAAAAACGAGTCACAAGGCACCAACAATCGTGTATCTCCTCTTCCAAAATTGTTCATTCTTGTGAATAATCTGAGCGTCAATTAGAGAGACATTTCGAGAAAATTGATCCCAAAAGAGAATACGCTTCATTTGTTTATCAGACAAATCTATCGTTCAAATACGTTATTATATTCAGTATGAGCTATTTTACGGACAAAAGTTACTACCACACTTCCGAGTAGAAACGCGGCCGAAAGAAGCCGGACACTTTCTTAGGACAGATCGAGGCAATATATCGCGACTTTCCTGTATCGTTTCGAAACGTTCCGAGCGCGGATTTCATTGACGCTCGATGATATACTGCGCACAATCGGCGGCCAATCACAATGGAACAGTTTGTCGCCGAATTAGAGACGGTTTAGCGACAATGACAAATATCCCGGTCCTGCGACGGGATCGGGGGGGGGGGAAGGTTCGCATCCGGAACTACCGCAAAGAACCTCGAGCCGGCAGCGAAGTCGCAGTTCGCATGGGCCGATCTAGACTCCGTTGAACACCGATCCCCCGGGGAAACGAGTTTGAAATTGAAGTCAACAGTACGCCCGGCTGGTATCCAGTGGCGCGGCTCGGCCCAACAAGACCGGACACGGCTTTCCCTAAAATCCGTATAATAAGAAGTCGGCATTCCTTGACCAAAGTCAAGTCGCCACCGTCGACAATGCTAGGTTTGACTCGGCTGACCTCGGTAAACATCCAGTGGACAGCCCGCAGCATTGTGCGTCGCCGTTTCCTCCGCCTGCAATCGTTCCAAATTCCGTCATGGGTGAATTTATGTGCGGACTTTCTGGGTGGCCACACGACCAGGGGCCCCGGGCCCGGACGACAACCGTCGTCGCAACACGCAACGAAATCCCGCGTGGATTTTTCGCGCGCGTCACCGAATTTACCACGCCCCGGGCCGAGGCGGGCCTGCTTAATGCTTATTGCGGATATAATGGATGCGCCAGGTGTACTTTCACTGCGTTTTCACCCTCGAAGGCCCGTTTCTCCCACGAACCAACCCCCTAACGCGCCTCCGTGCCTACGCTCCCTCTTTCCCTTTCTCCCTTTTCTCTCTCTCCCTTTCCCTTTCCCTTTCAAGCTACGCGCAACAAAGGCTAGACAAAAAAAGAGAAACCGGCGAGAATTTTCGCCGGTTTCGGCCATAGACGTTTCCCATGTGATTAGACGGTATCCATCGAACAACCGACTTCTATCGGTGTCGGCGTTTGAATGAGGCGTTAACAAGAGGTGCAAGTTCCTCTAATCGCAAATAATTGCCGAACACACCGGTTGTTTCACGCTCGATAAATCTGGAAGAGCCTTTCAGGTTTCCCACCCTCGGATTGCGCCACCTTTCCACGATTTATCACCGGCCGGCCGATCGCGTTGGGACCGTTTACAACTTTACTTAGGGACCGAGTCTATTTCAAGTTTAACCGACGCTTATTTCTCCATCAAATTAAATAATAGACCGCGGATCTCTTCGTATATTATAATGTATTGTAATATTATAATTATGTTTTTGTATATTAACGAATAACGTTTTTATATTGTTTGTATTATCTGACATCTTCGATATTTATCGGTTAAGACCTCGTTGTTACAAACTAGTCCGTGAAAATTGATATTTGCGTAACGATTGAACAGAAATTCATCGTATCAGATCATTTAACCCTTTGCACTCGATGCAATTTTAACTGTAAATCTGAAATGATTTTTCTGACACCTACGCTGTCTCTATTTTATATGGCAGAGCGCATTTTATGCGTGCGAAATCGAGTCTTGTGACTTGTACAACAGTTTATACTTTTAACAATTTTTCTAATCTAAATTTTTTCTTGATGTAAGAATTATTTTTGGAATGTGACATAAACATCTTTTTAGTGGTGCCTCGGGGTCACCAGTCGAGCGCAAAGGGTTTATAATTATGTCAAAGTGATTGCTTTAATAGTTACCGCATAAAGGAAAAATATTAAATTTGTTGTATTAACCCTTTGCAGTCGGAGCTATTTTAATTCGAAATACAAAAGATGCTTTCCGATCTGCAGTATTTTTATTTTACACGATTCGGTGCAGTTTATGTATCCGAAATTGTGCCCATTGGCAAGTACAATAATTATAATCTTAACAGTTTTTTAAATACAACAGATCTGATACTGTTACAATTATTGAATGAAAAATGGTATAGCAATTTTTCGTGACGCCTCAGACTCGCCGCTCGAGTGCAAAGGGTTAACACTCGAACGGCGGACCATTTTGAGAAAAATATAACCGAGTTTGCTTCGGATCATTTACGATATTATTTATAAATTATTCTCAACATATTTCTGAAAACTTAAATCTATTCCCGGAAACTGTCAGAAGTGATCAAGAAGTTACTCTGAGTCTTCGAGTAAATTGTAATTAATTCGGCATTTTATCTATATTAACCCTTTGCACTCGAGTGGTGACCTCTGAAGCACCACTAAAATTGTTACATCGCGTTCCAAGACAATATTTATATTATCAAAGCTTTGATATAAAAATATTGTTAAAAGTCTAACTGTTGCATGAGTCACAAGACTCAATTTCATACGCATGAAATGCACTTTGTCGTACAAAATGGAAATACTATAAGTCGGGAAAGTTAATTTAGATTTACAGTTAGAATGACTTCGAGTGCAAAGGGTTAATCGAACATTATTTTCTTCAAGTAGGTGCCAGAACTGAAAATCGATCCTAACTGATCACCGAATAATAACAAAGGCAACTTTGCTAGTCGGGTTTTCCTTATCGAAGTAGCTAGTGAAAGACACGTTGGTTTGCGTGTGGTCCCTGCAACGGGTTCGGATAAGGACAAATCTTCGGGAATCGTTGGGATCTTGTGCTACCGGGTAGTCTTAATTGGACCAACCGTGAGCAATGTGAGCACGAGCATGAGCATACACACGCACGGGGACACAGATACACAGACACATACGCGCGCAATAAACTCCGCTCTTTCGGCAATCGTTCTTATCGGGCCGTTATTCGTAACGGCTGCTACTTCGTAACCGGAAACGTCGTCGATCCTAAATGGTTACACGGTGGAACGAGGCAGCGGGGGAAGCGAGGGAGCGAAAGAGCGCACGAAGAAAGGTAGAAAAAGAATCAAGGTAAGGACTGTGAACGATCTGAAAAACAGGGAGGACCGGACAGGAGAAGAAAATCAGATAATTTCGTTGATTCGGTAAATTCGATAACGCTATCGTGTTTACTGTTGGATCAGAGTTACTGCGATGGTGGTCTGTGATTAGCGATTACGGTCGCCGCACACGGAAAATCCGTGCTGCATGGAAGTTCATCTACGTGTATCAAAGTATCAATTTGTCTGTTTGCGACTTTAGCAATGAATTCAAACGAAACAATAATGTGTTTACTAAATCTTGTAAATATTATTTGTCTAATTTTTAGCGAATAAATATTATTTGTCTAACTTTTATCGAATAAATATTATTTGTCTAACTTTTATCGAATAAATATTATTTGTCTAACTTTTATCGAATAAATATTATTTGTCTAATTTTTATCGAATAAATATTATTTGTCTAACTTTTATCGAATAAATATTATTTGTCTAACTTTTATCGAATAAATATTATTTGTCTAACTTTTATCGAATGAATATTATTTATCTAATTTTTATCGAATAAATATTATTTGTCTAACTTTTATCGAATAAATATTATTTGTCTAACTTTTATCGAATAAATATTATTTGTCTAATTTTTATCGAATGAATATTATTTATCTAATTTTTATCAAATAAATATTATTTATAAATTCATCGGACACGGATAAACAAGCACGAAAGGAAAAAGAAAAGCAAAATATTCTTGCGTAAACATTTGCAGTCTGCTAATGAGATTGAAAATAATCAGTGTTTCCTCGAACAGAAATTACATCATATTGGATCGTTCAACGCTCGAACGGCGGACCATTTTGAGAAAAATATAAGCGAGTTTGCTTCGGATCATTTACTATATTGTTTATAAATTATTTTCAACATATTTTTGAAAATTTAATAATATTCTTTTAACTTAATATTATTCTTTTTATTCAATTCTTTTATATTAACCCTTTGCACTCTGAGGCACCATTAAAATTTATGATGTCACGTTCTCTAAAATAATTTTTACATTAGCAAGGTTTAGATTTAAAAAGATTGTTAAGAGCGTAACCGTTGCGTGAGTCGCAAGAGTCAATTTCATATGCATAAAATGCACTTTGTCGTATAAAATAAAAATACTATAACTGAGAAAAATTATTTTAGATTTACAGTTGAAATAGCTTCGAAAAGGCTTCTTTTTCGTTTAGGAAAACGAAAAAGAAAATATTGCAACGATTTGGAACACGTTTCGTAGCAAATTTTGCCGTTTTCATCGCGGTCAGTGAAACGCTTGTTGCAACTCTGATTTATTCGCAGGAACACGAAGGTCGGGCGGTTTCGGTTCCATAAAAATCGTCGGAGCCGATAATTCAAATCCGTTCGATTATGTCGCGCGAAACAACAACATTTTACGACGGAGTCGAAACGAGTGGAATGTAATCTGTCAGTCAAGTGAATGGTCAGCAGGATTTATTGGCGAACCTGTTAACGATTTACGATCGTTTCGCGAAACGCGCATACTTTCGGTTTCCGATAAACGCGAATCGTTCGTTACTTGAAACGCGACGTTGTTATTATCTATGGGGGCTGTCCAGAGTGCGTCTAACAGGGTAACATTTGTCACGACCGACGTTTACAGAAGACAATAATGTGAAAACCAGTAAATCAACGGCTCGCGCGCCGTCGATCTACCCGCGTTGAGCATTATTCGCCGCCGAAGACAAAGATCATTTTAGCTCGAATTTGATTAAACTGTAGCAGACTATTCGTTTCGTTCGATATTTATTCATTTATTTATTATTTCGAACGTTGTCTGCACCAAACTAGAGGACACGCACAGCCCTTGAAGCCGGATTTCCATTTCTCAGTGAAACAATTCACTTAACGTTGATTCTCAGCGTTCCGATGAACAGAAATTGATCATTTTACAGTATCGAAGATGGAAAATTTCGATCGCAGAAATTGTTGCGGATCGCGCGATACCATTTTATCATGGAAGAAAGTGGAACGCGGACGAGAATCCGTGTTCTAAATAATGTACGATTGCTTTCACTTTGGTGTAATTGTCTTCGACGATTTGTCCATTCGTCTTGTCGCCGGTTTTATTGCATCGGTAGAACGTAAATGTAATTTCACGGAGGCAGCCCCTCAGAAGTGACAGACGAAGACTCGTTGCGGAGAGCCTCTCGGCTCCTCGGCTGCTGCTCGCACAGTAGAGGCAGGTAATTGTGCGCCAGTTTACGAGAACGATAAGTTAGCCTCGCGCAAAAACTAATACCAGGCAAATAACAGGCATTACTTATACTTACACGGACGTACGAGCACGATGCCGGACCCCTGGGCCAACCAGGGCCCAGCCGATATTGCATTATGGCTGTATGATATATGCATTCACTCGTTTTACACCTCCGACTACCACGTACCGCGGCCGCAACTGCGTACGAGCGCAAACGAATGCACGCGCGACTGCTGACCCGCGCAACGACCAACGATTGTTTAGACCTGGCAAAATCATTTTCACCGTCGCGGTATACTTTTTTTGAACGCCTACAACGTTTCTACAGTACATTTATTGTAAACACGTACCAGAAATGGCTCACAAAAGTATTCGAACGAAACAATTAATAGTTATTTAAATTGAACGATTGAAGGTTTTAATAGGAAGTCGATCCACCTTTTGCTTTTATAACAGCCCTGAGTCTGTTTTCCATTGAGTGGACCAACTTAGAAGTAGCATTTGCATCTATTGATTGCCATATGTCAATAATATTTCGTTTTAACACTTCTTTCGAGGTAATAACCGTATTTCTTAATCGTCTTTCTACTTCATCCCGTAAATGTTCGATGGAGTTTAAATCGGGACTTTGCGGTGGATGTGGCACCACGTGTGGAACATTATACAATACCCATTCTTTGACTATTTTAGCGGTATGCTTCGGATCATTGTTAGACTGAAACCAATAATCGCTAGGTAAATTCAATTTTGATACACTGCTTTCTAAATTTTCCTGAAAAATTTTTAAGTATTTCGTTTTGTCCATTATCCCATCGATGAACACAAGGTTTCCCACTCCACTAGATGCCATGCAGCCCCAAACTAATACAGATCCACCATTATGTTTTATAGTCGATCGTAGATTTCATGGTTCTAATTCTGTGTTCTTTTTTCTCGAAACACTTTTACGTCCATCGCTACCAAAAACGTTAAATTTACTCTCCCTCTCTCTATATACTTTTTGTCCCGGAATGAATTATTCTCATAAATAAATTTTTCGGCGAATTTTAAACGTACAATTTTATTTTTCTTGCTAATAAATGGCTTTCTTCTTGGAACTCATGCATGTAAACCATTATTTCTTAATAATCGGCGATACAATTCTGGATGCACTTTTTTCGGAACTGCGTAGCCACCATTTATGCCAATTGCGATCCAGAAGTAAAAGGATCTTGTTTGATTTTTCGTATAAATGTCTTTTCTTCTCTTTCATTCAGCTTTTTTGGACGCCCTCAACGGTGCTTATTAGCAGTGTTACCTTGCGTATTAAATTTCTTCACGATATAATGAATAGTGGATTTTCTTCTGTTTACAAATTATGCGATTTCGCTGTATGATTTGCCCTCTTTGTACCACTTCACTATTAATTCTCTTACCGATTTGCATGTTTCGGATTTCTTGCGATTCATTTTGTTGTATTATTAATAATGAAAATTGTGACCGAAATTTTAATTACTGATTCCGTTGGACTAACTGCTAGTGTACCAAGCAATGTTTGTTTACATTCTACGATCTTTGGGAATTCTTAATTGTCAGAGTTCGAATACTTTTACGAGCCATTTCTGTTACGTGTTTACAATAAATGTACCGTGAAAACGCTATATATTGTTGAATTATGTTCTAATTTTGCTCACGCAGTTTTAAGACCCATCCCTTGTTATATGTGTCATGTTATATCAAATGCTTCAGTTTAACACATATATTTTATCAATTGAATGTTAGAAAAACGCGTAAGCGTTCGAGTACTTCCGTGTACGAGTGTACGTACCTAATGAGCGATAAAAACCCTTCGATTCCTTGCGCTGCAGCAACGAGCCATCTACGAAATACGAATGAATGTTCGCTGTTCGTTCCTTCTGAGAATCGTTCGTTGACAAAATCTGGGAATTAAAGTAAAGTTGTAGCCACAAGGAACAATAATTTGTCTTGTTCTTTTAAGGAAATTATTGTTAAAGAAATAATGCGAGTGCTCGACGATGCGGTAAGGGAGGATTTGCTATAAAACGCGCCAGATTTTCTTCGAGTTGAAAGCAACGATAACTTTGAGATATTATCTATTATCCATCGATTATCTACTAAGTTAAAAGTTACAGCGCAAAGTCAACAAAATTGTTCGACGAGATAACCGTTCCCCGTTATTATTCAATAATATCGTATGAAAAAAAGAAAGAGCAGCGACAAGCGAGCATACTTTCCACCAGGTGGAAACCGCGACAAGATGGTGGCGGTCGGGTAGAAAAGCTTCCAGCGAACCTCGGTCGATTCTCCACAATTTTCGCCAGTCATCCCGAGCCGAAATGAAAGGCTTGCTTGCTCACAATCGGGATGCTTTTCCTTTGAATCGAGTAATGACACGAATCGCGCGATTCTTATCTCGGCCGTGGCGTCGCGTCGGCTCCCTTTGTGCTCCACCTTGGAAAACTATCCCATAACGTTTCTCCGGGAAGTATAATCGCGGTTCCATTGTCGCACGAAAACAAAAAAGGAAAGGTTCCTCCGCTATTTCGAGCAGTTGGTCCAAAACGTGCAGGCACGTTTCTCCGCGTGCGGGGAGTCCTCGCGGTAGTTCAGCTTCCATAAATATTCATCTCGCTCGTTACATTTATCCTTCCGTCATTTTGCAGAGCGGTACGGAACAGCAATAAGGCGTAGCAAATGATATCCCTCTGTTACGGTCCATGGAAACCTCGTTCGAGAGCACCGTAACGCCCTCAAAGACACACGGCGGAGGTGCTTATGGCAGAAAGTCGCATGGAGTTCAATTCAGTCCCCTCGCGTTCAACCCATAACGAACGCGAACGGCATTCACGGCCCTATTTTCACCCTATCGTTAACTCGCCGGGTACGTGTGCGCATACATATTAATGTTTTTGCACTCGAAACTTTAAGATCACTTATCGGGCGAGCAGCGAAATTGAATTCCTCCGCGGAAAAATACGAACGCTTCTTTCTATTTTTCCCTACGGAAACGAAGCCTCCTCGTTCCACATTTCGTTCTCTCCTCTATCGTCTGTCGATCATTGCCGATAAACGATCAACGAATTCTATAAAATTGTAACAATTCTATGCTAAAACAGTTCTATAAACAATTGGAAAGATTCTAGAGGTCCGTGAATGCATTGTGTACGTAGCGCGTGACCTGCGATTTCATTCCATTTTATTCGATTTCATTGTACGATTATCGTCGAATCTTGTAAAATACAGGCAATCCACTTGCTTCGAAAGTAATTATAGCAAATACGCGTCGGTAACACTGTATTTGAAAGGTCTGTTCGTCGAATAATTATAAAATACGTGTGAAATGTTGACAAACGTAGCACCGTTTTCGATTGTTTTCGTGGTTGTATGTACAGAAGCTCGCGAAAGTGTTCGAACCCCTTTTAAAATGCAATAACTTTTTTAAAACTGAACTAAGGGACTTGAATTTTGTTCAGATGATAGCGAGACTAGTCTACTAGACGATGAACAAAATGCTTTTTTTAAATTTTGCAATTACTTGGAATGACAAAATTCCAAATTTATTCAAATTTTATTTTGAATAAAAAAGAAACTCTCGTTTTTAAACTTTTATGCGGTAGACTCGGTAATTTATGTGCGTGTTGAAAATTTTATCTAAATCAGTTAACCCAGAGCCGAGCTACAACCGTTGAAAGACGTAAGAAATTGCAGATTTCTTCCAGTTTTTAGTCAAAATCGTGATAAAACTGCGATTTTCGCCATCTTTGATTTGTTATAACTAATAAAACAACGTCAACAGATTTCGATGAAATTTTCAGCGTGCATACAAGTTACCGAGATCTACGAGAGGCATTTTTTAAATATTCGTTATAGGCACAGATAAAAAAGTCTAAAAACGAGAGTTTTTTATTTTTTCTTCGTCACTCCGAGTAACAACAAAATTTAAAAAGAAGTATTTCGATCATCATCTGGTAGACCAGTCTCGCTATCATCTGAAAAAAGATTCAAGTCCCTCAGTTCAATTTTAAAAAAGTTATCGCGTTTTAATCCTTTGCACTCGAAGCCGAATTAACGCAAAATTGAAACTAGTTTTTCCATTTTATATGACCTAGTGCGTTTTACGCACATAAAATTGAATATCGTAACCTGTGCAACAGTTACGGTTTCCAACGGCTCTTAAAATATAAACAGATTTGATGAATAAAATTATTTTGTGACGCGACATAATTTTTCATCCCGCCTCGGAGTCGCCGCTCGAGTGCAAAGAGAGTTAAAAGGCGTTCGAACACGTTCGTGAGCTGCCGCGTACGTGCAAGATTTCAGCGTATTGGAATTTCTCTCCTAAATTATTATGCATTTGTATCGCGCGACGGTCTTTCCGTTGGAGCGGTGTATCCTGACGGATAATTGTGATCGAAAGTAAAATTGTTTCTGGAAATAGCGCCTGACCCCGTTCGTCGGTTGCAACTAATGCCGCAGTCGCAGGACGGCGGGCTTTTTCGAGCACGCGAACACGCGAGCATCGAATTAGGAACAGGATTTTATGGAGCTACGAAGCACACGGTGCAAGGGAGGCGGATGCTCTTTTGCATGATACGTGGGCACGGCGCGGCGCGACGCGCAACGCGCGACAGCACGAGTACGTGCAAGCGTATCAGCGCGAGTACCGAGAATTCAATTACCGTTGACTTAACGTGGCGGATGGAAGCTCGACGCTCCGGAATTCGCGATAACGGAGAAGATACAAAAAGAGAGTGTTCTCTCTCTCTCTCTCTAAACCCTGGCTGCAGATAGGTGCGACTATAGGTAGACGTATATACCTGTATTCATCCGAGGAGGGAGTCTGCCAGACTGGCGCTTGATAAGCGGTTGTCGGGCGATAACAGAGAACGATACACGAGGGTAACGCACTCGCGCTCGGTTCCTATGTCTGCGTGTGTTTGCTATAGGCCGTTTCATAAGGGAGACCTCCTGGCGAACATAATGCGCGATGCTGCACTTCATTGTCAACGTGGTCCTCGAATAGAATCGTGGTCCCAGATAGAAACGATAGGATTTCCACGGTTCGGTGTGCGTCGCAAGGTGGCTCGATTATCCGATTCGCTTCGGACTGTTTTCGATTTTATCCGAACGGCAGCCTGCGAGAACATAATAGCGAAATAAGTTACGCCCGCGTGGAAGTTATTCCGTTGCGAACAATTCCAATGAACAGTCCCGTGAGCATCCCATTTTCAACCGTCCGTGCGATAATAATAAATGACCTTGCGATTGGAAAGCATTCGATGATTCTAAGCACGGTTTCAAGGTAATACAAAAATAATGTGCACATGCTTGCATGTGATTTTAGTCGCTCGAATATTGCTAATCGTTTAAATTTTAATCAAAACCACCGTTCGAATAAATAAGTTTGCAATTGGAAAGCATTCGATGATTCTAAGCACGGTTTCAAGGTAATAAAAAAACAACGTGTATGCGCTTGCACGTAATTTTAGTCGCTCAGATATTGCTAATCGTTTAAATTTTAATAAAAACCATCGTTCGAATAAATAAGTTTGCAATTGGAAAGCATTCGATGATTCTAAGCACAGTTTCAAGGTAATAAAAAAACAACGTGTATGCGCTTGCATGTAATTTTAGTCGCTCAGATATTGCTAATCGTTTAAATTTTAATAAAAACCACCGTTCGAATAAATGACCTTGCGATTGGAAAGCATTCGATGATTTTAAGCACGGTTTCAAGGTAATAAAAAAACAACGTGTATGCGCTTGCATGTAATTTTAGTCGCTCAGATATTGCTAATTGTTTAAATTTTAATAAAAACCACCGTTCGAATAAATAAGTTTGCAATTGGAAAGCATTCGATGATTCTAAGCACAGTTTCAAGGTAATAAAAAAACAACGTGTATGCGCTTGCATGTAATTTTAGTCGCTCAGATATTGCTAATCGTTTAAATTTTAATAAAAACCATCGTTCGCAATGAATCTTGAATGAAATTTCGTAATAAAGCGTCGCCGTGTTGACGTTACCGACAAAGAAAATCTTTCCTTGAAGAAAATAAATATATGAGAACGAGTAAAAATTCGAAATGATTTTGTACTTCGGCGGTAATGACAATAACGCAGTCGTGCTCTATATGAAATTCTTCCGCGGACTGTTCTGAACGGAACGATATAAATTGATTTTCTCTTTCGCGTAGGAACTTCTAAGAACACTTCTAAGAGCAGCCTGTGGCGTCGTATAATCGCTGACAAGATTGATATAGACTTTATCGATATTCGTCGGGAGTTGTCGGCGTGTATCTAATAATATAATAATAGTGGCGTCGCGCGTTCATTTCCCGTTGATCACGTGTCGAAATGCGTTTTTAGTTTGGTAATCAATTTAATCATGGCATTAAGCCGCGACCACATTAGGTGTTCAGAAATAAATGTTGCAGCTAAATACCATACTTGAGACCTGTGAATTATTATTATTACTGTTGTTGTCAGATTTTTATTAATCGATTTCCTTGCGTAATGAACGTTGTTGTCGGTAGAACGTCGACTGTCTCAGCTGAACACTGTGTACACTCGAGAACCATGCTACCAACATTTTTGTGAGCTATTATTATCGTTAGACTTTTATTAATCGATTTCCTGTAATTAACCTTGTTGTCGGTAGGACAACCGTCGACCGTCTGGGCTGAACACTGTGTACACTTGAGACCATACTACAACATTTTTGTAAGCTATTATTATCGTTAGACTTTTATTAATCGATTTCCTGTAATTAGCCTCGTTGTGTCGGTAGAACAACTGTCGACTGTCGCAACTGAACACTGTGTACACTTGAGATCGTATTACAACATTTTTGCGAGCTATTATTATCGTTAGACTTTTATCAATCGATCAATAAATAAATAACGAACGTTGTCGTCGGTAGATCGACTGCCGAGGAGAGAAAGAAAGCGCGTTAAGAACGCGCGGATTGATATCATTTAATCGCGGAACGTGTTCTCCTTTGTTTCGAAGATCTTGGAGAAATTTGGCGTTGAAAAAATGTCCGGAAGAAGCTCTCTTGTTTGGTTGGTCTTGCGCCAATAGCAAATTACTTTAACGAACGGAAAAGAGGGACAGTTTTCATCGGAAATCGGTAAATCACGCATTACCGAAACAAGTAAAAGAACGAAAGAATGAAGAAGACGACGAAGAGAAAGAAGAAGAAGAAGAAGAAGAAGGTTGGTATGGGACATCGGCGAAAGAATTCGCTGGCAAAGGTGCTGCGCTGAAGCTCTACCCACACCCACGAGTGAAACGAACAAGTTGGACCCGAGAAGCCCGGAGGGTATCGAATTCAATGGGACACCATTGTTATTTATTCTCCTAGGTGTGACTGGCCCCGGTCCAGCGGCCCACGTGGCTGCGATTATTTATAAAATCGGTGCCGAATAGGACGGCGTGCTGCGCGTTAACGAGGACCGTGTCACGGTCTTGTGCAATTCGAGACGAAACACCGTTCTTCTATAAATAAGAAAAGAAATTAACATGGCGCCTCGTTAATGACGATCACCGCGCCGCGTCTCGTCCCGTCGGTGTCCGCTTCCAGTACGGCAACCGTGTTCAGCCATCGATCGTCCGATCCACGAGGCCGCGCCGCCGTATCATGCTTCCGCGTAATCGTCTAATTACAAATTATTCGACAGCCTATTTTTATACTCGACTCTTGGACATTCTTCCAGTAGCCAATAAGTTCGCGGCACACGACCGCGAAGCACGCTTCGAATACATCGACCGATTTTAGTAAATGCACGCTTACTGACAAAAGTTCAGAAACAACGTCATTATACGATATACATTTTGGTATATTCTCTATCTTCTAAGATACATAGGTTGGAATTAAAAATAGCATAATGAGATAGTAGCCCATACATCGATGATCAATGAGTTTTTTCTCAAACATGCTTGTACAAGGAATGAGACAAAAGCTGCGCTACATAAGTTAAGAAACACATCGCTTAAATTATATAGTCACTTTTAATGAAAAAACATATATCGACCGATTTTAGTAAATGCACGCTTACTGACAAAAGTTCAGAAACAACGTCATTATACGATATACATTTTGGTATATTCTCTATCTTCTAAGATACATAGGTTGGAATTAAAAATAGCATAATGAGATAGTAGCCCATACATCGATGATCAATGAGTTTTTTCTCAAACATGCTTGTACAAGGAATGAGACAAAAGCTGCGCTACATAAGTTAAGAAACACATCGCTTAAATTATATAGTCACTTTTAATGAAAAAACATATATCGACCGATTTTAGTAAATGCACGCTTACTGACAAAAGTTCAGAAACAACGTCATTATACGATATACATTTTGGTATATTCTCTATCTTCTAAGATACATAGGTTGGAATTAAAAATAGCATAATGAGATAGTAGCCCATACATCGATGATCAATGAGTTTTTTCTCAAACATGCTTGTACAAGGAATGAGACAAAAGCTGCGCTACATAAGTTAAGAAACACATCGCTTAAATTATATAGTCACTTTTAATGAAAAAACATATATCGACCGATTTTAGTAAATGCACGCTTACTGACAAAAGTTCAGAAACAACGTCATTATACGATATACATTTTGGTATATTCTCTATCTTCTAAGATACATATATAGGTTGGAATTAAAAATAGCATAATGAGATAGTAGCCCATACATCGATGATGAATGAGTTTTTTCTCAAACATGCTTGTACAAGGAATGAGACAAAAGCTGCGCTACATAAGTTAAGAAACACATCGCTTAAGTTATATAATCACTTTTAATGAGAAAACATATATCGACCGATTTTAGTAAATGCACGCTTACTGACAAAAGTTCAGAAACAACGTCATTATACGATATACATTTTGGTATATTCTCTATCTTCTAAGATACATATATAGGTTGGAATTAAAAATAGCATAATGAGATAGTAGCCCATACATCGATGATCAATGAGTTTTTTCTCAAACATGCTTGTACAAGGAATAAGACAAAAGCTGCGCGACATAAGTTAAGAAACACATCGCTTTAGTTATATAATCACTTTTAATGAGAAAACATATATCGACCGATTTTAGTAAATGTACGCTTACTGACAAAAGTTCAGAAACAACGTAATCGTTTGATACATTTCGGTATATTCTCTATCTTCTAAGATACATAGGTTGCAACTAAAAATAGCATAATGAGATGATCAATGAGCTTTTTCTCGAACATGCTTGTACAAGAGCCACAATCAAATTGAATCGAAGAAATAAGACAAAAGCTGCGCGACATAAGTTAAGAAACATACATCGCTTAAGTTATGTAATCACTTTTAATGAAAAACAACGAAATGTCGATGTTTGTAGTTTTCATAATAGTCTAACAAGATGTTGGATAACCCTTGGATTTGAGGACCGCATTGCATCTGCGCGGCATAGATTCAATTAATCGAACAAAAAACAATCGAAATTTCTGACCATATTTTCGCGATTGTTTCCATTAATTCTGCTTTATTGTTGAAAGAGCGACTTATCGCCGAAATTATAAAACGATTCTTCGATAAATATGGGACTGTTGAAACGTCACGACGAACTGGCAGACCGGGAAAAATAGATGAAAAACTAGATCGTGGAATTGCAAGACTTTCTAAGTCGAATCCATTTTACACTGAAATTCATTTTATCCATTTTACTGACATCCACTTTACTTCTGAAATGAAAAATCAACCGCATCTGGAAAATGTTAGTGGCAGGACAGTAATTAACTGTCGTTTAGATGAAAATAATCTTTTTTTCACGCAAAACATGCAAGAAACCACTTGTGTCGAAGAAAAATAGAGCAGCTCGGTTGGAGTTTGCTAGAGAACACCTTAATTGGACTGCTACGGAGTGGTCAACAATTTTATGGAGAAATGAGAGTACGTTAAATCTGTTTGGGGACGACTCTAAAAATAATATGCGCAACGCCCTACTGGACAACGATCTCATGTTAAATACCTAAAACCGACGGTAAAATTTGGTAGCGGCAATGTATTGGGTCGGAGAATAAGTTCGTAGCGTTTTTATTTGAAGGTGCACGAAGGTTACACGCAGATGTAATACAGTGTTCAAATCCAACGGGGTTATCCAACATCTTATTAGACTATTATGAAAACTACAGACATCGACACTTCGCTGTTTTTCATTCAAAGTGATTATATGACTTAAGCGATGTATATTTCTTAACTTATGTCGCGCAGCTTTTGTCTTATTTCTTCGATTCAATTTAATTGTGGCTCTTGTACAAGCATGTTTGAGAAAAGACTCATTGATCATCGATGTATGGGATGCTATCTCATTATGCTATTTTTAATTCCAACCTATGTATCTTAGAAGATGGAGAATATACCGGAATGTATCAAACGATTACGTTGTTTCTGAACTTTTGTCAGTAAGCGTACATTTACTAAAATCGGTCGATATATGTTTTCTCATTAAAAGTGATTATATAACTTAAGCGATGTGTTTCTTAACTTATGTCGCGCAGTTTTTGTCTCATTCCTTGTACAAGCATGTTTGAGAAAAAACTCATTGATCATCGATGTATGGGATGCTATCTCATTATGCTATTTTTAATTCCAACCTATGTATCTTAGAAGATAGAGAATATACCGGAATGTATCAAACGATTACGTTGTTTCTGAACTTTTGTCAGTAAGCGTACATTTACTAAAATCGGTCGATATATGTTTTCTCATTAAAAGTGATTATATAACTTAAGCGATGTGTTTCTTAACTTATGTCGCGCAGCTTTTGTCTCATTCCTTGTACAAGCATGTTTGAGAAAAAACTCATTGATCATCGATGTATGGGATACTATCTCATTATGCTATTTTTAATTCCAGCCTATATATATGTATCTTAGAAGATAGAGAATATACCGGAATGTATCAAACGATTACGTTGTTTCTGAACTTTTGTCAGTAAGTGTGTGCCGCGAACGAGAAAACCGGAACGATTGCTACAGTTAATCGATGCTATAGTTAACCATGAATTGTAAAGCAGATCCGGTTAAATAGATCGTTCGAGCGATTCGCGTTATTTTAACGAGATCGTAAACATCGGGGTAACCAATTAGGGTCTGTGTGCGGTAAGAAATTCGCGAGTGACAAGATTAGACGGCGAACGGGATGAAGTAATCGAATGGGTTGGGGTTTTGAATGCTCGCAACAAGATGTATGCTTCGAGGGTACAGCGGAGATAAGCAATGACGGCGATGGCCGTAGGTTGCTCGCAAAAGTGCATTAAAGCCGCCAGTGAACTTCACGCTCGCCCGGAATGCTAATAAATTATCCGGTGGCAATCCCCTTTCTACGAGATATTGCCGAAGAAAAAACGATCGAAAACAAACGGAAAGGAACGCGCGCCACGATGACCACGATCGGGGCCACTGGAACCTGAGACTAGGGGAAATCGCATAAACCAAATGGCTTTTGTGCAGCAAGCCGACCAACAAGCATCTTAATCGTTTGATCGATCGAGCCTAATCGATGTCGCATCTCTTCGGCGACCATGGCGGTCTCCGGTGACGCGGATTGCTTACCTTCGCTTGTGTGAATTCTGTGGCCACTGTGACGGGACCACTAACATTCCACGCATTCCATTTCTTTCGGCTCCCGTTTCAACGGCAACTTATTTTCACGGCGCTGATCGATTCCGATGCTGGATCTGTTGAGGAAACACGAAGAAATTAAGAGAAGGATACTTAAGATATACAATAATGTCTCCCTAACTGACGCTCAGATTGTGCACAAAAATTGACAATTTGAGAAGAGGAGATACGGTCATTCGAGCCCTGCAGCACGTTCTTATAGTTGTTGATAATTCGAAACCATAAAAACGAACCGCAAGGCTCGAATAATCGTATCTCCTTTTCCCAAATTGTCCATTTTTGTGGACAATCTGAGCGTCAATTAGAGAGGCATTACTGTACGTATTTGAATATAAATATTGGGTTGGCAACTAAGTAATTGCCGATTTGTTCAATGAAATAAAAAATGTTGCTTTTACTTGGAACGAAGTTTAATCTGTAATGTATTTTCCATTTTGTTCGATGACCTTTTGCCATCTCTCTGACAAACTTGAAAATTCCACGCTCGTAGAAAGTCTGATCCTTTTCGGCCAAAAACTGAGTTAAGTGAGATTTTATTAGTATAATAGAGTTCACTGAGCTGCATTTGAAACCAGTCACCTTTCAGGACACGATGGAGAGAAAGAAGTCGAACACCGTTGATACCGCCAAGGACACAGAGTACGGCACGTGAGTTTTATATAACTACAATATTATTTTACGGTAACTCCCCCTGATCCTTTGTTTATTTCGAAGAGAGAAATTCCCTTCACATGGAACTTATTGCGTCGACAGAGTCGTTGGCGTAGCGTGACTGATCTATTGGATTGGCAACTAAGTAATTGCCGATTTGTTCAATGCAATAAAAAATTTTTTTCCTTGGAACGAAGTTTAATCTGTAATGTATTTTCCATTTTGTTCGATGACCTTTTGCCGTCTCTCTGACAAACTTGAAAATTCCACGCTCGTAGAAAGTCTGATCCTTTTCGGCCAAAAACTGAGTTAAGTGAGATTTTACAGCGTCATCGTCATTAAAAGTTTTACCACGAAGGGAGTTGTCCGGGGATCGAAATAAG
Organism: Megalopta genalis; assembly: GCF_051020955.1. Lineage (NCBI taxonomy): Eukaryota > Metazoa > Arthropoda > Insecta > Hymenoptera > Halictidae > Megalopta > Megalopta genalis. The sequence goes on along the minus strand of NC_135019.1, from coordinate 15,348,559 downwards.
TGGTAATCCGATGGCGCGAGATCGGGGCTATATGGTGGGTGTAACATCGATTCCCAACCAATATCCATCAATTTTTACCGAGTGGACAAAGACGTGTGCGGTCTAGCATTGTCCTGCTGGAAAATGACACCTTTACGATTGACCAATTCTGGTCGCTTTCCCTTGACCGCTGCATTCAATTTGTCCAGTTGCTAACATTCACGGATAATAAAAAATAACATAATAATAATTTTATAATATAACATTTACGGATATCATAAAAATGGGAGTGAGCGACATCTATAACTGAAATCGGCAATTTCTTAGTTGCCAACCCAATAGAATGCTCGAGCGTTCTAACATCGTCGCGCAACTTAAAAGTCTCCTTAATATCGACACGTCGATCCGCGATCGATCCAGCACAATTTACGATCTTTTCAACAGTTTCGACAGCAAAATAGCAAACTCTTCTCTGTCTAGAATCGAGTGTAAAAATTCTCCTGATCGCGGATCGGTTGCCTTGTTCCAATTTGACTAATCGCGGCTCGGTACGTGCGATGGATTTGAACGTTCTCGGCGCCGGCCGATTTGTTTATTCCCATTGTTTCGGTATACAAAACAAAGCGGATTTAGAAGATTCGACTAATTCGAGAATCGCGATACAACGTAACAGAAGCAGCCAGAACCGAAGCAAATGTCCAGTAAGAAGGTTAACGTTCTCCGCGGAGCCGTACGGATTATAAGCGGCACACTAATTTCCTGCGCCGAGAGAAAGAGAGAAATAAGAGAAAGCAACGAAAAGGAGAATCTGGAGAGGAAAGAATGAGGCCGAAGAAAGGATGGGACCTGAAGTGGACAAGGCGAAATACTCTCGCGGTGTTCGGTGGTATACCGGCCGGTTCTACATATAGTAAGCGTGGGTGTAGTAGATGTAGCGAGATTATGCCTGCTCTTGGAGTCGCGTGGCCTTCTCCCTCCTCCTCCTCCTCCTTCTCCTCCCTTTTAATCTGACCAGTATCTCTTTCCTTCTTTCTCGTAAACCTTTTCATTTCTCGGTACACACTCCTCGATTTCTCTCTTTCCGCTTCCCTCTGTCTCGTTTCACCTTCGGGTCTCCGTGGTCCGCATCCTCTCGGCCTTCTGGGTCCTTCGGTCCCGTCCTCCTCCTCCTCTCTCCGGGCTCCTTCCTCCCCTGCTGCTTCCCAGCTCCCTCCCAGCTCCTTCCCTTCCTCCGCTCTTTCTTTCTTTCTTTCTTTCTTTCTTTCTTTCTTTCTTTCGTTCGTTCGTTCGTTCTTTCTTTCTCGGCTCTTTCTTTCCCAGCTCTCCTCGCCTCCCTCTTTCTATGGTTTCTCTTGCACCGTTCCATTCCTACTACCACTCTGTGTTCCGTACCTTCACGCGACGTTACCCACCATCTCGCGAGCATAAAATACAGTCAGGAATTTTAATAAGCCCGCCATTGTACCGCGCCACGGTCCCGGTTCCCACAGATTATTCCGACCCGGCTTAAGACCACTCGCGTTTCGGGTGTAAACCGTGAACGGAACTCTGTGCCGCCTCGCGACCCAGCCACCCGCGGTTTTACACGCCCTCCAAGCTTAGTTAGATTGTCGCGGAATTTTATGACGGGCCTTACAATTTTTCGTCACCGCGAGCCGCGGCGCCGACACGCCGAGCGCTGCGCGTGCTCGCCGCTCGTACCGACTCGCAGGCCCGACGGGCCTCCGGGGCCCCTGGGTTTCTCAGGGCCCGCGGAATTAATACGGAAGTGACGCACAATTTAGAAACGGCTTTTTACGCGCCTGCGCCACGCCACGCGCCGAAACTCTGTGAATTCGTAACGCGCGACGAACGGAAGACGACGAATTCGTTCCGATTCTTTCGAAGAACTTCGGAACTGATCTGCTTCGCTTTGGCTCGGCGTAACTCTTGTCGCGTTTCCAGTTAGGAACCTCTATTTAATTTTCGATTCACTGCGATCGTAAGAAATTCATTCCGAAGAATCTACTCGTTGCTGTCGCTGCGGAAACGTTTTCGTTCGACCGGCAATTTCGGCTGAGAATCCGGTCGTGCATTTCGTACGAACGGAGTCGAAGAAGACGGTCGCGGCCCTTGGATCCTATTTGGATTGAATCGACAGAGATTTTTACGGTGTCACTGTTTTATCGTCCCGATCCCGAGGCATCCAAAAAAGAAACGGACGCGGAGCTGAAGGCGGCGCGGCGCGGCGCGGAGCGGCGCCTCTGTACCCGATTCTCCTCTCTCGTTAACAGGCCCACGTTAATGTCGAGTCGAATAAGGAGGAGAAGGCGAGCTAAGCCATTCCGGAAATGCCGGAATGCCGTTGTGGCGCCAGAATCGTATATCGGCTGAGGACGAACCGCAAATCAATTTGCACGTCTCCTCCGACCGAACGACTCCACGCGACGCGGCGCGACCCGACGGGACCCGCTTCGTCACGTCGTCTCGTCGCAAGATTGAAAACGACTGGACGAAGTCACCGGGTTCTGCTGTCATCGTGGGGCCTTACGTTGTAGTATTTGCGGCTTAATTTAATACTAATCTATCGCGAGGGTAACATTATTTTAACGCACGCAATTAATGCGTGCGATGAAACGAAAGTGCATAGGTGCGTGCCATTCGGAGGAAAGTTCGTTAAAGATGATCGTAAAAAGATATTCTATCGTAATATGTATAATTCGTACGATTTATATCTAATAGCAACGAATAGAGGAATACGAGAAGGTAATTAGATTCTCCTGTTTTGGTTCCGACCGCTGGAATTTTCTTGTTCGCGCGCCGATAAAATCAGCTCGCGGTTGAATCACCGAGAAAACCAATATGGACTGCCTCGCAGCAGTCCGCTGTACATATAAAGGTACTTAATGAAATTGATAAAATTACGAGGCTGGCCGGGATCATCGGAGCCCTCCCTTTTACCCCCATGTCCCGTATGGTGGACGGGAGTAATCTTGCTGCATGACGAGTGATAATTGCTCCTTTCAGGGGACATGATTTAAGAAAACGGGGCCCGCTACTCTGCGACGACGCGACGCGACGTTGCGGCCGTAGGTGGTGGGTGATTCAAGAGATTCGACGAGAACGCGCGGCTGGTCCTGGGGCTCCTGGAATTTCGGGGCACGGTATCTTACGGGGCGAATGCCGATGATCGTTTCGCGTCCATCGATCTTTGGATTTCAGCTCTTGAATCATCGAAGACAGTAGTTATCAGCGGGAGTCGGGATCGGGATCGAGATCCGGTACGAAACAGAAGCGTGTGTTTCTTCGAACGGAAGCAGAAAGAAATGAAATGGGAGGGATTACGAACTCCATCGAAGACCAAAATGGAAGACTGAAATGATTAACCTACGGTGTGGCGTGGCGCGGCGCGGCGCGGCGCCGTGGAAGATCGTAAAGCTCGAGCTCTCGAGGGTTCCCGATGGACCTATTCGCATGGGCCCAGGTCTCTCCGCGTCGTTCGACAATCATTACCGCCTTTGTCCCGGGTGTAATCAGCCGACTGTTTTCGGTATTCGGCGCCGGCTACCAACTGCCGTGGCCAACTATATCAAATTAACGGAGCTAATTGGAAACAATTACAAATCACTGAAGAAAGAAACAAACCGAGAGTAAGAAAGGGACCAGTTAATCTGCTCGACTTATTAGCATGCTAAAAGCACCTGTGCCTCTTTACTTTCTTCTTTCTTTTTCCTTCTTTCTTCTCATTTCTTCTTCTTTCCCCTTTCGTCTTTCTTCTTTCTCTTTTTTCTCCCTTTTTCTTTTTTCTTCTTTCTTCTCCTTTTTTCTTTCTTTCTTCTTTTCTCTCCCTTTTTCTTTCTTTCCCTTTCGTCTTTCTTCTTTTTTTCCCTTTTTCTTCTTTCTTCTTTCTTCTCCCTTTTTCTTTCTTTCTTCTTTTTTCCCTTTTTCTTCTTTCTTCTTTTTTCTCCCTTTTTCTATCTTCCCCTTTCGTCTTTCATCTTTCTTCTTTCTTTCCCTTTTTCTTCTTTCTTCTTTTTTCTCCCTTTTTCTATCTTCCCCTTTCGTCTTTCATTTTTCTTCTTTCTTTCCCTTTTTCTTCTTTCTTCTTTTTTCTTCTTCTCCTTTTTCCTTTCTTTCTTCTTTTTCCCCTTTTTCTTCTTTCTTCTTTTCTCTCCCTTTTTCTTTCTTCCCCTTTCGTCTTTCTTCTTTCTTCTTTTTTCCCTTTTTCTTCTTTCTTCTTTCTTCTTTTTTTCCCTTTTTCTTCTTTCTTCTTTCTTTTCCCTTTTTCTTTCTTTCTTCTTTTTCCTCCCTTTTTCTTTCTTCCCCTTTCGTCTTTCTTCTTTCTTCTTTTTTTTCCCTTTTTCTTTTTTCTTTTTTCTTCTCCCTTTTTCTTCTTTCTTTTTTCTTCTCCCTTTTTCTTCTATCTTCTCCCTTTTTCTTTCTTCTTTTTCCTCCCTTTTTCTTTCTGTCTTCCTTATTCTCCCTTCTTCTTTCTTTCTTCCTTTTTCTCCCCTTTTCTTTCTTTCTTCCTTTTTCTCCCCTTTTCTTTTTTTTCTTCCTTTTCCTCCCCTTTTCTTTCTTTCTTTTTCCTTCCTTTCTTTCTTTCTTCCTCTCTTCCCTTCTTCTTTCTTTTTTGTTTCTGAGTTAAAAGTAGTCGAGAATACGAAAATAAGGATTATTATTGTTTCAGCCAACCTCGTGTAAAGCTGTAAAAAGATTTCGATGAAAGTTTACCAGCATGGTACCTAGATAATATAAGAGAGTTCTCTCAGTGATAATTAAAATTAATGAATTTTTGTTCGTGTACTCGATTCGGCCGATCAGGTTGCCAATTATCAGATCAATTGGATTAATAACAATCTCCGTGATTGCACGTGACTCGGTTGCTGAGGAGAACGCGACTAATAAAGCTGTAATCTTATCTTATACGTGACACGTTGGGAGATCTCTTACAATGGTGTTTACATTCTCCGAGACTACACACTTCAACTATCAAATTGATTTGCCTTTCTAATTTTGATGAGCAACTATTTCTACGTTTCGTGCTGCTTGGCTCGTTCTCGTCGGTTGTAAAACTAAGAAACGAGCAGGGGGTTTAATAGGAATATAATTACTAAGCTATTCGTTATAACACGTAATAAACATTTCTTAGAACAGCTGCCTTTATTGTATGTGCTGAAAGATTAAATGAACAATCGAAATTGGTGTTCGATTATGAAAAACTTGACAAACCGAACGAACCCAAGAAGTTCAACTTCGTCGGTTTGCTATCCCGTGTATTCGTTGAAGATTTGACTGCATTAACCCCTTAATGCACAATTTAAAAAAAAAAACCGACCAAAAAAAATCAATTTTTTTTTATCTAAGAAAATACATATTTGGACCTTAATTTCAATAAATATGTAAAAAAATGCAAAAATTACTAAAAATTCAATAAAAATAGTGGATAAATAATTATAGTGAATATTGAATCGCATTGCAGATCGAATTTTGTACCCATCGTACTGTTTTTCAATTACCAGTTACTATTTTGAAGGGGGAGGAGACGAAAAAAAAAACTGAGAAATATTTATTTTTACCTAAATTTGTAATAATATAATAATAATATTTATTAGCTGAAAAATATATAATAAACTAAAACTATTCAAAATTTTCTTTTGTATGGTAAATTTCAAAACAAGGTGCAGCACATAGCCCAACATTCCTTATTTCAACATTAGAAAACATACCTTTTATACACTAAAAATCCAATTTACTCTCTATAAAAATACACCATAAAACAAAAACGTTTTTATATGTTGACACTAATAATATTTGTAAAAAATAAAAAACAATTGTCTTTGAAGAAATTCACTTTGATAACGTCTACTTTACTTCACGACTTGCTCACGAATAATACACTAAATGTTCATAAGTGCCATCCTAAAAGTGCATATTTTATTCCTGGATAAGCAAAAAATAGAAAGAGATCGGAGATAACTGGAGAGTAATAAATAAATTAGTCATAACAAAACTCACAAAAGTGCCAACGCTAATTAGATACGCAATAATGGATATAGATAGATAGAAACAATTACCAGGTCAGAGATGCTTATAAGTGTCACCCTAAAAGGCCATATTTTATAATCCCAAATAAACAAACTTTACAGCTTACAATACAGAATTACACGATGAATATCAATAAATTGAATGTTTTCCTTGGTTTTTATTAAGTTATTTTTACTGCCCGGATATATTCGAATCTGAACATTTTAGCGACATAAGTTGCGACGCCGACCGTATATATACGGGTCTGCACATTTTGGCCGGTTTTGCACGCCCGTGTTAATACGTTTCTGCGCGTTAAGGGGTTAAAAAGTAAACGAATGAACAAGACGCGACGAAATTATTAAAGCAAAAGAAGATCAAAAAATCTGCACGGTGACTTTCGGTAGTTCGGTTAAATTTGGTACGAACATTTTCAACAGATTTTCGAAAGGTTTTTCAACAGTATTCCACGAATGTTCCCGGCACGAGAATGTTCACACGTATCGGACATTGGACACCGAATTCCATGAAGTCCCAGTGAGACACACTTTTCCCGAATCATAAATTACACGTACGTCATATCCCGCCTTATGAGGACGCGTCGTATTTCATATTCCGTATTGTAAAACTGTTAATGCGTAGTCTGCACCACCGCTGCCTTTATTAGGAGAGAAAACATTCAGATCAGAAACCGAAATTAGGCTCGCGTGTGCTTTAATACAGTAGATTGAATTAGCGATAGCTGGACTACGGATTTTATGCGTTTATAATAAAAGCGGGTAGATGGAATTTCAAACAGTGTAAATATTAAAAAGATTCGGGGCCATCTATGCATTATTTTACAATTCGCTGAAATTATTAAAGGAAGAACGATTTTTTGTTGTTCCTTGCAGCGATTGACGAGGACAAATTTTATTTTGCACGAAGATCCACGGTCTGGTAACACCTTCTATTAATTTGAATAAAATGCGATTCAAATAATTTAAACAATCCGCGCAATTCGCACAGTTCAAGGAACGTACATAATTAATTAATAAACTTACGCGACACGTACGCGCAAAGCAACGTATTCGCTGTCCCGAGATATATATAATTTCCATGTGAAAATTCCTTCGTCGAAAAGAAAGGTAGCAATCGACAATCGAATCGCGAGGAACCGAGCATTCGATAACTCCAGATCTGTTTTCCGGTGGTCGCGATAAACATAAAGACGCTACCGTTTCTTTCGTTGTAAAGTTTGACAAATGCTATTTGTATCGCGGAGGTAGCGTGGCTGGAGGCTGAAAAAGGATTGATTTACCGGGTCGCATCCCCAGGTTAGATGCCGGCAATTTTTCGTATCGAAGGCGGAGGCTATATTTATGAGACGATATCGCGCCGTATTAATGGCTCCGCGTACGCCATTCGCCGTTCGCCCGTTCGCCGTACACCGTTCGCCGTACGCCCGAGCGTATCGACGCCGCGATCTTGTCTCGGATCTCAGCCTATCGATACGTATCAATCCGACCTGCAACGCTACCATCCCACGCAACCTATCCGTGGTAAGTTGGACCTGCCGTACACACTATTACACACGTACGACACTTGCACGGGCCTCCGTCACCCTTCCGTTTTATCGCGTTGCATTTGTTAACGACAAACAACACCCGGCAGATTGCGCTCCATTAGCAACGTTTTCTCAGATCGTAAGATACATCTTATTTCTACCACTGCGAATAATTTCATTTATCGTCTCGAGGCTCTCGCGTGCTCCAGAAATAGTTACGCGGAATAAATACCGAATAATAAATACTCGCGCGAGGCAGATCATTTATATTTAATGTTTTAGAATTTTATCTCGATTTAAATAAATTTAAACGAATTATACGACCACGCTTCGTATATTATTTTCCTGATCTTAACGTTTGATAAAGATTACGTTCGTCGCATTATCCTTTCCGCGTTAAAATGTATACAGTTAGTCCCATTATACGCGTACAAACGTCTTCGTAGGCGCACTTTTGTGTTTCTGCTAATAGTTTATTTAACACTTTATTCGTTGAAATAACACGTCACTCAATAAGTCTCCGGTCTGACACATATATGGCCACACTGTTGACAAACCTATATGATTTCTGGATAGCGGCATTCTTCAAACGATACATGTCAAAAATTCATGACATTTTGATGATTAGTTTACAGGTTACAGTGGTTTTAGTGATACCGGTTTTGTAATTTTCAAAACAATGGTTAGAAAAGAATTTCGTGTATCGATTAACCCCTTAACGTGCACGCTCGAGTTAACTCGAGCGCGCTAAACTGGCCAAACTGTGCACACTCGAGATAATTCGAGCGGCGTTGTACTCTATGTTGCTATAATTTTTCACACTCGAATGCAATCGAGAATTGAAAGTAACAATGTGAAAGCAAAAAAGAAACAAACGTTTTATTGATATTTATCATTTACATGGGATTGTATAAGCTATAACACTTACTTATTCAAGTATAAAATATATCCTTTTTCCTAGATTTCCTTTTTCCTTGTGAGCCGCTTTCCGACAGCGTATTCATATTCAGATTCTGATTCGCTCATTTTTCAATATATATTTTACTAAAATATAATGTAAAATAAAATATTATAATAATAACAACAACAATAATAATAATAACAATAATAATAATAATAATAATAACAATAATAATAATAATAACAATAATAATAATAATAACAATAATAATAATAATAACAATAATAATAATAATTTATCAAAATCCAAAATTGCAATAAAAATTTCGATTATTTTTGTATTTTTGTAATTTTCTTGCCAAGACAACGTTCTAAATTGTGTCTTTTTACATTTTAAAAAATTGATTTCTTTTGGACGGCCTTTTTTTAAAAAAAACTGTATTTTACTAAAATATAATGTAGAATAAAATATTATAATAATAACAACAATAATAATAATAATAACAATAATAATAATAATAACAATAACAATAATAACAATAATAATAATAACAATAATAATAATAATTTATCAAAATCCAAAATTGCAATAAAAATTTTGATTATTTTTGTATTTTTGTAATTTTCTTGCCAAGACAACGTTCTAAATTGTGTCTTTTTACATTAAAAAAAATTGATTTCTTTTGGCCGGCCTTTTTAAAAAAAAAACTGTGCAGTAAGGGGTTAAACATTGTTTTTTGATGGGGAAAAATACTGTTGAAGCCAAACAGTGGCTTAATAAGCGTTACGAAGACTCTGCGCCAGGGAAACCAACTATTATCGACTGGTATGCTAAAATTAAACGCGGTCGTACAAAAACACCGATGATGCTGAACGCTCTGGTCGCCCAAAATCGGCAGTTGTTCCGAAAAACATAAAAAAAGTACACAAAATAGTTTCGAAAGACCGTATAGTGAAATTGCGTGAGATAGCTGACACCTTCAAGATATCAGAAGGTAGCGTGTTTACAATTTTACACAAAAATTTGAGCATGTGTAAATTGCTTTCGAAGTGGGTGCCGCGTTTGCTCGCACCGGAACAAAAACAACAACGTGTCGACGATTCGGAGCGCGGTTAAGCGATGGTTAAATTGAACGAATTACGCTTCGAATTGCTTCCCCACCCACCGTACTCTTCAGATCTAGCCCCCCAGCGACTACTGGCTTTTTGCAGACATTAAAAAGATGCTCCGGGGAAAGAAATTTGGCTCAAATGCTGAAGCGATTGCCGAAACGGAGGCCTGTTTTGAGAACAAAGACAAATCGTTCTACAAAAAAGGCATCGAAAAGTTAGAGGAGCGTTGGAACGAATGTATCGCTCTTGAAGAAGAGTATGTTGACGGATAAAGTCGAATTTCTAAAAAAAAATTTGTTTCTCTTAGCTAGACCGGAGGCTTACTGAGTGATGTGTTAAATTGCCTTAACGGCGTCCCACGCGTTCGAAGCGTTGCTACTCGGAGTCCGTAATTTGTACCTTATGATCAATATGCATCCCGACCTAAGTCGACGCGCGTTATACGGTGAACGATAGCATTCGTTTATCGCGATTAAGTAATACCGAACACGATACGCGCAGTATTTGCACTGCGAATTACGACGAAAACCTGCGCTTCGAGATGAAGCTAATTTGAAGCGGCGCTAATTTACCGTTGTATTTGAACATGCTATTAGACGCGCGCGTGTTGCGCGCTGCGCGTTGCATTCGCCACCAACATCAACCGAGCGCACGGCTCGGCGGCACGCGTGAAACATTGCTGCAACACTTGAACTTAGAACTTGAAATCTCGAAATCTTGAAATCTCGGCGCAGCTTACGCACCACTGATATGAACGAGCCCTGTGCGTTTCTCAGGCTTGTTATCTCTCATTCATCGACGCCGGAAGTGCCGAGCAGTAAACCCGAGCAGTCTCTCTCTCTCTGTCTCTCTCTCTCTCTCTCTCTCTCTCTCTCTCTCTCTCTCTCTCTCTCTCTGGCTGTCATTGTAACAGTGACAAAACTACATTTGTTCGTCTGCGCTAAAAATTCGATCGCTTCTGAACGATCCTCTGGTGTACAGTAATGTCTCCCTAATTGACGCTCAGATCGCGTACAAAAATGGGCAATTTGGGAAGAGGAGATACGATTATCTGAGCCCTGCAGCTCGTTCTTATAATTGTTGCCAATTCGTGACTATAAGAACGAACCGCAAGGCTCGAATAATCGTATCTCCTCTTCCCAAATTGTCCATTTCTGTGGACAATCTGAGCGTCAATTAGAGAGACATTACTGTAGTTGGTTCGCGTTGGTCGTTCGTTATGAATTGTTTGAATTTTGTTCGAATTTTGCCAACGGAGAAAACAAGGACTGAAATTCTCTCTAAAAGTGTAGAACGATGTGTGAGGTCTCCCCCGCATACACTCGCACCCACACCAACACCCACACCAACGTGTACGCCTATCGAAGTCGACGCTTTGTTTCGGATTAAAGAACCGTCCAAATCCGTATTGCGTTACGCTGTAGGGGTACATATAATCACTTTGTAACGTAAAACCGAATGTAGTGCGGATTCTGAGCCACTCACGAGCCAGACACGAGTCCTTGTGGTCTACTCGCAAAATCCACTCGCTGTTCTGTCGCACGGTTATCATTGTTCCGTGCGCTACTTATACTTCCACAGCGGCTCCATTCGTCACGTGACCTCCACCTTACCCCTCGTCGGACTTTCCCCTGATCGCGGGTCTCGTCGTTTCTGTTTATTTTAGCGAAAATTAACCCCTTGATGCACAGTTTTTTTTTAAAAGGCCGGCCAAAAAAAATCAATTTTTTTTCATGTAAAAAAACACGATTTAGAACGTTGTCTTGGCAAGAAAATTACAAAAATACAAAAATATTAAATATTTATACAATTAGTATGATTTCTAATTTTCAGAATATTACTACTACTACTATTATTATTATTATTATTATTATTATTATTATTATTATTTATTATTATTATTGTTGTTGTTGTTGTTGTTGTTGTTGTTGTTATTATTATTGTTATTGTTATTATTATTATTATTATATTTTAGTAAAATATATATTGAAAAATGAGCGAATCAGAATCTGAATATAAATACGCTGTCGGAAAGCGGCTCACAAGGAAGAGATAAGTCGTAAGTGATAAGTATAGAAAAAGGATATATTTTATACTTGAATAAGTAAGTGTTATAGCTTACAATCCCATGTAAATGATAAATATCAATAAAACAATTGTTTCTTTTTTGCTTTCACATTGTTACTTTCAATTCTCGATTGCATTCGAGTGTGAAAAATTATAGCAACATAAAGTATAACGCCGCTCGAATTATCTCGAGTGTGCACAGTTTGGCCAGTTTAGCGCGCTCGAGTTAACTCGAGCGTGCACGTTAAGGGGTTAAGAGAAGGAAAACGACAGGCTCTTTCTTCTGCACGATCCTATTATCAAGAATTCTTGTCGGCGTTCTTTTCATAATCGAATTTGTGCTTTTGATTATTATAAAGATAGGAGAACACGATGTGATATAAATTATCAAACAGAAATAATTCGGTAGAAACTTTGAACAAGGTGGTTTATATTGTACTCATTTTCTTCTTCGCACTTAAATAATCGTAAAGAGTACGAACTTCGATGGCAAATTGTTCGCGCCACCGTTGAACGTTCGAGAATAAATATAATCGACGTGCCGCAATTACGATCGATAATTATATTTGCATAATTGTGTCTATCCAGTATCATAGAGCGATAATTTACGAGGAAATTTATTGATCGTAAAATATCGCGCAACGTTTTCAAGCGTGTAACGCTAGCTGCGATATAACGTAAATGTTCCCATCAATCATCGTGCTCGCCTTTTCCAACGTTAGAAACAATAAAAACCGGTAATGAAATCATTGGACGTTCGTTTATAGTTTAACCGATGTCTTACTTGTGAAATGAAACGAATGAACGGGGAAGCGATAGAATACGATTATAGCGGAATGTGTACACCGAGTATTTGCATTTCATCGAAAGTCGAATAAGCCAGATCCGAAAGGATTCGCGAACCAGTTTGCGCGGCCGCAGTGTTATGAACAAGAATAACGGTCTTATTAACGAGCCATTTCATGGTTAATTTGTTGTAATTGCCGGAGAAGCTTATTGCGTTTGTTGCGCGAACAGCGGCCCGATTTGACGGCTCGACATGATTTACGCGCCGGAGATAAAGAGTCCTCGATTAAAGCGCGCCTCTTATCCCGAGGGCGTATTGAGCTATTCAGCCGTTTATAATGCAATTACGTTTTGTTTCTGTCCTAACCTTTCGCTATAGCCTCCACTGACCACCTAACCGACATTTCCCATTTGGAACTGCGAATTTTATTGCTTTACCGGGAATCAAGGCGAACTATCGTCTTCTGTTATCCGATGCTATTTCGCGATTTGCTTCAAGATTAACAAATCTCCGATGATCCTTTTTTATTAGAAGCTTTTTGCTTATAAACAAAAATTTGTACAAACTATAACTAATCGAAAAAATCCTTTATGGGCTCTTTTGTTTAGGATTTTGGAGATCTTCGAGATCTTTTTATCAGTTTTGCTTATGGGTCAGCACTGGTCTACTGATAGTTTGTAAAACTAGACCTAGTTAGCAAGAAACAAACATCCTATATACGTCGTTTCTGTGCTTACTCACAGTGCTCTAATAGCTTTTTCGCGAAAGAGACCTGCGATGGAATCACAAACGAGATACAGGGCCACAGAAGCCCCATTACCATTTCTGTGTCGCGCTCATCGTTACCGATATTTCAGAAATTTATGTTTCTCAACGAGAATCGAGTATTCTGTATATCCCGTTTGCATTACGACACGCTTTTTGATTTGGAAACCACGAATTCATTAGGCGCACATATTCAAATCATAAAAGTAGAAATATAAATTTGACAGCAATTCAATAGTAATTTCATTTATTGAGAATTTACGCATTTAAATCGAGTATATACATTGTCGGCAAAAGAGAAATTTACTCCGTAACGGTTCATTCAGGGACCTCTATATTTTCCACGGCAACTTTGTCTTCAAAATACCGACAGTCGGTCATAAATGTGCCGTAATACAAATGAGGTATATAGAATACTCGGTTCTTGTTAAGAAGCTTAAATCTTTGAAATATCGATAACGATGACCGCGATACGAAAATGGTAACGAGGCTTCCGATTCCGAAGTCCCATTCGTGGATGATGAAATAATTCAGTATGTATCAAGTCTACTTCACATCTATACCTCGCCTGTGCTATTAGGTTATGTTGCTTGCATCGTACAAAAATGGTTAATTTGTATAAATGAAAGGTATTTTTATTTTGAAAGATGAGTCTCGTTGCATACGGAAGCAGCGATGAAAGTTCAGACGAGGAAGGAAACAAGTGTGAAACAGGGAACGTTAACAAAACTACAGAGGAACTTGTAATTAAACAAACAAATGACAAGCTGTGTTTACCTGCCCCTAAACACGATGAAATCGTAGAAGAGGTTAGGGAAAATGGCGAGAAAATACATTTTGATAAATTACCCAAACCGAAAAGTTTATTTGCCGAGCCAGAAAATGTTATAGAAGATGATGATATTCCTCCGAAAAAAGAGGAAGAATTTAAACCTGAAAAACCGATTAAAAAGAATCGTGCTCCAGTTAAAATAACTGTTCCCTCTTTATCTGAAGTAAGTATATTAATGACACACAATCAAATGCTTTAATTTTACGTATTAACTATCACGAAATGATATTGAATTCTATTTATTGCAGTTCAAAGATGTGGAAGAAGAAGATGAAGCAAGGGCCAATAGAATTAGACCTTCCACTGTAAGTATATATAAATATTGAGTCATCCAAAAAATAAACATATATTTTTTGATCTTGCATATGAGCTGTTTATTTTGAAAGTGGCATAAGTCACTTTACCGTAATGAAAAGTGGTGATTTTTTAATGTTTATACAAAATTATTTATACTGAGAAAAATATCAGTATCCTGAGATAACAAATACAAGTCAATCTTCCCTTAAAGTTAGCGTCCATATTTTTAAACGTATTAAAACGCAAACCCTTAAATATATCGACTTAAAAACAAAGTGACTTATGCCACTTTCAAAATAAACGGCTCATATGTAGTTGAGACTAAAATACATGTTACCGATGCTTCTTTGAAGTGATCTTTGATTTCCAAAATTAAAATTAAATATGTAATTTATTTGTAACAAACTTTTTATACCAACATAACTGAGAAAGATATAAATTTATATATAATTCCAGAAAGGTACCAAACTTTTTGCACTTCTGCCACTACCAAAGGGAGCTGAAGTCAAGTCTACTAATAATTTAATTCCTAGTGTTGTTAATAAAACGAAAATACATCAGAACAAACCTTTGGTAACTAAAGATACGAAAGGTTCAATTGCAAATAAAGTAATGAAAGTTACTCCAATGAAAAGTTCTATAGGTATAGATTATGAGTCAAATTCTGAAGACGAAGATGGAGTTCCTGTAAGCGGTACTGAATCTGGCACTGATTTTTTTGCTCTATCAGTCACCGATACTCCTGTTATATCCGATGCTTTAATGAACGAACTAAGCTTGAAGAAAGAATCAAATGAAATTGATCCTTCGCTTAAAGACGATGCGAGTAACGAGCATTTACCTAATAGTTCTGCCAAAACAGCAGAAGCTAGTATTGCCTCCCAGAAGACATTAGTGAGTAATATCATGAATTTACCAAAAGAAGAAATACTACTCAAAAATAAAGCTGAGGTGGGCCCAAAATTACCTATACCAGAACAAGAATATAATGTTGATACCGAAGGCAATGTGGCTTTTGATGAGAAAGCTATCGAATACCTCTGTGGAAAACGAAGTATAAAGAGAAAAGCTAAAGAAATCGATGAATCAAGTATTATTGAAATAAATGGCGAAGATATCAAACCAGATGAACGAGAATGGTTGGTGAAAGCATTAACAGAAGAGCCTGTCCAAAGACCGGTTTCCATGATGGGTGGAGTAAATTCACAATCTAAAAAGAAGCATCAAATTACGTATTTGGCTCACCAAGCTAAAGCAATGGAAATGGAGTTAAAGAATCAATGGGCACAAAACAGGATGACCAGAAAACAAACACAATCGAAATATGGGTTTTAAATCATACACATTTGTATAAAAAATATAAATATAATATCGTTTATTATTGTATAAAAATTAGATTATTTGTATGAGGAACGTGTTAAAAGTTGGTTGTCCTCTCGTAAAACTCTTTTTCTACTGTTTCGTATTCCTTTCGTTTAACTTCGAGCAATGCTTTCGCTTGTAATAAGTTAGGCGGTAAATCTTTATACTGACTAAGACATTGATCGATTTCTGCTAGTTCGCCAGTCATTTCTAAATACTTATTATATTTATTTAAAATTTTCTCAGGATAAAGATCTTCGACTTGCATTTCTGCTACATCAGCTTCCAACTCCTCCACAGTTTGTTTATAGTCCTTCAACTTTGTAGTCAAAAAAACTTGTTTACAATGCCTTTCTTCTTCATCCTTCAGACCTTCTTGTACAAGTTCTTCTATATCATTTACGGCTTCTTGTAAAGTCATGAGTTTCTTTGAAAATTTAGTATATTTTCTGTAAACGTTATCATATAATAATGCTAACTGTTTTTCTTCTCGCTCTCTTTTTGCTTCTTCCACTTTCTTTCTTTCGCAAACTATTTTTAGATCTGTTTTATCAAAGTCAGATAATCTTTCAAACTTTAAGATTGAAACTACTTTCTGCAGCCCGTCCTTAATGTCATTAGACAAGAATTCTGGTTCTAATTTTAATTTAGATAATAAGGGTAAGATTTCTTTCTGAAATGCAACATTTTCATTGGTTTCATCGGTAATTCCTTTCTGCACGAGTTCAAGTAATGATTGTTCCTCTGATGAAATACTGTTTTCCCGATATTTTAGATTTGAAGCTGTATTGTAGACAGAATCATTTTGTGAGGACGATGGAACCTGTCGTTTAAGTTTTGTTATAAATATGTAATATATAAATATATAATAATTTCCTTATATAAATTATAACTCACTTCGCTAATATGATCCATGTCGAATCCGCTACGTTACAATCGGTTACAATTTGAAAACTCATTTCACTTTACAGTGCGCATGTGTGTGAAGTTAAAACTGTCAAAATACAGCCAATGTGAACATAGCTTCGAAACTCCACGATATCGATATGTAATAGGAAAGTAGGAGTAGGAATATAGGAATGACATTCAAATCAACCACGACCAACCATGTCTAAGGTTCAAACATAAATAATATGTACTAGTATACTTACATATGTATTTTGTTGCATTTTCAGTACAGATATTTTGGCTCGTTGCCCATAAAGTGATACAATTAAATTACACGTTGTATATCCAAGATTTTGAAGTTTTTTATTCGATCCAAGAATATCGACAAAATTTCGCTACGACAATACACAATATGTAAAGAAGAGTTCCTAAATACACAAATTCTCAGTAGTTCGCCATACTACATACATATGTACATATGTTCTCAGTTTTTTGCGAAATGTATAATAAAACGTATGTACTTTTTAAGTTTCTGTATAAATCTAGAGCAGTTAACTAGATTCGTCGTACATTACAAGTAACAATTGATCTTATAAATTTAAAGTAACATCCACTTGAAAGTAATTCAATGAAATTCGGTGGTGACAATTACAAATTTTAAGACCGATTTCCACGTCGAGGATGAACGATCATACGAGATGGAATTTTTGTTTTAACTATATTTACCAACCGGAAATGTAGTTTACTAATGACAGAGTTGATGAGAAATTACTTACATAAGTCGATAAGTGTTATGTGTTCACGAATCGTTATTTAAACTGTGATTTTTATCGCCTTCACACGTCATGGAGATTCACACCTAGATCAAATTCCGGTAACGGCCATCTGAAAACGCGTGACCCTGCACGAATCATTGTTGCTGTCTTTCGTGTACGCTTTCATTGACAGTTATTTGCATTTGTTTTCGATGACGAAAAACTTTGGAAAATTGTGATCTTACGGAGTTATCCGAATTTAAATTAGGCTAGAACAAAGGAAATCGGAGTGACTGCACTGCGTATTTCACGCGTTTCTGTAGAAACGTGTGTTTAAAAGGTGACCGAAAAAACTGGTTAGTAACAGCAAGAATGAGCAACGACCAAGGAAGTGAATTGGCTCGAACAGTTGAGGTAAAAACTGCATACAACAAAATTTACTTTTCTTCATGTATTTTATAAATACATACATTTAACTATTAACCCTTTATAAGATCACCTTACCTTTTTGCGTCTAAAAGAGAATAATATGACGTGATATTAATAAACATTAAGTGTGTGGTATAAATTAACAATTAATTTACAATTTTTATATATTTTATTTCAAGAAAAACAGTTTGTAAGTTTGAAGTTACAATCGTTAAAGTTACAACATCGGTTGATTTATAATCATTAATATTTCTTGTTCAAAATTTTAGTTCCCCCATTTCAATCCTCTCATATTATAGAACAAATGAGGAAGAGAAATGTGAATGTTATAAAATATATTGCATATGTTACACTGTTACAGCTTCATGTGACATGAAAGTCGCAAAACTATATAATTATTACATAAATTTATTATATAAATGCATGTGTGGAAAAAGAAACAACTACTATATGAATCTGTAGAATGTTTACATGGTTCTTTTCTTGTTTATTGAAATTAAAAATAAAAGAAGTCGTAATAATTGCAAGAGTTAATCTCTACTTATCCTCTTAAAAAGTATAGTTATATATGTAATTTCAAAGTTACACTGCATTATAAAGGGTTAAATACAGTAACTCACTAACAATTAGAAACATCTAAATAGAATGAGTTTATTCGAAGAATAGATTTTTGTTGATTGAGAAATTAATATTCCATGTTAATTACATACTTACATATTTAAAATAAAAAAAATCATTTTTTTTATTGCAGTTATCTTCAAATGACATTGAGAAGTTAGAGGAAGCAAAACTAATGGCAAAGTTCCCAAATACTGGTCGTCCGATCAGTGGACATTCAGCGTTCCTACAGAAGAGGCTAGCTAAAGGGGTAAACATGCAAATCTTATATATTTCACTCTAGTTTTCTTTCAGATTTATTTACGAATTAAAATGTTGAACAATAATAATATTACTTAAGGAACTTATTGATGGAGCAATAGTATTTGTGTCTGATATGAGAAATGAAAATGTAATGGCAATCATTATTGTCAAATCATTCTTTTGGTAGAAAAACTAGCATAACTTGTAACTAATATAAGAAAGAAGATTCATTAATAATTGAATGTGATATTGACAATATATCTTTTGCCTATATCTCATGTATTTTTGTGTCACTGATAATAGTCAACAATGTTCAACACATAGTTTAACAAAAAGTTGTTAATAAAATACTAGGTTAATTGACAGTTTGTATGAAATCTGTAAAACACTTTCAGCAAAAATATTTTGATTCTGGGGATTATCAAATGGCAAAACAAAAATATACAGCTAAACCAAAGCCAGCTGGTGTTTTGCCAACAGGTGATGCTATACCTACACCGGAAACTGTACCACAACGAAAAACATCTATAATCCAACAAAAATTTAATACTTCGAGTACTTCATAAGTATTTTGTAAGATTTTTCAAAGTATTGCAACTCCAGTGATACAGTGCGATTGTATGCAATCCGAATTTGAAACAATCCAATGTCTTTATATTTGATAGATGGTATTATGTTAAAAAGATTAGTTTTTGTAATATTTCTTAGATGCTTGTCCAATGATCAGAATTTAGTGCAAAAATTTTCTGTTCACAGTCATATGTATAAAATTTGTAATATTATATATGCCATAAGAGCACATTTTAAAAGTTCTCTTTAAGGTACTTGGAAAAAAAGAAAGGAAGCAATTTATAATTTATAACTTCGTGTTATGTACTAAACACTTATGTTCTAAATTTTCATTAAATATGGGAGTGTCTGCACATGAATAAACACTCACCCCTCGTTTAATTATTTCAGTTACTTTCCTAGGCAGCAATAAATTTGGATTTTAGATTCAGGAATGCATGAAAGTAGGGTTTCAAAATTTGTTGTATAAATAAGCAATGACGCTAGGTATTTAGGAGTACAAGGCAAACTACAATTGGTAAGATGGGATTATGATGTAAATGTAACCACTTGTATATGCAATAGAGATTCAGGATAAGATATTTTACAGATCTGCATTTCCAAAGTTGCTGTGATGTGCTTAGTAAGACTATTTTCTTATAAGATGTCAGGTTGTCATAAGAATCTGTATGTAGCATAAAACAATCTTAAATATAGCAGTTGTTTTGGTTATTGTAAACTATATTAGTAATATATTGCTATTTAAACTTAATAATATTTATTCAGTTACCCATCCGTTATTACAATAATGAAACAAAAGAAAAAGGAAGAAATACTTGTAGAGTAAGCTTCTACACATTATAAACTTCCCTTACTTATTTTTATTATATACATATACTCGGTGTTAAAGTGTGTAGAAAACATAATAAATTTATTTTTTTGTACGAATAACAATCTTGAGTATTTAATAATCTGTTCGCTTGTACTCAAAAACTTAATATATTCGAAAATAACAGAAGTGCACTTATGAATAAAAAGATTTGAAACAGAACAAACTTGCATGTATAATTTTTATTATAACATCACCAATGACTTTAGATTGTATTATACATATTATTTAAGTAGTGTGTTTGTTGTCACATTAGTACTTAAATGTAGTAACATCAGAAAAAAGTATGTGCACATTATTCTTAATTCATAATTTGCGGAACGAAAATTCACTGCCTTAGTTTGTGGACAATATTATGTATTGTTTACACTAGTTTATTCACATATCAATAAAATATCTTCAGTCAAACAAAAATTAGTAATTCTATTTTTCTATTTTCTTCAACATAAATTATTTAACATATGTATGATTTAAGTAAGATTTCCCATTGATGTATTAAATATATACTATTTTTTTTTTTTATAAAAGTGTAAGTGTAAATAGTATAATAGTACTTAGTATACATTAATCCTATTGAATACTAATATATATATATATATGTATATATATATATTATTTGTACTCGTACACACAGAGGCACTTATCTATTATCATGTTGCGAAATTTTCTAAATCTCACATACATTTTTTTAATTTACTATTAAAATTTTAACAAAAGATAATTGAAGAGGCTTTTATTGTCAGAAAAACTGATGTATTAGTAACAAAGTACTTTGTACTAACAAATTGTATTTTTTTATTATATTAAAAGATATATCAAATTCTTTTCATCATATATGTGTAGAGGATATATTTTCAAATATATCCAATATGCTACATATCGTATATACGGCCAATTATTAAAAAATAATTTACACATACTTCTTAGTTGAATGTAACAATAAAGTTTCTTATAAAATATACAATTATGTATACCCCATGTTAATTTCTTTACATCGAAGTATAGATTAATTAGGACAGTGCTGCTTGATGCAAAAACGTAATTCAATTTAGTGCTTTAAATATTAATTATTGATAAATGTGAAAAGTAAATTGCCGTAAAAGTACGTTTTCTTCTTTTTTTTTTTAAATTTGTATAATATCACAATTACTTTAAGTATTAAAGCGTTTTATATAGGCTGATTGGCAGTTGCTTCAATATGTATTTTTGTGATAATATTGGAACTTTTTTGACGGACACATTTAGCACGTTTTTCTATATAACATATTTACTTGTACATATCTTCTATCAGGCCTTCGTACATTTTGTGAATAACGTTTCTCTTAACTTTAAGGGTTGGCCCCAATTCGCCAGTTGGTACTGAGAAATCGTGTGGCAAAATTTGGAATTTCTGAACCCTTTGTGCATTACTTATAACTTTTGTGTTTGCTCTTTTAATTGCCTTCTCGATTTCAGCATATACCTGAAAGAAATATTTTAATGAAATGCTGAACAGTATCTATGAACTATAATATTCTTGGATAATAATTTTGTATTCGAATACAGTTTTGTGTTATGTTAACCAATTCAAAAGCCAATTTTCCTTCAATTTTCAACATTACGAGTTTTGTCTGTTTCATTTGTAAAAACCACACACGAACATTTCTTGCAAGAATTTCGTACTAGTTATCCAAACACAAAGTTAGTGTTAAACAATGTAATTAATGAATTATAGTGATTAACTTACAAGAGGGTCACGAGTTTGTACTATTTCTGTAACTGTTGTTGCCTTGCTTCCAATAGACTGCAACCATTTCAAAGTATCTGGGGTAAATTGATCTTTTGGTGCACCTGTTTCATTGTTCATTTCAGTCTGAAAAAGTATGTATAATAAATTGTCAGAAGTAACGCTCATACAATTAACAATGATATCATTATAAAACTGTTACCTTCAAAGTAACCAGCGTAGTAAGGTACTTTCGTTTATCGCCAATTAATAAAACATTGCTCAGTGCAGGTAGTTCAGCTAATATTAATTGTTCTATGTGAACAGGAGGTATATTCTCACCACCAGCAGTGATAATCAATTCTTTGATTCTTCCTAAAATTGAATGAAATCATTATATTTTGGGAACACTGTCAACTGAATTAAAATAATATAAAATACCTGTATTGTGTATCAAAGACACTTACCAGTTACATATAAAAACCCATCCGAGTCCTCCGTGCCCAAATCACCAGTATGCAACCACCCATCTTCATCGAATACTTCTGCAGTTTTTTCAGGTTCATTTAAGTATCCCATAAACACATGTCTACCACTCATACAAATTTCTCCTTCACCAGTACTATCTGGGTTATCCAATTTTGTGGAAAATGCAGCCAGTGTTGGACCAACAGCACCAAGTCTACATACATACAAGGTATTATTAAGCATGATGCTTTATGCCAGCATTATGCTAGACTGGGGAAAGTGATTAATTTCTTAAAAGCTTTTCAAACATTAAAAGTAGTAAATTTTACCTGCAACGATCATTTGTACTTAAAGTATGTGCACCACCGCATTCCGACATTCCATATGCTTCCAATATAACAATATCCAAACTCAGGAAGTACTGTTTGATTTCAGTACTTAAAGGTGCAGCTGCAGTGACACATACGCCACATCTATCTAAACCAAGTGCTGCCTTCACTTTGTTAAAAATTAACCATTTAGCGATTAAGTAGCCCCAGTGCTTAAAATCGGTGCCTTTCAGTTTATTCATATTGTAAAATAGGCCTTGTGCTTTTGCCCAAGAAGCAATCCAACTTTTTATCATGCCATTGTTTCGTGCGACTGCTTGCATTCTTTCAAAAATTTTTTCCCATACTCTGGGCACACCAACGAAAACAGTAGGTCGTGCTACGACTAAAGTCTCGACTAAGGTACCCTTCAATGCATTCTTGTCGGCAAAGTACAATGTGCCTGCGATTGTCATGCAGCAGAATATATCAATAACCTGAAATCATCACGAGTCACATGTTTATGCTGAATTTGAATTTGTTTCTGTTTTAAACGTAATATGCTTACCTGTGCTGCAACATGAGATAATGGTAGATAGCTAATTAGGACCTCTGTAGTGTTTTCAAATTTACAAGCATCAATCAAATTCTTTGCATCATATATTAAGTTGTCATGATTCAGCATCACAGCCTTTGGGTTTCCAACTGTACCTGACTATAAGCAGAATATGAGTATTTACTTTTTCGTATATTTGTATTACTGTTCATTATTATTAAATAAATTTGAGTTCTCGTACCGTGTAAACTAGGGTACAGCATTCGTTGACGCCAATAGTCTTTAGAACAGCGTTCAATTTGTCATCAGACTCTGCCTCTCCCATTTTGATCACATCGTTCCACTACAATACACAAATTGTTATGAAGTTCTGCAACAGATTATATATTGTAAAATTAGTTACTAACACTTAAGACATCCTTGTCTTCGGATTCCTCATCGTACATGATGATCGCTTTCAAGAAAGGAAGGTTTTTCTTTATTTTCTGTATCTTTTCCAGCTGCTTTGTGTCTTCAACCACTATTATATTGGCTCGACTATTGTCGGCACAAAAGTGACACGCTTCTGGAGTGTTTGTTGTGTAGACTCCAACAGCAAATCCTCTGAAAACGTAGTAGAGGAGGGTGTTAGTTTATATTACCTTTTAGGATAAATTTAGATAAAATTGTATT
This sequence comes from Megalopta genalis, assembly GCF_051020955.1. Lineage (NCBI taxonomy): Eukaryota > Metazoa > Arthropoda > Insecta > Hymenoptera > Halictidae > Megalopta > Megalopta genalis. The sequence goes on along the minus strand of NC_135019.1, from coordinate 15,324,825 downwards.
TACCCTGCATAAATTGCAGCGATATCTGAGATAACCCATTCTGGACTATTAAATCCTATGATACAGACACCGTGATAACGTTCTAGACCCAGTTTTAGAAAAGCTTTCGCCACAGTTTTCACTTGGTTCTCATAGTCTCTGAAATGGAAAATCCAACAAATAAGTAAACTCCAGTGACAATTTTATGCTTTCATAGAAGAATTTCAAAAAACAAAAATCAAATTTTTATTCTAATAAAAAATATTAAATCTAGTAAGAAGTTCTGTTCATTTTCAAAAATCAACCAAAATACGTACTTGTAACTGTACGTCTTTCTTTTTCCGTTGGCATCGGGTCTCGTTACGAATGCAGTATGTCCACCATGTGAATTAGCTATTCTTGTTAATAATCCAGGGACCGATATTGGCGGCGTGGGATTAATGTCCTCGCTACTTAATTTGATTTTCACGCGTCCATTCGGTAGCGTTGTGACCGTCGAATCCGCTTTCAAGATCTGATCTGGACCTGTAGTAACAAGTGCAAAATTATAATAGCATGTAACAGACTTCGTTAGAAATGCTATTCTTAAATAAAACATTTTGCGAGTACGTACCATCGAGGCCGGTAGCGCTGTAATTTGTATAATAGCTACCCTTTTCCATCTTATCCTAATAGAATTAATCATCGAAAAATGAATTAGTAAAACAATTCTCCTGCTCTTCAACTTTTCTTGGTTTTCCAAGTTTCTATCGAAATTATTTTACCTTTTCGTTCAACGCGAATCCTTTTACCGCCCCATTCGATTGAATCGGCTGCACGGTTGTCATGTTATCTGAAACGATAAATAATTACATAATTGATTAATCAGGTGATCATATTAATATTAAAGAAGTTACTAATCATCGAGAAGTATCAAATGAAAGATAAAAGAAAAAGTAACGTTTTTTATATTCTTTTTATTCCAAGTAATAGCAAAATTAATAAAAAAGAAACGTGTTTTAGTCATTGTACAGTGAACTAATCCCTCTAACGTTTATAAAAAAAATTCAAGACCAGTTAGACCAGTTTCAAAACAGTTGTACCATTTTAAAAGAGTTCACTCAGTTTTGCTTCTCACTGTACATCAAGGAAATAAGAATTTGTCGTGCGAGCAATCAATTATTAATGAAAATCACAAACACTTTAATTTCCTCGATTCTATTAAATCGAAGACATGTTTGATTTATCGTTATATTCTTGCGATTCATCTTTAGAGGATGTTAAAGGTCATCGATGATATTCCATTCGTGTGCCGATTACAGTGAATTCAACCCTACTTTGGCTACGCAGATAATTGATTCCCGATTACAGACGTGACGAATTTTTACCGAAACACGAAAACAAACAACACATTGCCCACTACAATAACGTACCGTTTATCTCGAATCGCGTATTGTACTGCAAACCTTAGTATTCTTTTAGTTCAGCAAAATACGTAGGTGCGATAAAAAGAGAAGTCTTCCAAGAGAATCGGATAAGATTATAGATCAAGTGGTAATTGTAAGAAAATTCTAAAAGATCTGCGAAGAAGGTGTACAGTCAGAGCTTTCTTTTTCAGGGAATTGAACTTTGTAATTCATACAGTTCATGATTCATACTTTTCATACTTCTGTGATACTATTCTTTTCCGTTCACGCAATTAGCGAAATTTACGCGATAATGATAATGCTCGATGGAAAAGCGAATACGCTGTAAGTTAGTAATTTCTCAAGTTAATCGACGATCACAAAGCAAATCAATATTTTATCTTTGGGAAATTTCACAAATTGATAAAATATCTCAAACATTATTTCAAGCCGTTCCAATCGTTCTGAAGTTTCTCAAGAATTTCGTTTAGAAATTCGCTTTAGAATACACTGTAAGTTAGTAATTTCTCAAGTTAATCGACGATCACAAAGCAAATCAATATTTTATCTTTGGGAAATTTCTCAAATTGATAAAATATTTCAAACATTATTTCAAGCCGTTCCAATCGTTCTGAAGTTTCTCAAGAATTTCGTTTAGAAATTCGCTTTAGAATACACTGTAAGTTAATAATTTCTCAAGTTAATCGACGATCACAAAGCAAATCAATATTTTATCTTTGGGAAATTTCTCAAATTGATAAAATATTTCAAACATTATTTCAAGCCGTTCCAATCGTTCTGAAGTTTCTCAAGAATTTCGTTTAGAAATTCGCTTTAGAATACACTGTAAGTTAGTAATTTCTCAAGTTAATCGATGATCACAAAGCAAATCAATATTTTATCTTTGGGAAATTTCTCAAATTGATAAAATATTTCAAACATTATTTCAAGCCGTTCCAATCGTTCTGAAGTTTCTCAAGAATTTCGTTTAGAAATTCGCTTTAGAATACACTGTAAGTTAGTAATTTCTCAAGTTAATCAACGATCACAAAGCAAAATAAATATTTTATCTTTGGGAAATTTCTCAAATTGATAAAATATCTCAAACATTATTTCAAGCCGTTCCAATCGTTCTGAAGTTTCTCAAGAATTTCGTTTAGAAATTCATTGTGCTCGGATCCCAAGCTGTTCGTGAAAAAGAATGCTTCCAAAATAAGTAAACAAATTGAAGAAAACTGATTTGTAAGCTATTCTGCAATGTTTTCTAAGTTCGAAAGCGACTATCCCAGTGGAGAGCCGGTTGTTATCAACGATGTTTTGAATATGTTACGTATCGTTCCTCATTTTCTGTGCTTCTTTTTTTGTTTTAACTCTTGCCCGTGTATCAGGCGATGCACGGGCAAAGTGCACATGCTATACATCACCGTTTCCAGGCGTGCACGAGCCTCTTACGTAAAGTATCGATAAATCATCCGAACGAACGCTGAATTTCGAAAAGTGGAGGGACTTCGTTTGGGACTGACCCTGTCTGTGGTTGGTCCAGGGTCGTCGGTCGTGGATCTCGAGCCGTGAAATCATCACGCGCGAATAGATCGCTGCCTGGTGCTAGCTAGCTTTGTATCGAACACGTCCAGCCAACGATATCGATACAACAACGCTGGGAACGTTTATTGTTCCGAGTCGTTGACATGGATGATACTTGCTGCGCGTGTTACCGTCAACGTCAACACAGCGCCCGCAATCCAATGAAACCGATCGATTTCAATTAGACAACTGATTCGCGTACAACAGACTAGTATGTAGCTAGAATCTTTGAAACAGAGCTGGCGGAAAATCGGCGACAAATTCGCGATTTCGTCGGATCTGTTCCTCGAACATACGATTAGTAATGTCGAGTGCATTCTCGAGGTCGCTGATGACGGAACGAAAAGTTCCGAATTCGCTATATGAGCCGTTTATTTTGAAAGTGGCATAAGTGGCACTTTACCGTAATGGAAAGTGGTGATTTTTTAATGTTTATACGAAATTATTTATACGGAGAAAAATATCAGTATCCTGAGATAACGAATACAAGTAAATCTTCTCGAAAGTTAGCATCCATATTTTGAAACGTGTTAAAACGCAAACCCTTAAATACTTAAAACAAACTTAAATACTAAATAACAAATACTTAACATAATACTAATACAATACCTAAATACTTAAATAAAAATAACAATACTTAAATACTTAAATAAAAATAACAATACTTAAATACTTAAATAAAAATAACAATACTTAAATACTTAAAAACAAAGTGACTTATGCCACTTTCAGAATAAACGGCTCATATAGTGGATTCAATATGCACGAATTCTACGGAATCATAGACTTCTCTCTAATAGATGAGTGCTAACGGTACTGGCATAATCAAAATATGAAAAGTAATAACGCGAACGTTTCTGAACGTTTTACAAAATTGCTGGGCAAGTGTTGGCATATTCGAGTAATAATGTTCAGAAATAATTTAATAATGAAATAATATCCTGTTTGTTTCTCTTATTTTTTCAAGAGAAATGCTATCCCGTCCACTGTTCAATCATTTAAACGATTTCATTGCACGTTTTATTTCACGCGATTCTATTCGATGCAACGTCATAAATTTTGTATTTTAGCCACTATGGATCACTCTCCGTAATTTTTACAATCTAGAGTAGAGCTTGAAAGTCTTTGTTGAAATTAATGTCGAATAGATAAAGATTGTTTTCAGCGGAATACGGAGACTTAGGAATCCTTTGAAATTACCGCCTCGCGAATACTGACACGCGTGTTTAACATGGTCGTGCTTGCTATAGCACCTAAGTACTTACGACTTACACCCGGAAAAGACCGACTTGCTTATTTATTCAATATAACTATCGCGCCAGTGTTGTACATATATTGAAACTTGTTGAATAATTTCGTCACGGTGGGCTGACTGTTGCTGTGGTAATATAGATATATGTAGGCCAGGAAAAATGATTTATTATTCTAAGCTGGTAAACAGAAATGACCCTGTTCATTTCACTGAAAAGCATGTTCCCGAATTTTCTTGTATTCGACATTAATAAAAGAGCCGAGCACACTTTCACGCGTCCGCAATTTGTTCCCGGAAATAGAAACTATGTTTTCGTTCATAATTTTGATCAATAAATCGCCAACAAAAGATCAACGAGGTTCAATGAAAACAGTCCGTTTTGATTGGTCGATGTGCGAGATTTGAAAAAACCACGAGGAAATCTGGAGATCGAAGGAATTTGAAATCGCTTCGAACAACTTCGACTCGAATTCGTTATTTATTGAACAATTCTCTAGGTTTTCATGGCACAGACGAATTGATGTCGTGTCGCGCGTGGATCGACGAAAATGTACCGTAAATCATTTTGTTGAAAATTTCTGAAACGTTAATGAAATAGTCGCGGCCAAGTGAAGGGTGCTAATTCGTTGATTGCTCGAAACGTTTCCGCGCGTTTCTAATTAACATTCGCGGAACAACAATGGTATAGTGCGTAGTTATTAAATTATTTAATGTTAGATTGGTCGATCGAACGTGTACTTGACAGTGCCATCTTTTTCGGAAGCGAATATCCTGTGTTGAGAGCGACGTTATCTCGCGGTACTTTCGATATTCGGGTAGCGAATGTTTAGCTTGAGGGATGAGCCGTTTCATGTAATTAAATTAGAGGAATTACCTTTAACAAGTAGAATAACCATCTTGGCGGCTTTCGAGGTAGCGCGTTAGGATTCCACGAGCGAAACGAAACTGACGGACTCGCCAAAATCAATAATAGAACATCACACCACCTTTCGGCGGCACATTCAAACGTAAAATGGATATTTCATTGGTTTGCACCTGCATTTGGCTTCCTTAGAACCGGGGAAACAAACCAGAGTGCTAGATGCACTTACAGTAGCGTAGAATCTATTTTCTGCAGACACAAAAGCTCTCCGACGGATCACTTTTCCATTATTCGAAGCACAAATGGGAAACAATTACTCCACGATTCGCTGGTCCGATTAGTAATAATATTAGAATGAAAATTATTGTTATCTTTTATATTGGCGAGTTCAATATTTCTCTTCGACGACTACGACAACGGTAAGAACTCTACAGCACCGAAGTATTTAGTTGACTCTTCGAATAATTAGAACGACGCTATTTTGTATTTCGGATTATATAATGACACGTTGTGTTCTAGAATATACACTTTAAGGTTTAAATAACTGGTACAGGCGCGCTATCTACTAATCGATGGTGTTGCTAAAGATATTTTTCTCGAGACTGCTAGACGAGTACAAAAGTTTCGACTTTAGGAAAACGTCATTTTGGTAATTTTTGGAATGTTGAACTTCGATCAACATGTGTCGACAATTGTCCTTCGACTTTTAAACAAAAATGGACAATTTTGGAAGAGGAGATACGATTGTTCGAGCCTTGTGCTCCGTTTTTATAATTATTGACAATCCATAATATAATATAATAACTATAATATAATAACTGTAATATAACTATAATATAATAACTAAACATAACTATAGTATAATAACTATAATAATAAAATAACTATATCTTTCCTCTTCTCAAATATTGTCCATTTATGTTTACAAGTTGAAGAACAATTGGGGAGAATTTAATGCACCTACATGTTCTTGCTGAAAATGCTGAAGAATTTTCAGAATTGTTTTTGAACACGACGCGACAGGCACGCGACCATTACGACGAGGCATAAGCATATTTTTCAATCTTCAATTAAACAAAGAAACATATATTTGTGAGAAAAATTAAACAGTGTCGTAATCAAAACAATTGTTGCTAAGAGAACCTTGACCCGAATATCGATAATAATATTAAGAATTTTTTCAGACGCAAAACAAGTGAACAAATCTGTTGATTATTACGACGATCATTATTATTATTAGACTGCGGATTTTATGCATTTACGGCAAATACGTGATAAGTGGAAGAGACAAAGCAGCGGAGAGATTAAAAGACTTTCAAAATACTGTTACATTATTTTCAACCTATTAGACCTACTAGAAAAGAAAACAAACTTGTATTTCACTTCGGTTGTGGAATCTTCTTTTCGAGCAATTGTTTCTTCTCGTTTGGAACAATTAAGATTTCCGCTGATTTTTATGGAGTTCCAATGAAAAGATAACGGTCTTCACTGTTTTAGCAATTATAAAACAAAGAATTCGAGATAGGTAATTCGACTATATCTCTGACGGTTCCGGAGCGATGAAGGGCAATGTTTAGGCCAATAGAACCTAATGTCGGATCACGAATAATGATTTCAACGAAAGAACGGGAGAAGTTTGTTATCGGAAACCTTGCAAGACCTAAGGTTCATTGTAACGAATAGAAACTGTAGCCTGTTGACTTCGCAAAAAGTGCTATGCAACACGCGAGAACTTGCATAATCGTCTCCCTGTTGTAGATAGTAGTACGAGTGTCGCGTTGATATAGAAACTGTAGAAACTGTAGAAATTGTACAAACTGTACAAAAGCGGCAGAATTTCTACGGAACACGTTAAGAAGGCAATAAATCATTGTCTAAGACGAAACACAGGAAACAAAATATTGTAACGATTGCCCCTGTCGCATTACATAACGCCATAGCGCGGTACGCGTTCTTTATGACTAACCGATTAGATGACGAGAGCGAATTTTAGTATTTCATTAGATCGAAAAAATCTTTGGAATTAGTAATAGCGTCGATCGCGTGTTTCTCAGAGGCCAGGTACGTACGTCATTGGGTCCAGTGTTGCAAAAAAACGCTGACGTTCGAATGACCTGCGTCCGGAAGATACATGCGCAAATTATGCAATTCGAAAATGCGACCGGCGAGGGCAATTATGTGAAATCATAAATATTATTTAACATCGCGAAACAATTACAGAACAAAAGAATATTGCTCAAGACCGCAATACGGCGTCTAATAATTACAATAAATTCTCATTGAAGTAAGTTGGATCTAAACTTAAAGATAATTAGACTATTAACACTCGAACGCCGGATCCTTTTGCCAGAAATATCACCGAGTATGCTTAGGATCACTTATAAACTTTCTTTAATTAATTTTTTTCTTTTCATCATATATTTTAAGGTACTCATCCTAGGCATGTTAGTTTTGTTTATATAGTAGATCGTTTTTAATAAGCACATGAAAATTTCAATCAATTGCCAGACAGTTGGAAATGTTGGAAAAGTAACCGATGTTATATAACATTGCTTTGTAATTTAAATTTTAATGTTAATTTTTAACATTGCTTTGAAAATTTGATTGAGTAAAATACTGTAATTTTATGCAATTTTGTAGACGTTTGACGTGGCTGCCCAAACGTTAAATACATATATTACACAAAGCATATGATATACATATAAGTACACAATTAAATACATATGCATTAGGTATTTACACGTGTCCGTTGTTGTGCGTGCCCGCTAATTGTTACGTGGTAATTGATATAATTGTGTTAAGTGAAGACGACCGCCGTTTTGTTGAATTCACTTTTTCAAATAATTTTTAACAAAAACTCTATTCCACATTCCCTGAATCGTATCATTATCAATCGAATTGTCACTATCAAATAAATACATCGAAGATTACTTTGACCATTTCCTTTTTAATAACAATGATTGCAAGTAAAAGAGCAACAAATTAAAAAGTGCATTGTCATTCCTCGATATTCAAAGGAGTATTAAAAGTCAATAGATAAGGTGTTAACAGTTGGTACGTCAGAATATCGTTTAATAATAATTATTATGGCAATTTCTTATTTATGAAAAACAGTGACGACATCGATCGTTGATTATATTAAATTATTTTTAAGTAACATAATGTAATGATTCTCTTTTGCATGTATTAGTTTAAATAAATATTTTTCAAAGTTTTCAAAGTATTAACATTAATTAGCACGAATGAATTCGAGTTCTCAAGAAGTGAGATAATTTGTTCCCAATAAACAGGGAACAAGAGAGATGTTATCAGAACTTTGCGATTCGTTTTGGTTAAAAATATATTGACCCATTCAAAACGCGTCTGTTTCGAGGTCAAAAGCGATAGGTGTGATTGCGATTACACAATGAAGCAATGTTTTTCAGAAGATTTGGGATTGATGTATATATGTATATACGACTGTAGAGTTAAGAATAAATGTGTTTTCGCTGGCATTGTCGTAGCAGACATTTCTCCTATTGTAATTTCTTTCCTCTGTGTTCTGTTGAAGATGGTACCGTTAAACGCCGCGCCGGTGATTCGTTTGAACTCGAAAAGTGGGTCTATGCGCTCGAATAATTTGCTTTATGGAATTACCGAACCAAGTCGAGTTACCAGTTATCGACGTGTTGCCGATATACTAAATAAAGAACTTCCAATAAATCGGTAAAACATTGAACAAAAACACTAAAACTATTTCTCGTACTTTGAACAGTTTCATCGAGAAACAACATTATTTGTATTTGTATTATATATATATATATATATTAACATAAATGAACAATAGCGCAATAAATTCCGAAATAATATTAGCAAACACTATTAAGCACACAATAGGATACACGTAAAAACGTTAAATGAAATACTACAAGTATTTGCAGTGTCTTGGTAAAGAGTAGTAAAAAATAATATTTAACAGTAGTTAATAAATGATTAAAAAAATAGTAGTCTTTTCGAATTGTTTCCAATTTGTAGGAATAGTCTTGATGTGAAATATTTTTATCGACATTGCTCATCGAACTACATACAGATCTTTCTACGAAATAAAAGTTTTCTGTATCTATTTCGAGAAACGAGAATTATTATAAGTGTTAAAAATAACGTTTATAGAATTGCGTATTATCTGCGCCAATATCAATATGTATAAGATGTATAAGATGATGATGCATCAATATGTATATAAGATGATGTATGTAAAAAGTTGATACGCCCAGCGTCTTAATTATTAATCTGACCACAGTTCACAGTGGCTTATTATTAAAACCGGAAACTAGTTAAGTGGAGTTTTATTTATAATGGAAGCTATTCATAGAATTGCTTGAAAATCAGTTCGAAGTCTAACCAGAAAACTTATTTATCACGACGACTGGTACGTCAGCTCTCGTATATTCTGTAATAATTTTGTGTTCTATTCCACGTTTAACAAAGTCGCACGTCAAAGTTTTACAATTTATTATCTATATTAGTTTCTGTCTGTAATTGTAATGTATTCATTGACACTACAATGTGCAACTATGAGACCGCAGTTTTGACAGAAACTTACACATTTATGCAACAAAAAAATTAGTGGATGACAATCGAAGCAGTAGAAAGATTAGAGGAACACATTTTGAGCATTATATTCTGCATTTATTAAAATGTTAAACACAGAGAGAACTTTCTATTTGGCTCCTATATCTCGTCGAATCAATATTAATGCAGCGAATTTGTTTGTGTTCGCGTTCGGTTCAACTGAAATCTCTGTTATTTACTATGCGAACGTGTACCGGTAACACTTATTTCGGTCGTGAACAGTGATCTACGATTTTTATTGTAACAAAGCGAACGATCACTATACATACGGGGAAAAGGACATTAATTTCAACAGCATTATAATTGATAGTAACACGAGATTTTTTTTATGAAATGTCATTTTATTCAGCCTGAAAGATCACTTGAGCCGGTGAAGTTCGAAGCCATTAGAAGCTCCAAACAATAAAACATGTTCTTATAAGTATCACAATTAAAGCCGAGTGGCGGTTAACACATGGTTAGACAAACAGTTTTAGGATTAGTACACAGTATTTACATAGAATTCGTATCAGTACACTGAGATAGTTATACGAAGTAGCGCAATACAAATGAAACGAAACGTTCGTGGAATCATACGCCATACGGTAATAACATGGCGGAACATGTTAACGAAGCATTCAATTAAAAACTGAAAATTCAAGTCATTGGATTAGACGTAATAAGCGTACACCTACAATTGCCCAGCATTCCTGATACAGACGCCATTCTAGTTTTACTTTGTACATAATTAGAGCTTCTACAGTTATTACATCATGAACAATCAAAACAACACGGCGATTGTTTGCTTTAGAAAATGCGTTACTGTTGTTACCGTTGGTCGACATCGTTTTTTTTAACATTTAGGAATTATAATTATTTTCATACGCAATATTAGATGAAATCACATATAATAGGTATTTCCGTACACAACGATGAAGAATATTCGATTTGCTCGTATCTTTATTCGTGGTTAAAAAAAGGTAATTGTTGAATATTGTTCATTATACATATAAACTTGTTCGCGTGTATACTTGAATATACAACTTTTGCGACGATGTTACTGCAACGATATCAACAAAAATATAAATTGTGTTTGACCTATCTAACTAATTCTAATCGTGATGGTATTTTAAAGGGATTACAAATTGATATCTAAGCATAATAAGCCAGGTCACAAAATTATGAATGACGATAACATTATTGGTGGACAGCTACAGCGATAGAGGTGAAATTGTAGATTATGAACCATCCCACTTGATAGAAGATTACATTTAAGATAGGTAAAATCGTGAGGTTGCATCCGATAACATACGAAAATGATGATTTATTTCTCTGATATACGGTATCACGTAGTATTAACTCAGAGTTCGGTAAATATTGGTAATATTAGTAAATAAATTAAAATATTAGTAAATATTAGTTATGTTCAGGGCGCGTTGTACTCAAGATTATTATGAATTCAATCGATTAGTTTGTTTATCATTGTCATACAAAATTGTATACGGTTGGTCACGTAAAAAAATCGGACACCTCTCGAATCGATTTCCCAAGAACTCACGACGTTCCGTCTGTTAAAATGTCGCAGAAATAAATCGTTCCTTCGAAAGTTGCAAATTTCGGTGCACGACGTTCTCGACAAGAGAACGTTTAAATTCTAAAAGTTCGATCAGATCAAAAAACCAGACAAGTCCGCGTGACCGCGACGTTACATTTCGATAGTCGAGCCCTTAAGGAAGTTATAACTACAATGTCGAACATGTTGACGTGTTCGCTGTCCGATAAAAATAAGTAAACAGAAGCTGAAAGCAAGAAAGAGATGTTCGCTCTGCGAGAAAAACAAAACAACTATATTCTGATATATTGTCAATATCAGCTATCCGCGACGAAATTGGCGGAATATAATACTTGGTACCCAGTTTGTCGATTAATTCCGCTGAACCGAACAGTTCGAAACGAAAGAAAGTCGCCGTAGCAGTTCTCGTTCTCGACCAAAAAAGAAAAGTTAAAGGCCGAGCACGTGTTGACCGTGAACGTGAACACGTTGCGTTCAGCAACCCATCCGCATCCTCATTTTACTACGGCGTGCGATATACGTGAATCAGAGTAAACGATAATAGTATCTGGCAGGTGGAACCATCGAGTTTTTCCATTGACGTTGTGCGGCACGATTGGTCCGTTCCCGTCGCCGATTCGAACATCCGATTCCGGGCTACCGTTCGCGCTAATCGTCAGCCGTAGCTACGCTTTTCCTTCTACAACGCGCACGATCGTCTACAATCTACAATATAGAAGATTACGTGCGCGTGAAATTGTTGAAACATAACGTGCATGGTAAACGCCATACATCGGTCACAGAATTTATAATGGTCGAGATAACGCGATATCGGCGCGGATCCTCCGCAAAGTGGGGAACGAGCATACACAACCCGTTACCGGCGATCACGCCACATCGGAATCCGCTCAGTGTTTTGAAATCAGTGCCGTATACACGACACCCAAATCCTCATCGTTCCACCTAACAGTACATATCGCTTTATTGTTAAATTATAGACAAGAACACTAAAAGATGGAGCGTAAGAAAATGCCGAACGACGAATCGACCTGGACGACGTGTAAATATTTGCAGGCTCACCGTTCTCCTCGAGTTTCCTTCTTCGTTCTACGTTTTCCTTCTCTCTTATCTCTTCTAAGAAAATGAAATATTTCGTAAGCTAGATCGCGGAATATCTCACGAGTCAGTCGTGTGCGGTAATATTCGAAGGGCACGTATCTGATGCGACGTTCGTTGAATCGCAATCTTTACGGTGACCACGAACAAATCAACGAAACGATGTGAAGCAACGAACCGACGAACGAATCGAACGAACCGAACTGAAAAAAAAACCAACGAACAAACGAACGATTCACGTTGGGTCTGTACCTCGGGCTCCTTCCGGCCGCGACAACTTCCACGCGACACGAACGTTCTTGCGATACTGACAGGGACACGCCGTGTCCGCCGTGATAATCCACGCTCGCCTCGCGATCTACTCGGGATCTACACGGACACGGAACGACGGAACACTGCCGCTATTCCGTGAGTTTGTGAGTCTCTCGGTCCCGCGGAGCCCCTTTGTCCGTGAGCATGTGGCGGGGACCGGCCGTGGCTGTCGGGCACGGAGTTGCCGGTCGCCTAACTCTTGACTTTTCTTCGAACGATTAATAGAAAATTTCCATTCACCGCGTAAACAACGTGATGAAAAACTACATTGTCGTTATCATCCGATTGTTGTCATTCTTACACGCTTCTCCAGTGAAAATTCACACATTTTCATGCCCCGACAATGTATAATTTTTCCACCTTAACCCAATCGGTCAAATGTTAGTGCGCAACGCGAATATTTATGAAAACTGCGAGACCACGTTTTCTGCATCTATTTCTAGGAAGCGTGCGTAAGTCGATAAAGTTATCAGCTTTTTCACAGTCTTCTTTTATCTGGAACGAAAATTTGTGAAATGAGACTATACCGTGTAAAGCGATACAAATACGCAGTCATGTTAGAATCTGAAATTTGGAATCTCTCTGATATGTAGAAAATGTTATTGTTCTCTAGAAGAAACGTTCATAAGACAGTCTCTACATTCTAAACCAGCAAATTAGACAACGCGTGTAAGATGCTTCTGTTAATATTATTATATTAACCCTTTGCAGTCGAAGCTGTTTGAACTCGAAATCCAAAACATGATTTCTGATCTACAGTATTTCTATTTTATATAATTTATTGCGATTTATGCATATGAAATTGAGCCTATTGCAGCAAGTACAATACAATTTTAATAGTTTTTTAAATATATAAACGAGCCTGATGCTCTCAGAATGATTTTGAAAAATAGTATACCAATTTTTAGTGGCGCCTCAGAGTCGCCATTCGAGTGCAAAGGGTTAACAATATTAGAGATAGATTTGCTCGTGTAATTATTGAAAAAAAACAGCGTGAACGACAAATCACGTTAATTAGGAAAACAAATAATTGTGGTCATTAAATAGACAACTGTGTAGGGTAAACGAGTCATTGAGAGATAAATGATACCGAATTCTGCCATCGACAGCACGGCAAACAGTGATCAAAATAAATCTCAGAACAGTTTAGGTTTAGGAAATAATGAAGGTTGAGAACCATTAAAGAAAAACATAAAATCCTTTTCAAAAGCTGCCATAAATAAGCACGATTATAGCTTGCAGAAAAAAATTAATTTTTGCAATGCGAAACGTTTTAATTCGATTGCGCCTAATAAGAAGATTTAATTATATTTATATATATTTCTATTTTCATAGAATAGGAGATACAAAGTCCGTTTGTACAAAAATAATTGGTAGAGTATAAAAATTATGATTCGAAATAGTAGTGAACAATGTGTACATCTTTCAAACTTTAGGAACTTTAACGAACTAACATCGTACAATTTCAAATAGCTGTATAATGGCGCGCGTAAGAAACCCACGGATTATGAATACATGCGCAGTCGATATCAGATACATACGTATAGTATTTGTTCTTGCGCGTTAGTTTGCTAATACTGGCTGCACACGATTGCTGAAAAACACCGAGAAATTTCAGATTCTGGATCATAACAGTTGAATCGATTTATTAAAATGCCAGGCACACCGATGAGGGAACAAAACGATACATTGGAGAAGCTTCAAACGACGGAACGGCAACCGAATACGAATTGCGAGCCTGTTCCCGTTGTGCGGGAAATCACACAGACCGATCGATTGAATAAAAAACTGTTGGTATCGCTTTTGGAACGAATGAACAAGTCAAACGGTGAGTTCGACAAGTTCCTGGAGAAAGAAATCTTCGATCGCAATTCCCAGGATGACAGCGAGTTTTAACTGAAACTAAAAACATTACCTATAAAACATAACCTAACATACCACTGAACGACAAGATTACCGTTACGTGCAATTATTGAGGCACGTTCATGAGGAGAAAACATAGTTCAAGAATTTCTCCCGCACCGGCTCGCAGTCAAGGATTTGTTTAGCATCTTTTCAATTTACTCAAGGGAACTAAAGCTGAGGAGTTACGATTTTATAGCGGAGGAATTGACTTTTGTTTACATTGAAACTAGTTTGAATACTACTTGTTCAATATGCCAAATAACTCCGATTACGATGACGTGGACGATATAGTAGCTGAATATGAAAGATACGATTTGGACGCAGAACAGGATACCGAAGACAGAGATGTAGGTTCTGGTAATGAGGAAAACCAAGATGAGAACACTGTACCGAGAAGAGTTGACCCTTCAGCCTCTAAAAAGCATACAGTGAGAGACCCTATACCGAAGCTAAGTACAGAACGTTTAACAGGTCCTAAAGGATTACAAACTATTGAGAAGTATTTCGAAGGATTTAAATTTCATGGTAAAGGACACGAGAAATTTGATTTGGATAGAATTCTAAAGAGAATGGAGCACTGGTCGCATAGATTATTTCCAAAATTAGAATTCGATGCTTTCTTGGAAAGATTAGAAAAGCTGGGTACTAAAAGAGACCTTCAGGTGTTTATAACAAAATATAGGCAGGATATGATTAATCCAGACATTGTTGCGTCGAACGAGGATATAGTAGACGATGATAACGAGAAGGAACGAGACGAGCCTATAGATGAGTTTGATTTATTAATTGCTGAACAAATAGAAAAACAGAAACAAGTTAGCATACAATCAGTTGATAAATCCACAGCCGATGCTCTGTTTGATGAATTAATGTCGCAACCAAATAATAAAGCCTCCCAGCCTATGAAGGAAAGTACTAGTTCCTCCCAGCCTATGAAAGAAAATACTAGTTCGTCCCAGCCTATGAAGGAAAATACTAGTTCTTCCCAGCTAAGCGACGAAGTAAAAGAACGTATAGAAAGGAATAGGCAACAAGCTCTTCAAAGAAGACAAGCTAGACTGAAAGCTATGGAAGAAGAAGCCAAGAAAAAAAGGTTGGATGGAAGTAGTGGTACAGAATTCGCAAATATTTCAAACAATGCACAAACATTGAACGATACTCGGAGTCTGGAGAATGAAGATTTACAAAAAGTAGAAAATGAAAAAGAGAATTAAGACAATTATTACGATAAAATTGCTTTGTGAACAAGTTTTGTTAAACGAAAGTATTGGTCATAGCATTTAGATAAGGATAAGTACAGTAAATAAAAGATTTTATTATAAAAAAATTATATAGTTCTTCTTAAGCATTCGTGTATGTACGTTGAATGAATAAAAACCTAATAATAGTTATGCATTTATTTTTACTTAGGTTCTACGTTTTTGTGTACTGATATACAATACATTGTTACCACGAATGAAAGCATCGCCGTACTTGTCTTTTAATTGTCCATTTACATACTCTTCTGTTTGTTCGAGTGCTATATTCATGTAACCATCGAGACAGGCTAAAACACCTGCAAAATATGAATGATTAGTAACAATTGGTAATGTAATTGATAAAATTGTAAACAAATATTTCACCTCTGTAATCTACGCCGCTATTTAATTTTACAACAACAGGGCGTCCATGAATTTGTTGAATAAATTGAGATAATGCTTCCTTACGACTCATCTGTAAATTAATATTCCCAAGAAAGCGTTAGTTACAAATATTTTAAAGCAACAAGTATCTGTATACGAGGTTAAAATTTTTGAATTGTAACTCACAGTTATGAAGTTAAGTAAAGCTTTTTTTTATGTATTTTGATTATAAAACTACGAGTATTGTCAGTACTACTTGATGTTTACAAATAATTATGGATATAAATAAAACTTCACTTGTAACTGGTGAAGAACTATGTACACACGGGGTTGTATGTGACAATGTTTTTAGGCAATCCTGTATTCTGTATCGTATACATATGTACAGGCGGTCATTGGTGGCGCCTCTTTTGGAGAAAAGATGAAGCTCCGTTCGAAATCCGTACAACGCCAATTGGTGCAGTAGCGAAACCTTCAAACTACTAGCTAAACTACCAACAGTCGATTTTGGCTAACAGTTTCAGCATTTTGCCACCGCACCAATTAGCGCTGTACGAATCCCGATCGGAACTTCAGTTTTTCACTCGAAGAGACGCCACCGTGTGTTACTCGCATAAACGGAATGCAGGGTCATTGAAAAATATTAATTATGGCAAAATGAGGGCAAAAAACGATTAATCAAGGGCCTAGAATAGTTCGGGAGAGTTACCATGTGAAAAAAGAAACCGCATTAAAACTAGATGCCGGTTTTAACACAGTCTCTTATGGAAAAAGCGGCAAGAATCTTCTGTTCTTGATATATTTGCAGTAATAAATAAATTCTTTTGCAGAATATACAGATACAGGAGAATCTCGTGAACATATCTGTAGCCTCAGAATTCGTTAACTGTTTAATTCTCCTGATAAAAGAAATTTAAAAACAGTAGAATCTACAAGATACATTGGAAATTGGAACATAAACATAAACGAAACTGAAAATTTATTCTGGAATACATTATATAATCAATTTGAAGTTAACCGTTAAAATAAAATTATTTATTTGCGAGCTCTCTACATTCCAATGGAATATTGTAGTTCATTAGCTGACCCCGTTCCATTTAGGATCTAAATTTGACGTAAATTTGCTATCGTATTGCAACTGAAAATATTGAAGTTTCTAATAAAATAATTAAATAATGTTTGTTAAATAGTTAAACAGTCGAATAATTTAAAACCAGTATGCAAAATTTTATTTCGTAAAACGAAGAAACGAAAATGAAATGCAACAAAAGTCTTACAACAAAGAAATATTTGACTATGAGGAGGGGAATCGAATTAACAGATAAATCATATATGTTGAGTGAAATATGTATGTATATATATCTCGTGAAAAAGCTTTGACAACATTTTATTGTTAACCGCAGAAAAAGCCATATACACTTTCACACGAAATCGATCATAGTTTATAATAATATCGAAAATTTATAAGTGAATGTTGTACATAAATATAAAGACGACGATATTGCACGTTCTCGCGTGCCAAAACTGTACAAAAATTATGTCGAACATCTTTCGCAACGCTCGTTGAACAACTTATTACTCAGTGATTGTGGCATTTTTATATCCTTCGTCCCTCGTCGTTCTATTTTTTTTTGTCTTCTTTCGTTCATTATCTCGTTCACGTTCTCTTTGTTTTGCTTCTATTTTTTTTCGTATCTCTTGCATCGGTAAAATGACATGCTACTTGCATTCTGGAGGTGCGTGGTACAAGTTCACAGAGCTTTTTTTTTTCTTGACTTCACATGAGATGCGGTATTATTTAAAATCGATAATCAAATACACGGCCGGAGCGGGTGGAAGGAACGATTTTTTGGTGTTTTTTTACGCTTCTATAAATCTATCTATTCTATGTACTTTTAGCCGCGACGGTCAAGTGCCATAAATATATACATACATATACATACATATGTACAATACATATGTGTGTATACATACATATATACATATAATTTATATATAATATATTTATTCATTTATTTATTTATTTATTTATTTATTTATTTATTCATTCATATAATTTATTTATTCATTTTTTTGTATTTTACTCGGTATCTTGAACGCAGCACGCACATTCGTTTCCTTCAATTTCTTACTTCCATTTTTCATATCGCGAATTATTATTGATTAACAACAGCGATTACATATTTAGACGTTGCGTGCTCCGATGTAAATTTCTATTTATTATTTAATGTTTATATATGTATTTATATATAATATACCTCTTCTCTAGAATTCCATTGCAGTGATGTCGTTAATGCGATTAATCGTTTCTTCTGTTATTTTTTCTTTTTTTAATTATTTTTAGATCCATCCACGTGTTCTATTCATATTGCTCTACCCTTATCGTGAGAATCTCCGATATATCTCGATCGACATCTGGTTTCTCCTTCTTTCATTTCATTTCATTAATTTGCTTCTTCATTATTACTATTATTATTATTGTTATTATTATTATTATTTTTTATTATTATTAGTAGTATTACTCCCTAAATCGATTCGTTCGACATTATCGACATGTCAATTATGCATTTATCATGTTAATACTTATTAAATATTTTTTTAATTATTGTAGATCACAGACAACTTGTTCTTAATCCATAAAAACAATTCAATTATTATTTCCTCCCATAGGTTTCTTAATGTGTGTTTCGCTTGTATGCGTTTCGTGTACGTGCGCGCATGTTCGCTTCGTGAAGACGTGTAACAAATCTGCATACATACGCTATGTATATGTGTTTTTGCCTATAGTGACGTGTTTTCTTTTCTTTTCTTTTCTTTTCTTCCACATTTTTTTGTTTGTTTTGTTTGTACGTGAAGTGAACCGCAAACTGTAAAATGGCGGGAGATCGTGATAAATGAGATCCTGTCCTCATAAACGTTACGATGCTCTTGTAGAAACATTATTTTATCGTCGGGCCAAGAATGAAATTGTGTGAACGCTGAACAAAAAAATGACGAACAGCTCGAAAATTATATCGAAATATTTTTTTATATGCAACTCTGTAAATATAAATTCGACATATATCGGTTCGTATTTTTCATATTTTGTCATTCCGTCTCCTCCATTTAAAACTCGTTTTTTAGACTACGTGAATTTTCGCAATCCGAATCATTATAACTACGTAAATCAATTTCGTGTAACGTCTATCGCATATGTTTGATCGATATATCAGTGAATCAATGAGTCTGCACAAATATGTATAGTACAAAGTATTCTCTGATCGAAGGATACAAATTGATGTTCAAGGTTTAGAAAGCTTTATGGTATATTTTCATAGTAATTAGATGCGTTCTTTGAGGTACGTAGAACACTTTTCGAACACTTGCGGAAAGCATATCACTTCTTTTAGTAGCTAATGGCAATACTGCAGATGTTTATGCATTCATATTGAGAAATTTTGTTCGATACAATATATATATATATATATATATATATGATATTATTATTGAAACAATAGTAAATAATACTCTGATAACGAATGATCAATTTTAACGTATTCATTTTTCGCCTTTCAGTTTCTTTGTCGATGCAACTAGAACAATATTGGTTCAAAGAATACATTTCCAGGATGGGCACGCATAAAGTAATTTCTCGTTATTATCGTGCATTGTTAATTTTTTTTAGACATTCCCGCAGAATCGGAAAATATAAAAAGAATTTAAAAGAAGAAATTCACATAAAATATTTCTTGTCTAACATTATACTTAAAATGTGACACAATTTGATACGTAAAAGAATATTTTAATTCTTCATTTGTAAAAATTATAGAATTCTAAATTGAACGAGCATTATTCTATATTCGAGAAATATATGCAGCTAAAACTGCAATAAATTTTATCAACCGTTTCTTTTAATTGCATTCCGAAGGAGCTATCTAATGAACCGCTTAGGTCGACGATTAGAAAACAATTACGAAGACAAAATGAACATAAAGTGATAACTACACGAATCTACAAAAATTACTAGTCAGAAATTTCAATGAACAATAGAGACTCTGCTCTACATAAAAACAACTGCTTCATTAAACTATTAAATTGAGTCCCAAGTGATTATCGCCGCCAACATTAAAAATCACGAATAAAAGATAAGAAAACTAAGGATCGTATTTCGATGTTAAACCGAATTCGGTGGTCACCGGTGACTCAATCGAATATTTTAGATGGCATTTTTGCATAAACATCGTGATGCAGCCGTATTCCAATCATCTAATGAAACACCTTTGGTTGTTCGCGAAAAGAGTTCGCACCAGCAATTGTACCCCAAATTTAAATATTGCACGAAAGCACCGGAAGCGAAGTGTGCTAGGTAGGACTCGAAAGAGCCGCCAATTCCTTGAGCCATCAATTTTTCCCATCGATCTCAGGGGTGAAGGTTTGCCAGTTCTGCGCCACTCGTATCGATTCGCGCGCAGCAACCAGACCGCGAAAAACCGCTGTTACTTGTTTCATCAGCTGCGCAAGTTGCGCCTTGTTTCTTTACGTAACCGCGAGCTTCAGTTTTCGACTCGCGATCATTCCGACTCTCTCTCTCTCTCTTCTCTCTTTGTGTTTTCTGGTTCTGTACCCAGAATTGTTTCGCGCGGCTGCCTACAACGTTCTTCGTTAAACAGAGGAAATAATGCAAAGCTGAAATAACGACTTCTCGTTTCCTCTTAATAACGACAAACTTGACCCGCAGAGTCGTCGCAAAAATTCTGCGCCTCGCGTTGCCCTGCGAGGCTGATTCGTGCTCGTCGAATATTGCGACCGATTATTTCGCGACCGTGGGAGAATTTGCTCGAGCAAATTCTTCGACATTGGCGACACGTCGACGAGACGTTCAACAAATATTTCTCGTACGGGGCGAAAGCGATCGCTGGGCCCATTTTACGATCAAGTTCTATCGAAATTCCATCTCTCGAGTAAACCATAGTTAGCGGACGAAACACCGCGAAGTGTTACAGCGATAGTTTCACAAAACAGATTCGACCGTAAAGCGGTTCGACTTCGGTTACGATCGCAAAGTATACATTACATCGAAGTATAACATTCGGTAAACGGATGTTGAAAAATATGACCAAAGCCGACGGTATCGTTCGACAAAATATTCTCCGCGAACGTGAAAATTTCTGGTCGGCGCCGCTTTGCACGAAGTTCGAAAACTCGAAGAAGAAGAAGAAGAAGAACGTGTTTGGCGGAACGGAAAAGTTAGCTGTTTCGTTAACGCTAGAACGCTGAAACACAGGTCAGCCGGCTGTTTTTTTTTTTTTCGCGAATTTACTCGACAGCGATCCTTCGGTCTTCATCCTCCACATTCTTCCCTATAAAAACACGTGAACCGTGCGGGGGTAGTGGGGCGGCGAATCGGCCGGCTCCGCGAGTGGAATTTTCGATTGAACGAGCACACGAGCACAGGAGCAGCCCCCACACCCTGAAGAACCCTCGATCGGAAACTCGTGTGTGTCGCGGCACGGTGAGAACGGGCGTGTGTATCGGTGTCTGGTAGAATGTGCGTCGGCTCGTCTACGATGCTCGTAGAGAGTGCGGCGTGTCTCGAAATGCGTCATGATCACACAGCAAGCGGATATTTAACTTAGCGATACATGGTAATCGGTAACGGTATCCTTAAACATTAGCGAGTTTACTCTCGTTTAAGCTATCTAGTCCACGCGAGCGACGCGATCGTTCGGCGTCCGTCTCCTCGTCTTCCAGCGGGCACGATCGCGGTCGCGATCGTGATCTTCCGTGATCTTCCGTGCTCCTCGACGAGTGAACCAGAGCGATCGGCGCGCGATCGCCGATCGAAAGGACCGGTGTTTCTTCTTTCTCTCTCTCTCTCTCCCCCCCTCACTCGGTGTGTTGCGTAGAGCTGCTAAAATCGGAATCGGCAGGAATATGCGTTTCTCCTTGACTTGCTTGCGACTTCGCGACGGGTGGAGCTGATTTCGTGGAAGTTTCTCGCGGTTGTGTGCGCGTTCTTCGGCGCGATCGAATCGATTCGACGCTGAACGGACGAGAGGGTAAGACACGGCGAGACGACCCTGTTCCGTGTTCCGTGTTCGGTCGCATTTAGCAGGAGGTGCCTCCGCGCCGGGTAATGACTACACGAATCGCGGCGCGGAACCCGCGGCGAGCAGCGCGCGTGTGTATCGGCGACGCGCGGCCGCGCGCGCGGGCTGTTGAGATCGGTTTCCGAAAAGCGTTCGCGAGAGTGTTGCTCGAGAGAAACTATCGGATACGAGTACTACGATTTGGCTGACGGGAGTTTGGCCGAAAGACAAGTTTTCTGTAAAAGCCGCGGGTTGAATCGGGCCGGTCTCGCTCTCGCGGCCAGCCAATCTCGCGCGTCTCGGCTCCTACGAGATGACGTGTGGACAAGTGTTTGTTTCGTGGACGTAAGCTTTGCGAGTTTCGTCTTATCCGGTCGTCGAGCGACCGCATGGAACACAGAAGAATTTTTCGCCGATTAGAAATTCACGGTGTCTGACGGCGACCACCGCTTTTCAAGCCGCTTTCTTTCTCCCTCTCTCGCGAAACCAGAGAGACGGGAACTCCGAGAAGCAAAGAAGCGCGTCCGAATATCCGCGCGCGGACAATGTCGAGGCCCGCGTCGTTTGCTTCGAATCGGGCGGCGAGCCTCTTCCTTAACGAGATTCTTCTTCGATGTTTCCGGAAGTGCCCCTCGGGAGGCGACGAGAATCTGGCGTCGGAGTACACATCGACAGCGAATCTAAATACAATATTTCCTGTTTGGATTGCCGCCAAACGAGCCGATCGTTCGACCTCGGCCGGGCACGATCGGTCGGGATGGACGAGAGCGAGTCCTCGACGGATTGAATCGATCGGCGGAACTCCTCCGGGGGGTTCCCGCCGTTCAAAGACGGTCGTAGCACGGGCGGTTATCGAGTAGAAAAAAGTCTGTCACAAAATATCGTTTATCTCTATGGATGATAATTAGCGCGCGTACGGGGACAGTGATGCGACAGCGGTGTGCGGGCGTTATTTCTTCCTTTAAACCCTAACATTCGTACGGATGACACTCTCTGGATCACTTCCTCGGGTTCCGTTATCCTTCATCCCCTTCTCTTTCTCTCCTTTTCCATCGTCTCGGTCCTTTTGCTCGAGGAGAGAACGCCGTTCTGGACTTGGACGAAAATCGACGCCCGGTGTTGGTTTTTTTTTCTTTCCCGCATGAAAAAAAACATGCCGTTGAGCATCGTGTACTACCTCTGGTTCAGTCCGTGAGAATTCCTGTAGCTACGTTAGTTCCTATAGTTTTCGCGTTGCTAGTACATACTTGGTTGCTTGATCGCCCCCCCTCCCCCTCCCTTCCTTTCTTCATCATCCCCTCTAGCCCCGTGTTCTTCTTTCCCGCCGGTTTAGTTGCCGACAATGAGAGAATATTGGCTGTTCGCGGTCGGTAACTTTGACAGGCTTCGTAGAAGCTCTTCCCCCCCCTTTTTCTCTCTTCCGTATTCTCTCTCTCTCTCTCTCTCTCTCTCTCTCTCTCGATCGTTTCCGGTCCTTCGCGTTCTCTCGTCCCCGTGCTTGGGTCACTTTAGTGCGGTTTCCACGAGATGTTGTTCAGACCTTGAAAGTGCCGCTTCAGACTGCTGCCGTCGGCCCAGGGGGAGTTGAGATACTCGTCGTCATCGGCTTGCTCAAGTTTCTGAAACAGGCGTATCGGTACCGGTCAATTTAGTCTGATCAGTTTTCAATGGCTACCAGCTACTCGGTGCTCCGAGGAGCTTTCTCATTAATAACGGTTGCCGATTGATTCGATGACGAAGGGCGATAGGCGAGGGACGGGACGAAGAGGGCGAAGAGGAGACCGGTAGATGAATATAAACAGAGAATTACAGGATATAATGGAAGCTGGTGATACATCGAACGAAGCGGAATGTCCTTTGCTTCCTTCGGGCGACTACGAAGAAATCAATGCGCACGATTGAACAGCTTTTCCCCCGATATGACCTGCGCATTTATTAATAGCTCCTACTATCTTTAGTAAAACCGCTTGTCAACATTTCGAGCACGTGCAAACACGTATAAAAAAGATTTCAGCTCGCTGGGTTCGATCGTTTTTTACGAAATGAATTCCACGATTATGGTTTCGATCGTTTCAATCGTTTCAGCCGTTTCTTTCAGCTGATGTGTGTTACAGTGATACAGTAAATTAACAGTTAATTAGTAAAGAATTTGGGAAGAGGAGGTGTGATTATTTCAGCAAGGCTTGTTTTTATAGTTGTTGACAATCGGTAATTATACAAATGAGCCGCAAGACTTGAATAATCGTATCACCTATTCCCAAATTGGTCACTTTTTGTGTACAAGGTGAACGTCAATTAGGGAGAATTTACTGTGTACGCACATAAATGTTCTAACGGAGTAACGACATGATTGGTAAATGACTTCGATAGAATGCTGAAACGAGGATAGTCGATTCTAGAGATCATTGGTCACCGATCGTCGAGTCACAGAGAAAAGCAGAGGTGTATGTACAGGGTATCCCAAAATTATTGTACAAACGAGAAATGAGAGGTTCTTGAAGTTATTTGAAGCAACTTTTTCCTTTGCGAAAATGCTATTCGCGGCTTCGTTTACGAGTTATTAACGAAAAACGGTGACCAATGAGAGGAGAGATCAGCTGGCGCGAAGCGGCCGAGCCAATGAGCGGTCGAAGCCCAGTTCCGCTCATTGGCTCGGCGCCTTGCGCCGGCTGAACTCGCCTCTCATTGGTCATTGTTTTTCGTTAATAACTCGTTAACGATGCCTCGGAGAAAATTTTTGTAAAGGAAAAAGTTACTTTAAATGAGTTTAGGAATCCCTCATTTCCTGGAAGTACCATAATTTTGGGACACACTGTATAATATTTATTCAGTAGTAAGGTTCGAAAGGAAACTAACGATGAAAGTCATGGTTGCTTTATCAATGTACGCCATCAAACGCCGGCAATTGCTAGACATCTGCTCTCAATTTGAGTGCTTTAGGTCGATTTGACCTAACTGTTCCATTGCCTTCGTTTCGTTAACTAGTTCGACGTTGTTCGTGTTTAAAGCTTCACTTTTTTTAAAGATGTATATCATTATAGTATACAATAGAAGAGCCAACGTCAGAACAAAGCTTAAAAATCATCGCTTCGAATATAATCCTAGGAATCATAATTAACTTAAAGGATAATTAAGAATCAATTAATTAAAGCGTTAAGCTGAATACTGTATTTTATTAACGTATCTGTTATTTCAATGATTAGACAACGAATTTTATCCAATTATGGCAGAAGTGAGTAGATGCAGTTTGAAACAGTGAAAACATCGAAAGAAACGAGATTTCTATTTAACTCATGTATGTTCCAATTGATGAAGATAATTTTTATTTTAATTACTAGAACCGTTGTCTAGTAATTATAACCTATCCTCTATAACTATAATTCTATTTCTCGAAATGTGTTTATAAGATTATTATTATTTTGTAATATATTATATTATTATATTATTATAATAATATATTATATATATAATATTATTATATTATTATGTTATTATATTATTATATTATTATATTATTATATTGTTATATTATTATATAATATTATTATATTATATTGTAAGGTTAGGAAATGCGTTGATTTGCCGATTCGGCCCTCAAGCTGCGACAGGACAGTGATTTCGTTGTTCTAAATGAAATGGATGTGACCGTCTTCCAAATAAAATCAATGGAAGAAACGGGAGCAAGCGGAGATCGCGACAGTAGCGGGGATGTGAAACGATTACTAGATTCGTAGCGAAGGGGCAACATCGGATCCCTTAATGTTTATCAGGCGCATGCTCTACTTGCCGCTCGCCGCTCGCATCGAAACCAATCCAACGCGAAGCGGCGGCGTATTATTGATCAAAGTGTACACGTTCTTCGGTGTCGAAAAATCATGAAAATTCTCTAGACAGCATCGATTATTTATTCCGGCATCGATACCCGGTCTCCTGTCACGATGCTCTGCGCGCTCTTTCGGAACACCGTTTACGAACATCGAACATATATCTACCGGTCTATCTATCTATATGAATTTCTATTAACCAGAGACGTGGACTATAAGCTGGAGTGTATAAGTAAGTTGCCAGAAGGCCGGCCGCTCTAAAGCCCAACGGGGACAGCACTATTGATCGCGTAACACTAACGAGCAATTTCGAGTATTAAAAGCAGCATTTTAATGACCATGAATATTGGAAATTTCGCTAGTCTGTTACATAATGACCCGTGGGGCTATTTCGGTACAGCAACGAGCCATCTCAAACATGAATTATCATCGATCTTATGTTTTGTCACGCATCGAATGTGCCTCCTGCCATTGAGGTGGTGCTGAAGTTTATGATTTCCCTGTCTTCTTCTGTCTTTCAAATAATTCGATTTCTAGCGAATTTTTCGAGAAGACATGATAATGAAATCTCAAAATAAATGTCCATTTCACTTTGTTACTTCGGATCTGTAATGTCGGAGCGGAGTGGACATATTGATTTCAGCTTACGATTCCAGATACCTTCTTCTGGAAAATAGACTACGGTGTTTAGTATTTTTTACGTTATTCAGTTTCAACGAAGAGCAATTTTTCTGAATATTAGCGATATCATGTTACCGGATATAATTAACAGGACCATGGTTACCTTCAATCACCTGTAATTATCAAAACGACGAGGGTGATTCTGCATGTAAGTGTGCTAATAAAAAGAAATAGAATTGTTCCATAAAGATTTTGACATTCTCGAGAACGAGTTCGCAATCCGAAAGTGGCGGGTTCCTTAAGACATTTGAAGCAACTTCTTCCTTTACAAAAAATTTCTCCGAGGCACCGTTAACGAGTTATTAACGGAAAACAGTGACCAATGGGAGGCGAGCTCAGCTGACGCGAGGCGACCGAGTCAACGGCGCCAGCGGTCGAGGCGGTCGAATCCCAGTTCAGCTGGCGCGAGGCGGCCGAGTCAACAGCGCCAGCGGTCGAGGCGGTCGAATCCCAGTTCAGCTGGCGCGAGGCGGCCGAGCCAACAGCGCCAGCGGTCGAGGCGGTCGAATCCCAGCTCAGCTGGCACGAGGCGGCCAAACCAACGGCGGAACTGGGCGCTGGTTGACTGGGCCGCCTCGCGTCAGCCGTACTCGATTCTTATTGGTCACTGTTTTTCGTTAATAACTCGTTGTCGGTGCCTCGGAGAAAATTTTTGTAAAGGAAGAAGTTGGGAAAATTTTTGGGAAAAACACTGACCAATGAGAGGCTAGCTCGTCTGACGCAAGGCTGCCGATCTCGCCTCTCACTGGTCAGTGTTTTTCGTTAATAACTCGTAAACGAAGCCGCGAATTGCATTTTCGCAAAGGAAAAAGTTACTTCAAATGACCTCGGGAACCCTTCATTTCTCGGAAGTAGCATAAGTTTGGGATACGGTAATGTCTCCCTAATTGACGCCCAAATTGTGCACAAAAATGGACAATTTGGGAAGAGGAGATACGATTATTTGAGCCTTGCGGCTCGTTTTTATAATTATTGCCAATTCGTAACTATAAAAACTAACTGCAAGGCTGGAACAATCGTATCTCTTCTTCCCAAATTGTCCATTTTTGTGCACAATCTGAACGTCAATTAGGGAGACTTTACTGTACCTTGTATACTATATTAAGTATTCTGTGAAAAGTGGTTCCAGGATGGTTGTACGCGATCGTATAAAACGCCGTTGAAGATAAAAAAGAAACCGGCACGAGTTGTTAGAGTTTGCCGCAAGTCCATGGCGGCGGTAGTTAGGTTATAATCGATGCTCGCGTCCTTGCCTCACGCATCCCATACAAAGATCGATTCGCATCTAACGAAAATATATAGCGTTACCTATTGTCGAGTGGATATCGGTTTAGATAGCCGCGATCAGCCAGAAAGATTTCATCGAATATATCATTGTACGTTTATAGAAACGAACACGTACGTCCGACGGTATAGAAGTTCCTTGGAACGTGTTTCTACACGAAGTCGCAGAAGTTCGACAAATTTTTCTTGAATCCCGCGGATCACAGTATATAAACATTGTACCGGATCGATGTGATCGAATAAAATCAATGTTATCTGAATAAAATATTTTAATGAAAAAAAACGATGTAACGTATTACGTGAATTCGTAATCGAAATTGCTGTAAGTGATCCTATCATGCGGTATTACCGTCGAAAGGATGTAACAGAAGCAACATAACCTGTTGACCCGTACGACTTAATATGCGCTGCTAATCGTTATTCCATTTGACATGGAACTGTTTGCCTAAACCATCCTGTACACGCAGGTGTAGCGGATTCGATTCTAGCTGTCTTAAATAAACATACGGCTTGTACACTCGGCCACAGACGCGGGACGGGAACAGTGTTATTGTACTCTCCTTTATTACGCGTAGCAAGCAACTTGACGAATGGCGTCGTACAACTAGCGACGACCGGACACCGGGTGACAAGGGATTTAAGATAATGTGACAAGCGTTTGAAAAATATGCGAATATCAGAAAGTGTATAATACGTCTGGAAATGAAAAAAAATGTGTGAAACTGGAACAAAGAGGTTTTTAATCCCAAGGAAGTGCAATAAATTCTCCCTAATGTTTCTTCAGCTTGTAAACACAGAAATGGACAATTTGGAAAGAGGCGATTCGATTATCCGAGCTGTGTAACCTCGTTTTTATAATTGTTGACAATCGGCAATTATAAAAATGAGGCTCGAATAATTGTATCTCCTTTTCTCAAATTATCTATTTTTGTTTACAAGCTGAAGAAAACTTCGGGAGAATTTACTGCAGTGGCGAAATGTTACACTAAATTCTACAGACAAAGATAAGGCTTGAAAAATGCTAATAACATTTTGGAAGTTAAGTTGCACATCACTGTCGGCAGTTAATGTCGTATTTATTGTTAGAAAACAATAAAGCCGATGTTTGTATACTACATGATAATCGAAGGTTTTCTAGTTGTTTAATTGTTAAATTGTTTGTAGAGATCGTCACTGTGCCCAGCACCATAATAACTGGATAGTTCTCGAGAACTGTAAGCATTTCGAAAGATTTATATTTGATCGCTTCAATTTTATTATTCACACTGTTTGCACGACAACCCGTTTAACCGTGAAGTCCCCTTAAGGAAACGGCCACTTGAAAGCCTCAGAGCAGCAGTTTTTGGCAAGTCGACAACGCCATTATCTTTTCCTGCTTTGTTCGATGGGCTCCTTTCTTCGCGAGTCCACTTTCTCAATAAAATGGAACAGCGAACAGCAAACCTAGAGCCGGCCTCTCTATTCGACTTTGCTGCGAAAAGCGCAACGCTTCGACAATAAACTCGACAGAATGTGTTGCGCTTTATTAAATGTTCGGCCTGTATGTTTACAAAATTCGACGCAACAAACGCATCTGACTGGGCCGAAAAATCGGTGACGCGTATGCACCTGCACGCTTTGAATTAAATAAATTAAAATAAATTTTCTTTTTGCCCTAATCTCAAAGCGTCTACTTTAAATGTTCAATACTGTTAAATTGGAATTAGTTCGACGAAATCGAACGAGTTAAATAAATGTTACAATTCTAATTTAATGCTAGATTTACGGAACCCGTCAAAATGACGGTCACTGATTTTTTAACTTACGATTGTTCATATCGTGAAGATACATTTATGAGTTATCTATATTTATATGTTACTTACGGCAAATGTTATAATAACACTTGCTAAAAATCAGAATAAATGTCTTATTGTTTTATAAACACTAATATAAAACAGCTGTTTTCTGTGCTCCGTAAATCTAGTGTTAAAGAAACAAGTGTTCAACCATTTTCACGATAAATATTTTGAAATTACATACTAGACGGTAAACCGCATGATATTAGTGTTAATCAGTTTATATTTTCACACGCGGTTTGTGCGTATTATAATGCGGTAAAATTATTCCAGTTTACAACAATAGCGATACTACTTGTTTTGAGGGAACCTGTAGAAACACAGCAGTTCCGTGCAGACTGCGAGACGCCATAGCGTTCTCCTTTTATTCAAGGGTGGCTTTATGTAGACACCATGTTTCCTGTCATGGTCAAACTGTTGCTATACACATAACAGAAGTTCGGATGCTCCAGCATATACAGGGCGAGTCGCTTAACAAAGCAAAATATCTTCGTTGTGTCTGATACGAAATGATGATACGAAAAAATTGCTGAGAGGAGAATTGTTTGTTTCGTATTTACTAAACGGGATTACGTATTTTCATTGGTGTGACGTTATTGCTAATGAAAAGACGAAACGAATCAGAAATATGTTATCTTTCTAACAACATCATTTTTAATTGGGAGCTTCACGATTTCAATTAACAAGACTTGATCGTCTTTTTTATAGACGAATACACGTATATAATAAATTAAGCTTCTTGATTCCATTTGATAAACTTTTAAACGTGTTTCACTGGCTGATACAAAAATGATTACTGGATATTGCCATTATTTTAGGATTAATTTAATGTAATCGAAAGTTCTCGCAGGATGAAACAGAATGCGAAAACTCGTTCGACTGTATTTTATAAATACGGTGAAAGTCGAAGAGCAATTCCGCACAGTATTTTCGTCATGAATTTTCGATCAACTTTTTCACGTCCGTATCGAGAAGAGTAAGCGACGGCTGTTGTTCCAGAGGGGTTTCTGTATAATTCTTTGCCGGGAGTCAAGGAATTTCTCATTTATAGCGCGCCGCGGGAAAAACTTTGGCGACCGGTAGTCTGGCAAATAAAGTTTTCTATCTCCGACTGCTGGAACTTCTCGTGTTTTCGCGAACTAAGTAATTTTATACTTCTATAATTTCTCGAGCAACGCCGAAAACTGATCGGCGACTCGGGCGTATTTTTCGTCTGAACACGGAAGTGTAACGGTCGCCGTCGCAAGAACGACTTCTAAAGTTGGATATAGGTGCTCTCCGGGAAGAAAAATGTGTTGTTCAGAGATTACGATTCGAGTTATGCGAAACGATCGCACAAAATGTCGTGCTAAGAAGTAAACAGTAAAAGAAACGTACGCAATGCGTCATTCGTCTTTTCTTTTTCTTGGCAGTTACGCGAAAGATAAAAATAAGATACGACAGATTTTTTGTTGTTGTTCACTGTAAATCCAAATCCCAGGCGCATTAATTGTCCAGTTTACTTCCAACGAAACATGCGGCAAATTTGAAATGAATTCTATACGAATAACGGAGTAACAATATTCGTACTCCGTAATGGAGTGTCTTATCTCATTTGTAATTTTGTTCAGCAATTCTTCCAAGATGTTTTTCGAGGCACTTCTGCCAGAGAATGTTTTTGAAGAATTAATTTAAAAAAAAACTTTATCGAAATTCATGAAATAATTCAACATGTGCGAACATACACAGAAAAGAAAACAGAACAACAACAACAAGAACACATTTGATACAACAAATTTAATGTTTTTCCTTTGCGTGATAATTATTAAAGCAATCACCTACATGTGACGGTACTTGGCAAGTCTTACACATAAAATATGAAGGTTTTCTAATTTTATTCGCATAGCAAACACGACAATCCCTTCGTACACCCCTTTTTTATCACTGATATTTTAACCAATTGATGTTTTATCCCTCCGGCTAATCTTTCAACTGGATCGGGACGAACGACGCGAGATGTAATAGGATCACCATCATTAGTTTTAATCCACGCACTTGCTAATTTAAGTAAAAAATCGTGGTAATTTAATTTCCGAATCGGATCGGAATTCAAATGTTCATATACAGGGTGTCCCAAAATTGTGGTATTTTCGGGAAATGAAGGGTTCCTGGGATCATTTGTAGCAACTTTTTCCTTAGCGAAAATATTCTACAAGGCTTTGTTTACGAGTTATTAACGAAAAACAGTGACCAATGAGAGGCGAGCTCGGTTGGCGCAAGGCAGCCGAGCCAATCAGCAGGTCTGGGGTGCGCGCGCTCGTTGGCTCGGCCGCCTCGCGCCAATCGAGCTCGTCTCTCATTGGTCACTGTTTTTCGTTAATAACTCGTGAACGAAGCCACGTAGAATATTTTCGCTAAGGAAAAAGTTGCTTCAAATGATGCATACGAAACGAGTTAAATATGGCACAATTTATTAAATAGAAAGAAAGTTTCGTTGTCTATTTTTTGATGGAACATGACACACATATTGCGTGAGCGGTCATTAAAGTGTTAATGTTTCTACAATGAAATAACATATATCCCGCGGGTCCAAACGGACCCGCGCCGAGGGAACCACGAGAATTCGCAGCGGCCAAGACGGAACGGGAACGGTCCGTATAAAATTTCAGCGAATTTCGAAACCAATATCCAATTCCGAAGACGAAGTATGTCTCCGGGAAGTTCTTTAGCGGTCCACTTATCATTTTAAAACGCGAACTTCCGTCGTTCGACGTAATAAAAGCGGCGAAGTTTAGCGACGGAATGACCAACGAATGTTGCCCGACGCGCCATTTCGGGCCGACGGATCGCGTCGCGTCCCGGTCGCGGTCGCGATGAAAATCGACACGAGGTAATGCACGATTGTAACTGTATATGCAGTTGTCGCAGAAATGAAAACTTGGTGCCCGATAGGTGGATAGGGGGCGAATTGGTCCGTGATGGACCGCGCGCGACCATGCATGTATCCGCTCGACCATTCTGTTCCGTTGCGATCGAGTATCGAATTCCTCGTAACGCAGTGACGTTATGATGTTACGACCGTCATTTCGACGTCAGGGAAACGCTTCCTATCTCCTCGCGGTACATCCACGCTATGGAATCACCGTATCCATTGCAGTATCGAAACAATTTCCAGCGGCAACACTGTATTCCATTGATTAGCATACTGTAAACCGCGATCATGGTTCTACGGCTACAGAGAAAAAAACGCCACGTGCCGCGATTTCTCGTGGAATTTCAATTTCTACGTCGGATCGCCGAGTACGAGATTCGCGTATTCGTCGGAAAAAAAATGTACAGGGACGATTCAATCGAAGTTCAATATACGATTCATTAGGCAAAACTGTGTAAGTTCACAAGATCTGGACAATTTTAATCGTGTTTTTCCTTTGCGTTTGCTCTTCTTATTTTCTGATAATATTAATAGAAATATTTTCCTACGAGATAAAAAAAGATGAAATGTTTAAAATTATTATCTGATAGTGTTCATTTCGCTAGAAATGTCGCACTTGCTTCTTATTCTCCGATAATATTAATAGAAATATCTTTCTACAAGATAAAAAGATATGAAATATTTAAAATTATTATCTAGTAGTGTTAATTTCGCTAGAAATGTCGCACTTGCTTTTTATTCTCCGATAATATTAATAGAAATATCTTTCTACAAGATAAAAAAAGATGAAATGTTTAAAATTATTATCTGATAGTGTTCATTTCGCTAGAAATGTCGCACTTGCTTCTTATTCTCTGATAATATTAATAGAAATATCTTTCTATAAGATAGAAAAAGATGAAATGTTTAAAATTATTATCTAATAGTGTTCATTTCGCTAGAAATGTCGCACTTGCTCTTCTTATTCTCCGATAATATTAATAGAAATATCTTTCTATAAGATAAAAAAGATGAAATATTTAAAATTATTATCTAGTAGTGTTAATTTCGCTAGAAATGTCGCACTTGCTTCTTATTCTCCGATAATATTAATAGAAATATCTTTCTATAAGATAGAAAAAGATGAAATATTAAAAATTATTATCTAATAGCGTTCATTTCGCTAGAAATGTCGCTATCATTTTTTTTTCTCTTCCTTTCAATCGTTCCGATGATTTCATCGCACCGTTGTTCGAAAAGTTTCTATTAATCCGATAACACGGCAACAGAAGTCCAAGAATTGATAAGATCGATGAACCAGCTCAGAAAGTTTCGATCGAAATAGTTGAGAACGGTCCCTAATTACACTTACGCGCGGATTTCCCTATTCCACTCGGAGCACTAATGATTTCGGAAGTACTTTGCCCATTTATTCGGCGTTCAAACAAGTTACTAAATGAATTCGGCGTACAATGGCGAGGACGCACAGGAAATTTCCTCATTAACCGTGCACGACAATTACTCAAACACATTAAATACCGAGAGAGTGCAAACAGGTCGAAGCGCTGCGAAGTTCTCGAGGTAACGTCATTATTCTGCCTTTGAATTGCCACGAGCAAAGGCATTTCAACGCGTCCCATGCAGCCCGGTCGCATTAAAGTGTCGGCTTTGTTCCATCGGTTCGATCCTCCTGATCGACGAGAGATCATCGACTCATGTCACGTGGCCTGGCCAACGCGACGTTTTTGAATTTTTCATGTCGCCGCAGTCAAGATCGAAGTTTCTCGACGAACGCCGTGTTCGTCGTTCACCCAAAATTATGTATGAAATGTTGTTCACGAGTCCGACTCGTTGTTAGATTGCAAGCGATGCAGTAAGCAACGCATCGACTATGGTAGAAGATGAACACCGCAACACGCGGTCAAAAGATTGTCGGACAGAGGGATTAAACGGTGTACGAGGTAAGCTGGTCGATCGTCGCTCAGGAAATCTCGAAGCCATAGATCCGATTCGATAGGGGCTAATCGAATTCCGCGCGCACGCCGCAGTGTTTGCGCAGTCGGGTCATCGGATATCTTCGGTTTGTCGCGGGCCACCGGTGAAATTGACCGCATAATCATCCGATATCGACGCTTTGGCGACCGTATAGGCCGTTCCGCGATATTTATATACAATCTACGACACACGCGTCTCTCTCTCTCTCTCCCCCTCTTCCTCTCATTCTATCACCATTCTCTCCACTCTCACCAATCTATCTCTCTCCCTCTCCCTCTCTCTCTCTCTCTCTTTCACTCTCCCTCTCGCTGCCTCTCTCTCATCCTTTCTCTTTCCACTCTCTCTCCTCTCTCACTTACTCACTCTCTCTCTCTCATCCTCTCTTTTTCCCTGCCTCCCCTATCCTCTCTCTCTCTCTCTCTTTTCACTCTCTCACTCACTCACACACTCTCTCTCTCTCTCCCTCTGCCACTCTCATCCTCTCTTTCTCCACTCTCTCTCTCTCTCTCTCTCTCTCTCTCTCTCTCTCTCTCTCTGTCTGTTTCTCATCATCTCTCTCTATCTCTCCACTCACTCACTCACTCTCTCTCTCTCTCACTGCCTCTCTTTCATCTTCTCTCTCTCTCTGCCTCTCTCATGCTCTCTCTTTCTCTCTCTCTCTGTCTCTTTCTCATCCTCTCTCTCTCCACTCACTCTCTCTCTCTCTCTCTCTCTCTGTCTCTTTCTCATCCTCTCTCTCATCCTCTCTCTCTCTCTTTCTTTCTCTGCCTCTCTTTCATCCTCTCTCTCCACTCACTCACTCACTCTCTCTCTCATCCTCTCTCTCTCTCTTTCTCTCTCTGCCTCTCTTTCATCCCCTCTCTCCACTCACTCACTCACTCTCTCTCTCTCTCTCTGTCTCTGATTCTCTCTCTCTCTTTCTCTCTCTGCCTCTCTTTCATCCTCTCTCTCCACTCACTCACTCACTCACTCTCTTTCTCTCTCTCCACACTCTCCCTCTCCCTCTTTCAATCTCGTTCTTTCTCTTTCTTGCTCTCCTTCTCTCTCTTTTCCGATCGTTCCCGCACAAAGGCAGCACCCTATACCCGCTTCACGCCGCGAACTCGATCTTTCCATTCGATGCTTCGGATGCAGCCGGCCACCGGCGACCGGCGACCGGCGTAGTTATACACCGATCGGATCGATGGGAAGCGAGATACCATGGAAATGGAATCGGGTTTTTATGAGGGCGCAGCCTAGCCGGAGCTATATATATATATATACACGGTTCGCGGAATGTGCGAAAGTGATCGAGGTCAGTGTTTCTTCGATGAAACGAATTACTAGACTATAGGTAGCCGGCGCACTATCGCTGCGGGCAATTTAGGATATCCTCCGCGCGTGAACAACGTTACCGCGAGACAAAAACCATTAGGTGTCCTCAGATCGTCGAGAGTTCCAAAAATTATGGGAAGGTGGCTGCTTTGCGTTGCAGTCAATTATTATCCTGCGACAGATTTATATGCAATTTGTTCCTATTTGAAGTAAAACAATTATGTCCTAAACTCAAGTGTAACAATATAGTTTCAGCGTAAAACTAAAAATAATTATTATTCTACGGTTATCGCAAGATTATTTAGTTTATAAATGATTAAATGCAACACATAATTAATTACTCGAATTAAAGATCACAGTATGGGAATATAGTATAAGCTAATTAGTAAATAATATCGGTAAACATTAAATTAGATAGTAAATATTATTAACTAAATTAGTAAATAACGATATAGTAAACTAGTGAACAATGCCTAATCTCATCGTTACTTGTTACGAAATAATAATTCCCTTTTGTAATCTATTATTGTAATTTTGTAAAGTAATTTGCTTTTGAATTCTCAACCGGTACCGACATTGTCTGTTCACAATTGAATGAACGAGTAATCGTCGGTGTCTAGTTCGTTCATAGACCGTTCTCGAATCCCCTTTCCGAATTACAGTAATGTCTCCCTAATTGACGCCGAAATTTTGCACAAAAGTGGACAATTTGGGAAGAGGAGATACGATTATTCGAGCCTTGTTAGTTAGTTTTTATATTTACTGATTGTCAACAATTGTAAAAACGAGCTGCAAATTGTTCCCAAATTGTTTCCGTCCCGTTTTTGTGCACAACCTGAGCGTCAATTAGGGAGACATTACAATTAGGGAGACGTTACCGGAAACGAGTTGTTGCTTCTGAACGGGGTACGAATCATTACGCAGAACATATATCATAAAAGCTGGAGGCGTGCGAGGCATGCACGCCGACACCGTATCAAATACAAAGTGAAAAATCCTTTATCGTGTTGCAAGCCGAGGCTTCGTTTCCTCGATATTAGCGGCTGGAAATTGGGCTTACCGCGTGCTCTGCTGAAAACCGCAGTCAGCTGAGTGCTCGGTCACACTTATGCACGTGCACAGTCAAAAAACAAAGAGCGATGGACCTCGACTGCGCTCGTTTCCTTGAGCGATCTGCTGCAATTTTTTTTCACCGCTTCTATCGTGTTTTTTTCTCCCCTTTCGCTGCGATACAATCATTTATTTCCATGTATTGTAACAAAAAGTCTTCCAAAGCGATAGACGCGTTGGGCTTAGAATTAGTTTACTAATTCGTTTACTAATTAGAATTAGTTTACTAATTCGTTTACTAATTAGAATTAGTTTACTAATTCGTTTACTAATTAGAATTAGTTTACTAATTCGTTTACTAATTAGAATTAGTTTTAAATTACTTTACTAATTTATATATATAGTTAACAATATTTAATATTATATATATATATATATATATATAAATATTGTTGTATAAATTGTTGTATAAATATAAATATTGTAAACCTAATTTATTATTTACTAATTTAGTTAACAATATTTAATATTATATATACATTTATTTATTTATTTAATAATATATATATATTTAATATTATTTACTAATTATCTTACTATATTCCCATATTGTGACTTTTAATTCGAGTAATTAATTATTTGCTGCATTTAATAATTTATAAGCTAAATAACCTTGCAGTAACCGTAGAATAATAATAATAATTTTTAGTTTTCAGCTGAAAACTATTGTTACACTTGATAGCTGAAGTCGAGCGTGAATCTTAACCGTGACGTTTCTCGTCTCGAATTGATTTTGCGTGCACCTTTACCTGTATATTCGTTTCATTTTTCTCATTCGTGAGAATTCTGTACCATAATACGGAATATTATATTAACGGTAAGTCTCCACGGTATAATCATCGAAATGGGACAAAATACGTTAAATGCGGTGGAAAAAAATAGCGGCAGAGCACTCAAGGAGTGGCTGCCGTCGCGCGTCGGGGGCATCACCCTTTGTTTTTTGGCGTTGTGTGGGCGCATAGGTGTGACCCAGCGCTCAGCTGACCGAGGTTCAAACAGCTCGCGCGCTGGAAATTAAATGTTCCATTTTCACCTATTATTACCTCGACAACGAAACTTTACCGTGCGAGCTAGTAAACGACTCTTCGGTTTGCGTTCGCTTCAACAGTATACGCGTTTGAGTGGTTTTCTAGTTCCTAGCCAGCCTACTACCTGCATACGTGTGCGTATACATTTGCATTTGCAATTACGGTTTATCGGTGAATTCCACTGTAAACAATAATTAGACTGTAGTTACGATATAAAAGTCTGCATAAATCCTAACAAACAGGAATCAAACAGATCGTTTAGTATGATAATTTTAGGTTGAAAAAGATTTATCGATGTTCTTTAACTTTTCGTTGAACCTTTTTACTGTTTTCTAGTCGTTTCTGGTGTAAATGCGTAAAATCCAAAATTATAATTAATTAATCGTCAAGGACAATATTTACAATAATATATATAATATATATTGTATATATATTATATATATAATGTAATATGTATATATATATATTCTCGATTCTTCACATAAATATATTATTATTATATATATATTACATTATATATAATACGTTACAAAATTTTCAATGAAGAAGTAAATAAAAAATATAAATAAATATATATATAATAAATAATAATAATATATAATAAATATATATATAATATAATAATAATATATTGAATAATAAACGTAACTATGTTAAAAAGACACTGCAAATGCAGCAAATTCAAAATAAAAATGTTTGACGTTGATGCGAAGAATCGAGAACCGAATCGGTGATATACTTCTTCATTGAAAATTTTCTGACGTATTCGGGGTTTCGTGTTTCATCCAAAAATCATTGTCGTAAGCGTATAAAATCGACGAATCGATTATTCGAATCTCGGATTGACCGGAAGCCCCGCGGTGAAATAATGTGCTTTTCCGGATGCCGAGGTGAACACCACTGAAAGCCATCCAAGTGTTCCGTTAACTGCGCTTATTTTGCTCGATTGAGCCCAGCTTGCCATTAGCCGCGGTGTAACGTTATTATGTACTTGTAACGAGCGCGAAGCACCTGGTTTTCACCTATCCAATAGATCAAATCCAGTTCAGCTCAGCCGATGTGCGATAAGTAATATACGATCTTGCGGCATCCGGTATATCGCGGGAAATCCAGTTTAACTCGAAACGTCCTCCTATTTCACATGTTTTCACGGAAGAAAAGCTTTCAGGTTGTGCGTTTCTTTAAATCCTACATTCTTTTTTTTACTGATAATACTGCATTGCTTAAAGTAACAATGATATGTGCCCATAATTATGAAAGTGGTCTAAGTCATATATTTCTTGTTTCGAGATATTTAATGAATCGCATTTGAATAAATTAAAAAATATTTTTACATTATGCGACATTTTAATTTATAATTTTATTAGTCTTGATTAATGGAAATTTATTATAGATATGAAATTTTGTGTGAATTTCATAGGAAAATGTTGTTTTTAAAGCTTGAATTGACTTAGACCATTTTCAAAATTAACTGAATGTCCTATGATTGACTTAAAGTAATAAAAAATTGTGATTTTTATTTGAGCCGTTTATTTTGAAAGTGGTGTAAGTCCAATGTCATCGAAAGAAATTGTAAGTGGCGTTGCGTGCGGTATTTAGACAATACAAGCTCAGATTCGGCATTTTGAATTTCTTTAAAAAAAAGAACATATACCACTTTCAAAATAAACGGTCCATTTGAAACAACAACTTTCACGAAATAATTCATAAACATTTATTAATCATTTTTAAAAAGTAATCCATTTTTATCATAATTTCGAGTTTTTAAGATTTTTAAAATGTTCCTGGAAAACTGGAGGGATGTATGGTAGTAAACACATAAGATCTTTATATTTTTCTTCCGTTACTGGTCTAGTGGTGTTGTATAATGGAAGTAATTGAATATTTTCGTATATTTTTGGTCTTCCTCTTTTAGGTGAAAGATTCAAAACTTGATATTCAGAATCATCTAAAGAAGTCTTATAAAACATTTTATAAGGTTCATTTTTCAAGAATCTCAACCATTGAATTTTTAGCCAAGGGACAGATTCGCCCACGGTATTTTTTACTCTCCTTGTTATTGATTTTTCAAGTGATTTCGTTGAAATAAAATCCGGCTGCGACATTCGTTTGATCGAAAATGTATTTCTTTTTCTACAATTTTCGATCAATTCATAGTAATGTTGACTTAGACCACTTTCATAATTAACACTAAATGAATTCCGTATAACGTTGTAATTACAACTACTATCTAAAGGTTCATTTTTGACGATATCGTAAAAATTACATTGAATAAATTTAGTTTAAAATCATGTCGTGTGAAATAAGTGATAAATTCATTTTTTTTTTAAATTTTGACTTAGACCACTTTCATAATTATGGGCACATATTTCGAGTGAACAATATACATAGGGCACTGTATATTATACTAATTTTTATGAAGTAATTTGTACATGTAATGGAGATTTAAAGATTCATTGGTACTATAACGGATCACATTCTGACGTATTATGTCGCGGCGCCGATATTGTTTATGCAAGGTCTCAGACGAGATATCTCGCGACGTAATGCCGCTTGTGCGGTGCTGCGGACATGTTATCTCGCGACGTAATGCCGCTTGTGCGATGCCACGGACGTGTTACCTCGCGACCGTAATGCCGCTTGTGCGGTGCTGCGGACGTGTTACCTCGCGACCATAATGCCGCTTGTGCGGTGCTGCGGACGTGTTATCTCGCGACCGTAATGGCGCTTGTGCGGTGCTGCGGACGTGTTATCCCGCGACGCAGTATCGTCCATGCGGTGCCGCGGACGAGTAAACACGTGCTTCTGTTTTGTAAACACGCTTTTATCCGAGAGCTTTAATTCGGAAAAGCTTGGTTGCATTGACACAACATAGAAGCAAGCTAAGTGTCCATAGTCAGAGCAAAAACAGAAGCGCGTGTTTACTCGTCTGCGGCATCGCACGAACGGCATTGCGTCGCGGGATAACACGTCCGTGGCGTCGCACAAGCGGCATTACGTCGCGAGATAACACGCCCGTGACATCGCACAAGCGGCATTACGTCGCGAGATATCGCGTCTATGACTTTATACGTACAGTATCGGCGTTGGGATATAACACTTCCATGGAATCAAAGCGGTTAAGTAAATTAAGTCGGTTATATCGTTATTTTAATCTTCCTCGACTTTATAAATGTGCTTAGAATTAGTTAAATTTCTCATCGAAATTCAATAAAGTAGAATACTATTCAAACCAGTTTTTGTACTGTCTTTTTAATGCGATCTTTTTATGCGGTATATGAATATGTATCGAGATTCTATTAGCTATATGTAAGTTCGCTGCGAGATTATGTCACTCTCAAAGGTGCTAGCATCACTTTTTTTTCTATCAGTGTGTATGCAGACATTGCATCAGCCATTTTCATACTTATTGCATCAGCCAATTTCAATACATACTGCATCATCTAATAACATTAGTTCATTACCGACAATCTTGTTTATCGCTTATTATACAAAATAACATGTGCAATAAATGAATAAAATTTATGTTTCTACTTACTCTAAGAAGTGCTTTATTACATGAAAAAACAATTGATTCAATAATAGAATCATAAACGATAAAAGGAAGCAATAATTTTTCTAATAATATCGTGTCCGAATATTAATGCGAATCACTGTATCTTCTGACCATTAAGATAGGATTAATTTTACAGTGACATTAAAGGTGAATTAATTATTTTTTCTATTTAGATATAGTTTCTTATGATTTTTATTTTATTTTTAGACAAAAGTACTCCCTTCAAATAAATAATCGTAACAAAAAAAAAAGAAGTGAAAAAAAGACAATTGCATTAGAAACTAAAATTGCAAACAAAAAAATAAATCAACTCTAATATCTTCAAGTGACGAAAGCGGTTACGCACCACAGTTCGTCGCAATATGCTCGTTTTGGACTACTACGACGAGTAGTATCGAATTATGTACATCTTGAAAATTTCTTTATATTTACTATGACGATGTTTAAAATTGACATATTTTTTAAGTGAGACTTTTATGTGGTCCCTCTCTCCACCGCGTAAAAAAAATGTTCTAGTCTTCTTCAATATGTTATGAAAAATTATTTGTCATAGTTATTTAAGAACTTTCTGAATAACTTTATCGTGCAGTTTTTTTTTCTGCGGTTCCTACTTACCGCACAAAAACAGGTTTAATTGTAATAAAGAATTTCACGAAGAAGTTCTACAGAATCGAAGAACCGGTTGAATTTATTTTTGCAAATGACCAAGTTCATCAAGGTGGCGAATAAATAATTCAGTATGTTTCCTCATTGAAACGAATATTAGTCGGATTGTTCGGGCTCGTTTATCGAACTAAAAATTTGAGCGCGTGCAAAACGATCTGGTCTATTGGAAAATGATCGTACAGCCCGCGGTTGACCGCGTTCGGGCTGCCATAAAATGAAAGATTTTTAGTCGAAATTGACCGCTTACCCCTGAGTGGAGTACGAGTTTGGTATCTCGTCCAGCTTGTCCCTGCTGACGTCGTCGGCCATGGCGATTTGCAGTTGATACCCGAAGCTTGTTAGATCTTCCCTGAAAGCCTCGCTGCCGGGCGTAAGGGCGCTGCTCGTCAATGGCAGGGGTGTCGCGTTGCTACCTTCACCCTCCCCGCCGTCCTCGCCCTCCTCGCCGCCCACGAGGACCACGTCCTCTTCGTTGTAGATCTTGAAGTAGGCGATGGTGAGGTATATCACCGAGATTATGAAAGACGGTATCGGAATCGCCATCGCGTACACCAGATTCATGTACACCTGGGGGAACATGTCGCACGTATTCTTCCTGGGAACTGACCTCCCAGCTTTCGACACCAATACATACGTTCCTTCCTTCCTTCCTTCTTTCTTTCTTTCTTTTTTTTTTCTTTTGCCTGGAGGCAGGGACCATTAGGGAACGGGTACACGAAAGAACGAACGTTTTTCTGAATCGATTTACTGGTAACAGTCGAGTCGCGGGACCCGTATCAATGAACGTAATATGCAATTCTAAAAATACTGCCGCGTTTTTTTTTCCAATTCGAGGAGAAATTTATTCATTTATGGATTATTCACCAGTCGGAAGTAG
This sequence comes from Megalopta genalis, assembly GCF_051020955.1. NCBI lineage: Eukaryota > Metazoa > Arthropoda > Insecta > Hymenoptera > Halictidae > Megalopta > Megalopta genalis. The sequence continues at coordinate 15,281,538 of NC_135019.1, read as the reverse complement.
GAGCGAACCTCTTTTCGTGCATCTTCTGCCGAAGTCAACAAGTGCTTTCGTCGTTGCGTCACGTATGGACGTATCGTTCGAAAAATATTTCGAAGTACAGCGATGTCTCTCTAATCGACAATTTTGGAAGAGGAGATACGATTATTCGAGCCTTGCGGTTCATTTTTACAGTTATAAATTGTCCACAATTATAAAAACGAGCCGCGAGGCTCGAATAATCGTATCTCCTCTTCTCAAATTATTCAATTTAGTGGACAATTTGAGTGTCAGTAAGGGAGACATTATTGTACAGCAATGTCTCTCTAATTGACGCTCAGATTGTCCACAAAAATGGGCAACTTTGGAAGAGGAGATACGATTGTTCGAGCCTTGCGGTTTATTTTTATAGTTATAAATTGTCCACAATTATAAAAACGAGTCGCAAGGCTCGAATAATCGTATCTCCTCTTCTCAAATTATTCAATTTAGTGGACAATTTGAGTGTCAGTAAGGGAGACATTATTGTACAGCAATGTCTCTCTAATTGACGCTCAGATTGTCCACAAAAATGGGCAACTTTGGAAGAGGAGATACGATTATTCGAGCCTTGTGGCTCGTTTTTTATGGTTATCGATTGTCAACAACTATAACAATGAGTTGCAAGGCTCGAATAATCGTATCTCCTCTTCCCAAATTGTTCATTTTTGTGCACAATCTGAGGGTCAGTAAGGGAGACATTACTGTATGTAGCGTTTAGTATTTTCTGTCGTTTCTGTACAGCGTGTGCAATTATTTCGTTCAAAATAGAAGCAATTTGATTGCGGAGAAAGAAAGGCATGTTTTACTCGACTGTGGAATTGTCCGTGATTTTCTGTGCATTCTTCAATGTTCGCTTAATATTATACAATAGCACCTCGAGTTTTGTACGTACACAACATCTTTCTTCCAGCAAAATCTTTTCATCTTTTTCCTTGCACAAGCTTTCATTTTTTCAACGAAGTCTTTTAAAATCGAATCAAATGTCTTACTATTTAATTCTCCAAAATCCTCTTTAAATTTTAATTCGAACTTGCATTCTTTGTTACGATTTATCGCCGATAACACTGTCCGACAAAATCAAACTTTTTTTCTGATTTCTTATAGCCATTATGAAATTCTTGTAGCGCTTCACTCCCCGATCAAGGATCCGAAAACCAAATTGCTCCATCACCCTCAGTTTTCGAAAAAAACGGACTTCTGTAAAAACCCAGAATTTTCGACAAAAATGAGGTATTGCATGAAAAGTACAAACGTTAGGAAGTTCTAATCGGTCTCTAAAGATAGAGGAAAGTTTCCCGAATATAGTGGCATGCAATTTATTAATTGTTTTTGGTCCTAAATAGCAATAAATTAATGTCAAAGTTTACAAAATTATCGACGCGCGCAGTTTCTGCGCAATGTTTTTGTAGTTTTACGAAAAGTTCTTTGTTCGGCACGAAAACTCTACCCAGGATCGGATTCTGTAGACATTTCTGAAGAAGAAACGGCCCGATAGAACGATCTTATAGAAGTAAGAATCGTACTTCTATATTCCTAAAACCATGTTTGTCGTACTTTTTAATTTATGATTCACGGTTTCGTGATTATTATCCGCAGAAATATGTAAAAGAAAACAGCACATTGAAGTACTAAAAAAAAATTCAAAGTGGCACGCCCCACGCAAAGTGGGTGCCCTATTGGATCCCTCCATCGGTGTTGATTGCGCATAGCTTCGGCCCTGTCGGACAGAGAGAAACGAGTAGCGAAGCACATGGCGGCAAAACGTCGTGTACATGTTTCCGACGAACATTTTCTCGATCTACTAGAAATGTACATCGTCCCGACACTTTTACCAGGCCGTTGTTTCTACGGAAATGTTTACAGAATCCGATCTTGGGTAGAGTTTTTGCGCAGGACAAACAACTTTTCGTAAAAGTACAAAAATATTGCGCAGAAACTGCGCATGTCGACAATTTTTTAAACTTTGACATTAATTTATTGCTATTTAGGACCAAAAACAATTAATAAATCGCATGCCACTATATTCGGGAAACTTTCCTCTATCTTTTGAGACCGATTAGAACTTTCTAACATTTTTACTTTTCATGCAATACTTCATTTTTGTCGAAAACTTTGGGTTTTTACAAAAGCACGTTCTTTTTTTCAAAAACTGAGGGTGATGAAGCAATTCGGTTTTCGGATCCTCGATCGGGGAGTGAAGCTCCACAAGAATTTCACAGTGGCTATAGGAAATCAAAAATCGTGTCGGACAGTGTAATCTACCAAGTTTCCCAATAAAAGGGGAAACTACGAAAAAAAATAATTTTTCATCTAACTTTCTTCTGCTGTGTCTTGTGCAGTTTCCTAAATATTTACGGCGAGGGTTCTCACCGGTTTGCCGCGGGCAAACAAAATGTTTCCTTCATTAGCCTCGCGCGAACTAATTCGTGGAAAATTTCCACGAATCGTCTAGTTGCCGAACTTCCCTTGGAATTCTGGCACGCCGCATGAAAACCCGAGCCTCCCAACAACATTTTGCTCGCGATATTCGGCCTGTCGAAGCGCGGCTCTGGGGCGCTGTTAATTTCGAAAATTGACACACGTAGCGTACAGAGTGGCAAGCATTTCCGACGACTCCCCGATGCTATCGTAGTTTCTATAATAGCCAGCCAGCCGCCGGGCTGGATTCAACTCCGCGGGTGGAAAACGCTCGGGCGCGAGGAGCATTCTTTTCTTCCGGCCAATGGCACCACGAGCTTCATTGGGCTCGATGGTTTCCGTTCTCGTCGTCGTGCCGCTATACAATCCGCTTGAAATGCATTGTGCGTCAGCCGCGGCATCCCGCGGCTACGTTTCCGTAAACGTAACGGAATTTCAGCGCGCCTTGTGCCCGCGCCGCCGGAAAATCGTTTTCCAACTTCAGATGTCACCGTCTCGATTTCTCTGTTCGCGCCTGCTCTCTCTCTCTCTCTCTCTCTCTCTTCCTCCCCTCTTTCTCTCTCGCTCTCTTGCCGCGCCCCACGTTTTCAATGTCGGCGGTCGCAATTTATACGGCTTAATTTCACCGCGCCAGATTCCATCTGGTTCGTAGGTAACACGATTTATATCGTAACGTTACACGGAATTCGGTTCCTCGCGTTTCAACAATCTGATTTGTTGCCAAAAAGAATGACTTTCTCGGTCTGAAACAAGGAGTACCGGACCAATGAAACGGGAACATTCGACAAATAATTATCTACCGACGATGATCTCACGACGGTCATTTTCGAAAATTTTACAGTACATTTACCGTGCAGAATTATTACAGATCAATAGAAGTACAGAATTTACAGTGCAGTAGATTTACAATGCAAAATTTCTTAGTAATTTATTCTTATCTTATTTTATCAGGTTGTGTGGTGCACTTGAAATGTCGGATTTTCTTCACGTGTGAACGTTTGTCTCCCTGTTTTCATTATGCTTTTATCTTTGGCGTAACCTCGTTTATAGTCGTACACTGTCCATTGCCAGAGTCACATTTCAACAAAGAAAATTTTCTCAAAAGTGTTTCGTTTTGTTATTTGTTTTGAATTTCGCGAGGATACGAAGTCAACCGATATTCGCGTGTAATTTCGTTATACGAGTGTAAACTTGGTAATGATGCTGCAAAAGCCGCACGCAATATAAACCAGGCGTTTGGAGAGGGTACTGTTAACGATCGAAGAGTGCAGCGTTGGTTTGAATATTTTCAGTCTGGTGATTTTTCCCTAGAAAATGAACCGCGTGGGAGACCCAAAACGTCTGTGAAAAATGATACTCTGAAAGCATCGGTGGAAACGAATGTTACTGGAGTAATTCACTGCTCATTCCTTCGAATTGGGGAGACAATTACAGCCGAAAAGTACTGCCAGTACATCGATGAAATGCATGAAAAATTGAAAATTATTCGCTCATCGCTTGTTAATCGGCATGGCCCAATACTTCTCCGCGACAACGCTCGGCCGCACACGTCGTACAAAACAATTGCGAAATTAAATGAATTAAAATAAGAAATTTTGCAGCACCCAGCTTATTCGCCGGATCTTTCGCCAACCGACTTTCATTTTTTTTTAAACATTTCGAACAGTTTTTACGGGCTAAACAGTATGAAAATGAAGACAGTCTGAAAAATTCCATGTCAGAGTTTATCGATTCTAAAGATCAGCATTTCTTTAAGACAGGCATCTATGCATTAAAATCTCGTTGGGAAAAGTGTGTCGAAGCGAATGGAGCATATTTTGATTAAATAAACAGCTTCTGAAAAAAGATATGCAGTTTTATATGTTCGCTTAAAAGTCCGACATTTCATACGCATCGACCTAATATCTTGGTTCTCATTCTATCTTAGATATTGTTCATTTTCGTACTCTTCGACTGAAAGCGAGGGAGATGGTACCAAGCACGAGGAAGCTACAAACACTCCCCATGCATTCGCGGTCGTTCTTTCTCGCGGCACGGTTCGCGGCTAGCAATCCGTCATCGACGAGTTCGGGCCGGGCTCGCGGCTGACAGCCCATGTGTCCCAATTGAAGGAGATAAGGGATCGCCGCGAGTAATGAGCGCTGTTACGTACTTAACCATTTACAGGCGAGGAAACGCGGTTTTGGTTGCATAATGCACTATGACCTCAATAGGTACCTGCAGTATCGATTCACGGGCCGACGTTTCTGCCGACAATAAACTCGTACAGAAGACACACACGTAAAAGACCACTTTCGCGTGACTCGTGTACGTACGATCTATGGGCGTAAATCGGCGATGTCTAGAACACGGTAACCCGGTTACGCTCGAAAGCAAAGGACACGTCAGCGCGGAGAGATTCGATTCTTATCCTTCTCGATCGCCGTAAAAATCGATTCCGCCCGTTTCCGTCCCCTGCGTAATCGGTGTGCTGCTGCGACGGCATTTCATCCGCCATGTCGATTTCTTGTATTCACGGTAAGTGTTCCGCGCTTTTTACCGCCGCCGAAACGCCGGGCCGCGGCACGACGCGACGCGGCGCATGCAGATGTCTGAATACGGAATTCTACGCCAGTCTCCTTGGGGGCCATTAGGTTGTCCCGAAAGCTCCTAGCAATATTTTAGGACAAGTTATATACGCCTGCGGAATTATCTTTCGCAGATATTTTAAACAGTTTTCAGCCTTCTCCTGCCAACTTTTTGGCAATATCGAGTTCCGGCATCGTCGGCGAATATGGCTACTAAAAATCCATCGTTTCTATGGTATATTGCCGTTTCTTCGATCCATCTGTTTTAGCGGAAGCTCGTTAGGTAAATATATGCGTGGAATGTTCGCCATAATCTTTAAGATTGGCGCCCTTTTTCAACGTGCTCGATTAATATCGGCAAAAAATACCGACGTATTTTTTTAGACAGCTCAATCATACAGTTCGGGTAACGTTATAGTTACCGTCGACGTTCAATGACGCGTTATGAAAAACACGCGTTACTTCTTAATCCTTAGCGCTCCGCGCGTTCCTCGAGTACTGCCTACCAGCAACTCCGGCACATTTTTAGAGCGGAGCGCCCGAGATAAAGGAAGTCTTATTTTCAGCGGAGAAGATTACACGTCCTTGCGAATGCATTTGATTTTACTTATTTTATAAATATACATTTTCCTATTGTAAATAAAAGAGAAATTTTAAATTTTGTAATTCACCATGGTGCGATATCTTTGGTAACAATCTCCAATGCGCATTCTGGGTTTACTTGGACAAGTGTCACAGTATTCACTTTGCCAAATAGAGTTACTAGTTATTTCTTTCAAGTTTAGAACATTTTCTGCGTAATCGTTGGTTTCCTTTATAATTTCATTTACCGATTCGTCCGTGAAAAATAATTTAAAATATTGTATCGGCTGTTCGATGTTCGTAGGAACTTGTGGTCCAACGACCTGTGGCAATACACTGAAAGGTATTCTATCTGGAATATGTAATTCTTCCGTAACATCACGTCATTCGTCTAAGTCTTGTAACGAATCTTCGCTTTCGCTTTCAATAATTCTCATTCTTCGTCTCTTTGGTAGTATAATTTCGCTGCTACTACTCGAAGTGTCAGAATCATAACCAACATTGTCTTCCACAATGTCTTTTAACTCTTCAAAATCAAATACGTCTTCGGTATCGCTCGGCTCTAAACTCTCATCGTAATATTTATTTTTCTCCATGTTGCTAACCATAGAAAAGGTCAACAAATGGTTTAATCGTAATGTTACAGACTTAGCACGTTTTAACTAAAGATAACAATTGCTAACGCCGACGATAACGTATGCTAAAAACATTTGGCTCCGCAGCGGAGCCTTCGGAGTTACGGAACAAATGACAAATGTCTCCGTAGCGGAGCCTTCGGAGCGCTAAGGGTTAACCTGATCCTGTATTTTCGTGCCATTTTGTTCGATTTTCTGCAAAGCGTACTTTGTCCCTTCGGTTAATTGGCGATATTGAAAGAAACAATGATACTTCTGAATGGGACAGTACAATAAACGAGAATAATATTAGCATGGTTTCGCGAATTATTACGTATTAACCCGAGAAAGATAACCTACGTCGCAGAGGCGCCTGCGAAGACTGTTGATTTTTGTTAATTTTTCATAGAGGTCTAGTGATTTAAGTTTAAAATTACTTAAAATATAAAAAAATATAATATAAATGCATTTTATTTTTACAATAATGCCAAACCTTTAAAATGACTAGATTAACTTAAATAAATATCCATTGTTAGTATAAAATTGACGCCTTAGAAAAGCATGCGCCTCTGAAGCGTATGGTTATCTTTTACGTACGTTGTTATATGGTTATCTTTCTAGGGTTAAATAGCAAAGATATGTCAAGATTATGTCAAGGTTATATAGCGCTTCGGAGCGCTAAGGGCTAAACACAATAAAAATAAGTTGGCTGGAAATGTTCATTATCGAACCGAATGCTTAGAAAATTTGTCATTGTTGAAGACAAGGCAATGATGCACTCCGTTGTCTCGCTACTTCCCACTGGCAGTTGCAATTCAGCTAAAAGACAGGCGAATCGTTGTACCAGTAGACCGAATCAAGGGAGGGATTAGGCTGATGGATTTCCGGCTCTGGACAGTATTACGAGGTAAGTGTTGAAACGCAAAGTAAAGTGAATTAAATGACACACGTGGGCGCGCGTTGCGTGGCCCTGTCGCGTGGGGAAGTGGGGGGAGGGGCGCAAGCTTCCGGGCCACGCACACGCACAGCACGGAACATGATAGAACAGGCAGATAGACAAAGATGACATAGAAAATCGTCGAGACCTGCCACATGTCGAGGTCGCTGATGACTATCCCGGGGTCCACTTTCGAGTAGTAACAGCTAAAGTTCTGCCCTATGATGGAGTACTGCCGGTAGAAAATACTGCAATTCAGCATTGGAGGGTATCCACAGCCTTTTACGTTGGGGAACAGCTTGGCCCCGGTGAAATACCACTCGGAGTCGTTGCCCATGAGACCTGCGAACTTCGCCTCGTTATCGTCCGGACCGTGTCCGCGGACAGATTTTCCATATAAGAGAAAGTGGACGTTGTCGGGGTGTGTCTCGCGCGTGCTAGGAACGAGGAAAAGGGACAGACGAGGGGGAAGGCTGGGAGGGTGAGAGAAACGGAGACATACCCGACATCCTGCTTTTCGCTGGGTTATTAAGGTTCCGTAATCTAAACACCGAGGAATTTTCCTATTATATTTCGTTAGCGGAAACGTGTCGAGTGGTCTCGAGTGCCGCAATCATAATGGCCGCTGGAACACCGTTCGCCACTCGACCGTTCGCGAAATTCCAGTTTAGAGAACTTTGCACACTTTCATGATCGTGAATTGGAGCGAACGGAAACTGTTCCGCACTGTGTTACGAATTCCGCCCGAACAGATTTACGAAATTACGAATCGAACGCTGCTGGAATTAATTGCCGAATTAAATGTATCTTCGTTAGCGAAGGCCTAGGACCAACGTTGTCTCAACTCGCCGATAGTAATTTGTTAGATCGGTCGGATATAGTTGACGCCGGAATCTTTTAACGCGGGGATTCTTTTCAGATTTCTTTTCAGATTTGTATTTTCTCGACGAATAGCTGAACTTTCTCTCTCGAAAAGAAAAAAAATGGACTAGCACGCGATGCAGTCGAGGTTCTCAAACAGAAATGACTTAAGGCTATAGCCAAGGTAAAGAGGAACATAGGTCAACCGTAGTGTGACATAGGTCATCTCTTCGTGCGAAACATACTGCGAGAAGCCAGCACGTTCATGAGCTAACCAAATATTTCTCTTGTTAGGCCTGTGCATTAGAGCGAGGTTCGTCCTTACTGGGCGAGAATTGATCTTGAGATCTTTCGAGGCAGCTCGCGAGAATCTATTCGAATTAAGCTGCAATCCGAAAAACTGCCTCAAGAACAATTCTCGCCAAGCATCGCTCTATTATGCACACATGCGAGCTGTCTAAATTAACACTTCGATGGCGGTTGATTATGATCCCGACACATTCTCGTCTAAATTTCAAAATCAAATTCCATCTATTCGAGGGAAGGAAAAGATCGAAGAGTTCAGCTTTCTGGCGCAAGTTCATCTCGAACACAAAACTTACTATCGTCAAATGACCGGTTCATCATTTTACAATTATAGAAATTACGAAGACTCTGTCATGACAAAATAAATGATAAAATAAATAACGTTATTACACGGAGCAACTGTTACACCAAACATTGTGAAAAACCGCTTAAACTCGATCTTCTCGCTCCATTTAGATTTCATACTCTTTAACTGCTTCGATTTGGCGTTTAATCCGAACGAACGATTGCTCCGATTTCCGTGAGACGCGGCACTCAAAGTGGCAAAATGTAAATATACAAAAATCTGTGAGATCAAATTGGAACGTGACAAACGGCTGGCACGGAGAGTCGTGAAATCCGTCCGCCGTCCAAGGGTTAAACGACGCGAACGTTGAACGTCGAACTTCTCCGCTAAATAGGTTCGAGCAGTTTTGTTAATTATGCGACGTTACAGATTACAGACACATCCGGACGTCGTCTTATACCTGTAGGGAAGGGTTTCGGCAGTCCGGTTTCATCGTCCTCGGGGAAGTCGTCCTCCTCCACGTAATCGTACTCCCTGAGGGAGCGCTCGTAACGCGGTTTTCCCATCGTCGTGCTGTCTTCGTCATCCTCGACACCTCCTACCGCTCCACCTCCCTCAACCTGTCCGTCGCTATCCTCAGACACGTTAGTCGGTAGCTTGTAGTTGACGCGTATTTGCGTGCAATCGTACAGCTCCTTGGTGCAACCCTCTCTACAGGACGTCCATGAGCAGTTGCTCGTACCTGGACTCAACGGATCGTTCATGGACGCGATGCTTGAAAAGAGATTCGTTAACGACGAGATTTACGGGGAGACAAAGACCAACTTGTTGACTATCCGGTCGACTATCACGAACAGAGTTTTTTTGGTGCACGTCGAAAAATTCGTGTCTCCGCAATGGAGCTCCCGGTTCCTGGTGTTTCCCCTGTCCGAGCGACTTGTCGCAAGAAAATACAGCAATGTCTCCCTTACTGACGCTCGGATCGTCCACCGAAATGGATAATTTGGGAAGAGGAGATACGACGATTATTCGAGCATTGCGGCTCGTTTTTATTAGGTCTACCGGAAAGTTGTTCTGTCCGTTTAAGAAATGAAAGGAAATAATAGATTTCTCATAAATTTTTCATAATTTCCGTCGTTACTTATGACCTGTTGCCAGCGTGATGGCAATTTGTGAGCAACATTTTTCAAAAATATATGTCTCACACGAATATGTGCGTATTTATTGAAATTTGCAATGACATTATCAGACAGAACTTTCTGGTAGACCTAATATAATTGTGGATTTATTTTTTATATTTTATTTATAATTTATTTAACTATAAAAATAAACCGCAAGGCTCGAACAATCGTGTCTCCTTTTCCCAAATTGTCCATTTTTGTGCGCAATCTGGGCGTCAATTAGAGAGACATTACTGCACTACCGCCGCCAAGAAATGGCCGATTCGAACTGAGAAATTCGCCGTTGCGTGCGCTACAAATTTCCGAGGGTATTAATCGCGGCCTTTTTAATTATTTAGAATTCGTAGGAGACTGACTCGCGGCATTTCGCTTGCCGCCGGCGGTTTTTCGAAGTCCTTGGGCGATTACTAATCTAATCGTTACGACAACCTAAACGTGATACTAGTTTAGGGGAAATTGAAGTACAGTAATGTCTCCCTTACTGACGCTCAGATTGTCCACTAAAATAGATAATTTGGGAAGAGGAGATACGATTATTCGAGCCTTGCGGCTCGTTTTTATAATTGTGATCAATTAATTTATAACTATAAAAATAAACCGCAAGGCACGAATAATCGTATCTCCTCTTCCCAAATTGTCCATTTTTGTGCGCAATCTGGGCGTCAATTAGAGAGACATTATTGTACCCCCGACCTTTAATCGTAATTGCAATTTCTAGTCTATCTTAGTATTCAGAATAATACTTTTTTTTTTAAACTAATGCTTCGCTCGTGGCAAATTTAGCAGAAGACGAGTTTTTATATTTTTTCTAAATCGCAATTCGAGCTTCTAATAAATGAAACAAGCATGATTTTAATATCAACGATTTTATCTCCGATCTAGAATAAAAGATGTAGGTGTAAATAAGCAAGTTCTTTTTTAATAGCATTCGATTCCAATGAATATTTAAATAGATCTCTCTGCGCGGAAAAATTTAGTATTATATTTCGATCCGAATTTCCTATGGCGAATTGCCATGCTATACGTGTAAAACTATGTTTGGACTAGCCATTCCCCGCGCGCATTATCTTGGTAGCCAAGTGCTATCTAAGCAAGCAAGTACCCATTCGTGAAAACCGGGCACATCGAGAGCTCCACTACAGATCGAAGGAGTACTCGTACTTGGAATCTTTGATCGCTTCGAATATGTCACGTGAAGAAGACACGAATCCGCTTAGACGTGGAATTTAAGAAGCTCGTGCGCGAACATCGTCGTACAAGTGGCAAGTGTTTAACTCGAGACATCGAAAACTTGAAGCATCGAGAATCATTAACACAGAGTATTGTTTCGTGGATCGAAAGCGGCTTAATATTGCACCGACGATTGTGAAATCACAGCGACGAGGGCTTTCGTGAACATCAAAGACAGTACTAACGACAGATATTACGAGTTCGTGTTTTAAGTTACTTGTAAAGTTAACGTTTACGGCTATAAAACAGGCGCGCGAACAAATGTTTATTTAACGATCGTCAAGATGTTATCGTAGGATATTTTGCTAAACCGTGCTTGTTGATAGCAATTAATGGGAATAAACCTCGATTAGCGGCAAATTGACTGCAAATTACAGACGCGACGGGTCGATTATAATTTGTATTACGGTTGAGCTCGAATTTTTACGCGCGAACTTACATTTTTAGCTGTAAATCGTTCAAGGTACACCGAGTACGCCGAGTTTCTGTAATGTGTCCGACCAATACCGACTCTATTCACTTGAGAGAAGTACTGACAATGACTCGATGAGAGCAAAGAACGTGCCAGAATAGTTCATATCTTTCAACCCTTTGCACTCGAAGCCGCTTGAACTGTGAATCTAAAACAATCGTTCTGGTTCACATTTCCATTTTATATGGCAAAGTGCATTTTGTGCATATGAAATCGAGTCTCGCGATTCATACAACAGTTAGGCTTTTAATGATCTTTTTAAATCTAAACTTTGATAATATAACAATTATCTTGGAACGTGATATAACAATTTTAGCGGTGCCTCAGAGTCACCACTCGAGTGCAAAGGGTTAAACGTGTTATCCTTTTCGCAATTATTCACACATAATTATCGACGTCAGTAAATTGTGCCGTACGATTTTGAATATTTTCGGATAAATTTCCAAAATGAGTTTCCTTGAAAACGTACAGTCGTGTGAATAAAAATGATTTTACGTTGATCAACACGATTTTCTAGAATATACAAAATGTTCCATTTCGAATGAATCACGCGATAATCTCTGAAATTATTCGTAAGAAAATTAACTTCAATTCGACACTAACTCTAACTTCAATTAACTCTAATTCAAGAACAACACTGTTTGAGAAAATAACTCTTATCCGGTATAGAAAGGATTATTTTACCAACGAAGCTAAGATTGATTTCTTGGTTCACATTTCAATAATTCTATTAAACATTACGATACAATGAATATTAATTTCCTTTCTTTCCGACAAAATGATCAATGACAAAGTAGCTCTAGCACGACAAACTCGACCACCAAAGAGATCCTAGACTAGACGAAAGTCGTGAAAGAATAATTTGCGAATAATTGCGAGACAATTGCGTGTTTGCTTCGAATGGAACACCATGTACATCTGACTTGACGGTAGTCAATTTTGAGACCGTATCCCCGCGATGTCGCGAAACTTTTAAATAAGATCCACTTGGGACACGATAAAAATGATTTTTCGACGTGCATCATTTATCAGAGACGAGAATACGGAAAGTTAACCGAAAGGAATGTACCTATATACAGAGGAAGAGCCACGACCCCGGGAATTGAACGCATAAATCGCTTAGAAGAGTCGCAAAAGACGGGGAGAGGCAAAGTTGACGAGGGAAGAAAAATGCACGGTGACTTCCTCGAGATTCTCGAAAACAAGAAAACTGTTGCGAACTTCTCACCGACTCCGACGCCGACTACGACGACGACTAAGACGACGTCGCGACGGTCCCCGAGGCAGGCTACGAAATCCTTGCCCTGACCTGCTCTTTCCCCATGAAACTTTCACGGAGGAAAGCTCCGGTAGCAACGCGTAACTGACGCGCCGAGCCGCAGTTTTTGGACCGCGTCCAATTTCTCCGACCTCCGTCTTTAGCATGCAAATTCTTCGGATTTTTCGATTAACTATGCTTATACTTCGGCTCGACAATTTTGACTGTACCGTAGTTTCAGTAACTGGTACCGGAGCTACTGAAAAATCGGACGAGAAAATTTCACTGTAAAATTCACGCTAACATAATTATGCAGCTGACTAGAAACAGAATTATAGACCGGCTTGATTAGCGGACTAATTCGACGATTTAAATAAATAATTACTGTGTTCGTCATAATCGATATTTGGGAAAATTATTATTAACATGTTCCCGGTAGCGTTTATTAATTTCTGATATATTATTTGCAAAATTTACATCAAGCTTTCGGCATTTTACGCGTGATTATAAAAGAGGAAAGTCGTCGTGGGCTAAGAATATTTTCTAGCAGAACAGTCTCGTGCATTTTTCTTGCTTCGAACATTGTCCTCGAAATCGTGATTTGACAGAATTCCATTCAGAGAACATCGGCTACAGACGAGGAGATTAAACCTTTGAAGCGACGTTATTTATTCAACCGTGTATATAGAAATGATTTAATCGTGTTAATGATTTAATTGTATAAGTAATATAACATAATGTAATATAATCGTGTGCGAATAATATCGTATTTTTTGCGAATAAAAATCAGTGGTACAGATAAGTGCGTTCAAAGGCTTAATGTAATCTCACGGATACGAGAACTTTGAAATTAGAAAGACAGGATTATTTACAGAACCACGAGACAGAGTAGTCGAATTTTTAAAGAATTATCGATACGAATAACGGACGTTAATTAGAAGAACAGTGCACAGGCTGATTGTAGAAAGAGAAATGGAAACAACAATGAATAGAATATGAAATACCAAAAAACACGAACCAATGCGGAATAATTTGAGAACGCGACAGCATTCATACACATTCGGGGTTAGTTGCCAACACAATTACATTAACACCATGGGTAATCCAAGTTATAAATGTTACGACCATGTATCTTCTTAATGATCATTCATGAAAGAGCAGTATTACATATGATCGTTGATTCATCGCGAATCAACGATTTTAATCACGAGTCGAATGTATTTCATTTCACATTTCACGGAGGGACTAGAATTCCGCGTTCGATTACGAAATAGCGCAAGAATAATTGTTCTAGAATTTATTTAAATTATATCGAAAGGTTTGATAGCATCGTCACGAAGCTCATCAGAGTGCTAAATAATTCTGGTAGTGATTTTAGCGATCTTCAAGACCATAGCGTATACAGGGTGTCCCAAAAATGTCTCGCAATCCGGAAACGGGATTCCTGAGATTATTTGAAGTAACTTTTTCCTTTACAAAAATGTTCTCCGAGGCATCGTTTACGAGTTATTAACGAAAAAACAGAGACCAATGAGAGGCGAGCTCGGCTGGCGCGAGACCAACGAGCGCACGACGCTCAGTTCCATTCGTTGGCTCGACTGGTGCAAGACGGCCGAGCTCGCCTCTTATTGGTCAGTATTTATTCGTTAATAACTCGTAAACAATGCCTCGGAGAACATTTCTGTAAAGGAAAAAGTTACTTCAAATGACCCGAGGAACCCCCCATTTGCAGATTACGATACATTTTTGGGACACCCTGTAAACCAGCGCCGAACGCTTATAAAGAGTTCAATAACATTTTCGAGAAACAGCATGAAAATGATCGTATTATTTTCTCCGTTACTCTGACTTTCCTTCGCGAATATTCAACAATGATTCCGGTTCGATTGATCGTCGGTAAGCATCTCGAATTCTTCCGAACGGGGCATCAAGGAGTAGCGCGAGCACTCGAATCGTTGAATACCTGTTCCTGTTCTCTGCTGGCGTTCGCGTTCGACGGAGAACCTTAATTATGAGCACGAGGGGTGACGAGAGAGCGGAGGAGTGTCGCCGGTATAGGAATACGTTCGGTTTCCTCTAGACTCTAGACTCTAGACTCTAGACCAGCTCGAATCCCGTGAATACAAAGACACCAGTTGCGTCGATCTTAGCACGTCTCCGTCTAGTGCCTCTTTAGTGGCTCTATTACATCGATATATCGATATATCGATATATCGATAACGTTGTGGTTCACCGAGGTTCCGAGCGGCGAGGCCAATTTACGGCATCGTTTCTTATCGCGACGATTCTCATCGATCCCTCGCAAGCGCTCGCATAAATTTCACACGACCCGTCTAGGCGTGAAACGCCCGGAGAAACAATTCTCGGCAATTATTCCAACTGTTCCACCGGCGATTATTGCATTGTTCTTCAAGATCTATGATTCGTATTGAAAACTCGATAATACTTGCGTGTTTTTTTTTTTTTTAACAATAGCAAGTATTTCGAACGGGAACCAGGCTAGATTTTGTGTAAATGATTTATTTATTCAATAAACACGATAAAGTTTTCTATAATGTAGAGTTTCGAGGTTAGTTTGGATTTTATAGACGATTGTTTTTAGTTCAGTTTAACCCCTTAACGCGCAGAAACGTATTAACACGGGCGTGCAAAACCGGCCAAAATGTGCAGACCCGTATATATACGGTCGGCGTCGCAACTTATGTCGCTAAAATGTTCAGATTCGAATATATCCGGGCAGTAAAAATAACTTAATAAAAACCAAGGAAAACATTCAATTTATTGATATTCATCGTGTAATTCTGTATTGTAAGCTGTAAAGTTTGTTTATTTGGGATTATAAAATATGGCCTTTTAGGGTGACACTTATAAGCATCTCTGACCTGGTAATTGTTTCTATCTATCTATATCCATTATTGCGTATCTAATTAGCGTTGGCACTTTTGTGAGTTTTGTTATGACTAATTTATTTATTACTCTCCAGTTATCTCCGATCTCTTTCTATTTTTTGCTTATTCAGGAATAAAATATGCACTTTTAGGATGGCACTTATGAACATTTAGTGTATTATTCGTGAGCAAGTCGTGAAGTAAAGTAGACGTTATCAAAGTGAATTTCTTCAAAGACAATTGTTTTTTATTTTTTACAAATATTATTAGTGTCAACATATAAAAACGTTTTTGTTTTATGGTGTATTTTTATAGAGAGTAAATTGGATTTTTAGTGTATAAAAGGTATGTTTTCTAATGTTAAAATAAGGAATGTTGGGCTATGTGCTGCACCTTGTTTTGAACTTTACCATACAAAAGAAAATTTTTAATAGTTTTAGTTTATTATATATTTTTCAGCTAATAAATATTATTATTATATTATTACAAATTTAGGTAAAATTAAATATTTTTCAGTTTTTTTTTTCGTCTCCTCCTTCCCCTTCAAAATAGTAACTGGTAATTGAAAAACAGTACGATGGGTACAAAATTCGATCTGCAATGCGATTCAATATTCACTATAATTATTTATCCACTATTTTTATTGAATTTTTAGTAATTTTTGCATTTTTTTACATATTTATTGAAATTAAGGTCCAAATATGTATTTTCTTAGATAAAAAAAATTTATTTTTTTTGGTCGGTTTTTTTTTTAAATTGTGCATTAAGGGGTTAATAGAGAGCTCGAAGAATTTCATTGTACGATTCATAATTGAATCGATTATATGTGTATACGTTTCCTCGAGTTTCCAAAATCTGCACGGATGCATTACGAAAGATTTTGTTACCGCGAGCAACGAAATGACAGCGATCGATTAAGCGTTTTGCAGGTATTAAATATTTACGCGGTTTGTACAGCCGTAACATCAGCGGTAAACGGCGATCGATAACAACTGCCACAAATAATGCACGATCGAGTGGCATAAGCTTTGACCAAATATGGAGGACACTTCTGACACAGAGTGCTACGGAAAAGTAATTTCATGAAATATAAGCACGTGTTTGTGTCAAAAATGTTACGCGTTTTATAATCATTTAAATACTAATCGTTTTGCAACGGATAAACTCTCATTTAAAAGTAAAACGAAGCACGGGAATGATGATTAATAACTAAATTGCAGATTTCGCAGCGATCTGTATTCAATCTATCGGACATAAAAGTAAAACTGATATTTTTTCGCTGGAAATCGCTTGAACGCACTTGCGCGAGTTTTCCTGCGTACCGCACCCGTAATTTGCGCGATGGAACGTTCTGTACACCGTTTAGCATTTTATTTGCATAAAATCGATGATATGCGCACATGTTATTCTGACTTTTCTATCCCTCGCTTTCTCTGTTGTTTTTCTTTGTTGGAGAAAATCAAGTAAGCGTGCGATAACTAAATCGATAAAATGTAATGGTTATACAGGGTGGAGCGTAGCTTCTAGTGCCGAGTGAGTAGAATACTTTGTAAACATGTACAGTGACTCGCATTAATATTCGGACACGATATTGTTAGAAGAATTATTGTTTCTTTTTATTGTTTATGATAGTATTATTGAATCAATCGTTTTCTCATATAATAAAGCACTTCTTAAAGTAAGTAGAAACATAAATTTTGTTTATTTATTGCACATATTATTTTGTATAATAAGCGATAAACAAGATTGTGACAAAATTTAACGTCGCAAAAATATTCGGACAGTGAATGAATTACATTAATTTTATATAGAATGAAAATCTTTTTAATCATGTTATCATAATATTAATATATTGTCGGTTGACCCTTTTGTTTTATTACTTCGTGTAATCGCTTGGGCATGTTACAGATGATTTTATTTAAATAATCCGGCGATATTCGTTTCCATTCGTCTAACAAACGTTGTTTTATCTCTGTTGTTGTCTTTGAAGCTGTTGTACGAAATTTGCGGTCCAATTTATCCCATCAATTTTCAATTGGACTTAAATCAGGAGATCGAGGAGGAGGATGCAGTACTTTTGGACAATTGTATAATAAATATTCCTGTACAATTCTGGACTTGTGTTTAGGATCATTGTCCTGATATAATTTAAAACTGTACCTATACCCATATTTATAGCACTTGAAATTAAATTTTTGTCTAAAAATGTCCAAATACTTCATTTTGTCCATAATACCATCGATAAAAACTAGTTCACCTACACCTACAGACGAGATACAACCCCTCACTATTACACTCCTATTACCGTATTTCACTGTCGGTCTTAAATTTGCAAAAGAATATTTTTACAAAGACAACTGATGGTCGAATGATGTAATATTTTTGGATGAAAGCAAATTTAATCTTTACGGATCCGACAGTCGAAAAATGGTATGGCGTAAAGTAAATACAGAGAATTAAACATTTCAAATACTTACTTTAATAAGAGCTTTATTATATGAGAAAACAATTGATTCAATAATAATATCACAAACAATAAAAAGGAGCAATAATTCTTCTAACAATATCGTGTCCGAATATTAATGCGAGCCACTGTATTAAACGAGCGAAACGGACCTCTGTCTGCTATTTGGTCCTACCGTTTTCTCCTGTAACTGGATTTTCGACATTTGTTCGCATTGTTCTATGAAATTTCATGAAATTGAAAGTTTATTTCTCCTTCGAACGTTTCTATAATACATTGAAACGATGAAATCAAATCTTCCTCTCGATAATCTAGAATATTTAGAATATTCAGGCCGTTCGTGAAATATAAATGTTAACAATAACGTTTAAATATCCATTCGCGCGAAGAATCTTTTGTAGAAGAACGATTTTATTTGGATATTTTCGCGCTACTTGCAAATTATTCTGACACAGATCACGCTCCGTTTCTAGCAGCCTGCGTTTACAGGCACGAACGATACTTTATCGCATACAGATGGTCGGAACTGTAATATCGAATTCCATAAATCGAACTATGAAACGTGTAATCAAAATCAACATGATCGCGATGGGAACGTAGAAGTTCCTGTGTAAACAGCGTTCTGATATCCGTTCATCGAAGCCATTACGGAAATATGGCATTTCATGCTCGTGCGATGTATGCAAATTGAACAATTTGTTTCGTAATATAATTTTTTTCACGGCTTACAGTATTATTTGCCAAACGAAAATAGAATTATTTTATATTATTAATAAGCATAATTTGCTCAGGCTCCGAGAATTCTGTATCAAAAATTCATTTACGATATTATACTATATTTTGTTTCATACTCTTATTGCGTTTAGTAATTATGATTTTGCGTTTAATTTAAGCAAACAATGAAACGATTAGCCAATTGTAATTGTATATGGGATGAATCATATATAATAAGAAATATGGCATTTCATGCTCGTGCGATGTATGCAAATTGAACATTTTGTTTCGTAATATGATTTTTTGCGGCTTACAGTATTATTTTCCAAAGGAAAATATAATTATTTTATATTATTAATAAGCATAATTTGCTCAGGCTCCGAGAGCTCTGTATCAAAAATTCATTCACAATATTATACTATATTTTATTTCATATCCTTGTTGTATTTAGTAATTAAGATTTTGCGATTAATTTAAGCAAACAATGAAAGGATTAGCCAACTGTAATTGTATATGGGATGTCGAAATATGGGAAATCGAATAATTGAATAAAATGTTGGAATAGCAGAAATACGTGTACTCGGTGTACTCGGTGCTCAGAAGAAGTCGGTCATTTAGGCCGAGGGGCAAGGGGGTTATTCCGCTCGCGCCGCTTGACCTGCACGCTCGTAGTCCCCACTTAGTCAATAATAAACAAAAGTCTGGAATAAAAGAAGAAATTGGAAGAGGCTAAGTGAACCACAGCCGGCCGATTCCGCAAGACCAGGCCTTGCTCCTTGCTTCATTTAGTTTATTCGTAGTATTTCATTTCATATTTATTATTATACCTTAACGTAGGCATCAGACATCATATGATACAACATAAATATAAGAAATACGTGTATAGTATAACACGTTTGCTCCATAATGCAATGAAAGATTAATCAAGATATTAAATAGTAGTTATTAGCACTATGCCGTCCGGTGGCACCACGCTGGTGCCATGCAAAAACTATCTCTTGTATGCCGGTAGTACCACTTTGGTGTCATTTTAAAAAACTGAAATAACATTTGAACTATATTTCTTGGGTGTTAAAAGGCAGCAAGCTAACTATAGCATTGTGCTTATTTAACTAAGAATTAAGTACGAAAATTCTTGGATGACATATCTTAATTTTAGGAACTTATATTACCGCCATCTTCGAAACTTTTTTTTTCAAATCTAAAATTTTCAAGCTATTATGCCGGCGTCAAACAAAAGAATTATGATTCTTATATGATTTTTATATATTATTCTGATATGTCTAAGATCTGCGGACGGCATAGTGTTAATTGTGCCCATAATTATGAAAGTGGTCTAAGTCAAAATTAAAAAAAAAATGAATTTATCACTTATTTCACACGACATGATTTTCAACTAAATTTATTCAATGTAATTTTTACGATATCGTCAAAAATGAACCTTTAGATAGTAGTTGTAATTACAACGTTATACGGAATTCATTTAGCGTTAATTATGAAAGTGGTCTAAGTCAACATTACTATGAATTGATCGAAAATTGTAGAACAAGAAATACATTTTCGATCAAACGAATGTCGCAGCCGGATTTTATTTCAACGAAATCACTTGAAAAATCAATAACAAGGAGAGTAAAAAATACCGCGGGCGAATCTGTCCCTTGGCTAAAAATTCAATGGTTGAGATTCTTGAAAAATGAACCTTATAAAATGTTTTATAAGACTTCTTTAGATGATTCTGAATTCCATGTTTTGGATCTTTCACCTAAAAGAGGAAGACCAAAAATATACGAAAATATTCAATTACTTCCATTATACAACACCACTAGGCCAGTAACGAAAGAAAAACATAAAGATCTTATGTGTTTACTACCATACATCCCTCCAGTTTTTCAGGAACATTTTAAAAATCTTAAAAACTCGAAATTATGATAAAAATGGATTACTTTTTAAAAATGATTAATAAATGTTTATGAATTATTTCGTTAAAGTTGTTGTTTCAAATGGACCGTTTATTTTGAAAGTGGTATAAGTTCTTTTTTTAAAAGAAATTCAAAATGCCGAATCTGAGCTTGTATTGTCTAAATACCCCACGCAACGCCACTTACAATTTCTTTCGATGACATTGGACTTACACCACTTTCAAAATAAACGGCTCAAATAAAAATCACAATTTTTTATTACTTTAAGTCAATTATAGGACATTCGGTTAATTTTGAAAATGGTCTAAGTCAATTCAAGCTTTAAAAACAACATTTTCCTATGAAATTCACACAAAATTTCATATCTATAATAAATTTCCATTAATCAAGACTAATAAAATTATAAATTAAAATGTCGCATAATGTAAAAATATTTTTTAATTTATTCAAATGCGATTCATTAAATATCTCGAAACAAGAAATATATGACTTAGACCACTTTCATAATTATGGGCACAATTACAAGTAATCACGTGTTCATCGGAAGAATCAGAAGTTAATGCTTTAGGGATGAGTCAACGCTCTTGCATCTTGCAATTGTTGCGTCTGTTTCACTTTGCCTCGATTGTTCTACGCCTCCTGACTCCTGTCGCGCGTCTCGCTCGCTCGTGATCCCATAAACAATACACGCACACACTCACAGATAGCACAGGCACACGCGTCCTTTGTGCTCCTAGCCGAAATGGCGAACACGGGGTAGCGTGACGCGATGGGTGTCACAGGAAGCGTTGTTTGTTTTTATTCGAGTGAACTCGTTTCGTGGAAATTCGCTATGGTGGCTAATTTGGGACCAATAGAAACGGATCATTTCTGTCGATAAGGGAAACGCGTTCACCCTACTTCTGCGAGGGCGTTAACATGGAATCGGTCCTATATTTTCCTCGACCGACTTCTTCCGAGCATCGGACAATACACGATGTCCAATAGGATCATTTGAATTCGGGGCGTGATCTCCGTCTGGAAATAATTAAAGTAGCCACACATTTGGAAGACGATTTGGTTTCAAGGCGACTGATTTTACGATCGAAAGAAATATTCATTCGATTCTATCGCTAAACTCGAACGCGACTTTATAACCGACGAAATATAAATATATTATCCTAGCCGAAAATGGCGATCACGGGGTAGCGTGACGCGATGGGTGTCACAGGAAGCGTTGTTTGTTTTTATTCGGCCGAACTCGTTTCGTAGAAATTCGCTATGGTGGCTAATTTGGGACCAATAGAAACGGATCATTTCTGTCGATAAGGGAAACGCGTTCACCCTACTTCTGCGAGGGCGTTAACATGGAATCGGTCCTATATTTTCCTCGACCGACTTCTTCCGAGCATCGGACAATACACGATGTCCAATAGGATCATTTGAATTCGGGGCGTGATCTTCGTCTGGAAATAATTAACCGTTTGACTGCTGAGGAGCGCTATCGCGCTCTTCTTACGTTGTGCCAAAAATGCGAAGAACGCGATAGCGCTCCTGTTTTTTTTTTAATGCCAAGACTGCGGAGAGCGTAATAACGTTGATCTAAATCTGGTAGAGGAGTTAAACGTTCAAACCTAATTTGCTCTATTTGTAAAAAGGGAATTCTCTCGTTTTGTATAGCAAACCACCCGCGTAAAAGATCATAAGAAATGATTTGTGTTAATTTGACTGAATTATAAGTGCTTATTGCCAATTTTATTCACAAAATTAATTAAAACAAATTTATGCGAATAAGTGGCATTTTTTAATTTTTGTTGTTGCAAAGCAATGCAAGCGAGTTTATCGTATGAAAAGCGTTTTCAATTTGTTTCCCATACACGCGCAATTAGTGCCGCAGTTTTGGCATATGTCCGACAAAAAAAATACGTCGGCAGCCAAACGGTTGGAGTAGCTACACATTTGGAAGACGATTTGGTTTCAAGGCGACTGATTTTACGATCGAAAGGAATATTCGTTCGATTCTATCGCTAAAGTCGGATACGACTTTATAACCGACGAAATATAAATATATTTAATTCGTGCACGTCACGACAAGGTTTCACCGAAATGTCAAGCTCAATACATGCGCCTACCCTTTTTAAATAATGAACGGAGGACAAGCGTTTCCCGGCTGCGAATCCGAGATATCTTTAGTGAAATATTAAATGAAATGTCATTGCCTTCGTGTCCGCGTCCGCGGTCGGATGCGGGACCGTTGTATACGTCGTTACGAATCGGGGATCGATCCTCTATCGAAACAACCTTCGTTCATGCACTCGATATCTCGAAATAGTTTTCTCAATCATTCATGCAAATCGTATATTCTGGCGGTGACCCTATTTCGTAAATTGGAACGAATCGATTTATTTATTCCGCAGTCACGTCCATGCATATTCCGGTTGCTCCGGCATTCTAACGAATCGCAATTGTTTAAGCAGCTCGAAGATGCTTGGACGTTCTTTCTTGATAAATAGTAAATGTGTAAATAAGTGCAGTAAATTCTCTCCAATTGTCCCTCAGCTTGTAAACAAAAATAGACGATTTGGAAAGAGGAGACATGACAATCGGCGACAATAAAAATAGGCTGCGAGGCTCGAATAATCGCATCTTCTCTTCCCAAATTGTCCATTTTCGTTTACTAGCTGCGGGACAATTGGAGAGAACTTACTGTATACAGAGTGTCCCAAAAATAACTCGCAATCGGGAAATGAGGAGTCCCTCAGGTCATTTGAAGTGACTTTTTCCTTAGCGCAAATGCAATCCGCGGCTTTGTTTACGAATTATTAATGAAAAACACTGACCAATGAGAGGCGAGCTCGGCTGGTGCGAGGCGGCCGAGCTAACGAGCGGACGAAGCCCAATTTCGCTCATTGGCTCGGCCTCCTCGCGCCGGTGTTTTTCGTTAATAACTCGTAAACAAAGGCGCGGATTACATTTTCGCTAATCATTTTCCCGATTCGCAAACATTTTAGCGAGTTAAGAACATACGACTCGCTTGATTCAAGATTTAAAAAAGTGAAACTAAATGTCAAAGCTGTATAAAATGTTTTTTTTTACATTTATTTGGAGTGATTAATTAACCGACAATTCTTCAAGAATTTTCTAAGTCCTAGTATACTTTCCTAAGCAAAATTAGTTTGTACCGCCTCGTATTTGATCAAGATAATAATAATATAACCGCGACGGGGGGGGGGGGGGTCATATTTAATTTTCTAAGTCTCTAAGTCTAAGTTTTCTATAATTAATTTTCTAAGTCCTAGTATACTTTTCTAAGCAAAATTAGTTCGTACTGTCTCGTATTTGATCAAGATAATAATAATATAACCACGACGGGGGGGGGGGGTCATATTCAATTTTCTAAGTCTCTAAGTCTAAGTTTTCTATAATTAATTTTCTAAGTCCTAGTATACTTTTCTAAGCAAAATTAGTTCGTACTGTCTCGTATTTGATCAAGATAATAATAATATAACCGCGACGGGGGGGGGGGGGGGTCATATTTAATTTTCTAAGTCTCTAAGTCTAAGTTTTCTATAATTAATTTTCTAAGTCCTGGTATACTTTTCTAAGCAAAATTAGTTCGTACTGTCTCGTATTTGATCAAGATAATAATAATATAACCACGACGGGGGGGGGGGGGTCATATCCAATTTTCTAAGTCTAAGTTTTCTATAATTAATTTTCTAAGTCCTAGTATACTTTTCTAAGCAAAATTAGTTCGTACTGTCTCGTATTTGATCAAGATAATAATAATATAACCACGACGGGGGGGGGGGGGTCATATCCAATTTTCTAAGTCTAAGTTTTCTATAATTAATTTTCTAAGTCCTAGTATACTTTTCTAAGCAAAATTAGTTCGTACTGTCTCGTATTTGATCAAGATAATAATAATATAACCACGACGGGGGGGGGGGGGGGGGGGTCATATTCAATTTTCTAAGTCTCTAAGTCTAAGTTTTCTATAATTAATTTTCTAAGTCCTAGTATACTTTTCTAAGCAAAATTAGTTCGTACTGTCTCGTATTTGATCAAGATAATAATAATATAACCGCGACGGGGGGGGGGGGGGTCATATTCAATTTTCTAAGTCTCTAAGTCTAAGTTTTCTATAATTAATTTTCTAAGTCCTAGTATACTTTTCTAAGCAAAATTAGTTCGTACTGTCTCGTATTTGATCAAGATAATAATAATATAACCGCGACGGGGGGGGGGGGGGGTCATATTCAATTTTCTAAGTCTCTAAGTCTAAGTTTTCTATAATTAATTTTCTAAGTCCTAGTATACTTTTCTAAGCAAAATTAGTTCGTATTGTCTCGTATTTGATCAAGATAATAATAATATAACCGCGACGGGGGGGGGGGTCATATTTAATTTTCTAAGTCTCTAAGTCTAAGTTTTCTATAATTAATTTTCTAAGCCCTGGTATACTTTTCTAAGCAAAATTCGTTTGTACTGTCTCGTATTTGATCAAGATAATAATAATATAACCACGACGGGGGGGGGGGTCATATCCAATTTTCTAAGTCTAAGTTTTCTATAATTAATTTTCTAAGTCCTAGTATACTTTTCTAAGCAAAATTAGTTCGTACTGTCTCGTATTTGATCAAGATAATAATAATATAACAGCGACGGGGGGGGGGGGGTCATATTTAATTTTCTAAGTCTCTAAGTCTAAGTTTTCTATAATTAATTTTCTAAGCCCTGGTATACTTTTCTAAGCAAAATTCGTTTGTACTGTCTCGTATTTGATTAAGATAATTAACCGCGACGGTTCTGTTAACATTTTACGTAGAACTGAAATTTCTTAAATATTCTGTTACCACTCTGATGCGCATTTTCTTGCTACGAAACGTAATTGAAAACGATATCGCAGCGAAATGTGAAATGAAATCTTTTTATACGTCGGAGATGAATTTCTTGCCTCCGCACTTCTGGATTGGTTATTCGAACATTGGATTCGCATCGAACGCACACATGATCACGCAGGAGGGTTGCATGGCCGGACAAACGAGGAACTTTCATGATAGTGTTAGAAAGATAGTAAAGTAACGAGCACACAGAAGACACGGTTCATACCATCGGAGATGTTGCTTTCGAAAGATCAAACGGCTGGAGAGAAAGAAGTGTATCAACTCGACGAAGACGAAATTATTTTATACCAGCGAACTGAGTACGAGCGTCGTGAAAGCGTCGATGGACGTTCAATTATGTTAATGGAATGTCGACATCGCGAGAGTTATCGAAGGGAATTTGTATCGTAGCGATATAGCGGCCGATTTTCATCAGACAAATGAACGAACTAGACGATAACGAAACGTGGATCATACGGATTATGTTATTTGTAATTGTCGCCCGTTAATAGATTACATTGTTCCGTGTTTTATCGGTTTAAGTTGATCTCAAATTCCATGTGCTCATCAATTCAATTAACCAAATTGTACACGAAACGTTCGTAATCTCAACAAACTCGAAACGTAATTAACACGTTAAGCGACGAGAATCGAGGCGAAAAATTCCCAAAAAATATCAACGTCATTTAATCATTAAATAATGAAACCGAAACAAAATAGTTGAGATTTACCGTAGCAACGATAGCATTGGTTTAACTCTTTTGCACTCGAAACGTTCTAGCAATGTCCAATTTGTTCGAATGTACAGTAATTTCTCCTTAGAGGTGATACAAATTATTCGAGTCGTTTTTATAGTTATCGATTGTCAACGACTATAAAAACGAGACGCAAGGCGAACGAGTGCGCAATCTGTGCGCGAATTAGGGAGGAATTACTGTATCAGGACAGAAATGAGTCTAGGAAGCTAGTCAAACATTAGTGTCGCTCTTATTTGCGACACTTTAACCGAGAGTTAACGTATGCGACGAATATTTTTGGAACATCGTTCAAACGCGTTTCAATATTTATAATGTCAACAAAAACAGTACCATCGTACAGTTATGTCTCCCTAACTGACGCTGAGATCGTGCACAAAAATGAACAATTTGGGAAGAGGAGATACAATTATTCGAGCCTTGCGGCTCGTTTTTATAATTGTCGAAAATCGGTAACTATAAAAAACGAGCCACAAGGCTCGAATAATCGTATCTCCTCTTCCAAAATTGTCCATTTTTGTGCGCAATTTGAGCTTGAATTAGAGAGAAATTACTGTATTAGAACAGAAATGAGTCTAGGAAGCTAGTCAAACATTAGTGTCGCTTATTTGCGATATAAACGCGTTCAAACGCGTTTCAATATTTACAACGTCAACAAAAACAGTACCATTGTACAGTAATGTCTCCCTAATTGACGCTCAGATTGTGCACAAAAATGGACAATCTGGAAAGAGGACAATTTTTATTCGAGCCTTGCAGCTCGTTTTTATAGTTGTTGACAATCGATAACAATAAAAAAACGAGCCACAAGGCTCGAACAATCGTATTTCCTCTTCCAAAATTGTTCATTTTTGTGGACAATCTAAGCGTCAATTAGAGAGACATTGCTGTACAGTAATGTCTCCCTTAGTGACGCTCAGATTGGCCTAAATTGGATAATTTGGGAAGAGGAGATACGATTATTCGAGCCTCGCGGCTCGTTTTTATAATTGTGGACAATTTATAAATGTAAAAATAAACCGCGAGGCTCGAATAATCGTATCTCCTCTTCCCAAATTGTCCAATTACGATTATTCGAGTCTTGCTGCTCGTTCTTATAGTTGTTGAAAATCGGCAACCATAAAAAACGAGTCACAAGGCTCGAACATTCGTATTTCCTCTCCCAAAATTGTCCACTAAATTGGATAATTTGGGAAGAGGAGATACGATTATTCGAGCCTCGCGGCTCGTTTTTATAATTGTGGACAATTTAAAACTGTAAAAATAAACCGCGAGGCTCGAATAATCGTATCTGCTCTTCCCAAATTGTCCAATTACGATTATTCGAGTCTTGCTGCTCGTTTTTATAGTTGTTGAAAATCGGCAACCATAAAAAACGAGTCACAAGGCTCGAACATTCGTATTTCCTCTCCCAAAATTGTCCACTAAATTGGATAATTTGGGAAGAGGAGATACGATTATTCGAGCCTCGCGGCTCGTTTTTATAATTGTGGACAATTTATAACTGTAAAAATAAACCGCAAGGCTGGAATAATCGTATCTCCTCTTCCCAAATTGTCCAATTACGATTATTCAAATCTTGCTGCTCGTTTTTATAGTTGTTGAAAATCGGCAACCATAAAAAACGAGTCACAAGGCTCGAACAATCGTATTTCCTCTTCCAAAATTGTCCACTAAATTGGATAATTTGGGAAGAGGAGATACGATTATTCGAGCCTCGCGGCTCGTTTTTATAATTGTGGACAATTTATAACTGTAAAAATAAACCGCGAGGCTCGAATAATCGTATCTCCTCTTCCCAAATTGTCCAATTACGATTATTCGAGTCTTGCTGCTCGTTTTTATAGTTGTTGAAAATCGGCAACCACAAAAAAGCGAGTCACAAGGCTCGAACAATCGTATTTCCTCTCCCAAAATTGTCCACTAAATTGGATAATTTGGGAAGAGGAGATACGATTATTCGAGCCTCGCGGCTCGTTTTTATAATTGTGGATAATTTATAACTGTAAAAATAAACCGCAAGGCTGGAATAATCGTATCTCCTCTTCCCAAATTGTCCAATTACGATTATTCGAGTCTTGCTGCTCGTTCTTATAGTTGTTGAAAATCGGCAAGCACAAAAAAACGAGCCGCAAGGCTCGAACAATCGTATTTCCTCTTCCAAAATTGTCCATTTTTCTGGACAATCTGAGCGTCAATTAGAGAGACATTACTGTATTCGGAAAAGCGTGCACGGTCTATAAAATCGATGCGCACGGCTTCTAGCAGTTCAAAGAAAGATATCCGACAAAGTCGAAAGTTTCCCCACGAAAAATGTCTGCGAGACTCGCGCCCGGCGTATCAAGTCTACGAGAATCGGCAGCCGTTTATCGGTGCCCGGGAAAGAAAGTTTGACAGTGTAATTAACTGTAACATGCACCGGAAATGACCCAGTTCCGTCGTTTCTCTGTCAGGCATTCCGTTATCCAGCGATTAAACTATCGGGCAGCGCGTGACGCGCCAAGTTTTACAGGGAAATCGCGGAGAGTTGACCGGGAGGGATGGAACTAGACCGAATTAAAAAACCGCGGAACAGAAGGAACGGAACGTCGATCGACGGCGTGCGTCACGACGCGACGTCGCCGCGTGTCACGGCAACGGGGGGGATTGATTCCTGCGTGTGCAACGGCCTATCACAATTATACAGATCGTCGTCCGGTCGATCGGAGCCGGCTGATCGGCCGGAAGAGACGGAGAGAAAAGTGGTGACCTCCCGAATGGGGATCCGTAGGGGTCGCATGCAACGACACAACGAAAGCGACACACCGATAACAGAGACGATAAAACACGGTTGAGGAAGAAGGGACCGATTGTTCACCTCTCCTGGACTCAACGTCGATGGTGACACACTCGGCTGGCCGAGTGTCGAACTGCATGAAGATGGTGGTGAAGGCGGGGTCGATGACGAAGGGGACCAAGAAGAGGAAGGCAAAGAGGCTGAAGGTGCTGAGGAGGATGAAGAACGCGGTCGTGTAGAACAGCAGCTTCTGCAGGAACGTCTGCTTCTCCTTTTCGTCCGCCATCTCGGAGAACAAACGGCAGTGCTCGTTTCAGTGGTGCACCTGTTTCACGACGTGGCCGTCGTCGTCGTCGACGTGGTCGGCGTCGTCGGCGTCGTCGGCGTCCTCGGTGCGCTCCCTGGACGTCGTCGCGTCGGACGTCGATGAGACGAAACGATCTGCGGACGTGCCCGTTTCGAGGTTTTGCTTTTTTCTTTTATCTCTCTCTTCGTCGTGCAATTTCGCTTATCGTCGCGTTTCAGAGTATCGAGCTTTCTGCGGTCGACTCGCGACGAACCCGGGGCTAGACTTATACCGTGCGTTTCCACCGTTCCACGTTTCTTCTACGCGATACGACTATTGTTTCTTTGACATCGTTCCGCCAACATCGCCAAGATTCCTGCACGTGGAACGTTGGTATGTCCGCGAAACGATTTTAATGTAAGCGATACATGCACGTGAGCGAAACAATTTATGTGACGCGAAATCACGGCAAAACAATTTTCACGTTGAAGCACGAGCCGATTTATTAGTTTACGAGTAAAATTGTTGTCGTTTATTTACTGTTTCGCTTTATGAAGCGACTTGGTTGTCATACTGGTCGAGTATTAATTCGATGCAGGAATAATGGCTAATTGATAAGATCGATTAGAGAAGTTATCTGTAACACTGCGCGAAGCAAAAGAAAAATTATACCTCGATGGTTAAACACGTTTTGGATACCTCGCCGAATATTGTGTTTTGTCGCTAACGACGCAAAGATGCGCGGAAGGAATGTCGCGTTGAAGAGGCGTGTGGATCTGCCTTTGATCTCGCAATTCAATTACGGAAGTGAGCTTCTGTTTTCACATCATCAGATACTTCTCGCGATACGAACACAGTGATATTAACAACCCCTACAAAAATACTGGAACATACGTGTACATTGAAATTCAGTTTCGCGAGATGCTAATTATTTTCTGTTTAGTAAATTGCACAAGGTATTAATATAAGCCGGTTATTATCCATTCCTGACCAATTCGTTCGTATAGAGGTTGATAATACTGACTAGAAGGCGGCAGATTTTCGTGCAAAATAAAAATGCTCTGCATATATGAAAATGTTCTATTAATATTTATAAAATTTTCGAATCTTCCTAGCACTCTCAATTTCAGCTATACTCAAGCTTGCAATAAATGTTTATAGTCCGCGGTCTAACGAGGGGAATAAATAAAGTATTGCTTGAATAAAAGTATAATTCCTATTAAGGGTCGATACACATCTACGTGCTAGACTCGGGCCGTGATAGCAGCGTGCTCGATTGACAGTGTTCGCATTAGATGTGCGAGCATGGCGCAGGCAGAACCGAGATTCGGTGTTCAACTTGATCTTTTTCGGATTTTCCAATGCAACTGTGAGCCTTTCTCGATTAAAATAAGACCGAACGCGATATAATTTTTGTAAGATTATAATGATTTTTATGAAAAATATAGATACACTTTTCATATTAATATTAACTTAAAAATAGAAAATAGGAAGCCAATAAAACGTCATCCTACACAAAATCTTTATTTTTGTAGTTTAAACACCCAAAGTTATACCAAGCTTATGCCAATGTTATGCCAAAGTTATGTCAGGGTTATGCCAAAGTTATGTCAGGGTTTTAATCTTGATAATTTAACCCTAACATAACTTTGGCATAACTTTGGCATAACCTTGTTATAACTTTGGCATCACCCTGACATAAGTCTGACATAACTCTGACATAACACTGGCATAACTTTGGCATAACCCTGACATATCCCTGACATAACTTTGGCATAACCCCGACAAGACTCTGACAAAACTTTGGCATAACTTTGTCGCAATCCTGACATAAGTCGAGGCTGGCACGTGGATGTGAATCGACCCTTAAGGCACGTTTTTTAACACTTAGCCGACCGATCGGGTAGATCTACCATTTTGACCTGAGGAACGGTTCTTTCTCTATAGAGCTTCTTATTTCTCTAGAGTACAACATATAATAAAATGCACACCAGCACACCAACACCACACCCATTAGAAATCGAAATGCTACCTCTCACGACTCTCACAACTTTTTCGAATATATAAGACTCCTCTCAACTTGCAAATATTAGTGTAGAAGCCAAGCTCTTTGCTGTGACTCTCAACAAGTGGTGTGAAACGAAGTATAGAAAAAATATCCCTAAAAATGTCCAGGAACATGAGTGACAATTCAAGTGATAAGTTGTTTATGGACACACTATCAGACTGTTCTGAAGACATTGATCTACTGATAAGTGATTGCGAAGTTGACGACAATAATAGCACCATCGTTCCCATATATCAGACTAATCGACGAATCCTTTCGAGTGAATCGGAAGATGATTCCGCCGATGACTCGGAATCAAATGTTATTGTCAATGGCGTCGATGATTGGACAGAAGATGATATTAGAGTTGAACCGAAGCATATGGTCGAACTGCATACATCAACACAATGCCTGAACATCACGATATATTACTGCTTCTTTGTTTCATATTTGAGTTACGTTATTCATCCGTCATCTTTACTGTCCTTAATTTTCTGACTCTATTACCTATACTTTTTGAATAACTATTAAAAAATAATTATTATAAACTTTTAAATTCGAATTTTGTATAAGCAATATGTGAAATCGTTGAACGAAATTGTTACCGTAAGATATAATTGATCGCATAAATAATTTTCGGACGTTTTTGATTTCAAATAGCGAATTTCAGTCCGCGCTACCTCAGAAAAATGCGCGGTGGACAGCGCAGTTTGGCTTTCCCTAGCGCGGTGGAAACTGTACAGGTCTCCGTGACGCGTGCGGTCGGCTAAGTGTTAATAGAAGTACAACTTTTATTAAATGTATGACGTAATCAGCGTCGCAGCATCGACGGTGAAGCGTCAGTATGCATTTGCACTTCGAGCAAAATTGTTCCCGAGGACAAAAAGTTGAACCGAATACGTTAGCGGATAAAAGAAAAACTCTCGATCTCTGTAAAACTCTCTCGGTGTGAATCAAACTTTGCCAGCAGAGAGAGAGAGAGAGAGAGAGAGAGAGAGAGAGAAGGGGAGAGACAAAAGCTACGCCTCGCGGTTGGAGAATCGTAAAAGTTCCGACCGCGGTGGCATCGAAATAGAATGATTTGCCGGCGCGGCGATATTACAGGAAGACTCGAATGAGGAGTGGCTCGCGTATCGCGCGGTTCGTTCATTGTCATGATAATTTCATACGCCTAAATACTACGAGATTGGCACGTGCCGGTCGAATGAATGGAGGGACAGCTCCCTGAATCGTAATCCAGAGCTTAAATAGGCTCATCTTGGTCGGAAAGCAGTAAACGGTGAGACGTCGGCGTTGCTGAAATCAACAGCCGTCTCGCGATTTTATCGTAACTATAAATCCGCGCGAAGCGGAACACCTCTCGATGAAAAGAAAGCCGAATGTGTACGTGACAATGAAATTTCAAGTATTCGTTGTATTATATATTTGGAAGTGCTTCGAAATTCTGATTCGAAGATTTTTCACGCAGTACTTTTGTATCCGGTTCGTCCGATGGAAATTATTATAAAAAGACTACGTGTCCGTGTAACTTTTGTGTCTTGTAAACGAGCCGTTTATTTTGTAAGCGGCTTAACACTTTATCGACCGCTAGCCTATTTATCGGCTTTTCGATTGCCAATGCTTATCGATCGCTAGCCTATTAATCGGCTTTTCGATTGCCAATGCTTATCGACCGATAGCCTATTAATCGACTTTTAGCTATCGACGGTTTTCGCTTCTTTACTGTTTTGTTAGTAGCTGACCTCCTGTATGCTGACCTCCCCATATCCTTATGAATTATAATTATAATAATTATTATTATTTATTATTATTTTTAAAGGAATAAGCACAACACAATGAATAGCGAAAATTTAGCCGGTACTGGGAGCAAATGCGCGCGCGACTAAGCCAGTCCTTACTGAGTGGCAGCCTCAACCACGACCGGACGATAAAGTGTTAAGTCACTTTACCGTAATGAAACGTGGTGATTTTATAATGTTTGTACGAAATTATTTATACCGAGAAAAATATCAGTATCCTGAGGTAACAAATAGAAAGTTATCATCCATATTTTGAAACGTGTTAAAACGCAAACCCTTAAATATATCGACTTAAAAACAAAGTGACTCTCTTATGCCACTTTCAAAATAAACGGCTCAATTAACGCGGAGAATATTTGTTTATGTAGAAACATCAGCAGTTTAATTTTCTCGCGTTTAGCAAAATCTAAGAAGTTTCCTATTCATTGTGACGAACAGTTGGAAAAGATAACAGCGTTGCCGGTTGCGATAAATAAACGCGTTAGAGACATTTTTGTGTCTGGCAATTAGTATGATACTCAACAAGCTGTGATATATTGCGTGTGTACGCAGCTAGATAGCTGAACATCGCTGAACGAAAAGTCACACTTTCGAGATGCATCCGACGCATTAAAGGGGCATAACCGTTTGAACTCTCGGAGAACGAGTCCATAAACCGAACTTTTTTACAGTTCTCGAACTTTTTCATCTTTCTTACTGCAGTAACGCAATAGCATCGGTGCTCGCGCGAGAAATGTAAACTGAAACGGGTCTTTCTTCTGAAAAGTTACAAAAATGTTTGTAATGGAGACGAGCTCCGCTTGAAATCTGCTGTTGTTTCTTAGCTTTCTTTTGAAGAGATTGAAAAATTCAAAACTGCAATATTCAAAAAACAGTTATAGCTCTTAAGGAAGAGTTCCACTTATTTTCTCTATGGATAAAAATAGTTTGCTATTTATGGTAAAAGGAAAATAGCGAGTTTCTGTAATGCCTGTATTATTCTGTTAAAAATATAAAAAATAAGTAGAAGCATGTCCTATAAATTTTCAAATTGGTCATAGATTTTTAATCGATTATTGCATCTACCAAGAATAAATTATTATCAAGAAATTGTGTAACAAAACGAGATTATGAGAAACGATTGTCACAGAACGATATTAAACCGAAAAATTAATTAATAAATATCGTAAGGTATAATATAATAAACCCATTTGTGAAATGCAATTTTATGGAAAAATTTTATGAAAAACTGCAATATTCAAGAAACAGTCATACTTCTTATGGAAAAGTTCCACTTATTTTTTCTATAGATAAAAATAGTTTGCCATTTATGGTAAAAGGAAAATGGCGAGTTTCTGTAATGTCTGTATTATTCTATTAAAAATATAAAAAATAAGTAGAAGCATGTCCTATAAATTTTCAAATTGGTCATAGATTTTTAATCGATTATTGCATCTACCAAGAATAAATTATTATCAAGAAATTGTGTAACAAAACGAGATTATGAGAAACGATTGTCACAGAACGATATTAAACCGAAAAATTAATTAACAAATATCATAAGGTATAATATAATAAACCCATTTGTGAAATGCAATTTAAAATGGAAAAATATTCAATTATTCGGATAATTTATCCGCTTTAACTGCTATGGTCATTTTTCTCGCCCCTGCAATGCGGCCTATCGACATGCTATTAGTTTTCGCCGTTCTACGCCTATGGGAATGTTCAATGAAATCGGCGATTGTTACTTCGGCATAGCATCTTGTTACCCCCGAGTTTTTCATATTCGAGCACCGTCCACGACGAGTCTTCTTTCTACCCTTCTCTGTCTCGCGAGGTAATGCAAGCCCGAAATGACCGTGGAGCCGGTACTATTAAAACTAGAAAGGACATTTTTAAACGGTACAGTCCCTCAACGCAGTGTTTTGCTAACCTTTTATATGAAACAGCAATTTCATTTTCGAGTACATCCTCGTAAGCTTTCACTTTGGGCAAAAATTTCAAAGCGGAAGCTTAATTTTCTCTGTAAGAGATGAACCGGAATAAAAAATGCTGCTCTTTCTCCTGCTTCTGAATTGTTAACTCACAAAGACACGATTAATAAACTCCAGCACGAAATCCGCAGAAAGATTATCTCTATCCTCGACCCTAAAGTACTAAAACTCTCTCATGGCATCGTTTCTGTGAAATAATTATTATTCTCAAATAAACGAAATTGTTTTTTTTTCAACGTGTGTAAATTGACCACCCGATTAAAGCTCGTTGTCACGCTCTTCGGCACCTTAAATTATTTTCTTCAGGAAAAATTGAAGGGCCGGTTTATTTTTAGGCGCTCTTTAAACTAGCCGTGTTCTTATGAAAACCAGCCGGAGATGCCCGCTAGAAAAGATGCTTAAAGAAAACCGCCGCAATCTCGCAGATTTTAGCTCGTAAAATTGCGTAATCTCGCCCGTTCCGAGTAAGGTTCAATTAATTAAGGGAGGCGAAAGGCGAAGTTTCCATAAGCTCGGAAACTTGCACGAACTAATTTGTTGCGCGATATACTTGAACACTTGACTCCCGCGACTCTTTCGGCGGCTCTCTTCTAGGCATACAAACCGAACGGGATTCTTCTCGGTTGGAGATCTCGAAACGGAAAGCGAGAGATCGTGTCGGATGGCGGAAGGGATCGAAATGCGAGCCACGATTTCAGAAACTTGCGTTTTGTTCTGCTTGGGCCGGCTACGCCGCTTTAATACAAAGAAGCTAGATTTCATGACCACAGAGTGGCATTCTCCTTTATTGACTCGGCATGGTTTCATGCCGGCGAGGCGAGGCGAGGCGCGACGCGGCGAGTTATCTCCGAACAAACCGATGCTGCACAGCCGTGCTCAAAGGAGCGTTTTCTGCGGAATCATCCTCTTTGTCATTTCGCAGTTTTACTCCGCTTTACACGCTCAACATTTCCCCCCCGAACAAAGACACCCGTATTCGTCTCCTCTTGAATCTGAAGCTGATTACTCCCGAATTTAATATTTTCCCCGCGCCGCGGACGCGAGCAGAATTCAAAGAATTTCGGTTCTCTTTCACGCGTCGGGGAACGAAATGGGGAAAAAATCTTTGGGAACGTGGGAAAAAGCGATTCGACTGATAGTCTTTTCGCGAACATGATTTTACCGAATTTCTATAGCTGAACTAGTCAAGTAAATAATTGTTCGTTTACGAGTAGATATAACCGTCACTGGTCAGACATCCTAACCAATCAAATCGTATAATCTGACTGATAGACATTAAAGATTCACGAATCGATGACGACCGAAAGTTGAATGTAATGATAAATAAAATGAAAAGTTTTCTTACAATATGGTGGTCAAAATGATTAATGATTATGTGGACAACATTACTGTAATGTGCTTGTGTCCGATGTTATTTCAAGTTAAAACGTCAACCTTCCGAACGAACTGATTAATTCATTTCTGTATATTTATTTTAGCTTTCGAAATCAGTTTTCCG
This sequence comes from Megalopta genalis, assembly GCF_051020955.1. NCBI lineage: Eukaryota > Metazoa > Arthropoda > Insecta > Hymenoptera > Halictidae > Megalopta > Megalopta genalis. The sequence continues at coordinate 15,244,821 of NC_135019.1, read as the reverse complement.
AACTTAAAAAAATCGTTTTTGAATTTTCGAAACTCGTCCAAGCAAATCAGTTTTCGCCTATTCATTGCAACAACCGGGACTGATCTTTTAAATCGAATTTTTGTAAATTGTTCGGTACAAATGATTTCTGCGAAGGCAGTCGTTAAAAATCGTCAATCGAGATCGAAGATTCCGACGTATTCGAAGAAACTCGACGCGTCGGAGCTCGTGCCGGCCCGAACGATGGAATTGTCTCGCGTGTAACCCTTTACGACAAAGTAGGCCCGCTTTGCGTTCGCAAAGGCACTCGACGTAAATCAACACGGGTCGAGCTAAGTGTCCGCGTTGATTGCGCGGCCACGTCCCCCGCGAAAGGAGCTATCCAATCTACATGGAGTATGAAGGACCGCTGCGTCGGAGATCACGAATGCCATCCGCCGAGTCTCGTTAATCAGCAATTAGTCTATAGGGTGTACACGCTGGTACTTTTCAATTTGCCCTCGATGCCCGCCAGAGCCCATCGCTACGGACTGGTGGATCCTTTGAAAAGACACCGACCGACGAAACGCGACCCGAAACCGCGGCGCGACGAGGCACCAGCCCTCGGGCCACGACTCAATCGCCTCATTTAAAAACTGGAATTTCCGGCGCAGGGCAACCTCCGTTTCTACGAACCCCAGAAGCTCGCTTCCTCGAGCAACTCCGAACATTTCCATCGACTATTCGGGACGCGCTTATTAATCCTGTTCGCGACCATCAAAAATTCCTTCGGACAAATTTCTGGCAAACGATAACTGATCCCGCTTGTTCCATCAATATTACCGTCTATATCTGTCTAGAAATCTGGCTAGAAATCCCATAAATCTGCGTGAAGCGGATCACTGTAATCGAAGTACCTCGTTTCCTCGATAAAAATACCAAACGCGAACCTAAGAATGAAATTGTATATTTTTGTTGTACTATTTAAAAGCGATATAGCGTGCAGAGCACAAAATAAAACGACCAACTGCAAAGTAACGCTTCGTCGATGCTTCAAAATTGTCATAAAAATATGAAGCCAGAAGCTCCCTTCCTCGAGCAACTTCGAACATTTCCATCGACTATTCGGGACGCGCTTATTAATCCTGTTCGCGACCATCAAAAATTCCTTCGGACAAATTTCTGGCAAACGATAACTGATCCCACTTGTTCCATCAATATTACCGTCTATATCTGTCTAGAAATCTGGCTAGAAATCCCATAAATCTGCGTGAAGCGGATCACTGTAATCGAAGTACCTCGTTTCCTCGATAAAAATACCAAACGCGAACCTAAGAATGAAATTGTGTATTTTTGTTGTACTATTTAAAAGTGATATAGCGTGCAAAGCACAAAATAAAACGACCAACTGCAAAGTAACGCTTCGTCGATGCTTGAAAATTATCATAGAAATATGAAGCCAGAAGCTCGCTTCCTCGAGCAACTCCGAACATTTCCATCGACTATACAATAACGAAACGCGTTTAGAAAGCCCGTTTGCGCGCAGTAAAAGGTCGGACGAATTTCTGGCAAAGGAACGATCACTGCTTCCTATTTATTCGACATGCGAGTATAACCGATTCGCACTCTTTTCTTCGAAATCTCATCGATATCGGCGGGGTGGATGCTGCCATCTGAAAGTGGGCCAAAGGTTTCCCCGAGAAGCCTGGCTGGCTGCTAGTCGAACTTTCATTTAGCAGACGCGTTTCTTCGAAATTTAAGCAATATCGGCGGGGTGGATGCTCCCATCCGAAAGTGGGCCAAACGTTCCCCGAGAAACAGTTAGGTGTTCCTAGTCGATCAAGAAAAGTAGATACCGAAGGAGAACCGCGTCTGCGGCTTTCGCACCGTTCGCGCGATAATCGTTTCCTCGAAGGAGCAAACGTGCCGCGAAATAGCATCGCAGGAAAAAGAAAGAAAAATAATGTGAAGAAAACTAGTCGATTCCCTCCTAGACGGGAGAGAGAGAGAGAGAGAGAGAGATAGATAGAGAGAGAGAGAAAGAGAGAGACAGAGTTCCGTCTCGGAGGATATCCTGTCAACGAAGAAGCATCGGATTCGGTGGATTCGTGTTCGGATTCGGATTCGGTGGGACTCGGTCGACCGTGGGAAAGCTCGATTACTTCCGCGCTAAACGAACGGTAGGTACCCCCTACGAAGAAGAAGAGAAATCGTCGGGGCTCTGCGCCCTCTTCCTGTGCCCCCGCATCCTGTCTTCCCACCTCCGTCTCTTCCCGCGTTCCTCGTCGGCTGCTCCTTTCCTCCTCCCTCTCCGGATCTCTCTTGGTCTCCTACTTCGCCGCACTATGCCACACTGTCCACCGTACACATTTGTCTCACGATCTCGTAAAACCACCGCGCCTCCTCGATCGAAACACCGCCGTTCTGGCGGAGCAGCGGAGGCGGTCGTGTCAGCGCCGTAGCCGCGATTTTTCTCTCAGTCAGTCCGACCGTGGTAGCCAGCTCATCCTCGGTCCCTCCTGGTCTTCTTGGTTCTGCTACTGCCTCCGCTCTCTTCCTCCCCCAGGTCGGGGTGTACTTTTTTTTGCTCGCGGATTCGTTACAGGTGGCCCGGTGTCGGCTGTCAAGGCTATCGGGAGCCCGTCCGCCCTACTATCGGTCAGCTTCCATTCAAGCCTCCATCGGCGAGCTACGCACGGCGGATCACGCAACCCCGGGTCAAATGTTCGTCCTGGCCGCGGCGCCGACGGATGCCGGGCTACTGCAGTCGGTGGAACCCTTGGGCGAGCTTATTTTCGAGCGACCACAGCGCCACAGTGGCATCTGGTGGCATCGACCGCCGTGAACGACGCTCACGCCGACATCCTCGACACCACCGACACCACCGACGCCGCCGACGCCACGTTCAGGGCGTCCCCTGTCGTGGCCCACCTTCATCCGTTTCACCCCCATCCGTTCGCTTCGTTTCGTTTCGTGTCGTTTCGTTTCGCTACCTTCCGATCTCGCGCTTTCCTTGCTCGTTGTCGCCCTTCTCTCCCTCCTCGCTGCTCGCCCATTCTCTTCCGATTTCTTGTTTCCGCTCTGCCACGGGACAGGTTCCTTATACACTTACCCGGAGGTTCAACCCTCTGCCTACTGACCCGATCATCGATCCGACAACCTCGACTAATCGAACGAACCACCACGCGGCCGTCCTCGCCGTCGTCGTCGTCGTCGTCGTCGTCGTCGTCGACGACGCGTATCTTGTTGCGTGCTCATGATTTTCAGCGTGAATCGATTACCAGAGTTGAGCTTTAACCCTTTGCACTCGAGTGGTGACTCTGAGACACCACTAAAATTTGTTACAACACGTTTTAAGATAATTTTTATATTAACAAAGTTCAGGCCTTAGCGCTCCGCGCGTTTCTCGAGTACTACCTACCAGCAACTCCGGCACATTTTTGGAGCAAAGCGGAAAAGAGCGGAAAAGATTACAGGTCCTTGTGAAAGCGTTTGATTTTATTCATTTTATGTTGCTAAGTATAAAAATGGGCCAAAAATGTTTTAATCGTAATGGTAGCTACTTAACATTGTGCGAGCTCAGTGCATCGACATCGTGAATTGTGACCGAAACTTCCAAGCAGCAAATGCATCCTCATCGAAACGGGTAAATTTACTATTAACGATATTCTTCGCAATTCTTAAATAAATATATCCCTCGTGTTCTTTGACGCGATTTATTGTAAAATTAGCATTGCGAATCGTCTGTTGAATTCTGTTTCGATACGAAATTATCGAAACAAAAATATCTTTTGCGCGAGTTTGCCGGGATATTTTTATTGTTAATCTTCACTGGAATCGGCTCGATTAATAATTAAATTAAATGAAAAATTAGTAAATATTCTTCGGACGTTCTAAAATAAAGTTGAACAGCGTTTTTCTGAAAAATATCACTACCAGCAACTCCGGCACATTTTTGGTGCAAAGCGCCTGAGATGAAGGAAGTTTTATTTTGAGCGGAAAAGATTACAGGTCCTCGTAAAAGCGTTTGATTTTATTCATTTTATGTTGCCAAGTATAAAAATGGGTAAAAAATGTTTTAATCGTAATGGTACACACGCTAAGCACGTTTTCACTACAAATAACAATTGCCAACGTCGACAAAAACATAGCATCTTCGGTGTAATCATGCTAAGAACTTTGGGCTCCGCAGCAGAGCCTTCGGATTTACGGAACAAATGACGGATGTCTCCACAGCGGAGCCAACGGAGCGCCAAGGGTTAACACGTTCCGTGCCGAGCTTTTTTTACTCGAATCTTCACACTTTGATATTTTACTAAAACTTGATGTATTACGTGCAATTATTAATTCTCGTACACATAACAACGTAACAAAAACTTATCAACGCCCATTCTTGCGGTGGAAATTGATTCTTCGGTTCTAAATTTCTTGTAAACAATTTGTTCAGTTCACTAAGTAAACATGCAAGCGTGTACCATCGATGGTACACGTGGCACGGAACGTGTTAAATTAAAAAAATTGTTCATAGTGTACTTATTGTGTGGGTCCCAAGTGTCAATTTCATATGCGTAAAATGCATTTTGTCATATAAAATAAAAATACTATAAGTTAGAAAATTGATTCTATATTGACAGTTAAGGTAGCTTCGAGTGCAAAGGGTTAACATTTAGAGGATGAACGTTGATCATTCTGCTCGAAGTTAACTGGCTTCTAGATTCTTTTTTCTTTCAGATCTGCACAGGTTGCACGTTTTCTTTTTTATTTACATCTTTTATTCGTAATGCCTGGGGGGAAATATGCTTAGCAATTTTGATCCTCGAAATGCTAACAGTTCGATCAACCCCCGCGGATGATCGTGGTCTGGGTATACGTTGTACGGCGAGGGTTAAGAAATCAACGTCCGCAGGGCTTAATGTTCACGCGATTGCGGAATCCTGGTACTGGAGGGGCACTCGCTACGGCCGACGTGATTTCCTCTTGACACGCACACTATTTGGGTAACCGTTAATGGGAGGACGTTGAAACCAGAAGACGAGTTTTCGCTTCTAACCTAGATATGGGCCACGGTACAGCTGGCCGCAATAATCCTGCGTTAGAGTTCGCAACGTCGATTTCAATTCTTGAAACAGTTATGGAGAACGTCCGCTTCGATTAATTTCCGACTAGTATCTGCTTCGGTTATGGTTCCTTCTATGCCGACTTCGTAACTGCTACCCTATTTTCATTTTTATTTCAGTTCCGATATTGTTCAAGAATCGATCCTTCTCGGCGGACGAAAACGGACGTAACAAGAGAATAAAATGTACACGAAAGACTCGAGTAGGCGAATTCGTATTTATTATCGAATGTTATTAATTGTCGATGTTTGAAATTGTTCGAAGCATAAAATATGGATCGTGCAAGAATTGTTTTATTGTGGTACTGTACAAATATCTCGCGACCATGGTCCTTCGACCGAAATCCAATCGAATGGAACGAATTCGATCGAAGAAAAAGAAAAGCTGCGGGTAACTCAAAAAATATGCTCGCAACGTGTTATACGGTAACAGGATTAAATTGGAAAATATTAATTCGAAGTTAACGATCGTTCTCTAGATTTTATTATATCTCTGCGATCCTATGGATGGCTGATAATTCATTGTCATCATGTGCGAGCTAGCGAAATAACATCGATTCACGATATTCTCTAGCAGAGACAATGACAGAGAACGAGTTTATTTTTAAATCACATTAACCCGATCGGTGTAAGCGGATTACAGTAATCCGTTTATTGATTTATTTGTGACACATGCTGCTGAAAATATTCCATCGATTGTTACACGCAGATTCTATTGAAAGGACATGCGCGCTTTTGCGAGAAATACAAATAAAATTTCATAATACGAGCATATCAACGGTGAACGAACGTATGGTGGAACAAAAAGTACTACAATAAAAAAAAAATAATAGTACGAATACGATCGCGGTGGATATGAACATTCTGATCACTAGATTGCGGATCTTCATGCGAAATAAACATTTTACAAAACGATTGTGTAAGAAACAGAAAATAAATAGAAGTGAACTGTTCGCTTTATTCATTTCAACACGTTGAATGCCACGCCGGTTTTACAGAAATTGTCCGTGGCGCCACGATGAATTTTCTTTTATGCGATACATATAATGTTGAAATATTATCTGCAATAGATAAGTTACAGTGTATAACCATGTTTGACATGTTAATTGCGACAGGGGCCACTGTTTGAATCGACGATGGTAATAATACAAAATATTAAATATTGACATTTGTTTTAAATTATATATATTTTTATCAATTTGGGCGCGCCGGTCACCGGTCGCCCCCATGGCGTCACCGCCAAGTTAAATGCCGGTCTCCGGTGACCCCCGTGGCATTCAACGTGTTAATAAGTTGAAAATAGTGTAACAATATCATTAAATTCATCTTACGTCTTCATAATATTATATTGCAGCTTCTCATTTTTTGTCATAAATGCATAAAATCCGCAGTCTACCGATCACAGTTAGCGGTTGTGAAATATTTTCAATGAATCGGTATTTTAGCGAAACGATTGCGAGCATAGTAATCGATATGACTGGTCAGGAGTTCGGGAATAGTGATCGACAAAGATCGATTAATTCGAAAGAAATGAAGAGCGACTTTTCGCTGGTCGTTGGCCACGAGGCGAAGAAGATCGAGTCGCGGACAAACCTTCGAACGCGAAGCTTCCGCACCTTTGTGTCCCCTTACTGGAATCTTTATTAAATACAAAGCTTGTTATTCGTTAATTGGTTCCCGTTACCCTGATACCTTTAGTCTGCTACGCAAGCGTCAAGAGTATCAGCGAAATAAAATTTCGCATGAATTTTCGCGGTACGCGAAGGTCGCAAAAATTGTCGGAAGTTTCCTGGAACCGATTGAAAAATGAACTTTTCGAGGATGATCGCGTCCTGAGAGCTAACCAAATGCTCGAGAACTTTGTTTTTACAGCAGGCCGAAAATAGTTGCCGAAACTCGTTTACGAAGTTCGCCGAATTTCGTGGAACTACGTCGAATGATTTAGTAGCAACTGTGACCCTAATCGCACGAATGATTCATCCTTCGATGTAGCAGTCTAGTTTCCTAACGAATTCTTGTTAGTCGTTCTCCAGGCGAAGATTCGGAAGGTCACGGTGTCATAGGTATGTATTACGATGTGACAGTACGGTCACTATTTATATTGAATATCATTCTATGCCGGGGAGGTTTACCACCCCGTGATTTGGATCCTGGCCAGAGGATTTTAATAGATCTGCGACATTTAAGGCCGAATTACAATGTATTTACACATGTCCGTGCGTTGAGCTCGCTTGGATTTATATGATATCGTTGCATGGAATTGATTGGTCGCGCGACAAAAAGGATTAACAATACATCCGTACGTTTCAATCTCGCAAGGAAAATCATTTACGAGCGCCAGAGAAACTAAGAACGTGACTTAATCGAAGCAAGAATTTTTATTAAACTCAACAACTAACGCATCTATCAGTAGGCTGAAACAATAAATTGAAAAATTTGACGAATAAAGATTGTAAATTATACCAAGCGTGCTAAGTTATTTTTTTGCCTGTTCGAGTATCAATACAGTGATCACTGGATTATGAATTCCGAAGTAAACAACAATTTTTTAAATCAATTGTTACAAAGTTAAATAATATATTGGGTCTGGGAATAAGTTCGTGGCGTTTTGTTAGTAAAATTCAACTGGATTTCTTATCTTGTGAAAATGAATTTATTTAAACCAAATATACTCCATTATTATCGACAATGTTTCGCCATTTTTCGGGTAGAATCATGATGCCATCGGTGAAGAACTTCTGCGGTTTCTCGTTAAAAAACTGAATCAAGTGGTTTTCACAGGCTTTTTTTGAAGCCAGTTTGATTCCATTGAGAGAGTTCTGCAGAGATCGGAACAAGTGATAGTCAGAGGGTGCTATATCCGGACTATGCGGTGGGTGCATCAAAATTTCCAAACCAAACTCTCGCAATTTTTTACGGGTCGTCAAAGAAATGTGTGGTCGGGCGTTGTCGCGATGGAAGACAACACTTTTCCTATTATGCAATTCGGGCCGTTTTTTTTTCAATTGCGTGGCGTAATCTCTCCAGTTGTTCACAGTAGAGTTGAGAATTAATCGTCTGACCAACTGGAAGTACCTCATGGTGGACGATTCCCTTCCAGTCCCACCATACACACAGCATCACCTTTTTTAGCGTCAATCCTAGCTTCGCGAACGCTTGTGACGGCTCACCATCTTTTGTCCACGATCTTTGGCGCTTCCGATTGTCGTACGTGATCCATTTTTCATCACCGGTTATGACACGTTTCAGAAATGGCTCGATTTCATTACGTTTCAGCAGAACATCACAGATGTTGATTCGATTCGTCGTGTTTTGCGCGTTCAACTCACGAGGAACCCAAACATCCAGCTTCTGTTTGTAAACATCCAGCTTTGTGTAAATGGTTCAAAACACTTTTGTGGTCAATGCCTAGTTCCATACCGATATCGACACTGCTAATATGCTTATCTTGCTGGACTTTTTCAACAAATTCAATAGCTTTTTTCAGTAACTGGACGACCAGAGCGTGACTCGTCTTTCACATCAAAATTACCAGAACGAAAGCGAGCGAACCATTTCCGCGCAGCTGATTTTGATAATGTACCTTCACCATACACAGCACAAATTTTTTCACAAGCCTGCGCAGCGTTCTTCCCTTCGTTGTAATAATATTGTAGAACATAGAAAAATTTCTCATTATTTCTCTCCATTTTCAAACGCCAACAACTTTCCAAGTATTGCACCACCACGATGTTTATACGCCCTAAATAACGTTCAATGTGTCACCTTTAAATGAAGCGATTAATGGTATCGTTGCAATAAGTTGTTCGTGAGTTATTAACAATTGACGACATCTATCGGGAAAACGCCACGAACTTGTTCCCAGACCCAATATTTGTTCTCCTAACAATTTGAATAAATTAAAAATAACGCAGCGGTGTACTTTCAAATTGTTCTAACGTCTTTACAGTTCGGCGGTTCGCCTAATCAACGTTGCCACGAATGCATAAAATCCGTAGCCCGGTGATTGCATCGCGTAGAACCGAATTAACTCTCGACGTCGGAGAGGTAAATGGAATAAAAGCGGCGGTTTGATTAAAAGCGAGACGCGCATGAAAAACTTAGGCAAGGAGAGCGGTCCTGCGGGACGTGTACGCGCCCTCCAGGGTCTCGCTAATGATCCAATGCTGATGCAGCCCGGTGCTCCGGGACAGAAACCAATAAGAACTGGTCTAGCCGGAGTTTGGAACAGTTGTAAGTCGTTGGAAGGAGGTTGGCCGGCACGGCGGTGTTCGCGACGAGCCTGAGAAATTAGGTGAATTCGTCTGGCATAGTTAATCGATTCTTCCGGAAGAACCATTTCTCTAATGGAACCCAGCTCTATAGAAGTTATCATATTAACTCGCAATCTATTGCGAGTACAATTATCGAGCAATTAGAAACGCGACTGGACCAAAGTTTGCGGCACTGTACCCCGCAAACTTTATTTGATCGGTCCGGATGCACTGTCCGACGAAATTTCATCGCGCGCCAGCAATCCTACGAATTCACAAAAGCGCGCATAAAACTGAAACTTCGGCATTAGCTCATCCGACAGGATAGCTTCAACCGTCTATGGCGGTAAAAATTTCCGTAGAACTCGGCTGTGTTCCGCAGGACTCCCTTTCCTTTTAGATTTTAGAGCCGATTCCTTCGGCGCAGCGGCTGCGCGGCCTGGTCGTTCGCTCGCAGCTGCAATTATTTTCGACGCAATGACAAACTTTCCCGCAAAAGTCCGCATAATTTGGTTCTTGGCGCCGTGAACGCGCACGGATCCGAACGTAATGCGACTTTCAGGGAATTACAGTTTTCCCAAGTTCCAGGCACGAAAATTATACCGCGTTCGAGCACGGCTAGCGTAGCGCAGCACGTGACACGCGATTGCACGTTGCCCATTTCCGACTGCCGATGCGCGCCGCGACGAGCCGGTTATTGCAGCCACGCTTCTTCCATCGTACGCCGGTCAGAATCGAGCAAACAGTGCAAATGTCATGCCGGAGTACTGGCATGGCCGTGATAACGTTTCTAACTCATCCGCGAAAACAGTTTTCTCGGCGCGGTTCATTTAGCGAACGATTGATTTCGTTCGAGCATAAACTGCGCCAAAGAACAACCGAGACGTTGATACTCCAACAATTCTTGTACAACAATTCTACTGGTACTACGATTCGCCTGTCTTTTAGCTGAATTGCAACTGCCAGTGGGAAGTAACGAGGCAACGGAATGCATCATTGCCTTGTCTTTAACAATGACAAATTTTCTAAGCATTCGGTTCAATAGTGGATATTTCTAGCCAATTTATTTTTATTCTGTTTAACCCGAGAAAGATAACCTACGTCGCAGAGGCGCCTGCGAAGACTGTTGATTTTTGTTAATTTTTCATAGAGGTCTAGTGATTTAAGTTTAAAATTACTTAAAATATAAAAAAATATAATATAAATGCATTTTATTTTTACAATAATGCCAAACCTTTAAAATGACTAGATTAACTTAAATAAATATCCATTGTTAGTATAAAATTGACGCCTTAGAAAAGCATGCGCCTCTGAAGCGTATGGTTATCTTTTACGTACGTTGTCATATGGTTATCTTTCTAGGGTTAACCCTTAGCGCTCCGAAGCGCTATATAACCTTGACATAATCTTGACATATCTTTGCTATTTAATACGTAATAATTCGCGAAACCATGCTAATATTATTCTCGTTTATTGTACTGTCCCATTAAGAAGTATCATTGTTTCTTTCAATATCGCCAATTTACCGAAGGGACAAAGTACGCTTTGCAGAAAATCGAACAAAATGGCATGTAAATACAGGATCAGGTTAATCCTTAGCGCTCCGAAGGATCCACTACGGAGACGTTTGTCATTTGTTCCGTAACTCCGAAGGCTCCGCTGCGGAGCCAAATGTTTTTAGCATACGTTATCGTCGGCGTTAGCAATTGTTATCTGTAGTTAAAACGTGCTGAGTCTGTACCATTACGATTAAACCATTTTTTGACCTTTTCTATGGTTAGCAACATGGAGAAAAATAAATATTACGATGAGAATTTAGAGCCGAGCGATACCGAAGACGTATTTGATTTTGAAGAGTTAAGAGACATTGTGGAAGACAATGTTGGTTATGATTCTGACACTTCGAGTAGTAGCAGCGAAATTATACTACCAAAGAGACGAAGAATGAGAATTATTGAAAGTGAAAGCGAAGATTCGTTGCAAGACTTGGATGAATGGCGCGATGTTACGGAAGAATTACATATTCCAGATAGAATACCTTTTAGTGTATTGCCACAGATCATTGGACCACAAGTTCCTACGAACATTGAACAGCCGATACAATATTTTAAATTATTTTTCACGGACGAATTGGTAAATGAAATTATGAAGGAAACCAACAATTACGCGGAAAATGTTCTAAACTTGAAAGAAATATCTGGTAACTCTATTTGGCAAAGTGAGTACTGCGACACTTGTCCAAGTAAACCCAGAATGCACATGAGAGATCGTTACCAAAGATATCACACCATGGTGAATTACAAAATTTAAGATTTCTCTTTTATTTACAATAGGAAAATGTATATTTATAAAATAAATAAAATCAAATGCATTCGCAAGGATGTGTAATCTTTTCCGCTCAGAATAAGACTTCCTTTATCTCAGGCGCTGCGCTACAAAAATGTGCCGAAGTTGCTGGTAGGCAGTACTCGAGAAACGCGCGGAGCACTAAGGGTTAAAGTGAAGTTTTCTCTCAGCTCCGTCGAACTTATTTTTCATCGACGCACCTGAAAACGGGAGAGGCAAACGGAAATTTCTTTTCTTAAGAATTTGAATGAGTTGTAGAAAATGTTAGCGAGTTTGTCTCATCGCTCTCGATCGTACCGGCTTAGTCTCGTATTTAGCTGGTAGGATCACGCTATGAAACATTTACTACATGTAGTCGGACACCGTGTGCGCCGGTATCGGCAATTATAATAAGTGCTCGTCGTTTGCGAACACTCGAGTATCAGGAGTCTATAGGTTTAGCCTTTAACGATATCCTCGGGAGAGATCGATCAAGACAAGCCTACAGGATGTTGCACTTCCAACAATACAGAAGCGAACCTCTCAACTCGATCGACTGCTTGCTATCGACGCGCGATGACATTTTAACTATCCAGCGAAACGTAATTCAATTGATGCCAGACGATGATAGATATCGAACACAATAATGTGTAATATCGACGGAGAATTTATATCGATCATACTTGTCCAACTCATAATTGGATAACTCCGTAGAAAAATATTGGCCTATCAATCGAAAATCATATTTCAGTTTCATCATTATTTGCCGAAACTACAATAACCGTCTTTTACGGTCCATTTTATTTCATATCGAAATCGAAGTTTCGTGTACCTTCGATTTGACAAGCTCTTCGTAAACATTTCGATTTTATAAATGGAATACTGTGCTGCTTTTTTTTGTACAAGCGAATCAAACAAATGGAGAAAAATAACTGTTCGATCACATTATAGCGTGAGGTCTTGTCGTGCTTCATCGCCACCTTTAATTTCCGTACTGTGTATAAGATCACGAAGGCAGCAATAAGCGGAATACGGCAATATTGATCAGACCCGTCGTTCCGTTATATAATGGTTCATTTACTTTTCTGTTCTAAATAGACCATTAATAATTCATACATTAATCTTATTAAACAGTTCAACTGTTACGAATATTACCACCACGGGATGGAATCCTTTTATCGATCCTATGAATGTCAAACGATCGTTGTTATTGACTGTACGACTTTATCGAAGCGTTTCTCCACATCTTTCTCTCGAACTGTACCAAATTTCAGTTATTTAAACTTTGGCTATTTAATTTATTGGTAAATTAAAGTATTACAATAGAGCCATCGCTTATCTTAAACGTTGCATTAATCAGAGTACTTGAAACATCGGAATAATAATCTTCATTCATTGCACGCAAGAAAAAAGTCAATACTCTGAATCGTCTATTTATAATGCTCAGGATAAAAATATTTATAGTATCAATCGTATATTGCATCATTTCCGGCATTAATACTCTTAGCTCAATTAACCCTTAGCGCTCCGTTGGCTCCGCTATGGAGACATCCGTCATTTGTTCCGTAAATCCGAAGGCTCTGCTGCGGAGCCCAATGTTCTTAGCATGGTTACACCGAAGATGCTATGTTTTTGTCGACATTGGCAATTGTTATTTGTAGTGAAAACGTGCTTAGCGTGTGTACCATTACGATTAAAACATTTTTTGCCCATTTTTATACTTGGCAACATAAAATGAATAAAATCAAACGCTTTTACGAGGACCTGTAATCTTTTCCGTTCAAAATAAAACTTCCTTCATCTCAGGAGCTTTGCACCAAAAATGTGCCGGAGTTGCTGGTAGTGATATTTTTCAGAAAAACGCTGTTCAACTTTATTTTAGAACGAAGAATATTTACTAATTTTTCATTTAATTTAATTATTAATCGAGCCGATTCCAGTGAAGATTAACAATAAAAATATTCCGGCAAACTCGCGCAAAAGATATTTTTGTTTCGATAATTTCGTATCGAAACAGAGTTCAACAGACGATTCGCAATGCTAATTTTTTCAACAAGTCGCGTCAAAGAACACGAGGGATATATTTATTTAAGAATTGCGAAGAATATCGTTAATAGTAAATTTACCCGTTTCGATGAGGATGCATTTGCTGCTTAGAAGTTTCGGTCACAATTCACGATGTCGATGCACTGACCTCGCACAATGTTAAGTAGCTACCATTACGATTAAAACATTTTTTGCCCATTTTTATACTTAGCAACATAAAATGAATAAAATCAAACGCTTTCACAAGGACCTGTAATCTTTTCCGCTCTTTTCCGCTTTGCTCCAAAAATGTGCCGGAGTTGCTGGTAGGTAGTACTCAAGAAACGCGCGGAGCGCTAAGGGCTGAACTTTGTTAATATAAAAATTATCTTAAAACGTGTTGTAACAAATTTTAGTGGTGCCTCAGAGCCACCACTCGAGTGCAAAAGGTTAAATCTCAACTCTGGTAATCGATCCACGGTGAAAATCATGAGCACGCAACAAGACACGCGTCGTCGACGACGACGACGACGACGGCGAGGACGGCCGCGTGGTGGTTCGTTCGATTGCACGATTCGTTCATTTATTGCACGCAAGAAAAGTCGATACTCTGAATCGTCTATTTATAACGTTCAAGATGAAAATATTTATAGTATCAATCGTATATTGCATCGCTTCCGGCATTAATATTCTCAGCTCAATTAAAACGGCAAGTAATTGCAAAAATGTGTAACACCGTTACGAAAATTGCGCATTCTGCGCCCATTCGGAAGACCATAATTCTTTTTGAGGAGCTGCAATTTCGTTTCGAGTTAAACAAAATCCAATAAACGCCGGAGATTTAACCGAAGAAGCATTTTGTACGTTTTATTCTAGCGCTAACACTGCGTGGTGGAAAGGAGCCAGTGTTGCGGAACATGTTTCATTAACCGCCCAGCGTGGCAAGAGAAACTAGAGAAAAAAAGGACCTCGGCGTTTCGGCTCCCTATTGAACCCGCGAAATGAGTGCTCCGGTGATGACAACGGTGTTAGATTCGCTCGGTATGCACGAGGAGGGCGTCTCGACGGGTCTCTATTAGCCTCGCCAGGAAAATTGGCCAGTATTCTCAGTGTCGCGTCGCGTCGTGAATCAAAGTTTTCCTTTCGTTCTATTTTTTATTCCGGCCCTGCCAAACAAAACGCCTCCCGCTGCTGTTGGCACGTAACGATCCGCCCCGCGGATCTATAAATCCTTAAGGGATCAATTTGTCAGGAACCGGTTTAAATTTGTCAAGAGCCAGCGCGACTGTGTCGCAAAACACGAATCAGTTCGAATTTGTCAAGATCAATTAACTCGGATCGAACTGTAGTCTACGGATAGAATAAATTACTCTGCCAGCGCGGAGATTGTTCTCTCGAGCACAGAAAATTCCGGACCAAAAACGTGTAACGAACGCAACTGCCGACACTGTCGCTGCCAATTCAGCTCGATGAATTTTATGAAATCAAAGTGAATTGGTTTAACACGTTCCGTGCCGAGCTTTTTTTACTCGAATCTTCACACTTTGATATTTTACTAAAACTTGATGTATTACGTGCAATTATTAATTCTCGTACACATAACAACGTAACAAAAACTTATCAACGCCCATTCTCGCGGTGAAAATTGATTCTTCGGTTCTAAATTTCTTGTAAACAATTTGTTCAGTTCACTAAGTAAACATGCAAGCGTGTACCATCGATGGTACACGTGGCACGGAACGTGTTAACGAAAGGAAAAAGGGAAGCTGAGAACTCCGAATAAATTGGAACAGCCTGGATAGATGTTCGCAAATAATGTTCGACCACGGCCTTGAAATATCAAGGTACAAAACCGAATATATAGCTGCTTAGGACGCATTAATATAATACTGACCGAAATTCCAGGCGCGGCTCGCGACGAATCACGTACGTGGAAGTCAACAAGGCTTGTAGGCAAGGATGTCAGGAATTTTGGTAATAATCCGCGATGAATTTCGAGTATTCGCCCGTCTCTGTTGTACCCAACCCTCTGGACCCGACGAATGAAACTGGCTATATATATTTCAATCAATGACCAATTATAAATCCTCATTGTTCGGTCACTCTAACAAAATCTTAAAATTACATATCATTAGAAATGATAAATTTTAAATTGTAAATTATAATATATGAATAATATATATTATTATATATTACATAATATATAAACTTAAATAATAAATTATATATTGCATAATATGTAAATTTAAATAATAAATTATATATTACATAATATGTAAATTTAAATAATAATTTATATATTACATAATATGTAAATTTAAATTATAAATCGTAGTTTCTACTTTTATCGATGTAATCCCAAGAGATTATCCTCGTCATAAAACATATTTCTTCACACTCGGTCAGAGTGGTTAAAACATTTTAATTAATGCATTATTTAACACCGACATCTGGATGACTACCTTCGAACATCAAGAAGTGTTCCCGGATTTTCGATTCGCCCGTCGGACCTTAATTTTGTTAACATTGAGTTAATTCGACGACGAAGACCGCGCGTTCTTCAATTTCCTAATTTGTTGGCGAATATTTCGCAGTCGCCGTAATTAGAGAAGAATGTAAACTCGATTTAAAAGGTAAAGGTACGAGCATAAAAAGGTGTTTCACTTTCCATTGTAGCCGACCGCTGCCGAGCGAAAACGAGTTGCGCGAAGATTCCGGGCCGCGGAATGAAAAGTTGCCGAAATAAGGAGACCTCGCTCGTGCCAGGAGCTGGGAAAAAAAAGATCGAACGGAGAAAAAGTACAATTAACGTGGAAAATCTACGGGAGTCATTTGCATCGGACATGCCGCGGGAATGGGTGGGAATTGGAATAGGAATTATCAGGGAGCCCGTGGCATAACGTGCGCGGATGCGAGCAAGACATTTGGCCCAGATTTCGGTTCATTGGCTGCCGGCCAATTTTTCCAGAGGAACTGTCGCGCGCTGAGAACAAGCCTGGAATGATGCCGGTTAGATTGCTAAGGTCAATCTTCCCCTGGCGGTCTAACTTCCGGAGACACCACCGACAAAGTACTAGCTCACAATGACGGCACGTCTTTGACGCCTTTCCCTTCCGAGCTTGCAAAGTCCAATGGCGGAGCTCTTGCTTCGGATTGTCTACTTTGAGTCTTAAATACCATGAGCACCCATCTTCGGCCCGATAGCTGCTTCGATAGAATTCAATCTGCAATTTTTCGTTTACTTGTTCCGACGGCATACAGTCGTGTTCCTTGGGTTACAGTGACTCGCATTAATATTCGGGCACGATATTGTTAGAGAAAGGAAGAGTCCGAGAGAGCGGGAGAGCGAGAGAGTGAGAGCGAGAGAGAGATTGAGGGAGTGAGAGAGAGGGTGAGAGAGCGAGAGAGCGAGAGAGAGAGAACGCGAGAGATCAAGAGAGCGGGAGAGCGAGAGTGTGAGAGCGAGAGAGAGAGCGTGAGCGAGAGAGAGAGAGAGAGACGGAGAGAGCGCGAGAGTGCGAGAGTGTGAGAGCGAGAGAGAGAGCGTGAGCGAGAGAGCGAGAGCGCGAGAGATCGAGAGAGCGGGAGAGCGAGAGAGAGCGGAAGAGCGAGAGAGAGATTGAGGGAGCGAGAGAGAGCGGAAGAGCGAGAGAGAGATTGAGGGAGCGAGAGAGAGAGAGAGAGAGAGAGAGAGAGAGAGAGATTGAGAGAGCGAGAGTGAGAGCGAGAGAGAGATAGAGAGATTGAGAGAGCGAGAGTGAGAGCGAGAGAGAGATAGAGAGATTGAGAGAGCGAGAGTGAGAGCGAGAGAGAGATAGAGGGAGAGCCAGAGAAATTGAGAGAGCGAGAGAGAGATAGGGAGAGATAGAAAAAGAGAACGAAAGATAGCGAGAAAGAGAGAGCGAGGGAGAGCGAACAAGAGAGACAGAGAACGAAACTTAGAGCAGTCGGCAGAAAAAGGCAGCAGCCGGCATTAACAAGCCATAATATGAATAGGATTAGAATAAAAACAATGTCTTACCTTTCTTATCTCCGATTTTTTGCCACGATTCGAAGGCAATTCGAAGGCTACGTGCCACAATTCGACGGTCACGTAGCTAGTACTTATCACGTACTTCATAGCTCCGCGGTTTTTCTTACCTCACTCACACCCAAACAAACCATTTTGTGTTGTTTTTCGGGAGTTCGTGCCGCGTGACGCATCAAACGCTTGACCGACTCCGTCGAACATTAGCATCGTCGTAGCAATAAATCACACAGGCTTAGAACTAGCGCAGGGAAATTCACAGCAACCCCCAAAATTTGGCATTCTACGTATGGATGGATAGAACAGCGGCGAACAATACGTGCCGCTGTGAAGTACACTTCCAGTGATGAATCGCATCGCTTAAGGAGTCAAGGGCTGTTTTAGCGCGAATCTTTCGAGCAATTGATCGTTTTCTTAGCGGTTTCTACAGAGCCATTGTTTAGGAAATATGCAGGGGTGTCTAAAAATATTTGTAAAAGATAATTGATTCTCTTTCGATCGCTGATTCGAACGAATATACAGTGACTCGCATTAATATTCGAACACGATATTGTTAGAAGAATTATTGCTCCTTTTTATTGTTTATGATAGTATTATTGAATCAATTGTTTTCTCATATAATAAAGCACTTCTTAAAGTAAGTATTTGAAATGTTTAATTCTGTATTTACTTTACGCCGTACCATTTTTTGACTGTCGGATCCGTAAAGATTAAATTTGCTTTCATCCGAAAATATTACATCATTCCACCACCAGTTGTCTTTGTAAAAATATTCTTTTGCAAATTTAAGACCGACAGTGAAACACGGTGATAGGAGTGTAATAGTGTGGGGTTGTATCTCGTCTGTAGGTGGAGGTGAACTAGTTTTTATCGATGATATTATGGACAAAATGAAGTATTTGCACATTTTTAGAAAAAAATTTAATTTCAAGTTCTATAAATATGGGTATACGTACAGTTTCAAGTTTTATCAGGACAATGATCCTAAACACGAGGCCAGAATTGTACAGGAATATTTATTATACAATTGTCCAAAAGTATTGCATCCTCTTCCTTGATCGCCTGATTTCGCCGCATTATTTAAATAAAATCATCTGTAACGTGCTCAAGCGATTACACGAAGTTATAAAACAAAAGGGTCAACCGACAAAATATTAATATTATGATAACATGATTGAAAAGATTTTCATTTTATATAAAATTAATGTAATTCATTTACTGTCCAAATATCTTTGCGACGTTAAATTTTGTCACAATCTTATTTATCGCTTATTATACAAAAGGGCATGGGCAATAAATAAACAAAATTTATGTTTCTACTTACTGTAAGAAGTGCTTTATTATATGAGAAAACAATTGATTCAATAATACTATCATAAACAATAAAAAGGATCAATAATTCTCCTAACAATATCGTGTCCGAATATTAATGCGAGTCACTGTAAATCAATTATAAGGAACAAATACACAAGATCTCATCGTATAACACGTCACATGGACAAATAAAGCGTTTCCGAATCTACATATGTTTCGGATTGTTGGGCACGTCTTCAGACGATAGCAGATTTAGTAGAATAAAGAAAGAGTTCATCTAAACGCATGCCTGATGTACGACCTCGTTTCCGAATTATGGCGTTTTTTGTATCGCATCGTGCCAGTTTGTGTCCCTTGTCTTCGTAGAAATTACTAAGAGTGATCAGCTTTGGCTCGGATACAAGCCTCTAAACGTTTTACCATTGACCTTCTGACCCGGTTGAAATTGTCAGGTGTTGGTCGAATTCGTTGGCAAGCTTCTGCGATACACCGCCGGATTATGTCGATATTATCCACTGATGTGGCATGAACCAAAGAGCACGGTTTGTCGAAAGAACTTATCGCAAGACAGCAAGAGCAGCTGTAATTCGGGAGGAAGGTCATACTAAACGGATGTTTATAGAAAATATTATCCCTGTTTCAGTACCCTGGATCCACCATCGTCACATATTTTGCAACAACGCGTGGTTATAGTACTCGTCGTTATTATAAATTCGCAGACTACCTTTTACTAAAGCTACGAGTAAAAAACGACTACAGTAATGTCTTCCTAATTGACGCTTAGATTGTGCATAAAAATGCACAATTTGGGAAGAGGAGATACGATTGTTGGAGTCTTGCGGCTCGTTCTTATAGTTGTTGACAATCGGTAACTATAAAAAGGAATTGTAATGCTCGAATAATGGGATCTCCTCTTCCCAAATTGTCCATTTTTGTGGACAATCTGAACGCCAGTTAGGGAGACGTTACTGCACTATCTACTGTCTTGCAAACATTAAAACATTGAATTAATTTAGATTTTACACAATTCGAATCACAATATGAGATCGAATAAAGAATATCAATCGACAGCTATGAAAACATCTTTAGCATTCCAATAACCGTAATATCGAACAATTGAAAACGATCTTTTGATCGGCAGCGATGGGTTTAACGTTCTAATGACTGCAATACGCTCCTGAGACCTATGTATCTATTTTTACGACACCGTGTACAGCAGTGTTGGCACAAGTTTCGTATATGTGCTGCTGGGGATCGCGACGCAAACATTATCCGGGAAGTAGATGTTCTTGGAACTGGAGTCGTTATCTCTTCTCAGTTCACCGGCTCCTCACCGAATGCCTCGAAGACAAGAGCGGAGAACATCGAGTAGGAATGAAATAGGGATTCGATGGAAGATGCATAATATCGTATTTTACAAGGGCGGACCAAGCGGTATCAGTATTCGTGAAAGATGCGCGAGTTTTATAGACGATTATTAAGAGACAGTATTAGTTGCTTCCTCATTTATTTTATAGACAATTATACATACAGATCCCTCCAAAAGTATTAGGTCACCTGTTGATTTAGTATAATTAATTTAGTGTAACTTCTCATTCGATTTAGCTAGCGTTTTATATTTGGTATTAAGTTTTATTAAGTACATATTAACCTTTTAGGCACGACGCGACACTATAGTGGCTTTCGCGGATGTCGTCTCTCTGGACGGCGCGACACTATAGTGGCTTGCTCTAGTAGCTCTCTCGCTCATCGTTTGAATCAAATAATCGTCTTCATATGCATTGTTTCACACTTCTTATGTCTTCACATCGATTTACAACAGTCTGCAGGGTGTCCGAAAAATGTCTCGCAATCCGGAAATGGCGGGTTCCTCGGATCATTTGAAGCAACTTCTTCCTTTACAAAAATGTTCTCCGAGGCACCGTTAACGAGTTATTAACGAAAAACGGTGACCAATAAGAATCGAGTACGGCTGATGCGAGGCGGTGCAGCCAACCAGCGCACGAAGCCCAGTTCCGCTCATTGGCTCGATGGCCTCGCGCCAGCTGAGCTCATTTTGATACGCGATTGCGTACGAGGCTCCGTAGTAAAAATTGTTAATGTATTATCAATTTTGACTACTTCTCATTGTAACAATTTGTAGATATCGCTGAAATAGTAACAAATATACAGGGTGTCCCAAAAATGTCTCGCAAACCGGAAATGAGAAGTTTCTGGGATCATTTGAAGTAACTTTTTTGTTTACGAATTATTCACGAAAAACACTGACCAATGGGAGGCGAGCTCGCCTAGCGCTAGGTGACCGAGCTAATCGGCGGAACTGGGATTCGACCGCTCGACCGCT
This sequence comes from Megalopta genalis, assembly GCF_051020955.1. Lineage (NCBI taxonomy): Eukaryota > Metazoa > Arthropoda > Insecta > Hymenoptera > Halictidae > Megalopta > Megalopta genalis. The sequence continues at coordinate 15,223,459 of NC_135019.1, read as the reverse complement.
GGCGCCGTTGGCTCGGCTGCCTCACGTCAGCTGAGCTGGGATTCGACCGCTCGACCGCTGGCGCCGTTGGCTCGGCTGCCTCACGTCAGCTGAGCTGGGATTCGACCGCTCGACCGCTGGCGCCGTTGGCTCACGCGAGCTTAGCTGGCGCGAGGCGACCGAGCCAACGAGCAGTCGAAACCCAGTTTCGTTCATTGGCTCGGCCACCTTGCGGCAGCATATCTCACCTCTCATTGGTCACTGTTTTTCGTTAATAACTCGTTAAAGGTGCCTCGGAGAAAATTTTTGTAAAGGAAAAAGTTGCTTCAAATGGCCTGAGTAACCCGCCACTTTCGGATTGCGAGACATTTTTGGGACACCCTGTATATACAGTATAGGACCCTGTACAGTACACATCAGACTCTGCCGTCCAGAGAAATAGCCTCGCGCAGAATTCAGCCGTACCTAAAAGGTTCAGTTTGAAGTGTTCGTCATTTATGCAATTAGTTTACACGAGTATTGCATTTTGTTCATTGAAAACATATATGCTGAGTGGAACATACTACACCATGCATGAAACCAAATGGGGTCGGAAATAATAAACAAACTGATAAAACGGATGCCGAAATTAGTCCAAGAAGTAATTGAAAAACACGGAGGATATATCGACGAAAAGAAAATTTAATTCTCTTCTATGAGATTTACTTTATTTTTTATCATAATGTAAAAGATACATGTGTGTGTATATATAAAATAAGTACTTGCTAATAAGTAGTTCAATACAATTAACTTCGAAATAAATTGAAGAGATCATAACAATTTTCAATCGGTTTTTCAAATTTATTCAATTTTCTGAGAGTAACATAATCTTTTCGAGGTATGTGTGTGTATGTGTGTGTGTACTCAAATTTTTCTCGCAAGAAAAATTTGATGTACATATATATGTATTGCTATATTGCTATATATACAGGGTGTTCCACAATTATTTTAATAGCCGAAAATTTCATATGTTGACTTTGACATAACCTTGATATGTCAAGGTCACATATGAAATTTTTAAGCAAGATGTACAGTGAGGTACGTGAATGATATTTTAATTTAAATAATTCCGTGTCCGAACACAGTTCAACGAATGATTCGCAAAGCTAATTTAATAAATAATAATCGTGTTAAAGGATGTAAGTGATATGTGTGTTAGAGAAATATGATGAATATTATCGTCACGGTTAAATTACTTACTATTTTGAGTCCGAAAAATTAGTAAATATTCTTCAGATGTTCTAAAGTAAAGGTGAACAGCGTTTTTCTTAAAAATATCACTGTTACGTAGTAAAAGAAATCCGGAAAGATCTCGCTTCGTGATTTGTTCAATATTTCGAACGCGGCTCGAGTCCGTCCCGACCATCTGTCAAAGCCTCCTGCTGCGGGCTCTCGAACTTCGCTCCGTCACCTCTCATTGGTCAGTGTTTTCCGTTAATAACTCGTAAACAAAGCCGCAGATTGCATTTTCGCAAAGGAAAAAGTTACTTCAAATGACCTCAGCTACCCCTCATTGTTGACTGTTAAAATAATTGTGGAACACCCTGTATATATTGATATTTCCAATATATATATATTTGATGCTAAATCGTGTATTTCGCTTGAATTTGATGCTAAATCGTGTGTTTTGCATGGATTTGATGCTAAATCTTGCATTTCGCATGGATTTGCCCAGAAATTGAAAGTCCAGTGCGGTCCTTATATATATCATAAAATTACCATAAGATTAGTAACTTTTTACTTCCTGAAGCGAGAAAAATTTGAATGATCCGGCGTTAACTTTAATCATTGTCAAGTAGGATTATCCCGACTTGCCAAAAAACAGAATTAATAACCTCGAATAGGCAAGGAAGTCATGAACCTCGTTATTCATACGTTTCTCCTTCCGAAATTCGTTTGCATTTTTTGCTTCGTTGCTGATCAATGTTTAGCAGACGCGAGCACCGCATGCGTACAGTGATACGTTCGGCAATATTGGAAACCAATGAATTCGGGTAAAAAACAACTTGCTTAATGAATATTTCGAGCGTCATCAATAACGAACGAGAACAACGTTTGGTTCTTTTGCAATCCGGTAAAAGCCATTCGGCTGCGACGACTGTCTTTTTTCTTTTTTAATAATGTTGTAAATTATCGTCGTGATTCACGTGTTTTATTAACCAGAAATTATCCTTGGAAGAACGATAGAGATTAATCCATATATCTAAATGTTTCATGTCGTGAGATCAGACGTTCTTCTACGTTTCAGAATCGGTGCGAAGAAACACCTTTAAAAATTGAGAAAAATTTGCGTATTCTTTGAAGAAACATTTAAGAGACAACGACGCACCACCATTGCTTTTGATTGCAATGGGACTATTGATCTTTAGAGTTTCGATACCTTCAAATGTCGGTGCTTGCAACTCCGAAACGAGGATGCACGTTGACGCTTGGCAAATCGTTGCGCGTGATAATCCAGAACGTTCGAGAAATCCGAACGGGACGACGGAAGCGTCTCGGCGAGTTCTTTTTTTCAAGCGTGAACCCGGAGTTACTGGAAATGCGGGAAGTTGGTGCAGAAGTCCGGGAGACAGGTGCTTGTTTTCGTACTGGCGCGCGCGCTCCACTTTGTTACGTTTTCGTAATGCTGAAAGTATTAGCGACGATATATCGGTTACCGTTCCAAGGCGAGTGTGCGAGCGAGCCTACACCGTAGTCCACGGAAATATCAATTCCCAGCCGGTTTCAGGACTGCACGCCAATTTCTTTGGCACGTAAGCCAACCACTCGTTCTAATTTACTCACTGCAGGAGCAACTCGCCTTGCCAGCCAGTTATTATTATTCGTCGTACAAAAACTGAAAGAAAAAAACCGAGAATGCGGAGGAATCCCTTGCAATCTATATTTCTCCACGTTGATTTCATCGGCCGAATTCCGTCCCCTCGTTCATTTCATTTTAATCGGATAACTGCCGGGAATAATTCACGAAAGACGTGCCGGCAGTTTTCAAAAATGCCAAACAGAATGAGGGACGGAGTGCGAGCGGTAAGAAAACAACGGATATACCCGTAGCAGATTGTAATTAATCTTAGAAGGGTATCATTATTCTACCGTTTTACAAATTCATCAGTGTTATGTCCCAAAATTATGGTATTTCCGGGAAATGAGGGTTTCCTGAGGTAATTCGAAGTAACTTTTTCATTTACAAAAATTTTCTTCAAGGCGTCGTTCGCGAGTTATTATTAAAAAACACCGACCAATGAGATGCGAGCTCGGCTGGCGCGAGGCGGCCGAGCCAATGAGCGTAACTGGACTTCGACCGCTGGCGCCGTTGGCTCGGCCACCTCGCGCCAATCGAGCTCGCCTCTCATTGGTCACTGTTTTTCGTTAATAACTCGCGAACGAAGCCTCGTAGAACATTTTCGCTAAGGAAAAAGTTGCTTCAAATGATCTCAGAAACTCCTTACTTCCCGGAAAGACCATAATTCTGCGACACCCTGTATATTATTTATTCCACGATATCGGGGACCAACGAATATCGAAAGCGTCATTAATAACGATCGAATTTGCAATTTTTCGAACTCGTTTTAAAAACTGAGCTCCGGTAGCAGTTGCATTTTCACGACAAAAGTTATCTCAGACGCGAACGAAAGTAAAATTGTATCATAATATAGATTATAAAAGGTTCTAAAAATAGCTGTGAACTTCATATTGTTTTCAACTTGAAAATTTACTTCTTTTCGTGTAGTAATCTAGTTGTTACAAATACCAAGCAAATTAGCAATACGATGGATTACTACTGCAAGCCTTCCGTCCAGCAGTGCAACGTATCTATTCTACTGATAGCGGCTGATTTATTACAAGCGTGCGAGTAGAATAGCTCGAATGCGCTGCCAGACCGAACACCACCGGTGTAGAATTCGTACTTTCTTCACCGTTCCACCAAATCGGAATTTCTGTACTCTTTGCATAAAAATGTCGAGCAACGAAGTAGTACTATTACCACTTTTCTTCGAGAGAACGTTCGAAAAATCTAACAATTTGTTCACTCACTTGTTGTTCAACCGCTTCTTCACTTTTGTTCACTTTTAAATAATTGACCTAAAAATGTGGGTATATTCCTCTTAAATTCCTCTGGAACGCCACATGAGAAAAAAAAAGTTCGACTACGATGCCACGGAAACTGGAGCGTTGCTGCACGTAGAAAATAAGAGCAACAACGGAGAGGTTGATTTTGCGTGCGGATGCAATCGCGATCCCCCTCTCCGGTATCACGAGGCGTTAACAATAACCGACTGTTTTGTAGATTCGCGCACAACAGAAAAGGCAAGAGACGACACGGCAGAGCCGGGTTGATTAATCGCCGGCTAGCCAGTTTCTCATCGGTTTTATTTGTCCGCGTTCCACGAGGGGCATCGTCGCAGGAAGAAAGGTAATCGCAATAAAGCTTCTCTTGCGCCTCCATTCATAACCGGTTAGTTCCCTTCCCAGCCGGAACTTAGCGGGCAAACAAATTTTCCGAAGTATTTTCCTTTCTGTTGTCCCGCTGAGTGAAACACCAGGATCGAGAAAGGTGTTCGTGATTCCAGCGGGAGTACAGGAATAACGCGGCATCCTCTCGCGAAAAAAGCTTTTGAAAACATTCCACGGTAAATGCGGTGAGCTGCTTCGATCATCGGGCATAAATCCTACTCGATAGTCGAAGATCGATAATACTGAATTGCATCGACCTAAATATTCCGCTGCATTTTCCATTCGCCTGGCGGTATTTTAAACATTTCCTCGATGGCGTTTGCTCGACAACGCAGGCGCTGGAAATTCACGTAAACGCGTATTATAGTGCAATCATAGCGTAGTCTTCTTTTTTTCCAAAAATATGTAACACCTCGCTGTCCGGATGATATCTGTGTTCATATATGTAAAGTAAAAAAAACAAGGAAATTCTTAATTGCCACGAGCTTCGCGCGTGAAACGAACCAGAACTAACGAGTAAAAGATAATTAGAGATGTGGCAGTACTTTGAAATTTAATTGTCGTTTGTGTTTCTGTTTGATCGTTTGCTGTTTTAAGGAAAGGGTGTAGTTCTCCTACACCTACAGACGAGATACAACCCCACACTATTACACTCCTATCACCGTGTTTCACTGTCGGTCTTAAATTTGCAAAAGAATATTTTTAAAAAGACAAATGGTGGTCGAATGATGTAATATTTTCGGATGAAAGCAAATTTAATCTTTACGGATCCGACAGTCAAAAAATGGTACGGCGTAAAGTAAATACAGAATTAAACATTTCAAATACTTACTTTAAGAAGTGCTTTATTATATGAGAAAACAATTGATTCAATAATACTATCATAAACAATAAATATTAATGCGAGCCACTGTATATTCGTTCGAATCAGCGATCGAAAGAGAATCAATTATCTTTTACAAATATTTTTGGACACCCCTGCATATTTCCTAAACAATGGCTCTGAAGAAACCGCTAAGAAAACGATCAATTGCTCGAAAGATTCGCGCTAAAACAGCCCTTGACTCCTTAAGCGATGCGATTCATCACTGGAAGTGTACTTCACAGCGGCACGTATTGTTCGCCGCTGTTCTATCCATCCATACGTAGAATGCCAAATTTCGGGGGTTGCTGTGAATTTCCCTGCGCTAGTTCTAAGCCTGTGTGATTTATTGCTACGACGATGCTAATGTTCGACGGAGTCGGTCAAACGTTTGATGCGTCACGCGGCACGAACTCCCGGAAAACAACACAAAATGGTTTGTTGGGTATGAGTCAAGTAAGAAAAACCGCGGAGCTATGAAGTACGTAATAAGTACTAGCTACGTGACCGTCGAATTGTGGCACGTAGCCTTCGAATTGCCTTCGAATCGTGGCAAAAAATCGGAGATAAGAAAGGTAAGACATTGTTTTTATTCTAATCCTATTCATATTATCGCTTGTTAATGCCGGCTGCTGCCTTTTTTTGCCGACTACCCTAAGTTTCGTTCTCTGTCTTTCTTGTTCACTCTCTCTCGCTCTCTCTTTCTCGCTACCTTTCGTTCCCTTTTTCTATCTCTCTCTATCTCTGGCTCTCTCTCTCAATTTCTCTCTGGCTCTCCCTCTATCTCTCTCTCGCACTTTCAATTTCTCTCGCTCTCTCGCTCTCACGCTCTCACTCTCGCTCTCTCAATCTCTCTCTCTTGCGCGCTCTCTCTCTCTCGCTCCCTCAATCTCTCTCCTGCTCTCTCACTCTCTCTCTCTCGCTCCCTCAATCTCTCTCACGCTCCCTCAATCTCCCTCTCGCTCTCTCGCTCTCTTGCGCTCTACCTCTCTGGCTCTCTTGCTCTCTCGTTCTCGCTCTCTCTCTCTCGCTCTCACACTCTCTCGCCCTTTCTCTCACTCCCACAGTCTCTCTCTCGCTCTCACTCTCTTGCTCTTTCGCTCTCTCGCTCTCACTCTCTCGTTCTCTCGCTCTCTCGCACTCTCGCTCTCTCTCGCACTCTCGCTCTCTCTCGCTCTCACTCTCTCGTTCTCTCGCTCTCTCGCACTCTCGCTCTCTCTCGCTCTCTCTCGCTCTCTCGTTCTCCCGCTCTTTCGCTATCTCGTGCTCTCTCTCGCTCTCTCTATCACTCCCTCAATCTCTCTCTCGCTCTCTCGCTCCCTCTCACTCTTGCTCTCTCGCTCTCACTCTCGCTCTCTCGCACTCTCTCCGTCTCTCTCTCCCTCGCTCTTGCTCTCTCTCGCCCTCTCTCTCTCTCTCCCTCTTTCACGAGGTGTCAGCAACTACAAAAACGAACCGCGAGACTCGCTAAATCGTGTTTGAATGCCCTCCGATTATCGTTTTCAATTCCAAGCTCCGAGCCTTCTAGGTAGAATATCCACCATACGATCCGACCATTTAAGTGGTTCGAGGAAAAACTGTCCCGATCGGTGCCCACGTATCTAATTAAACCGATCGGGTATCGGGCGCGGAGTTAATTAACTGAAAGAACCGGCACGTCGCGTCGTGTCGCGTCGCGGCGCGGCGCGGCGCGGCGTCCGTCCGGCAGCAAGTAATTTCTATGATTATTTCGAGGGCATGGTAATTGCCTTCGCCCACCGCTCTCTGTAACCCCGTACGAAGCGAAGAATGAAATTCGTTAACCGAGAGCGGCGGGGATCGATATCGCCGCACACCGGGGATTAACCAATAAAACTGCGGCGACAATAGAACGGAGGACGAACGGAGAGGCAGAAAGTTCTGGTATATGGCACGGTCGCGGAAAGTTTAATCAGGCCGATCCTCGGCGCGGCTGTTCGTCTGGCTCGAAATCAAACGGGCCGTTCCGACGTGGAACCGCGCGGGTTTCGATCGCGGGATCAATCGTTGTTCGATCGCGGTAACGAAAGAGCACCGGTACCGGCACCGGCGTTTCGCCGCGGGCTTCTTCGAGGTCGCGGCTATTGAAAAGCGAGCAAGAAACACCGGTAAACCGAGTCGACAATAGGAACACCGTAGCGGTCGTCGGGTTCCGTTAACGAGATCGGGGAAATCTGATTTTCCCGGATTCCCATTCAGCCGCCGGTTTTCCCGCGGACGGATCGTACAAAGCCGACTCGAAAAAGCTGAATTAAGACGAGCTGGATGAAACGGTCGAGAAGATTCCGAAAGCGACCGCGGGCGCCGGAGGGTAGGAGGGGGGCGGAAGGACGCGTGCCGGCGAGGTGCTATGTCACCTAATTCTAGTCCTCGTTCTTCCTGAACATATCCGTATCGCGGCAGTGGACGCGAGACCGCGTTTCGAGGAAACAGCCCCCGGTATTGGTGGCAACAGGAGTATTGATTTTCTGGTACGATACGGCAACGGCGAGGTGGAGCCATCGCAGCTCCATCGGTACCGCCGCCATATTTGTTTCCCCCAGGAAGACCAGGGAGAGACTGCGGAAAGTGGATTTTCCTGTGGCTTCTTCTAGTCGCCGGATTCATCGTTGATTAACGTAAGTAGGAACAGTTGACCGGCACGGAGCTTACCGAAGCTCAGCGTTGCTCCCCGGTGTGCCGCGCCGATTCGCTCGCGCCGATCCGCTCGCGGGTTCGCGGACGCGCGACATCGCTGCGGAGGATGTCGACGATCGCCGCGGGACTACCCTCGAAGGGGCTCCCCTCGTGTAAACAACGTGCCGCGACCGCTTGACAGGTGGTTGTGTCGAGTTAAGTGATACCCGTTTGAACCCCCCGTGTTCCCACCGTGCCGGAAATCGGCCGGAATCCGTGCGGAACGCGGCCGCGAAGATTAACAAGCGTTTTGTGACACCGACTCGCGCAACCTCCGCAGCCTGTGCCGCCGCCGAGATCTGTTTCCAGCACGTTCGCTCGCAACTTTCGGGTAAAATTCGGCTACGCGGCGCGATCGAGCGTGGATGCTGCTCCTTCGACGGGACGTCGTGCCGTGTTGCCAGTCGTAGAGATGGATCGCGTGCCGCGAATAGAGGGTAGCGTAGAATAGAATGATCGCTAGAGGATTGATCTGCCTGGCTATTATTAGACCTAGCACGTGGCGATAGAGTATCGCCAGGTACCCGTCTGCGGCGTTTAACTCTAGGTTCCCGATTAATGGTTTCGTGTCGGGAGAAACGCGGCCCGGCCGCCTCTGCAGTGACACGGTTGCTCCACTGGCCCATTGATTTCGTGAAAAACGCGGCCGGAATGATTTCATGGTGACGCTGCGTTTTTCGTATTATTCTCCGCGCGACCGATCGATCCCCGTTCGATATAGTATAACCTTGTTAGGCTATTAAAACTTGATTAGATCGAGCCACACGTGATGTCAATGGAAGTGGTACAAGTGCTTTTTTATGCTTGTTTACACCGGCGACGCGTGCCGCTGTGATTCGAATAGTTTCTTGAATTAAAGTCAAGCTGGTTTCATTGTTTCGTTCCGTCGTCGCGTCGTGCACGCAGATCTCTGTTCGAATGTTCCATCCCGACGAGCCCGTGGTTATTTTAAATGATCGGTATCGATGTTTCGTTTCATTCGTTTTCGGTCGCCTTTTTTCACGCGCGACCGGTTCGAGCAATTTTCAAAAACATCACGCGAACGGGAAAACAAATTCGGTGTTTTTCGTGTTTTTTCTTTTTTTTCTCGCGCAGTTGTGCATTCTTCTCGAGTCAGGAATTCTTTTCGTATTTTACTCGGCTACGGGAAATATCGTGGAAAGCTTTCTCGTGTATCCATTATGAAAAAAAATATTATAAATAATATACAAAATGTGCTTCGTCTCTCACCAACAATTTTAACATGCGCGCATTTCAGCTGCTCGTTGTGGTCGTAAACGACTGGATCGTATTTTCTGTGACGTTCTTTTGATAATCATTCCGCGATGTTTCTTTTTTAGGTGAATCGAATTATCGATGTCGCATTAATCGAGTGTCGATATAAAATGCGCAAAGCAATTTCTTTTACACGTTCGAGAGCAAGGAGTATAATTCTCGTGGAATTTCCGCTGTAAAAAGGTCAATTCTCGATGCGGATTGCGTTCGCATGCAACCTGTCATGTTATCTAATAAGAGCATCGAAAACCGAACATGGACTTTTACCATTTTTCCAGTCATCTTCCGATCGTATGCGCGCGCGAGATTCTACAGTAATCGAGCCATTTTCGCCAAATTATTAAAAAGCTAAATATAACGAACGCGACTTTCAACTTAGTCGACGCAGCGTGGTTTTTAAAACCCGAGCTTCGTTCACCGTTACAAAATCAGCCCACGAAATCGTTCAAAGGTATTCGGACAAATGCAAGTTTCTATATAAGTATCGACGAAACAAATATAATATATATTCCAAATTTATAATATGCAGGGTGTAACAAAATTATGGTATTTCCGGGAAACGGGAGGTTCCTGAGATCATTTGAAGCAACTTTTTCCTTAGCGAAAATGTTCTACGAGGCTTTGTTTACGAGTTATTAACGAAACACACTGACCAATCAAAAACGAGCTCGGTTGGCGCAAGGCAGCGAGTGAATCAGCGGATCTGGGCTTCGACCGCTCGTTGGCTCGACCGCCTCGCGCCAATCGAGCTCGCCTCTCATTGGTCACTGTTTTTCATTAATAACTCGTGAACGAAGCCTCGTAGAACATTTTCGCTAAGGAAAAAGTTGTTTCAAATGATCTCAGCAACCCTTTATTTCCCGAAAATACCATAATTTTGGGACCCTATATATATATATAGGGACATATATAAGGAATTTAACCCTATATATATTCCAATTATATTCCAAATATATAATATATATTCCAATTATATTCCAAATATATAATATATATTCCAATTATATTCCAAATATAATTTTGTTCACTTGTTCGTCGCATTGTTCCTCAGATATTTGTGTTCTTGATCAGATAAATCCATTCATCTGCGCAAAACTCTGAGTCTGTAAGAATTGGCTGTTTGAAATTGTGTTAAATAAAACTGTTACGATCGAACGTGGACACTGCAACGAACGATTACGCGAGTAATAAACCATTCGCCCGCGTTCGTTAAGTGTCCGGATAATTGTGAACGGTAGTGGTCTGCTGGTAAAGGTCGTCTCGAGTCCCGAAACGCTCTAAATACAGTACGCAATGTGCAAAGGACAAGGGGCAAGGGACAAGGGAGCTCGCGCCACCGAGGCGAACGTACTCGACAAAAACGACCGGACGCTTTTGTTTCGGTGCGCGCGCGCGCGTTGGTATTCGTTTACGAGCATAGTAAATCAGGGGAACACGAAATTGCCCCGAAATATTCGTAAGCGTGCTCGCGGAGGCTGGCAGGAGTGTCGTGCTCGTTTAACGAGCAGCGACGCAGCGACAAAGGGGAACGCGGAAAAACGAATGGCACGAACAAAAGGAAAAGCAGACAGAGGTACCGCGGCGCGGCGCTTGCTTAACTAGAGGCGCGTAAGACAAAGAATGCGACAAAGAAGGACGCGGGTGGCATCGAGCGAAATTAATCGCGGCCGGTTTCAGAGATCCTTTGAACCTCTGATGGCCATTCAATCCGCTCGCGAGCAAGCACTCGTTTCCACCGATTCAGTTATCGTATTGTTCCGAATCGCTTCGAGTGTCGCTGAATGTTATCGTCAGACAATGGAACCGTATTTCGGATGCTGGCGATCAGTCTCCACGTCGAAAAGTTTTTTTATGGAATAGACTAATCGTTTATTGGACAAGTTATTCAGTGACTCCACGGTAATGGTCAAATCAAACTCGTATTATAGATTCGCGTGTAACAAGTAAATAGTTATTAGTCGATGCCAAGATATGCATTAAAGACAAGAGATACGTCGAACAGCAGTGCAACATGTGTTAACACGAATTACGAATCTATATATTTATAATTGAAGCTCTTCGTGTCCCGCCGCATTTTGTCGCCTCTGTTTCAAATAATATATAATAATAATTATATCATATATTATATAATAATATATAATAATAATAATTATATATAATAATAATAATAATAATTATATATAATAATAATTAAAGTATAATTCTGCGATCTCTTGCGAGCATGGAAAACGAATTTCTATGACGTTTTGTGGATTTTCGGCGACCGTGGCACCGCAGGAATGCTTGACAACTGGAAGCAGAGGCTCGGTTTCGCTTCTGGCGATCTCGACAGAGCCGGGCCAGTGCCCCCCAGAGCAACGGTTGCCTGCGTCTCGAGCGCCCACTGCGTGCATGAATTTTCATACGCGATGCGGCTGAAAGTCTCGCAGTGGAATTGTAAGTGGCAGGCGAGACACGCATGACGGAGGAGGTCGGGACGAACGAAAGCAACCAACTCGGCGCGTCGAGTTGCGGCGTGGCGCGGCGCGGCGCGGCGCCACACCGTCTGCGGCTGACGCTCGATAAACTACATTACGTGCTAACGCGTCGAGCCTCCCGTTCCTTCTTCCCTTCCTCCCTCCCTCCCTCCCTCTCCCCCTGTTTCACTTCTTTTTTCCGTTGCTCGCCGTTCCTCCGATTCGTCCCTAACTGTGTCAACCCGTTCCGAATGTCCTACCGACGCCGACCGAAAAGTGTGTCGCAACCTCATGGCGGCACGGCGCGGCGCGGCGTCGAGCTCCCGCGAATTAAAAAAACTGGAGCGTACATGTTATGGAAAATGCTCGGTGATAATTAAGTGGTCCCGGGCCCGGGAAGGAACGTTATCGTGCGCGGCCCGTTTTAATTTCGCGATTAAAAATCCCGCGATCGCTGGGTAGCTCCCTCGCTCTCGTGCACGCACGCGCGAACCTCATTTGCATTGTACATACTTCCCGGACCACTTAAGACCTTCTTTTTTTTCTCCTCCACCCCTTCACCCCACTCTGTGTACTCACAGTGCTACGACCTCGCGAGAGATTCCGATTCGTGGACTCGCGATAAGTGGGAATTTTCTTCGTGCGTTTACCGGATCCAAGGAACGTGGACTGAATTCGGTTGATTCTGTTTCTCTAATCGCGTGCTTTGACCTCGGTTTCAGATTAGGATATAATATAACAAATAACCATTCTGTGAAACACTATGCACGAGTTATAACGGACAGTGGTCCGTAAATAATAGTTCATAAGATTTTCTCTTGGTCGGAGTCATTGACACTAGATTTACGGAACCCGTCAAAATGACTGGTCATTAATTTCTTAATTTACGATTATTCATATTGTAAAGATACATTTATAAGTTATTTATTTAATTTATAAGTTACTTGCGGCAAATATTGCAATGACATTCGTTCAAAATCAGAATAAATGTCTTATTGTTACTTTCATAAACTAATATAAAACATCCGTAAATCTAGTGTTAATATAATCGGAAATTTTGTTAAAAGAATCCCTGCCTAACCGAAAGAAACTTTCCCCTTAAAATTGCAATTTTGAAAATAGACGTTTTCAAAATTATTCTTTATGATAACAAAAATGTACAAAACAGTCGAACACCGAAGACTGTATTATACAGGATGTCCCAAAATTATGATTCCGGGAAATGAGAGGTTCCTGAGGTAATTCGAAGTAACTTTTTCCTTTACGAAAATTTTCTCCACGACATCGTTCACGAGTTATTATCAAAAAACACTGACCAATGAGAGGCGAGCATGGCTGGCGCGAGGCGGCCGAGCCAATGAGCGTAACTGGAGTTCGACCGCTGGCGCCGTTGGCTCGGTCACCTCGCGCCAGCCGAGCTCGCCTTTCATTGGTCACTGTTTTTCGTTAATAACTCGTAAACGAAGCCGCGGATTGCATTTTCGCTCAGGAAAAAGTTACTTCAAATGATCTCAGGAACCTCTCAATTCGCGAAAGCACCATAATCTTGGAACACCCTGTACATGTGAGACATAATTATTAGGCAATTGTTATGCGAGAAATTTAAATCGAAATTATGAAACCACAGGAACTTGTGGACCGACCTATTGTATCTATATTATATCTGAAATGATGTATTCTTTATAACAGATATACAAGTTCTCGCCGCGAACAGACGCCCAGATTATTCGGATAGCATAAAGCTGCAATTATAAAACGTCTATTGCATATCTCCTATATGTATAACCATCGCTCTATGCGGCAACGTAACAGTGCGATTAGAAGACCGATAGGCGTCTGAAATTCCTAGTAATACAACCATACACATAATTACGTTGAACGGCATACCGTGGCAAAGATTCTATTCCGATAGGAATAGCACACGCGCGTTACCTACATTTTCTAACGTTTTGACTGCCACGCCAACCACCTTGGAACATTTCATAAAATTCAACTGTTTCGTGTGATCCAATTAAAATTGCAAAATTCAGTTGCATGACACCGATTGCTTTCGCAGTGTTCATACGTGTTTCGGATCCTAATCGAATCAGGAAGATATAACAGATTGCCGAATAAATTGCCGAATGTCCATCCGAACAAATTGTATGGGATATTTCGACCCAGGGAACGACGTCTACGCAATTAATTACGCGTTACTGCTTCGAGCCCCGCGTTTTTTGTCTTCCGTATTATACTACTGTTGCTTTACTCTCGAAACTGTGTCACACGTACCGAGAGCCCTATGGTAGGGAAAACTGTGTCACAGTTACCCCAGCGGTTCGTGTCGGGCCGCTGATGGTCTCGTGGAAAAAAGCTAACGCAATCCATGCAAATATCGTAGAAGAAACGTACAACGGCGGAACGTGTTTTTGGCAACATTTTGCCTCCTCGTATCTTCCTATACGCACATCCTACGTTCCCGCGATATTTGTTCGCCGAGAACTCGAAATATCTAAAATGCAATGCATTTCCAATTTCACCTGTTACCCAAGGAAAGCTTCCGACCGGACACTCTTGTAGCGTGGGTGCCGATAAGTCCTCCTACTTTTATTTGTTCATCGAAGGATATTGTCGCGTTACGATTGACCGTAATACTTCTATCGAAATTTTGAACCAAAATCACAGCTCCTCGGATGAAAATTCGCGACGATCGTAGACAGAGTTCTGTGAAGTTTAAGAGACACGTCATTGCTGTAAACATATTCGTTTCTCGTTCGACTTTCGTTCTGTCGAATTTTTTCGTCGAAACGTAAAATGCGTTCGCTGTTTCGCTAATTTATAATTCACTGATTTATAATTTAATATTAATTTAAAGGAATGTTCCGCTTCGTTTGTGACGCAACAAATGAATATCTTCGTAAAGCGTTCTTCAAAAGCACGATAAACGTACATAAAAATGTCTACGAAATCTTGATCCCTGGAGTAACTGGAGAGTATCGTAGCTATAGCAACGGCATATAAAAACCTGATCCAACCTTGTTAGAATACCAGGCGTCGTATGCCGCGGTTAAACGCGACAGAACTTCAACCCACATCCTCCTACTATGTTCACAGAAACTGCATCATCGTGACTCGTTGTTACAGAGCAACGGGCTAATTACATGCTTTCGCTGCTAGTAAACGTTCCCTCCAAAAATATTGGTAAAACAACGCGACGAGTTCCTTACTCGAGTTCCCATTATTTGAACCCGATCTAAATCCAATTATCACGCGAGCCGGTAAAGCCTAAATCTATTCGACCGTTCACGCGTTCTCACGGTTCGTTCGAATAATCGAGATTCTACTTTATCGGACACAGAGTTTACATTAAAACCGGGCCCCGAAACGTCGAGAACGCCGAGGCAACGAAAACATTTGCCGAGCCTATCCGACGACGAGTAATCTATCCGTCGACAGATTCCTACTTTCTAGATGTGTGTATTCGTGTGGTCGCACCTCCGTCGAAACGCGATCGAACGCGATCCGTCGGGATGAATTTTCGGCGGATCCTGCGATGCCATCTCTGGACGATCGGGCCGCAACAGAGGGACACGCTCGCGTAGGGACGATGGGGCGGGTAGATGTGTGTATCGATGACGTCAAATGCGGCAGTTGCATGGCGCGTCGCGGCGCGGCTCGGCGTCGTTGCAGTCGGCCGGGGCGCATGCGCGGGTAAAAGTGATCGATGCGCGAGGCCGCGACGCGCGACGACGCCGGCCGAGGTTGCGAGGAGTTGCGACGCCGCGCCGCGCAGCCCGCACGAGGCGCAAAGCGACCGAAAGCGGGGCACGCGTGCGGCCAGCCAGCCAGCGAGCCAGCCAGCGAGCCAGCCAGCAGCCTCGTCCTGCCGTCGAAAAGAAACGCCGCGGCCGCGCCGTCCACCGTATTCGGATTGCTCGCGCGAGAATCCCGTGGAATCGTGGAATTCGCGGTGTCCGCGATGCGAATCCTCGCGTAGAATCGCCGCTCGGGATCGGCGTCGGGGGATCGTCGCGACGGGACCTGTGATCGACTCGAGCCCGACCTAGCCCAACGTTTCCATAGAGGACGCCAGTGGGAATGCCTCGAAGAACGGTGCGCTCCTCTGGGCGGCGATAGGTCGACACCGATCCACCGACAGCTGGGAGAGCACATCGTAGACCCGCGTCGCTTCGATGGAACGACACCGTCGTTGACCGTAACGTCCCCGCGTCGGCCGCGTCCGTCCACAACGTGTATCGCTGGCTGGCCTATAGCCTGCGGAATCCGTTCGCGCGGCCTATCGATAAAACGTCGATGTGCCGAGCCGCGAGGTCCATAGTTACAGGCCGACTATAGATACGAGCGATCAACCGTGGAATATAGGACAGAGTGTTTTGAATCGGCGCGGCGATGACGGCGACGATGTAGAGCCCAGCGAGCCGTCAACATGGGCAGACCGATCTAAGAGGATTGTTCGTCCGCGGAGCGAGGATCCCGGCGAGGACAGCGATCGGACCGAGTCGAGTGCCAGCCGAAGGGAACGATGCCGAAGCAAGTGCCAGTGGAGAATCTGGTGATCCCGCCGCAGGATGGCCGGATATGCGGGACGATCTGCATCTGCCAGATGACGGCGGTCCTATCCTCCGTCGCGCTGGTCTATCTGACGGTGGCGATCTACATGCCGAGCACCAGGGCGTTCAAGTCCGGCATCAGCGAGGTGCCGGTGATGTGCACGACGATACGCGCGGTGAACGCGGACAACTGCGACTGGGGCAGCTGCGGCGAGTGGTGCCTTTCGAAAACCTCCGGCCCCTGTGTTCAGATCCACGTTAATCTACGCAGGAACGGCTCCACGATCCTGCTGGCCAACTGCACGAACACTACCAATAAGACTTGTTACGGTATCGATCAGGAGAACGCGAAGAAATCGAAGTGCATCGCGGACGAGTGCCGGAACCTGACCGGCACGTTCAACTGCTCGAGCGGCGTGTGCATCAATATCACGGACGCGTTCGAGTGCATATTCCACGACACCGACACGCCGATGAAGTGTTCCGGTCGACGCGGCAAGATCAATTGCATAGACATAGACGGCCTGTTCAATTGCAATCGGGGCACCTGCGAGCGCATTCGAACGCCGTACAACTGCGACCGCAGGTGCGTCGACATACCGACCAGGAACAAGAACATGATACTCCTGAGCGGCGACAAGGTCTATCTGAGCCAGTGCGAGCGCGCCATAGACGTCGAGTCGAACCGCGAGATATGGCACGAGGACCGCGGCGACGTCATGATGGCGTCCTGCTACGGAATATTCAACTCGACCTTGGGCGTCGAGGCGGTCGACTGCATAAACGGCTCCGTCCTCGAGAAGGACCTTCTCACCGACCTGACCAACTTCACGTACCTGTCCTACCTGAATTTGTACGCCACCAAGCCCCTCGACGAGACCAGAATGGTCGCGCCGCCCGAGCAGGACCTGATCATCGCCAACGAGAGCCGGCTGCTCATCAATCTCGAAGGCTGCGTGAACACGCTCCGCGACGAGTGCCGGGACTTCCTTCACGAGTACGGCAAAGACGGCTCCGATCATAACGCCCGCGCCAGGTTCCCTTGTTACTACGGCGAGGGGAACACCGGGGTGGTCGTGTCCCGGTTCAATCTCGAGAACACCTACAAGGAGTTCCTGGTCGCGCTGATCCTGCCTAGCGTTCTCTTCGTAGTTAGTTGCTTGACGTTGATCTTTTGTCAAAGGAGCGTGGTGGTCGGCGACGACGCCAGGATGAGATTCAAGGGCACGGCCGCCGCGCTCGCGGCGAAAGAGAAGAGCGCTTCGGGTAACCTAGGGGATGCTGGCGGAGGAAACTCCGCTATGGCGCTCTGAGATCCGGCATGTAAGAATCGTCATGCGCCATAAGGACCTCTACGACTAACTTGCCCGTGGGAACGCCTTCCAGCGCGACTCTCATTGAACTTGCCCGATCGTCGGTCGGATTAGCTTTGCGGAACACGAGATACGGGAAAGCCCATTCGCGCGCCTCTACGATACGTTCGAACGACTTCAGCTTCTCTCGGATCTCGCGCAACGATCAGTTTGACAGCGGAACTCGATTCTCACAGCTTTCCTTAGCCGTGTTCGTTTGAAATCGTTTTCCAATGCGAGAACAACGATTGGAAGCTGAAGTCATCTGGTCTACGTTTGAAACGATTGTTTCATTTTAATTAGCAAAATTTTGTTGTCAAGGTTATTTTCGATTATGACTGGAACTTTGACGAAATATATATTGAATCTCTGTTTACGGTTATCATTTTCCATGCGAGAACAACGATTGGAAGCTGAAGTCATCTGGTCCACGTTTGGAACAATTGCTTCATTTTAATTAGTAAAATTTTGTTGTCTAGGCTATTTTAAATTATGACTTGAACTTTGACGAAATATATATTGAATCTCTGTTTACGGTTATCATTTTCCATGCGAGAACAACGATTGGAAGCTGAAGTCATCTGGCCCACGTCTGAAACGATTGTTTCATTTTAATTAGTAAAATTTTGTTGTCTAGGCTATTTTAAATTATGACTTGAACTTTGACGAAATATATATTGAATCTCTGTTTACGGTTATCATTTTCCATGCGAGAACAACGATTGGAAGCTGAAGTCATCTGGTCCACGTTTGAAACAATTGCTTCATTTTAATTAGCAAAATTTTGTTGTCAAGGTTATTTTCGATTATGACTGGAACTTTGACGAAATATATGTTGAATCTCTGTTTACGGTTATCATTTTCCATGCGAGAACAACGATTGGAAGCTGAAGTCATCTGGCCCACGTTTGAAACAATTGCTTCATTTTAATTAGCAAAATTTTGTTGTCAAGGTTATTTTCGATTATGACTGGAACTTTGACGAAATATACATTGAATCTCTGTTTACGGTTATCATTTTCCATGCGAGAACAACGATTGGAAGCTGAAGTCATCTGGCCCACGTTTGAAACAAGTGTTTCATTTTAATTGTCAAAATATTGTTGTCTAGGCTATTTTCAATGATGACTGGAACTTTGACGAAATGTACATTGAATCTCTGTTTACGGTTATCTACGGTACGATTAATGATCTATTATCATGTTCGGTAGTATTTCGATTGAAAGAAAATATGTATTTCTGAATATGTGATCGAAACTTCGTGTCCATGGAAAATTATATACAGTATAACTTAACTCCTTATAGAGAAACTATAGTTCGAACAGAGAGTAATGGCGACCAGTTTCAAAGGCACCAAAAATTCGTGCATTATCCGTTTAATATACTTGTTGAGCTTCGTTCGGCTAATGCAAGCTCATTTTGACTCGGATGCGCCCATTGTCAGCTAAAATTCCACGCGAATAGAAAATTCCGATCTACGACGAGTCAAAACAAGCACGTCAGCTTTATCTTTCTGCAAAGTTTCCTCGAGAACCGAGGCAAAACAAATTCGCGTACCTGACGAAACGTTTTCTTTCTGTTCGCAGGCATTCCCCTCCTGCAGGAGAGTCCGGCTCGTCAGTAGATATTCTCCCTGCGCGGGCATTGTCAAGGTGTGGGGAGGGGGGGAACGCGTGGTTAAAATTCTCATCTTGCAAAACCTTACAAAAAGCAAATAGAAATATTCCTGCAAAAGCATCGTGAAACTAAAGACAAAAAAAAAAGAAAGAGCAGACCGGAGAGCAAGCGGTCCGGAACGAAACGTACCAAGTCAAAGAATTTTTCCTACTTGCACCAGCTGCACAGACACTTTCGAGAGCGCACGTGCTTTTTTGTATAAAGTATAAAGCCCCGTGATTGCATCGGGGACGAAGGCAACCGCTTCGCGCGGACGTTCCAATTGCTCGCGCTGCTCTCGGCTGTTACTCTCCTGCTACCAGAGAGAAGGAGGAGGAGGAGGAGAAGGAGAAGGAAAAGGAGAAGGAGGAGATCCTGAATTTTGGCTCAAAGAAACTTTCGGATACGACGAACCTTCGAACGGAACAAAAGGAACAAGAGAATTCGGCGTTTTTTCTTATACACGTGATAATCGTCGGTAGCTTTTAAGTGTCCCCCTTCTGATTGATTCGCCGTGACCATAGATAAGATAACTTTCTTAACACGAGAGACATCTCTTCGTATCGACACTAAGCTGATATATTCTAACTACACCGTACACCAGGAAAACACACACACACACACACACACACACACATTCGGTATCAAAAGGACGTGCCTTGCTGGTATATGATCGATCACGATCTCCGCGCCGATAGCAGCCGAAACCCGTTGCCCGGGTCACTGACAGTCGCTTCGCTTCATTACTATTCTGAAAGTATAATTATAATATAAGCCGACTCTATCCGTTACTCCGTACGAGGACAGATATCCTTAACGAACGAACAAGCTCTCGCAGAAGAGGAGATCCCTTCGATTTGATTCACTGGGCCGATCGATCCACGCGGAAATAGCGTGTTGCATTTATAAAAGAAAGGCGAACGCGGTTGAGATCGAGCGAGGCCCAAGTGGAGGGTCAGGGTCAGGGTCAGGCGATTCCGCCGCAAGGAACAATTTCGAGCGAAGAAGAGGGTCCCAGCGACCCGGGAAACGAACCAATCATTGATTCCGACGAGTCGACGGTGATCATGGGTGCCCAGGAAGAGGATACCAAGTCGAGCACCATGGGTGGGGTGCTACCAGTGGTGGAGGTCGCATCGCTGGTAGAGAAGGCCAAGTTCTACACGTCCCTCTGCCTGGGCACCACGGCGATCCTCGCCGTCTTCGCGTTCCTATTTCTAATTCCTTTCGTGGTCGAGCCAGCGATCTCCACGATCCTGGCCGACTTCTCTCCTCACGCCGTAGCCTGTGTTGTCACCGATCACGTTTACGCTGAGGGACTCAAGAACTGCTCTTGGGCAAGCTGTAGAGAAGGTAACGCTATCCATCGACCGCTCCTAAAATCTCTCGATATTTTTCATACTGCCAATAGTCTCGTAACAGCCTTAACGAATTACATTCGCGATTTAAAAAAAAATACAATATTCGATGCGACCAATATTGCGACCATTTCTTTTGGAAGCGTTGCTAATGCGTTTCTCGAGTAGAAAAATTGATGCTCGAACGATCGGCGTTCACGTTGTGTTTCAAGTGTACGGAAATATTGTTGCAGGTTGTACCAGCGCTGCTCTACGTTGTCACCAAATAAGAGTGAACTACACGCGACTGTCGTTCGAGGAATACATGGCGAAACCGCTCGGTTCCATTCCCTGGGATGTGCCGGACACGAAATTCTTCGTGAACACGGAAGGCTGCGGCTACCCGCCTCGGGTCAATTGTTCCGACTTCGCGAGGAAATACGGATTCTCGAACATTGGGAAGATATTTCCCTGTTATTACAGCAGAACGTATCCCGAGACCGTCGTCGCGAGGTATAATTATACTTGTTCTGCGTATTTCCGACGAAACGACCAACCGGGGGCGACCGTGCAAAACGGGTCGTGCCGTGTCGCGTCGGGTCGTGTCGTGTTGTGTCGTGTCCGATGCGCATCGCGAATACCGCAAACTATCACGTGCCTTTAGAGATTTCGATCTCGGCTGGTTTCGATTTTTCTTTCGCGTTCCATCGGAAATTATACTTTAATAGGACGCTAGTTGTTTTCCCGTTTGTGGAACACCGGCTGCCAAAGGAAACGATGAATACGTAATTAACCTCATGCGACTGCCTATGGAAGGTCGTCGTATTCGTGTTCATTCGTTTCAGATCGTTGCTTTCCTTTTTTCTCCCGCAGTCACGAATCCTGTGTTATCGGTAGACTGCGGATTTTACGCGTTCGTCGCAAAAACGATTTTAACACGTTGGGCGCAGCGTCGGTCACACGAGCCGATAATTTTGAAAGTGGCCTAAGTCCATTTATACTTAAATCGAGATATTTAAGGGTTTGTGTTTCAATGCAATTAAAAATATACGTACAGGATACTAGTGAGGATACTAATACTATTAAAATAATGGCAATTATTAAGTGAATAATATGCGTTTTCTTACCAAGAATGGAGTTAGGCCACTTTGAAAGTTAACAACCAAATTCGTTATAAGATTTGAAGGAGTCCAAGTCCGTTCAACATAATTTAAGATGCTTCAAATTGAAAAAGCAATACTCAATTTCTTTTATATATCTTTACAACAGTTCAAAAACATAATTTATGCGATTCTAAAGATTTTTCAACTACATAAATTACAAAACAATTTACCGCTCATCTACATTTTGTGTGCGTGAAAGAGATTTGAAGAAATCATTGCATTGCGGTGGTATATATCGTGACACTAATTTTTTGCCAATTTTGAAAATACGTAATATATTCGAACAAACTGAATTTGTCTAGGATGTTTCGGATGCGAAAGAGTTCTAATGTCATCCGCCATGATCAATTTTAACTTTCTACTTTCGGTTTAATTAATTAAATTTCTTTTTACTTCGTGGGAATTTTAGAGCGGTCGATCGTCGGCGCTGAACGTGTTAATAATATCGTTCGACAATTTCCGGCTTAACAAAATCATCGAAGCGAACAATCCACGTTTATTCAACTTGTGTTATTTAACTTCTCTTACGATCGTTGAAAAATTTGTATTCGTCGGTGCGTTGCGAAATCCAACGACGTTCTCATACAGTGTTTTGCGTGCTCGTAGGTATTCCTGGGACGAGAACCTTAGGCATCTGGTGCTAGCATTAGTGGTGCCCATAGTTCTGTTCGTGGTGTCTGTCGCTGTATTGTGCTATTGGTACTGTCCGCCAATGGGCAAGTCTTGCGGCGGACCAGGTCGCAATCTCATTGAGAAGTACGCCAGGAAGGAAGAGTAAGTAACGTGTATGTATACAGTGCCCAGTGCGGCTAGAAGAACCTCTATACCGTTTTACAACACTAGAATTGCTTCGAGGAATCGATATCGGTCTTACACGCGCGGAAGCCAACTCGTAGACACCGTAAATAACGAATGTACTTCGCGCGCGTTTCAATCGACAATTTCGAACTACCTCTTTTCTCCTGAAAATTCTGTTCGACGTTCGACGATCTTCGCAAGCTACGCTTCTGTTTCGCCGTGAATAAATTTGCCACGGTGACTAGATCTGCGTCGAGGAAGATCAATAGAATTCCTCGAAGTAACGCTTAGCTACGTAGCGAGACGTGGACAACTATTCTGTCTCTCCTATCGAAAGTTTTCTGATGTGCTCGTACAGTATCCTGGGAGAGGACGAGTTCGAGGAGGACGAGGAAGAATACTGACTGCTACCAAGGGCTCACCCCCCAGCGCGGGAGTGACGCCGCAGAAACAACCGAAAGTCTCCAGCGTACTTTACGTTTTAACCTTTAAGCGTTCGTTCCGAAGCAATATAGCAGCATTAACAGAAATCTCGTCGACGAAGTGAAACACTTCGCTACACCGGAATTAATTTCGAATCGATCTATTCCCAACGATGACGTTCGAAATCGATGGAATTTATCGCGCGCGCTTGATCGGTTTATGCTTTCGCTAAAAAATCAAAAGACACCGGCTGAGCCGAGAATAGCATTATGATCCCGCGGATTTTGCGATCATTCACAAAAAAGAAAGGAAATTCAAATCGATTCATGGGGCGGTACTGTGTTGCCAATGACGATACCCACACCCGTTTGTTTTCTCCGAATCAGTTTCCAGCGAGACCTTACAAGCGTAAGCGATTAATTTCTCCCGATTAATCTAACCGCGATTAATCTGTCGTGATCACTCGAAACGCTTGGCGTTGCGTTGGCGCGAATCGCGAGACGACGCGCGCCGACACTGCAATCCGTAATTTCTCCGAGTAACTTGCTCGTACTAATTAATCAGATGTCTGCGATATTTTTACACCGCGCAACGTGGAACCAAGAAACAGATAATCTCGCCGTACAACGATCGCGATCGTTCTTTTTAAAAAGAAAAAGGAAGGGAAGGGAGGGAGAAGCACGTCGCCGCAAGATTTTTTATACGGATGCAATAAAACGAGCTAAAGGGGATAGTGAATTGAAACGAGGTGAACGCGGCTGGTTGCCAGCGGAGAACGACGATCATCTACCAGTATTTAAATGTGGTTCAGAAGTACGACGAAATAGGTGCGCCTTTCTAAAACGTGATAAACGTAACGCGTATGGAATCAATGTCCGTTAAGTGACACGTTTTAAACGCAGCATTTGTTTCTAATAGGATAAGCGGATCAGCTCGTGTACCCTAACTCGTAAGACCGTATGTCGTAAGTCGTAAGTCGTGCTTACTCGGACTCGGGTGAATTCGAACGACTAGTGGAGAAGCAATTGCAAACACAGGAAAAATCAATCGTAATACTTCTCACTCGAATTAAACGTTTATCGACATCTCGATGTGGCTTCAAGTTCTATTCGCCGAACATTCGGTATCGTTTCTTTCTTTCGGCGTTTCAACGCAACGCGCGCGTCCTCTTCTCATCCACCGATGAGAAATCAACGAAAATTTTAGGGACGTCGACGAAAGCTGGCTGAGCTTTCCAGAGAATTTCATAATACGTGGATCGATTTTGCATATTTCGCGAGCACGGAAGCTTATTTGGAAGATTGGCCTCCGATGGAGAAGTTTGTTTATCGGTGCTTTACGCGCGTACTTTCTTTTCTTTTGCAGCGTTTGTCAAGCTCTTAACGCGTTTTCCTTTTTCTTTCGCGATGTTAAACAATGGAACGTAATGTATTATACTTAGAAATTTAAGAATCTATGGGAAGATAGAGCTCGGTTAATTGACGAGTGACTGAGAGAAGATTTGGGAACTGATCGTGGGGAAGAAACAAGGCTGCGAAATGATTTTTGCTTCGCCGGAAGTTAGCAACGCGGACGATCCGCAAAAATGTTACACCTATTATGAAACTCTGCCTATATTAAAGAAGCAACAATCGATTTATCGAGCGTTTCGAAGAGGGATAATCAAATTCCTACGAAGGCTCGTGTCACGCGCATTCGGATAATTTCCTCGATGCTTTTTTTCGGAAGCTCGTTACCATACCGCGAGCGTATCGAAAGCAACAAAACGTTTTCAAAGACGATCGCAATGTTATATCAAAAATAGCCTAACAGTAGCCTTTCTTTTCCAATGGTTTCTCGAAGAGAACATTCATTTCTGAGTTGAACGTCCGTAATCAGCAATTATGTGATAACGTATCCATGATTTGTAATTCTGAGAATAGTGACGCGATCGCCTCCAGGATCTGTCTTCGCACCAAAAAACAAATAAGTAAACAAACAAATAAATAAATCAATAAATGAATAAATAAAACAATTCGTAGGTTAAGTCTAGGCTGTAAGTTAAGTCTGTGAATATTAACCGATTAATTAATCTACAGAGATTGATATAAAGGGTTAAATTTAACCAGTTTTTTACGCGGACGCAAATCGCGTCTTGGCCCTAGCTAAACGAGATATTCGCGTAATGCGCAAGTGCACAGATGCACGCGTCGTTGCGCACGTAGTTTACAGCTGTAGAGATCAGTATTTCAGTTTTGTTTTTTCGAAGGGATGAGCGATTTGTTCCCATAAGCTACGAAACAACGTGATCTAGCGACCATAGTTAGCCAACCGAAAGAAAGAATTCATTGCACTCTCGAATAGTAGAAATTTCTATATATACCATACGATATATATATATACATATACACCTATCTACGCAGTTATATATATACAAGTTTTCTGTTACACGGGCCGTTTCATAAAATAGAGTTATAGTTTGTTGGCGATATTACGTAAATGCAGAGAATCCTTATTTATTCGCGTAAAATGTACCGTAAGCTGGAACATAATTACCGTTTCAAAGCCGATGATTATCGATATCTTATACTTTTAAAGTCTAACTTGAACGCAGTAATATTAGAATTGCCGTTATTAAAGCAAGCAGTCTTTCAATTGAATTCTCTACTAAGCATGTCAAGAGTAACATATAGCTTAGATTCAGAAATTCGGTTCATTTAACACAGACTTACAGGTCTCTATTAATTTTACGATGATTCTCATGACACGCGACATGCAGTTTATATCTAAACTATTATAGTTGTTAGCGGATTAACCCCTTGGCGTACCATTTTCTGCGGTAACAGTGGTTAAAAACTTTATCGATTGTAATCATTTTTCTGGAGGACGGGGATATTGATATTTATCACGTGTTTCAAGTTACAGAATTTAATTCTGACTTGACTAAGAATCTTTCTTAAGACGCGATCGAACGAATTCCTTGATTATCATAATATATTATATATTAATATTAATGTATAATAATTAATATTATTGTATTATATTAATAATTATATTATATATTAATATTAATATTATATATAATAATATCATTATATTATATAATATTATTATTATTATTATTGTAATCATATTGTCATTATTACATTATATATTATCATAATAAGCTCGGTAGGCTCAACGATAAAAGAACGGTATAACATTCGCACCTGATCGAAAGTACGGCAAGGGGTTCATTGCGCGCCAACAAATGCTCTCTAATGAAACGTCCTGTAGAAATTCGGTTTGAAAAACAGTTCGAGGATATGTTACAAAAAAATGTTTGCTATTATCTAGACGAAGCATCGATTTGTTAGAGAGAGAGATTACTCATTTATCGTCCAGTTGAGTAGTTGTAATGCGTTATCGCGGATGGTTATATTATATTGAATCGTTGACCCTCGATAAATTGACCGTTCGGTGAATGTTACACTTGCGCCGAATCGGAACGGTTCGCCCGGTTGTTTCGAAGCGTACGGAAACTACGTCGCAACCCGGTACATCTAGAATGGTTGTGAATCCTTTACTCGGCCTTGCCGGAGGCGTCCGTCGAGTTGGACCGATACCTTTCCCCTCGCAGGAAAAGGGATTCTCCAACGGAGCCTGCGTGTCGGCACTCATTCCCCACTCGAAGCTTGCTAATCGATTTCCGTTAGCGTGCGCGTAATCGAACGATCGAGCGCAACTTTGTTCATCCAGCGAACTACGTATTTTTGCGCCTTCTGTCGCGTGGAAACACTTTGCTCAAGTCGCTCGACACATGGGACGATCAGCCGTGAAAACGGAGATTTGTACGCGATGCCGAACGAGCGCGCAACGAACGAACATTTAAGCTAATCGTTTACGCTTCGGCGTACATTTGAACGCGAGAGCAATCGAACGCGGGATAATCACCGATGTCGATCAACTTGTCGGAGCGTCGACGATCGCTGGTCGTTGTTAGGATAGGCTCACGTTATACGCTCGGCCGTCGTCGGTCCGATTCATCCGGCACCGGCGCGCGTCTTTCTCTCGACGCTTGAATCACCCCGAGCGCGATGCTGCCACGTTTTTCGAACAATATCTTCGGCGACGTCACCGAACGAAAAGTTTTTTTAACACGTCTAAAGTAAGAAATCATTTAATCGAGGAAACATCGCCGACGGTAAATCGATATTCACTGTTGACACGATTCTGCTCAACGATGTTGTTCAGCGTTTTATCGTTGCGCGCTTGTCGAAATAAAAACGTCCTCGCAAAAAAAAAAACGAATATGTATCACGATGTTAGGATGTATTTGGATAACACGAGGATACACTATCGACCAAAAGTATGACGCCAAGTCTCCGCGCCGGTAAAGAGAAGATCGTTGATCCGCGTTGCAAGTAAATGCCGGAATGAAACGCGTATGGTCGCTTGCCGAGCCCGTTATCATTCTCAAGTATTATTTCACACTGCCATCGACAGTTTCAGTATGCGACTGCAGAGAATCGCGAGAACGCCGAACGGAGCCGCAGCACATATCGAGTGTGTATAGTCACCAGCAACCGATCGCGTTACAAGTGGCCATTCAAATCGAAATTGGACATCGAGAAAGCTGTAAACGCTGTACGCGAGTGAAATAATTAGGTCGAATGGGGGGACGTTGGTCTCGTACCTTTGGCTATCAGTGTACACGGAACGCGGCCGAGCAAATATAGAAAGCGTGAAACGAAGGCATAACGTGAGCCGGTCATTCTAGGAACGCGCGATGCAGAGAGAGAGAGAAGAAAAAAGTGCGGCGGCGTTCGTAAAAGCTAAGCGTGATCGTTCCCAATTGGAAATGAGGAGAGTGTCGGCGTGCTTGACCTAATGCGTTCACCAGGAGGCGAACGATCGTCGCGTCACACGCGGACAATCCCGAGAAAAGCGATGGTGGCCTGGCCCGTCTGCACGCATTTCCATATCTCTCATATCAAATCGGTTTAGTGCCAATTCGTTAGCCGATTAGCGCCTGAAGAGCGATCATCGAGAGTCCAGCGCATGCGTATCGTATCGAATCGAATCGCGGACGAAGACGTCGATCGATGCAATTAGATAGACCCATTATGAAATTTTAGGAGGAACCGAGGATCCGTCGGACCTGGAATCGATTATTCGATTCGTGGGAACGCGAGCGCGGTGAAATACGCCAAAAGGCGATCGACTCGATCGCAATCGCGCCGCGCCGTAAACGCGACCCGAAGCCGAATAATTATGTTTAAGTACGGTTAGCGGATTCGTATGCGGCGATTAGTGTAAAGTCTATTTCTATCGGTACTTGTGTATAATAACGCTCTATCGCATGTTACTTGACTAATCTAACGGTACCTGCACTTACTAGGGTTAAGCTCCGCTACGTCGACTCCCCTTCTATCTCATTTTCATTTCCACCCTCTTTCTCTCTCTCTCTCCCTCTCTCTTTCACGCTCTTTCTCTCTCTCTTTCACGCTCTTTCTCTCTCTTTCACGCTCTTTCTCTCTCTCTTTCACGCTCTTTCTCTCTCTCACGCTCTTTCTCTCTCTCACGCTCTTTCTCTCTCTTTCTCTCTCTCTCTCTCTCTATCCATCTATCTATCTATTTATCTATTTCTGTCTCTGTTTCTCTTCGACCATTCATCGCAGAGAAGCTGTGCTAGGTGTTTCTAGCTCGACCACACCACCCTGCGCGTATTTTTCTCTGTCTTTGTCTCGCCTGTTTTCGTTTCCTAGATAGCCGAGAGTTCGAGGTAAACAGAAACCGTTCGAGAACGCTTCCCAGGAAAAAAACTCTTCGTTCAGGAATTTTAAACCTTGTCGGAGGAAACGTATGTCCGTTGCTTCGCGCGTATTTATTAAGTCTTGAATACTATACGTAAACGTATTATACATAGTAACGTAATCGTTCTACGATACTAACGGACTATTGTAAATAAAAAATAACATTGTACGGTTTCGTTTAAAATATATAGAAATATGTTTTCTGTTAAACGTGTTCGGACTTCGCACTTATTTGACAAACCCTTTGGGACAATTTCGATCGATTATCGAATCACTTTCGTAAATCGATGGGAGAGCAGAGCGTTGGCACGGTACAGTCTCTCTCTCTGTCTCTCTTTACAATAATAAATGTCCATGACCATGAAGAAAAGTGAATTACATGTTCGTTTTTTTCGAAATGTCTGTATTTTATACACCTTAATGCATTATGTGACAGAAAATTGTGGTAGACGTAGCACTGTATCAAATGTAACACTAGAAGTGTTATTATTATTATTATTATTATTATCATTGTAACCTATTCTATGCGTTGATTTTAACATTCCATGTTTCTTTGATGGTATTTTTCAGCAACAGGTGCCAGAAAATTGAATTCTTCGTTACGCTGTAAGACGAAAATAAAAGTAATAAATCAAAGAGTTTTTGCCGCGTTTGTTAATTACCTTCCCGGAACGAAGTACAAATGACTCATTTGAATAATTAGAAATCTGGAAATTCTTTTACTTTTGATTTTCGTCCCATACTTTCATGGAGGATCGCCTTCTAAATTTTCTGCTACCTGTTGCCGCAAGCTCTTCGTTACACGCAAACTCGCATCATGGCAAAACGATCTCTTTTCTTTCTTTTCTCAGGTACTTTCGTTCTCTTCCTATCGTTTTTCTCTCTCTACTATCTTTGCTCAACCGAATTCGTACTTTCGCAGAGACAGTACTGATTACCGCCCGCCAATAATAATTATCGCCACTTGTATCGTGCCCTAAACCACGATGCCACAGTCGTAGTTCTTAACGAATACCTACAACAAAAGCCGACTATATATCTATAGTCAGCGGGTTGATCGTCCACGCACAGCTCTAATGGAAAAATGGCCATCGCTAATCGATCGCAAAGGCATTTCCTCTTTCATCACGGTAATGCATACCGTGCACGGCAAAAACCACTTTAGAAAGTATCCAAAATTCTAAACATCCGACATCGTCGCCATTCCTCCGCAACCGTCGCAGAATCGTTAACCCAAATAATCTGAAAATCGCGACGATTGTCCGCAAGCGGTAGGAAAATGTTGCTCGAGAAATTGCAATGGAAACGGAGGTTTTTCGTTGACAGCTGAAGAGAAACGCGGGGTCGCCTATGCATTAACCCGATAATGGCAACCTTAGTCGTCGTTCGACGAAGTGTTTCGCGATTAATCAGCTTTCGAGCGCAGTCAGATTAGCCGACTATCGATGAAACGCAGGCGGCGATTCGCCACCGTCCGAGGCATTTCTGCGAGCTGGTTTCTACGATACGGAAAGGAACACCGAATACCGCTCGGTCGGCATCTGCCCATAAACGTCACGGTTGTCCAGAGCGCAAGCTCAGTATGGGGGTGCTTGCGACCATATACCCGACGACCATCCCTGTTTTCAAACAGTCGTCGGGTTTGCGTGGGTGCCTCGCGGCCGTTCGACGCCGTGGAAGTCGGGTAACGCTCCTCGATGTCAACGAACCACGAAAAGATAGTACACGGCGAAACATGGATGGAAATGAAACCGTGGATACAGTGAACTACTTCCGTTGAGCATTCGGGTTCGCCCCGGCGCATGGGAATCGCGCGAGAATATATTCCGATCCGTGCGCGACCGAGCATCGAATCGACAGTGATCCACGGTGAATTCCACGGCGAAATATACAATTCGATCCGTCATATTCAAATCAATTTCCACCGAATCGATTTAGCCCGAGACTCCGATATCGCTGTTTCCAGTGCTCCGTTCGAATGAATCGCGCTCGATGAACTATTCGTTCTCGCGTTTAGAAATTTCATTAGGAGTCTCGCGTTCGTCGGGGCTCGCGCGGTCGACCGAGTTCTCAGAATGAAAGAAAGTGGTGTTTAAGCAGCTGTCCTCGATCGAAGATACACGGGAGACATATAGCGGAACCCTTGATAGCGGCGAAGGTAAAAGTCGTCGATCGTATCGCGGACACGTTTCGCGTTGACTCCAAGTGCTTGCGGCCGCGTCTATGCGCACCGAACTTACGAAGATCCCCGATTGAAATTCGCGATCCGAACCGCGCGATCGCCATTCTATTCGCTTACTGCTTTCGCGATATTATATATTATTATATATATCATCGCGATATTACATCAATTGATCTACCGTGTCTTTGATACTCGTCGGAAAATATTAGAAACAAATTTCTTATACCGGTCTTGCTCGATCGACCAACTTACTTTCTTAAATACGTATGCGCGTCTTTGGAATTTATTTATAATAAACGAGCGTAATTTTCATTGCAAAAAGAACATGAAAATCAACGTTCAGTCTTCAGTTATATAAAACTCGTTTTATTCCTCTTTTTGTAGAGCTTTTAATACAACAAATTTAATACTTTTCCTTTATGTGGTAATTATTAAAGCAATCGCCTACATAATTATTAACCCTTTGCGCTCGAGTGGTGACTTCGAGGCACCACTAAAAAATGTTTCTATCAAAAAATGTTTATATCACAAAATTTAGATTTGAAAAATTGTTAAAAGTATAACTGTTGTATAAGCCACAGAACGTGCTATGTCATATAAAATAGAGACAGCGTGGAAAAATTATGTTAGATTTACAGTTAAAATGGCTTCGAGTGCAAAGGGTTAATGTCATCTTTAAAATTGGATACGTATTCAATTTCTATACAATGTAATTTTGTATTCTAACATCAATTTCGTGAGTCGTTCGAGGCACAATTTTTTTTAAGTGCAGCAAATTCTTCCTAATTGACGCTCAGATTGTACACAAAAATGGAAGATTTGAGAAGACAAGATGTGATTATTTGAGCATCGCATCTCGTTTCTACAGTTTTGACAATCGGCGACTATAAAAACGAGCCGCGAGGCTCGAATAATCGTGTCTGCTCTTCCCAAATTGTTCATTTCTGTTTACAAATTGTGGGACAATTGGAGAGAATTTACTGTAATGCACAGGTTATTAATTAATATAGCATTAAAAAATGAAGAATAGCATTAAAAAATGAAGTCGCGTTTGTACTTCAACGACTCGTTTCAAATTGGATTACACTCTTTCTCAAACTATTGCAGAAGAAATGTATAGAAAACAAAATTCAAGTTTGTAATAATACATAAAGATATGGCGCACAGGACGATTTCATTTATACTGTATAAGTTAAACAGGTAATATTAATCGATATTAATATGATGTAATTATATTTACATATTATGTAATGATTTACAGGACTAATGAAATATATAGCAGAACTAATGAAATATATTTTTAAACGCCGTCACGGGTATACTAATTGCTGAGTAGAAAGTTTTCAGTATAAAGTAGAAATATCTGTGATTCGAATGTTGCGAGTCTTCTGCATAATTTCTCGAACACTTTCGATAGAACCGTCAAACGCACCTGAAACACATATTGTTTTGCAGTGCGCTCGTAATAACGTTACCTGCCGTCTTCATCGGCCCATACAATGACATTAGATTGTTGACAAAACAGCAAATCAAACGGCGATGTATCGCGTCGTCGTCGTCATCGAACATTTTGCGCGCGCGAACGTTCAGGAAACATTGAAGAAAGCTCTTAGGCGGCCGTGCGTTTAGTGGAGCGCGAAAGTTTCCCCGAATCGATAGGTATTATTCTCGAATGGCCGTTAAGCGATCGTCCCTTACGGTGTAATGGGATTACAAGTATCTAATTGCACGTCATCCGGCGGAGTACGCCTGTTTACACTGGCACCGATGCCTAATGAAGTTAAAACACGTAATTGTCTTGAGTGCATTAAGGCTGACACGCGAATAACACGGCGAAAAAAGACGTGGCGACATGGGCAGAGGCAGTTGTCAGAAGACGAGCAAGGGGCTCGGACTGAGATCTGCCGTGAAAATCGAAGGATAAAGTGATCAAGAATTCTCGATCGTAAAGATCGCACGAGTTACTGTGAGATTGTTCAGTTTCTGTCGAGTTTTTTCGGATTATTTGCATCGGTGAATTTATGAAATATTTATGAATAAATGAATTGAATTTATGGAATACATTAGTCGATTTACAAGAATACATTAACCAATTTATAAGAATTAATTCGTCAATTGATAAGAATCAATTTTTTAACCGACAAATATTAGTAAAATTCTTTTTATACATTATTATTCCATACGTTATTATTTCTATTATTATTTTATACATATTATTATTTTATACATATTATTATTATTATTATTATTATTATTATTATTATTATTATTATTATTATTATTTTATACATTATTATTATTATTTTATACATTATTATGTACTATAATAATAAGAAACTGTAGATGACATAGGGAAACGTAATAATTACATACATTCGAGATGAATCAATATTGTACACTTCGCTTCCCATTAAATTCAGACAGAGAAATGAAAAATTTGACAAAGTAATCTGCCGAGGCTTATTTCGATTAAGAAAATAGACAACGCTTGATCTATGCAAATAAATAACGAAGCTTCCTTTTATTAATTTCCGCTCAAATCTTTCTAATTCTTCTGAACATTGTAAATCTTGCAACGCTTATACTACACTGATTGCATCGCGTTAAAGCAGGAAAACAATGGTATCGATCTCACAAAGCGTTGGATCTGGGATCGAACCCTGACCTTTTAGATTCTTGGAGCATTTTAACCCTTCGAGCTATCGATGAACTCTTCACACCCGCACTCAATATATGTGAAATGGAAGACGTCTGTATAAAAGATAAAATTATGTATCTATGCATACAGATTTTTGAAAAATCAATTAATATCTTCATAAATAGTTAATTTCTTCAAATATTGTAATTGTTACGCTACTAACAGTCGGCGTACAAAATATTTGGTAAATTAACGACATTATCTGCACTGCTGTTATTAGCTATATAATTCAAGACTATTTACGTATTCGATGTTTCAATGGATTTAGAAAAAAGATAAGTCGATACGAGATATGTCAGGGTTTCGAGGAAAACAACTTGTAGCTCTTTCTATATATCGTTCTATTGTAGTATATGTCATCAGATTTCGATCCAATTTTCCCGGTACTTGATCCCATTGCTAGTCTGCAAAACAACTTCATATTCCTGTTGACATTTAGCTGGTAAGGTAACGACATTTGACTATGCTTTTCCGCGGAACTGAATCAATAGTTTCTGAAATCTTCTATCGTTTCGCCGGCACGAAGTTAGCCGAAACGATCGGGCAGATATACATATCCTGAAAAGCCGAGGATGAGGATGATTCACTATGATTCACTAATTCACAGTACTCGCTGGTCGTTTATTTTGACACACGTCTGCCGGCTAGAAATATTCGAAATCCGACAATAATTTGCAATTACTACGTTTTCGATCTCTTTCCAGTAGGATGCCAAAGCAAAACTATGCTATGCAAGTGCAGGTAATTCGACCTCAGTCCAAGTACCTCGACTCAGGCCTGAAATGAAGAAAGCGACATTGTTCAGGGAAAAGATCAGTAGAAAAGACGCTAGTTTCCGAGACGGTCTTAAAATCGATGAAAAGTTTTCGACGATTCTTGGCGACGAGGCTTGGAACTTTCCCGGTTCTACGATCGATTCGTTGCAGAACGTTCGCAGGATCACGCTGTCAGTATCGGAGCAAGAAAACTCGCACGATCGATGCACCGACGCGGCGCGGCACGTGGATCACTCACCGGGTTTAGCATCGCGCGTGAGATCTCTGTTCTGCGTAA
Organism: Megalopta genalis; assembly: GCF_051020955.1. Classification (NCBI taxonomy): domain Eukaryota; kingdom Metazoa; phylum Arthropoda; class Insecta; order Hymenoptera; family Halictidae; genus Megalopta; species Megalopta genalis. The sequence continues at coordinate 15,188,716 of NC_135019.1, read as the reverse complement.
CGAAAAAATCAATGCTGCATATCTGACCTTTTATAATTCAGCCGCTATCGGTTCGCCAAGGACGAAACTTCTTTACGGTCGGAATAGTGTCATGAACTTTGAAGACGAAATGCTCGTATTCATGAGCTACTATTAAGACCTCGGTATTCATGATGCAACGGAATTGCGTGGACGCCCACGCGATAGCATAGCTGCACTTTTCTTGGTAGGCGAATCGTTCGAGCCGACGAAGCGCGATGATTCGGTCCTGAAAGATACATTAGGTCTACCGGAAAGTTCTGTCCGATAGTGTCACTTCAAGTTTCAATCCATATGCACATGTTGATTTGAGACATATATGACTATCTCTCTTTATCGTTGCATTTACACGCATGTACTCTCCTAAATAAACTGAAACAAAGATGTCTCGTGTCATTATTAACACGTTCCGTGCCGAGCTTTTTTTACTCGAATCTTCACACTTTGATATTTTACTAAAACTTGATGTATTACGTGCAATTATTAATTCTCGTACACATAACAACGTAACAAAAACTTATCAACGCCCATTCTTGCGGTGGAAATTGATTCTTCGGTTCTAAATTTCTTGTAAACAATTTGTTCAGTTCACTAAGTAAACATGCAAGCGTGTACTATCGATGGTACACGTGGCACGGAACGTGTTAAGCGAGACGCGATCGTGAAAACATGGCTATCGATGATAATGCCAGACCACATGCTGCTTTGGCGACTCGTCAGAAAATCGCAGAGCTAGGCTGGGAAATTCTGTCGCATCCACCATACTACCCAGACCTAGCACCCTCCGATTATCACTTGTTTCTCTCTTTGCAAAACTTTTTACAGGAAAAAAATTCAAAACTGGAGCTGATGTCAACCAAGCACTAGTCGAGTTCCTCGCCTCTAAAAATAAATCATTTTTTAAAAATGGCATTTACAAGTTGCCATCACGCTGGCAAGAAGTCATAAGTAACGATGGAAAGTATATTCTACAATAAATATTATTAAATGTATGAAAATTCTGTTATATTTCAATTCAAAAACGGACAGAACTTTCCGGTAGACCTAATATTTCTGCCCGGTCGATTAGACACCGGGACACCTGTTGTAACGTCTGCACGAACTTGGCGAATCAGCCCCGATTCTTCGAACTTCCAGTTCTTCGAGTTCTCGCATTTTCTGGGTCACTTTTAAGGTTACTTCGAGCCCTTACTCCGGGGAACTTTTCCGGGAATTTTTCGTTAGATCCCTAGAAATGTCGCGAAATGTTTCCGATATTTATGGACAAATAAATATAAATACAGTAATGTTTTCCTAACTGACGCTTAGATTGTCCACAAAAATGGACAATTTGGGAAGAGGAGACACGATTGTTCGAGCCTTGCGCCTCGTTTTTATAATTGTTGAGAATCGGTAATTATAAAAACGAGACGCAAGACTCAAATTAATCGTACCTCCTCTTTCCAATTTGTCCATTTCTGTGGACAATCTGTGCGTCAATTAGAGAGACATTACTGTACTGGGGATATTTATGTATTATTCAGTCACATCCATTGATTCGTAAAATTAACGGATCACTAAATTATTAACAGTTAATCTTAACAATTTTAACGGTTTATTATTAAAATCGTACAACATTCTGTTTGTTCTCATTTTGAAGAATTAATTGAGGATGGCATCCGAGGTTGTCTTCTGTCTCTAAAAATTTTACTTCGAACAACTCCGTGGACCTTAACAAATGTTTTCAATTCGATCCGGTTCTCAATATAATTTTACAAGTAGCAATATGCAGAAGGGGATGGACGAGAATTTCGGATGAAATTGTTGCACGAGCTATTTCAATGAATTGTATACAGCATAATTTACTACTAATAAGATTCAAATGTTTTGCACAGAATCGACTTTGGATAAAACGGTACCGCCAGACGTCGCAAAGTTCGAAGAGGATACACAGGCAGAACGAGAATAAACTTCGATTAATCCAGTTGAGAAATTATCGGTGGAGCACGCGTTGCGACTCGCGACTCGCGGTCGACCGCCGCTTCGGGGGAAAATAAGGGAAACAGAAGCGATTTATTCGATTGGACGTTCGCGATGGGACGAAAGCACAAGCGTCGCCTGATACCGGAACAGGATCGCAGAATATGCGGCAGCATCTGCCTTTGTCAGTTCACCATTGTCATCAGCTGCGTCGCACTGGTTTATCTGAGTGTGGCAATCTACATGCCCTCCCACAGGTTAACAACAAGGCTATATCGATTCATTTCGCCGAGGCCGATTCTAATTAAGTTACGGCTCATCCGACCTTTATTTCCTCGGCCATTTAAAACTAGCCATTCCCCTATCCGCGTACCATCGAATTCAACTCGTTTTCCAACCTATCTTAATTATATGTGTTCAAATAAATATTATATCTCATTGTTTCGTATCGGAAAGCGAGATTATTGTAACTTGCAAAAACAATTGCAAACTGTCCCGATTTGAAATCGAAGTACTACTTTGGAATAAATATGAAATTACTTTGTTTATTTGATCGTACGTGGAAATAATTTAAAAATCATCATTAAGCAAGAAATAATTGAAAAAGCGAGCCGATTATTACATATTACAAGAAATTTTAATTACACATATCTTTCGGCCACGGTTAATATCAACGATTCGAGGAATGAATGCGCGGATTATCGTGTTCCCTCGTGGAAAATTCAAACGTCACTCGTTCGAGCGAGATATTAATGAAGCCGATGCAATTAATTCCAGAGCCTTTCACGCGGGAATCGAGCCGGATCCAGTCATGTGCCAAACCATTGATACCACCTTGGCTAATAATTGTGGCTGGGCGAGTTGCGGCGAGTGGTGCTTAACGAGAACCACCGGATTTTGCCCGCAGATTCACGCAACTGTAAGACGGAATGGTACAGACATCGTTTTCCAGAATTGCACGAAATTCCATAGCATATCGTGTCCACAGGTATGTATTGATTTTCGTTTCATTTCCATCGCTCATTCGTATACCGAGGTTATACTTTCGTTCCTGAGATCATTTCAAGTAACTTTTTCCTTTGCGAAAATGCAATCCGCGGCTTTGTTTGCGAGTTATTAACGAAGAACAGTGACCAAGGAGAGGCGAGATCAGCTGACGCGAGACGGCCGAGCCAATGGGCGGAACTAGGCTTCGTGCGCTCGTTGGCCGCCTCGCGGTAGCCGCGCTCGCCACTCATTGGTCACTGTTCTTTCGTTGATAACTCGTAAACGATGCCTCGGAGAAAATTTTTGCAAAGGAAAAAGTTACTTCGAATGGCCTCAGGAATCACCCCATTCCGGATCGCGAGACATTTATAGGACACCCTGTATATCGATCGTCAGCGTTCATCGATGTCTACGATGTTTGGCACAAAAATGCTACAAACGCATAAAAGTCCACAGCTTGTTTATTTGGCTGTCGATTTCTCTATCGAACGGCGCACAATATTTCTCTGAAATTCATACGGGAATATAATGGCTCGGATAGGCAAATGGGTTCGCGGCAGGTGATACGACGCGCACTTCCATCGGAAAAGCAGGAATAAATTGATTGAAATAACGTTGAAACTATACGTCCCTTAGGAGCGTGCGTGAAAATAAGTTTCGCGGATCTTCGGAGGAACTTGTTAAACGACGAACGTATCGGATTGCACCGTCGACAACAATTCTCCATTAGCCACGGCGGAGATTAATGTTTCTCGTTGATTCGTTTACCCGTTCGTTTCTCGAAACGACATTCGATACTGTCGGCGAAATAACGAAAGCGCGTTTCAACATCGGACACTTTCGTTGCGTAATTGCGAGTCACTTTAAATGCAATCCTTCCTCGGATATTTGATTTTGCCTCGCTGTTACGCCTTCGATCAGGAAATCGTAACGCACAGCTGCGACCTATCCGATGTTGCTCTCGGTTTGCTTCGTGGAATTCATCGGTGAGAACAATTCCCATTTCTTAGTCAATCTCAATCCCTATTTCTTAATCGATCTTAATCTTCGTTTCTTAATCGATCTCAACCTCCACTTATTCTCCTCTTTGCTAATTCAATTTTCTACATTCTGCAGAATACGGTAAATTTTTTCTAGAATGACAAATTTCGGGTTGCGGTCGAGCGTGTACTGCGGCACGTGACGCAGCTTCTTTGACTAGAATTCCCGGAAAACAATACGAAATTATCTGTTTGGATGTGAGTCAGATAAGAAAAACCGCGCGCGAAGCTATAAGATACAGTAATTTCATCCCAATTCGCGCTCAGATTGCACACAAAAATGGACAATTTGAGAAGAGGAGATACGATTATTCGAGCCTTGCGTCTCGTTTTTACAGTCATCGATTGTCAACAACTATAAAAACAAGACGCGAGACTCGAATAATCTCTTACTCTTCTCAAACTGTCCATTCTTGTGCGCAATTTGAGCGCGAATTAGGGAGAATTTACTGTATTCTGAATCGCCGTACTCTCAAGTCGACACGTAAATTTGATTCTGATACATGTTCGCAGTTCGCTCAACCCCTTCGCTGTTTAAATCGAATACTTTCAAAAATTATTTACTTTATCTTCTGCATTATTTCTAAATTATACTATTCGTTTGGCCCTTATTGCAGGTATCAACCTTCCCTCTCGTTGAATACGTTTCAATAGAGATTCTTGATTTCCGCGGAATGTCGGAACAGTGAAATCGTGGTTCGTACCGATTTTGTAGCGAGAAAGTTACATCATTCAAGTTCATCGACGAATGTTATCAATTATTAGCATAAGCGGAAGAATGCGCATGTAGCACGATGAGTTTGAAAGTCTTTTATTCCTACTTTCTCTGTTACTTGCCAGATAAGGAGACAAAGCAAACAGTACAGTTTTTAAATGATATGTTACTGGCGAAAATTAAAATCGGACAAATCAGAGTGCACGATGAATTTTGATAATTGAAAACATTGTTGTAGTAATCGATGTATACGATTGAAACTCCTTTCGGTATCCATAAATACGTTTGAATAGTTCAAATAGTAAACATAACAAAATAGCCCATAGACGCTTCAAATTGATGACAAAACTTTTAAAGACCATTGTTTAATTCATGAAATGCTTTGATCTGGTAACTATGTCACTTGGTGCATGATTCATTTGGTAATGATGCGTTTAAAAGTATGTCCCACGGCTAAGTCTTTACATCAACCACCTACAATTACGTCATTCGATTACACGGAGCTGCTCGAATGTTTCTATTTACAGTAAATTCTCTCGAATTTTCCCAAGGTTGTAAACAAACATGGACAATTTGGGAAGAAGAGATGCGACTATTCGAGTCTTGCGTCTCGTTTTTATAGTTGTTGACACTTTAGACCGATATATAAGTGAGAAGTTTTGAACTTGTATTTGTGAAAATCTTTTCACGCTTTCGATGAAGTTTTCAACATGTATATAACTCACCGAGATATATCTACGAAACACATTTTTGAAATTTTCGTTATTGACTCGGATAAAATGTTGAAAAATGAGAATTCTTTATTTTCTTTTGTCATTCTAAACAACAGCAAAATTTAAAAAAAAAAGTATTCTAGTTCTGGTCTAGTAGACTGGTCCTCCTATCATGTCAAAAAAATCGAAGTCTTTTAGTTCAGTTTTAAAAAAGTTGTTGCATTTTAAAAGATGTCCGAATATGTTTCTACTTAGGATCATTTACAACTTTAATTAGCAATTTTCTCCAACATATTCATCAAGGTACTCTCTTTATAGACACAATAGCCTACCTAAAACGTCAACGAAATAGGTGAAAATTTATAATGTTCAGAAACTAAACAGAAATAATGAACTTTTGATTGAAAAATACAGCCGACGAAACGACGATAAGTTTGAAAAATGCGAACGAACTAGATTGGCGAGATATATCAGGCAAGGCAGGCAGCAGCTGCACTCGACACGCGAATCGCTTTCGATCTGAGAATTTTTGTGCGGCCAGTGAACTCGATTTCCTGATGGCGACCCGGCCACTTCACCCTTATTGTCCGCCCGGTCAGGCATATCGCGGCTTCCGTGGAAAGTATTTGGTCGGGCTGCCGCAGGTTTGCCCGGGTTCCTGTCTTTCCAAGGTGGGAAAGGGTCGATCAACTGTCCCGCCGCGTCCGTTCGGCTCAAAGGCCGCGGCGCGGCGAGTTGCGTGTTCAATTGGCCTCCGCGCGAATCGCCCGGCGAACGTTGCCTCACGGTTGCACCGTGAACCGAGGGAAATCCATTTGCAGGGAAAGGGAAAGGGAAAGGGAGCCCAACAGGAAGAGGAAAAACTGATCGGCATTTTGTAGACCCTCCTCGGCTAATGTACCCGGCGGATGCAAAAGCGTCGATAAAAGTGTTACCGCGTGCGGTTCCGATGCCACTCGCGCTGAGTGCTTCCTGATACCATCCCCAGACGCGAGTAAGGCAGAAAAGAATGAATTGTTAGCACAAAAAATTTGATAGCGCTGCGAAAGATATTGGTTTGGCAAGAAAGTAATTTCGGTTTGCGAGGGCCGGGTTCGTTCCGTGTAATATTCTTCGAGAAATCGTTCCGTCCAATTAAACCCGCATAATCCGCGGGAAATTCGACCCCGCTGCGGCGCGAACTTGACTTATGCGTCTTAAATAGTTTTCCGAATGGAGAACGCGTGTATTGAGAGAATTCGTTTCTTCGACTTTTCGCGAGTATTGGACGATCTCTCGGAATATATAAGCTAAAGTAACGTTAATACAATATAATAGTCGAAAATCTTTTCTTCTGTGGCCATCCAAAAGCTGAAGAGAGCAATTATTTGGGTTGGCAAGAAAGTAATTTCGGTTTGGACCAATAGATAGCGTTATGTTTGTATTGTCATTCTTTTGTTAATGTTATAACTTTTTTGTCTTCAGCTTTGGTAGTTGACATGTTTAGGTTACTATAGAAACAAATTCCGTGTGGTTTTGTTTACAATTGATAATTTGCTGTCAATTTTAACATGGAGTGCAAGAATGAACATTTTCGACACATTTTACTTTTTTATTTTCGTAAAGGCAAGAAAGCGGCCGAGGCTTGCAAAGAGATATGTGAAGTTTATGGCGTCGATTGTTTAATAGAACGCGCGTGTCAGAATTGGTTCAAAAAATTTCGTTCTGAAGATTTTCACTTAAAGATGACCAACGTTCTTGTCGACCTTCGGAAGTTGACGATGACAAAATCAAAGCCATAATTGAATCGAATCGTCGTATAACTGTACGAGAGATTGCAAAAAGGTTAAACGCATCACACACAACAATTGAATATCACATAAGATGTCTTTGACTTGTTAAGAAGCTCGATGTTTGGATTCCGCATGAATTGAAAGAAATTCGCTTAACACAACGAATCAGTATTTGTGATACGCATTTTGAACGTAATGCAATCGACCATTTTTTGAAGCGAATTATCACTGGTGATGAAAAATGGATCGTTTGCAATAACATGAATCGAAAAAGGTGATGGTCCAAGCGTGATGAGCCAGCGCAAACCATATCGAAAGCTGAATTGCATCAGAAAAAGATCATGCTGTCAATTTGGTGGGATTAGAAAGGTGTTGTGCATTTTGAGCTGCTTCCAAGCAACTAAACGATCAACTCAGATGTTTACTGCCAGCAAGTTACGAAATCGGAGGAAGTAATCAAAGTGAAAAGACCAGAATTGGCAAATCGCAAAGGAATCGTGTTCCACCACGTCAATGCGAGGCTTCACACACCTTTAGCAACACATACAAAATTATTGGAGCTTGGTTGGAAAGTGATGTTGCATCCTCCATATAGCCCCGATCTTGCACCATCGGATTATCATTTATTTCGAAGTTCACAAAACTTTTTAAATGGTACAAATTTCAATAATAACAATAGCCTCGAATCGCACTTGATCGAGTTTTTTACTGATAAGGACTAGAAGTTTTATAAGCGCGGAATCATGAAATTACCAGAAAGATGGTAACAAAAGGTCATCGAACAGAATGGAAAATATTTGACTGATTAAAGTTCATTTCTTGTATAGAAATAATTGAGTTTTATTTCACATTGAAATACCGAAATTACTTTCCTGCCAATCCAATAGTTAAATCCATGGCTGAACGAATACAGTAAATTCTTCCTAATTGACGCTCAGATTGTACACAGAAAAGGATAATTTGGGAACAGGAAATACGATTATTTAAGCCTTGCACCTCGTTTTTATAATTGTTGACAATCGGCAACCATAAAAATGTGCTTCAAGACTCGTAAAGTCGTGTCTCCTCTTCCCAAATTGTTCATTTTTGTGCACAATCTGAGCGTCAATTAGGGAGAATTTACTGTAGCTGTTTCAGGTAAAAAAAAAACATACCGATAAGTCTCCTATAACTGCATTTTCTGAGATTCGGCATTTTTAATGTTTAAAGTGATCAGACATCGCTTGCGTTTTATCAATGGAACATTTTAACAATGTCGAATCACCTGTGCCTTGTCGATGGAAAATTTGCACAGCGTGCAATGATATTAATGATTTAGCGCGCTAAACTGGCCAAACTGTGCACACTCGAGATAATTCGAGCGGCGTTGTACTTTATGTTGCTATAATTTTTCACACTCGAATGCAATCGAGAATTGAAAATAACAACGTGAAAGCAAAAAAAAACAATCGTTTTATTGATATTAATCATTTACATGGGATTGTAAGCTATAACACTTACTTATTCAAGTATAAAATATATCCTTTTTCTACTTATCACTTACGGCTTATCTCTTCCTTGTGAGCCGCTTTCCGACAGCGTATTCATATTCAGATTCCGATTCGCTCATTTTTCAATATATACTTTACTAAAATATAATGTAAAATAAAATATAATAATAATAATAACAATAACAACAACAACAACAACAATAATAATAATAATAACAATAATAATAATAATAGTAATATTCTGAAAATTAGAAATCATAGCAATTGTATAAATATCCATTATTTTTGTATTTTTGTAATTTTCTTGCCAAGACAACGTTCTAAATTGTGTTTTTCTACATTTAAAAAAATTGATTTTTTTTGGCCGGCCTTTTTCAAAACAACTGTGCATTAAGGGTTTAATTGCGTGTACAATAATACTTTGTACAGTTGCACAAATAGATGGAACAAGGAATGTTCTTCGAAAGAACGCCGGAACCGGCTCACTAAAAGGTTAAGCACTCGGAGTTCTCGATTAGTTCTCCGAACGTGTCTTTCTCGCAGATGTTCGGCGAAAGTTTCGTCAAATAAAAGCAAGTTCTCGCGCACGTGGCGATCGCAAGCGATATTACGGAACTTTGCTAATGCGATGAGCATAGTCTGTCGTGTCGGTTACTTTGATGCGGTAACCTCGTTATCTGCTACGTAACGATGCCCGCCTAATTCGTCATTTTGAATTAGTTTCCAATGACTCGTATGCGCCACGCCTTTCATCGATCAAAATGGACGTCCTGATTTATGATCGCGCGACATATTTGAAGATGATAAGCACCGTGAGCATGCGTGAAGTATGTTTTCGGCAATCTTCATCGTCATTTCTGCCATTCGAAGTATCGAAAAATGTTGCGATGCTTTTTTATACGACCTGAACTTATTTTATAATCTTCGCTTCTATTTTCTATTGTTCTGCTGTTTTATTTCGAATCTTCTATTTCTTTTTCATGGTAAAGGATACGTAACATTTATTAATTTAGCAGTTTTTAAATATCGTTAACTCTTCCATAATATTTGTCTAACGCGTAGGCAACGCCATTTTCAGCTTTTAATAAACGAATTCAAATAATTCTTTCAACGTTGTATTTCCAATATCGCGATCAAATATTTTCTGATAAAGGTCGAGCATCGTTTTATTGAAAGGATCGGAATGCACTGTGAAAATATTACCATCGACGGAAGTAGCTTCCTCCGAAATGTAATATTTCTATATTTACTCGATTCACTCGCGAACGGTATTTCGTTTATTGGAGGGGCCCCTCTTCATGATTCGAACACGTCGGAAAGTAATGAAAGCGGTCTAAAAATAACCATCGATCATGCGGATTTTCTATCCTGAGGGAGAGAAAGAGTGTCCGACAGGAGTATACGGAATACTCTCCGGGGAGTGGCCGCGAAAATGAAAGCGGTGTGTCGCGTGACTTCTATAGGGTTGGAACTAATAACTCCGAGCCCTAAAATTTTTGGTAGGCAACGTAGAAGCGTAAACATCCGCCGTATACAATCTGTTAAAATTATTCTACCTTAATTATAATTATTTCATCGATCGGAATCGTTTCAATTCATTGGAATTTTTACAAATATTCTTACAAAAATTACAATTATAAAATCGTTGCGAAAATTACAAGAATCGGGAAATAAACAAAGATATATTTTCTTTCTTACTAGCTTTAGTAACTTTTATAGAGAATAAAAATTGTCTGCATCGATTGTACGCGACAAGAGTTAAGCGGAGAGCCTTCTAACAGCTTCAACAATTAAAAAATAGTGTAAAAGGACTCCGAAATCCTTGCGTCGTCTTCGCACTTTTGCATTTCTCTCGTCCAAGTTTAACACGAATCCATAAAATTCGCAATCTAATTACGAGAATATTCCACTGTCGTCGCAAATATGGGATGTTTTTAGCAAATTAGCCTGCGCGAAGAAAGTTTGGACCAAATCGTAACAATCCGCGATTCAGTGACACGGCGATGTCCCGTGCCTTACAAACTGCTCAGAGCCGTCTACCGTCTCCTTTCAGGTGAACATAGCTGATCTGAAGAAGTACAACTGCAACAACGGCAGCGAGTGCAGCGTGCTATCGGGGGTATTCGATTGCAGCCTCGGTCATTGTGCCAACTACAGCGAGCTGATGCTCTGTCATCACAAAGCCGACGGCATCGTGGTCGACAGCGAGAAGGACAACATGAAGCTGAACGGTTTCTTCAGCTGCCAGAGCTCCAGATGCACGAAGATCAAGCCTCCGTTCAAATGCGATCGATACTGCCCGAAGATCTCCACGTCCGAGGCGAACGTGTTCCTCATGCACGACGATAACGTCGTCACGGCAAGGTGCGAACGAGGATTGGCATTGAATATGGCCAACGGAAATTTGCCTGGAACTAGGCTGACCACGCCCGTCAACATTTGGAACAGTCGGAACACCAGCATCGTTGCCAGTTGCATGGCCGTTCACGCGGAGAGAGGGATCGTAAGGTAACATTAAGAATCGATTGTTATCTCCATTCGTGCGGTCGGTGCACGATAACTCCGCTTAACAGGGTTAACGCGATTTATACGCGTAAAATAATCATCTATGAACCGGTGCTAAATGCACGTCCGTCTCTTCCTTTAACCCTTAGCGCTCCACGCGTTTCTCGAGTACTACTTACCAGCAACTCCGGCATATTTTTGGAGCAAAGCGACTGAAATAAAGGAAGTCTTATTTTGAGCGGAAAAGATTACACGTCCTCGTGAAAGCGTTTGATTTTATTCATTTTACATTGCTAAGTATGAAAATGGGCAAAAAATGTTTTAATCGTAATGGCATCTACTTAACATTGTGCGAGGTCGGTGCATCGACATCGTGAATTGTGACCGAAATTTCCAAGCAGCAAATGCATCCTCATCGAAATGGGTAAATTTACTATTAATGATATTCTTCACAATTCTTTAATAAATATATCCCCCATGTTCTTTGACGCGATTTATTATAAAATTAGCATTGCGAATCGTCTGCTGAATTCTGTTTGGATACGGAATTATCGAAACAAAAATTTCTTTTGCGTGAGTTTGCCGGAATTTTTTTTATTGTTAATCTTCGCTGGAAACGGCTCGATCAATAATTAAATTAAATTAAAAATTAGTAAATATTCTTTAGACGTTCTAAAATAAAGTTGAACAGCGTTTTTCTGAAAAATATCACTACCAGCAACTCCGGCACATTTTTGGTGCAAAGCGCCTGAGATAAAGGAAGTCTTATTTTGTGCGGAAAAGATTACACGTCCTCGTGAAAGCGTTTGATTTTATTCATTTTACATTGCTAAGTATGAAAATGGGCAAAAAATGTTTTAATCGTAATGGCATCTACTTAACATTGTGCGAGGTCGGTGCATCGACATCGTGAATTGTGACCGAAATTTCCAAGCAGCAAATGCATCCTCATCGAAATGGGTAAATTTACTATTAATGATATTCTTCACAATTCTTTAATAAATATATCCCCCATGTTTTTTGACGCGATTTATTATAAAATTAGCATTGCGAATCGTCTGCTGAATTCTGTTTGGATACGGAATTATCGAAACAAAAATATCTTTTGCGCGAGTTTGTCAGAATTTTTTTTATTGTTAATCTTCGCTGGAAACGGCTCGATCAATAATTAAATTAAATTAAAAATTAGTAAATATTCTTTAGACGTTCTAAAATAAAGTTGAACAGCGTTTTTCTGAAAAATATCACTACCGGCAACTCCGGCATATTTTTGGAGCAAAGTGCCTGAGATAAAGGAAGTCTTATTTTGTGCGGGAAAGATTACACGTCCTCGTGAAAGCGTTTGATTTTATTCATTTTACATTGCTAAGTATAAAAATGGGCCAAAAATGTTTCAATCGTAATGGTACACACGCTAAGCACGTTTTCACTACAAATAACAATTGCCAACGTTGACAAAAACGTAGCATCTTCAGTGTAATCATGCTAAAAACATTGGGCTCCGCAGCAGAGCCTTCGGATTTACGGAACAAATGACGGATGTCTCCATAGCGAAGCCAACAGAGCGTTAAGGGTTAATTATTTTAACGCCAAACCTAAGTACAGTAATTTCTGTCTAATTTGCGCTGAGATTGCGCAAAAAAAATGGACAATTTGGGAAGAGAAGATTCGATTACTCGAGCCTTGCGTCTCGTTTTTATGGTTGTTGACGATCGGTAATTATAAAAATGAGCCGCGAGGCTCGAATGATCGCGTCTCTTCTTCCCAAATCGTCCACTTTTGTGCGCAATCTGAGCGCGAAATTACTGAACCGCGCGGGTCATTTCGACTGGTTTCGCATTACAACTTTTACGATCGTTGATATATTGGGTCGTTCGGAAAGTTGTTTCGTTTCTCAAAAAAAATTTCGTTTTGTAAGCTCGTTAAAGAAGCACGTGATTCAACAAACAACGGGGCTTCCACGAGAAGCGTGGTTGAAAACACCAAAAAAATATCGGAATGTTCTTTTTTATTTGAAACGTTAAAAAATTGTCTTTTATTTTCTCGTGAAAGAACGAAACAACTTTCCAAACGACCCAATAATAGAGACTCTTTTGCATCGTGTAATGATCGAACAGATTTATTCGTTCAGGCATACGTCGGAAGAAATACGGCGAAGAGTCTGAACAAACTCGAACATGACCAAATAAGAATTGCATGATTCATGATGACCGACGTCGACTGAAAATATAGATACCCTCGTTCCATTTTTCGGTTCGTCTTACGACGTTGTTTACCAAGAGACATGTATCATTGATCTGAAAGGAAGTAGACTGTAGAGGAAGTTGGTGCGATCAAGAGGATCGTGGGAGGACAAACGGACAGAGGTTGAACGCACTCGACTGTGCCGAGCAGCGTTCCGAGTCCCTAAAACTCGTTCATTTCACCGTGATAGTTTTCATGCTTTCGTTCGAAGCGATTCGTACGTTCGCCGCAAGCGACCCTCGAGATACGATGAGCGACCGCACACAATGGAACTTGCGAAAGAAACTGCTGCGAAACTCCGGATCGATCGCGCAATCCCTCGTAAAAGCACGCCATTCACCATTCCGCGTCGCTATCTTTGGCGTTAACGGGAAATCCTTTGGCTTTGGGGTCCTATGAGCCTGAAATACCGGCACGGGCCGAATTACGTCACAGTCATATTCGGCCGATTCTATTTGCCTGGAATCGCGTTGAATTTTACGCGCCAGTCGCCGTCAATAGGATTCACCGTCGGAAACGATTCCCGTGGATCGATAAACGCGAAATGTTCGAGGAAACAGCCGGGAATCCATCTTCCTGACGTAACATGCGTCTAGCCATGGAATTTGTTTTAGCTATGTAATAAATACGTTGACTCGATTTTATAGAATTTATATTGGGTCTGGGAAAAAGTTCGTGGCGTTTTGTTAGTAAAATTCAACTGGATTTCTTATATTGTGAAAATGAATTTATTTAAACCAAATATACTCCATTATTATCGACAATGTTTCGCCATTTTTCGGGTAGAATCATGATGCCATCGGTGAAGAACTTCTGCGGTTCCTGGTTAAAAAACTGAATCAAGTGGTTTTCACAGGCTTTTTTTGAAGCCAGTTTAATTCCATTGAGAGAGTTCTGCAGAGATCGGAACAAGTGATAGTCAGAGGGTGCTATGTCTGGACTCTAAGGTGGGTGCATCAAAATTTCCCAACCAAACTCTCGCAATTTTTTACGGGTCGTCAAAGAAATGTGTGGTCAGGTGTTGTCGCGATGGAAGACAAGAACTTTCCTATTATGCAATTCGGGCCGTTTTTTTTTCAATTGCGTGGCGTAATCTCTCCAGTTGTTCACAGTAGAGTTGAGAATTAATCGTCTGATCAACTGGAAGTACCTCATGGTGGACGATTCCCTTCCAGTCCCACCATACACACAGCATCACCTTTTTTAGCGTCAATCCTAGCTTCGCGAACGCTTGTGACGGCTCACCATCTTTTGTCCACGATCTTTGGCGCTTCCGATTGTCGTACGTGATCCATTTTTCATCACCGGTTATGACACATTTCAGAAATGGCTCGATTTCATTACATTTCAGCAGCGCATCGCAGATGTTGATCCGATTCATCGTGTTTTCCGCGCTCAACTCACGAGGAACCCAAACATCCAGCTTCTGTTTGTAAACATCCAGCTTTGTGTAAATGGTTAGAAACACTTTTGTGGTCAATGCCTAGTTCCATACCGATATCGACACTGCTAATATGCTTATCTTGCTGGACTTTTTCAACAATTTCATTAGTTTTTTCAGTAACTGGACGACCAGAGCATGACTCGTCTTCCACACCAAAATTACCAGAACGAAAGCGAGCGAACCATTTCCGCGCAGCTGGTTTTGATAATGTACCTTCACTATACACAGCACAAATTTCTTCACAAGCCTGCGCAGCGTTCTTCCCTTCGTTGTAATAATATTGTAAAACATAGAAAAATTTCTCATTATTTCTCTCCATTTTCAAATGCCAACAACTTTCCAAGTATTGCACCACCACGATGTTTATACGCCCAAAATAACGTTCAATGCGTCACCTTTAAATGAAGCGTTTAATGGTATTGTTGTAATAAGTTGTTCGTGAGTTATTAACACGTTCCCTGCCACGTGTACCATCGATGGTACACGCTTGCATGTTTACTTAGTGAACTGAACAAATTGTTTACAAGAAATTTAGAACCGAAGAATCAATTTCCACCGCAAGAATGGGCGTTGATAAGTTTTTGTTACGTTGTTATGTGTACGAGAATTAATAATTGCACGTAATACATCAAGTTTTAGTAAAATATCAAAGTGTGAAGATTCGAGTAAAAAAAGCTCGGCACGGAACGTGTTAACAATTGACGACATCCATCGGGGAAACGCCACGAACTTGTTCCCAGACCCAATATAATGGTCATAAAAATTCGAATTTTGATCCCTTGGAATCGGCGCAGATGTTTTGAATTTCGCAGAAAGATCCGCGGCCTATAAATCGCACAGTCGAAAAAATATCACGAAATTCCAGAAGACAAGCAGGGTTTCTTGTCTAATTCTTATCAGGGACACGTGACGTTTTCGCGTATTCCCTTTCTTAGGAGCCCAGAAGACACCGATAAGGGTATTTCCATGGCAACCATTGATCCTCCGGCGCTGCCCGATCCACCCGAACGCCACATTTTTCCGACTCGCGTGTTTCCTGCGCGTTTCTTTTATTTCGATGTCTCTCCGTGCGCTTTCTCCGTTCATTTTGACGGATGTTTCGCCTGGTAATGGATCGCGACCGCGCAACGGGGACGGTCGCGGCCAGAGTAACCAGGTGGAAAAGCGCATCCGTTAGGCGGTTCGATAGCGGTGAACGGTCAATGTAATATGTTCAATTTTTTACGATAAGAAACACTCAAAATTTGAAGGTGAAAATAAAATTCTCTGGAACGTAAGAAAAATTGATTTTCACGATGAAACTGTGCTCAAGAAGTAATTACTTGGACGGCAATGGAATTCAAATATGTTGAATTAATATATTTTTTTTTAGAATAGATCATTGCCGTACAAGTATTGTTCCAAGCTAATAAGATGACAGAATAGTGTCCGAGATATTTGCAGAGATCGTTTGATAAGGTCGATTTTGCTTTGCGCAGGGCAGAGGACTGCGTGAATGGCACTTTTTTGAAGGAAATTCCGGTTCCGCAACCGCACATCAACTTTACGAGCTTTCTGAGCATATACGAGAAGAGCTTGCAGTATCCCTTCGACACGACGAACGTCTATATGCCGGCGCAAGGGTCGCTCACGATCTACAATAGTTCGCGTCTCTTCATCAACCTCGAAGGCTGCGTAAACACGCTCAAGGGAGAATGTAAAGATTTTCTAGCCAGTCACGGCCGGGATGGCGACAATCAGACAGCGCAGAGTAGATACCCCTGTTACTATAATAAGGTACGTACATTTACCAAGAAAGAGCTCTTTCATCTTTTAACCCTGAAGCTTGCTTTCTGATCGTATACACCGCGCACTTAAGGGTCAATTTCTTGGTAGCTATACTCGCCGACATTGGCCGAGAATGGTATACAGGTCGCGTAAAGCGTTACAGATACTTTCCGAGGATATCGCGATTGTATCGCTTTTATATTTCTTTTTAATTAAATGCTGCAAAGAGTATCCTATCAGTATTTCAGTATTTATCATCAGTATTTATTTATTCATCATTCAGCATTTATTTATTTATTATCAGTATTTATTTATTATTGTCGGTATTTATCTTAGTATCAGTATTTCTGATAGTTCTCCCCAAACCGAGTAACATTTGCTCAACCATTCTGTGATTTTGCACAGCTTGTGCAATACGTCGACGAATTTTTCCTTGCAGCAGGCTCTTTATTATTTAATTGTGGATTTTTATGCAAATACGAGGTGTCCCATAATTATGTTAAGTCCTTGACATATCATTTTCTTCGCAGTTATTGCGATTAGATATTTTTCGATTTCAATAATTTCTTAGAAAGGAAAGAAAATTGATTATTGTGTGCCTAAATTTACTCGAACGCTTAAATATTGATGACAAGAGATTAGAATTTTATTCCAATTTGAAAGAACAGAATAATATCTACACTAATAAGTTGTTATTATTAGAAATTTTTATGATAAATCGGACTCGCCAAAGTACGACAAAGAGTCAACACCCGGAAAGGGGTGATTCCTGAGGTCATTCGAAGTAACTTTTTCCTTTACAAAAATTTTCTCCGAGGCATCGTTTACGAGTTATTAACGAGAAAACATTGACCAATGAGAGGCGAGATCAGCTGGCGGTAAGCGACCGAGTCAACGAGCGGTCGAAGCCCAGTTCCGCTTATTGGCACGGCCGCCGAGCGCCAGCCGAGCTCGCCGCTCATTGGCCAGTGTTTTTCGTTAATAACTCGTAAACGATGCCTCGGAGAAAATTTTTGTAAAGGAAAAAGTTACTTCAAACAACCTCAGGAATCACCCCCTTCCGGTTATTAACACAACTATGGCTCACCCTGTATACATATTTATAGTTAAAAATTGCTTTGTCCTGCTAAGAATTTTACGACATTCCAAATGAGATACAAAATTCGTTGCAGTTTTTGCAAAACTGTTCTAATATGTCGAGTTTCATGCGATCGAAAGTATTTTCACGAAATTATGCGAGATTGAGTTTTCCATAACCAGGCGCGCAAAAAGCGAATTTGAACAAAAAGTAATTTCACGCGAACACTCTCGGAATCAATTGCGAACGACGTGCCGCGTATCTAGATTGACTTCTGGATTAAAACTGTATAGCCCAATACCTGATGGCATGGCATGCCGGGAAAGCGTGTACGGGTGTACCTAACGACTAACGTTTTATGCATACACATTCTCAATTAAGTACAGGTCACTTCAGCGTCAAATTCATAACACACGAGCGTATTATTTCACGGCGCGTACGCGTTTGGTTTATAATTATCCACGAAGTAAGTGGATGCACACGCTACTTGAAATGCACTCATGACACGGTTGCACGTGAAACGCGAAATGCAATTTACCGTATATACACGCATACACCCCGTTGAACGATCTCATTTTACGACGCTTCATTTGCATTCCAGCATTTTTCCATTCAAACATACCGCGGCCACTGTCCGTGTAACTAGATTATTAACAAATTATTCAAATAGCACTTCCAAATGAAAGATACTTGTTAGATTTTGTTTTAAAAAATTACTCGTTTCTATGTAATAACGTTTAAAATTACTTAATCTATACTTGCGGTATACTCAATAAACAGTAATTTTCTTCCTCGCAGCAAAAACGTCGACAAACATTTTCATTCTTTTTTCTTGACGATTTCGCAGTTCTACGAAAAATCTGAGAATAATTGTACGCACTGCTTGTGACAGTACCTTATCAGGGAATTAATTTCAGAGTGGCTCAGTATTTTTGTTTTCGAGATATCTTCAATTTTCCGATCTTTTTTTGGTTTTCCATTTTTGATAATCACAGCTTGCAACCGAAAAATCTGAAAAAATTCTATAATATGCGGCTCGATGTCCAAAATAGGCCACATTTTTTTCAAAATTTTCAAAAGTCACCGAAGGGGGAAATGGGCGAAAAAGCGCCCAAATCTAATTTACCCTGTAACCACCCTCACGGACAAGTTACGGGGTTGAAATTTTGCACAGATGAGTTTTCCTTGGTATAATACTCGTAATAAGTATAATACTCGTTAAAAAATCTCTAAGGGCAATTTTGACCATTTTAATTGGCTAGGCCCTTTGATTCAAATAAAGTAATTTCTACCAACGTTATACAGTAATGTCTCCCTAACTGACGCTCAGATTGTGCAGAAAAATGGACAATTTGGGAAGAGGAGATACGATTATTCCAGCCTCGCGGCTCGTTTTTGTAATTGTTGACAATTCGTAACTATAAAAACGAACCGCAAGGCTAGAATTAATCGTATCTCCTCTTTCCAAATTGTCCATTTTTCTGCACAATCTGAGCGTCAATTAGAGAGACATTGCTGTATCATTTTACTCGAAACGTTACTTCCTACCGACAAATCAATACAAACAATATCTATCGAATAAATGCATCGAATCAAGTTTACATTCTAACAACTCTCGTCCAATTCAATCCCAGTCCAATTCAACGACGAAAATTTCATCGACGAAAATTTCGTCGACGAAGTACAATCTAAGCCGACTTCTCGCCCACCATGATCGGTTATCGTTCGCTGCTTATTCCCAGACGACCGTTCGATCCCATTTCCTGTTCTACTGTTTCCGAACCAGCATGTCTCGGCATCGAGTAACGGTAATCGGCGATCACGGACCGTCGCCGAGCTGTTTCACTGTCCGACACAATTTTTGATTTCCTATGTGAAATGACACTGTGAAATTCTTGTAGAGCTTCACTCCCCGACCAAGGATCGGAAAACCGAATTGCTCCATCACCCTCAGTTTTCGAAAAAAAACGTGCTTTTGTAAAAACCCAAAGTTTTCGACAAAAATGAGGTATTGCATGAAAAATAAAAACGTTAGAAAGTTCTAATCGGTCTCAAAAGATAGAGCATAGTTCCCCGAATATAGTGGCATGCAATTTATTAATTATTTTTGGTCCTAAATAGCAATAAATTGATGTCAAAGTTTAAAAAATTGTCGACGTGCGCAGTTTCTGCGCAATATTTTTGTACTTTTACGAAAAGTTGTTTGTCCTGCGCAAAAACTCTACCCAGGATCGGATTCTGTAAACATTTCCGTAGAAACAACGGCCTGGTAAAAGTGTCGGAACGATGTTCATTTCTAGTAGATCGAGAAAATGTTCGTCGGCAACATGTACACGACGTTTTGCCGCCATGTGCTTCGCTACTCGCTTCTCTCCGTCCGACAGGGCCGAAGCTATGCGTAATCAACACCGATGGAGGGATCCAATGGGGCACCCACTTTGCGTGGGGCGTGCCACTTTGAATTTTTTTTTAGTACTTCAATGTGCTGTTTCCTTTTACATACTTCTGCGGATAATAATCACCAAACTGTGAATCATAAATTAAAAAGTACGACAAACATGGTTTTAGGAATATAGAAGTACGATTCTTACTTCTATAAGATCGTTCTATCGGGCCGTTTCTTCTTCAGAAATGTCTACAGAATCCGATCCCGGGTAGAGTTTTCGTGCCGAACAAAGAACTTTTCGTAAAAATACAAAAACATTGCGCAGAAACTGCGCACGTCGATAATTTTGTAAACTTTGACATTAATTTATTGCTATTTAGGACCAAAAACAATTAATAAATTACATGCCACTATATTCGGGAAACTTCCCTGTTGAAATTTTAGCCTCGAACAAAAATTAATCTATAGTTTACTTAGTACTAAGATACTAAGATATCGGTTTACATTTTCGCCGGTTCCGTCAGCGGATAACGACGGTGATGTAAACTGTATATAGTAGATACCGCGATACATCATCACCGGTACCATTAGATATACATCGTACCCTGACTGTTTGGGGGTCCCAGCGTCACGTATACAATGTGAAACGCGACAAATAAAACGTCTCTGATTGGTGGATAAGACGAACCCAAAAAGGGTATAAAAGAAGCGTTTTTTCTTACCGGACTCTCAGTAGAGTTTGGTCGCTCGATCGTTTTCGCCCATATACCTTCTCTCAATAAAGGAATAAAATAAAGTCTTTTTAAGAAAAGAATTAGAATCATATTCATTTCCATTCCATAATCCCAACATTCCCTTTATCTTTCGAGACCGAGTAGAACTTTCTAACGTTTGTACTTTTCATGCAATACCTAATTTTTGTCGAAAATTTTGGGTTTTTACGAAAGCTCGTTTTTTTTCGAAAACTGAGGGTGATGGAGCAATTCGGTTTTCGGATCCTCGATCGGGAAGTGAAGCTCTACAAGAATTTCATAGCGGCTATAGGAAATCAGACAAAAAGTTCGATTTTGTCGCACAGTGTTTTCTGACCCGGCGATCGACCGGCATTGTTCCAGAACAACTCGTTCTTCGTGGTGGCACGGTTCGACCTGAACAAGACGCGCACGGAACTGCTGATCGCCGTGATCGTGCCGTCGGGGCTGTTCGTGATGAGCCTGACGACCCTGGTGATCATAACGCGATCGGTGCGGGTCGGCGACGACGCGAAGATGCGTTGCCGTTACTGCGTGGACAAGCAGCAGGTGGAGGGCGAGGACGAAGGGCTGGTCGAGGCGACCCCGTCCTCCTCCCAAGGTCACATGAACGAGAACGAGATCAAGAGCATGGAGCTTTAGCAGTCTAAGACGCCCGGGACGAGCAGCGTGCTCCGGTACGAGAGGGTGCCACTGATCGACACCGACGAAGCCGAGGACTCGTTTTAAGGCATCGGCCGTCGCCGCGACGCCTCGCGACCGAGCAATTCGAATTACAGCGGATCCGATCGATGCCTGCCGAACGAACGTTCGCGCGTACCTTCCACCGTGTTTTCGTCGCGACCACCGCGCTCCTCGGGGAATCGATCGACGGATGTCGAATGACAAGCGTGGCCGGCCAACGTCGTCGGCGAATTAATTGAACGTTGTTTCAGCGACGGTCAGCTTACGAGAACCGGGCACGTTCGCGTTCCATCGGCCTCGTGGACTCTGGGGTGCGGATCATGGGGAGCCATCGCTGTACGAGCGGTGCTCTGCTATGGGGACGATGACGCTACGCGAAGCTGTTTTGAAAATGTAGCTATCGGTAAGCCGACGCTTACGGTATTGGTAATTAAACGACACTAATGGTACTTTTTCGTTTAGCCCTTTGCCTTACGATTTAAGCTTCGAGAACGTGTGCCATAAACAATAACAAAATCGGGCGCGCAATCTTACACGGTTGCGCGAAACGTCGGAAGTTGTGCCAATCGCGAACTTCTTACGGAATGTAAATACAGCGATTCCCGTTAATATTCGGACACTTTTCAAAACGCAGTCACTTTTTTAGAAGTGGACTGAACGACTTGATTTTTTTTTTAGATCATAGAGCGGTCAGCTTACTAGAACATAACTAGAATGCTTTTTTTAAAGGTTGCTATTGCTTAGAATGACGAAAGAAAATAAAAGATTCTTGTTTTTTAACTTTTTTATCTGTGAGAATGCAACGAACATTTAAAAGATGTGTTTTGCAGATCTCGGTGAATTATATTTATCTCGGTGAATCATAAATTTCTCCGAAATCGATTGACTTTCATATGAGCAGTAAACAATTAAAAATCGTAAAAATCGCAGCACGTCTTTCAGACGTGATAATCATTTCTGGCCCGATCTTTTGACCACGTCTCTCAGACGTGATAATCATTTCTGGCCCGATCTTTTGACCACGTCTCTCAGGCGTGATAATCATTTCTAACCAGATTTTTTAACCACGTCTCTCAGACGTGATAATGATTTCTTGCCTAATTTTTTGACCATGTCTCTCAGGCGCGATAATCGTTTCTGGCCCGATTTTTTTACCACGTCTCTCAGACATGATTATCATTTCTCGTCCGATTTTTTGACCACGTCTCTCAAACGTGATAATAATTTTTGGCCCGATTTTTTGACCACGTCTCTCAGACGTGATAATAATTTTTGGCCCGATCTTTTTACCACGTCTCTCAGACGTGATAATCATTTCTATCTTGATTATCTGATCACGTCTCTCAGACGTGATAATCATTTCTATCTTGATTATCTGACCACGTCTCTCAGACGTGATAATAATTTTTGGCCCGATTTTTTTACCACGTCTCTCAGACGTGATAATCATTTTTGGCCCGATTATCTGACCACGTCTCTCAGACGTGATAATCATTTTTGGCCTGATTTGTTGACCACGTCTCTTAGACGTGATAATCATTTCTAGCCCGATTTTTTTACCACGTCTCCCAGACGTGATAATTATTTTTGACCCGATTCTTTGACTACGTCTCTCAGACGTGATAATCATTTCTAGCTCGATTATCCGACCACGTCTCTCAGACGTGGTTGTAGGGCAAAGGGTTAAGCGAGTCGATGGATACGATTCAATTACGCGGAGCCCGTAATAAGTGAAACAGGTTGCCATTTGCTAGGCTCGACGAGCGATGGTCGAATTTATCAGGTTGTCCAAGAAGTTTCTCGTCATTCTTTTCGGTACGACGATGGTACTACTGGGATAAATGCTACAGTGCATTTAAGGAAGATTTTTTCATCTGCCCAATATGTCCTAACATGTAACTGCGTCTTCGAAGGCCATGAACGTTGACCATAAACCTTGATGCAGCGGGCAAACCGAGTTAGTCGCAGAACAAATCGCGAAGCAGCATGTAAAGAAACGGTAGATCGCGGTTGCGAATGATTCGTAGCCATTTCGAAACAGTTTTCGGTGAATACGTGCCTTAGGAGACACAGACGAGTCGCACTGAAAGAGAAGTTAAAAGGAAGGAAGACTGATTTTTCGGTGGCCATAAGCGTCTCTAATCGTTGAAATTGAACGACCACTGGAACCCAGACGGCATACGGTGATCGAGTTCGTCGTCGTGCACCTTCTGTAAGAACGCACAACAATTGTGTTCGACCGTAATACATTAGCGATCCTAATCGTCGAAATCATTTCGCCCGATGATCGCGTCAAGCAGAAACATGGATTAGCTAGCGTAGAAATGCTTACAGCGTTCGGTAAGTGTTAAGGATAGAATGGAGATTTCGATATATCTCGGATGGTCTTCCGGAAGAAAGAAAATGGCCGCGTGAAAAGTCGAAACATTTCAAACGATTCCCGCCGATGGGGCCAATGTAACGATGTAGTTCAAGACACGCCCACGAATGGTCCGCTATTTTCTCCAACGCTAGGCTTACGGAACGCGTCAAAATGCGTTCAAAATTTTCTAATTTATCGTCGCAATTCGGAAATGGAAGGATTGCTGAGGTCATTTGAAGTAACTTTTTCCTTAGCGAAAATGCGATCCGCGGCTTCGTTTACGAGTTATTGACGAAAAACAGGGACCAATGAGAGGCGAGCTCGGCTGGCGCAAGGCGGCGGAGTCAACGAGCGCATGACGCACAGTTCCGCTGATTGGCTCGCCGCCACGCGCCAGCTGAGCTGGGATTCGACCGCCTCGACCGCTGGCGCCGTTGGCTCGCTGATCTCGCCTCTCATTGGTCACTGTTTTTCGCCAATAACTCGTAAACGAAGCCGCGGATCTCATTTTCGCTAAGGAAAAAGTTGCTTCAAATGACCTGATGAATCCTCCGGTTTCGGATTGCGAGACATTTTTTTATTTCGAGGACAAAATCGTCGCTATTGGCGCTCCGTGAACCTAACGTTGATAAAACTCCAACGCATGCCAGTGTAATATTAAACACAACATCGTGGCAACAAACATCGTTGGAACTCGAGTAGCGGACCGTTCGTCGGTGTAATATATAAATAAATATTTAGGTACGTATACATACATAGTTCGCGTAAATAATCACCGATGCCTTCAACTTATCTTACCACTGAAACCGATAGATAACTGACCAACGTTCGATCAGTGAAACAGAACCACCTTCGAGATCTCCTTTACCTTTCCCGCGAGAAGATCTTCGTACTGAGGACAACCGAAAAGACTTACTTCGAATAATCAGAACCGAGCGCAACACCGATAAACGGGATAAACGAGTTACAATTTTACACGACGTTTGCGTAGAACGTAGAATTTCTTACCACTGAGAGATCTATTCTACTAGTAACGAATATTTTTTACAGCGGAGTGAAAAGTAACGCCGATTCGAGCCGCATCAAAAGGTAATCTTACTCGTTGGTTGTAAAAATGTGCGTTGTTTCCACGTGTGCGCGACAGTTTGAAAGGACGAGGAGAGCGTTATCGCGATGCTTTCGATGTACAAAATAGATTAGCGATATCGTTATTAAGCATACAGCTACGGGGCTTAATGAAAACCGATCTCCCGTCGGATGATCTCAAGTTTCGACCGTCAACGAACCATACGTTTGTCGTTCTATACACGTTAACACTTTCACAACCGCATGTTATTAACCCTTTCGCTACGGCGGTTCAGTCCGCCGTAGCGCCCCTCCTGAACGGAACCACCCGCCGAAATTGTGCACATTGCGCGTGGATAGTGTATTTGGGAAGAAAAGGGATTTTTCTTGAAAACAATATAGTTATAATTTCTGCATAAGGTATAAAGTTATTTAATAGGTAAAAAAAGTTTCATTAACAATGGAAAAAGTGAAGAAATAATATATAATATACAGTAATAAAATAAAACATAATATTCATAATACAAAACATAATACATAATAATTAGTCCTAAAGTTAGTACTTTCGATTTTCTATCCCTTTATGACATGTAACACAATAATAATGGGAAATGCAGGTAGAACAAATATAACTTGAATGGTGTGTCGTTTATTTCGGACTGTCGTTTGTTTGTTTCGTCAAAAGATTCACGCAATACCAGCATGTCGGATATATCCGGCGTTCGTCCCCAGAGGGCGATTATGTGGATGTCGGATATATCCGGCTTTCGGCTCCGCGAGTGTTCATATGGATGACGGATATATCCGTCGTTCGGAGCGAAAGGGTTAAGAAAAGTTTTGCAAATGGCTTGCCACTGGTACCACGTGGGAGTCACCGGCAAATAGCGACTGGCCTATCAATGGTACCACGTGAGTGTCACCGGCAAATAACGACTGGTCTACCAATGACACCACATGAGTGTCACCGGCATACAACGACTGGCCTGCCCATGACACCACAGTGGTGTCAGCGGTTGTGAAAGTGTTAACGCGATCTTCGCTCGTCGCGAAGCACGGTGTCGAGCATAACAATTAGCGTAAGGGCTGCATGATGCGACGAGTGTAGCATTGTTTATAGCGTATTCGATCGAATGCTGCGACTGCCTACATACATGTATATGTTTGTTACAGGAAAAATGAGTAATCCTATGGATTCGATGTATATTTAGATGTAACAATGAAATTAATATATATTAGGTCTATTGGAAAGTTCTGTCCGTTTTTGAATTGAAATATAACAGAATTTTCATACATTTAATAATATTTATTGTAGAATATACTTTCCATCGTTACTTATGACTTCTTGCCAGCGTGATGGCAACCTGTAAATGCCATTTTAAAAAAATGATTTATTTTTAGAGGCGAAGAACTCGACTAGTGCTTGGTTGACATCAGCTTCAGTTTTGAATTTTTTTTCCTGTAAAAAGTTTTGCAAAGAGAGAAACAAGTGATAATCGGAGGGTGCTAGGTCTGGGGAGTATGGTGGATGCGACAGAATTTCTCAGCCTAGCTCTGCGATTTTCTGACGAGTCGCCAAAGCAACATGTTGTCTGGCATTATCATCGGTAGCCATGTTTTCACGATCGCGTCTCGCTTAATAATGACACGAGACATCTTTGTTTCAGTTTATTTAGGAGAGTACATGCGTGTAAATGCAACGATAAAGAGAGATAGTCATATATGTCTCAAATCAACATGCGCATATGGATTGAAACTTGAAGTGACACTATCGGACAGAACTTTCCGGTAGACCTAATATATTGAAGACGTTAGTATAATCGAACGAAGTATGATTTTCCTAGAGCCGAAGTATTATATGAATTTCTACCACGGTCCGATAACCAATTTGAACAGCATAGACATCATTGATTTAATTTATTATAATTGTTAATATAATTTTATATAATTATCATTAATATGATTTGTAATATAATTATCATTAATATGATTTGTAATATAATTATTACGTTAGAACCGAATGAAATAAATCACGTAAGAATAAAAACCTGTGTAGACTTTCAAAATATTGTTACGTTGAGCTTGTTAAAATGATTGAGAAAGAAGATCAATTTCCACCGAATATCAGTTTATTGCAATCGCGCGGTAGAAAGTTTGTATTTTGCACAAAAAAAGATCTCCAATTATAATCGTAAGTATTATCTGTACAACTGCTTGGCCGTTAGCGAAGTTGCATCGAAGCAAACTGAATGTAAATATGCAATGTTAATTAATTAAATTAAGAGATCAAAACCTTACCGCGAGCATGTGTGTGTACGCGTTATAATTACCACTGATCAAAAATGTATGCTTCAACCGATGTAACGACGATCAATACCGATAGACGTAGCAGTGTTCGGTGGTGCTCGTTTCGATGACGGAACATTCGTGTGCTAATTTTTAGAGTACACTGTAAATTCTCACGAGTCGTCTTTCGGCTTGTAAACAAAAATGGACAACTTGGAGAGCCTTGCGGCTCGTTTTTAAAATCGCCAATTGTCGACATCTACAAAAACGAGCCGCGAGATTCGAATAATCGCATCTACTCCTCCCAAATTGTTCGTGTTTGTTTACAAGCCGTGGGACAATTCGAGAGAATTTACTGTAAATAGAAACATTCGAGCAGCTCCTTGTAATCGAATGACGTAATTGTAGGCGGTTGATGTAAAGACTTAGCCGTGAGACATATTTTTAAACGCATCATCACCAAATGAATCGTGCACCAAGTGACATAGTTACCAGATCAAAGCATTTCATGAATTAAACAATGGTCTGTAAAAGTTTTGTCATCAATTTGAAGCGTCTATGGGCTATTTTGTTATGTTTACTATTTGAACTATTTAAACGTATTTATGGATACCGAAAGGAGTTTCAATCGTATACATCGATTACTACAACAATGTTTTCAATTATCAAAATTCATCGTGCACTCTGATTTGTCCGATTTTAATTTTCGCCAGTAACATATCATTTAAAAACTGTACTGTTTGCTTTGTCTCCTTATCTGGCAAGTAACAGAGAAAGTAGGAATAAAAGACTTTCAAACTCATCGTGCTACATGCGCATTCTTCCGCTTATGCTAATAATTGATAACATTCGTCGATGAACTTGAATGGTGTAACTCTCGCTACAAAATCGGTACGAACCACGATTTCACTGTTCCGACATTTCGCGGAAATCAAGAATCTCTATTGAAACGTATTCGACGAGAGGAAAGGTTGATACCTGCAATAAGGGCCAAACGAATAGTATAATTTAGAAATAATGCAGAAGATAAAGTAAATAATTTTTGAAAGTATTCGATTTAAACAGCGAACGGGTTGAGCGAACTGCGAACCTGTATCAGAATCAAATTTACGTGTCGACTTGAGAGTACGGCGATTCAGAATACAGTAAATTCTCCCTAATTCGCGCTCAAATTGCGCACAAGAATAGACAATTTGAGGAGAGGAAGAGATTATTCGAGTCTCGCGGCTCTCTCTCTCTCGTTTTTATAGTTGTTTACGATCGATGACTATAAAAACGAGTCGCAAGGCTTGAATAATCCTGTCTCCTCTTCCCAAAGAGCAAGACAATCTGAACGTCAATTAGCAAGAATTTACTGCAATCTGTAATTTATAACAACACCGGGAGAACCTACACAAATAATCCACAAAGTAATTGTACATTCGAAAATGACTCTGTATCCGTTAATCGATGGTACGCGTGTCCGTACACTGTCCATTTAAAAGTAGAATCCATCGAAGTATAATACGCTCTCGAGAAATTGTGCGATAATTGAGCCGTTTATTTTGAAAGTGGCATAAGAGTCACTTTTTCAAAAAAATCGAGTCAATGGTAACACTAAATTATAAATTATAAAAATTATAAATTATAAAAATTATAAATTATAAAATTTAAAAAAAGAAAAAGTGACTTATGCCACTTTCAAAATAAACGGCTCAATTATCCAAAGAACGATAGTTCATTATTATCAAGAATAATACCCTTGAATGGACTCGTTTCGTATAAAAATCGGTACTTATATATATATGCGAATGAATGTATATTTATGTTGTACTTTAATATAACTGTTCATGTTACCTGTCATCTGGATATGTGTTTGTAAGAATATCTGTGTGTACCAATTATATATAAAACACAACCTACATGTGACGTTTATAATAAAATCATTGTTTTAAAACCCAGCGTGCCACAACTTCGTTCACGTTTCTCTTACAATCTAAAGCATTTTCCAGACTTCGAATCTCTCTATCCAAAAATGTTCCGTTTCCCAGTTTCGTTTAACCCTAGAAAGATAACCATATGACAACGTACGTAAAAGATAACCATACGCTTCAGAGGCGCATGCTTTTCTAAGGCGTCAATTTTATACTAACAATGGATATTTATTTAAGTTAATCTAGTCATTTTAAAGGTTTGGCATTATCGTAAAAATAAAATGCATTTATATTATATTTTTTTATATTCTAAGTAATTTTAAACTTAAATCACTAGACCTCTATGAAAAATTAACAAAAATCAACAGTCTTCGCAGGCGCCTCTGCGACGTAGGTTATCTTTCTCGGGTTAAACAGAATCGCTTCGTATTTCTCATCGAGAATGCTACGTTTCGTGTGATCGCGCGTCGCGTTAACAGCTACGATTCATAGCACGTGTCTTTGTTCTTGAATATTTCAAAGCGTTCACATATTAATCACCCAAGCTTCCACGAATTCGATCGCATATATACATATATTATATTTATGGAATAGGGATGAGAAGCGGTTCGTGTTGAGTTTCATTTCACCGTTGATACCGTTGAACGTCTATAAATAAATATTCTCTCTCTCTCTCTCTCTCTCTCTCTCTCTCTCTCTCTCTCTCTCTCTCTCTCTCTCTCTCTCTGTTATACTAATGTGTCCGAGTCACGCATATTTTCGCAAGATTTCAGATCAAATATTTCACCCGTCCCGGTGGAATTATCATTAATGAGACGACGATCCTCGTCGTCGAATCGTGATCATCGCGAAACAATTTTCCATTAAAATGTTCGTCGATCGTAACAACTGGTAAATAAAGTAAAATAACGAGCATTGCGATTCATTCATCTAGATATTCGCCCAGAACGGAATACCGTAACCGTGCGAATCGTAGTAGTATCGTAGTAGAATAATAATGACAGGGGTTGCGTGTCTTACCGTAGTTTGTGTCGAGGACACGACTTAAAGAAGCTACGATACGCAAAATGGAGTAGGGCGATTGAAAGTTATGATATATCGTGAAATTGTGTATTCGGCTTTCCAAATGATTGCAAATATCGTCGCAAAAATCTTCGTAAGAAAAAAACACACACACACGCAGACACAGACTTTTATTTACTTGAGATCTAGGCGCGTATTTACGTCGCATTTCAATATTATTGTTATTGTTAACGGTGCCAATAGCACCTAAAAATCGTGACGGAACATTTTCTTCGTTGTATTAGCAATTTCTGCCTAATTCGCGTTCAAATTGCGCACAATAAATTAATAATTTGGGAAGAGGAAACACGATTATTCGAGCCTTGCGTCTCGTTTTTATAGTTGTTGATAATCGATAATTATAAAATCGAGTCATGATTTTTTGCAAAAATCGTCGTAAGAAAGAACGCAGAGACAGACTTTTATTCACTTGAAATCGAGGCGCGTATTTACGTCGCATTTCAATATTATCGTTATTGTTAACGGTGCCAATAGCACCTAAAAATCGTGACGAAACATTTTCTTCGTTGTATTAGTAATTTCTGCCTAATTCGCGTTCGAATTTCGCACAATAAATTAACAATTTGGGAAGAAGAGACGCGATTATTCGAGCCTTGCGTCTCGTTTTTATAGTTGTTGATAATCGATAATTATAAAATCGAGTCATGATTTTTTGCAAAAATCGTCGTAAGAAAGAACGCAGACACAGACTTTTATTTACTTGAAATCAAGGCGCGTATTTACGTCGCATTTCAATATTATTGCTATTGTTAACGGTGCTAATAGCACCTAAAAATCGTGACGAAACATTTTGTTCGTTGTATTAGCAATTTCTCCCTAATTCGCGTTCAAATTGCACACAATAAATTAACAATTTGGGAAGAGGAGACGCGATTATTCGAGCCTTGCGTCTCGTTTTTATAGTTGTTGACAATCGATAATTATAAAATCGAGCCACGAGGCTCGAATAACCGTGTCTCCTCTTCCCAAATTGTCCATTTAATTAGGAGAATTAGAAAGAAAAACACTAGAGAGAAATTACTGTACTTTTTAAAAAATTCCCCTGCTATTACAGGCGGTCACGTTGCGATCGAAAATATTGTTAATTAACCTCTCCGCCGTATCGACGAAGGTGATCAAAATCGGACTCGATTACTCGATAAACGTCATCGATCTTGAAAGTAGGTCGAGATCGAGTACGTTCGCATTCGCGAGTACGAATCGATATGTGTGCGTAGGACGGTTCTCGTGAATTTGTGCCCCGGTGACTCGATAATAGCGAACGTTTTCGCCTCTTTGTTATCCGTACGAGTACGAACAATGTACGAAGTTGACGACACGAGTTTCAACGATATTTCCGTAGGAGAGGAACGCTTGCACCAGACAAAGAGTACAAAGCTCTATTAACCTTACACGAAGGGTTGGAACCATCAGATCGATACACTAATGTAATCAAGACCTTGATACCATCCACACACATAGCTACGCCCAGGTGATCGTTTAAAAAAGAATTGCTCGTTTTCATGTCCGAAGCGGAGTTTGCAATAGAAAGATGTCGTTAACGCCGTTATAATTCACGCAATAATTACAGAGCGATGTAAACGTCTGATATTACACGTTGTCTAAATTGCGGCAACTGCGTATCGTGATTTTAAACATATTTTCCTGAATACAAAAATTACGTGCAATTCTTCAAATTCGAAATAA
Source organism: Megalopta genalis (assembly GCF_051020955.1). Lineage (NCBI taxonomy): Eukaryota > Metazoa > Arthropoda > Insecta > Hymenoptera > Halictidae > Megalopta > Megalopta genalis. The sequence continues at coordinate 15,156,770 of NC_135019.1, read as the reverse complement.
AATTATTGGAATATGAGATGTTTATACAGGGTATCGCAAAATTATGGTATATCCGAGAAATGAGGGATTCCTGAGGTGATTTGGAGCAACTTTTTCCTTTACAAAAATTTTCTCCGAGGCATCGTTAACGAATTATTCATAAAAAAGCACTGACCAATGAGGGACGAGTTCGCTCGGCGCTAGGCGACCGGGCCAATGAGCGGAACCGAGCTCCGCGCGCTCGTTGGCTCGGCCGCCGCACGCAAGCCAAGCTCGCCTCTCATTGGTCACTGTTTTTCGTTAATAACTCGTAAACGAAGCCGCGGATTGCAATTTCGCTAAGGAAAAAGTTGCTTCAAATGATCTCAGGGACCCCTCATTTCCCGAAAGTACGATAATTTTGGGATATCCTGTATATAATACATATATGTATACATATGAAACTTTAATTACCTGATTTTCTTGTTCATTTTGTAAAAAGTACTTCGAAGAGAATTCAGGAAACTGAGTTAGATGTACCATAATCAGCTTTGTATCCGTATAAATTCAGTGTAGCATAAGTTATGCTACCTGCTAAAGAACATTTCGTAAGAGATCATAATATATTTAACTCTGCGAGTAGAGTACTAATCCGTAAAATTTACTAGATTCTAATGTTACCAACTATGGTATCAAAGTATGTGTAACTTTTCGAATGAATTGCGGTGCACGCGGTTGTAAAAAAAGAACTCCTTTCAGTTACTCTAATTTAAGAGTAATTATGACATAATTTCCGCCGATTTAGCCTCCAGTGTCTTGTTTCTTCCACGATTCCTTTCGCCGCGGTAGCAAAGGCTCTTCCATTTTATCGGGATACAGAGAAAGTTTCCGAACCAATTCTTAATAACCGCCTTTCCACTATCTCGTATATTTCACGAGTTATCGCGCGAGTACGGCAACACGGATTCGTAACGATAAAACATTCTCTCTGCGAACGAAAATTGAACGAGTCCACCGTTTATGATATAACGATTCAAGGGAAGGTTGCGTAAGGTGAACATTTTTCAGCAGAATTGTTCGATAAGCATCATATTCGAAACATTGCAAATAAAAGGTAATCTAAGTATCTTATGAAATTGATGGAATCTTAACCCCTTGATGCACAGTTTTTTTTTTAAAAAGGCCGGCCAAAAAAAATCAATTTCTTTTTCATGTAAAAAAACACAATTTAGAACGTTGAAATTACAAAAATACAAAAATAATCAAAATTTTTATTGAAATTCTAATTTTCAGAATATTAATATTATTATTATTATTTTTATTATTATTATTGTTGTTGTTGTTATTGTTATTGTTATTGTTATTGTTATTGCTATTGCTATTGCTATTGCTATTGTTATTGTTATTGTTATTGTTATTGTTATTGTTATTGTTATTGTTGTTATTGTTACTGTTATTGTTATTGTTATTGTTGTTATTGTTATTATTATTGTTGTTGTTGTTATTATTATTGTTATTATTATTGTTGTTGTTGTTGTTGTTATTATTATTATTATATTTTATTTTACATTATATTTTAGTAAAATATATATTGAAAAATGAGCGAATCGGAATCTGAATATGAATACGCTGTCGGAAAGCGGCTCACAAGGAAGAGATAAGTCGTAAGTGATAAGTAGAAAAAGGATATATTTTATACTTGAATAAGTAAGTGTTATAGCTTACAGTCCCATGTAAATGATAAATATCAATAAAACGATTGTTTCTTTTTTGCTTTCACATTGTTATTTTCAATTCTCGATTGCGTTCGAGTGTGAAAAATTATAGCAACATAAAGTACAACGCCGCTCGAATTACCTCGAGTGTGCACAGTTTAGTCAGTTTAGCGCGCTCGAGTTAACTCGAGCGTGCACGTTAAGGGGTTAAGCGAGACGAAAATAATTTATTCATCTTTCGAACAACGTTTTTCAGAAAATAATTTGTGCGAATAAAATATGACTATAATGCAAAACATATAGTATGTATTATAAACGTAATTAAATGATACCAATTACACGAAAATCGAACAGACATTCTTGTCTGTTAAGTAAATTTGATACAATTGTTTGTTCGATTTCACTGTACGCGTACGCACGAGATACAGCGCGCTGCTTTTACGTTACGTAAAAAGCGGTTGTATAAATACATGGTAAATATCTGTGCAGGATAAACAAGCTCCATTCAATGGGCAAATATTACCATGCCAGTCGCATGTGTATCGTTGCAAGTCAAATAAAAGGATACAAATACGGAAAACGACTGATCGATCGAAGGCATATATTCAGATACCGCGAATTTGAATGGAACGGAATGCATGAGAACGAACGAGAGGAGAGGGAACCACGAGAGACAAATTGTATTATTGATAGACTGGGAACGGTTGAATGTACCCGGTAATATAAATGGAAATCACGCAATTACGGTTCTTTAAATCGATAACGGATGAATCGTTGCGACGAGTTCGTTGAACTGGCACGAACGAATATTACGTAAACAACATCGTTTAATTGCCAATTTAAGAGAGAGAGTAGGTATATATTTTTTATATTTTATACGTTTCAAATTTGGATTTATTTCGAAACCGTTTGAAAGCTATACGAAACTATTAATTAATGCTACTACGAGATTCGTCGATGCAAAAATTTTCTATACATCTGTACATTGTTTTATGTTTTTTAGAAATATAAATTAGCACAGATTTAGGGTTCGTAAAGACATTGCATGCAATGCTTTTTCATGCTGTAAAGCTTATGAAATTAACGTTGCAAATACCCATCTGCCAGAAAAAATGTATAATATTATTGGTGTATGTATACCATCACTAATTGTGTAATTAGTAGAAACAATTGCTCAACTGTCTATAAAAATAATTACATTTTATATAGTATCTTCTGTAGCACATGTTTCATAAATACTATTTCCATCACTTAAATGTTCGCGCCGTGTACACTTATAGTCTCTAAATGATACCAGCACTCGTAGGAAAAATGAAATATGCAGGATATACGCTTCTTGCTAACGTGCCTATATCTCGTGAACTATCGGTAATGCCGTTCGCGACACGAAATGGTAAGGAGGCTCTAGAGTCCTCTAGAGCTAAGACAGGAAAGCTCATGAGATGCAATATCTGTACAGATCCCAAGTCTGTGAATTTAGTAACTGATCGGTAACGTCGAGAGTGACGCGAAGATGATAACAGGGTTTTGCAATCTGTAAAGATCCTATGTTTGTGAATTTAGTAACTGATCGGTGACGTCGAGAGTGACGCGAAGATGATAACAGGGTTTTGCAATCTGTATAAATCCCAAGCTGTGAATTTAGTAACTGATCGGTAACGTCGAGAGTGACGCGAAAATGATAACAGGGTTTTGCAATCTGTACAGATCCTATGTCTGTGAATTTAATAACTGATCGGTAACGTCGAGAGTGACGCGAAGATGATAACAGGGTTTTGCAATCTGTATAAATCCCAAGCTGTGAATTTAGTAACTGATCGGTAACGTCGAGAGTGACACGAAAATGATAACAGGGTTTTGCAATCTGTACAAATCCCAAGCTGTGAATTTAGTAACTGATCGGTAACGTCGAGAGTGACGCGAAGATGATAACAGGGTTTTGAAATCTGTACAGATCCTATGTCTGTGAATTTAGTAACTGATCGGTAACGTCGAGAGTGACGCGAAGATGATAACAGGGTTTTGAAATCTGTACAGATCCTATGTCTGTGAATTTAGTAACTGATCGGTAACGTCGAGAGTGACGCGAAGATGATAACAGGGTTTTGAAATCTGTACAGATCCTATGTCTGTGAATTTAGTAACTGATCGGTAACGTCGAGAGTGACGCGAAGATGATAACAGGGTTTTGAAATCTGTACAGATCCTATGTCTGTGAATTTAGTAACTGATCGGTAACGTCGAGAGTGACGCGAAGATGATAACAGGGTTTTGCAATCTGTAAAGATCCTATGTTTGTGAATTTAGTAACTGATCGATAACGTCGAGAGTGACGCGAAAATGATAACAGGGTTTTGTAATCTGTACAAATCCCAAGCTGTGAATTTAGTAACTGATCGGTAACGTCGAGAGTGACGCGAAAATGATAACAGGGTTTTGCAACCTACACAAAACCCAAGTTTGTGGACTTAGAAGTTGATCGATAACGTTGGGCGTGATACAGGAATGATAACAGGGTTTGGCGACAAAATATATATTAGGTGATTGATCTGTTCCTGCACTTCGAGTGCGATTGTATAAACGCGATTTATTCGATAAATTTTAGTTTGTTACTCTGCATTCCGTTGTTAATAAAGAACACAACTTTACTGACAGAAGACAATTTCTACTTACCTTCAGCTGCTCCTGTCTTTTGTAGGCGTGGAGCATCAGATGTTTACGTTCGTCCTCCGACATCACCGGTTCACGCGCTGGTCTACCGCCCCCTCTTTTTTGTAATTTCACGATAATTCGTGTTTTCTCGTTCGCTCCCACGTAGTCTTTAATCTTCTTCCCTGGTAACATTTCTTTGCCCGAAAACCATAGTTGCGCCAATTGCACGTCCATTACCTGCAACCGTGAAGCGCACGTTTCAGAAGAAATCTCATGCGCAAATTTGTAAACAATCGATTCTCTTTTGTTTTAATCGATGCATTCGGCTGTTTTAATCGATCAGATTGCGCGCTTTCCCGTCCATTTCTCACCTTCGGTGGGTTTTTAAAATTTTGTAAAAAATGTGGCCTATTTTGGACATCGAGCCGCATATTATAGAATTTTTTCAGATTTTTCGGTTACAAGCTGTGGATATTAAAAATGGAAAACCAAAGAAAAAATCGAAAAATTGAAGATATCTCAAAAATGAAAATACCACGTCATTTTGATATTAATTCCTTGGTAAGATACTAACGCAAGCAGTGCGCTCAATTTTTCTCAGAACTGTGCAATTGTCAAAAAAAAAAAAAAAGAAATGAGAACCGAAGTTGTCGACGTTTTTGCCGCGAGGAAGAAAATTAGTACTTGTTGGGTTTACCGCAAGTATAGATTAAGTAATTTTAAACGTTATTACATTAAAACAAGCGATTGTTTACCTAGAAATTGTGACACTTCGGTGTTAGCCTCTCAGTAGAAATGAGAGGTTTGACGGCGCGAGGAGCGCCCCTATGCCGCCGGCAGATGGAAACTCTGTCGCGTACAGTCGCATAGTCGCGTAGGCCGTAGTTTGTACCGAAAAGATCATTTGCTTTGTAAACTCTGGTTAACTCGAGTGCGAGAGAGAAGCAAAGTTTAGAACACAAGCAGTCGCTGATAATAAGCGATAAGAAGCAAGTAATCGGTGAGTCCTAACAAATATTCTTCTTCGGACCTTCGGTGTCGCGGATAAGACCGTTATGGACGGATGTTGACTGCACGGCTCATGTACAGTAATGTCTCCCTTACTGATGCTCAGATTAATATAATATATATATATATATATATATATATATATATAATATAATATAATATAATATAATATAATATAATATAATATAATATAATATAATATTAATATAATATAATATAATATAATATAATATAATATAATATAATATAATATAATATAATATAATATAATATAATATAATATTAATATAATATAATATAATATAATATAATATAATATAATATAATATAATATAATATAATATAATATAATATAATATAATATAATATAATATTAATATAATATAATATAATATAATTGTCCACAATTATAAAAACGAACCGGAAGGCTCGAACAATCGTAACTCCTCTTCCCAAATTGTCCATTTTTGTGGTCAATCTGGGCGTCAATTAGAGAGACATTACTGTACCGCGTGTTCGTCAGAAAAAGACATAGCGTGTTTACATTCCCATTTCTGTCGCAGTTCGTTGTCATTCTTATGATCACAGGCAGTGATGAATGTGAACGGCGGGTCGCGTAGCGTTGATCTTCGTCACGGTCTTCGGCCAATATTCGATCGCATAGGAGGGACAGCGGACTGCGTCAGAATTGGGAATGTAAACACGCTCTGTGCCTTCTTCTGGCGGGCGCACAGTACCTTGGTCGTACTTCGTACTGCAGCGTAGTGGCTGTTCGAGTTAGCCATAGGCGTCTCGAGATGAAGAACGACACGGGGTTTCCCTATCCAAAGATCGCATCTACGAGCCTGGGAGCTATCCGCGACTGTCCGTTAAATCGTAAACCGTGCAGATCACCGTCACTGGAGATCGAAGTTTGTTAGTGCAATTAGTTGCCGTCTGGCTGCGAACGATCTCGACGCGAGGAGATTAAACAAAGATAGACGTGATCGACTATCCGTCGGTCGTTGACCGTCGGCCGTCGGCGAGCAAACGAATCCGCGTACCACGCGTACATATACAGGGTGTCCCAAAAATGTCTCGCAATCCGAAAGTGGCGGGTTCGTCGGGTCATTTGAAGCAACTTTTTCCTTTACAAAAATTTTCTCCGAGGCATCGTTAACGAGTTATTAACGAAAAACGCTGACCAATGAGAAGCGAGATCAGCTGGCGCTAGGCGGCCGAGCCAATGAGCGGCACTGGGCTTCGTGCGCTGGTTGGCTGGGCCGCCTCGCGTCAGCCGTACTCGATTCTTATTGGCCACTGTTTTTCGTTAATAACTCGTTAACGGTGCCTCGGAGAACATTTTTGTAAAGGAAGAAGTTGCTTCAAATGATCCGAGGAACCCGCCATTTCCGGATTGTGAGACGTTTTTGGGACATGTATGTATATGTATGTATATTTGCAAACCACGATTCTCGTTTGTCCACATTTTAGGCAGGTTTTATGTTAAAGTATGAAATCTTCCGAAGCGCGACTTAATCTGCACGCTACGCGATCATCGGGATCACCTCGAGGGAAGCCTGAGTGCCGCCAAGGTCCTCGGTGTTCTCGAATTCTTGGCGAATCACGTCATGAGGCGGAAGTCCCATGGGATAAACGATGGTCACGGCGCCCCTCAAAATGTCCAGAGCCTCTTGGACAATTTTCTGCGTGGCCAATTTATCTTGCTGGACCAACTTCTGCGTTCGAAGGAATGGTAATTTTAGAAAAGCAATGAACGCGCCATAGAGGCGAGGGAATTTATCACGAACGCGAGACATGAGAAATTACCTTCGAAACCATGGCTCGTGCTTCTTCGATCGTTTTGTTCAAGACCTCCCGCATCTTTGCATTAGGCTGTTTGCCGTTCCTGCGGCCTGAAACACGGAAACCCTCTGAGTCGAGCAATTAACGCGACGATTACAAGCCCATTCGAAGCAAGAAAAATCACGGTGAGCCAATTCCTCGACAGCATTGTACACTCCGTTCCCGATAAGTTGCATTTGCATCCGCGGCGTACGGGCCGGCGTAAAACACGCTGGCAACCTGTCTATGGCTCGTTCGAGACTAGGCACTCTCCTTAATATGGTTTCACGTACCGATAACGTCCTTGTTAAAAGTCCATCCGCCCATCGGTACACACTTCTCGCCCCACTCGTCCTTGAGCTTCAGCTCCTCTACCTGCTCGTCTGCGAGGCCCATCATGTTAGCAGGCAGCATAGTGCCATGCTTCGCTAGCTCCTCGATTTCTATTTTGTTGGGAACGCAAATGCATCGATTAACGCTAAAGCCCGATGACGGGGTGTCGTACAGGATGCGCCATAACGTGTGGGACGCGCTTCGGGAGTAGATGGGGTGCGCAAAAATAGCGAAACGAATTTATCCGATTCGTAGAAAATGCCTGCAATTTTTAAGTCGGGTCGAACGGATGATTTCCTAAAGCAACTTCCATATGCTATGGTACATTCTGTACACTTAACAATTACGTGGACATTCTTTTAATTGCAATTGACTAAAAATAGTTTAGAAATTATGAATAAATTTTGTGCCATAAATTCCTCATTGGAAAATCTGTTTTGACAATACTTAAATTAAATATCTCACCGACGATAATAATAATGAAAAATAGCTATTAACTTGATATTTATAATCGTAAAATATTATATACTTTATATATACTATATTAATATAGTATATTATATAATAATATATATAATATAATATAATAATATTATATTAATATAGTATAATAATATAGTATAATAATATAGTATAATATAGTATAATTAGTTAATAATTAAATTATATTATAATATATATATATTATAATTAGTTAATAATTTATAGTATAATATTATATTAATATAGTATATTAATATAGTATATAGACATTCTTTCAATTGCAATTAACTAAAAATAATTTCGAAATTGTGAATAAATTTTGTGCCATAAATTCCTCATTGTGTCGGAAAATCTATTATAGCAATACTTAAATTGAATATCTCACCGGCAATAATAATAATGAAAAGTAGCTAGATACTATTAACTTGATATTTATAATGGTAAAATATTATATTTTTCTACTCAGTCGGTATCGATACGATCATTAAATAACAATATAGCTCTGTACCATTTCTTTTCGACATGTCTCATTATTGTTGCGACACTTACGCGCATAAAATCACCGACATCAACGAATGTTTATTATCATTATTATCTTCTGTTAACGCGACATTATAGGTAGACGGAGTAGGTGTTAGGAACTTGCACCCCTAATTCTTCTCACACACGCGATTATTATTAGACACGGGCCAGTCGTCTTCGAGATAATCGTTAATGGACTTCTCTCGTAAATATTCGGTCTAGAAACCTTAGTCATCCCGGAACGTTAAGGGATTTATTGGAAACTGCGATATTTCTCGATGGGTCTTCGGACTGGTCACTTTGTCTGTAATTCATTGCCCGGCCGAGGGTTGTAATTGCCCTTTGGCAAGGACGCAACATTTTTCTTCCATTAGCAGCGATAATCTGTTATAAATTACTACTTTCCCTCCGAATAGATTCTTTCAACTGCTAAAACAATGATATACAATTTTTCTCTCATATTACGAGAAACATTTGTAAAAGTATGTACATTACATGTATTATCAATGTTCGGAGTTCACGCTTATAAATTTTGCAAGTATGAAAGAACGACATCTAATAAATTAGGTATATCGAAAAATTGCTAATTTGGAATATATTTTGTTCCGATTCATCGTATTCTCTGATTATTTTCAATTATCGCACGCTATCCACGCCACCCTTGATAATCTCGCAAAAAACGAACGAAGCGACAGGGCAAGAGACTGGAATATTTCCATCGACTTATAATTCAGCCTTGAGAAGGTCGAACAATAGCCCGAGACTGTATAGAAATTTCTCGGCCGGGGGAAAAACAAGCAGTCGACCGAAGTCGAGCAGAACGAAAAACGAAACGAAAAGAAAGAAAGAATGGGAGAACGTTCCCCCAAATTACTCGTGATCCGCGCGGCATTAAAAGCCGCGTCATTAGAGTAATAGTAGAATTCGAAAATAAACGAAAGGATACATAACTTGGTTATCGTCGATGAAATCATTGGCATTCGAAAAGCCTGCGGGTAATGCCTCGATAAAATCGTACAGGTTCGGCTCGCACGGCTCGGAACGGTAATAACGCGTTGTACGCCGTTACACCGAGACAACGCATGCCACTTAACTTACGTCCTCCTTGTAAATAAAGCGCAACTTTCCAGACAACCCGGCGTTTCTTTGCACGCTATTAGATGTCATCTTTCCGAAGCACTTTCTCAACCGGCCGAACCGCGCGGAGGGGTAGGATCATTACCATAACATATTCTGGAAATCTTCAGCCTGCCGTTGTAAATAATAGTAATGTCGTATATAACGTCCTCAACCAGGGCCTCCGCGCGTGTGTCGTATAGAAACTGGCTCTCCTCGCCTTTCTTCACGTGTAGCCGGACCATTTTCTTGGAAACTTGAAACAAAGCGACCCCGTAAAACCATCGAACCTTCATCGGACCGCGGCATCGCGGTTTTTGCGACTGCACGTGTCGATCAAATTTGTGACCGAAATCGTGGACGAAATTTATACGTATTTCCATTTCTCGAGTGAATTACGTGCCTACAATGACTTTACTATTTTTATCCGCTCGACGGTTTAACCCCTTAACGCACAGTTTTTTTTTTGAAAAATACCAGTAAAAAAATCAATTTTTTAAAATGTAAATTCGTTCCATGGGAGAAGGCTATATTTTATTCTTGAATAAATAAGTGTTATAATAATAAATATATATATATATATATATATATATATATATATATATATATATATATATATATATATATAATATAATATATGTATAATATGTTATATAATATATAATATATATTACATATACTATATTATATTTTATATATAAAATATAATATAATATAATATATATAATATAATATAATAAATAAGCTTACAATCCCATGTAAATGATAAATATCAATAAAACGATTTTTTTCCTTTGCTTTCACATTGTTACTTTCAATTCTCGATTATATTCGAGTGTGAAAAATTATAGCAGCATAAAATACAACGCCGCTCGAGTGTGCACAGTTTGGCCTGTTCAGCACGCTCGAATTAACTCGAGCGTACGAGTTAAGGGGTTAAAACACGATTTAACCGCGGTTTTGGGAAAATATCAACCTTAACGAATGTCAAACTTTAGTTTGCGAAGTACGTTGCGAAACAGAGATTTATGCGTTGCCTTGTTACAATTAAATATAAATAAATCTTTGAGAATTGTTACAATCTGTTATCATTCTCCAATAAGACTTTGCTGAAAATGTCGATTTTCTTGTTTCGTATCTCCTCTTAAATGTAACTTCCTTGACTACGTACACGCGTTAAAAGTTCAAACGTCGTTATGTACTTCGAATAATGCAACTTTGCGAAATGTTGTCAAATTGATAAATAAGAAAACAGGTTACCTCTTGTACGCGAGCGCAAACTTTACAATAATCCCAGTCGATCGAACGAACTATAAGCCGGTTCTCGATGATCCAACGCTGAGATAACCTAACGCCACTTATTATTTCCCTGTCACAAGATGTTTATTTATTTAACGATATAATCGAAATACCAGACACGTGGCAGACGCGAAACAAACTCGAACCTTCCGGGTTAACGACGCGGCAACGTACTTTCAACGATCCGGTCGCGGAATGACAAGTTCGCTGCAATGAAAACGGAAGTTGGACTCCGGCAACCAATTCCTGGTAACTGGAGGTATCGACTAAACAAATCGAAACGTGTTAAACCATTCCCAGGCGTATTACTCGTCCCGGTAATGAATATGGTAATAAATAGGCTGCGGATCTTTATAGGAAATCAAAATTCTCCAAGTTAATTGTACAGAAGCCCGATTGAAACGTCTTTTCTTTTTTTTAAATAATTTTTCATAAGAGATTTACGCAATATACAAATATTCCAAATTTTATTCTCTTCGATCAAGTCGGTTTTATCGTAAATGCGTGAGATCCGCAGTCTAGCGACAAAGCGTCGATGAAGGTGTAATTAAATGGTCCAAATGCAAGGTGTAGAAAATAAAACGATGTCGTTTAATGAGTATATAATTGTGTTTCATTATTGTATAATATACATATTTACATTCTATTGAAACACGGATTACAAGAATAAAGACGATCATATATCGTTACAAATAACGAAGAACATTCAAACTCTTTCATTCTTTCTCTCACTCTCTCTTTGTTTTTCCTCTTTTGCACACGCGCATTCATTCTCGTGTTCCTACTGGCGTTTTTTGGACACAAAAATATCATATATTTCTTCCATATAATTACTTTATGTCAATAATAATAATAATAATAATAGTAATAATAATAGTAATAATAATAGTAATAATAGTAATGATAATAATAATGGTAATAATAATAATAATAATAATTAAATATTCTTGACGTAACGTTCTGTAGAATAAAAATCTATACACTTATATCGTAATTCCATAATTTTTCTGCTAACTTTAAGTGACTAGTATTATGTTAAAATACATTCATAATTCGATTCGATGAGGTGTATTATTCTCCAGGTCGTTTCCTGTTTCCGGGGTCCGAACGTGAGTGGTCCCTATATGCGTGTAATCGCGTGTAACATGCGCGAACGTATCCCGAACAACGATATACCCAAGTACAATCGTTCTAAATGCTCGACTGGCCGAGAACGAGACTGCGACAATTAGAATAGAATGAAGGAACCACCGAGAAAGTCAAATCCTTCGGAAATCACCGGCTCGATCAACGTTCACAAATTCTTCTGTCAGGCAGACGATTAACAATAGACTCTCTATGACGGTATCAACGCTTTAACATCGTTACGAGTGACAATTACGGTTGCTTAATTAAAAGAGTCCCCGACCAGGCCACGCGGCGGCCGGGTTCCTCGTAGACTTAGACATTTACTCAAAATCCTTTCGCATTGCTCGATTAATCGGGTTAATTATAGGAGCGTGGTGGCGGTGGCGGCGGTGTTGGTGGTGTTGGTGTTGTTGTTGTTGGTGGTGGTGGTGGTGGTGGTGGTGGTAGAGGCAGGGGGTTTAACCGCGACGAGATGATCACGACCGAAACGCGACACGAGATCGCACGATCGACGTTGAACACCGTGCACGCGTTCCGATCGATCGTTAAAACGTCGCAACACTGTTTATAAATAGAATACACACGTGTACGTGCGGCACATATATATATGTACGTGTATATGTATACTACGCGATACATTACGCGACGCCGCTCGCCCTAAGTTTTGTGTTCACATTTACAAAATAAAATCACTTCTAAAATAACCATCCTCGACGACGATATGACGGCGCATATGATATGGTACGGGTACAATAGAAAAATTGGCATTTGGTCCGAAAGAAACATACAAAATGTCGAGCTCTTATATCCTAACCGGTGTGAATACACGTTTGCGCGCGCGCGCGACTCCTCCTTGCCTCCTGGTACACATACAGAATCCGTGACGCTATTTTGGTGAGATTGCAATGATCGCGCGCGCGACGGGGAACATACGCGGATTTCAGCGATCACGATCGAAAAAATATTCATATGTCTTCATTTCTCGCGCCTCCGCGCTTCTCACGATCATCGTGGCGACACCAAGCGTAGCCATTCTTATCAGCGAAACACCGGAATACATTTCCTGCGTGCTTCCTGTTTGGAATCTCGGAGTAACGACAACATCGGACTACTTGCAAAAATAAAGCGTTACTCTCTAGGTACACGGAAAACATATATATATATGTGTATATATATATTATTAGCTTTTCTTGCCTCTTCGTTTCTTCATTAACGCCGGTGTGTCCTGCCTTTTTCAACGCTCGCGATCACTGGACGGCAAGATCCTTGGACAATGAAGCTTCGCACAGAGAATCTCCTCGTTTATTATTACGCTCTAACGATTAATTGTTGCCCCCCTGGGTCAGGGTTTAGTCAGCGATTCGACAGCTACACGCTAAACATTTCAGGCTTCCGCGGGAATTTCTTTTGACATCGATTAAAGCTCAATAGTATATAGATCATTTCTCCTGTCGTTCACGAACACGCTCGTGACGAATCATCGACGGGGTTTATATATTCGATCGCGAGTTTATTGTGTATTCTCATTATCGTCTATTCCTCGTTTATGGTCGGCGCGGCCTGTCGCAGCTCGATCCTGCGGTCCTGGTGCAGATCCTGCGAATCCGGATCCTGCAGAGTCGTGTAAGGACCGTGCAACGGCGATCGTTGCACGGTAGCCTCCTCTCAGACTTTGCTCTCGGGACCATCCGTCGTGTGCTTGAAGGAGTTGCGAATTTTACTAAGGTGAAGGGCAGCGAGGTGGCCGTAGCTCTTGTTGTACCATTCCGGTGTGCGTCCTCTGCAACAGCGCGAACAACATTCGTTAAATAAACTATTAGAAATCTTTTAACTTCCTTTTCGTTTAATCTTTGAATTTCCTTAACGTCGGACCCTTTGCATTCGAAGCTATTTCAACTGCGAGACATTTCTTCGCGATATTTCCCTTTGGCACATTTTTGGAGCAAAGCGCCTGAGATAAAGGAAGTCTTATTTTGAGCGGAGAAGATTACACGTCCTCGTGAAAGCGTTTGATTTTATTCATTTTATGTTGCTAAGTATAAAAATGGGCAAAAAATGTTTTAATCGTAATGGCATCTACTTAACATTGTGCGAGGTCAGTGCATCGACATCGTGAATTGTGACCGAAATTTCCAAGCAGCAAATGCATCCTCATCGAAATGGGTAAATTTACTATTAACGATATTCTTCACAATTCTTAAATAAATATATCCCTCGTGTTCTTTGACGCGATTTATTATAAAATTAGCATCGCGAATCGTCTGTTGAATTCTGTTTGGATACGGAATTATCGAAACAAAAATATCTTTTGCGTGAGTTTGCCAGAATTTCTTTTATTGTTGATCTTCATTGGAAACGGCTCGATCAATAATTAAATTAAATTAAAAATTAGTAAATATTCTTTAGACGTTCTAAAATAAAGTTGAACAGCGTTTTTCTGAAAAATATCACTACCGGCAACTCCGGCACATTTTTGGAGCAAAGCGACTGAGATAAAGGAAGTCTTATTTTGAGCGGAAGAGATTGCACGTCCTTGTGAAAGCGTTTGATTTTATTCATTTTATGTTGCTAAGTATAAAAATGGGCAAAAAATGTTTTAATCGTAATGGTACACACGCTAAGCACGTTTTCACTACAAATAACAATTGTCAACGTCGACAAAAACATAGCATCTTCGGTGTAATCATGCTAAAAACATTGGACTCCGCAGCAGAGCCTTCGGATTTACGGAACAAACGACGGATGTCTCCATAGCGGAGCCAACGGAGCGCTAAGGGTTAATCATTTTTCATGTAGCGTACAAATATAAAGAAAAGATACTAACTTTGTGTCCACTCTGGAGAGATGCATGATCCGTGATTTACCGCTGCCGCAGGGCTCGATAAGATAACGCGAGGCCAAAACAATGCCACGTGTTCCGCCAAGCATGACAGGAGCGTCCGGATGTTCCACGGACGTTTCTACGATCACGCAGGCCCCCTTGGGAAGATCGTTTCGCCAGGATCTATGTAAAACGTAATTACACAGTTTACAGGCTTGATGCGATTTTTATTCCGATTAGTATCGCTAATTAGAGAACGTGTCTAGAACAACAAGCTACCTTAGTACGCAGTAATCCCTAGCAGGAAGAGGACTCATGTTCCCAGTAGCGTATTGAAAGACCTCCACGTTGCTGTCCAGTTTGACAACTAGTCTATATTTCAACAGCTGCGGGTCCCAGATGTGCCTTTCTCTTAGAACACGATGAAGAAGCTCGTTCGGTGGAGCCTCCACTTCCGTCGACACTCGCCATAACCGCAAAGGATGTCCATCTCCCACTTTCTTGTACGCCATTTCCACGGAGCTGTCGGCTGGGTTGTTCACGCTGACCCATCCTCGGCATCTAAACAATGTTCAAGCAACGAGTGTTTTTCAATTCTCTCCTCTAATGTCTTCATCGTTTGGTACTTCATCCGGTCGATTCGTACGCGGACGCATAAAATACGCAGTCTAGCGACGAACAAGAAGAAACTTTGTTCCTGATAAGATGGTGAATGGAAGACTAAGGATACAATTTAATCTCGTACGATTATTAAACGGCGAACCACCCGAGAATAGCCGCGGCGAATGATTACGATGGTAATCGTTCGAGAATAAGTGAAAACCTTGGTCGAAGCGACGACCTTAGAACGGTGTCAAGAATGCGGCGCCGCGAAATTCTTTGGAAAATGCGTTCCGCAAATTGGTCCCCCCATTACGTCCAAGCGCGTTCGCGGATGCTAGGGAGCCGCGTTGGAAAAGTGGTAGCGGGTTTTATGCTGGCAGTAGAAACGATTCTTTTTTTTCTCTCGGTGGCTAACTTATTTACTGACTGACCCTCGTATTTTAGTAAGGGAAAAGAGTTTTAGTGCGCCGTCTGGTTCTCTCTTTTACGCTAGAGCCGCGAGGAGCCTCGGCTAAATTGAAAGAGTCGAGAGAGGATGCTGTTATCGGACTCACTTTTCACGCGCCTCCTTCAATAAAGCTGTGGTGCAGGCATAAAGATATCCCCTCCAGTCCTGCTTCAGCTCGGATCCAAGCTCCTCCAAGGCGACCGGTACGCTTTCTTCCATGTAATTGAAATGACACTGCGTCAACATATCCGAGGAGACCTGATACAACCGAGCGAACAGAGAACGAATACGATTATTCGGTGTACGCCGAGACGAGAGCAGCCTCGGCTCTCTCGTGAGAACGTGTTCGGGTATATTGGATTCAAGCACGATCGCAATCGGGGGGTTTTAGAGACGACGGATGACGCTCCTCTCCCGAACGACCTGGACGTTCGGCATCGAGGCACTCACCATGAATAATTCACGATGCATCTTGACCAGATACAGAAGACAGTCGTGAGCGGCTTTGTTTTCCGACAGTTCCCTCTGATCGGGAATGCCCACGGTCTTTCTTCTACGTGGCGATACGCTGCTCGACCTGTTGGTCACGTTCGTGTTGCTGTGGTTGAAGTGGAACAGGCTCGGTGCCAGGCACACGGCCAGGTTCGAGGCTGTCATTTGGTTGTAGGGAGCGTTGCTCGCTACGTGGTTCAAGAAATCGAGCAGAGTTTCCAACGCCTCCCGATGCTCGTCCGGCAGAAGCAACAGAAGGCATTGCACTGCGTCTGGTCGCAGCTCAACAGGTACATCTGTAACGTTCCCGTGGATCCTCGCGGTTAACCAACCACTAATTATCACCTCTGTCAAACGAACTTTCTATCAACTCGACCGAAAACTCGACAATGTTCGTATTAACCCTTTCGCGCCGAGCGCCGCGTACAGGGTGTCCCAAAAATGTGTCGCAATCCGAGAATGGGAGGTTCCTGAGGTGATTTGAAGTAAGTTTGTCCTTGGCGAAAATGCAATCCACGGCTTTGTTTACGAGTTATTAACGAAAAAGGGTGACCAATGAGAGGTGAGATATACTGGCGCAAGGCGGCCGAGCCAATGAGCGGAACTGGGATTCGTGCGCTCGTTGGCTCGGCCGCCAAGCGCTAGGCGAGCTCGCCTCTCATTGGTCAGTATCTTTCGTTAATAATTCGTGAACAAAGCCACGGGTTGCATTTTCGCTAAGGAAAAAGTTACTTCAAATGATCCCAGGAACTTCTCATTTCAGGTTTGCGAGATATTACCCTGTATATGCGGCATCGAAATGAAGTGTATATAGAAGACGGGGATGTGTAATTTGTAGCAAAAATGATAAAAGAACGGATTCGCGGTACGAGTGCAAAGATTGCGATGTTGGTCTTTGTATAGATCCTTGCTTTCAAATATATCGCACAAAATTATATTATTAGTTTTTACATATTGTTATATATATATTTTAATCATTTTTGTCTCGTTATTAATTATATTAAATATTTAATCGTTGGGCTTTGGAATTATATAAATACCTATGTTACCTATAATTTTGTAAGTCTTTTTAAATGAAAAATGTAAATATACTTGTTACGTTAGAGCAATGATTGTTTTATTCAGCACAGTTATTATTAGGTTGGGGAATAAGTTCGTAGCGTTTTTATATTTTCTTTCATTTTACGATGATTTTTTGCTGTTTTACAAAGTGTATAATATTCATTCGATATAGCTCTTTCTGCTCTACAAAACTGTGCTAATCGTCTTTTTGAGTAATTTAATTTTTTATTACTTTTGAGGCTTAGAAATGGAATATCCAGGAAGTAAAGAGCAACATTTTCGACACCTTCTCTTCTTCGCTTTTCATCGAGACCAAAAAGCTGCCGAAGCAGCCCGGAACATTTGCAACGTATACGGAGAAGGTGTGATAGACGAGTCTACAGCGCGGAAATGGTTTGCGAAGTTCAAAAATGGCGATTTTGACGTCGACGACACGCCCCGCAGCGGAAGACCTTCTGAATTCGACGAAGAGCGTCTCAAAGTACTTTCGAAGGAGGACGGTCACCAAACAAGTCGTGAATTGGTCGAAAAAATGAACTGGATCATAAAACGATTCTCAATCATCTTCGTTCAATGGGATTTGCCGAAATATTGGGAGCCTGGGTGCCTCACGTGCTTAACGAAAACAACAAAGAAAATCGCCTTCAAATAAAAACGCTACGAACTTATTCCCCAACCCAATATTTAAGACTTAGAACAACATATATACATGAACCACGCGCACTGTGCATATTTCCGGAGCGAGTTTCCGTTCGGTGACGGTACTTCGGCGGATGGAGCTGCCGTTGCGAAAGGGTTAAGCGCACAGTTGAAACACTAAACCTAGACTGATGGAAACACGACCGGTCTCGTATGTTTCGTTTCAAAGAATACGTTGTAACAAAAATATCGAGACGTCTAAATAAATATAAACAAGCGGTATCGTATTAAAAAAACGAGCATGATTCTACTCACGTTGAAAGATAGCGATGAACGTCTCGGAGAGCTTGTTCGTCAGGAGAGCTTCCGGCAGCTCCCTGAAATACTGTTTCACGAGGTCAGCCACATCGAAAGCCTGCTGGCCGTCGAAGTTGATGTTGTCACCGAGGGTCTCCGTCAGCATCTTCAGCTTCTGTATCCTCGACCTGACCCCGCTCTTCCTGAAGATGCCGACCTGGTCGAGCGCGTTCGCTCTCAGCCATCTCAGAGCTATTTGTATACACTTTGGTAAGGCTTGCCCGGTCCGTTGCAGAGAGAGCAACAACGGGACCCCGAATACTGTCTTGTCCTTATAATCGGGCGACTTGATCTTCCTGATGAACTTGGGCAGCTCCCAGTTCCAGCCGGTGCGGTGCGTGGGACAGTATCGTTCCATGCAAGCGGTCAGCTTCAGCAGAGCCAGCTTCCTCAGAACAAGGAGCTGTCCGCAGGACATCGAGGCCATGGCTCTGGGGCAGAGCGGGTCCAACGGATCGGGATACAGAGATCCCCTTTGGAAACTGTGCCACCTGACGACGGTGCTCTTGTGCCTGGGCGACTCCTCTTCCTGATCGGAGTCGCGACTGGCCACCGTGGAACTGCTCTCCTGACTGCCGGCCAGCTCCGAATTCCTCGACCTTGACTTCTCCCTGTAGACGGCGACCTCCTTGGACAGAGGCTTGCTGCCGTCCCTAAACGAGTCGTCGCGATGCCTGAAACTCTTGTGCAGCTTGTCCTCGCGCTTCAGCGTGGCCACCTTGTCCTCCTTGTACCTGTCCTGGCTCTGCGTCAGCTTGTCCCGGTACCTCTGCGACTCCTTGCCCAGATTCAGGCTGCCGCCGCGGGTGCCGATCGGCGCGTTCTTGCTCGGCGAGTCCTTGGGGCTCTGAGGGTGGGCGTTCACGTACTCCAAGACCTTCGCGTGGTTGCTGTTCGCGTCTCGGAAGTACCTGTGACGCCAGCTGGTCGGCTGGCACTCCGAGTCGCTGAGCGCCCCTTGGTCCTCGCGACCGCGGTGCAGGAACCTCCGCGCCCTGTTCATCTTGGTGCGGGTCGGCGTGGGCGTCGGGCCGCCACCCTGGGAGCCGTCCGAGCAGTAGCTCGAGGAGTCGTCGCCGAACGGGCTGGGCGCGTTGGTCAGCGGCGAGGGCGGCAGGTGGTACGGAGATGCCGGCAGGGTGACCGGGGAGCCCGGCACGTGGACCGGCGACACCGACACCGAGACCGAGAGCTCGCTCAGCGAGACCGGCGCCGGCCCCGTCGGCGACACGTCCACGCAGTTCAGCTCCTTCATCTTCTGCTGCATCGACATCACGTCGAGGATCTGCGGGCCGCTGATCACGATCCCATCCCGGTTCTGATGTTTCCGTCGCCGGGACTTGAGCGACTCGACCCGCCGTAGGAAAGCCTTCGCGCCGTCTTTCAGCCTCTCGGAACCAGTTCGTCGAAATCGCGGGCTGATCTCGTCGGGAAGGGTTCCTGGTGGCAAACTGCTGTACCTGAGCGGGTCCAGCATCGTGTCCTCGGCCTCTTCGGCTTCCAGACGATCCTCCAGCGAGTCCTCCTCGGACTGCACGGTCTGCGCCGCGATCGCCTGCAGCCGCTCGACGTTCGCCTGCGTCACTTCGCACACGCGCGACCACCGTCTCGTTTTCTTCTCGAACGTCCAATTCTCGCTCAGGGCGCACTGGGTATCTTCGTCCGAATCATCGCCGCCACCCTGTAACGGTCAACAGAGATCGAGCGGTTAGCGAAACGCCGACCAATTTTGGCTTTTCGGCGCTGCCCTTAATTAAAAGGAAAGTCGCCGGTGGCCGACC
The DNA here is from genome assembly GCF_051020955.1 of Megalopta genalis. Lineage (NCBI taxonomy): Eukaryota > Metazoa > Arthropoda > Insecta > Hymenoptera > Halictidae > Megalopta > Megalopta genalis. Next base: position 15,136,529 of record NC_135019.1, on the reverse strand, counting down.
TTAATCGTACGCCCCGTTTGCAGAGGAAACGCGCCGGCGGTCGCGAGCACCGATCGAGAACACAACCAATTTCGGATTCGGTTGTCGATAAGCCTTCGAACCCATGCGCATAGTTTCGTCGGGTTATGATCGAGAAAAACGGGGTCGTAAACCGTAATCGCAATCGGTTTGGGTTCTCGATCGTTTTGTTCTGTCACAGCGACGACGCCGGAAGTTGCAACGTATAATTTCATTCGTGGATTTCGGATTTCGCGGGAATATTTTCAGCCCCGGTTCGAATGCTCCGAATCTAAACGATCGCGACGAGCTAATGATTCAGGGGGTCCGACTCATGACACGCCGACGCCGCTCGCTCATGCCGCACGCTCCAGAGAAACGTTTTATGGAGATTAACGAGCAGTGGCGAACGTTTAGCGGTCCTCGGCGACACCGTTTGATAATCAATTTGCGTTTGATGTAGCGACAAATTAAAGACCACCGCGTCGCTCACGGTGCTAGCGTACCTTGTAATTAATTGTAGAAAGTGTTCCAGGCTAGCTACTTTTACCCAAGTACGCTGGCACGGCGGCCAGCAGCGGCGCGTACGCACGCTTCCGAGCAAGATATACAGTAATGTCTCTCTAATTGACGCTCAAATTGTCCACGAAAATGGACAATTTGGGAAGAGGAGATACGATTGTTCGAGCCTTGCGGTTTGTTTTCATAGTTACGAATTGTCAACAACTATATAAACGAGCTGCAAGGCTCGAATAACCGTATCTCCTCTTCACAAATTGTCCACCTTTGCGCACAATCTGAGCGTCAATTTTCTATTATTTATATATTTTCTTCCGGTGTTCGCGGCCCGTGGCCCAATGGCTGACGGGAAGCAGACGATTCGACGACCGGCTACATTTCTCGCGAATCTTTTATTCACCTACTTCGAAATAAGCGGCGCGTGCTTTCTAGTCGAACGTGTCGCGTGTTTCGGGGCTCTATGCGAGTGAATTATCAGTTAATTTTCGATGAATTTTCTGAAAGCATGTCCGACCGAGATGTCGGCCGCTACGAAACTTGATGCTTCCGCTGTTTCCACGCGGGGTACACCGTGGCTGCGAGCGAGTCAGGAGAGTATGTGACCTTACGTGATCCTCGGCACATGACAATGGACCGGGTTTCACCTCGCATTGCTTCGCACGGTTTCCATCGGTGGTACCAGCAGAACACTTCGCGCCTACCGTTCCGGAAGCGAGCATCACGACGTAACCATCTCGTCCCGCCATTTTTGCCAACCCGTTTCGTGGTAAAACATGAGGACATAATGAAAGCCTTGGCGCTGCGGCGCTTCGACCAATTCGAGAGTTCGCGTACGGTAGCGCTTGCACCGCTTTCCTATTCTAATTGCATTTTAATCGACGCTCCGTCGATTGATGGATCGCTTTTTTTCTCTGTAACACGTCACTCAATAAGTCTCCGGTCTGACACATATATGGCAACACTGTTGACAATCCTATATGATTTCTGGATAGTAGCATTCTTCAAACGATCCTTGCCAAAATTTCATGACATTTTGATGATCAGTTTACAGGTTACAGTGGTTTAGTGACCCCAGTTTTGTAATTTTCAAAACAATGGTTAGAAAAGAATTTCGTGTATCGATTAAACATTGTTTTTTGATGGGGAAAAATACTGTTGAAGCCAAACAGTGGCTTAATAAGCGTTACGAAGACTCTGCACCAGGGAAATCGACTATTATCGACTGGTATGCTAAAATTAAACGCGGTCGTACAAATACCGATGATGCTGAACGCTCTGGTCGCCCAAAATCGGCAGTTGTTCCGAAAAACATAAAAAAAGTCCACAAAATAGTTTTGAAAGGCCGTATAGTGAAATTGCGTGAGATAGCTGACCCCTTAAAGATATCAGAAGGTAGCATGTTTACAATTTTACACAACAATTTGAGCATGTGTAAATTGCTTTCGAAGTGGGTGCCGCGTTTGCTCACACCGGACCAAAAACAACAACGTGTCGACGATTCGGAGCGCGGTTAAGCGATGGTTAAATTGAACGAATTACGCTTCGAATTGCTTCCCCACCCACCGTAGTCTCCAGATTTAACCCTCAGCGACTACTGACTTTTTGCAGACATTAAAAAGATGCTCCAGGAAAAGAAATTTGGCTCAAATGCTGAAGCGATTGCCGAAACGGAGGCCTATTTTGAGAACAAAGACAAATCGTTCTACAAAAACGGCATCGAAAAGTTAGAGGAGCGTTGGAACGAATGTATCACTCTTGAAGAAGAGTATGTTGATGAATAAAGTCGAATTTCTAACAAAAAATTTGTTTTTCTTAGCTAGACCGGAGACTTATCGAGTGATGTGTTACATTGTATCTGTTTAACCGTACGGAATAATGTTACATCGAGCATGTGACTCTTTGGAATCATAGCTACGTATTTGACTAATTTACACAGAGTTAAATCGTGTCTAAAAGGTGCGTAAACGACGTCCCGCGGCTGTTTCATCTACATAACACGTGTACGTCATCTACGATACCGTAACAGCAACAACTGCACTCGCAGCTAATAAGAATGCAAATTGTTACTTTCACGCGACAAACGAGGAAAATGGCATAGCCGCGAGACAGAGATTCTCTGGAAAACGTATCCGCGATTTCAGCGATTGTTCGTAAGCATACAGAGGGTCGGAGAGCGTCGAGACCCGATGATTCCTGCTCCGGTTAATTGGCTAGCCGCGTTTACGTGTATATCTACGTCCTCGTTTAATAGCACGCCGCTGCATAATACATTTTTTTCCGGCGACGCGACGTTATCGCGGCGATAAAGTTTAATCGTAAACGGCGACGAACGTGGAAATCGTTAAACGAAGCCGTTCAAGAGAAAGGAACGTGCGAAATGACATGCAAAGTGGACTGTGGAGACCTTCGTAGGAAACGACCGGCTTTTTTCCCTCTTCTCTCTCTCTCTCTCTCTTTCTCTCTCTCTCTCTCTCTCTCTCTCTCTCTCTCTCTCTGTCTCTCTGCCAGTCTCTGCGTGGATGAACGTCAGAAGGTGGCGGGGCCATCCGATTATGCGAGGAAATAATCATCAGTCTCGAGATGTGGGCCACGGTTAAAAATACTCGGCATTGCAGAAATGGGATATCTGTCGAGAATAAACCGTGTCCCGACCAGAATAGACTTTTCAGATTTTTGATGCGTCGCGTCACGTACGCGACCAACCGTGGAATCGCGAACTATAGCTCGTCATTGGCGCGTCCAACGCTATCGAGATCGAGGATGAAATCAAGGGACATCGGCGAGCTTGACCGAGGTCGTTTGAAAATTGCATCGATCGTAACTTCGTGGAAGCTTAAGAAATTAATAAACGATCGATTTTGGCATTAGCTTAATCGGTAGTATCCGTTGAATCTTTGTACGAATCTTGTCAAGCTGACACTGTTTCGCTGTTCATTGCCAATTCATTCAATCGTAAATTCGGTCACTTCTCGTGCCAATTTCATACTCTTACCCCTCGTGACGCTTTCAGGCCCATTCATATACTCCGTGCTTCATTTCCTATGATATTGAGCTTGAAAAGTAAGCGGTAACCATTATTGTCTTTTCCGATGTACTAGATATCGTATATTTATTGTTCATGTTGGACGTACAGTAAATTCTCCCTAGAAGGCTCGGAGCTCGGAATTGAAAATCGGCGAACGGTCGGACACGATTCTTCGAGTCTCGCGGCTCGTTTTCATGGTTGTCGATATCTCGTGAGAGATAGAACGAAACTCGGGCAGTCGGCAAAAAAAGGCAGCGATCAACATGCCGGTGTGCATTAACGCTAGATTTGCGGAGCACAAAAAGCAGCTGTTTCATATAGATTTATGAAAGTTACAATAAGACATTTATTCTGATTTTTAACAAGTGTTATTGTAATATTTGCCGTGAATAATGTATAAATTGTATAAATAACTCATAAATGTATCTTTACGATATGAATAATCGTAAATTAAAAAATTAATAACGGGTTTTTGACGGGTTCCGTAAATCTAGTGTTAATACGCTAACATAGTAATGCTAGAATGAAAATGATGACTTAACTTTTTGATTTTTAATTTTTTGCCACGATTCGAAGGCAATTCGGAGGCCACGTGCCACGATTCGAAGACAATTCGGAGGCCACGTGCCACTATTCGAAGGTAATTCGGAGGCCATATGCCACTATTCGAAGACAATTCGATGGCCACGTGCCAGGATTCAAAGAAAATTCAGAGGACACGTACCTCTATTCGAAGACAATTCGGAGGTCACGTGCCACTATTCGAAGACAATTCGAAAGCAATTCGGAGCCACTATTCAAAGATAATTCGAAAGCAATTCGGAGGCCACGTGCCACTATTCAAAGATAATTCGAAGGCAATTCGGAGGCCACGTGCCACGATTCGAAGACAATTCAGAGGCCACGTGCCACTATTCGAAGGTAATTCGGAGGCCACGTGCCACTATTCGAAGGCAATTCAGAGGCCACGTGCCACTATTCGAAGACAATTCGGAGGCCACGTGCTACTATTCGAAGGTAATTCGGAGGCCATATGCCACTATTCGAAGACAATTCGAAGGCCACGTGCCAGGATTCAAAGAAAATTCAGAGGACACGTATCTCTATTCGAAGGCAATTCGGAGGTCACGTGCCACTATTCGAAGACAATTCGAAAGCAATTCGGAGCCACTATTCAAAGATAATTCGAAAGCAATTCGGAGGCCACGTGCCACTATTCAAAGATAATTCGAAGGCAATTCGGAGGCCACGTGCCACGATTCGAAGACAATTCAGAGGCCACGTGCCACTATTCGAAGGTAATTCGGAGGCCATGTGCCACTATTCGAAGGCAATTCAGAGGCCACGTGCCACTATTCGAAGGCAATTCGGAGGCCACATGCCACTATTCGAAGACAATTTGAAGGCCCCGTGCTTGGATTCGAAGGCAATTCGGAGACCACGTGCCACTATTCGAAGACAATTCGGAGGCCACGTGCCAAGATTCAAAGAAAATTCGGAGGCCACGTGCCATTATTCGAATACAAATCGGAGGCCACATGCCACGACTCGACGGTCACGTACCACGTAGCTCCGCGGTTTTTTTTTTACCTGACTCACACCCAAACAGACCATTTTGTGTTGTCTTCCAGGAATTCGAGTCCAAGGAGCTGCGTCGCGTGCCGCGTCACACGCTTGACCGACTCCGCCGACCCTTAGCATCGACGTAGCAATAAATCACATTGGCGTAGGAAAGTTCCCACAGTGAAATTCCCAGCAACCCGAAATTTGGCATTCTAGGGAGAATTGATCGTATAGCCATAAATTCTCTCGACAATAAGTAAAAATCGAAACTAATTGCCATATTTGGATGGACAACTACGCCTTTAGCGACAAAAAAGGCCAGATGGCGGTTTCATCGACTTTCCACCGGCGCGACGTCTAAAAATACTCGCGAATTCCCGGAACGTAATGATGGAAAAGCTCGTTGTCCAGGAGTAATTACTTATGTACCGGCGTGGAACGTGGCTGGAATACAGCTCGTTGTCTCCGCCGCGGAGGGCAGCTTGTCCTCAAGGACATCGGCGCGGCACGGCCGCGGCACGAAGCGGCGTCCGAGTGCGTTCGAGGCGTCGGACCGTAGGTTTCGTGTACGATTATCGGCGATCCGGGCACTTCTGCCTCCCCGGCGCATATCTGCATTTCCGTTCCGGCGCGTTACCACGGGACGTGACGATTCCCGTACGTGAGTTATTTCCGCGCGGCTCGCTCGCGGTTCTCCGTTCTCGGTTCTCGGTTCAACGAGCCGTGTCGCCCCACGTTGCCGCGACGTCACTTCCGTCTAGGCAGGTTGAACAAACCCCGATGTTTTATGCGTGACAATGGCTTAGAAATGGACTCGTAAAACGAATAGTGTGTTTCGTGCCAGTTTTATGAGCTCCCACTATTTATTCTGCGCGGTCTTAAACCATATGTTAGTTTATCCTTCTTTTTCCTCTTCTCTGTTTTTTATCGCTGGCTATGCGGGCCTAACAGTGCGGGCCCCTGGAAAACGAGGCTCGCACATTCGGCGATTCGGGCACGGTAAACACGATCGATCGGATTATGTATTTCGACCCAGGAACCAATACAATCTACAGGATCTGATTAAAATTTTCCTTTGCTTCGTATCTCGTTTATCCATTTTTTTCTGGTAAACGCATACGGTAGCTCACGAAAGTATTCGAGCATCTTTCATAAAGCAATAAATTCTTTGAAACTGAACTAAATGACTCAATTTTGTTTTTTAGATGATAGTGGGATTAATCCATGAGACAATAACTGAAATGCTTTTTTTCTTAATCTTGCTCTTGTTTGAAATGACAAAAGAAGTAAAAAAAGGTCTCGCTTTTTAACTTTTTTATCTGAGCCTGTAACAAACATTTTAAAAATGCCTATTTCGTGTGTCTCGGTAACTTATATGCGTGCTGAAGATTTTATCGAAATTGGTTAACGTTGCTGCGAGTTACAAATAATTAAAGATCGCTAAAATCACGATTTTGCCCCGATTTTTGACACTTTTGACCAAAAGCTAGCAGTTTTTGAAATCTTTCAACGCCTGTAGCTTGACTCTGGCTTAACCGATTACGATAAAATTTTCCGGATGCACACGAGTTACCGAGATCTTGGAAAGGCAGTTTCTAAATATTTGTTATAAGCTCAGATAAAAAAGTTGAAGAACGAGATTTTTTTACTTTTTCTGTCGTTCCAAGTGAGAGCAAAATTAAGAAAATGCATCTCAGTTATTGTCTCGCGGATTAGTCCCTCTATCATCTAAAAAAAAATTCAAGTCATTTAGTATAGTTTGAAAAGAGTTTTACCTTTTTTAACCTTTTAAAAGGTGTTCGAATATTTTTGTGAGCCACTGCATGAGAAACAGTAACCTACTATCCACCCTCCCCGCGCTTGCGCGGATTCTAACCGAAAAACCATTGAACGTATTAACGCAGAAACGAACATGTTTAAATGTGTCCAATCAAAGTGTCGAACGAAATCGATATTCAGTTTTACAAGCGAAAGCGACCTTTATTAGGTAGCCAGGAGTTTACGGAGTCAAACATCCGTTTACGACAGAAGACACTAGCGAGATCGAGTTACTGATTAGAAACGCCGTACGTTATCGCGCTCCTCTGCCCGGCCACCTTTCCAGAGCGCTTAACAGCCTTTGGAAATTAAGCGCGCGTACACCGGAACACACTGTACTGTACACCTTCCCTCATCTTCAGCTGAACAAGGTGTATCGGTGGAACGAGAATCCTAAAGCAATAACACTGAACTCGAAACTCTCGAGGTGCTGAAGTTTCTCGATAAACAGCGCTCGCGAGCTTTCACCTATCCGAAGAAGATCGAAAGACAAACGTACGCTGACGGTCGATCGACGTCTCGCCGATCGAAAGTTGTAACGAGAATCGTCGCTCGTAAAATGAATATGCATGGATTACGGGATCGGCTGATCTCCGCGTTTCGCCTCGCCTTGCCTCGTGGCGGAGCGCAGCGCCGCGCCTCATCTCTCCTCACCTCTCCTCACCTCACCTCGCCACGCCATGCAACGCAGCGCTGCGCCGCGTCACTCCTCTCCTCTCCGCGCCTCGCCAAGCCGCGCAGCGCAGTACCTCGCCTCTCCACGCCGCGCCTCGTCACTCCTCTCCTCTCCTCGCCTCGCAGCGCAACGCAACGCAACGCAGCGCCGCACCGCGCCTCGCTTCTTCTCTCCTCTCCTCTCCGCGCAGTACCGCGCAACGCAGCACCGCGCCTCGCTTCTCCTCGCCTCGCCTCGCCTCGTAGCGCAGCGCCGCACGGCGTCGCGTTCGTTCGTTCGTTGCACTCCGTATTTAGAGTGCGACGATGGTACGATGACCCAGATTGCCGGTTCGTTAAAAGAGACCGCGGTAAATTAGTCATACCGCTGCCCTCCCGCGTCAAGTTTCAATTAAACGCCGCCTCTCGCCGCCGTTTTCGATCCCATGGCTCCCTGTAATTGGGAGTAAGTCGGGGACCAACGGATCGCTGCCTTTGAGCCAGCGAATATATTTTTGGCCGACGAAAAACGTACAAGACCGTTCTTCTCCCGCGTTCGTGTCTCTTCTAGCACGTCCGCGTGTCAGTTCCAGTGTGTCCCCAGCCCCGTCCCCGTCCCCGTCCTCCCCGCCGCCGGTGAATACGGAGCGGAGAGAATCACTTTCAACCGCGAGAAGCGGTCGACCGCGCCGCGGATGCGCTCGGATTTCGAAGTTTATTCCATATCCGACGTTCTTCGAGATCTCCGACGGACGAGCAAAACAGTGTATTACATCATGCGCGTACGGGATGTATCATTCGATTACAACCGACTAGCCGCTTTTGCTGTTTATAGTAAAAGTAACGCGAACGTGTGAACATCGTTTAACCCTTAGCGCTCCGAAGGCTCCGCTACGGAGACATTTGTCATTTGTTCCGTAACTCCGAAGGCTCCGCTGCGGAGCTAAATGTTTTTAGCATACGTTATCGTCGGCGTTAGCAATTGTTATCTGTAGTTAAAACGTGCTAAGTCCGTACCATTACGATTAAACCATTTTTTGACCTTTTCTATGGTTAGCAACATGGAGAAAAATAAATATTACGATGAGAATTTAGAGCCGAGTGATACCGAAGACGTATTTGATTTTGAAGGGTTAAAAGACATCGTGGAAGACAATGTTGGTTATGATTCTGACACTTCGAGTAGTAGCAGCGAAATTATACTACCAAAGAGACGAAGAATGAGAATTATTGAAAGCGAAAGCGAAGATTCGTTGCAAGACTTGGATGAATGGCGTGATGTTACGGAAGAATTATATACTCCAGATAGAATACCTTTTAGTGTATTGCCATAGGTCATTGGACCACAAGTTCTTACAAATATTGGACAGCCGATACAATATTTTAAATTATTTTTCACGGACGAATTGGTAAATGAAATTATAAAGGAAACCAACGATTACGCAGAAAATGTTCTAAACTTGAAAGAAATATCTCGTAACTCTATTTGGCAAAGCGAATACTGTGTGACACTTGTCCAAGTAAACCCAAAATACACATGGGAGATTGTTACCAAAGATATCGCACCATGGTGAATTACAGAATTTAAAATTTATCTTTTATTTACAATAGGAAAATGTATATTTATAAAATAAATCAAATATCAAATGCATTCACAAGGACGTGTAATCTTATCCGCTCAAAATAAGACTTCTGAGTTGCTGGTAGGTAGCACTCGAGAAACGCGCGGAGCGCTAAGGGTTAAAGCTGATACAAAGCGTTTCACGCGATCGACGATGTCTGCCACGTGAACGAACTAGGTTTCGGGCTCAAAGTTTCCAGAGTTTTTTTTTCTCGAAACGGTGTAAAATAGCTTTCTGCTGCGAATAATAATCGCGACTACTTCGATGGTCTGCATGATCGGTCTTTGTAATCGCTTTTGAATAAAACATAGACGTTCGTGCAGCAGCGCTCGGCCAGAGATTCGGCAAAACATCGGGCAAATTTTCGCGAAATCGATGCGGCGGGTCCGAAAAAGCGTAACCGGAGTGGTCGGAAGGTACATATCGGAATTTAAAATCACGAATGATTCCGGCGGGACGAGGAGGCGGCCCAGCGAATTCGTGGCCCGTTGACGGATGGACACGGGGAAACAAGAGCGAGCCGAGCCGAACGAATTGTGAGAACAAAAACGACGTACGCTTCTCACGAGCCTCGTCGATTCTGCCGCTTGAAATTCCCGATTCGAAAGTATCGTTTGGTATCGAGAGATACCGCGAGCAGCCGGCCAAAGAACCGGCGGAGATCGACATTCCACGGATTTCCATCGTTGCGCTGCCGCGCCGCGTCGGCGTGTTCTCCGGTCGACGGACCGCGGGATTTCTTCATTGACAATCGTGATTCAGTAACGAGGCTCCGGGAATCGTGCGGTCGCGGTCGCAGTCGCAGCAATGCCAGCAGCTCTCTTTCCCTTTTTCCGTGCGCGAGTCCGATTCACCGGGACATCAGACCGATCATCGCGTCGCGTCGCGTCGCGTCGTGTTGCGCTGGTACTACTTCTGCTCCTGCAATTAACAACAAGCGCGACGAGATCTGGTTCCCCGGATTTCCAGACGCGGCTTCTTTTTACACGCGCCGCGTCGGGACTCGGGACTCATCGAGCTTTTCATTATTCCAAGCTGTCATCGAGGCTGCCGATTACCGTTTCCGTTCCATTTTGCTTGGAACCGTGACGACGGAGATTTTCATGGAGGTTTCGCCCTTCTTCCAGCGGAAATATTCCTTTCGGTTCGTCACGTTCCAAAGTTTCTTCTTCTAACCAGTTAGCTGCGGCGCCTCCTTTTCAGAACGCGCATTTAACTTGTACATGTCGCGAGAATCAAGCGGCGACGAGTATACTCGTCAAACACAGAGCAAGTGTCGCTGTCAAAATATTGGATGAAAAAGACGGTTTTATTTCGTAAAATTAACAATTTTATTGCTAATATTTACTTATACGCCTAACATTAACATATACCACGTACGTAGTAAACGAAAGACACAGGAAAAACCGAATACTTATAAGAGTGAAAAATTCAAATTGCTGCTGTAGAGTGATATTGGGCAAAGCAAGCAACGATACGTAATCGCATTTTGCACGTTGAACACCAATATCGTGATCCTTTTTCAATCTTATTTTTATAACAATGTAAACACCTTCGTGTAGGATCGGCATCGGAATATTCTAAACATCTTGAAATTTAAGAATATGTTTTTGTTTTCACTAAAATCACGATTTAAATAGTCAATGGTCGCTACTTTTTACGCGCGGCGAGTATACTCGTGACGACACAAAATACTACCACTTCTCCATGACGAGTATACTCGTCGAACACAGCTAACTGGTTAACCCATTGACTGCCACGCAAATTTAGCGCGTCTTGCCCTGGGCGCCACGGTTTTATTTGAAAGAAAACATGAAGTTTTACAAAATACAATAATATTAAGTTACTGATATAATATTGCAATGGCATTTACAGTATCTTTTTTATTGATAATCGATACGTTCTCTACACTATATACATTTTTCATTCATCTTTTCTAATAGTTCCTGACTCAAATAGCCATTCGTAGCCAAACTACACTTGCAGCACCCACTACGAGATATCTCGTAGCTGGCAGTCAATGGGTTAACACGTTCCGTGTCACGTGTACCATCGATGGTACATGCTTGCATGTTTACTTAGTGAACTGAACAAATTGTTTACAAGAAATTTAGAACCGAAGAATCAATTTCCACCGCAAGAATGGGCGTTGATAAGTTTTTGTTACGTTGTTATGTGTACGAGAATTAATAATTGCACGTAATACATCAAGTTTTAGTAAAATATCAAAGTGTGAAGATTCGAGTAAAAAAAGCTCGGCACGGAACGTGTTAAGGAGTCTAGTCCTGGCAAATGCGTCGTCTGTACATCGATTCAGGATCTCTCATTTAGCCACTTGATCCGTTCGCTCGATCGTGAAAGGAACCTCGCTCGTATCGAATAGAAAGCTTTAATACCTAAACCTATCGAGCACGAAAAGAGTGACACGTGTTTATAAGATCGACGAGATTGAATTTTCTTGGACTTTCCGCTATTTTGATCGCGACGTAGGAAATTGAAGCAGGGAATCGGTGCAATCGATTCAATTCTCATTACTGTAAGATGAAAGAAAGAAATTTTGCAAGAAGAAATTACGGTTGTAGAAGTCACCGATTGCGGATATCGCGGCTTCAGAAAATCCGCGATCGAACATCGTTAATTGCCGGCACGTTACGGCTGTCCTCGCCTACATAATATCGCACATCCGGTACCGTTCCCGCGCAACGAGAGCGGCTGTTGCGACAATCTAAGAATACTTTTACAAGACGCGAATATTCCAGCACGGCCGAAGGATATCGCGAAGGATTATTACACAAACAACGCGTCGCGTTGTTTCTACTCCCGGTCGATGAATCCGGCACGCTTCGCCCACGTTCGAAACGGGGGGAAAAATGCGGATGCAAATTGCGCCGCGCAAAGATCGAACGGATACGGGAATACTACTAATGTCGAAGAAAAATAATCGTAGAATTTCGTGGGATGCTTTCCGGGAGAGTTCGGTCGAACCTGTTTGAGAAAAAAAACACAAGAAAATAGGATTTATCATAACGGTCGCCGCCTATCGACACCATTCTACGTGTAACGAGAACTCGTCCCGTCGATCATGAAACTTTTATGAGAGATAAATCCCGCTGCTGAGAACCAGCCCTTGATTAGCCGATTAACGGCACTCAATCAGCCGGCTTTAGCGACGTTTAGCCAGTTACCCAAGTTGCTTTGATCGTGCGCTCGGCGAATAGAATATTCGAACGGCTCTCGATGCATTTCCATCGTAATTCCTGCGAAATGTTGATCGATAAATTACGATCGTACTTTTCATATTTAAATCGGAGTTCCTCGCCGTTGTTTTTCCAGAGCAAAACGCTCTCCCGCTTAAAGAGTTTCCACAGGAACGGTGGCATCGTTTCCCGGCATGTTTCATCGAAATTGCAACATTCAGTACAGCTAGTTTGTTCGAATAAATAATTCGTGAAATAATGCGCGAGTCACAAAGTGCAAAATTACTCCGGGGACGATCGTTTATTCGCGAACGATTTAACGAGCGTCTCTATCTTCGCCCCGGCAAGAAGTAAATTCTCATTTGCGAGATCTAGATCGCCAGGTTGATCGACGGTTCAGCTCGATCGTTACGGCTCCGCTTCGTACACGGCACGTAGAGCCCCTCTAACGATTTCCATCTGTCCCCCGGCGGCTCATTCGCTCCTCGTAAATACCAGACGCTTTTACGTTAATCGACCGCCGCGCCGTGCCGCGCCGCGCGACCATAAGCGATCATGCGAGCCTCTCTTCTGGAGCCGCGCGGAGCCGCGGCACGGGGACCCCGGTGTATCGACATGCAAATTTCCTGATATCGCCGAATGAGCTTGCTAATTTGGGCGGTTATCCGCTAATGCCGAGAGAGTCCCGTGCACTCCGGTTCTGGCCTGTTTTATTCGTCGAAAATAGAAACCGGGCTCGCGTATCTCCGGCACCGGCCGGCCGGCTCGTGTTAACTAACCGATACCTCGGCCAAGATTAGAGTCGGTTTTGTAGCTGGAACGTTTAAATTCGATTACGCTCGTTGCACGTGCGAATAAATTTCGTTACCTTTTTCCGTTCGACGATTTCGTCCGGCTCGATAAACGATAAACGAAGTCCGTACAATAATGGAATCTAGTTCCGCGTGCGCCCCGGCCAATAGAAATCAATTCGATATCGAGCATTTCGGTCGCCTGATCGGAAACGCTTGTTAAGCGAAAATTCTTCGATTAAATATAATGGAACGACTCGCAACACCGAGTTTCCCCGTAATTGGTGGAACAATTTATTCGACTCGATCGAAATAGCGGTGAAATGCGATCGAGCAAGACCGCGACAATTACGATCACGTTTTTTCGAGTAGCGAACGATACTCGAATATAAATCGTGCGCGCGTGATTTAATAAACGGCGATTTTGATATACATAGAAACGCATCGCACGGCCGCCGTTTATTCGCCGAAAACACGGAAGAAAATGTCTCGCGGAAAAACGAAATATCTTTTTCGGAAATCAACTTTTTGCTCATCATCGCGATTCCTGTTATATCGATATAAACGCTAACGGGAGGCGATCAAACGCTCCAGTAAAAATACAACGTTTTGAAAAAATTACTTTAGCTTGTTCAACGCTAGATTTACGGACAAAAAGCGGCACGAGAAACAGCTGTTTTATGTTAATTTATCAAAGTAACGATGAGACATTTTATCTGATTTTTAACCAGTGTTATCGTAACATTTGCCGTAAGTAACATTACGAACAAAAAAGCAGCACAAAAAAACAGCTGTTTTATATTAGTTAATAAAAGTAACAATAAGACACTTAATCTAATTTTTAACCAGTGTTATCGTAACATTTGCCGTAACATATACATTGAATAAATAACTTATAAATGTATCTTTACCGAATAATCGTAAATTAAAAAAATAGCGACCCGTCGTTTCGACGGGTTCCGTAAATCTAGCGTTAAAGACGCTTGAAAATCTGCTTCACAGAATTGTTTATAACAATTGCAAACGTTGCACTCGAACAGACGTCGCAATGCATGAAATAATCACCTTCAACGTAAATGAGTTAATAATTGATGAAAAAAAAGCAGTATAAATCGAAAAAAGATGTTTACCATTTGTCAGCGAGGATACGGAAGCTTTAGTGAATAAATTGAAAGCAAGCGGCCAGATATCGACGCGCTGATTAAAAACCTCGCCGATCGGACGAGTCTTTCCAGCCCGAGGTTTCAGGTTTGTGATCGCGGACGCGCGATGGCGACTCGAATCCCTGTTTCACGAGCACGGCAACGGCATGAGCTCGGGCTCGGGTTCGGGCTCGGCGCGCGTATATACAACACGCGAGACGCGAGCACTCCGCTCGGCTCGGCTCCGGTCGCCACGCTGTCTGGCAGCCACGTTTCTCGGCCCTCGAGAGCTCTCTCACGACTCACGACCGACTCACGACACGACTCTCTCACGGTGAAATCATTTCGCAGTGCTCGTCGTTCCGCCCGAGGCGGTGCGTGACACTTGTTTACCACGCATGAAGAGCCGGACAGCCAAAACGGAAGAGAGAAGGACGGAAAGAAAGAGAAAAAGAAACACACACACACAGAGAGAGAGAGAGAGAGAGAGCGAGAGAGAGCGAGAGAGAGAGAGAGAGAGAGAGAGGGAGAGACTCGTCCCGCCGCGGAATCCGCGCGAGGGAAAGCGGAATCGGACGCTCTTTTCCATAGATCTATCGATACGAGTTAACTCTTGTTCACTGAACACACAGAGTCATTCTCACTCGGCTGTCGCGCCTACCTATTTATCTTATTTTCTACACACACCATCGGAACTGCCCGATCGTTCGCTTCGACAGGTTTTAAAAAGTGTTTGAACACTACATTCCTGGTTTTTGGAAAATTCTCGGTGTTTGGACTGTCGTAATCCGGCGGGAAAGAAAAAGTGTCTTACGTTCTATTGAAGTTCCCACTTTCACAAATCTTAGTTCTTTTAACCCCTTGCAGACCGCCTGACTCGTCGCGGAGATTTCTAATAATATCCTGTTAACGCTAGATTTACGGAACATAAAAAACAGCTGTTTTATATTAGTTTATAAAAGTAACAATAAAACATTTATTCTGACTCTTAACAAGTGTTATTGTAATATTTGCCGTGAATAATGTATAAATTGTATAAATAACTCATAAATGTATCTTTACGATATGAATAATCGTAAATTAAAAAATTAATAACGTTTTTTTGACGGGTTCCGTAAATCTAGTGTTAATACGTTATAATAGTAATGCTAGAATGAAAATGATGACTTAACTTTTTGATTTTTAATTTTTTGCCACGATTCGAAGGCATTTCGGAGGCCACGTGCCACTATTCGAAGACAATTCGGAGGCCACGTGGCAAGATTCAAAGAAAATTCGGAGGCCACGTGCCACGATTCGAAGACAATTCGGAGACCACGTGCTACGATTCGAAGACAATTCAGAGGCCACGTGCCACTATTCGAAGGTAATTCGGAGGCCATGTGCCACTATTCGAAGACAATTGAAATCAACTGTTACTTATTGCCCTTAAGTAACATGTAAATTGAATAAATAACTTATAAATGCATCTTTACGATACGAATAATCTTACAATTATTCAAAAATTAGTGATCCGTCATTTTGACGGGTTCCATAAATCTAGTGTTAAGTACGAATGTTATTCCGTTATTTGATCACTTCGTATCGATATTTAAGCGTTCAAGTAAATTCAGAGAAACGATAAACATCAATTTTTAATGTCTTCCAAGACAGAAATCATTACAATCGAAAGAGTTCGCTTCCAGAATAGAAAAGAGTTAAACTAATATTTTTTACGATGAATTTGAACTTACTAGTTCCGGTTTCATTAACTGAAAAACTTCGATATTGTGAGCATTTTTAGATTGATATTCCGGCAATTAACGTAATCAAGATGAATCAAGAATCGCTTTATGCGCACACGACAGTCAGCGTGTCCGTGTTTCTTGCGTTTCAGTGTACGTTCAACCGATTACGTCAACCGAGAATCGCGGCGGAGCTAACTGGTGCATCGAAGACAATGCAGAAACGTTCGTAACGCATTCCGAAAGTGTCTTACTCATTGTCGGCTCAACTCTGTAGACTCGCGCGCGATTGCAGCAATAAACTCGCGACAACTCTACGTTCCACTTTCCATAAATTCATTTCAGTTTTCGCGAATATATTCCGCCGTGGCACGGTAATTGCTCAATTGGTGCGTCGCGTATACGAAACACTCGAAAATTCACCTGCAGATCCCGCCGAAGACGCGAAACGGTTCAGAAATGCTGCCGCGCAGTCTACGTCTACGATATTCGCGAGTTAAAACGCCCGGCGCGGCATGGAATTCCCTCTACCGCGTAGAGTTTAATTGAATTCTCGCATTCCTGCCTTTCGTATAATCGGCAGCCATCGCGGCGTAGAAACAATATACCACGTCGCTGCAAAAGCGTGAAAATTCCGCAGAGAATTCCTCGATCTTCTCTGTACATAATAATCTATTGAATTCTATGCGAGAGCGATCTCTCTTACAATTAGGCGTTCGAACAAGATAGCGGGGCGCGCGATAAAACAAGAGAGCATCGTGCGAATTCAGCGAGCGTGGTTTGCATGTTCCGGAGCGAGTCCGAGGCAGAAGGCAGTCAGGCAACCGCTAGGAAACAGGTAACCCCAATTAAACGAAAATCGTTGCGGAACGCGAGTTAAGTAATCGCGGTTGTAGCCTGTTCCGCGGCGCGTCGCGGCGCACAGTGCGGTACATTTGGCCTGAAAAGCTGGCCAAAAATCGGTTGGGAAAATCTTTTCGGAGATAACAAGTATTCTCTTGTGTTTAATAGTACGATATTCCAATGTACAGTAATGTCTCTTTAATTGACGCTCAGATTGTCCATAAAAATGGACAATTTACGAAGAGGAGATACGATTATTCGATTATTGTATCTCGTTTTTATGTATAATAAAAATATATAATTATGTATAATATATAGGGTGTCCCAAAAATGTCTCGCAATCCGAAAGTGGCGGGTTTCTCAGGTCATTTGAAGCAACTTTTTCCTTTACAACAATTTTCTCCGAGGCACCGTTAACGAGTTATTAACGAAAAACAGTGACCAATGAGAGGCGAGCTCAGCTGGCGCGAGGTGGCCGAGCCAACGGCGCCAGCGGTCGAGGCGGTCGAATCCCAGCTCAGCTGGCGCGAGGCGACCGAGCCAATGAGCGGAACTGGGCTTCGTGCGCTGGTTGGCTGGGCCGCCTTTAGCCAGCCGAGCTCGCCTCTCATTGGTCAGCGTTTTTCGTCAATAATTCATTAACGATGCCTCGGAGAAAATTTTTGTAAAGAAAAAAGTTACTCCGAATAACCTCAGGAATCTCTAATTTGCCGGAGATACCATAATTTTAAGACACCCTGTATAATATTTAAAAGCATCTATGAAATGTCTATTTTTTCCTGTTCATTTTCCGTGAAATCGTAGCAAACAATGGCATCGTTCCATTTCCAGGTATATACTTTCGTACCGAATAAAATAATTCTGACCAGCTATCCGGGTCAAACGCTCCGCTCTTTAACAGCCATGTTAAAAAAGCGATTTCTGTCGGATAAGGGCGTGAACTATGCGTAAATAACAAGACCACGCAATATTTAGATCGCCGAGTAATCGATCGAACACGGAAAAATGGCATAATCGTCGCGCCAAGAACCGATGAATTCGATAAAATCGTTTGTCTCGAACCGAACGACCGCTTGTAGGCAGTTGGCACGGACCGCGGTTATTGTAAGACAACACGGCTGGGATCGCGATAGCGCGAAAGATATGGGTAGATCCGAAGTAGCACCTGCGGGAAAGCAAGGCGGCCGAGGGCCGAGAGACCGATAAACGAGAGGTGAACCGTGAACCGTGGCGGCCGATAAAACGCCGATAGATTAGGTCCCGCGGGAACGTCAATATGTCGACAACTTTACCGGTCGCCGTTATCGGGAGCAACGCGAGTTCCGCGGTCGCGGCCGCGGCCGCGCTCATATTTAATCGGCTCTCGGTTCACGCCAGCAAGAACAGCCAGATAGAGAGAGAGAGAGAGAGAGAGAGAGAGAGAGAGCGAGAGAGAGCCCGGGAACTTCTGGAACGGTGGCCAGTAGGAGAGAAGTTGATAGACGAGCAAGAGAAGGAAGAGATGGTCGCGTCGCCTCGCGTCGCCTCGCGTCTTAGCTGCGCCGGTCCGCCGCGCCGGGAAAATACGCGCGTACATATACATATACATATACACATCGAGCCGTGCGTGTACGCGTCAAACGGTTGAGCGATATAACAGGTTTAACTTAATTTCGTTAAAATATCGCGGCGGCTTATCTGAGTATGCCAGCGGCATTCTTTAAGCCGGCAGGCTGCGCGCCGCGCCGATTGCACGGTATTAAAACGGTGGGCGAGCAAACGGTTCTCCGCGCGGTCGGGTTGATTTAAGTAAAACCACGTATCGCGGTCTTCATCTCGGTGTGACTTACGCTAATTGGCTTCTGAACGGGCCGATGGAAATTTATGGTAATACGCCGGCTCGCCCGC
This sequence comes from Megalopta genalis, assembly GCF_051020955.1. Classification (NCBI taxonomy): domain Eukaryota; kingdom Metazoa; phylum Arthropoda; class Insecta; order Hymenoptera; family Halictidae; genus Megalopta; species Megalopta genalis. The sequence goes on along the minus strand of NC_135019.1, from coordinate 15,117,747 downwards.
GAGCACACTAACGATACCACTTTTCTCTCTGCACGTTTCTCGCACGCCAAGCTTCGACGTCGCTTCGACTCGCTTCGCGCTTTGCTCTTGCCTACGTCCGCGACGTCGCTTCGCCGCTGCGCGACGATGCTTTTGCCCGACGAACGTGTCACGTCGCGACGGACGTTGCGTATCGTGCCTAGTCCCCCCGATAACAGAACCACGGCTGAAGAAAGCAAAACGAGACACGACGGCCCACTAATCAGCGGGCCCAAGAACCCGCTCGTCTCTCTGCTTTGGCGCCAAGGTGCTCGCGAGAATCCGCTACCGGTGCATTATTGGTCCCGATAGCATGACTGCACCCTCGACGCCACGAAATTCCTTCGATCTACGTAGCGAGTCTACCGAACTTTCCGAGATTCATTCGAGCCGAGCATGCATCGAACGGATGCGATTTGAGAAGCTGGTTCGTTGAAAAAGATCGTGCGAGCGCAAATTTTCCTCTTTCGAGACAGGCGACCGACGATCTACGATCACTGAAAACTTGAAATTGCCAGGCAAAGAAGTCGCGATAAATTTTGCTGCGCACGCTACTGTAACCGATTCGAGTGCTCTATTAAAGGTCTCGGCAAGCGGAGCAGCACAGCATGTATAAATCAAAGCATCGAAGCGAGCGGGCTTCTGGAGTCTGGAATTCGACCGAAGAAGAAGTTAATAAATTGAGGATCGTTAGAAGGAAGCTGGACAAGAACCGCGCGGTGGCCGATAAATCATGGCTGAATATGATCCTACAATTACCCTTCCGAATGAAACAAAATAACCTTTTCCTCTAATTATAGGATCGATTTCCCGACGCCGAGTATGCTTTAGCTTAGAAATGATAGGACTCGTAATAAACCATCGCGAAACGGATACACGATCGCAGCAGCCCAGTTCACAGAACTGCTCGACATTGAGACAACTGCCGGGCCGGGCCGGGCCGGCTTCCGGTTTCTCGCGTTAAGCGATGCCCGCTCGCAGCACCGTAATTACACTTTCCTCCCCTAATTATCGTGCCGGCGCGGCGCGCATTCTTCTGGTATTCGACTTTCCTCAGCCTCGGCCTTGGACCGAACGCGAATCGATTCGATCCGATCCGATCCGATCCGATCCGATCCGATCGATCCGGGCACGACGACGGTTTCGCAGACGAATTTTACACGGTTTTTAGGATCGTCGAAAGCGTGTGCCATTTTCGTTCGCGACATTCGTTTCTCCGTGGAAAGTGCGTTCGTTCCGAGTGCCGAGAGGCCGCGTGAGATTTTCGAGACCTCGCGATCCCGTGAGACGATTGTCGGGTCGCCGCGGCCTCGAAGTGACATACCGTTCAACGTGAAACGGTCATTAGCGCTGCACGAGTGTCCTCTGCTCGCGCGTTCCTATATACTACACGCATTTCTATGCCAGACCGTTATAACGATCCCGGCGACGCGCGACTCGCGACTCGCAGCGCGCGCGACTTGCGGCGCGAACGCAGAGGATAGCGATGGCACCCAGGGCATTTCGGGCCGGAGATCTGACGGTCGCGTCGCGTTGGCCTTTGCACCTTGTACCGAGGCGATTGAACGAGACGAATCTCGATCGGTTGAATTATTAGGGTGTCCCGTAAGTTCTTTCCTCTTTTCTCATGCGAAGTGATTACACGATATTTGTTGTTATTATTTCTATTTCTATGTTGCTATTACCTTCTTCCATCTTCCAGAAAGCCTTATTATGCCGTCTTTCCAAGATTGTCGAGGCTTATTTGCAAAATATTGTTCAAGGTGCGTTTTTATTTCGCTTACGAACTTAAACCGTTTTTCACGGAGAGAATTTTTTCACGAGAAGAACAAGTAATAATCGGATGGAGCAATGTCTGGGGAGTACGGAGGATGAGGTTGAACGTTCCAATCAAACTGCAATAATTTTTGCCTTACGACCAACGCAACACGCGGTTTTGCGTTGTCGCGATGGAAAACGACGCCGCGACGGTTCGCCAATTCTGGCCGTTTTTCTGCTATGGCGGCTTTCAATTCGTCGAGTTGATTACAATATTTAGCTGAATCGATCGTTTCACCTTGAGGAAGGAGCTCGTAGTAGACCACGCCTTTCCAGTTCCTCCAAATGCACGAAAGAACTTTCTTCGGATGAAGTCCTGGTTTCGCAACAATTGAGGGACTATTTCCTTTCGACCAAGTTCGTTTTCGATGCACATTTCGGTATAAAATCCAAGTCTCGTCTCCAGTGGCAAGCCTCTTTAGGAAATGATTTCTTCCATGTCGTTGGAGAAGCAAATCGCACGTAGAGACGTGGTTCACAAGGCTGGTGTCAACACCTATTGATGGTATGGAACTTCGAATCGATTCGCATATCTCGTCTTGATTAAATGCTTATGTACAGTTGTCCTGGGTATGTTAGTGGCATCCGCTATCTCGCACACACTATATCACGGATTTTCAGCGATCATATCATTGATGAGGTCCGCATCCGTCGTTGTTGGGACGTCCGCTGCGGTCTTCGTCTTTCAAATCAAAATTGCCAGCTCTAAATCTCTTAACCCTTTCGCTACGGGCGGATTTTCCGCCGCGGTACTTCTGCTGGACGGCGCGCTGCGACATCGCTGCACGCTACAAGACGCCGATCGTTGCGGGGGTACCGCAGCGGAGAACCCGCCCGTAGCAAAAGGCTTAATCCAAATGAAGTTAAGCAAAATTGAAAAAAATAAGGCATATCTATTTATCCGTTGTTGAGAGAAAAATAAGGTGAATTAGCTTTCTGCAGTAAGCACTGACTTTATTCGCTACAAACGATCGAACTTATGGAGGGCCACTATAGTGGCCCTTAGTACCTCGATGGCATCTTATGGAAAGCCACTATAGTGGCTCGTAGTACCTCGATGGCATCTTATGGAGGGCCACTATAGTGGCTCGTAGTATCGAAAGGGTTAAACCAACTGCGGACTGTCCTAATAGTCGTAGAACCGTCACTGTAAACGGTACAAATCTTGTTTGCAGTGTCCTTTGCCCTATCACTTTTTTAAAAGCAATAAAGCATAACATACCGCAAATGTGCTTCTTTTTGGCTATCCATATTGAACGCAGAAAAGATTTGATAAGGAACTTTGTCAGCAACGAAACATACTCGAGAAGAGCTCTGAGACGACTGAAACCGATACCCTAAACAGTCAAGATAAACAAATAATAACAAAAAAATAATAAATAAGATAAACAAATAATTCGTAGCGCGGCGCGGAAAGAACTTATGAGACACCCTAATATTACGACAAAGGGCACTTGGAAGATTCGAAGATTCGTGTGGCACTCGTGTGGGACACGTAATTATCCATCGTTGCCTGCGGATCGTCGCGTCGGAGCTAGTTTTGATAGTTGTTCGCACCTGACACTGGCAGTCACGTGATTTCACGGGTTCTGCGCGCGAACACTGCAGGAAATTTAAACGCGCCGCGGCGTTATCGTGTCCTGCATAATTTGATCGTTTACGGTTACTACGCCGGCTTTTCGCGAGATCCAGGCTCCTCCGTGTGCGGACAGTTTATCCCTACCCTAACGGATAGAAAGTTCGCCTACTTCCTTCGAAATTGCGTCCCGTCTGTTTTTATCCGCGTTCAGAGAATAATTAGGTTCGATTCGGTCCGCGATCTATGTACCTCCGTCGCCCGTAAAAATCGTCGGAACGTGGTTTCAATCAACTGGAGCGGTCAGTGCGGTTCACCGGCGCAAAAAACTGTAAGGGTTGCTTCGTTGCGCATGGTTGTCAGGTGTTTCGCATTCTCGCAGAAGCTTCGACGGTGTTGTCGCTGCGAGTGGGACCCCGTTCGTGCGTTATCCTTTGTCTTACTGGCGAAGAAAGTTGAAAGTTCGCGTTCAAGTTCCAAGTACAGCACAATGTCTCCCTAATTGACGCTCAGATTGTCCACAAAAATGGGCAACTTTGAAAGAGGTGATACGATCGTTCGAGCCTTGTGGCTCGTTTTTTATGGTTATCGATTGTCAACAACTATCTGAGAGAGGCATTACCGTAGTTTTTGGAGGATCTGCGTTTCCTAAATCGGCTAAATCGACGTTTAACGATTTGTTACGAAGAAAGCGCAGTGCTCCAGTGAAAGGTCTTCGAGAAAAAGGCTGTCAGGTGTTTCCGTTTTCATAGAATCACCTGAAATCTTCGGCGTACAATGAGAAATGCGAGGACAAGTTCCGATCCGGAATGCTAGAAGCGACTTCTACTTAGGAGCTGGTCGGAGCCGTAAACTGCATCGAATTGGCCGGTCTAACACGCCTCAGAGTGGATTCTGTTCTCGCGGAAAAGATCGATTTCACTTAGCGGGACGTCAGGGATTAATCCCGAGGGATCCGGCTGATCTATAATTCCGAGTCGGCCCGTAAAAGCGGCGCCGATTGTCGAGGACGAGGACGAGGCCGAGGGCGAGGAGGCGGTGAAACGAGGCGGCGGCTGCTCGGTCGGCTCGGCCGGCCGGCAGGTTGACAGCCGCAACGGCAGCCGACATTCCTTCGTCAATCGGATAAACTGGATGCCATAAATTTGCGCGAACGTACGCGACTGTCCCGTGGCCCGTTTTCAACGTTGTCCGCTGGCGATACCAGTATCCGCCTCGGCGGAGCACTTTTTCTCCTAGTACGGAGCGCCGCCTCGCGCCTCGCGCATTTCGCGGCGCGCCGCAGCATTAGCTCTCGGCTGATCGAGGAAGGACGCGCGATCGTCGAAATAAATCGTTTCTGCGCCGGCAAAAACCGCGTTCTTTTGCAACAAGTGCCCGCACAATAGCCGTCGCCGCGTCGCTCTCGTCGCCCGTTCGGCGACGCGCCGTATTTTCGACGGGCGTTTCGCGACGATGACTTCGCTGTGCTTTTTTCTCGAAAAGTAATGGCCCCCCTCCCCTCCCCCCTCCCGTTCGCACGCACGTGGCGAAACGATCGAGGAATATTGCGTCAGGTGGTCGGACGGATTTCTCTGTGAAATGCATCTCGTTTTTGAAATACTGCCTGCCATCCGGGGCCAGTTGTTTCCAGCCTCTATTTATTACGGGAGAACGGAAGTTCGATTTTCGGTTTTTACGTTCCGGAGGTTTACGGGTCTCCATTAATCCGTGTCGCGACGCGGCGATACTTAATCTCGCCTGTTGCCGGTATAGGCTCGAAACGATCGCGGACCGGACACGTTTTCCGGTTTCGGGCAATAAATATCCATCGATAATTTGTCATTACGAGGACCGAATGAGAGGGCTCGGTATCGTATATCGGGGGGAGCCGTGCCGATTTATTTGCGCCGTGGCTTCCCGCGAAATTATTTCCGTGCGAGTTAGCCGTGACAAACGCTAAATATAGAAGCTTTGATTAAAAGTTCGCCGCTGCCCCCTTTGTCCGCGGCTGGAACTTCGGCAAACTGATGCCGGGCTGCTAATAATTCACGTTATGCTGTACACGTGTACACGCGTCCCAGTTTTTCCGGACTAACAACAAGTTCTCTCGCGGCCGCCACTCTCGCGTCAAAGATTCACAGTCTCTTGGCGGTTTGTTGGCTTATTAGCCGACGATTTTTACAGCTGATTCGGACCAGTTTCATCGTGCAAAGAATTTCGCGGATAATTGGCTCGCTTTCGTCGGCGCTCCCGCAGCTTGCGTTAACCCTCAATGGGCCGAATTTTTTTCTTAGATATAAACAAATCTATGCAACGGAAGATCTATTGTTATAAACCTATGTGTGCTAATTAAAAAAAATATTTAACAGTTTAAACAACACTTTATTATAATTGATTCAATTTGTAACTTCGAAGTAACAACGGCTTACGATGTTTCCACTTCTGTGCATAAATGCTTAAGCGTGAGATTCCATAAAATAGTTTGAATTTGGCGTTAAACATAGATGCACGTTGCATTTGGAACATTTTATTTTTGGAACTCCTTTACATCCCGGCGTTTTGCAGCGCCCTCTGTTGTCCGAAAAAAATTGGCCAATGTGCTGCTTCGTCTTTTCGCACGTTTTGTACTGGAAGTATTGTATTCGGTTTCCTTTTCTTTTTTTCTTCTTCATCGGACTCAGAATCTAATAAAGAATCTTCGGCTCTATTACCGCTAATGCGTCCAATTCTAATTGCTCTTTTATTTTTATATGATTTTGTATCCATATTTTGGGGGTATTCGAGATCTATAAATTTGAAAATAGAAGAAAGCACAACTATTATCCTAAATACACTCGAATCTACCACGATATCCCAATGTAACCTGAAAGTTACAAAACTGTATCATGTACAAATAGTAACAAAATGATTATTGAAATGCGAATAAATAAATTGTTATTGATATACGAACCCAGAGCTATTATACACGCTTTTTTCATTTAGTAAACACCGACAAAAGCACAAATAATCTCAATTGCACATGATGGTCCCTTTGGTTTCTATCTGCAGACAACTTCCAAGGTATTTATTTTGACATTTCAGGTTGATGATGCTGCCAACCGTCATCAATATTGTTATCGGTTATTTCAGAGGCATTATATAATTAACACTAAACCTACCGCGGTCAAAGTGACCGTTTTTTTATTTTGCAATCCTGCAAAGTTTCGAGACTCTTTCGTGGAAAACGCTTGAATAAGTTACATTATTGGAGCAAGTTTTATAATGAAAACTTTACAAAATCTAAATAAATTCGGTCTTCTCGCTTTTGTGAAGCGGTACACGCCAGTTAGTATTACTACTTGGTAGGTTTAGCGTTAAGACGTATACATCATCTTGTGAAAAATGCTAAAACTATTTGGTAAAATGTGGCTATATTAGCTTGTGACTTGAAAGTTACACGAGCCCATAGAGGGTTAAAGATACTAGAAATACGCTTCGACAAATTCAACAAATCCGCGTTCCGAGTTGCAAACGTTTCATCCGGATTCCAATTTTCTTGTAAGCTATTAGCTATTCGTGTCGAGTCCAGGCAGAAGATCGACATTCGCCTCGAAGAAGCAGCTTCAAAAATATTGTCTAAAACATTGATTCTCTGTATCATTCATGGACACCGGTGTGACAGTGCGCGCGTCCTGTTAACATCATCCGCGACTAGGCGATGGAACGAGAACGATCGAACGTGACTTCGCAGTGAATTCTAATTAAATCGTACGCGTGAAACTCGAAACTCCGGACTGTCGATATAACAGCAATCGCCAGTGTTTCGTAGCATGTACGATCAAGGCTAATCGCGCGAGTATTAGGTCCGCGTTTTCTACGGTTTCGCTCGACCGGCACAGCGAACCAATCGGCATGCTGGTCTCGTTGCAACGTGCCGATGCTACCTGTATATGGCGCTCGAACAGGTGCACCGATGTAATGAAACACTTTACATTTCGCCTCCGTGGAATTGCCTGCGTTCGTTGGAACCCGTACTATCTTTCGGAGACATTCTCGCAGCAGGAATAAATTCGCGAACGAAATGTTCCCGAGAGCATGGCGCGCGACGAACGCGAACTCGCGCTTTCATCGTCGCCGGATCAAGGTTCGAACGCGAGGGCCGTCGCGCGTCGGTCGCGTTCCCGATTCCCGATCGCACTCTAGTATGCAGCAGGCGTGCATTTGCGCAATCGAATGCAGCTCGGCTCGCTTGGCTCGGCGCGGCGCGGCGCGGCGGCGAGTACAGGTGCAACTGGTAGCCGTGCCGCGCAGTCTGCCAGCAACGACTTTCAGCAGGAGCTCGGTGACTCGCGTGCACCGAACCAGTTTCCAGGTTTTACGCAGCCGGCGACGACAACGACAACGACTACGCTCGGCGTTCGTACCATCGACGGCGTTCAGCGAGTGCGAGTGCGAGTGCGAGTACGAGTACGCGGGTGCACGCGTGTAATTACGCCTCTTCGCAGCGGGGGGAGAGGCGCGGACGCGAGTCGAATGCAGAGAGAGAGAGAGAGAGAGAGAGAGAGAGAGAGAGAGAGAGAGAGAGAGAGAAAGACCGTCCGCTAAACCGGACGAAAGAGAAACGCACTCCTCGAACGAGAAAGACGCTCCTCACCTGGGATAGAACGCCTTTTATAACGAGCCACTCGGTTGCTGCTCGGTAATTAACCGTTCGCCAATTAATGACCGCTGCCCGTGAAATTCTTCACTCGGGCGTCCTCTATTTATCTGCCTTCTTCTTCTCTGCCCCCCGCTCTTTATCCCTCGCTCTCACTCTCCCACTCTCTCTCTCTCTCTCTCTCTCTCTCTCTCTCTCTCTCTCTCTCTCTCTCTCTCTCTTATCTATCTATCTATCTATCTATCTCTATCCATCTCTGTTGGTCTCTCTCAATCGCTGTAGCCTGCTCGAAATCGGTCGGGGGTACAGAGCCGGCGCGGCGAGTGTGACGCGCGCGGTGCGGCGCGGCGCGCGATAATACAAGCCTGTAGCCGTGGCGCGGTAAAAGCGGCGCAAACCTGGCTACCGCGGGCAAATAATTACTCGACCCGCTCGGTCGTTATGCCTTCCTTCTTCGCTCCGCTCCGCTCCTCTTTCGTCGGTGTGTGATACTTACGCGTCGAGTTTTCTCGTCCCCGGTGCACGTTCGCAGAAGAACGACGCGACTCGACGCGAATCTGGGTCCGATGATGCATGCCCCGACTCCGAATCGTGCGGTGCATCGAACGCGAGCTCCGGTCCGAAATGTTACATCGACCGATTGAAGAACCGTCTGTCGTTCGCCGAGTAATATTTCATTCTAGAGAGTCTAGAATTTGTCCGATGCGACGAGACTTATATTTTTCTAACGCGCTTTTGCACGACATTCGTTCAAGTACCTTCGTTCACCTGCGAATATTAATCCTTTGCACTCGAAGCCATTTTAACGGTAAATCTAAAATAATTTTTCTGACTTACAGTAATTCCATTTTATATGACAAGGTGCATTTTATGCATACGAAATTGAGTCTCCTGATTTATAGAAGAGTTATGCTTTTAATAATATTTATAATCTAAACTTCGATGAGAGAGATATAAAAGTGATATTAGAACGTGATACAATAATGTCGGTGGTGCCTCGGACTCACCACTCGAGTGCAAAGGGTTAACCCTTGGCGCTCCGTTGGCTCCGCTATGGAGACATCCGTCGTTTGTTCCGTAAATCCGAAGGCTCTGCAGCGGAGCCCAATGTTTTTAGCATGATTACACCGAAGATGCTACGTTTTTGTCGACGTTGGCAATTGTTATTTGTAGTGAAAACGTGCTTAGCGTGTGTACCATTACGATTAAAACATGTTGTGCCCATTTTTATACTTGGCCACATAAAATGAATAAAATCGAACGCTTTCACAAGGACGCGTAATCTTTTCCGCTCAAAATAAGACTTTCTTTATCTCACGCGCTTTGCTCCAAAAATGTGCCGGAGTTGCTGGTAGTGATATTTTTCAGAAAAACGCTGTTCAACTTTATTTTAGAACGTCCGAAGAATATTTACTAATTTTTAATTTAATTTAATTATTGATCGAGCCGTTTCCAGTGAAGATTAACGATAAAAGAATTTCGGCAAACTCGCGCAAAAGATATTTTTGTTCCGATAATTCCGTATCCAAACAGAATTCAACAGACGATTCGCGATGCTAATTTTATAATAAATCGCGTCAAAGAACACGAGGGATATATTTATTTAAGAATTGTGAAGAATATCGTTAATAGTAAATTTACCATTTCAATGAGGATGCATTTGCTGCTTGGAAATTTCGGTCACAATTCACGATATCGATGCACCGACCTCGCACAATGTTAAGTAGATACCATTACGATTGAAACATTTTTTGCCCATTTTTATACTTAGCAACGTAAAATGAATAAAATCAAACGCTTTCGCAAGGACGTGTAATCTTTTCCGCTCAAAATAAGACTTCCTTTATCTCTGGCGCTTTGCTCCAAAAATGTGCCGGAGTTGCTGGTAGGTAGTACTCGAGAAACGCGTGGTGCGCTAAGGGTTAATTGAAACAAGCTCACGTACATTATGTAGGTAGATTTCATTCATGAAATCGTAGAGTCGAATCGCGTCATTCCGAGATTTGCATAGCGCCGTGCAATATCGCTTCGTATTTGTGAAGAAGGATGCCACGTCGACGCTACTTCTGTAGACGAATTAATGCGTTTCCATTGATCCGAGCAGGCAGAAGCACGCGGAACAGGGCCAGAACAGAGCGCACCTGACACCGGATAAAAGGTTAACTACGCGGACGACGCTTACGCGGCGAGCGCTCGATGACCGGAGTCATTATGTGAATTCACCGAATTACGTCTAGCCGTGAAACGAGGCGAATGAAAGCGCGGGGTCGAAGGTGACGCGTTTACAGAAGTCAGACGGCGCATCAAAGTGCTTTTGGGAACGGGGCCGAAGTGGCACACCGAACGCGTTCGCTCGATAATGCGACCGTAAAATCGAACCCCGATTCTTTACCACCGTGCGATCTACGTTTATTTATTTCCTGTGAAAAGCGTTATGGTTTCAGAAAAGTGTACTTCTCACGCGGTCTCCATTTTTCGGAGAACGGTAAATTTGTTTTTCTAAATTCTTCTATATATATATATAGAAAAGAACGCCAGCTATAGTTCTCAAAAATCCCTCCAACGTGTCCTTTGCACTCGTAGCCAAATTAACGCAAAATTTTAAACAATTTTTCTAACATATATATATATATGTATGTATATATATGATATATTAAAAAATATATAATATATAAAATAATATAATAATATTAATATATAAAAATATATCATATATATGATATATTTTTTTAATAACGAGATATTTCTTGCTTAAAGAAGCACCGAAGATCTCAATCCGTTATACTTGTTTAATCGAATATCTCCAATTGAATCAGATGGATGCCCTCGTGCAAGATTATTAACCCTTTGCACTCGAGTGACGACTCCAAGGCGCCATTGAAAATTGTTATGACATGTTTCAAAATAATTTTATTAATCGAATTTGTTTATATTCTGAAGAGGGCTGTTAAAAGCGTAAACTGTTGCATGAGTCACAAAATTCAATTTCGTATGTATAAAATGCGCTAGATTATTTGAAATGGAAATACAGTGGGTTAGAAAAATTGTTTAAAATTTTGCGTTAATTTGGCTACGAGTGCAAAGGGTTGACACGTTGGAGGGATTCTTGAGAACTATAGCTGGCGTTCAGCCTAGAATTTCAATATAAAAACACTCTGACCGTCACTATGTTAAGACTTTTAATTACTAGTTCAAATTGGTAGCTATTTTTATCAGATCCAATAAATAGTTCAGAGTAAATAGCTAAACAAAAACATGAATTTCTAAGTACAGTGACTGAATTCTAAGGATAAAAGATCGTCAAGAATCGATAAAAATCCACCAGGATTTTTACAAAATCGCTCTCGAATCTGATCCTTTTGAACGGCAAATAAAAACTACACGTTATCCGATAATCAATGTTAAAAAATCAGGACTATCAGCAGAGAGAAATGCTGTTAAAGCGTCGGTTTAGGACACTCGTGAATCGGTTTCGATCGTTGAAGCTCGCGTAGGAATTATGCCCCATTGCTCGCGGGACAAAGCTTGTTCAGGGATGAAGGTCTCTTGCGAAAGAAGAAAGGTGTATACTTTCTGACAGCGAAAGTCTCGGTCTCGGTCTGGGTCCCGAGCGTCTTCTATCTACCTGCGCACGTGTGCCGCGCGCATTTAAACGCGATGTAAACGCGAGTGACCCAGACGAACGACTCGTGGAAAGTAGACGGCGATTGTCTGACAAAATATGAAAGGGAACGCTTTTTACGGCGTCGCGCGTCGAGGCGAAGCGAGGCGAGGAGGCGGCGAGGCCTGATTTATTCGCGTCCTCAGAATTCTAGCGGGGTCCGTTTCGGTTCTCGCGAAATCCGCTCTTTCTCGAGTCCGAGATTCGGGTAATTTTTACAGAGATACGAATCGTACGGCTTTCTCTCGATTTTGTCTAGTTGATTAGGAATTTTGGCCAGCGTTCGCGGTTACGCGGTCCTCGCACATTTGTATTCGAGCATCGAAAACGCGGACCTTGTGATTCGGTGATTTAATTTATGCTGCTTTCTAATCAAGATTCATTTTCCTAATGGGCTGCGGATTTTACGGATTTATGACACAAATGACTGGATGAAACAGCAAAGCGTGGACGAATTAGGAAAATTAGAGAACAATGGTATTTTCTCTTTATTTTATTTAATTCCATTTAATACGGAACGCCAAGAAATGGCAATTTCTTAAAAGACAGATTGCTACCGTTACACGAAGAATGCAAGTTTCAAAATTCTTTCCTTTCGCCTTTAGGGCTAACGCGACTCTCGGTCCTTAATTAAAATTCCTAGTCCCGTACACGTCAGAAATGTAATATATCCCCGAACTAATTACCAGCATGGTTTCGAAATTGTAAGAAATTCTTCACGAATGCTCATGACGCTTCGACGTCGACAAAATAAATAACCATTCCCCCTTTCTCTTTTTTCCCGCCGGTAAATCGTAAATGATCGAACCGATTCCCCGAAATGATCAATACGAAGCCCTGGACTGGTAACTTTCTCCGATAGGAAATCCGTACGAGTTGCGCCTATTAATAAGCAAAATATGTACAGCGCGATGAAGACGCCGCAAGAATTTCAGAACGTTGTTACATTATCTTCTCAATTTATTTCGAAATATACAGGGTGTCCCAGGTTTTAATGTTCAAACTGTGTCAGTATATTCTATGGCACGAAGTAAGACAAAAATGTTACGTGAACGTAGGTCATATAGAGCTTTATTAAGAAGTTATAACAAAAATTCAGAATAGGAATAGTAATCGACTAAACAAAAAAAAAATAAAAAATAAAAAAAATCTTCGATCGATGTCAATCATGTATTGTCAACAACGGTTATTAATACATTTCGAAATGTATTAATAAACACACGGCATGCGCTGATCTATTCAAGCCAATGCTCGCAGTAACAACAAGTTGATTACTATTCCTATACCAAACTTTTGTTATAACTTCTTAACCCGAGAAAGATAACCTACTTCGCAGAGGTGCCTGCGAAGACTGTGGATTTTTGTTAATTTTTCATAGAGGTCTAGTGATTTAAGTTTAAAATTACTTAAAATATAAAAAAATATAATATAAATGCATTTTATTTTTACAATAATGCCAAACCTTTAAAATGACTAGATTATCTTAAATAAATATCCATTGTTAGTATAAAATTGACGCCTTAGAAAAGCATGCGCCTCTGAAGCGTATGGTTATCTTTTACGTACGTTGTCATATGGTTATCTTTCTAGGGTTAATAAAGCTCTATATGACCTATGTTTACGTAACATTTTTTTCTTACTTCATACCATAGAATACACTAACAAAGTTCGAACATTAAAACCTGGGACACCCTGTATTTGTTGCAATTGATTCGAATATAATGAACGGAGGAGAATGTGACCTAACGTCGAAACGAGCGACGCCAATTCAAACGAAATTTTTAACCGGAAGATAGGAATTCGCTTGAACGGTGTTTTTAATTTAGGACCGGTGAAATTGTCGATTCGACGTTGAAAGTAACGAGGATTGAAATTGAAAAGGTCCGCGGTGACGGGTACGCGCGGCGATTGACATTTCAGCAGTCGTTTAGCGATATTTAAGTTAACCCCAGCCGAAAAGGTTGCACGCGATATATTTTGATAGATCACCGGGCCGATGGTCCGGAACGTTAGTCATCGTTATTGGCTGATAATCCAGCGGGCACGGGCGCGATTCATCGCGAAATTCGGCTTTCGCGCGGCCTTCGGCGTCACGTTTAATTAATGGCTCGCCCACGCTATTAATTCGAACGTGGCAAAATGCGCCGTGGGGAAATCCATTTTTATCGGATCTTTGTCCGCAGATATTTCGCGCGCTTCGCCGTTGGAAGTTTATTTTTCGACCGGAGTTATGGCTGACCGAATTCGCCGGGTAACGGCGGAAAGCAGGCCCGGTAGTGGTGTTACCGAGAGGCTCAGGGTCGCGGAAGAATCAATAGACCTCGTTCTAAAACCCGGTCAATGCGACAATAAAGAGAAAATAAAACACGCGTGCCGGTAATTGTAAGCGCTGCTAGTCAAATATTTTATGAAGCAATATTGACGGACACGCCGAGCCACAGACATTCGTTTCGGGCATCGTAGAAAACGAAATTCGCTGCCCGACCGAGTTACGAAGAACGTTACTTATTGTCGTCAGACTGCGATCTTTATGCATTCGCAGCACTTTTCAAAGCACACAAGAAAACGTTATTGTTGATTAATATTATCAATCTTTATGTATTTAACCCGAGAAAGATAACCTACGTCGCAGAGGCGCCTGCGAAGACTGTTGATTTTTGTTAATTTTTCATAGAGGTCTAGTGATTTAAGTTTGAAATTACTTAAAATATAAAAAAATATAATATAAATGCATTTTATTTTTACAATAATGCCAAACCTTTAAAATGACTAGATTAACTTAAATAAATATCCATTGTTAGTATAAAATTGACGCCTTAGAAAAGCATGCGCCTCTGAAGCGTTTAAATATTTACTATAAATTTTAATTTAAAATAAACGTTAGGATTATAATTTATTAGGTATTTTTAATACAACAATAATTAAATTACTATAAATTTTAATTTAAATGCAATATTTATATAATAAAATAATTTACTAGGATATAAATTTTTAATTTACTATAAATTTTAATTTAAAAAAAACGTTAGGATTATAATTTATTAGGTATTTTTAATACAACAATAATTAAATTACTATAAATTTTAATTTAAATGCAATATTTATATAATAAAATAATTTACTAGGATATAAATTTTTAATTTACTATAAATTTTAATTTAAATGCAATATTTATATAATAAAATAATTTACTAGGATATAAATTTTTAATTTACTATAAATTTTAATTTAAAATAAACGTTATCTTTTACGTACGTTGTCATATGGTTATCTTTCTAGGGTTAAAGTTCACGATTTATTTTCAATCTTTACCTACGAAATAATTAATTTTCCCATCAGAGCAATATTTAGAGAGAGATCTAAACAATCTGATCTGTATAAACGCGTGATCGAAATTATGATATAAAATTGATTAGCAACGCGACGCGATCGAAATTGACATTCGACCCAAATTAGCTTTGTAACTCGAGAGCTTCGTACTCGTAAAAGAGTAGTATCTCAAATCGCTCGTGAAGCCTTAGAATCTGTGGCATGAGTCATTAGAGGGGTAGATATGATACTTCCGGTGTTTTTCTTGTCAACGTGAAACTATGGTATACCGGGTGTTCAGCAGACTATGATCTTTTCAAACTACAAAAGAATCTTCCACCCGAAAAATGCAACGAACTTCGCGTTTCTCTCACTCTGTCGTAATTGCACAAATGAGCCGTTTATTTTGAAAGTGGCATAAGTCACTTTTTTTCTTTTTTTTTTTTAAATGAAAAGATACCGTTCAATTGTAATTAGTGTTACCATTGACTCTATTTTTTTGAAAAAGTGACTTATGCCACTTTCAAAATAAACGGCACAAATGTTAGCGTTTATAGTTGCTGGGATTCTAAAATTAGCTTGTTCCAAACCTCGGTCGATAAATACAATTCACAATAGTTTCCGTCATGTATCAGATATCGTGCAGTTTTCTTGGACACGCGAGATCTGGCGCGAGTCTTCGTCGAGGCGCGAGGCGCGCTCGATCTCGCAGGTCGTAGGGGACCGATAGATGATCGTGCGCGTCTCTGCGGGGGTATCAAGGACTTTCATGCCCATAAACGGAGCAGGAGCGCGGCTGTTTTGCCCCGTACTTGCATATTAGCGCGGGCCTCACACGTGCGTGGACACACGCGGTTGCAACAAGTCGCGTCGCGGCTCTCACCGGAAGCGGACGCGCTTTATGGTGTTCTGGTGTTTTTGCGCGGCCGTCTATTTAATAAATAGAAAATCTCGCGGGGTCGTGTAAAGCGTGCCAACGCCAACGGAGAGGAATAAAAAATCTCGCGGGCAGGAAGGATTTTTGGTTCGGCTGCGAGCGTGCACAGTGCGGCGCGTTCGCGCGCGCGCGCGCGTGCTCTGCCTCCCTAGATGGAGAGAAAGCACGTTCTCGCGTTTATGGTATTAACCGCGCCGGCATACCAAATCATTCGATATTGCGGACATTTTTTCCCACCGCGAATCGCGAGTCGCGCTCCGGTCCGAAATCACCCATAGCCCGTGACCCGTGACATCTGACCCCGCGCCGCTTCGGTGCACCGTGTGGCTTTGAAACCCGTTTACCGTTGCCAAAATTGAAATCCTCGATGACTTTCGAAATCCAAATACTAACCACTTTAGCTAATTATGTGTGCGAGGGCATCGCTCCGAAGGCCTTAATTCAGGAATTCAAGGTGAAACCAATTTATTCTAAGTCATCAGAGACCATAAATTAAGAGGTTCGAATTCATATTTTCTGTAAGTGTCCCAATACTTTTGCAGGAGAATGTACATGTATCAGTATGCGTGTTTTCGTTATTTCATTGGTTCCTAAGAATTTATTTAATTCATCTACAAATCATCACAGACAATAAACTAAGAAGTTCGAATTCATATTTTCTGTAAGTGTCCTAATACTTTTGTAGGGGAATGTACGTGTATCAATATGCGTGTTATCGTTATTTCAACGGTTCCTAAGAATTTATTTAATTCATACACATATCATCAGAGACAATAAACTAAGAAGTTCGAATTAATATTTCCTGTAAGTGTCCTAATACTTTTGCAGGGGAATGTACGTATGTCAATAGGCGTGTTTTCATTATTTCATTGGTTCCTAAGAATTTATTTAATTCATCTACAAATCATCAGAGACAATAAACTAAGAAGTTCGAATTAATATTTTCTGTAAGTGTCCTAATACTTTTGCAGGGGGATGTACGTATGTCAATAGGCGTGTTTTCATTATTTCATTGGTTCCTAAGAATTTATTTAATTCATCTACAAATCATCACAGACAATAAACTAAGAAGTTCGAATTAATATTTTCTGTAAGTGTCCTAATACTTTTGTAGGGGAATGTACGTGTATCAATATGCGTGTTATCGTTATTTCAACGATTCCTAAGAATTTATTTAATTCATCTACAAATCATCAGAGACAATAAACTAAGAAGTTCGAATTAATATTTTCTGTAAGTGTCCTAATACTTTTGCAGGGGAATGTACGTATGTCAATAGGCGTGTTTTCATTATTTCATTGGTTCCTAAGAATTTATTTAATTCATCTACAAATCATCAGAGACCATAAACTAAGAAGTTCGAATTCATATTTTCTGTAAGTGTCCTAATACTTTTGTAGGGGAATGTACGTGTATCAATATGCGTGTTATCGTTATTTCAACGGTTCCTAAGAATTTATTTAATTCATATACATATCATCAGAGACCATAAACTAAGAAATTCGAATTAATATTTTCTGTAAGTGTCCTAATACTTTTGCAGGGAAATGTACGTATATCAATAGGCGTATTTTCATTATTTTATTGATTCCTAAGAATTTACTTACGTCATCTACAAATGCCGCGATATTTCTAACAATCTAAACTTTGAACAAAACTTGAGCATTTTAAATAATTTATTTAAAGTCATACACGAAGAGCAGAACGCGTTTCCAACCAAAGTAAATCTTTTTAAGTAAATATTTTTCTAGAATTTAGAAAGTTTCAAAAAAAGTTTTCTTCTTTATTTCGCAACACTGCAGACGGTGTCGGAACGAATTCAACGCGATCTATTACGTATACCGTAATTTTAAATCTTCGCGCAGCGTTAAGATCACTTTGTCCAGAAGAAAAAAAAACAGGTCTCCACAGCCGAATCTGCGATCAGGAGACCCCACGATCGGGAATTAGCGGAATCCGGCGCCATGACTGTGCTCGCATGCGAACGGAATAATTGCAGAAACGTTATCGGTCGGCGTTTTCGCCTTTTTGCGCTGACCCAGTTCCAGTGCGCGGGAGAATGAGGATCCGGAGTGTAGTCTCCTAACGGAAAACTGCCAAATATAAAATTAATTAGCCCGTGACGCGGCAGCTTTCGTGTTAGCGGGTTCGGCCGCGATACACGGAGATGCGTTTTACGATTTCGACGGAAATAGAATATCGGACGGTCGGTGCACGGCACGCGCTCTCATAATCGGTCTAGTGAAATATGCACCTCCCCCCCCCCCTCCCACGAAAAAATCTGCGGTGCAGTCATATTTCCCTCGTTGCGTGTTCAAATTTTTCGCGGATATTTGAACGTATCGCGTAAAATACAAATGTTCTTCATTGAACCGTTGCATTCGTATTCTGACTCGTGAGAAAA
Source organism: Megalopta genalis (assembly GCF_051020955.1). Lineage (NCBI taxonomy): Eukaryota > Metazoa > Arthropoda > Insecta > Hymenoptera > Halictidae > Megalopta > Megalopta genalis. Next base: position 15,099,406 of record NC_135019.1, on the reverse strand, counting down.
GTTACTTACTAATTTTTCCTTTTTAAATTAGTCTAAGAACGCATAAAGCGTGACATTTTCGAGACCGCGCCGCAACGTGGAAAATGAATAATTTATTACTAACACACGAACGACAGCAAAAACGATCCTCAGTCGCTAAAAGCTGATAGTGAAACTATTTAGTGTGTCATAATAGCGGCGATAATAGAGGCGAGGAGATAATTGAACGCGCGCTATTCAATGATTATTAACAATCGCGCGGATGTTGTCAAAACGGTTCAGCTCGGGCAATTAACGATGAGTCTCGAATATGTCACGAGAGAACGGTCGACATAATTTATCGGTGATCGAACGGATCGATCTATTACTTTGCACCTCACCTCGTCTCGCCCTGCCTCGTCTCGCCCATGGCTTGAAAGGGAAGAAAAAGGAAAAAGAAAGAAAAAGAAACAGCAATCACGATCAATCGCGATGAATTGAATCGGGGCTCGACTCGCGTTTCACTCCTTTGTGCGATTGTTGCGAGAGGCGCGTGAATGGATCCGAGTAATTCCTTTCTCGAGATCGCACGAATTGATCCTCGTGATCTTAATCGACGGGCTCGATGGCCGGGAAGAACGTATAATTGATTTAAGCTCGAAAGAGGAACGCTTTTAACTCTGATTTGCGATCCGAACACGTCGCGAGGCTCATTGTGTAATTTCGGGTACGCTTCCTGCTCGGGCATGGCCAAATAATAAGCGGCCCGGGACAGTTGCTCGCAGATTGATCTTTACGAGTTCCGTGACACCGAAATCGCGCAGCGCTCGCTTTCGCATCGGAACGAATTTAACGAACCGTCGCGGACCACGCGCTTCTCTCCGTGAGAGGCTTGGTTTCATGAACCCTTAGCGCTCCGTTGGCTCCGCTATGGAGACATCCGTCGTTTGTTCCGTAAATCCGAAGGCTCTGCTGCGGAGCCCAATGTTTTTAGCATAATTACACCGAAGATGCTACGTTTTTGTCGACGTTGGCAATTGTTATTTGTAGTGAAAACGTGCTTAGCGTGTGTACCATTACGGTTAAAACATTTTTTGCCCATTTTCATACTTAGCAACGTAAAATGAATAAAATCAAACGCTTTCGCAAGGACGTGTGATCTTTTCCGCTCAAAATAAGACTTCCTTTATCTCAGTCGTTTAGCTCCAAAAATGTGCCGGAGTTGCTGGTAGCGATATTTTTCAGAAAAACGCTATACAACTTTATTTTAGAACGTCCGAAGAATATTTACTAATTTTTAATTTAATTTAATCATTAATCGAGCCGATTCCAGTGAAGATTAACGATAAAAAAATTCCGACAAACTCACGCAAAAGATATTTCTGTTTCGATAATTCCGTATCCAAACAGAATTCAGCGGACGATTCGCGATGCTAATTTTATAATAAATCGCGTCAAAGAACACGAGGGATATATTTATTTAAGAATTGTGAAGAATATCGTTAATAGTAAATTTACCCATTTCGATGAGGATGCATTTGCTGCTTGGAAATTTCGGTCACAATTCACGATGTCGATGCACCGACCTCGCACAATGTTAAGTAGATACCATTACGGTTAAAACATTTTTTGCCCATTTTCATACTTGGCAACATAAAATGAATAAAATCAAACGCTTTCGCAAGGACGTGTAATCTTTTCCGCTCAAAATAAGACTTCCTTTATCTCAGTCGTTTAGCTCCAAAAATGTGCCGGAGTTGCTGGTAGCGATATTTTTCAGAAAAACGCTGTACAACTTTATCTTAGAACGTCTGAAGAATATTTACTAATTTTTAATTTAACTTAATTATTGATCGAGCCGATTCCAGTGAAGATTAACAATAAAAAAATTCCGACAAACTCACGCAAAAGATATTTCTGTTTCGATAATTCCGTATCCAAACAGAATTCAGCGGACGATTCGCGATGCTAATTTTATAATAAATCGCGTCAAAGAACACGAGGGATATATTTATTTAAGAATTGTGAAGAATATCGTTAATAGTAAATTTACCCGTTTCGATGAGGATGCATTTGCTGCTTGGAAATTTCGGTCACAATTCACGATGTCGATGCACCGACCTCGCACAATGTTAAGTAGATACCATTACGATTAAAACATATTTTGTCCATTTTCATATTTGGCAACATAAAATGAATAAAACCAAACGCTTTCGCAAGGACGTGTAATCTTTTCCGCTCAAAATAAGACTTCCTTTATCTCAGGCGCTTTGCTCCAAAAATGTGCCCGAGTTGCTCAGAAACGTACTCGAGAAACGCGTGGAGCGCTAGGAGTTAAACAATGCCGCGAACGTCGTTGAACGTTTGAAAAATGACGGCGCGGCGCGTTCCATCATTCGATTTCCTCGTTATTCTTCGCGGCCGCAGTTCCACGGTGTAACGGCCGAGCGGTTTCATGAAAGTTTATGAACACGGTCAATTGAATACAATCGTGAAATTAAATGAAGCAATTTGATCGTGTTGTACGGGCCCCGTGACCGTCGCGTCCCCCCCCCCCCCACACGGATATAGAGAACACTCGGATGCAGTTTCGCTAATGCAGCTTGATGAATAGGCTTGCGAATCGTTGTGCGGCCACAGCGCCTCGAGTCCTCTGAACTCGAGTCACCCAAGTTGCTCAATTATGCGGGCTTCGTTAATTCGTACGTAGCTCCTGCACTTTCAGACATTCATTTCGCGAATCACATTCGTCGCGTCGAACTACATAATTGTTGCACGCGAAGAAGCAATCAAGGACTATTTTGCAATATGAATCGTTAGGATCCTGAAGTTTTTATATACGTATATTTTTGATTCTGCACACTCTCGAGACGATCGTTGATCCGCTTGGTCCCGATACGAATAGCAGACACGCGTATTAACTAAACAAAAAATTGGAGTTTCCAACAAGAAAAATATAAAAATGAACCGAAGTTCCACGTTGTCGGGCGAAGTCGCGCGCGTGCAACGCGAAGGTTCGACCGCGCCTAGCTGCACTTTCCACGATAATTAACTGCGGCGCTATCCCGGTCACGTGACACTCGTTAGTTGTTATTCCATTGGTTGATTCGTCCTCAGGCAAATCGTAAGAATAGCGCAAGAGGAGAGATGCCGGCGCATAACAATGACCATACGCGCTGGCAAACTGAAACGTGTCATAACTCGTTGAATTCCAACATCGAGAGCCTACAATTAGTCATTGTAGTGAGAGTCGAGAGGCAACGAACAGATAGCTTCGATATTTAGTAGAATATGGGGGATATATGTACGTGTATAGTGGCGAAACGTCGTTCGAGGCGAGCTGGAATTTTACTCCGCTGTTGGATAATGAACCAGGAATTGGTTGATATTAAGTGACAGGAAGAATTAGGGACGGGTTTGTAGCATGGTATGCAATCTTTATGTACTGGAAGCCGAATGAATAGAATTTTTAATCGCTGTGCTATACCGTAACAGAGAGAAATCTAGACAATGATTTTCTACATGGCGATCCCAAACGAAAGCATCAGATAATGCCGCACTAAATAATTGATTACGAAGCTTTTAACTGCAAATTGTAGACTTTCGAAGATTGCAAAATCATCGAAACCGAATCTTTTTTATTACTACGAGGTTCCTTAAACGACGAAAACCTTGCCAACGAATTTGTTCCGATTATTAAACTGCAGAATTGTATGCGAAATGAAAATGGCCTGCATTAATCGCAAACAGCAACAATCGAAATGTGTTTTATTCTTAGCATTAAAGATTCTTTTTAGCATAAATTCCGCAGTCTATCGATTACACAATATTTTGCAAATAATGGAGAATGTAAGAAACGCATAATTAATAGAGTACATAATTTTGGTCCGATAATGATTGCAACTGGTACACCAGTCTCTAGTTGGCCTCGCGAGGTGGTTTAAAATAGCCAGGGTATAATTCATAATTAAACACTATACGATCGTATCGAGCTGTTCCATAAATAACCGAATACACGGCGCGATGTGTATTCGCAACCATTCGATAACAGCTGCATAATTTGTTATCCCAAAGCAAGCCGCGACAAAGTGTTGCGAATTCCCCGGGGTTTTCAGCGAGGATTATTCGCGGTGATGTGCAAAGAGGCAGCCTGGCGAGGAATTCCTTCGGAAGCCGAGTGTCGATGGCGGTTTTGAGGATTTTAAGCAGCGGGTCGCGTTCAAACAGATAATCTTGACTTGACCAACCGCGGAAGTTGCCGTGGAACGTGATCGTTGAAAAGGCTGCACGAGAAAACCGTGGGATTCCGAGAAGTGTTTAGGTAAAGAACCTCTTGTCGCGACGAACACCCGTCCCGTTCCGTCCCGTTCCGACCCGACGCCGCGCCACGCCAGGCCACTCCACGTTCATTTCTGATCTAGACTGGTATTTCCTCCCGGAGATCTTCTTTTAGATCTCCGAGCGACGTCACGCTCTTCGTGCCGTTTGAAAAGGGTCTTGCTTGTAAACGAGGAATCGGTTAGTCCGTGGAAACACTCGCTCGTCAGTATCCACGGGCCGGATGCGAGAAATCTAACGCGTTTCCTCTTTTCACAACAAAATCTCTCGAGTTTAATATGCAAGCGAGGCGTCTGCATTCCCTATCATTCGCGAATACAACGATTCAATCGGTCATAGGCCGATAATAATTCGGCAGAGAATTTCGTCGTCCTCCGTACTTATCAGCGTTACAAGCCGTACATAATGAATGATCTACTCACGCTTTTACTGTGGCTGGTGCTGTGCGTGTGATGCGTGTCGATCTTCATGTTGGCGCATCGGTTCAAAGCATGCAGTCGTCGGAATAAACTTTGCAGAGAATCAGTCTCGAGGAAGGGGTGGTCCTTGGCCACGCCAGATACGTCTATCGGGAACTGATAATCTGTAACAAAAGAGAAATACACGCTCAACGATTGTTCGATACTATCAACGATCATTCGAGTCGATAATTGGCAGAATTAAGGGCAACAATTTCAAATTAACGTATCGAACCTTCCAAAAGTAGGATTCGTGAGTACCGAACATTCTGGATATTCTCGAAGTAAATATTATTTTGTCAGCTATTTTTCATAGATTCTTATGAAACACGAAAAGCATCGCTTGGCGAACGACTCGCTATAGATTGTAACACATCACTCAATAAACCTCCGGTCTAGCTAAGAGAAACAAATTTTTTTTTAGAAATTCGACTTTATCCGTCAACATACTCTTCTTCAAGAGCGATACATTCGTTCCAATGCTCCTTTAACTTTTCGACGCCTTTTTTGTAGAACGATTTGTCTTTGTTCTCAAAATAGGCCTCCGTTTCGGCAATCGCTTCGGCATTTGAGCCAAATTTCTTTCCCTGGAGCATCTTTTTAATGTCTGCAAAAAGCCAGTAGTCGCTGAGGGCTAGATCTGGAGAGTACTGTGGGTGGGGAAGCAATTCGAAGCGTAATTCGTTCAATTTAACCATCGCTTAACCGCGCTCCGAATCGTCGACACGTTGTTGTTTTTGATCCGGTGTGAGCAAACGTGGCACCTACTTCGAAAGCAATCTACACATGCTCAAATTGTTGTGTAAAATTGTAAACACGCTATCTTCTGATATCTTTAAGGGGTCAGCTATCTCACGCAATTTCACTATACGGTCTTTCAAAACTATCTTGTGGACTTTTTTTATGTTTTTCGGAACAACTGCCGATTTTGGGCAATCAGAGCGTTCAGCATCATCGGTATTTGTACATCCGGGTTTAATTTTAGCATACCAGTCAATAATAGTTGATTTCCCTGGTGCAGAGTCTTCGTAACGCTTATTAAGCCACTGTTTGGCTTCAACAGCATTTTTCCCCATCAAAAAACAATGTTTAATCTATACACGAAATTCTTTTCTAACCATTGTTTTGAAAATTACAAAACTGGGGTCACTAAACCACTGTAACCTGTAAACTAATCATCAAAATGTCATGAAATTTTGACATGTATCGTTTGAAGAATGCTACTATCCAGAAATCATATAGGTTTGTCAACAGTGTTGCCATGTATGTGTCAGACCGGAGACTCATTGAGTGACGTGTTATGTAGATGAAATGAACAAGAGCTCCTTATCATCGATTCGTTCGTACACTTGACAATCAAATATCGGTCGTGCCGAAAGGAAAGTACGCTGCGATCGAACGCGTTGATAAACTAAAAATGTCTTTTTAATTACGTAGAACACGTGTTTCGGTCGCAGCAAATTAACCGGTATAAAAAAGAGATCGCCTCGATCGTCAATTTCTGCTTAATTTATTTAATTAAACGTTTCAGCGCTCATTGTATCGCGTATCTCATAGAGTAGACAACTTGAATTTAATTGGCTTCCGAAGGTCACTTTCTCCACCGTGAATCACACTGGGACACGACTTCTAACTCGACACACCCTCTTTCCGATCCTTCTGCTGTAGAGGTAACGAAACAATAAGGGGAAAAGGTAATCCCTTGTGGCCTTCAGCAGCTAGTCGATCTTAATCCGTCGGTAGAATGACTCGACGATGTGGCTTATCCGACGAACCTCGCCGTCGCCGCAATTTAGGACTACAGGAACCTACGCAAAGTGGACTCCGACCGTACTGTTGTCACGTTAAGTGTTCATAATTGCTTGTAATCGTCACCTCTTAGCCGTGTTGTATAACACTGTCGAGGAAACGCAAAAAAAGCATAGAACAAACAAAAGCGACGAATACAAAGAAAATCCAAATTTTTCGTATTTACTTCAGTCTCGATTGCATCCGACGATACTTATCGAACTGTGTGTATCGCGTGCTGCTTTCATTATCACAGTTTTCTCATGCAATCGGTATCAATAATAAACGTCGATCGACACACAACGTGCCAGCAGGGAGAGAAAGAAATCAAGGGCGTACGTTCGTATGTGCACGATCGGTCAAGCTACTTCCTGCAGGTGCGCGTTTTAATATCACGCACTCGTTTCATTATAATAATTACTCCGACTGTCATTTGTATCAGCGAACAAGTTCGTTTACCAGAGTTCGCTTTAAACTATCCGTCAGTCATAACGATAATAAACAACTTTCGCAATGATATCTTGTTCGTTGCAAGATCGCCGAGTTACGGTTTCAAAGTAAAACTGAAGACAGACATTGGATTTGATGCATTTACTTTTCCCTTTCTTAACAGAATTCATCTACAGGATGTCCCAAAAATGTCTCGTAATCCGAAAGTGGCGAGTTCCTCGGGTCATTTGAAACAACTTCTTCCTTTACAAAAATTTTCTCCGAGGCACCGTTAACGAGTTATCAACGAAAAACAGTGACCAATGAGAGGCGAGATCAGCTGCCGCGAGGTGGCCGAGCCAACGGCGCCAGCGGTCGAGGCGGTCGAATCCCAGTTCAGCTGGCGCGAGGCGGCCGAGCCAACGGCGCCAGCGGTCGAGGCGGTCGAATCCCAGCTCAGCTGGCGCGAGGCGACCGAGCCAATGAGCGGAACTGGGCTTCGTGCGCTGGTTGGCTGCGCCGCCTCGCGTCAGCCGTACTCGATTCTTATTGGTCACTGTTTTTCGTTAATAACTCGTTAACGGTGCCTCGGAGAACATTTTTGTAAAGGAAGAAGCTGCTTCAAATGATCTGAGGAACCCGCCATTTCCGGATTGCGAGACATTTTTGGGACATCCTGTACATTAATATTGGCACTGCGTCTCTCTCTAAAAAAGTTAAAGACACGAAGATTCGAATCGAAACCTAGCTCTCGGCGACGGATGTATCTCAACCGGAAAGAAAAATATTAGCTCTTACTATTATTATTATTACTATTACTATTACTATTACTATTATTATTATTGCCATTATTATTATTATTATTATTATTATTGTCATTATTATTATTATTATTATTATTGTCATTATTATTATTATTATTGTTATTGCCGAAAGTGTGCACACGTTTAATACCGAGCCGCCGCGTTGATTCCGAGAATACCCGCGGCTCGCATAAGCTGTTACGGCAGCGTGTAAACGAGGCAATTGTGGAATCTGACGTAGGTAAGAATTCAAAGAAACGGAAGACGTATAGCCGCGCAAGGTAGAAGGATCGCCGCGAAGGATCCCAGGGCGAAAGGGACACAAAGGAAAGTCTTGTGCGTCCGTTTCCTCGAAGTCGGAGCGCGGCGGGCCCGACGATTTTCATATCTCCTCGCCTGTTATCAACTTTCACCCGAAACACAACGTGTTGCGGTTCGGCAACAGAAATGACATTACTCTCGACTCTTGGGTAGATCCACGGGTCAACCGATCCGTCTCTGTCCTCTTTCGTCCAATCCAGTGAATCGTGAACGTAAGCTTGCCGACCGGACGCGGACAACGGACGCTCCGTTCAAACTTCGGATGACCTCCATCAACGGCTTGCGCAACGCCGGCACAGATCTCCTGAACCAGATCTTGGATCTATGATCTCACAACTCACAACCCTGGATCGATCGGAGCTATGTTTCGCTCGGTCGAGTATTTCGACCGGTTGTTTCGGCCAAAACTATTTTGGCATGCGTGTTCCGAGGTTCAAGGTCGTGATGCGCGTAGCAGGTCGTTGGATGTTCTCATTGACAAAAGTCTTCGAGATTATCAGAAATGCTGGTTAATTGATCGTTACGGTTTACAAAACCCGTCAGAATGACGAGTCACTAATTTTTTAATTTACGATTATTCATATCGTAAAGATATATTCATGAGTTATTTATTCACTTACATTTATTCACTTGTTAAAAATCAGAATAAACGTCTTATTATTATTTGTAGAAACTAATATAAAACAGCTGCTTTTTTTGTGCTCCGTAAATCTAGCGTTAATCATTACGGTTTCAAGTATTTTATAAAATCGTATCATTTCGCAGTATTCGAAGATCGACGACTATTTGTTAAGATTAAGTTTATACAATTCGATAAAAGCATAATAATACATAGAAACCTACACGTGCATAGTTATACATTTCGATTTTGATAACAATGCAATCCATTGGACACAAGGTAGTCTCTCTTAGTTATAACGATGGGTTAAGACGTTTCTGATTTGTACAATGGCGTGGTTCATCCCGTTTCTAGCAATCGAGTGTCTACGGTGCAATAAATATTTGTAGAATTTCGTACAGCCATCGCCGAAAAGAGATGGCAGCCGATTGGTTAAAGGTGAGAAAGACGTCAGGATACAGTTAAGATCGGATGGTTACGAAACGATATCTCATCGAGATATCGAGATCGGGCCGCGGCCGAGAAGATGTACACCGTGTCTTCTAAGATCATCCGTCGATTGAAAAAAGAAAGAAAGAAAGAACGAAGATTTTGGATAAGCAAGATGCGTATGTAAATTCGACGTTCTAGCCGGATGAAAGCGTGTGAATCGGTTGAAAGAGTTCTCTCGGAGTACGCTTATTATGTTATCTCGTTGAATAATCTCCGGAAGCTTTTCGTACGTTTACCGCTTCTTTCTCTCTTTCCCTTTCACCCTCTTCCGCCCCGTTTCTCCACCTTTTGCTTTGATCCCGGCGTATATCCTTGGTGAATAATTTTGAGGTACTAGGTCACGAGGAGAAAGGCGATTATACTGATTTTGTTGGCTGCGGTCGGACCCGGCCTGGACGCAGCGGCTAATTGAACACGATTCTTTACTTTCTTAAACGCTGATTACACACGCTCGCCCGGTATAATCGGACGTCTACGGGGAATAAAAAAGCACAGCGGAAAGAATACCATGGGAGCCGCTTGAAAATTACATTATTACGTTAAGATCAACGACGTGCAAAGTAAAAGAAAGTTCCGGCTGGGATAGGCTGTTATTAAGCTACCGTCCGGCCAGCGCGATAATTAAGCTAGAGATGATAATCGGAATAATAAGATAATTATTCGAACGTTAACGAAGCCATGCTGCAGCATCACGTGCTGTCTTCGCGCCGCGTTTTGCTCGCTACACTTCACTAGGAATTATAACATTCGCCGAGGAACGTTAACCGTACTTTCTCTAGAAAACACCGAGAGGCTCGTTGAACGGTGACAGGCGATTCGGGTATCGTAATTTCTTTCGTAACAGGATCACGTTCCCACGATAATCAGAAAATGGTAAACATCACGAGCGATATGCGCTTTATTTGCGTTACGTCATGCCGGAGCGGTATCGGGAACGGCTTACTTTCGACGATCTCGTTAGTGACGAGACATTTTGTATTTCTTTTTCCTCCAAACACTTTTACGTCCATCGCTACCAAAAAACGTTAAATTTACTCTCACCAGAGAATAATACTTTTTGTCCCAGAATGAATTATTCTCGTAAATAAATTTTTCGGCGAATTTTAAACGTACAATTTTATTTTTCTTGCTAACAAATGGCTTTCTTCTTGGAACCCGTGCATGTAAACCATTATTTCTTAATAATCGGCGACACAATTCTGGATACACTTCTTTCTGGAACTGCGTAGCCACCATTGGTGCCAATTGCGATCCAGAAGTAAAAGGATCTTGTTCGATTTTTCGTACAATTGTCTTTTCTTCTCTTTCATTCAGCTTTTTTGGACGCCCACAACGGTGCATATTAGCAGCGTTACCTTGCGTATTAAATGTCTTCACGATATAATGAATAGTGGATTTGCTTCTGTTTACAAATCGTGCGATTTCGCTGTATGATTTGCCTTCTTTATACCGCTTCGCTATTAATTCTCTTACCGATTTGCATGTTTCGGATTTCTTGCGATTCATTTTGTTGTATTATTAATAATGAAAATTGCGACAGAAATTTTGAACACTGATTCCCTTGGATTAACTGCTAGTGAACTGAGCAATGTTTGTTTACATTCTGCGATCTTTTTTCGGGAATTCTTAATCGTCAGAGTTCGAATACTTTTGTGAGCCATTTCTGGTACGTGTTTACAATAAATGTACTGTAAAAACGCTATATATTGTTGAATTATTTTCTAATTTTGCTCACGCAGTTTCAAGACCCATTCCCTGTTATATTGAGTTGGCAACTAAGTAATTGCCGATTTCAGTTATAGATGTCGCTCACTCCCATTTTTATGATATCCGTAAATGTTATATTATAAAATTATTATTATTATTATGTTATTTTTTATTATCCGTGAATGTTAGCAACTGAACAAATTGAATGCAGCGGTCAAGGAAAAGCGACCAGAATTGGTCAATCGTAAAGGTGTCATTTTCCAGCAGGACAATGCTAGGCCGCACACGTCTTTGTCCACTCGGCAAAAATTGATGGATATTGGTTGGGAATTGATGTTACACCCACCATATAGCCCCGATCTCGCGCCATCGGATTACCACTTATTTCGATCCCTGAACAACTCCCTTCGTGGTAAAACTTTTAACGATGATGACGCTGTCAAATCTCACTTAACTCAGTTTTTGGCCGAAAAGGATCAGACTTTCTACGAGCGTGGAATTTTCAAGTTGTCAGAGAGATGGCAAAAGGTCATCGAACAAAATGGAAAATACATTACAGATTAAACTTCGTTCCAAGTAAAAAAAATTGTTTATCTCATTGAACAAATCGGCAATTACTTAGTTGTCAACCCAATATGTATTATATTATATCAAATGCTTCAGTTTAACACGTTCCGTGCCACGTGTACCATCGATGGTACACGCTTGCATGTTTACTTAGTGAACTGAACAAATTGTTTACAAGAAATTTAGAACCGAAGAATCAATTTCCACCGCAAGAATGGGCGTTGATAAGTTTTTGTTACGTTGTTATGTGTACGAGAATTAATAATTGCACGTAATACATCAAGTTTTAGTAAAATATCAAAGTGTGAAGATTCGAGTAAAAAAAGCTCGGCACGGAACGTGTTAACACATATATTTTATCAATTGTATGTTAGGAACGTAAGCGTTCGAATACTTTCGTGTATGAGTGTAGAATTTCGACATTCGCATATATTCGCCTCTTCGACGGTTCAAAGTGTCTAAATATTTTCCCACAATTTTAACCTGGAATTCAACACGTTATTTTTAATTATCGACGCATAATCCTTTCGTTTACAACTCAAAAGGAATCTGCTGGATTAGGAAACGATATTAGAGTCGATTTCAGAAACAGAACGCAAACCGATCGTGCCAAACAGAATGCCGTATTCAACCGCTTGACAGTCCCAGCGGGATTATCTGCGTTCATCGAGATACGCGTTCCAGCGATCAAATCGAGTGGAACTATATCGAATCACGAAGGAGATATACTAATTTCGTTAGGAAAACGGCCGACAATTTCGGTTTCATTAAAGCCTTTCGAATTTCACCGATACGGGTCTCGAAATGTTCCGGAGAGACGTTCGTCGGAACGTTCGCAGCGATTATCGGAAACTGCGAATTTCAATTATCTGCGTGCGTTCGGTTAATAATTATCGATCGTCGGTCGTATTTAAAAAAACACAGCGGCTCGGCTCGGCTCGGCGCGGCGCGGCGGCCGAGTGAAACTCGCTGGCTCGAATGCTAATTGATACGTCAGGTGAACGGTGCGCGGCCGCGGTACGAGCCACGTGGGTTTCCCCGCGGTACGTAAGTAATTAGTACATCCAGGAAGCGAATGTAATCGGCGATCGTTAACGTTAATCTATCGATCGCGGGGACTACGGAGTTATCGAGCGGGGATTTTGATATGATCGCTGGATGCGCCTCGTTCGTCCCGGTTTAATGGAAAGGTATCCGCGCGCGAGCACGGTCCCGCGTACACAAAAAACTGGATAAGCGAAACAGTGATAATGAGCCGACATGTTCATTGAACATAAAGCCGCGAACCGCACGCGAATCTGCCGGCTTTTTCTTTCTTTCTCCCCCGAGCACGCACGCTAACAGTAACTGCTTCGGAGATGTGTGTTTCTCTATCGTTGCTTTGTACCAATTGATTTGCTCGATTTAAAGCCGGCCACTGTCGTTTCACCGCGTCCCGGTGCAAACTGTAATTAAGCTGCTTCCATTCTGCCGTGTTTCTGGAATTTAACAGCTCTGACATCTAATTTAACGTAATTGGATGTTCGATTAAAACCTAAACGAAAAGATTGCTCGTCGATTAACGACATACATGTAGAACGCTGCGTGTTTTATGAATTTCGTGAGAGAACGTGGCGGACAATGTTTGATCAAAATATAAATTGAAGAAGCATCCGTACACCGGTTACAGTAATGTCTCTCTAATTGACGCTTAGATTGTCCACGAAAATGCACAATTTGTGGAGAGGAGATACGATTATTCGAGCCTTGAGGCTCGTTTTTATAGTCGTTGGCAATCTATAACTATAAAAACAAACCGCAAGACTCGAATAATCGCATCTCCTTTTCCCAAATTGTTCATTTTTGTGCACAACCTGAGCGTCAGTTAAGGAGACATTACTGTAACTCTGTCCCATTACAGTAATGTCTCCCTAACTGACGCTCAGATTGTAAAGAATTGTGCAAAAATGGACAATTTGGAAAGAGGAGATGCGATTATTCGAGCCCTGTAGCTCGTTTTTATAGTCGTTGGAAATCTATAACTATAAAAACGAACCGCAAGGCTCGAATAATCGCATCTCCTCTTCCCAAATTCTTCATTTTTGCGCACAATCTGTGCGTCAGTTAGGGAGAATTTACTGTATCTCTGTCCCATTACAGTAATGTCTCCCTAACTGACGCTCAGATTGTACAGAATTGTGCAAAAATGGACAATTTGGAAAGAGGAGATGCGATTATTCGAGCCCTGTAGCTCGTTTTTATAGTCGTTGGAAATCTATAACTATAAAAACGAACCACAAGACTCGAATAATCGCATCTCCTCTTCCCAAATTGTTCATTTTTGTGCACAACCTGAGCGTCAGTTAAGGAGACATTACTGTAACTCTGTCCCATTACAGTAATGTCTCCCTAACTGACGCTCAGATTGTACAGAATTGTGCAAAAATTTGTGCAAAAATGGACAATTTGGAAAGGGGAGATACGATTATTCGAGCCCAGTAGCTCGTTTTTATAGTTGTTGACAATTCCTAACTATAAAAACGTAACTCAAGGCTCGAACAATCGTATCTCCTCTTCCAAAATTGTCCATTTTTGTGGACCATCTGAGCGTCAATTAGAGAGACATGACTGTATTAGACACAATATCGCCGCCAGAAATCTACGATGTTACGAACCGAAATTATTTACCAAACAGCAAAAGAAAAATTAAAATGCAGCTAAAACGAATGAGACAGAAACGGTTCCACATTTGCTCCAGAACTGGATTTACGAGCAGAGTTGCCGAATTGGTCCAGATTCGTCGGAAACTGCTGACACACTTGTCTCCAGTAGAGTGTAAACGAGCATAATTGCTGGGTATTTCCGGTACCAATTAAAGGTGTCTGAAACATAATCGTCGATTTGCTAGTCGCGACAAACGTATCGAGTGTCCGGAAAGCCGATACCTAGAAAACACGCATCATCGCGATCTCTCTTTGGTCGACGTTTACGCAACCAAATATTTATCCCGCGATCATCCGAGCATCGATCGTTCGACGATCTTTTTTATTTGCCAAATAGTTCGGTACACGCGCGCGCGTATGTTAACGGAACGAACGCTTTCCGTACATGGCGTGAAAATCAATTTTTATCGTGAATTCGATTCACGCTCGTTAGCGGGAACCGAGGAAACGGATCGTCGGACGTGAATCTGACGTCAACGGGACGTTTCTCTGTTTGGGCAGATCGTGAATCACCGATCGGTCGCTAAATCGACGTTGCTCAAAGGTTGCGGCGATGGTAACTTAATTAACTGTCGATCCTCTTAGCGTACACGTGTGACCGGGAAAGTAGGCCATCGAGATTGCATCGCGGAGATGATCAATATAAATCTTCGGTAACTCGAGTTGGATTTATCACGAGAACTCCGCGCAGCTCCATACCGGTGCGGCACGGCGCGGCGCGGCGCGGCAGCCCGCGTGCGTCCCTCGATCTTTAGATCACTTGTCTCTGATCTCTTGATCCTTCTACCCGGCCATTTATCGGCTCGCAACAGACCAAATAATCCGTGGTACGATCCGTGCGAGCGCGAGCCTCGGCTTCTGGGAGAACCCGTTGTTTCTTCACGGAGACGGGATTCGTATTCAAGGATCCATCTGCGCTCGTATTTATTACGTTCCATTAACGTAAAATGCATCGCTCTTATCTCTCTGTTACGGTGTTCTTGTAGCGATGGGATTGTGTTTCGTAATTAGGTGCTGGTTTTGTACGTTGCCGTGTGTGTCAATTAAGGCGTCTTACGCAGCCTGCGAAAATTCTTCAAAAATTGTGAGCGCATTTTCACCGGGCAAATAATGATGATTTCATTTCGGAACTTCTCGATAGATCTGATTAAATTATATATTCATGCATTCGTGAGAAAAATAAATTAGCAGATCAAAGACGAAAGCGTGGAAACGTTTGAAGTATCGAGAGCAGAAATAAACGTCCATTAGAGAACTATTTCAGGGAACCGTGTATGTTATATTTTGTAATTAAGTTAATGTAATTTCCATTTCCATTTCCATTTCCATTTTCATTTTCATTTTCATTTTCATCGCTAGACGCCGTTAAAAATAGCAAACCCTCTATACGAATTATGACAACGTGCCACGAGAATAGAATACTAATGTTCGTGTAACATGAAAGCATGTGCGGATATGCTAAATGTGTTTGACGGCAGAGTACTTCAGCCGGCCGGCAGGCTAAAAAGTAGAATAGCTAAAGATAGAAATACGATCGATAAAAACCGTCTGTTACACACGCAATACTTGTCTTCCATTTCCGCGAGCCGCGGCCGGATTATTCATTCGATTATAGCACGCGAAGTTTCGAATTTAAAAATTAACTTAACTGTAACTACGTTAATGCTCTAACGCTTCGCAATCGTGATATCGGCGAAAATGTAAAACAATTTTTACGAATATCGATGTATCGGTTGCCAGGTGATTTAGGGACGTGTTCGAAGAATTATATGCGACGCGCGTTATATTTCGTCGATCCTTATAAATATTCCCTGCAGGTATTTTCCGTAATAAGTCAATGTTATGCACATTTTATTCGATGTTATCAATAAAAGTATGGTACGAATCACAATGGCTTCTTTTCGATTATGATTTTCACAGTTGCTGAAATTATAAAAATGTTTCTATGTTGAGAGTTCTTTATATACTATATATACCCCAAGATTATGGTATTTCCGGGAAATGAGGGGTTCCTAAGATCATTTGAAGCAACTTTTTCCTTAGCGAAAATATTCTACGAGGCTTCGTTCATCAGTTGTTAACGAAAACCAGTGACCAATGAGAGGCGAGATCAGCTGCCTCTGCCGCCAGCGGTCGAGCGATCGAATCCCAGCTCAGCTGGCGCGAGCCGGCCGAGCCAACGGCGCCAGCGGTCGAGCGGTCCAAGCTCAGATCCGCTGATTGGCTCAGTTGCCTTGCGCCAACCAAGCTCGTCTTTGATTGGTCAGTGTTTTTTGTTAATAACTCGTGAACGATGCCTCGTAGAACATTTTCGCTAAGGAAAAAGTTGCTACAAATGACCCCAGGAATCCCTCATTTCCCGGAAATACCATAATTTTAGGACACCCTGTATATGTATGTATATTATATTAGAAATCGTACGAAGCGAAAATAAATCCAATCTTTTCATTGTTATAAAATAATATATATGTATTATAATGTAATATAAAAATGTTTCTATGATGACTTCTTTATATACTCTCTCTATATATACTATATATAGATATATGTATATTATACTAGAAATCATACGAAGCGTAAATAAATCCAATCTTCTCATTATTATAAAATAATATATATGTATTATAATATCATATAAAAATGTTTCTATGTTGACTTCTTTATATATACTATACATATGTATGTATATTATACTAGAAATTGTACGAAGCGAAAATAAATCCAATCTTTTCATTGTTATAAATTAATATATATGTATTATAATGTAATATAAAAATGTTTCTATGTTGACTTCTTTATATATATATGTATATTATACTAGAAATCGTACGAAGCGAAAATAAAACCAATCTCCTCATTGTTATAAAATAATATATATATGTATTAGTCGCGTTTGGGGCTCGGTAGTTCAAGCGTCCATAAACGTTGATCTGTGGCGAGAGTAGAAGAAGAATTCGCGAAAACGCACACCCTCGCGAGGATCCGCAGTCCGGTCGTCACGAGGCAATGATTGACCTTCGCAGCGAGAGGTCAGTCTGGGAGCGAGTACTGGCGGCCCGAAAGGATTGGAATTAAGTTAATGCGGCAACCACGACCCGGTACGTCCGTCAAAGCCGTGTCTCGTGACTCGGTGCCATAAACGGGCCATCCTTCCGTGCAGGAAACGGAAAGCCGGCCGTGGCAACGTTGTTTCAGCATTCGCGAGCTATCTTAGCCGGCGCATATCGGCGGCCGTGTATTGGTATTGTATTTATATCGTAGCTTCTGCCGGCCGACACGGGGTTCAACTGGGTCAATTAGCTACTATTCATAGTGCTCTTCGATCGCGAGAGAACCCGACTGAGTTATGATCGCGGTCTAAGCGGTGCACATGTACAAAGCCGGAACGGCAGCCAATACAGGTAAATACGTGTATGCATATGCACAAGCCGCCAAGTTCGAAGCCGCGGTCCGCGCGGCCCGCGGCTCGGCCACGAAGAAGGAAGAACACGCGTGCGTCCCCGTGACCATACCCGTATACCCGGCAACGTTTGTTTTAACCGTGCAACGGAGAACCGGTGCAGCGAGCGTGCGGCCAGGTATACCTACGTCAGAGAGCGTGCAACGTGCACCGCGGCGCGCCGAGCCGAGCCGAGCCGAGCCGAGTAGAACCACGCTGAGCCGCGCCGCGCCGAGTCGGCGACGCGGACCGGCCGGATTTTCTCACGCGATCAGTTCTAACCGACGATCTTGGATCATCGATTGGTTTCGTCTGCTGAATCGGAGCCGCAGACTCGTTCCTAGAATTATCATGTTTCGAGCAGATCATCGCGTCGGGATGCCGGGATGCGGGAAGCGGGAAACGCGGCTTGAATTGCACCGAGCAAAACGGTCCACGGCCGTTTCGACGTCCCGGACCGATCGTCCGGCAGCGCTCGGTCGCTCAGTCGTTCACCTTGGAGTTCTGCACTGTTTCCACGGAACGCGGTTTCGACATATTTTTTTCTTTTTTTTTCTTTATTTTTTGTCCACGATCGAGCCGATTCCCCTCGTTTCGAATTCGTTCCGAAACACGCTCGTTTCTTCGACAGTCTCGAACGCTGCGCGAAAATCCTGCAACGTCGTACACAATCGTGCGCGAACCTTCGATGCGAAGATGATTTAATCACCGCGGTGCAAATGCGACGTGTTTCTTTTTTCCACGAGGCGAATTCGTACGCGAAACGACGGAAACGTTCGTGGAACTTCGGGATATTGTTCTCAGTTTATCAAAATTGTTTCGAGACGAGGTGGATCCTTTCACTCGTAGTGCCGTTTCTAATTGCCGCAGGTATGTACAGTAATGTCTCCCTAATTGACGCTCAGATCGTGCACAAAAATGAACAATTTGGGACGAGGAGATTTAGAGTTTAGATAGACAGAGTTTAGAGATAGAGAGTTTGTTCGAGCCTTGCGGCTCGTTTTTATAGTTGTTGACAATCGATAACCATAGAAAGCGAACCGCAAGGCTCGAATAATCGCATCTCCTCTTCCCAAATTGTTCATTTTTGCGCACAATCTGTGCGTCAGTTAGGGAGAATTTACTGTATCTCTGTCCCATTACAGTAATGTATCCCTAACTGACGCTCAGATTGTACAGAATTGTGCAAAAATGGACAATTTGGAAAGAGGAGATGCGATTATTCGAGCCCTGTAGCTTGTTTTTATAGTCGTTGGAAATCTATAACTATGAAAACAAACCGCAAGACTCGAATAATCGCATCTCCTCTTCCCAAATTGTTCATTTTTGTGCACAACCTGAGCATCAGTTAAGAAGACATTACTGTAACTCTGTCCCATTACAGTAATGTCTCCCTAACTGACGCTCAGATTGTACAGAATTGTGCAAAAATTTGTGCAAAAATGGATAATTTGGAAAGAGGAGATGCGATTATTCGAGCCCTGTAGCTTGTTTTTATAGTCGTTGGAAATCTATAACTATAAAAACAAACCGCAAGGCTCGAATAATCGCATCTCCTCTTCCCAAATTGTTCATTTTTGCGCACAATCTGTGCGTCAGTTAGGGAGAATTTACTGTATCTCTGTCCCATTACAGTAATGTCTCCCTAACTGACGCTCAGATTGTACAGAATTGTGCAAAAATGGACAATTTGGAAAGGGGAGATGCGATTATTCGAGCCCTGTAGCTCGTTTTTATAGTCGTTGGAAATCTATAACTATAAAAACAAACCGCAAGACTCGAATAGTCGCATCTCTTCTTCCCAAATTGTTCATTTTTGTGCACAACCTGAGCATCAGTTAAGAAGACATTACTGTAACTCTGTCCCATTACAGTAATGTCTCCCTAACTGACGCTCAGATTGTACAGAATTGTGTAAAAATTTGTGCGAAAGTGGACAATTTGGAAAGAGGAGATGCGATTATTCGAGCCCTGTAGCTCGTTTTTATAGTCGTTGGTAATCTATAACTATAAAAACAAACCGCAAGACTCGAATAATCGCATCTCCTCTTTCCAAATTGTTCATTTTTGTGCACAACCTGAGCGTCAGTTAAGGAGACATTACTGTATTAGACACAATATTACTAGCTAGCCCATTACAGTAATGTCTCCCTAACTGACGCTCAGATTGTACAGAATTGTGCAAAAATTTGTGCAAAAATGGGCAATTTGGAAAGAGGAGATACGATTATTCGAGCCCTGTAGCTCGTTTTTATAGTTGTTGACAATTCCTAACTATAAAAACGTACCGCAAGGCTCGAACAATCGTATCTCCTCTTCCAAAATTGTCCATATTTGTGGACAATCTGAGCGTCAATTAGAGAGGCATTACTGTATTCGGAATACCGTCGGACGCGCGCGTATACGCGAAATCGAAAGGTGATAGCCAGCGCTCGTTAAATATTCCGGCAATGAACATCTCAAGAGAGCCGTGATAAGGAAGCGTGATAAGCGATCGCGCGGGCAAGCCCGTTTCAGGAATCGCAATGTTCTTGAAACGCGCGGTGCTCGCGGCGCGTCGATCGTCTAAAAATAGTCCGCGAGTTTCGTAACTTTTTGCCAGGCTCTCCACAGAGGTGTGTAAAACATTCCTGCGGTTAAGGCAGACTCTTTTATTTAGAAACTTGCGCCATTCTTTCCTCTGCATTTGGCATCTGGGTTGTTGCAACACGTGCTGCACTGTGTCTTGTCCAGCTGCGCATGCATATCTCTCGGTAGTCGGTACCAACACCGGCCCGGCCCGGCCCGACCCGGCATTTATTTGCATATTGATTACCCTCGAAAGTGAAACGAGGCTATCTCCGAGCATCTAGGACAATGGAAACGAGTCGGCGAATTGTTTCGCGATCCGTGGTATTTCTTATTTAATTAGCATTTGTTATATTATTTTGTTAGTATTTATTATACAGGGTGTTCAAAAATTATGGTATTCCCGGGAAATGAGGGATTCCTGAGGTCATTTGATGCAACTTTTTCCTCAGCGAAATTGCAATCCGCGGCTTCGTTTACGAGTTATTAACGGAAAACGCTGACCAATGGGAGGCGAGCCCGATTGGCGCGAGGCGGCAGAGCCAACGAGCGGTCGAAGCCCAGTTCCGCCGATTGGCGCGGCCGCCTCTCGCCAATCGAGCTCGCCTCTCATTGGTCACTGTTTTTCGTGAATAACTCGTGAACGAAGCCTCGTAGAATATTTTCGCTAAGGAAAAAGTTGCTTCAAATGACCTCAGGAACCCCTCCGTTCCCGGAAGTACCATAATTTTTGGATACCCCGTACAATTGTTTTTTAACACATTCAGTTGTCTAGATATCCAAATTCAATGTTTATTGCAATATATTCGAACACGCCGAATGTCACCAGGACTTTCTCAATGCGAACAAATTAAACTGATAGTTACTACGGTATAACTTCCTAGTTTCGATTTCACTGATTCAATGAATTCGATTTGGTGGGAATTATTGATATTCGCGGCAGTTAACGTGTCGCGTAGGAAAATCGAATTGAGGAAGTCGCGGGCAGCGGCGCACGTTTTCAACGGTGGCAAATGGATAGACGGTCCCCGATCGAGTCCGGTCCGGTCCGATCGCGGAAGCGATTACACGCGGCTGGTCCGAAGTGCTATTTATAAATATTAATATCGGCGACTGCTCGTTCGAGAGGCATCGCGAGGGCGGGGGAAGGGCTGTGCCGCGCCGGTCTGCGGTTAGGGCAGAACCTGTTATTTAGTAACTCGCGCCATACCTTCTCCCGCGTTTGGCATCTGGGTCGCTGCAATGCACCGCGGTGTCGCCTGTCCAGCTGCATTGCACGGGACATGTTTATGGGTGCCCCGACCCGAGCAAACGGTCAGCTCCACTGACTCACCGTGCGAAACTAATGTCGCACAGGCGTTGTTTCTAACAACTCAAGTCCAACGACGTCCCCCGCGGACGCGTCCAGTAAAATCGGCCGGTTCGGTGCTTGCTTGCGTGTCGCGTCGCGACTCGCTCGCCGCTCGTTCGCCGCTCGCTCGCGACCGCGGCTGCAACGTGTCGCGGCGGCTGCCGCGTGCACCATCGCGTCGGGGCCATTTTTCCGCGGCTCGCCGTTTAACCTTGGAAGATTGCATCACGCCACGAGGACGTTTGTTACCTGCCGCGAGGAATGAATGGACGGACGAAGGTGCGCGCGTAATCGGCCGTGAGACTGGCCGGAAAATTCTGCGCGAGTGTCAGTGACCCTAATGGACCAAATAGGTGAAAAAGCCGCGCGACCGATGGCCTTCTCGGAGAACGGCTGGTCTTGGACGAAGGTTTAAAAAGGGTCGGTTTCAGGGTGCGACCGCGTCGACAGGTATTCGGTCGAAATATTTGTGTCGCGCTTCGAAATGTTTTCCTCAATGCGCTCGTACCGGATGACTCATATTTAGTCTTCGAGTTTTCTTGCCGGGATGACGCACCCGCGAGCCTTTCGACCCGTTGCACTCCGATGCAACCAATTAAGTGTGTTCGACGACTATATGGAGATGTGGCAGAATTTAGTGTCACGACGATTATATCCGTCATTCGTATAATTTTGTTACAATTAGACATTTAAATTGTAATTCCGGCGAGAACTAAATTATATTCGTATAATTTTAATATGTTTAAAATGTTTAGAGGTCAAGACGAAATGATACGAACAAATGAAAATTATAAACAATTTGAGCTGGATTCGTAACTTCCTGAGAGCTAACTCGTAAGCAGTGCAGTAAGACTGGATCTTTGATTATCCCGATTTTCATCTCGATACGAATATCCCATCGAGTCGCAAAAATTATCACGATCTCGCTCAATGACATCTAATGTTTCGCGCTTGATCGCGGAACATTTCCCGGATTATATACCAGACAGTTCAACGACAACAAAATCCTTCGCGCAGATGTGCTGTTTGTTATAAAAACAAAGATTAGAAAAGAATCGCGGTATTGGTGTCCGACGTGCAAAGTGCCACTACGCGTTGTTCCTTGTTTTCGTGAATATCACACGACGGCAACAGTTTAAATTTTTAATTTTTATAAATATTTGATTCTTTTTTTCGAAGTTTTCCGTTCATTATGTATAAATATATGTTCATGTTGAGCGACCGTGTAAATGTTACTAATAAAATTATTTATTTTCTAAAATAATAATTAAAATAAATAAATAATAATATAATAATATAATATAAACAAAATAAATAATATATAATATAATATATAAATGTAATATAAATAATATAATATAAACAAAATAAATAATATATAATATAATATATAAATATAATATAAATAATATAAATAATAATTAGTAATAATAAGTAAATGTTAGTAATAAAATTGTTAATTTTATCAAGTAAAACCGTCTTTTTGACCCAATATTTCAACAGCGTCACTTACTCTGTGTTTGATGATTATCGCGACACACACTTGGTGGGCGCTTTGCAAAGAGATCGCCACAGTTAACTGGTTAAAATCGCGTGGATAAAGCACGATGGTGTTCTCTTTGTCGAGAAATTACGTGTCTAGGATTTTTATGCGAACTAAACATTCTGTTGTATCTGTTATATATAATATCAAAAAGAAGAATACTCGTTGCTTTCGTCAATCGCCAGCCAAAGCCCGACGCCTCGCCTCAATCCATCGAACCCAGCGTCATAACAGAATTTGCCGAGATTCGTAGCGATCGTATGCAGCGCGTGACAAAGCGCCTGTATCGTTGTCAACCGCGAAGATCAAGCCTTGACTTTGGCGTCGCGCGATCCGTAAACCGACGAAGAGCGTGAACGAGCTCGCTCGCACGGCGATCGAACGTAAATAATAAATGATCCGGGAATATTATACGGTTGCGAAATCGATGATAAACACCCATTTAACGCGGAGTCGGCTCCGAGCGGTTCGGCGTTTCGAGGTAAACAATCGGTTGCAGTCGGGATTGCGCCAGAATGTGCTCGACACGCACGAAACGATTCCGAAATTCGTGTTACGCCGATTGCCCGCGCGGCACGCGAATTTCCGACCGATGATTCAGGAGTTGTAATTTCTGACCTTGTTCTACTCTGCCACAAATTCTTTCACAGTTCCAGCGATGCGTGCGGTTTGCATAATACGTATAGAAATGTCATAACACGTTGAATCAGTCCAGATATCGAAGACTATGTTGGGTATCCCTCGAATCGAATACGCGTTGATTTTCGTTAACGTTTCACAATCGTGCCATCGTTTTCGCGAAAGCAACAACGAAACAACGAGACGAACGCCCTTTCTTCAATCCTGGTCGCATATCGTGCCTCGAGTAAAGGAATCGATTCAATGAACGCGAGAGACCTGATCATAATGTTACGTCAACAATTCCGACGTACTATGGTTACGGTTTTCTCGTGCGTCGCACGTAAATACTCTTCCATACACTGTTATAGACCGTATACACAGAAGCGCACGGATTGTGACACGAATATACGCGTGTCCTAAAATTATTGTATTTCCGGGAACTGACGGGTTCATGAGGTCATTTGAAGCAACTTTTTCCTTAGCGAAAATGTGATCCGCGGCTTCGTTTGCGAGTTATTAACGAAAAACGCTGACCAATGAGAAGCGAGATCAGCTGGCGCCAGGCGGCCGAGCCAATGAACGGAACTGGACTTTGTGCGCTCGTTGGCTGCGGCGGCTCGCGCTAGCAGAGCTCGCTTCTCATTGGTTGGAGTTTTTCGTTAATAATTCGTTAACAATGCCTCGGAGAACATTTTTGCAAAGGAAAAAGTTACTTCAAACGATCTCAGGAATCCCCCATTTCCCATAAATACCATAATTTTGGGACATCCTGCATAAATATTCTAATATATACATATATAAAACACATTTTTATTTTGGAGTTTATTGTCTTTGATTATAAAGAAATTGCGAAAGCGTCGAAATAAAAATTTGTCCGCGCAAAACCGGCAACAATGGAAGATTGCCGCAACCTTTTTTACGAATAATTCGTTAACGACGCTTCGCAGAACATTTTTGTAAAGGAAAAAGTTACTTCAAACGATCTCAGGAATCCCACATTTCCCATAAATACCATAGTTTTGGGACATCCTGCATAAATATCCTAATATATATACATATATATAAAACACATTTTTATTTTGAAGTTTATTATCTTTGATCATAGAGAAATTGCGAAAGCGTCGAAATAAAAATTTGTCCGCGCAAAGCCGGCAACAATGGAAGATCGCCGCGATCTTTTTTACGAATAATTCGTTAACGACGCTTCGCAGAACATTTTTGTAAAGGAAAAAGTTACTTCGAATGACTTCAGTAATCTCCCGGAAGTACCATAATTTTGGACCAATCCAATTTATCCGATCTTCCCGGAAGTACCATAATTTCGGGACACCCTGTATATCTTAAATACGCGTGAAATGGGTATCTCGGAATGCGGTGCTACCGCCGATAACGAATTTCGGCCAGCCATATCGTCGGCTCGCAAACGACGCGCGCTCGCTCGAGTCTCCGCGCGGAGGCATTGAAATCACCGCGGCCCAAATATCCTCTAGGCTAGTTTGACGCGCATAGTCGGCTCGTAACTCTCTCGTGCTTGCCATTCATAGTGCTCGTAAATCGAAGGGACGCGCGGATGGCTTCCACTGGCACCGCGAAATCGTCGCGCGCGTCTTTTTCCCACGGCCTGGCCGCGGGCCGCGTATCGGCCGCGTGCAAGTGTAAAAGCGCGACTGGATTCGCTCGCGCGACTCCAACGTGAATTTCGATCCGGCGTTACGCAACGCGCAACACCGAGCGATCGAGAGGATCGTGAGCGCACACCTGTGCGTTTCGCTACACGGAAGGACAACATCTGTAGCGCGGCGCGTTTCGGCTCGGCTCGCCGCCTCGGCGTCGAGCCGCTCGCAGAAGCGCGCTTGGAAAATCGCAAGCAGGCCGGGCGTGCAGAAGGTCGCGCCTCGTTTTGTTTATTTTTAATCTTTCCGATCGCGCGGTCGCACCCACGCGTCGATCGGACACGCAGCGGGATCGCATCCTCCCGGGAGCAGTCTTTAATCGGCGATGATTTCATCCCGCGATCATTATGCGTTTACGACAATCTAATTACCCGTGACTTCTCGGCCGAGTGTCGCCGTCGCGCGTCGTTGCGACACATCGGCCGTAGAGTATTACGATCGAGAGAAAACGCCGTACGTACACCCACGCCCGCCTGCGTTTCGTCGGAGCTCGAAATGTTTCCGCGCGACACGCCGCGTCGGCCTCTTATCTGGCGAAAATCCCGATAACGTCGGATCGATAAGGCCCGCGTGACGCGCGCGGAACGTTGCTCGCACGTTCGTCGTTCATCGAGCCGAATATCGGCGTGTCGCGCTCATCTCCGCGCGATAAAAATGCGTTACGCGGTGTGCTATCGTAAATCGATTTGCATGCTGATCGACGCGTGTACGACAGGCCGCTCGGGTGTGAATTACAACGAGTACACGCCGCGCAGGCGATCGTGGGCCGCCAGTGTCACGGAAGAATCGGGGTCGGGAGAGTGTCTTTTTCGGCTGCGCAAACTTTATTGCTCTTATCGGGAGAGCTTGTCAAATAAAAATCCTCGGCCGTGTTTGCCGTGCTTTTTCGACGACGAGCCCGGGCTTTAGATTACCTCCTTTGGAGGATCGATAGTCCTTCGAATGAGAAGTCTACTTTTCTGTAGTTCGGACAATAATCTCGGACTATTTTATTCGTCCAGGTAAATAAGGACATTAGGATTTCACGCGTTCATGACAATATAGCGTTCATACAGCGGGACATCGTTTAGACAGCGAGTTCCGATGCGAGAGAAGAATTTGAAAAAAAATTCGATGTTCTTAAGGCAAGGCTCATATTGTATGGGTAAAAAGTTACAGAAGAAACAAACTTGTTATCAGTATAACAGTTTCAACCAAAAACATAAGCGTACGAAAGATATACTGTTTGCGGAATACACTGCTCGAGAGTGATTCTTGCCTGGATTGTTTCTGAACAATCGTATACGTTTTATCTTTAGAGTATGATAAACGAAGATCAGCGTAACCATGGCAAGTAAATACAAATCGACGTGTAAGACACTCATACCAGCAAAAAAAGATCCACATCATCGTGGGCCAGCTATTCAAGCGACAGACTCAGAAATCCGCGTTTTCGCGGGGCCGGCGCTCAAGCGACAGACTCAAAAGCCCGCGTTTTCGCGGGGCCGGCTGTCAATGTGTTAAAATTGCTTCTCTTTCTTTTTACCATAAACGCGCGAGGCGCACTGTCCACTAATATTACAATTTCTCGACGGAGATCGTGGAACGGACGATTATGTAAATAGATCTTCGCAATTTTAACCGATGCGATTTTAATTTTCCGCTAAATGCTTCGAATGAACGCGTTTGTTTGAACTTTCTCGCTAAGAGCCAATCGAACGATTCTCAAACTGATAGCCGTTCCGCAAGCTTTGACTCTTGAGACCTATAATTTTCCGCGTAAAATGACGAAACCCACCCAGCGCCGTCCACGTGATTACATGTCGGAACGAGGGAACTGCGAATTCATCGGACGAGTGGCAGAATAGAAAACCGATTGCTGTTGATAGCGTTTAAGTACAATTAGTTGAGAACATCGGCGCCGATACGAGGCTGCTTTCACGATTCAGCTGTTTGCGATGCAAATACAGGCTTCAATTACGAAAAAGCGGCCGAAGATAAGGCGACGGCACAGCAACCGCGCCGGCATCGGGAACGAACGCCTGCCAGTTTATCAGGCTTGCCAAACACCCCGGTTTCGAGCGAATATCGAGTCGTCACGGCGACGTTAATCACGGTTCGCTATACGCAGCGCGTCGAAAAACTCCCGGCACCCAATTTTTTCTAGGCGCACCAACGACGCGATCTTCGTTTTATCGTTTCGACTAGTTGTCGATTGGCTTTCATTGCATTTTATCAGCTTCTCATCGAGCTGAAACGTCTACGCTCGCCTTTTTTAGATGTGCTCATTTATTCGTAATCATCGCGATTCGGTGAAACGGTCGCGAAAATATTTTGTGTTCGTCGATCCGATGTCTAGTCGATCATAATTTGTTCGTTGAATATTAAAGTGAATGTTAATGCTATTTTTCTGCGACATTGATGCCTCTATTCTTGTACTTCCTAGCGACGACTTCGCTCTTTCTAATCGATCATAAACCCAATTTTTTCTAGGCGCACCAACGACGCGATCTTCGTTTTATCGTTTCGACTAGTTGTCGATTGGCTTTCATTGCATTTTATCAGCTTCTCATCGAGCTGAAACGTCTACGCTCGCCTTTTTTAGATGTGCTCATTTATTCGTAATCATCGCGATTCGGTGAAACTGACGCGAAAATATTTTGTGTCCGTCGATCCGATGTCTAGTCGATCATAATTTGTTCGTTGAATATTAAAGTGGATATTAATGCCTTTTTTCTGCGACATTAATGCCTCTATTCTTGTACTTCCTAGCAGCGACTTCGCTTTTTCGTTAGCTTTGTCGGGACTTTTAAACCGGAGCGGAACAGCGATTAACTTTCAAACGTGTCTAAAACTGTCAGCGAGATGCTTAGAATATTTGTGATCTCAGTTCAACGATCGATCACGATCTAACGCTCGCAGATTTCCACGAGGCGAATCACGCGATGCGGAAT
This sequence comes from Megalopta genalis, assembly GCF_051020955.1. NCBI lineage: Eukaryota > Metazoa > Arthropoda > Insecta > Hymenoptera > Halictidae > Megalopta > Megalopta genalis. The sequence goes on along the minus strand of NC_135019.1, from coordinate 15,071,096 downwards.
CGATGCGGAGCGACCGCGACAAAAATTCTGAACGCGATTCCGCGGGAAGACGAATGAGCCGCGATTTCATTGATCGCCGGTGTCGGGACATTTCGAATGCACCGCACTGCATCGGAACCGGCCGATCGAGAGATCACTTTCCGGAGAGCGCGGAGCGAGGACGCCGAACCAAATAAATCGGAGGGTCGAGAAGCAGCGGAGACGGGGAGCCGTACGGTTACGAAATCGGCCCATTTACCTTTTGCGTTTCCAGGCTGACAATGTCGGCACATGCGTGACAGCGGTCGTCCGTTACTGGTCCCAGAACCCCCGAAACGTGAAAAGTCCCGCACTACTCATGGCCACCGCCAGCTGCTCCGAGAGCGTGTGTGCTCGCCACCTTCGATTTTATCGACCGGTCAGCGAACCGCGGACACCGGACACGGGACACGGTTCGATCACATTTTGTCAAAACCGGAGTCGGTCGCACACGAGACACGCGGAAACATACTTCGCGAATCCAGCATCTGGACTAGATCGAACGGAGTGTTCTCACAATTAAGTGGCGGTGCTTCTATGGGAAACACGGAGGCAATATCAACGATGGAACATCCTCTTTTCACTGAAACCGAGACCTTTCGAGAACGTTCGAAACAAGTTCACGATCGTTGTGCACTACGTGCGACACAGACTGCACCGCGTATGCAATTACGAAGTTCAGCGAGGGCCACTTCGAACAACAACACTGGTATCGTTGATTTCTCGGCGGACGAACCGGCCGATTAAAAGTGCGATCGGAGCACACCGGGAATCGCTGTCGTAGAAACTAGCGTGCTAGCCGTGGTAATCGGCTGCTCTTCCGGTTGCTCCTCGGCCAGCGATCCTGTCCAGACAGGCGGATCGAAGCCGAGCTTATAATTCTGCTCTTAATCAACGAATGTTTCTAGCAGCGTGAACCGTTCCTGATCGATCACAAAATCATTCGCAAGCACTCGGTCACTGCCCCAAAAATTACACACGCGACGAGCGATCGCTGCGACGTATCCTCTCTACGATCTACGGGTCGGTTCGATGTCAACGACGTCGAAGTACGCGAGCGGCGCGCGTAAGACCGCCGGGCGAGATGGCACAGGTGTTCGTCGGGATCGATGGATCAAAAAGTAGGGAACACCGTGATCGCGGCGTGATCGAACGGCGCAGACTGTCGTGCGATCGTAGTCGGAAGTCCGTGGCCCGTGGATCGAGAGACTGCGGGAGCGGCGTGTCAGCGATCGATGCGAGCGCAACAACTCCACCGGTTGCCTGTCGACTAGCGGTCGTCGGCGCGTACCAGTGGTATAGAAGCTCGCACCACCGAGGAACTACAGCACGAAACGTAGCCCGACGCCGACGGTGGTGGGGAACCCGTACCCGTGGGGCAGCTGTCTCGGTCTCGGTCTCGGGCTCGAGCCCGAGTCGAGCCGAGTCGAGTCGAGTCGAGGCGAGTCGAGTCGAGGCGAGTCGAGTCGAGTCGCGTCGAGTCGAGCCCCGGAGTCTCGAAAGAGGGACGCGCGGAGAGGACGTGCCGGCCCTGCCGCACGTATAGAAATCTCTACGAATGTGTGTTTGTCGCGGCGCGTGGTGGGGCACCGTGTATCCTTATCCTTAGTTAGTGCGGAGGGCACACGGCACACGGAACGACTGTCACGCTGGTGGGGAGAGATGCAACCGATGCATTTCACGGGTGCATGCCCTGTGCTCGAATTCGCCACGGCCTCACGGAGTCCATCGCGGCCCGCTAAGCCGAGGGGAATAAGACGGATCGCGAGGAGCGGCCCGGTTCTTCGCGGACGGACGGTCCTCGTCTTCGTCCGCGGTGAAGATGGTACCCCTTTACCAGAGCGTGCATTATGGAAAACAAGGAAAATGAAAATGCTATTAGGCCTTGCTCATTTATGCGCGTGCCATAAGCGCAGAAATATCCGCAGTCCAATTACAAGACCGCACAGATTTGGACACGATGGCTGCTGCGACCTGTCGGTCCTCTTTGTTTCCAGTAACGCGACGGTTTTGGATCGACGCCTTTGTATTTCTGCTGAAAGATTTCGAATGTAGAAGCTGAATGCTTCTTTCCTTGGAAGATGTCGTGCATCGTGTTTGAAGCTCGAACATCTTCGGATTAAATCGATTACAATTTAACCCTTAACGCTCCGAAGGCTCCGCTACGGAGACATTTGTCATTTGTTCCGTAACTCCGAAGGCTCCGCTGCGGAGCTAAATGTTTTTAGCATACGTTATCGTCGGCGATAGCAATTGTTATCTGTAGTTAAAACGTGCTAAGTCTGTACCATTACGATTAAACCATTTTTGACCTTTCCTATGGTTAGCAACATGGAGAAAATTAAATATTACGATGAGAATTTAGAGCCGAATGATACCGAAGACGTATTTGATTTTGAAGGGTTAAAAGACATCGTGGAAGACAATGTTGGTTATGATTCTGACACTTCGAGTAGTAGCAGCGAAATTATACTACCAAAGAGACGAAGAATGAGAATTATTGAAAGTGAAAGCGAAGATTCGTTACAAGACTTGGATGAATGGCGTGATGTTACGGAAGAATTACATATTCCAGATAGAATACCTTTTAGTGTATAGCCGCAGGTCATTGGACCACAAGTTCCTACAAACATCGAACAGCCGATACGATATTTTAAATTATTTTTCACGGACGAATTGGTAAATGAAATTATAAAGGAAACCAACGATTACGCAGAAAATGTTCTAAACTTGAAAGAAATATCTGGTAACTCTATTTGGCAAAGTGAATACTGTGACACTTGTCCAAGTAAACCCAGAATGCACATGGGAGATTGTTACCAAAGATATCGCACCATGGTGAATTACAAAATTTAAAATTTATCTTTTATTTGCAATAGGAAGATGTATATTTATAAAATAAATCAAATCAAATGCATTCGCAAGGACGTGTAATCTTCTCCGCTCAAAGTAAGACTTCCTTTATCTCAGGCGCTCCGCTCGAAAAATGTGCCGGAGTTGCTGATGGGCAGTACTCGAGAAACGCGCGGTGCGCTAAGGGTTAATTCTGTTTATTCGCTAAGAGAGCGAAGTCTTTGGCATACCGAAGAGAAAATGTTGCAGAGATACGTCCGCAAACGCGTTTGTGACGAACGCTTCCGTCTTTCCGTGCCAATCGACTTAGAATTCGCTGTATATGGCCGTTACTTAAAACGGATTTCTTCATTAGAGTCACGTAAACGAAACTGCGGCCCGCTTGATTCTTCGCGGGCAACGTTAATCGCGGAATCGCGCCGGAAGCGCGAACTACGCGGCTGGAATTAATTGAACGGCAGGCTGCCGTTTCTGCACCTGCGGTCCCCAAAAATTCATCGGCATTCAGCCGAAGATGCGACGCGGCGAGGGATGTGTTTTCGGCTCGGGAGCTGATCCCGCGTCGACGAGAGCGTCCGTGTGCCCGCGGAGAGCCCGAAAGCCCGAGAGGCCGGGAGCCCGCGCGAGCCCGAGAGATCGAAATCTGCGGTCGAGCGGTCGATATGTATGCACCGGTATGCGTCGTTGGTCGCCGAGGATCCATTGGATCATCCAGCCGGAGATTCCGCGATAGCGGGATCCATTGTTAGTCCGCGAAACTGTTCCCGGTGATCGATAGCCCTTAAAGATGCACCTTGTGCATGTACCTCGGGATCGTTCCGAGACACGCGAGGTGTCGATTAAACGATTTACAGCAAACGCTCCGGGATTTCGTGGTAAATACACACGAGCAGTCCCTTCGTCGATCGATGCGATCGATAAGTGAACCGAGGCGGCTTTTGCGGGCTGCGATTCGAGCCTACGCTGACCGATGGATCCGACCGGAGCGATCGACAAGGAGGCTCTATTCCTCGCATCGCGCGCGAATATAGACTCGTCTTTCAGTCGATTTCGACTGCCGCAACTCGTGTAAGACTGATTTCACTAAAGTTTTACTCGCATTGGTATGATTAAACGAACTCCTGAAGTAATAAAAAAGCCAGAAGTAATGCGACATTGCGGTTACGTCCATCGTTGTACGTTTTTGTTGCATGCATCGTTTAACCCTTTCGCGCCGAGCGCCGCATATATGCGGCATCCACTCGACGACCTGCGGGTACGGACGCCGCATATATGCGGCATCGAAATGAAGTGTATACAGAAGATGTGTAATTTGTAGCAAAAATGATAAAAGAACGGATTCGCGGTACGAGTGCAAAGATTGCGATGTTGGCCTTTGTATAGATCCTTGTTTTCAAATACATCGCGTAGAATTATATTATTAGTTTTTACATATTATTATATTTTAATAATTTTCGTCTCGTTATTAATGATATTAAACGTTTAATCGTTAGGCTTTGTAATTATATAAACACCTATGTTACCTATAATTTTGTAAGTCTTTTTAAATGAAAAATGTAAATATACTTATTACATTAGAGCAATGATTGTTTTATTCAGCACAGTTATTATTTGGTTGGGGAATAAGTTCGTAGCGTTTTTATATTTTCTTTTATTTTACAACGATTTTTTGCTGTTTGACAAAGTGTATAATATTCATTCGATAGAGCTCTTTCTGCTCTACAAAACTGTGCTGATCGTCTTTTTGAGTAATTTAATTTTCTATTACTTTTGAGGCTTAGAAATGGAATATCCAGGAGGTAAAAAGCAACATTTTCGACACCTTCTCTTCTTCGCTTTTCATCGAGGCCAAAAAGCTGCCGAAGCAGCCCGGAACATTTGCAACGTATACGGAGAAGGTGTCATAGACGAGTTTACAGCGCGGAAATGGTTTGCGAAGTTCAAAAATGGCGATTTTGACGTCGACGACACGCCTCGCAGCGGAAGACCTTCTGAATTCGACGAAGAGCGTCTCAAAGCACTTTTGAAGGAGGACGGTCGCCAAACAAGTCGTGAATTGGCCGAAAAAATGAACTGGATCATAAAACGATTCTCAATCATCTTCGTTCAATGGGATTTGCCGAAAAATTGGGAGCCTGGGGTGCCTCACGCGCTTAACGAAAAGAACAAAGAAAATCGCCTTCAAATAAAAACGCTACGAACTTATTCCCCAACCCAATATTTAAGACTTAGAACAACATATATGCAGAAACCACGCGCACTATGCATATTTCCGGAGCGAGTTTCCGTTCAGTGACGGTACTTCGGCGGATGGAGCTGCCGTTGCGAAAGGGTTAAAATAACGGATCGTCCAAATAAAGTGGACCATCGCTTCCGACTCGGTCTATTGTGTCTTTCGGTTGCGCAACGCTGGCGAATCGTTTACAACGAGCACTGCGCACGATTTCCGCGAAAATTTTACTAGCGGACGGCTCGGCAACGCAATGTTCCGGAAAAAGCAGACTACAACGGAACACTTCGTCGTTTCTAATGATTCCGAAAACGTGGATCTTTCGGCGACTCGTTAGCCGAAAGAAATAGCCCGGTCGGCTTCCCCGAATTCGAGAGAGGCTGTTCGGACAGCGTCAATAAATCAACGGAAATAGCGGGTTTCCAGGTTCTCTGTTTTACTAGACAATGAGCGAAAAAAATGTTGCGAAAATTGCAGTTCGTTGAAACGACTGAAAAAGAATTACAAAAATGACGCAATCTCTCGATGATATTTTCCGAGCGCGTATAGCTTACCAGGATCTACGAATTTATTAAATACGTCTTACATATAAAACGTTAATTCGGATAAAACGTTAATTTTTTCTCATTCCAAGCAATTGCAAATTTTGCGAAAATTTCTTCGCTCATTCTCTGCTTAATCGGACCATTTAACGTTTAAAAATAAATTCAAGTCGTGCGGTTAAATTTGAAAGAAAATTTTTCGATTTTAAGGGACGCACTTTTTCGGTTCTTCAGAACTGTTTCGCAAGTTGATTCTTCGAATCAACTGTTTCCCCGGGCCCCATAGCGCGTCTATAGGAGAGCTACGGGGCGAAGACACGGCGAGGATCGACGCGGACGCGATTCGATATATCAGCTCTAATGATCGTCGCGATACCGACGTCGCACGGGAACGTCGCTCGGCGAATCGGAATCGGAATCAGAATCAGGACAGATCCGATCGACCTCCAAGAAGCGGTCGTCTCTTCGCCTCGAGAGACGCCTCGGCCTCGGCCTCAGCCGCACGGCCTCGGCTCGACAGCCGCTGAGCACGTCTGCGCGAATTTCTCGGTCCATCGACGCGGCCGTGCCGGGCGCGACCGCATACGAGCTCGCGAGCGCGAGGCGCGAGCAGTCAGCAGCGGCCGTCGCGCGACGCGACGCGGCGCGTCTGATATTCCGCGGCGGAAAGTGCGATGTCTATGCATCCGTTTCCATCTCTCGACGGGGATTCATCCGCGGCTGTTCGCGGCCCACCTACCACGATCCACGATCCACGATTCACGATCGCGAGGGGGCAACACGCTTTCGAGGAATCGAGCCTTTGGAACTGTGTCTCCCCTCTCATTAATTATGCGAGCCCTCCCGCCCGACTCCCCTCGCCGCTTAATACTCGGAAGCGTATTTTCGCGGCGCACGGTGTCACGGATCGCCGACCAAGCTGGACAAAATTCGGCTGCGGAAGTACAGTGGATTTATCGCAGTCGTATCTAATCTAATTCATCTGGGTTCCTTATCCATCATCTATTGGGTTGGCAACTAAGTTCCCGCCGTTTTTTTTTTTAAATGTTAACATTCCGCGTGACATTAAAAGTTTTTCGCATGATGTTTTAAATCATTGAGGATGTTTTGTTCTACCGGAATCTATGTTTTGTTTTTCCGTTCGAGTTAATTTTTGTTAATTTTCAGATCATTAGAATAGAATGTCGAATTGAGAAAAATGAGCATTTTTAACACCTTCTTTTTGCTTTTAATCAAGGTTCTAAGGCCGCAAAAACTGCTCGCGACATTTGTGCTGCGTATGGAGAAGGTGCCATAGCTAAAAGAGCTGCTCGTAATTGGTATGCCAAGTTCAAAAATGGAAATTTTGACCTGAAAGACGCGCCTCGTTCTGGCCGTCCAGTTGAGTTCGACGAAGAGCGATTAAACCAACTGTTGCACGAAAATTCGCGCCAAACGACCGGGCAACTGGCAGAGAAAATGAAATGCTCCCACACTGTTATAGACAAGCATCTTCACTCAATGGAAAAGGTTCAGAAGTGTGGAGCACGGGTTCCGCATGCTTTAAGTGACAACAACAAAAATCAACGAGCTTGGTTGGATGAATTTGTCGAGTCGAAACCGGCTGATTTCTACCAACGAGGTATTGAAAAATCTTGTTGAACGTTGGGAAGAAGTTGTAAACAACAAGGGAGAATACATTATTGATTAATTAGTTGTTAGTTCTTATTGAAAAATAAACTTTTAAAAAATTGATTAAAGCAAAATGTTCGATTAAAAGCAAAAAGAAGGAGGTAGCGAAAATGCTCATTTTTCTCAACTTGACATTCCATTCTAATGATCTAAAAATTAACATAAATTAACTCGAACAAAAGGACAAAACATAGATTCCGGTAGGACAAAACATCCTCTTTCGAATGATTTAAAACGTTATGCCAAGAACATTTAATGACACGCGGAATGTTAAAATTAAAAAAGAAATACGGGAACTTAGTTGCCAACCCAATATTATAGCAACAGATTCTTCTCGATTTTCATGATCAAGCTCTTACTCGGATCAATGCAACAGGTCTTGACGTTTCAATTTTCGTTTCGCTAAACAAATTACTCGAATCGCACAGAATCGTAAAGCTTGTTGCAGCAGTCGAGCGCGTTCTTCCTAATTTATTGACGACCAAAATCCGAGACGTCGACGATCGTTGAACGTAACTAAGACTTCATTCAATTGGACTTCGAGTTGTTTATTGTGTAACAACGGCGCTCATTTTTCAGTTCGTGAGGAATTCTCGGCGAGGCGCGGTAGAGGAACCTTGGAGCACTTCGGAGCGTGGGTCGGTGAACTCATAAAAAGTCGCTGTTAAACACCGAAGAAAAGGTCTATTTAGAAAAATAATCGTAAAATTTTTCCGGTCGTATTATACATAGAATTTCTAGCTGCGTAGTCTTATTTATAAAATATTAATCTTTTTTATAACACGTTGCTCCGGCTTCTGTCTCGAAATACGACGAACAATTTCGACCGTCAAAATCGCCGAGCCTGTTGCATCAACGTCTTCGATGTGCTTCGGCGCGCGTTACACACATGTACAGTAATGTCTATCTAATTGACGCTCAGATTGTCCACAAAAATAGACAATTTTATTTCCTTTTTTGGAAAAGCAGTTACGATTATTCGATCCTTGCGGTTCATTTTTATAATTACGAATTACGAAATACATTATAATTACGAAAAACAACTTTAAAAAAACAAGCTGCAAGCCTCGAATAATCGTATCTCCTATTCCCAAATTGTCCATTTTTGTGCATTTTGTGCATTTTGATTATCGGCCGCTTTCTTGCCTTTATGAAAATAAAAGAGTAAAATGTGTCGAAAATGTTCATTTTTGCACTCCATGTTAAAATTGACAGCAAACTATCAGTTGTAAACAAAACTACACGGAATTTGTTTCTATAGTAACTTAAACGTGTCACCTACCGAAGCTGAAGACAAGAAAATTGTAACCTTAACAAAAGAGTGACAATACAAGCATAACGCTATCTATTGGTCCAAACCGAAATTACTTTCTTGCCAAGCCAATACAGTATTGTCTCTCTAATTGACGCTCGGATTGTCCACAAAAATGGACAATTTTGGAAAAGGAGATACGATCATTCGAGCCGTGCGGCTCGTTTTTATAGATGATGATGATTCGTAACTATGGAAACGAATTGCAAGGCTCGAATAATCGTATCTATTCTTTCCAAATTGTCCATTTTTGTGCACAATCAAAGCATCAATTAGGGAGACTTTACCGTTAATAGTTTCTTGAGATAAAATCATTTTGTTGCATATTGGACTGAAAATGATTTCACTGCAATGTACAGTAAATTCTGCTCAATTGTTCCTCGGCTTCGAAACAAAAATAGACAATTTAGGAAGAGAAGATACGATTAGTCCCGCGGCTCGTTTTTATAGATGTTGACAATCGGCGGCCATAAAAACGAGTCGCCAGTCTCGAATAATCGTATCTCCTCTTCGCAAATTATCCATTTTTTTGTTCGCAAGCCGAGGGACAATCGGAGGGAATTGACTGTACATTGGAATATTGAAGTTCAATCGAACGTATGTGCGTCTCGTTTTTATAGTTGTTGACAATCGATAACCATAAAAAACGAGCCACAAGGCTCGAACAATCGTATCTCCTCTTTCAAAATTGTCCATTTTTGTGGACAATATGAGCGTCAATTAGGGAGACATTACTGTATCTCGAATAGAATTTCCATCGCGGTCGGTGCGATAATATCGTGGAAGACGAACGGCGTGTCCAGTTTTTCGAAGGCTCGAATATAGAAGTCCATTTTCCCGAGAAGTCGGACGATATTCCACGAATAGACGCGCTCGTAAATTTCTCTAACGATACACGCCGGAATTTTAATAATCCGGGAATTAATCAGCCCACCGTTTAATTTCGCCGATTCTGCCCGGAGCGGGAAACGCGGCGGGCACGGCGCTGCCTACGGGAATTAAGATAACAAATCTCGAACGACTGCCGATGATTTCCGCGTTTCTGGCAAACGTTCACCGGCGGGATTTATGTACGCTTCGGGGGCCATTGATTACACGGCATGACACGCGATTTTCATCACGAGGAAGATTCAAAGGAGACTATTCGGAGCCCGCCTCCTACCGGCCGAACGTATTTTCGTGGAAGTTCGTCTCCTCCGTCCAGCCGAGATTAAAGGGACTTAAGCGAGTCACCAATTATCCTGCCACGAGTTCTACAACTTTCTCCGAGGTCGTTTCTACTCTCCAATCGCAAACGTCGGCAAAAATTTCGGACAATTCGCCCGGAAGCAAATCGAACGGAATAAAAATCGAATAGAAACTTCGGATGTTCTCGGGATGGAAAGTTCGACGGAAGAAGTTACAAGTTCGAGAAAAATGTACAAAATTTACGATGTTCCGATGGGATCTGTCTTTACGTCGGATTCGAGCGAATGATGGAGATATGTTCTAGCCGGTTGCCTGTCCTCGTCTTTCAAACGTATGTATCGCGTTCGCGGATTTCATTGAAAGGCCAGTTTCCCAGACAATCGTAATAATAACACCTCTCTCTCTCTCTCTCTCTCTCTCTCTCTCTCTCTCTCGATAACAATCATTTCTGTCGTCACTTTCGCTAAACTTTCAACTCGGCCGGAGTATTATTCTTAAAACACTATGATCATAAAAGGTATAATAATGCATCGAAATTGGCCGTGGAAAAATATCCGGCTCGTTCGCGCGATTGTTTTCGGATCGACGAGGCTATCATTTTGCTGCGATTTCCTCGTCACGGCCATGTAAGGCTTTGGTAGCGTGCCAGGAGTTGGCGTGCTGCGGCTTCGACGCTGCGCTTCGTGGCTGCGGGGTGTGCTCACAGCGCGTAGGTCCCTGACGCTGCAGAAGGGTGCGCGCGTCTTTGTCAATGCGTCTTTGACGCATCTGTTGGGGGTGAGCCAAGTCCGAAAACGTGTCCAGTACCCCCACTGCACCTGGATAAACCGTACGGAACCAGCAACTGGCGACTGGTAACCGGCAGCAACTGGCAACCGTCCTCCGGTTCGCGGAGCTAGCACAAAGCGCGCGCGCATCAGCTCGTCAGCCAGCCTGGTAAATTACTGTTGCCTAAATGGAATCACCGAGTGCAGTCGGCAGTCAACGTTCCGTAATGCATTTCGATGGAAGATCCCGGATCTTCCAGGAATCAGCCTTTCTTGTATTCTTCATAGGTGGTCGACGATATTCTGAAAACGTTTCCCCAATGACGTACGCGGATTCTCAAGTTCGATGCTTCGGCTTTGTTCTAACATCGTTGAACCGCGTTTGCGAGCGCATCGATCAGTTTGCAGCGCGTCGATCGCATCGATGCACGCTGTCGAGAGAATCTGTACCGAGAATAAATTTAGTACTCGCTCCGAATTGTTGAAACAATTCTTTCGCGATAATAACGTACCGGTGGAATACGAAGCAACGAATACACGTGTAACTCTCATTTCTTGAAATAATAAGGAAAGTCCATCGTCTAAGTAGAATTGTGCAAACAAATGTTTCTGTCATGAATTCGTCAGAAAAATGCAGCTCGCTAGAAATGTCCGCGATCTGCAAATGAAATGCTGGCAAAACGCGATGCTATGGTATTATCGCCTCTATTCGATGATTTGAATAAGTGTCAAATTGCGATCTCCTCTTTCTCCATCGCTCTCTCCCTCTCGGGCAATTAATCTCACCGATCGATGCCTGTATACAGGGTGTCCCAAAAATGTCTCACAATCTAGAAATGGGAGGTTCCCGAGGTCATTTGACGTAACTTTTCCCTTAGCGAAAATGCAATGCGCGGCTTTGTTTACGAATTATTAACGAAAAACGGTGACCAATGAGAGTCGAGATCAGTTGCCGCTAGGCGGCCGAGCCAATGAGCGGAACTGAGCTTCGTGCGCTGGTTGGCTGCGCCGCCTCGCGGTAGCCGAGCTCGCTTCTCATTGGTCGGCGTTTTTCGTTAATAACTCGTTAACGATGCCTCGAAAACAATTTTTGCAAAGGGAAAAGCTACTTCAAATGAGCTCAGGAACCTCTTATTTCCGAATTGCGAGACATTCTTGGAACACCCTGTAGAGAGAACTCGCGGTATTAGGTTGGACTGAAAATTTCGTTCGTGACAGTCGTTCTGCGCGAAGGGAAAAGAGTCTGATTAGTATTGAAAATTTAATACCGCCGAACCGATTTAGATCCGATCTAAAACCGATTTACAAGCAATTTACAAACGATTTAGAAGATATAAACGGATAAATAGATGAATATACTATGTATACGTAGGTGGTTGGATAGCCGTAAGGCGTTCGACTGCTGGCGATCGGTCGCCGAGACAGCGGAGCGCAGTTACCGTTTACCTCCGTAGTACGAAAACATTGCAGGAAGTTATAAAAATATTCGTCCAATATTTTCGTAAGAGGAGACCACGTGTACCAGTGAACCGAACGGGTTTCTCGGTATAGCGGCGTCGAGGACCTTTTGGATTTTCGTATGCGAAACCGTGACGCGACCACTTTGGCACGGAGCCAAATCTGTAGAGGTGCTCGAACCTAGCGAATCCCAACGGTTCGTGATTCCGAAGGTGTGTCCGAAGGGAAACGTTTAATTCGGCTCCGGGAACCAGAAGTTCGCCGCGGGAACCTAAAAATGGAAACCCGAGCGAGACTTGTCGGCCGTCGTCGAGGTGGCCGTGAAAACAAACCCAAGTTTACCGAAACGGTTTCCATTTCGACAAATCAGTTCTAACGAAGTTGTCGCCATCGAGAATACCGTACGGCAAACGAGATAATCGTCTTAACGAGTTGATCGTCTTGACGAGTTTATCGTCTGATATTCATTCGATTTTTCATCATTTGCGACAAAGAGAGTTGATCGAAATGGAATCCGATGCGGCGACTTTTACTATGTTTCGAGCGATTGCATCGTTTTTTTCGCAGTCTTCGCATGCTTCTTCCTCTTCTACATATCTTCCATAATAAGATTTATGAAAAAAAAGTCTTTGCTCACTGCCTGAAGCCTGCCATGGTGTTGCCCTAACTCGAAGAAGCCGGACATTTTCCGAACACTCGATACCCCACGTGCGCACCATCCTTTGTGTAATTGATCCGTCACTGTGTCGCAATTCCCTTTTTTAACGCGAAACTTACCCTTTCCGATCTTGGCTGAAGCCTTTCTGTCGAAATTTCGTATTTCTTACGAAGTGGCGTTAAGTTCTCTGCGGACTGATTTCTAGTATGTTGCTCGCTGTTTCCAATTGTGTTTTTTTCTAATATACAGAGTGCCCTAAAATTATTGTATTTCCGGTAACTGAGGGTTTCATGAGGTCATTCGAAGTAACTTTTTCCTTAGCGAAAATGCCATCCGCGGCTTCGTTTGCGAGTTATCAACGAAAAACAGTGACCAATGAGAGGCGAGATCAGCTGGCGCGTGGCGGGCGAGTCAATGAACGGAACTGGGCTTCGTGCGCTCGTTGGCTCGGCCGCCTGGCGCTAGTCGAGCTCGCTTCTCATTGGTCAGTGTTTTTCGTTAATAATTCGTTAACGATGCCTCGGAGAACATTTTTGTAAAGGAAAAAGTTACTTCAAATGATCTCAAGAATCCCACATATCCCGGAAATACCATAATTTTGGGACATCCTGTATAAATATCCTAATATATACATATATAAAACACATTTTTATTTTGGAGTTTATTGTCTTTGCCCATAGAGAAACTGCAAAAGCGTCGAAATAAAAATCTGTCCGCACAAAGCCGGCAGCAATGGAAGATCGCCGCAATCTTTCGGTACTTACTTAAGGCGACTCGTTTGAAAAAATCTACTAGTCGGGTTTCTCATTGCGACGCAGCTCGTGTGCCGTAGAACCGTCCTCCCAGTTTTCGCCTTTTCATTTTTCGCACGAGCTCAATGTCATCGCCCGAAATAACGCCCTGCCGTTTCTACGGGAGGAGGACGTTGCGGCTCGCAGATATCCTCGCGTACGATAGCTGCCCTGGCAGTTAACTAATTAACATTCGCGAAATAGAATTCAGCAAAGCGAAATTGTAAATTCCTTAGATATTATGCTACGTACTGTATCACTTTAGAAAACAACGTCTGATTAAATTAATTTGTCTATCTTCATGTAAACTACGAGATTGTCGACGTCAAACATATCTGGTCACATAACTGGTCACGAACGTGTAAACTAAGTCGGCCACAGTGATTAAAAAACGATTTTACAGATCGAAATTTAGAGACCCGGGCACGTAACGTGCTAATTAGGTCGGTTCTATTGTAACCACTACAGTAATGTCTCCCTAATTAACGCTCAAATTGTGCACAAAAATAGACAATTTGGGGAGTGGAGATACGATTATTCGAGCTTTGCAGCTCGTTTTTATAGTTCTTAACAATTCGTAACTATTAAAACAAATTACAAGGCTCGAATAATCGTATCTCCTCTTTCCAAATTGTCCATTTTTGTGGACAATCTGAGCGTCAATTAGAGAGACATTACTGTACACGGTGTTGAAAAAAAAACATTCAATATTTATATGGTATATAGGATACATTGTACCGAGAAAAAAGCTTTAGTAATCATAGGTCGAAAGGTGAACCGTTTCTGAGATATAAACATTTTTGTTTGCTACTATCATGATTGACTTACTTACGGGAATATTTAAAAAGTCTACTGTATTTCTCGTCGATAAATGACTTAGAAGAGTTACGTAACCGAATCCACCGTGCTTGTGAAACGATTCAACAGAAATGTGGAATTTTCGAGAGAGAATAAAATAAAATATAAGAAAAATATTTAAAAAAATATCGAAAATTCAGTAGTAAATCGATCATGATACTAGCAAACAAAAATGTTTATATCTCAGAAACGGTTGATCTTTCGATCTATGTTTACCAAAGCTTTCTTACTCGGTACAATGTATTCTACATATCATATAAATATTGAATGGTATTTTTTCGAACAGCCTATTTTTTTGAATTTCTCCGAACACCTCCGACCCAAATAACGTCGGAAGCCGGCGCTTAGAAAAATAGCATGGTATCAGTGTGTCAGATAAGGATGCTACCCCGAGAGTCCGAGCACTCGAGGCCCGAAACACGTTACAGGCAGAATAGCCGGGTTCCCCCATGATGGCTCGTCCTCTCTTCTCTATCCCGATTACGCGTGACGTCAGACACCACCGAAAGCCAAACCCGAGGCCAAGTATTTCGGAGACTAGAGCGCCGCGTTTCCAAGTAGCTCTAAAGCCCGGCTACGTGCAGAGTGTCGCGTGAGCTTCGAGATTTTCAAGGGTGCGTAACTCAGGCGACTCGGACAACGTGTTCGGATTAGGGACGACGCGCGGGACCCCGAAAATATCGAGGGGAACCGGTTTTTATCGGATTCCCAACGTTTCGGAATTCTCGAGAAATAATCAGGAATCCTTGTCTTCATCCGACAAGGCAACATTTCGATCGGCTCACATTTATTAACCCTTTCGCTACGGCGGTTCAGTCCGCCGTAGCGCCACTCCTGAACGGAACCACCCGCCGAAATTGTGCACATTGCGCGTGGATAGTGTATTTGGGAAGAAAAGGGATTTTTCTTTAAAACAATATAGTTATAATTTCTGCATAAGGTATAAAGTTATTTAATAGGTAAAAAAAGTTTCATTAACAATGGAAAAAGTGAAGAAATAATATATAATATACAGTAATAAAATAAAACATAATATTCATAATACAAAACATAATACATAATAATTAGTCCTAAAGTTAGTACTTTCGATTTTCTATCCCATTATGACATGTAACACAATAATAATGGGAAATGCAGGTAGAACAAATATAACTTGAATGGTGTGTCGTTTATTTCGGACTGTCGTTTGTTTGTTTCGTCAAAAGATTCACGCAATAGTAACAAGAGGCGATTTTACCAGCATTTCGGATATATACGGCGTTCGTCCCCAGAGGGCGATCATGTGGATGTCGGATATATCCGGCGTTCGGCTCCGCGAGTGTTCATATGGATGACGGATATATCCGTCGTTCGGAGCGAAAGGGTTAATCTGACAATGGGGCGATCGTTGTGTAGCGAGGAGACAACGTTTGCCAGTTACGGTGGAGATCCCTTCGCCAGTTACGCGGGGAGAACAGCGCGTCGCGGAAACGCGAGCGCGGTGCGTGCAGGCGCGCGCCTTCGCCAAAGAGATCGGCCACATTAAGTGACCAGCAAAGTAAAAGTATCCGGCAGGCTGCGTATAAATTTCAGTCCTCGCCCACCGGGACGAATTTGCATTTTCGCCGCGCGGCGAATAATTTATCTCGGCGCGAGATTATTTTGTCGCGGCGTGGCGCGCGTGGGACCGAGCAGCTAACCGAGGATGGAAGAAGGGAAAAAACAATTCGCGAGCGATCGGACGCGTATCGGAGAATATCGTTTCTAACGAGAACCGCTCGATCGGCTGATGAACGGACCAGAAACGGCCGAGCATCTTCCAAGTTTCGACGCGTCGCGACCTTCGCGACGCGGCCTCTTTTTATCTGCTCCGAACAATTGCAGGGGAGAGCGCGCACGCCGGTGTGGGTTTACCGTTTTTATGCGGCCGCACGAGGCATGATCGTCGGCAGGCTGTGCGCGGTAAGGGATTGTTGCATCCTGCGGATGATAAGTTACTTTGTTGTATGGTAATGAGTGTGCCGGAGATTTAGGCGGGGTGGATGCTAATTATTGCGAATGAATGGTAATGACGGCCATGTCGATGGTAAATTATCAACGGTAATGCTATGCAACACGGTGATCCTCTGTTCGACACGAATAGATGCACGTTACATGCGATAAGAAAAGTCAAACTAATTAAGCAACTAAGTTGTACAACTGTGCGACTAACAATGGATATTATCTCTTTTAATGTATTCACGAGCTCCGTTCGAATTAAATTGCCAAATTAGATCGGTACGATGTTTAGCGACTTTATTAACATATAAGAAAAGTTCCAGAACAGTTCCAGAAAAGTTCAAGAAGTTCCAGAAAAGTTCCAGAAAAGTTTCAAAACAGTTTCAGAACAGTTTCAGAAAAGTTCCAAAAAAGTTCCAGGAAAGTTCCAGAACAGTTCCAGAAAAGTCCTAGAATAGTTCCAGAAAAGTTCCTAACAAATTAAAATTCATACCGACAAGTGAGGGACGAATTTTATAGGCGACATCCGAACAAACTAAAACCTGCAATTTCAGTAATATGCAAAATCGTAGATGTATTTCACCAAACTGTAACCAAGAAAGCGACTGAAACTAAGCCTGAGATCAACGATTTGGCTGGAGAAGATATCAGAATAATACGTCAATCGAGATGTAGGCAACCGACGCGATGCGGCTTGTAATACCGTCCGCCTCCCTCTGTTGCGAATTTAATTGCTTCTAATTTATGATTATCTGAAAGAAATAATACAACATTGTATTCGTATCGAAACCAGCTATCGTACTATGACTAAAAAAATGTATGGTCCTATTTAAAAAAATCAACTCGACCTTGAAATATCATTCACCATTATGTCGATAAAAAAAATTATTGATACCACCTAAATCATCTCTTTATACTGAACACTTTTTGTATAAACATTGTTTTCGTAGCTTCGATCTGTTTCGAGATATTTCACTGTTCTCAGTTAGGCGTAACGCCCTGTATGTATGGACTTTATTAGCTATATTCGTAATATTTTCGGAGAAATCATTGACACTTTCCCATCTCCAACCTACTTGTCAATAAGACCACGTGAATCAAGCCTCGGTTACATTCTGACAAGTAGGGAAAGCGTAGATCGCCTCTCTACCAGGCGTCATTGGATACTTTTATTTCATCCTGCACTACGCTATCTACTATCTAGTGTCATTCTATTACATTGACGTTCAAGATGTATATCTTCTTCGACGTAGCATTATCAAGACGTTCGAGCGAGTCTTGAAACGTTCGTACTTCTTCCGATTGGGTCCGATGCGAAAGATCCAGAGAAATCTATACCGAAGAAGCTGGCGGATCGGTTCCTCGGTGACGATGCCGAAGAAACGTGGAACAGATGTTCGCTCGCACCGAAATAGAAGCGGGCAACCCGCGAGATATACATACATATATCTCTGTTCGATTTTGCTCGGACGCGGCCGCGGCCGCGAGAAATCGCGTGAAAGACAGCCTAGATATGACAAATCGCGGCGGGCAGTGCTCTGTTTCACGATGGCCACGCTCGAAGCAAACCCCGAGATTCGTGGGATGAAATTGTAACTTCGCCGGGGAAAGTGGAACGTTTCGAGGAAACGTTCGCGCGAATCGGCCGCGGTCCTGTTTTTTCTCGAGCACCTCTCGCGCCGCTCCGCGCCGCTCTGCTCCGCTCTGCTCCGCTACGCGCCGGGAACTTCTCGCTCGCAGCTGCTCTTTTTCATTGGACACTTTGATCTTTGTTAATTTAGAGCGCTCGCGCGAACACCTTCTTTTTTTCTTGCGAAACAGTTTTCACGCTCGGCAAACAGCAAGATGAAAAGGGAAACGACGCTTCTTATCTTTCACTGTGCACCGTGATTTGTTGTCTTCCCCTTTGTGTTCCCGTTCGGCCGATTATCTTCTTTCGGCGAGCTTCTTTTTTTCCATCGCTTTCGATCGAAATTATGTTCGTCCGGGTTGCTGGAACTCCTCGATCGTAAATTGCCGCCGGGGCTGAGGCGGATATATTTGATCGCGGAGTTAAGGGATTGCTGGTCGGTATTGTGGCCGTAAATTGTCAACGTTCAGTTTGGCCGGCTTCTATTAACTATAGAACGGGTTATACGATCCCTCGAATTCACACGATTTTGTAGAAGAAACGACTGTAGAAGAATCTCGATGCGATCCTCGATAATAATAATCGGTTACCGAAGTTAAACAATTACTAAAAGTTCGACGATATATACTTTTAAACGAAGTATGTACTCGTCTACGGAAAATGTTTTCCAATCTTTCCGAAAAAATGTACCAAACGTAACGTTTCTCTCCGTTAACCAGACATGTTCCTTAATATATTATACAGGGGTCCCAAAATTATGGTACTTCCGGGAAATGAGAGATTACTGAGGCCATTCGAAGCAACTTTCTCCTTTACAAAAATTTTCTCCGAAGCATCGTTAACGAGTTATTAACGAAAAACGCTGACCAATGAGAGGCGAGCTCGGCTGACGCGAAGCGGCCCAGCGCACGCGAAGCCCAGTACCGCTCATTGGCTCGACCGCCCAGCGCCAGACGAGCTCGCCCCTCATTGGTCATTGTTTTCCGTCAATAACTCGTAAACGTCGCCTCGGACAAAATTTTTGAAAAGGAGAAAGTTACTTCTATTCATCTCAGGAACTCCCCATTTTCCGGGAATACCATAATTTTGGGACACCCGGTATGTCGAAAAGAATGCATCAAATTCTGCCTCGTAATGCACGAAACTAGCACAATGCATTTGCTGAAGTCCAAGCCAGAACCTCGCAGGAACTTCGGAGGCGTGGCAAAATAAAAGTGCGAGTATTCTTCGCGATACAGCCAGATGGTAGACACGGTGACGTAAGAAAAAGAATTCTATAGGATTTTCCTTGACAGCGACACGAACGTCCGGGGGACAGTGAAGAGAAAGAAACTTCAGGTGAACCTCGTGAACGTGAACTCACGTGACTGTTGCTATCGCTGCTCGGGACGAAGCCTGCGCGAGGCACGTTCTGTCCCGTGTAATCAGATAGATGTAACGACATCGTTTGTCATTACGAACCAGTTGTAACGGCTCGAAATTGATTGGTACATCATAGCCACGATGCCCGCGATGTATGCGGCCCGGTATCGCGGCTTTGTTAAACCTTTCCTGTACGGTTTGGGTGCGCACGACACCCTAATCAAATCTTCTTCTGTGAAACGAAGCACTTTTTGCGTTCTCTTTCTGCGTTCTTTTTACCGCCCGCCGGTTACAATCACATGGAAGAACGCTGCCGACGCTTATTTCAGAAAGTTGAAAGAATATTCGGCAATTCTTTGGCAGCCAAAATAATAAATAGTTTGAAGTTAGTGCGCATCGCACACACCATGTTTATTGTGTGAAATTTTGATGCGGTGCGTACAGCGGTTAACCGATGCAAACGGGATCGTCGATGACGAGGCGATCTTTCTATCGCGCGGCTTTTATCGCGTTAAGATCCTCAAATATTTATGTCTGAGAATCTTGTTGCAAAACGTATCGTTCTTTCTTCGAGTGCACGTACGCTTTCCTTCTCCCAAGAGAATCTTCAGCGAGCAGAATGATACGAAAACTTTTTCGTACATCTGACATGTATGAAACTGTCATGAATAAATTTATACAAATTTTCGTTTCTACAGGAAACTTAACCCTTCGCTTAAAGGAAAACTAGCCCTAGGAAACTAGGAAACTTACCCTTAGTTCCGTAAATGTTTAGCATGATTACACCGAAGATGCTATGTTTTTGTCGACGTTGGCAATTGTTATTTGTAGTGAAGACGTGCTTAGCGTGTATACCATTACGATTAAAACATTTTTTGCCCATTTTTATACTTGGCCACATAAAATGAATAAAATCGAACGCTTTCGCAAGGACGTGCAATCTTTTCCGCTCAAAATAAGACTTCCTTTATCTCAGGCGCTTTGCTCCAAAAATGTGCCGGAGTTGCCGGTAGTGATATTTTTCAGATAAACGCTGTTCAACTGTATTTTAGAACGTCCGAAGAATATTTACTAATTTTTAATTCAATTTAGTTACTAATCGAGCCGATTCCAGTGAAGATTAACAATAAAAAAATTCCGGCAAACTCACGCAAAAGATATTTTTGTTTCGATAATTCCGTATCCAAACAGAATTCAACAGACGATTCGCAATGCTAATTTTATAATAAATCGCGTCGAAGAACACGAGGGATATATTTATTTAAGAATTGCGAAGAATATCGTTAATAGTAAATTTACCCGTTTCGATGAGAGGATGCATTTGCTGCTTGGAACTTTCGGTCACAATTCACGATGTCGATGCACCGACCTCGCACAATGTTAAGTAGATACCATTACGATTGAAACATTTTTTGCCCATTTTTATACTTGGCCACATAAAATGAATAAAATCGAACGCTTTCGCAAGGACGCGTAATCTTTTCCGCTCAAAATAAGACTTCCTTTATCTCAGGCGCTTTGCTCCAAAAATGTTCCGGAGTTGCCGCTAGTGATATTTTTCAGAAAAACGCTGTTCAACTGTATTTTAGAACGTCCGAAGAATATTTACTAATTTTTAATTTAATTTAATTATTAATTGAGCCGATTCCAGTGAAGATTAACAATAAAAAATTCCGGCAAACTCGCGCAAAAGATATTTTTGTTTCAATAATTTCGTATCCAGACAGAATTCAACGGACGATTCGCAATGCTAATTTTATAATAAATCGCGTCAAAGAACACGAGGGATATATTTATTTAAGAATTGCGAAGAATATCGTTAATAGTAAATTTACCCGTTTCGATGAGAGGATTTGCTGCTTGGAATTTTCGGTCACAATTCACGATGTCGATGTACTGACCTCGCACAATGTTAACACATTGCGGACGGCTCACGAGATATCTCGTTTTTAGCAAATTGAACGTTGCGGACGGGTCACGAGATATCTCGTTTTCATGTTTTTTTTATTTAATCGGCAACAAGCAACCAGCCGCAAATATTTCTGTTACGTAACCATGGTAACGAAGCCTCCCGCATTCCTAAGTAATTTTAGCGAAACAAATGAATCATTCCAAGCATGTAGAAATGATCAGTCATTATAGCCACTCTAAATCAATATTCAAATTTGTATAATAAATAATAGTTAAAATGTAAAAAATCTTATATAATAAACAGATATATAAACTATGTATATTAACTATGTATTATTTAAGAATACTAAATGCAAATTAGAAATGTGCGTATCCGCTTCCTGTTACTTGCCAAGCATGTTTTTGGAGCGTTCGAAAATGTGCGGTCTTTGAGGGCGTGTTGAACGCGCAGAGCCCCGTCCGCAATGTGTTAAGTAGATGCCATTACGATTTAAAACATTTTTTGCCCATTTTTATACCTATCAACATAAAATGTCGGACGCTTTGCTCCAAAAATGTGCCGGAGTTGCTACTCGAGAAACGCGTGGAGCGCTAAGAGTTAAAAGAGGAAATTTAAAGGAACGAAATACGTAGGAAGCCAAATTAATCAAATAATATTTGTATTTTATTCAACGTTACTTTCTAACATTGTCGATTGCGTAAACATTGGCAGATTTTGTGCTGCGACTTTTTTTTACGATGCGTCGAGCAAAATCTATTTTACTCTATTTATCTTAAAATCATGTTAGTAAAAATAGAGATGAAAGGAAAACGATAATCGAAATAGATCGACCAACGGTATTACTCGACCGAACTCGAAACGCTTCTCTTTCACTCGAAATGAGTATTGAGAAACGCATCCGCATCCCGCCCTGTTATTTAATTAAAATCAATTCTATAAATGTCGTGAACGGAACGAGCCTCTAAATGACTAATTGCATACACAACGAACGTCGTACGTGCCATCAACGCTGGGCTAGGTCTGGTAACGAGACTATCTCTTATTATCATCGGTTCGACGTTAGAAGATTGACAAAAGGCCGGTGGCTCGAAGATAGCGTCACAAAGTCTCTTCGTCGAAGATCAGACGCGAAGAGATTACATACTCGTATTTTAGTCGGCCAGAGTCACGTAGGCACAATGTTTGAAACAATCGTCCACGGATACACGTAATTCTGACGTCCAGAACAAATTACTGATAAATTTCGGTGTAATAATAAGATTACACGAGCATGTCGTCTCTTCGTTTCACCAACGAAACGATATAATTCTTCGTTTGCATCGCTGCTCTTTTGTATTATTGGCTTGATCAATCTTTTATTCGCGATCAGTTTTAACCCTAGAAAGATAACCATATGACAACGTACGTAAAAGATAACCATACGCTTCAGAGGCGCATGCTTTTCTAAGGCGTCAATTTTATACTAACAATGGATATTTATTTAAGTTAATCTAGTCATTTTAAAGGTTTGGCATTATTGTAAAAATAAAATGCATTTATATTATATTTTTTTATATTTTAAGTAATTTTAAACTTAAATCACTAGACCTCTATGAAAACGGTGCAGTCAGTTGTTTATTTCGCAGGCGCCTCTGCGACGCTTTCTCGGGTTAAACTGCATAATTATTATTTCTAATAAATATGAGCACGTTAACGCTAGATTTATATACGGAACCCGTCAAAATGACGGATAAATTGTTTAATTTACGATTATTCGTGTCGTGAAGATACATTTATGAGTTATTTCTTATTAACGCTATTAGATATGATTCTTTTGTTTGACGCCGGCATAATAGCTTGGAAATTTTAGATTTAAAAAAAAATGTCGAAGATGGCGGTAATATAAATTCCTAAAATTAAGATATGTCATCGAAGAATTTTCGTACTTAATTCTTAGTTAAATAAGCACAATGCTATAGTTAGTTTGTCTGTCTTTTAACACCCAAGAAATATAGTTCAAATGTTATTTCAGTTTTTGAAAATGGCACCAAAGTGGTACCACCGGCGTACAACAGATAGTTTTTGCATTACACCAGCGTTGTGCCACCGGACGGCATAGTGTTAATAACACTCGTTAAAAGTCAGACTAAATGTCTTATTGTTACTTTAACCCTTTCGCTACGGCGGTTCAGTCCGCCGTAGCGCCCCTCCTGAACGGAACCACCCGCCGAAATTGTGCACATTGCGCGTGGATAGTGTATTTGGGAAGAAAAGGGATTTTTCTTTAAAACAATATAGTTATAATTTCTGCATAAGGTATAAAGTTATTTAATAGGTAAAAAAAGTTTCATTAACAATGGAAAAAGTGAAGAAATAATATATAATATACAGTAATAAAATAAAACATAATATTCATAATACAAAACATAATACATAATAATTAGTCCTAAAGTTAGTACTTTCGATTTTCTATCCCTTTATGACATGTAACACAATAATAATGGGAAATGCAGGTAGAACAAATATAACTTGAATGGTGTGTCGTTTGTTTCGGACTGTCGTTTGTTTGTTTCGTCAAAAGATTCACGCAATAGTAACAAGAGGCGATTTTACCAGCATGTCGGATATATACGGCGTTCGTCCCCAGAGGGCGATCATGTGGATGTCGGATATATCCGGCGTTCGGCTCCGCGAGTGTTCATATGGATGACGGATATATCCGTCGTTCGGAGCGAAAGGGTTAATAAACTGCTGTAGAACAGCTTTTTTTTCTGCTCCGTAAAAATCTAGCGTTAATCGTCATAGAAAAAGAATTTCTAACTAATACCCTAAAAATCTCAGGAACGCGGGAACGTTCAAAAGCAATCGAGTTTTACAGCGATAGCATCGATACGAGGTCGGACAAGGTTACCTCGGAGTTCCGTTCGAGTTTACAATCGGACCTTCAAAATCTAAATTTAATGGCATCCTCCTTAGAAGGTCGGCTATTTGTAAAACGGACGTAACGGAAGTTCCGATGGGAAGCCTCTATCGGGGAGCGCGATACAAGAAAAAAAGAAGCGAAAACAGCGAGCGAACAAGTTCGACGTCGTTTATCAGCGTCGATAGCGGTTACGTCTGCGGACGGATCGTCGGCTTTGACAACGGGAACCGTGCCGAAACGGCTGACGGGATCGTAAAAGAGCACCGGTTCGGTTCACATTATGGGTAGCCTTGGCAGACTTGACACCGCCACTGAAAATAGTGGCCCGTGAAAACGAATGGCTGTTTATCGATAAACGTCGATAGTGCCCGAAAGTGGGCCGAAGGTTGCTTAGATTACAATTCCACACCGTACGGACCGAAGGACACGAACTTTTGCCGGAAATAAATCAGAGGTAAATATACACACGTCCCTAGCTACAATAATAATCCCGCGTGCGCGTAGTCACGGGAAACACACATGAAAAGAAATCGACGCCCGCGTGAAGAAGTCGCCGATGAAGCCTTCACCCACTTTCCCTGTGTACGTTTTCACATGGAAAATCGCTGCTCGACTACGCGCCGCGTTTTCTGTGCGTTTGCATGGATTTTAATTAACGCGCCGACCTATAAGCTGATTGGTTATTCTCAATTTTTCTGTCGGAACGTGTTCGAAGGTTATAATGATTTCCGGCGAAGGTAATCTCCCTTACCGACGCTCAGATTGTTCACTAAAATGGACAGTTTGGGAAGAGGAGATACGATTATTCGAGCCTCGCGATTCATTTTTATAGTTATCGACAACTGTTAACTATAAAAACGAGCCGCAAGACTCTCGAATAATTGTACAGTAATGTCAACAGTAAAAGGGGATACGATTGTCCGAGCCTTGCGGTTTGTATTTTATTTTATAGTTATGAATTGTCAACGATTATAAATAATTGTTGAGAAGAATTGTATCTCCTCTTCCCAAATTGTCCCCATTTCTGTGAATACAGTAATGTCTCTCTTACTGACGCTCAGATTGTCCACTAAAATGGATAATTTGGGGAGAGGAGACACGATTATTCGAGCCTCGCGGCTCGTTTTTATAATCGTGGACAATTTATAACTATAAAAATAAACCGCAAGGCTCGAATAATCGTATCTCCTCTTCCCAAATTGTCGCAATTTGGGCGTCAATTAGAGAGACATTATTGTACAGTAATGTCTCCCTAACTGTCCACAAAAGTGGACAATTTAAGAAGAGGAGATACGATCATTCGAGTCTCTTTTGCTCATTTTTATAGCTGCCAATTGCCAAGAATTGTAAAAAAAAAGAGGGGCAAGCATCGAATAATCGTGCCTCCTCTTCCCGAATTGTCCAGTCTTGCTCACAATCTCAGCGTCGGTTAGGGAGACATTATTGTATCCCCATAATTTCGTTGATCGCAGAATAAAAACGGTCGTTGCTGTGTTAACACGAGTTGAAATTTGGATAAGGATAAGTGGATCAGGAGTTATCGTTGCTTTAATAATAGAAATAGATAGAGAGACATACATACTAAGATACATACATAGTTGTTTGCGACAGCACCTGTGAGAAATACGCTCGCACATTAAGAGACGAGTACGTCTGCTTTTATAATGCTGTTCCACGAGCATGCGTATGCATTCTACTTTTCGCTACGGCGAATCTTGTAAGTCATGACCGCATACGTTCCGTGAGGTCGCGGCGAACTAGGACGGCTCGTTCGGCGGGGTTACAACATCTAGTTAGTTTAAATAATCATTGCTGGCCCGAATTTTCCTTTCATCCGTTCCTCTTTCGCGGAACACGCGCCATTACTTATCGAGCAAGCGCAGCTTCGAAATAACGGTTTCGAAATTACAACTTTGCATCGCGATTTTCAGGCTGTTCTTCTCGTAAACATTCGATAGATCGTTATTTCTATTACGTTCTGCTATTTATTCGTCCCACAGCTATATTCTCGTTCTTTCGTCGTCTCTCTTACAAAGAGTATTTTTATTATAGTTCCACAAGATAGGAAAAGACGGGATACTTTTATGCGATAATATACAGTGACTCGCATTAATATTCGGTCACGATATTGTTAGAAGAATTCTTGCTTCTTTTTATTGTTTATGATAGTATTATTGAATCAATCGTTTTCTCATATAATAAAGCACTTCTTAAAGTAGGTAGAAACATAGATTTTGTTTATTTATTGCACATGTTCTTTTGTATAATAAGCGGTAAACAAGATGGTGACAAAATTTAACGTCGCAAAAATATTCGGACAGTGAATGAATTACATTAATTTTATATAAAATGAAAATCTTCTTAATCATGTTATCATAATATTAATATTTCGTCAGTTGACCCTTTTGTTTTATTACTTCGTGCAATCGCTTGGGCATGTTACAGATGATTTTATTTAAATAATCCGGTGAAATCCGTTTCCATTCGTCTAACAAACGTTGTTTTATCTCTGTTGTTGTCTTTGTAGGTGTTGTACGAATTTTGCGGTCCAATTGATCCCATAAATTTTCAATTGGATTTAAATCAGGCGATCGAGGAGGAGGTTGCAGTACTTTTGGGCAATTTTATAATAAATATTCCTGTAGAATTCTGGCCTTGCGTTTAGGATCATTGACCTGATAAAATTTAAAACTGTACCTATACCCATATTTATAGCACTTGAAATTAAATTTTTGTCTAAAAATGTCCAAATACTTCATTTTGTCCATAATACCATCGATAAAAACTAGTTCACCTACACCTACAGACGAGATACAACCCCTCACTATTACACTCCTATTACCGTATTTCACTGTCGGTCTTAAATTTGCAACAGAATATTTTTACAAAGATAACTGATGGTCGAATGATGTAATATTTTCGGATGAAAGCAAATTTAGTTTTTACAGATCCGACAGTCAAAAAATGCTGTGGCGTAAAGTAAATACAGAAACGCGTAGGAGGAAAGAATAAACGTTCGAATGCGAGATAACACGTGATTCGACAGAAATTATGTTCAGCGATTTCGATCGACTCTTCACACGACCTGTTGCACAGAAGCAGCCGAAGTATGAACGCATATACAAACGAATCGATCGCGCTATCATCGGCTGTTTAAGGGTTAATGATTCCATCTAGCACTCGCTGCGTACGTTCTCCGCTGAGCCCGGTGTTGTTTTTGGCCATGGATTCTCGAAAGCAGCTGGCGGTGCACCGATTTCCGCGGACGGAACTCGTTTAAATAGTTGGATGAACCGCGCGCCGTGCCGCGCCGCTCTCTCCCTCTCTCTCTCTCTCTCTCTCTCTCTCTCTCTCTCTCTCTCTCTCTCTCTCTCGGAAGCCGGTTCATTAGGTTTCTGGGGTATTTGCGCGACGAGAATATTTGGCGATGATTAAGAATAGGCTTGACGCTTATTATTCTGCGACGAGCAAGTTACGGAAGGCCTCGCGCAAAGACAAAACGAAACTACAAATTAGCGTGTGTCTGGATCGCTGTTCCCGAAACAGCTCGGATATCATTAACCGGGTCATTGGAACCGCTTTATTTCTTCGAGGCTCGTCAAACTGGAATATTTTAGACGAATTTGGATTCGCGCGCCGGAGATTATTCACCGGAGAATATTATGCTCGCGTTACGTTCTTATTGCAACCAGATGATTTCGTAGCAGAATGAAACATATTTAAGAAATTTGCTTTCTACCCATATTACTCATACAACGTTCTTATTGCAACCAGATAATTTCATAGCAGAATAAAACATATTTAAGAAATTTGCTTTGTACCCATATTACTCATACAACGTTATTATTGCAACCAGGTGATTTCATAGCAGAATAAAACATATTTAAGAAATTTGCTTTCAACACATATTATGCACAGACGCGTTCTAATAGATTAGTTTGCTGCATTTCGCTTAGGAGATCGACAAGACGGTCCTTTCGAGCTTCTTTCTTGCTTTCCTTCCTTTCAGATCCTTTTATTCTTATTATCAGAACATCGTTGTATCGTTCTGGACGTAAGATACAGTTGTTCAATAGGCTTCAAATTTGAAGGGGATCGTCGGTACGCTTCCGCGCACTGTCAAGAACAAGGGAAAAAAGTCTGAAAGACTTTTATTATTACCAGAATACCGTTGTATCGTTCTAGACTTAAGATACAGTTGTTCAATAGGCTTCAAATTTGACGAGGATCGCCGGTACGCTTCCGTGCACTGCCAAGAACAAGGGAAAAAAGTCTGGAAGACGTATCCTGGAAATGCGTTCTCGAAAAATTGTGCGACTTCGGACGAGAAACAAATCCAAATGACGTACATTTGACTTCGCAATATCCACTCTATCTCCTGTGTATATCTTCCACGATGCATTCGTTAAGTTAAAATTAGTGATTCAGAAGCAATCTTGGAGGCATAAAGGTGCGTGTGGACGCATACATATGAACTCTATTTATTGAAATAAGAGGAAGAGTCGCGTTCCTCGGTCGTTTTAGGGCCGCGAGTCCATTACTCCGTTAACTTTCAGAGTGCCTCAGAATTTGGTGGACCAGTGTATGTACGATGTCTGCGGCGATTCCGAGTGAGAGACGGACTGTCTGGCCGGCAAAAGCGGGACTCGATTATGCTGACGGGATGATCGCGAGCGTGCGAGCGAGCGAGCGAGCGACCGCCGGACAACGGGAAAAGCGTGAGCAAGAGGTGTAGGAACGGCAAACGGCGACGGCGACCAAAACGAAAACGCGAACGCGAACGCGAACGTGAACGCGAACGCAAACGAAAACGCAAACAGAAGAAAATAAAGGGCCTCGGAGCGATACTGGCGGCGTTCCAACCCGCTGAAAGAGCAGAAAGAGCAGAAAGAGCAGCACGTGCTTCCGACACCCTGGCATTTCGTGAATCGTGACTTCGGTCGCGAGGCGAGGCAGGGCGAGGCAGAGCGAGGCGGACACTCGACGCGCGCGTGTTAATTTTAGTCCGGTCGATTGAAATTATTTTGGCACACTCGCGGCTCGGCGCGGCGCGGCTCGACGCGGACCGCGTACGGCTCATAAATTCGCGTAGAAAACGAAACGACGACCACCTGACACCACCCCATTCTTCGGCTCGAAGATCTTCGGCAAACCAGGCAGCCGGTAACACGTGACGATCCGTCGACCCTCGATGGCGGACGACGGACGACGGACGCGGACACGGACGCGCTCCTCAAAAAATGGGGACATCGTTCTTCGGTTACAACTCCGACCACGCGCCAGCACGCCTAGACGTCGATAAACAAGTTTCCTCTTCTATAATGTTAAATTAATGAATTCGAGGTGATAGAGCGACTTCATTAGCGCCGGACACTTAACCCAGATACCGACGAGAGCCTGCTTTTTCTCGTATTGCATGTTTCCACGTCGTATCGCTTGTCCGATGAAATATCGATGGTAACGCGATCCAAAAGAAATTCTCGAGTTGTTCCTCTATTCGGGGACACTACGATCCATGGATTCGTTTCCGCCGTAACTGTAATCACGTTATTGCGTAAATATACGATCTTACATTCGTCGAGAGACACGCGCTTTTTATTCGTACAGCACGTAGAGTAGACGAGCTAGAAAGTGCGAGACGCTAAGTAGGCTCGTAAAACTGTGTCTCAAAATTCCGATCTATCGAAAGAAATTTCCTTCGTTTCGGTCGAAACGCAGAGCGGTTTTTTTAAGGCTGCGGATTTTATAAATGCAGTTATACGTGCGCGTATAACTGGCAATTAGAAACTCGTAGATAGAACAGGCCAAGATGAAACTTCGATCGAAACGAAATGTGTGCAGTTTTCGATACACGGGAGTCGCTTTATTGTTGAACCGGTTGGTTATATCACGGCCGATATTCGGTTTCATACACTTTTCCCCGCGAGACGTAAACACATATAGTTTTCCAGACTTTATCGTTCGCATTCCCTCAGCAGGCCGTTCAAATGTCTCAACAAATCCAGCAAGAAGAACCGTATTCTTGGAAGCGATCCTTATTTCCGAGAAACTACGCAAACGCGCGAAGGTGCGGAAAATCACGGTTCGCCTGATTTCGGTTTTCGGCGGCAACGTATCGTCGCGTGTTCGCGAGTCCCTCCAGACTCTAGATAACACATCGCTCAATAAGCCTCCGGTCTAGCTAAGAAAAGCAAATTTTTTTTTTAGAAATTCGACTTTATTCGTCAACATACTCTTCTTCAAGAGCGATACATTCGTTCCAACGCTCCTCTAACTTTTCGATGCCTTTTTTGTAGAACGATTTGTCTTTGTTCTCAAAATAGGCCTCCGTTTCGGCAATCGCTTCGGCATTTGAGCCAAATTTCTTTCCCCGGAGCATCTTTTTAATGTCTGCGAAAAGCTAGTAGTCGCTAGGGGCTAGATCTGGAGAGTACGGTGGATGGGAAAGCAGTTCGAAGCGTAATTCGTTCAATTTAACTATCGCTTAACCGCGCTCCGAATCGTCGACACGTTGTTGTTTTTGATCCAGTGTGAGCAAACGCGGCACCCACTTCGAAAGCAATTTACACACGCTCAAATTGTTGTGTAAAATTGTAAACACGCTACCTTCTGATATCTTTAAGGGGTCAGCTATCTCACGTAATTTCACTATACGATCTTTCAAAACTATTTTGTGGACTTTTTTTATGTTTTTCGGAACAACTGCCGATTTTGGGCAATCAGAGCGTTCAGCATCATCGGTGTTTGTACGACCGCGTTTAATTTTAGCATACCAGTCGATAATAGTTGGTTTCCCTGGTGCAGAGTCTTCGTAACGCTTATTAAGCCACTGTTTGGCTTCAACAGTATTTTTCCCCATCAAAAAACAATGTTTAATCGATACACGAAATTCTTTTCTAACCATTGTCTTGAAAATTACAGAACTGGGGTCACTAAAACCACTGTAACCTGTAAACTAATCATCAAAATGTCATGAAATTTTGACATGAAGAATGCTACTATCCAGAAATCATATAGGTTTGTCGACAGTGTTGCCATATATGTGTCAGACCGGAGACTTATTGAGTGACGTGTTATACGATTATTTAGTCGATTACGCGGTATCGATTCCGCTAAGTAGAATGGGGGTCGCGAGCCGAATAAACGAGTTCTCGTCGGTGGCGAGAACGATGCATCACTTTTATGTGTTACATCTGTTTAGCGGGAGCCGGGCAGCGTCGCAATATCTCACGATTTCCTGGCCCCGTCGTGTAGAGCCGCGCGTTTAGAGACGGTTTCTCAATTATGTTCGCATTTTGATTAATTGTAATCCCCCCGGGTTCAAGGAACAACGTTCTTCTACTTTTAGATTCGTAACAGTGACGTCCGCTGATAAAACTCATTTCAGAGTAAAATGACTCATTTGGGCCTGTGCCAATCGGGGCAGCATTATTGGGTTGCTCATTAATTCAGGTCAGATCGTTTCGTTTCAAACATCCAATCTATAATCTGAAACACTCTGCTTATGAGTATCGTCGTTCTCGCCTACTTACATCCGGAACCAACGTCGTAAAGCATGCATCGATACGGAAGCATGGTTGTCCTAAAAATGTTTTCTACGATGACTTTCGAAATTCGAGGATTGTTAATAAACTCCGGGTAATAGATTTTATATATATAGTCTAATCTATATGTCTAGTCTTAGATTTTATATATACATATAATTTATTATATTATATTATATATATTATATATATATTATAATTTATTAAAATAAATAAATAATCTAATATATTATAATATATTATATTATAATCTATTTCGAAATTCGAGGATTAATAATTAAGGAGTTTATTAATAATCCTCGAATTTCGAAAGTCATTGTAGAAAACATTTTTAGCACAAACATGATATATATATATATATATAGACACTTAGTCATTCAAGAATGACGAACATAAAATCATAATTTTCTCTAGAATTCCGGAAAGGTTTCCCACGGTATCGGATTTCTAGTAACAGGATCTATTCGCTCGTAAAAAGAAGAGGACGCCGATGCGTCACGGAAATGTGGAGGATGGAACCGTGCAATCAGTCAATTCGAGAAATAGAAACATAAAATCTCTGTTTCCTTTGAAATTCGAACGAGGTTACTCATGGCGTTGCATTCCTAGCCAGAGAATAATCGCCTATAAAAAGATGGGAAACAAGGAAATCTCTATAGGACGTAACCGGTCGATCGAAAAATTCGAACCACGAAAGTCACGGTTTTCGCCGAACTTCATGATTTCTTGTGAACAAGCTTTCTTCACGGTATACGCTTTCCGGGAAAAGGATCTACCAGCTCGTAGAGACAGGAGAAACAAGCGGGTCGCTCTCGGAAATTTAGTGTCTCGACCATAGAATGGGGCCAAGGGTAATTACCGATTCCTTTATTAGCCCAATTGTCCGAGGTTGAGAAATCGTCAGTCCTCGTTCACGTTCGCCGGGCCCGGCCCGTAACCGGCAGCGACGAATACGAAAAATCTAGGCGGTATCGGTAAAATTCTCCAGCCGGATTTCACGCGAGGACGGCTTAACGCGACGGTTTAACGCCGCGACGAAACACATCCGGCAAGTCCGCTCGCGTTTAGTCGGCGTTGTCGAACAACAAATCGGGCCGTCACTCCTTTTCCTCTACCTTCGGCTCGTTTGATTAATATAATGGAAACAGGAGAGGCGTGACTCGATACTTTCCGTAGTCTCGATTGCAGTTACACGCGATCCGCGGTTAATCCACGTGTGTACTAATTAGCGACGGATGGATACCGTCCGACAGACCGCTTTTCATCGCACGGCTGAACGCTCGGCTGCGCCCTGCGCCGACGCGACGCTTTTTCTGCATCCTGTGCTTTCATGAAAATTCTCTATCCACCTCCCCTTCGCCCCCTTCGGACCGAGAATAAGACAATTTAGTACCGGGTCATTTCAGAACGATCTCTTATCGAAATATCAAATTTCTATTTCTATCAAATCCACTGACTCTTCTCACAACTAAATGCTAATTATCAAAAATCATTCTATATAATATCTGCAATTTTGCAGTACACTTGTCTCTAGCTTTTCAACTCATTCTCTATCCCCCTCCCCCCGGCCTCCTCGGACCGAGAATAATACAATTTAGTATCGGGTCATTTCAGGATGATCTCTTATCGAAATATCAAATTTCTATTTTTATCAAATCGACTGACTTTTTTCACAACTAAATGCCAAATATAAAAAATGATCCTGCATAATATTCGCAATTTTTCAGTACACTTATCTCTAACTTTTCAGCTCATTCTCTATCCCCTTCCCTCCAGCCCCTTTGGATCGAGAATAATACAATTTAGTATCGGGTCATCTCAGAATAATCTCTCATCGAAATACCGAATTTTTATTTCTATCAAATCGACTGACTTTTCTCATAACTAAATGCCAAATATCAAAAATGATCTCGTACAATATTCGCAATTTTTCAGTGCACTTGTCTTTAGCTTTCCCTTCCCCCCAGCCTCTTCGGACCGAGAATAAGACAATTTAGTACCGGGTCATTTCAGAACGATCTCTTATCGAAATATCAAATTTCTATTTCTATCAAATCCACTGACTCTTCTCACAACTAAATGCTAATTATCAAAAATCATTCTATATAATATCCGCAAATTTTTAGAACACTTGTTTCTAGCTTTTCAGCTCATTCTCTATCCCCCTCCCCCCGGCCTCCTCGGACCGAGAATAATACAATTTAGTATCGGGTCATTTCAGAACGATCTCTTATCGAAATATCACATTTCTATTTTTATCAAATCGACTGACTTTTCTTACAACTAAATGCCAAATATCAAAAATGATCTCATATAATATCCGCAATTTTTCAGTACACTTGTCTCTAACTTTTCAGCTCATTCTCTATCCCCTTCCCTCCAGCCTCTTTGGATCGAGAATAATACAATTTAGTATCGGGTCATCTCAGAATAATCTCTCATCGAAATATCAAATTTCTATTTCTATCAAATCGACTGACTCTTCTCACAACTAAATGCTAACTATCAAAAATCATTCTATATAATATCCGCAATTTTTCAGTACACTTGTCTCTAGCTTTTCAGCTCATTCTCTATCCCCCTCCCCTTCAACCCTTCGGACCGAGAATAAGACAATTTAGTATCGGGTCATTTCAGAACGATCTCTTATCGAAATACCGAATTTTTATTTCTATCAAATCGACTGACTTTTCTCACAACTAAATTCCAAATATCAAAAATGATCTCGTATAATATCCGCAATTTTTCAGTACACTTGTTATACCGTCAGCTTTTCAACCGTTCATTCAAACGTTTCCTGCGACAGAGTCCTTGTAGACTCGACAACTTCGAAATAAGAAACATGAAACGTTAAGACAAGAACCAATTAATGCGATAACCTGTATCTTGATCTACGTTGATCGGTAAAACAAATGCCACGAGTTCGCGGCGGCGACTGCTGCAATTTCACGAATTTAGGAACGCATTATCGTCAATATTCTTCTATCTGAATTTAGAAACGTATTATCTTTCAATTCGAAGACGTCGTTTACGGAAACCTTCGGATTCTCTTTATTTGGCTTTGCGATAAGTAGAATGCTCCCGGGAACCGGTTCAGCGAGCGTTTACTGTTGACAAAGAGAGTGCGAACACTTCTTTAGAGACAAATATGTATCCGCGAATAACTGCACATCGGATAATGTGTTCCGCGAATTTGAACTAGAACGCATTAACAGCGTTTGCAGTAAAGTTCCTTTGAACGACGCGTTCACGGCTTCTCGAGCGACGTTGTAGCGTTTGTTACATTCGACGTACATATTTCATTGTTTCGATTAACCGTTCGAGTCTCCCAGAGGGTATTGAAAAATCACTGTCGAAGAATCCCAAACAGCGCAACCGCGCTTTCTCTAAATGAGTACGAAAAGACCCAAGCAGCGCGACAGCGCTTGTTTTATTTTATGTCGAGGATTGCCAAGCGGCGCAATAATAATGAATTAAAAATTTGTATTTTGTAACGTATTATTGCATTATTACAGTACTATTCTACCTATTGTAAAATGTACTATTTACATTAAAAGGAGCTGCGCGATGTACTTGCTTCGGTAAATCTGAGCGTGCTTCGACGATCGGTAAGGCATCGTCAGTTGTCCACAATGTTCGAAATGTGCTGGGTTTTCTCGACGTAAAATCTCAACAGCGCGATCGCGCTGCTTGGGACTCAAACGGTTAAAATCCCAATTGTCATTCGCCGCGATCGTTGGTCGTTGAAGCGCAGTGCACACACGATCGCTGCAACGCCAGAGAAAAACCTAAAATATTGCGGGGAACTGTAACAGCGTAAACACACGGTTTAATGAAACGCCTGTTTGCCGAGACGCGGTAGCTAGATCAAAGATAATCCTTTCGAAGTCGTGCAAGAAGATGATAAGATAGTTTTCGCAAAAGGCTCAGCCTCGCGCGCGTGTCCGCCCCGTAATAATAATGAAATTTGAGTATCCGTAGAAAGTGCTTTTCACTGTAATCTCATTATCCCCGGGCAATTCGCCTATCGGAGTATCGCAAGACTCGATACCTGCCGGCTACGAATAGAATAATTTGCTAACCGATTAACCGACATGCATCGGTGACGTCGAATCGAGATGTCGCAGCATCCGTTCAATTATTTAACACGTACGGTAATGTCTCTCTAATTGGCGCTCGGATTGTCCATGCGGTTCATTTTTATAGTCACGAATTGTCAACAACTACAGGGTGTCCCAAAAATGTCTCGCAATTTGAAAGTAGGTGATTCCTGAGGTCATTTGAAGCAACTTTTTCCTTTACAAGAATTTTCTCCGAGGCACCGTTAACGAGTTATTAACGAAAAACAGTGACCAATGAGAGGCGAGATCAGCTGCCGCGAGGTGGCCGAGTCAACGGCGCCAGCGGTCGAACGGTCGAATCCCAGCTCAGCTGGCGCAAGGCGACCGAGTCAATGAGCGAAACTGGGCTTCGTGCGCTGGTTGGCTGGGCCGCCTCGCGTCAGGCGTACTCGATTCTTATTGGTCACTGTTTTTCGTTAAATAACTCGTTAACGATGCCTCGGAGAAAATTTTTGTAAAGGAAGAAGTTGCTTCAAATGATCCGAGGAACCCGTCGTTTCCGGATTGCGAGACATTTTTGGGACACCCTGTATATAAACGAGCTGCAAGGCTCGAACAATTGTATCTCCTCTTCCCAAATTGCCCATTTTTGTGCGCAATCTGAGCGCCAGGGAGACATTACTGTATTATGCCATGACTCTGTGTTTATCATTCGAATTTCGAGGTTCCACGACCTCAGAATAGACGCGCGAAATATTTTTAGCACAGGGGAGACCGATACACGGTGAGTTATAGGTCTGCTAAAACCGATATAAAATATTTACTACAACCTTCTAGTATTTTCAAACAGTTTTCCGTGGAATTTTTCCCTCCCGTCCCTCTCCGGTGTCCCCGGGTCTATTATTCATGCGCGCATTTGTCACGCGGGAGAATTATACACGCTAAAACGGACGACTTCACGGAAGGAGCTTGAACCTCTGCCAGCTCGGCAAGTTCATCGATAAACATTGCTCATTTGCAAACGCGCGCCGCGCCGTGCCGCGCCGCTATTTCGAAGTTCGAGCAAATTATTATCGAACAAAGTTATGTATTGGCCGAGTCCGAGTCTATGCATATTTCATCGGGGGATTCGTCTGAACTTCCATCGTACCGCGTGCCGGCAAAAGGATCCAAATAAAACCGAATGAATTTATGAACATTCGGGACGCCCGGTTAATTCTAGCCACACAAATTGCAACTAAATAGCAGTTAGCTCGAACAGACATTGGCAACGGTTGCAAACGTTCTTTACGGCGGTATTTAAATCAACGTTATTGCGATCCGCAGTCCGAGCTGATTATTCGCTGTCTCCGTTTGGGTGCTTGCCCCCAAAAATCCGAAGCCGTCGACGGACCACAAGCTTCAGAAATTCATCGATTCTCGCACATTATTTGTTTATAGATTCTTCAGATTTTTCAACGGCGCGAAGTATTTGGTTTCTTCCTGGTTGCAAAATTGTGCTTGTTTAAAGTGTAGAATCTTTAATGGTCTTCTTATTATTATTAATTTTAATTGATATTATTATTATTAATCTCTATTCATTTACAGTGTTAGGCATCATTTTGTAAAGTAAAACTGTTCCAATATTTTTGGTACAATGGTCTTTGGCTTTAATGGTCTTCTTATTACTATTAATTTTAATTAATGTTATTATTATTAATTTATTATTATTATTAATCTTTATTCATTTACAGTGTTAGGCATCATTTCGTAAAGTAAAGCTGTTCTAATGTTTTTGGTAAAATTATTAACCCTTTGCACTTGACACCAAATTAGCGCAAAATTTAAAATAGTTTTTTCACCCACGGTATTCCCATTTTTCATAACGTAGTGCATTTTACAGACATAGAATTGAGTATTGTGATTCATGCAACAGTCACGCTTTCAACAATTCTTTAAATATAAACAGATTTGGTAATACAATTATTTTGAAACGTGACACAACAATTTTCAATGGTGCCTTGAAGTCATTAAATTGATCCAAATTAAATTAACCCATAGGGTTAATAATATACGCAATATAATGTAAATTACAAGTATCGTTTGCGTGTCGGCTCTTCGATGAACGAAGTAACGGTAGACGTTATTAAAAAATCGTTTATTTTGTCAAGGATCTATAATCGTTAATTTCGCATTATCATTCCGAAATGAACCGATTCGTTTGTTTCATCTCAGATTCCAGGGCAACGTCCTACTCGCCTAAGAGAGATGCAATTTCGTCGCGTCGACAATAAGCGACACCACAATTACGAGAACTAGGCCAGAGACCGGGCCGCTACAATTAATAACAGGATATTGAAAATCTTTTTCCACGATCGGCTGCGGATTTCGCGAACGAGACCGCGGTTCCGTTAATAAGCCTAAACCAGCAAGCCGAACGTTTGCGGGAGAGCCGCGAGCAGCCGGCCAGATATATCCAATCTTTCGAATCGATTGAAATTGATTTAAACAAACGCGGTAACGAGACAGCGGAAAATTTATGCCGACAGGCGGCGGCGTATAATTCGACGACTAAAATCCCGGATCCCGGGCTCGCTTCCGCATAAATCTCGCTCAACATTGTGTTATTTAGCCGGCAGCGGGTTACCGGAGTCTATCTCGGACGTAAATTGGCGGCGCTGGCGTTTCGCGGCCACGTGAAAAATCGGCGGCGTCATTAATCATCGCGGCCGCGACGTCCGGCTGATTATTATTCTCGCATTAGCTCTCGAAATTGAAGAAAGACCTGGAATTACTCGGCCGGTACCAAGGACGTTAATGACTCTGGAACACGAGTTATTAGTCCTTTCCCCCGGTTCTACACCTGGCTCAATGTTACCACGCGACACGCTCTCTTAGCAGGTTGGCGAGCAACTTCGTTTACCTCGAACATGATACCGTCTCCGGTATCCGTGATACGCATACGGAGGATATGAAAGTACTCCGTCAACGTGGGCGAATTTCTTCCCTGGTTAGCGCTACTTTATTTGTAACGTCATCGTGTCGCGTCGCGCCGCGCCGCGCCGCGTCGGTTGGGTCCGCTGGAGATCCGAGGCGGACAAGACTGGATCATAGATACACATAGATCGTACGTGCCGTTCGCAGACCAAATCGATTAAATCCACTTTTTGAAATGTTTTAAATTGAAGTGTCAAAACGCTTGGTTCAGTCTTTTAGTTTTTTTTTTGTTATTCGTAACAAATTTTCCAAATAATATAGATTTTAACCCTTTGCAGTCGACGCCATTTTAACTCGAAATCCAAAATAGTTCTGATCTATAGTGTTTCCGTGTTATGTAACCTGCATTTACATTTTATATTTATATTTATATTTATGAATTGAATTATTTGATTCGTGCAATAATTACACTTTTAACAGCCTTTTAAATATAAACAAATTTGGTAATGTTCAAATTATTTTGAAACGTGATGTAAAAATTTTATATTTATGAAATTGAATTATGTGATTCGTGCAATAATTATACTTTTAACAGCCTTTTAAATATAAACAAATTTGACAATGTTCAAATTATTTTGAAACGTGATGTAAAAATTTTATATTTATGAAATTGAATTATGTGATTCGTGCAATAATTACACTTTTAACAGCCTTTTAAATATAAACAAATTTGGTAATGTTCAAGTTATTTTGAAACGAGATGTAAAAATTTTATATTTATGAAATTGAATTATGTGATTCGTGCAATGATTACAATTTTAACAGCCTTTTAAGTATAAACAAATTTGATAATGTTCAAGTTATTTTGAAACGTGATGTAAAAATTTTATGTTTATGAAATTGAATTATGTGATTCGTGCAATAATTACAATTTTAACAGTCTTTTAAGTATAAACAAATTTGATAATGTTCAAGTTATTTTGAAACGTGATATAACAAATTTTTAATGGCGCCTTAGATTCGCCACTCGACTGCAAAGGGTTAATACAATTAAGCAACAAAACTTTTTTGATCGCCAAATAATAAGCGATTTATTTCAGCTAATAACAATTACGTTAAGGTTATTCTATCTCATTCATTCTACGTGTCTTTATATGAAAGCTAAATCTGTATTATTTCATTTATTTTAAAGGGTTGACAATTACGTCAAGGCTATTCTATCTTATTATTCATTCTACATGTTTTTATATGGAAGCTACGCCTGTATTATTTCATTTATTTTAAAGGGTTGACAATTACGTCAAGGCTATTCTATCTTATTATTCATTCTACATGTCTTTATATGAAAGCTACGCCTGTATTATTTCATTTATTTTAAAGGGTTGACAATTACGTCAAGGCTATTCTATCTTATTATTCATTCTACGTGTCTTTATATGAAGGCTACATCTGTATTGTCTCATTTATTTTAAATGGAATTTTGAAAAACAATGTATATTATATCATAACATTTCTCCACTGTTTTATGGAGTCGATCGATTTGGCAAGCGAGTGTACAAAATCAAATAAAATCCTACTTATTAAGTAATAACATATTTACCTTAACTAAGCGTATCTCGCTGTACGATTACAATCTTTCCACACCTTTTATCTCGACGATATTTTAAGAGAATATTCGGCGGGAACACGACTGAACGTAATCTAGAAACAAAAAAATACCTAGTCCCGGCTTTCGGCTGCACATATTTCAAAACCTTTCTTGAAATGATGTTGGATGCTGAGTTATCGCGAGTCGACGGAAGATAGAAAATTCGAACGAAAAATCGCGTGTGGTGAAAACACCCTCTAAGCAATCCGAGAAAGGTCACGGACAGGCTTCGTGTGGTGTAAGGGAAAAAAAAGGGCGGCCCGAGTGTAGGCTTACAATATGATTTTAGACGAGAAGAATCGTCGGTTGGGTCGAGGGTGGTCCGTGTGGACCACCAAAAGCGGACGAATGTGGATGTTTTCGACGGCTGTCCTGAGTACGTGAGATTTTTACTAATATGCCGGACCTCGGAAACAAAGGTCTCCCTGTTTCGGTCTCTTTCATTTTTCTTTTATCGCGTATACCTCCGTAATACCTTATTATAGTATAACTTCCAAGGCCTCGCCGTTCGATGGCTCTCCTCGAACCGTTCCGTTCGCGATTCGTCCATCGAGGACAGATAAAAACGCAATGACTCAGCGGTGCATCGATGTCATTTGGTATTGTAATTCCATAAATGAAAACCGTTCAAGTCGACGCATATCGTATGAAATAATTCATTTCCTCGGAGTTCAACTGCGTTTCGAAACTAAGCTATTCGAACGCATTTCAAATTGTTCGAACGTGAATCTCAAAATATGTAATTTGGCCCTGTTGCGTGTGCGTGCATAAATACCATAAAATATATACTAAACTTAGAATCTTTAAACCTTTGCACTCGGCTGGCGACTCTAAGGCGCCCTTAAAAATTTTTAATTTTAATTTTAATTTTTAATTTTAATACCATCAAATTTGATTATATTTAAAAAATTGTTAATAGTGTAACAGTTTCCTTTGTCGCATTATATAAAATGGAAATACTATATATACTATATACTATACTATACATAAAATATATATAAAAAATATATATAAATAAAATATATATAATAAATAATACCGAGAAATTATTTTGGATTTCGAGTTAAAATGGCTCCGACTGCAAAGGGTTAATATGTAAGAACTTTTACTATAATACAAGGTGTCCCAAAATTATGATACTTCCGGGAAATAAGGGGTTCCTGAGGTTATTTAAAGTAACTTTTTCGTTAGCGAAATTTCAATCCGAAGCTTCGTTTACGAGTTATCAACGAAAAACAGTGACCAATGAGAGGCGAGCTTGGCTGGCGCGCGGCGGCCGAGTCAACGAGCGCACGGAGCTCGGGTCGGCTCATTGGCCCGGTCGCCTAGCGCCGAGCGAACTCGTCCCTCATTGGTCAGTGTTTTTCATGAATAATTCGTTAACGATGCCTCGGGGACAATTTTTGCAAAGGAAAAAGTTGCTTCAAATCACCTCAGGAATCCCTCATTTCTCGGAAATAGCATAATTTTGGGACACCCTGTATATATAATACTAAATATATACAATAAATTAATATAACAGTAATTATAATATTAATATAATAATATACTAAATTAATATAATATATATAACAAACTAATACGGAAAAATTATTTTGGATTTCGCGTTAAAATGGCTCCGACTGCGAAGGGTTAATATGTAAGAACTTTTACTATAATTATAGTGAAACTGCATTGTCCGAGAACCAATGCGAGATTAAAAGGAGGAGAAGGAATTCTCGAGAGTCGAGGGAATAGTTTTCACGACGACGGCTGCGAATCGCGAAAATCGAACCACAATGAAAATACGGTAGCGGGCGGCGGTCGGCGAGCAAATAAACAGTGGAATGAAACAATGGCTCGCTAATGGCATCGGTAAGAATCGTAGGAACCGGCTACGGCTACCGCCGCTGCCGCTCGGTGCAAACACGAGGCTGCAAGAATGCAACGGCCGAGCGAGAGTGCAATAACGAACGCATTGTTGGCAGGCACCGCGACAAAGGGTCCATTATGATAAGTATTAACATGTCCGGACGCATCAAGCCGTTCTCTAATAAGTCACTCTGCCGCTGGCCAGCGCGGCGTTGCGATTCGATCCGCTCTGCCCACGTGTCACTCGCCAATGGCACTGGCTTTCGCGGGATTTTCAACTAGAATCGCCTTCCGGGCCGTGGCGCCATTACTCAACGTTCGGAAACAGGGAAAGTTTACCCCTTTTACGGTCTCACGTTACACGGCCGTGTCTCTCTCTCTCCCACTCTCTTGTGCCGGAACTTTCCATTTAACTGGAAAAATCGGGATCGCGATGACAACGTGTCGGAATATCCGAAATCAGACAACTCTCATCTGCAGCTTACGTCCACGATAGCCGTTCATTCTAATTGGCCATTTCAATTCGTTTTATCTTGCGCGTATTCCGCGTATTTCAATCCGCGCATTTTAATCGGAATAGCTTACGGCCCGAATGCTGGATGTTACGCAATGAATTCAGTTTGCTATCACTGGGGAAAGTTGGCAAATGGGTTACGCGTTATCTAAATCCCAGTGAACGAATTTGTTGTTATTTATTACGCTCCAGATCTGGGGGAAAAATGCGGTAGCTGCGGTCTGTTTTTAGAGAATAACCGTTTCTCAACGGCTATCGATTCTTTTTATGCTTTCTAAATTGAATTTCAGAGTTCAGGTACGGCTGATGTTATTTTCGTCAATTATACGGGCAATTTTATTTTATTAAAGTGGCTTAATTATTTTTTTCTCGTTTCTTGCACGGTATATTGATGGTTCGAGATTAAATCGAGCACTCTATCGATTCTGGTAAGCAGCGTAACCTTGACAGATAAACGTTTTTAGACAATTAATTTGCATTTAACATCGACTAAAAGGAACTTTATTCGTTTTATGTATTGTAAAATGTCTGCTGTTTTCGAAGCTTCTAAAAATGTATCAAGACTAATTGCACGGTACGAAGATACTACGAATTTTACGAATTCAAGGTCGTCGATAGTTTTCTAAGAATATATTTTCGCTATCGTAGAATTTTAACCGATACCGATGGAAATTTATTCGTGGAGAGTATTCTAATCTGTGGATGACCTGAAGCATTTGATGCCAGAGGTAAATCAAATTTGACGAGTCGTATGTCAGAATTAGATTAGTTCATCGGGTATTTGAATAAATAATATATTAATAAAAATAATATATATTAATTAATATTATTAATATTAATATTAATATTAATTAATATTAATTATATTATTATTATAATATTAATTAATAAATAATAATATATTTTTCTCACAGAAGAAAACGTGAACCGTTTTTTATTGTTCCTCAGAGCCAAATTATCATTCGGATAAGTTGAAAACGTCGTGACAACAATATAAAAAGAAGATTTTACAGAAAATATCTAAAATCATCTAAAAACACAGATTTTATGTAAATCTGTGCAATATAGAAATGTTGGCCTAAGTTGTGCGTAGACTACAGAAATATTCAATACGCTAATTCTCTAACAATAATTATTAACACTAGATTTTTAC
The DNA here is from genome assembly GCF_051020955.1 of Megalopta genalis. Classification (NCBI taxonomy): domain Eukaryota; kingdom Metazoa; phylum Arthropoda; class Insecta; order Hymenoptera; family Halictidae; genus Megalopta; species Megalopta genalis. The sequence continues at coordinate 15,027,280 of NC_135019.1, read as the reverse complement.
GAAGCACAAAGATACAGCTGTTTCATATTAATTTATAAAAGTAACGATAAAACATTTTGATTCCGATTTTACTTTTCATTTTTTATTTTTCTAGTTACTCATTTATTTTTGAAGTGTTATCGTAACATTTGCCGTAAGTAACATATTCATTGAAATAAATAACTCATAAGTGTATACGATGTGAATAATCGTAAATTAAAAAGTTATTTTTATTATCATTTTTACGGGTTCCGTAAGTCTAGCGTTAAACGTCTGAAAAATAGTTCGAGAATACAATACGATGCATTAAAATCGATACGAAGATTATTTTCAGTCCAGCTTTCTGGAAAGATTTACACCAGCGAAGCCGTAAAGAACGAAGAAACTCGAGCCGACAGCAAAGTTTCCGGTTAATTGCCGCGTTAACGATCGTGTTTGCTTGGAGCATCGACGGTTGACATCCTATCGTGTCGAGGCGTTCACCCATCTCCGAGCGGACAACGGCAGAGACTTTTCGCTATACGTGACCATTTGGAAGCGAGAAATGGTGGCCGCGCGATTGAAAAGAACCACATGGCTCCGTGCGCGGCGTGGCGTGGAACGAAGGAGAGGGGACCGACGCGACGCCGCGCTCGAATTTCCTAATAGTTCTTTCAGTCATAATCTCCTCCGATCTGGACGAGACGTCTGACATTTTCCCATGCGTCCAAACCGTTTAAGAATGTCCTCCCCTTTTTGGGTCATTTTTGACTATTTCTACCATTTTTTACAGTTTTTGGGTTATTTTTTACCACTTTCGGCGATTTTTGGGTCATTTTTGACTATTTCCACCATTTTTTACAGTTTTTGGGTTATTTCTTACCACTTTCGGCGATTTTTGGGTCATTTTTGACTATTTCTACCATTTTTTACAGTTTTTGGGTTATTTTTTACCACTTTCGGCGATTTTTGGGTCATTTTTGACTATTTCTACCATTTTTTACAGTTTTTGGGTTATTTTTTACCACTTTCGGCGGTTTTTGGGTCATTTTTTGGTCATTTCCGACCGTTTTAGGTCATTCCTGACCGAAGGAGAGGGGACCGACGCGACGCCGCGCTCGAATTTCCTAATAGTTCTTTCAGTCATAATCTCCTCCGATCTGGACGAGACGTCTGACAATTTCCCATGCGTCCAAACCGTTTAAGAATGTCCTCCAGAGGCGGAGAACCTTAAGCAGGATTTCACCGGGGATCAGGTTGATAATCGTCGACCAGATTGAAAATAAATTGGAACCGTTGAAAATAACGAGGGTTCACTCGCCCCCACGAAAATGGTCCCCTATTCTAATTAGCCGGCTCGTTTCAATTTATCGACGACATTTCCCGGGATAAATAGACTCGACAATGAGTTCAAGGGGGGGCTAACCGTTTAAAAGCTTTCTAAAAGAGCAGCTCCAGATCTTATATCGCGGGCACGATCGTTCTGTTCTTTAATATTTCTCTCTCTCTCTCTCTCTCTCTCTCTCTCTCTCTCGTGAATTATTCATACGTTCGTCTTGTTTACTCTTCCGCGCTTCGTTCATTTCTCCCGACGAAATTTGAATTTTTTGGAGCACATTTCTAAGCTCCCGGATGTTCTACGTTACTGTAGACAAACCACGTTTCATCGTCTCGTTCTACAAATACTCTTTGTTCAATTAGCTCCGACAATGGGCGTAACACTGTACAAACAACCGAAACTATAGCGTTACAAAGGAAACCGTCGGCGAACTCACCCTCATACATCTGCGCATATTGCGGAAAGCCAGCTGCCCTCAGCCATTTGCAAGCCTCTTGTGCTTCGATTTCTGAAAGCAGAGTGAAAAAAAACAGCGTTCATTATTATTGTAATTATGATTCCTGCCTTCGGTTCGATTTCATTTCGTAAGCCGCGCACGGTCGTGGACAACAATAAATTACTTGGAAAAATCGTGATATTCATATGAGACGCCCTGCGAAATCGCGCGTAATTACTGTTGGTCGGAAAACTATCGGCGAACGTGAATCGCGAGCGAACGAGCCTACATAAAAAAGAAAATAAGGGAAAGTGTCAGTTGTGAGTCAGAGTGCAATCTCCGGTGATTCACGAGGCCGGACGAACAGCGGAATCATTATCGACAACGATAGCCCAGCCGGCTGACTCTATGTGTCCGGTATTCGTCTCGCGTCGGCGATAAACTCGTTTCTAGGATGCCGTGGGAAAACCAAGGGATTCGCGTTTACGTGAACAAACGTCGTCCAGAAGTTCCAAATGACCCAGAAGTTCCAGAAAGTCTAAAAGTTTCAGAAAGTCCAGAAGTTCCAGAAAGTATAGAAGTTCCAGAAGTTCCAGAAAGTCCAATAGTTCCAAAAAGTCCGGAAGTTCCAGAAGCTCCAGAAGTTCCAGAAAGTCCAGAAGTTCCAGAAGTTCCAGAAGTTCCAGAAAGTCCAGAAATTCCAGAAAGCCCAGAAGTTCCAGAAGTTACAGAGGTTCCAGAAAGTCCAATAGTTCCAAAAAGTCCAGAAGTTCCAGAAGTTCCAGAAATTTCAGAAAGTTCAGAAGTTCTAGAAAGTCCAGAACTTCCTGAAAGTCCAGAAAGCCCAGAAGTTCCAGAAGTTACAGAAGTTACAGAGGTTCCAGAAAGTCGAATAGTTCCAAAAAGTCCAGAAGTTCCAGAAGTTCCAGAAGTTTCATAAAGTCCAGAAGTTCCAGAAATTTCATAAAGTCCAGAAGTTCCAGAAGTTCCAGAAAGTCCAGAACTTCCCGAAAGTCCAGAATTTCCAGAAGTTCTAGAAAGTCCAGAACTTCCTGAAAGTCCAGAAAGCCCAGAAGTTCCAGAAATTCCAGAAGTTACAGAGGTTCCAGAAAGTCGAATAGTTCCAAAAAGTCCAGAAGTTCCAGAAGTTCCAGAAAGTCCAGAAGTTTCAGAAAGTCCAGAAGTTCCAGAAATTTCATAAAGTATAGAAGTTCCAGAAGTTCCAGAAGGTCCAATAGTTCCAAAAAGTCCGGAAGTTCCAGAAGCTCCAGAAGTTCCAGAAAGTCCAGAAGTTTCAGAAAGTCCAGAAGAGTTCCAGAAATTTCATAAAGTGCAGAAGTTCCAGAAGTTCCAGAAAGTCCAGAACTTCCCGAAAGTCCAGAATTTCCAGAAGTTCTAGAAGTTCCAGAACTTCTAGAAAGACCAGAAGTTCCAGAAGTTCCAGTATACTGTCTATTTTCATGATAATATTGGTTAATACTTTCATTTTAAATAAATTCGTACTAGTAGAGTCGCCTTTAAGGTAATGTGTCAAGAAGTATTGGGTTGGCAACTAAGTAATTGCCGATTTCAGTTATAGATGTCTCTCACTCCCATTTTTATGATATCCGTAAATGTTGTATTATAAAATTATTATTATTATTATTATTATGTTATTTTGTATTATCCGTGAATGTTAGCAACTGGACAAATTGAGTGCAGCGGTCAAGGAAAAGCGAGCAGAATTGGTCAATCGTAAAGGTGTCATTTTCCAGCAGGACAATGCTAGGCCGCACACGTCTTTGTCCGCTCGGCAAAAATTGATGGATATTGGTTGGAATTGATGTTACACCCACCATATAGCCCTGATCTCGCGCCATCGGATTACCACTTATTTCGATCCCTGAACAACTCCCTTCGTGGTAAAACTTTTAACGATGATGACGCTGTAAAATCTCACTTAACTCAGTTTTTGGCCGAAAAAGATCAGACTTTCTACGAGCGTGGAATTTTCAAGTTGTCAGAGAGATGGCAAAAGGTCATCGAACAAAATGGAAAGTACATTACAGATTAAACTTCGTTCCAAGTAAAAAAAATTGTTTATTTCATTGAACAAATCGGCAATTACTTAGTTGCCAACCCAATAGAACTAATGTACCACTTCTCAAAGAAAGAATCAAGCTATTAGTTTCGAATAATAGAGCCGCAAGCCTTGCGGAAGTACCATAATTTTGGAACAGATTTCAAGATTGAAGCCTCCCCTTTATGATGACATCTTAAACTTTGATGTAAGATCTTTTTTTAATCACTCTAGCTTCGAACGGAACAATGTTCACGAGGTTCTCTACCGATTATTAGCCGAGAAACGAAAATTGCCCTCGCGCATTGCGGGCCAAACCCGTTGCTCGTTTTATGAACGAAGGCCTCGTCGGAAAAAGCGGCACAACCACGATGAAACGTCGCCCTTCGTTGCACAGACCGAGTGTACCTTGGACGACTGCGATGAACGAGAACGTGAAAAAGTTGCGAACGAACTATCGCGCCGTATATGAGGTATACGTTTGCTTGTGCGTTGCGAAGTGCGAGACACTGGTCGGTCTTCGCTGAAATATACAGTTAATCGCGAAATTGTGCGTTCACCTCTTAAAATGCAATAGCTTTTTTAAAACTGGACTAAGTGACTTGAATTTTTTTTTGGACGATGGAGGGACTAGTCTACTAGACGATGATTAAAATGCCTTTTTTTTTAAATTTTGCTATTATTTGGGATAATACAAAGAAATTTCAAAAAACTTTCATTTTTTAACTTTTTTATTGAGCCTATAAAAAATACAAAAATTTAAAAAAATGCCTCTCGTAGATTTCGATGACTTATATGTGTGCTAAAAATTTAAAAAGCTTGCAGATTTCTTCCAGTTTTAGGTCAAAATCGTGACAAAACTGCGATTTTTGCCATCTTTAATTTGTTGTAAATCGTAACAACGTCAACCGTTCTCGATAAAATTTTCAGCATTTTTGACATTTTCGTTATAAGCTCGGATAAAAAAGTTAAAAAAACGAGAGCTATTTATTTCCTTTTGTCAAGTAATAGCAAAATTGAAAAAAAGCATTTTGCTCCGGTAGACTAGTCCCGTTATCACCTAAAAAAATTCAAGTCACTCGGTCTAGTTTAAAAAAAAAAGTGATCGCGTTTTAGAAGGTGTACGCTCAATTTTGTGAGTAACTGTACCGACCAGTGCGCACAACAATTACGACATAAAGAAAGCGGAAATTACACCGAATTGTTTCTGCACGTATAAGAAGCAGCCAATACTCGATATTTGGTCATTCGAGAGACTCGTATCGAACGTTTGGTTCGAAACAGCAGTTTGATTGATTGAAAGAATCGAATTGTTTCAGTAGATATCGAGACAAATATGTCGTCATTATCTAGATCTAGAGTAAACGATAATGTGTGAATGAATATGACGGAATGGGACGTTCGTTTAAGAATAAGACGGGCCGAAGAATGAGCGTTCTTGTGATAACGAATAAGTGTCACTGATTCGTACTCATTCATAGCCTAGATTTGGCATCTTCGAGTTTTTACTGTGAAAGATTAGATACGTGGGCATCTCGATAATAATTTTGGCCGATACGGATAATAGGAGACTGCTCAGCTTTATCGACTTACACATTCTAGATCGTCGCGTGTGGAGGAATCTATTATTACAACACGAGACGTTACTGATAGGAAAGTCTCTGTTACACGCGATTACATTGACCTCGTACTGCAGAACGCACGATCTACATTTCTTCCTCGATTTTTCTTCGTTGGATTCGATAATGTCATTACTAGACTGCGGATCTTTGTGCATTTATATTGCAAAAATTGATAAGAAAAATACAGCATAATGAGAAGATAAAATATACATAACATAAATATTAGAAGAATTTTTAAGTGTATATTGTTGCATTATTTTCAATCGATTAGAACTATTAAACAAAGAAATACATTGTTATACAATTCTTTTTTCGAACAATTACTGAACGAAATTTTTATTTTGCGTAAAGGTCCGCAGTCCAGTCATTGCGAATTTATATTTACACACTGCGAAATACGTGTGGCTATTTTGAGCAAGGTAGATTTAACGTTAACATTATATTTTCGGAACCCGTCAAAATGGCGGGTCATTAAATTTTTAATTTACAGTTATACATATCGTAATGATGCATTTATGAGTTATTTGTTCAATTTATACGTTACTCACGGCAAATGTTACAGTATAACACTTGTCAAACCGCATAATTATTATTTAACACTAGATTTGCGGAACCCGTCAAAATGACGGGTAAATTTTTTAATTTTCGATCATTCATATCGTAAAGATGCATTTATGAGTTATTTATTCAATTTGTACGTTACTTACGGCAAATGTTACAGTATAACACTTGTCAAACCGCAAAATTATTATTTAACACTAGATTTACATAACCCGTCAAAATGACGGGTAAATTTTTTAATTTTCGATCATTCATATCGTAAAGATGCATTTATGAGTTATTTATTCAATTTGTACGTTACTTACGGCAAATGTTATAATAAAACTTGTCAAACCGCATAATTATTATTTAATACTAGATTTGCGGAACCCGTCAAAATGACGGGTAAATTTTTTAATTTTCGATCATTCATATCGTAAAGATGCATTTATGAGTTATTTATTCAATTTGTACGTTACTTACGGCAAATATTACAGTAACACTTGTCAAACCGTATAATTATTATTTAACACTAGATTTATAGGAACCCGTCAAAATGACGGCTCACTAATTGTTTAATTTACGGTTATTCATATCGTGAAGATACATTTATAAGTTATTTCTGATTAATAACACTTGTTAAAAACCAGACTAAATGTCTTATTGTTACTTTTACGAACTAATATAAAACAGCTGTTTCTTGTGCTCCGTAAATCTAATGTTACCTCGCAATAGTTGTTTGACTTAACCATTTTGTTAGCTCGATGCACGTACAGTAAATTCTCCCCAACAATCCCTCAGCTTGTAAACAGAAATGGACAATTTGGGAAAGAGGAGATACGTTTATTCGAGCCTCGCGACACGTTTTCACAGTTGTTGACAAACGGCGGCTACAAAAAACGAGGCGCGAACAATCGCATCCCCTCTTCCCAAATTATCCATTTCTATTTACAAGCCGTAGAACCATCTGGGAGAATTTACTGTGTATAGATCGGCAAATTGAGTTTGTACCATTTGAGACCGATTTTTTGACGTCAATTTACCACCGTACGTCCAAAATACATTTATAGCGAGGCTTGAACGAACAGTTGCCGAAAAGACGTGGTTCGTCGGCATGGAATTTCCATGGGAGCAAGGAAGAGGAAGTCGGCTGCGCAGTGTCCGCAGAAGTCTGCACAAAAGGCCACGGAACGGAGCGGCTCGGCGCGGTGCAACGCGACGGAACCGTGAAGAATTTCCACAAGGGGAGCGGGCACCGTCGATGGAGCGGCTTTCGAGGACTTCTTTCTACGGTTAATTGGTCGACGACGAGCGGCTCGCCAAATTCCCACGGGGGATTTCAGAGCCGGAAAAGAGAACAGGTCTCCGAGTCTCCGGGTAAGCGAAAACGCTGCCGGCAGGCGGAGCGAGAGAGCGAAAGGGAGAGAGAGATAAAGAGAGATAAAGAGAGAGAGAGAGAGAGAGAGAGAGGGAGAGAGAGAGAGGGAGAGAGAGGGAGCGAGAGAGAGAGAGAGGGAGCGAGAGAGAGAGAGGGAGAGAGAGAGAGGGAGCGAGAGAGAGAGAGAGGGGTCGCACCGCGCCACGCCGTGGAATACGAACGCGTTTTCTGCCTTTCAGGGGCCCGAGCAGCCCGGACCACCCGCCGCGACCAAAAAGAGAATTCATAGCGGCGATATCGATGCGATCGCGCATCGGCCGAACGATAAAACGTGCCTAGCTATCACTATCGATATCGGCGAGGTGAATTTATCGATTTCCCGAGCAGCGGGAAGCCACCAGGCTCGCAGGCTCGCAGGCTCGCGGGCTCGCACACGACCATCGGACCTCGGCAGATAGACTGCGACAGAGGTTAACGTCTTTATTTTCCGAACGTCGTCGAGCTTCTCGTCCCGTCCCGTCCCGTGGCGCGCGACACTCGACGGTAGTTGCATCGAGTTGCAACTCGCAACCGATGCAACCTCTCGGGCTTGGGGTCCGCGGGACTTGAATGGAGCTACCTAAAACTAGATTTGTACGCGCGACACGCTCACCAGCGATTCCGCGGTATCGCGGCGTGATTTCCGCGATGCAACCGCGCTACGTTTCCGCGGGCGAAAGTGTCTGCGAAATGAATACGGAAGTTCGTGGATAATTTTGCTACGACTTCACGGAGACGGTGGCACGTTTGAACTAACGCATAATTCGCAAGAAACGTGACAAAATATTCCTAGGGTCATCGAAAAGACTTTTGTGCAAACAGATCGGCCATTTTTTGATCATTTTTGACCATTTTTGGTTATTTTTGACCATTTTGGAACATTTTTGACCATTTTTGGTTATTTTTGACCATTTTGGAACATTTTTGACCATTTTGGGTCATCTTCAACTATTTCTGGTCATTTTTGACCATTTTGGGTCATTTTTAATTATCTCTGATCTCTTTTGACCATTTTTGGATTATTTTTAACTATTTCTGGATATTTTTGACCATTTCTGATTATTTTTAACTATTTCTGGTCATTTTTGACCATTTCTGGTCATTTTTTACCATTTTTTGGCCACTTTTGGCGGTTTTTGGGTCATTTTTGACCATTTTTTGGTCATTTCTGGCCATTTTTGGTCGATTTTACGAATTTCGTGATTTTCTAATGAAATTTCATTAAACATTTACTGTTTAAATATTTACACGTAATCGGAAGAGAGAACATCGACGGCGAAAATTCGCCTGTTTCGTAGATCGATATCCGACGAGATTATCGACCGATCGTTTGGTATCGCAATCGTGGCGTGCGTGATCGCGTCGCGCGTCGCCTTGTCGAAAGACGGATGGCACGGAAATCCGCGACGTCGAAATACATAATACGGCTTTGCGGTAGGTCGCCGCCCAAGACTTCCAGCTATGTTCCTGAATAAAGCAGCACGTAGGTGTGTCACTTCGTGCGGAATAAAAGGCTGCGGAGTACGGGCACCGTAACCGTGTACCGGCGTCGGGGGGCCCTTTCGTAAGGAGATTTGCTTTTACGCAATTGAGGCGACGCCGCGCCGCGCCGCGCCGGCCGCGGCCGGACGCACGACAATCCAGAAATCACGGCGAACGTGGCCGCGATTTTCGTGCGAGCTGTCGTCGCGACGGCGACAAGAACGCAGAATCCGGCGTTTACCGTGATCGGGAATCCGTTCGTGCTCGTCTCTGGAATAACTTCGTTACAGAACGAACGGCCGTCGGTTTTGATGGCTCTACGCCGGTGATCAACCTTGCCAAGAATGATGGAGTTGTTGGCTGCCATCCGCGGACATTATTGCCATTTACTGATAAGATTTATGACCCTCGGTCGAGTTCCACCGCATTTCTAGGCTCCAAGGCCTCCCGTACGATCGAAGAATTTAATGTACTGTTTATAGAGCGTTAGACAGCAGACTTTCTCAACCTGCAGTCGCCCGGCGACCAGATATTGGGGCCTAGGACGCGTCGTGTTTTTAATGGGACGCAAAACGATCGCTTCAATGTCGCTGTTTCGTTGAAATATGTTTGCGTATATCGGATGTATTTCATAAGGATTTCATAAGCGTGATTTAGAATACGTATGTACAGTAATGTCTCCCTAACTGACGCTCGGATTGTGCACAAAAATGGACAATTTGGGAAGAGGAGATACGATTATTCGAACGTTGCAGCTCGTTTTTATAGTTGTTGACAATTCGTGACTATAAATATGAACCGCAAGGATCGAATAATCGTATCTTCTCTCTCTAAATTGTCCATTTTTTTGGACAATCTGAGCGTCAATTGGAGAGACATTACTGTATCTACAGGGTGTCCCAAAAATGTCTCGCAATCCGAAAGTGGCGGGTTCCTCAGGTCATTTGAAGCAATTTTTTCCTTTACAAAAATTTTCTCCGAGGCACCATTAACGAGTTATTAACGAAAAACAGTGACCAATGAGAGGCGAGCTCAGCTGGCGCGAGACGGCTGAGTCAACGGCGCCAGCGGTCGAGGCGGTCGAATCCCAGCTCAGCTGGCGCGAGGCGACCGAGCCAATGAGCGGAACTGGGCTTCGTGCGCTGGTTGGCTGGGCAGGCTTGCGTCAGCCGTACTCGATTCTTATTGGTCATTGTTTTTCGATAATAACTCGTTAACGGTGCCTCGGAGAAAATTTTTGTAAAGGAAGAAGTTGCTTCAAATGATCCGAGGAACCCGCCATTTCCGGATTGCGAGGCATTTTTGAGACATCCTGTATATAACATGCACATTTCAAACTATTTTATTTGTTTCGTATAATCTCGAGAATCAGACTGTTTTATTTAGAATTAGTAATGTTATATATCATAAAAGATGTTACTTTTAGAAGTAACGCGGATACTTAAAAATTGCATATTATAAATTTCGCTACCGTTGAAAGGAATAGTATCAAGTCGTCCAACAAGAAGGTTGAGAAACGCTGCCACAGCAACAGCATACTGCTCGGTATACTGGATCGAGCTCGTTACTTATGAAATGAAAATCTCGCGGTGCAAAATTTTCGGTCAAAACGTGCCGAGATGAAAATGCTCGGTACGAAGTTTGTCATTCATTTATGTTTACACAGAGATTTAAAAAGAAAGATATCATTTTTCTTCCCAACTGGAAATTTGTGAATTCAATGAATAATTTATAAGCTCAGCAAGAAAAAAAAGATCGTTCTAAGCTTCTCAGTTTCCCGAGACGCAACGAAACGGTCCCGGGGGATGCGGTATCGTTTTCGTTTCAATCGAATTCCACTACTAGACGGAACATCTTGCTTCACGATGGAAAAAAACGTCGCTTTCCAGGAGAGTAATATCATCGCGAAAATACAGGAAAATAATTACATTTTACTTTCGCAGTGCAAGCAAAATATGGTGTTTCGAATGATGGTAATATTAATAATTAGACTATTGCGGATTTTATGCGCGATTTTATTTTTACTTTTTTCATTTTATTTTATTTTATTTTATTACGATGAAAATGGTAAGTAAAGTTAGGCGACAGTAAAGAGATAAACAAAATTGAAGAGTAGCGATGTATTCCGCTCATATTATATTATTGAAATCCTTAAAGAGGGGAAGCAAATTTTCTATTTCTATTTTCTATTTTCCATAAATTTCTATTTTGTTTTTTACAATTTAACCGACGTACATTCCGAGCAGCAGGGATTATTCCACGAAACGTGAAGCAAGCCGAATCGGGCTGAACCGTCGTCGTCGAACGAACGCAACAAAATGAAGAATGATGCGGGATCGAAAAGATATTTCGTCGAATCCGACCTAAATCCACAGAGCTGCGAACTATTGGAACGCGAAGACGAGAAAGCTTCTCGGCGCGGCCTTTCGGCTGCACCGATGCCGATGACGATCTGTCGCACAAAACGCGGGACGTTTCCGGCCGTGAGTCTTCCATCGAGCGAGCTGCAGCCGCAGCTTTTAATGCTCGACCTACTTCGATCCTGACGTTAGGAGACGCGCACAAACTCCTATTTAACCCTTGTTGCATAAAGCGCGAACACGGCCGTTCTAAATATTTTTCTTTCCATGCCGGAGACTATAAATTAATTCGTTGTTTTATGGCCACGCGTTTTTCAGGGGGCGGTGCAGCCCGCAGCATCGTTGGCAACCAGATCGATAAGGCGTCATTAAAATTCCAATGAAATCGTACCGCGCCGACCTGTCCTCTGGATGCTCCGAGCCCTTTACCATTTTACACGGATTCGCAACAAACTTTGCCCTTGCGGTCGGATATCCTTTCATCGATTGTTCAATGTATTTACTACATACATATAGAAATGAATCGATTTTAACACTTTGCCCTGCAATCACGTCTGAGAGACGTCAGATAATCGGGCCAGAAATGATTATCACGTCTGAGAGACGTGGGCAAAAAATCGGGGCAAAAATGATTATCACGTCTGAGAGACGTGGGCAAAAAATCGGGGCAAAAATGATTACCACGTCTGAGAGACGTGGTCAACAAATCGGGCCAAAAATGGTTATGACATCTAAAAGACGTGGTACGATAATCGGACTAGAAATGTTTATCACGTCTGAGAGACGTGGTCAAAAAATCGGGCCAGAAATTATTATCACGTCTGAGAGACATGGGCAAAAAATCAGGCCAAAAATGATTATCACGTCTGAGAAACGTGGTCAACAAATCGGGCCAAAAATGGTTATGACGTCTGAGAGACGTGGTAAATAATCGGACTAGAAATGATTATCACGTCTGAGAGACGTGGTTAAAAAATCAGGCCAAAAATGATTATCACGTCTGAGAGACGTGGTCAACAAATCGGGTCAAAAATGGTTATGACGTCTGAGAGACGTGGTAAATGATCGGACTAGAAATGATTATCACGTCTGAGAGATGTGGTTAAAAAATCATCACGTCTGTGAGACGTGGTACGATAATCGGACTAGAAATGATTATCACGTCTGAGAGACGTGGTAAATGATCGGACCAGAAATGATTATCACGTCTGAGAGACATTGTCAGATAATCGGGCCAGAAATGATTATCACGTCTAAGAGACGTGGTCAAAAAATTGGGCCAGAAATGATTATCACGTCTGTGAGACGTAGTAAAAAAAATTGGGTCAAAAGTAATTATCACGTCTGAGAGACGTGGTAAAAAGTCGGGCAAAAAATTTTTGCGATCATTAATTGTTTACTGTTCATACGAAAGTCAATCGATTCCGGTGAAATTTTTAACATGCCTATAATTTACCGAGACATACAGATCAAATTTTTAAATTTACGTTGCAGTCTCAGATAAAAAAGTTAAAAAATAAGAGTCTTATATTTTCTTTTGTCATTCTAAGCCATAGCAACCTATAAAAAAAGCATCCTAATTATGGTCTAGTAGACTGGTCGCTCTATTATCTAAAGAAAAATTCAAGTCGCTTAGTCCAGTTCCAAAAAAAGTTATCACGTTTTGAAAAGTGTCCGAATATTAACACACGCGCGTTCCGTGCCGAGCTTTTTTACTCGAATCTTCACACTTTGATATTTTACTAAAACTTGATGTATTACGTGCAATTATTAATTCTCGTACACATAACAACGTAACAAAAACTTATCAACGCCCATTCTTGCGGTGGAAATTGATTCTTCGGTTCTAAATTTCTTGTAAACAATTTGTTCAGTTCACTAAGTAAACATGCAAGCGTGTACCATCGATGGTACACGTGGCACGGAACGTGTTAACGGGAGCCGCTGTATTTACATTCCCTAAGAATTTCGCGATTGGTACAATTTCGGACGTTTCGTGCAACCGTGAAAAGGCTCGACACGTGATCGATCTTGTTATTGTTTATGGCACAGGTTCTTGAAACTTAAATCGTAGGACGAATGGTTAAAAAACATTTTTCAGTTGTAAAATTAGTCGATACGATACAATTAACGCGAAACAAAATAAAAAGTAAAACGTAGCTTTCCTTTCGGTTGCTCGGAGTGTACATACTAACGCATATCGCACAAGTTTGAAAATCTTCGAAAATCTCGAAATCGTTCGCGCCCTGTTTACGAACGAAAATACGCCTGTTGAAGATTCATCTGCTCCACTGTTCTTTATTGTCAGTCGAAAATATCCAGCGGTTCAAAGTTGCTGGCGAGAACCCTCCTGACAGGGAACCCCGAGTGCACGAGAGGGAAGTTGTATATACATACATCTTTCTTTATGTTTCTGCCGGGTATTTGAAGGCAATTGGAGAGCACTTAGAACAGAGACGCTTCATTTGCATCTCTATAAGTCGCAGACGTGCTACTCCATACGGGACAACAACGCGGGCTACGAACGCGTGTTTTTCTTGCGACTCTTCTTTTCGGATTCGCCGAGATGAATGACGAGGATACTTGTACGATCAACTGATCCCGTAACATTGCTCGGCCTTTAATAAAACCCGCCCCGCGATATTCAATTCATCAAGTGAATATACCAGACCTTTTCTCGATCCTTTCATGACGGATGCTTTTGAATTTCCTTTTGCAAAAAATACGTTTTGAAACGATCGCGTCAGCTATGGCTGCGCTAAAGATCCATGTGCAAAAATTTTCGACCGATTGGTGCCGTGATTTTCGAGCGGCAACAATTCTCTGAAACACGGTTTTGACTTAATACTGTTGCGAATTACTCCATTTCTCTCGCGTCGCGGCATTTTATATATATATTTACAATAAAGAATATTAACTATAACACAACTCTATATAATTATATCTTAGATCTTTCAATTTGAAATGTTGCTCGTTCGACGGTCCGATCTCGACTCTTCGATTGTCCGTTGGTAACACACTTCCGTGGCAACCCCTATCTTCTATTATTCTTTAACACGTTGACTGCCACGCGTATTTACAACAAAATCTCCTACAGGCCACCCGTGCCGCTATAGGAAGCGTGCGCTGTTAATTCATGTCTGTTTCTGTTCCTGCATGAACAGTTGGAATCTTTGCCGAGTACCGAATGGTATAACTTAAAATCTCTGCCCTTATTTTTGTTCAATAATGAAAAGAGATCGGATTGCCCGGAAGGAGAAGCATAAATAAAATTACATCGTCAGATTCTGATTTGGATACTGATAAATATAATCTTAGTGATAATGAATGTTATGAAGATACTATTGACGAGATTTTACGAGAATTGGTCATGGGAGAAGAAAGAAATGTTGATGATACTGAGGAAGCTACAGTTCAAATAAAAGATACGAAATGGACCGATCAGAGGCACGAGCACATCTGAAAAAACAAACAACTTTTTGTCCAAGCTGTCCTGATCAACCTCAACTTTGCAGAGAATGTTTTAATGTTATACACTGCGAATAATTTTTTTAATAAACCATTTTTATAAGAATTCGATAGTTTCATTACCTCCTGTAGAATATTTGTCGAAATATTTTCGGAAATCCTTTGTAAACAGTCAAATCAGCGTCACCCGAATTACGAGTGACGTGGCCTGATGAGAACTTTTGCTGTCACCCGAATACGGGTGACGCGGCAGTCAACGTGTTAAGGAGTTGTTCACAACAGGGCAGTTTCACATTACAGCGACTTGATTTAGACAAGTCGCCGTAACAGTACTATGCCGTCCGGTGGCACCACGCTGGTGCCATGCAAAAACTATCTCTTGTATGCCGGTGCTACCACTTTGGTGCCATTTTCAAAAACTGAAATAACATTTGAACTATATTTCTTTGGTGTTAACAGACAGCAAACTATCTATAGCATTGTGCTTATTTAGCTAAGAATTAAGTTCGAAAATTCTTGGATGACATATCTTCGAAATTTTTTTTAACACGTTCCGTGCCGAGCTTTTTTTACTCGAATCTTCACACTTTGATATTTTACTAAAACTTGATGTATTACGTGCAATTATTAATTCTCGTACACATAACAACGTAACAAAAACTTATCAACGCCCATTCTTGCGGTGGAAATTGATTCTTCGGTTCTAAATTTCTTGTAAACAATTTGTTCAGTTCACTAAGTAAACATGCAAGCGTGTACCATCGATGGTACACGTGGCACGAAACGTGTTAAAATCTAAAATTTCCAAGCTATTGTATTATGCCGGCGTCAAACAAAAGAATCATATCTAAGGTCTGCGGACGGCATAGTGTTAACATAAAGTTCTTCTTTTCGTAGACATTGTTGTACATTATTTCGCAGAACTTTTTCACTTCGCGATAAAATACCTTCCTGCGTTCCACCTGTAGAAGATGCAAGATCGACGAATCACTTTTTACAATATTCGGGCAATCGTTCCAAAAAAAATTGATTTTCGAGGCAAAGATGTTCATAGCTTTACGTAAAGAGAAATGAATCGCGATGAACGAGGTACGATATTTTCTCGAACGCGACTATAAAAATTCGAGATGTGCCCGGAAAAGATGGATTTTCGGAGCTCGCGTTCGGATACCAGTCTCGTCGAAACCGTCGCTTCGCGTCACGAAGTGGAGGACAAGGACATGGAAGCTGCAGCCCGCCCCAGCATCGTATGCAAATGGATAGCTAACGGAGACGGGTCGGCGATGTTCTTGTTTCAGCCGGTCAGCCATATCGTATGATTCCACGAACGCAAGGCTTTTCGCCGATTCTCCGGACAGACGTTAATTAAATGACCCGGGTCGATGGGACAACCCGATCGACAGCAGTCGCTCGTTATCGTACGTGCTACGCTGGCTTTTTGCATTCGGGGTGCTGGCTACGGCTACGGCTACGGCTACGGCTACGCATCCCGGCTGATTAATGCGGAAGTGTGAACGCGAAGACGCCGCGCCGCTGCTCGATTCTGAAGCTGAAGTACCAGCCTCTTCGTTCCGTTTCTATGTATGTATGTATGTATATGTAGAACGGCCGGAGCAGTCCCATCCTTGTACTTTGTTAGCTAGAGAGGAATTCGCGTGTCTCTTGCACGGACGACTCCAATTTATGCAGTCGATGCATCGTGCACCGGAGTTTTCTGATGGCCCATTTTTTAACCGATAAGCTCGATTAGTACGCAACATAGAATTTCTGATATTTAATTTTATAAGAGAGCTTGGAAATTAGTATGAATGTTCAGGGTGTTCATGGTGACATTATTTTTTAGATAATTTTATATATATATATATATATATATATATATATATATATATATCGATTCACGTATACAAACAAATACCTATACAAACACTGATTTACGTTCTAACGAATTTGGAAATTATTTAAAAAATAATGTCACCATGAACACCCTGAACATTCATACTAATTTCCAAGATATATATACAGGGTGTCCCAAAAATGTCTCGCAATCCGGAAGCGAGGAGTTTCTGAGGTCATATGAAGTATTTCATTTCCGTATTTTTACACACAGGCACAAACAGATGTATACGAAAGTAAAATTGTCGTAACATAAAATAGAGATTAAAAATACTGAACCATACAGCAATATACAGGATGTTCGAAAATTATGCTTTCGGGAAATTAGAGATTCCTGAGATTATTCGAAGTAATTTTTTCCTTTGCAAAAATGTTGTCATTGGCATCGTTAACGAATTATTAACGAAAAACACTGACCAATGAAAGGCGAGCTCCGCTGCCGCGAGGCAGCCCAGCCGACGAGCACGCGAAACCCGGTTCCGCTTATTGGCTCGGCCGTCTCGCGTCAGCTGATCTCGCCTCTCATTGGTCACGGTTTTTCGTTAATAACTCGTAAACAAAGCCGCGGATTGCATTCTCGCTAAGAAAAAAGTTACTTGAAATAACCTCAGGAATCTGGGGTGTTCCATATACAGGGTGTTCCAAAATTATGGTATTTCTGGGAAATAAGGGGTTCCTGAGGTAATTTGAAGTAACTTTTTCCTTAGCGAAAATGCGATCCGCGGCTTCGTTTACGAGTTATCGTCGAAAAACAGCGACCAATAAGACGCGAGCTCTCCTGGAGCGACGCGGCCGAGCCAATGAGCCAATCAGGGCTCCGACCGCTTGTTGGCTGGGCCGCGTCGCGCCGGCCGAGCTCCTCTCTCATTGGTTACTGTTGTTCATTAATAACTCGTAAACAAAGCGGCGGATTGCATTTTCGCTAAGGAAAAAGTTGTTTGAAATCATCTCAGCAACCCCTCATTTGCCGGAAATACCATAACTTTGGGACACCCTGTATATACATTCGTACTATGTATATGTAGCGTGTATTTATTCATAGCGATCTAGCAAATAAGATTCGATGGCTCTTAATTAATCGACGTACGCGAAGAATTTCTACGAGGAAGCGAAGCCGGGGCGCGAAAAAAAAGGAGCGTCGATCGCAGAAAAACGATTATCTTGACTTTGCTACGGACGGATACCGGGAGTAACGGAATCGCAGGATGCGTGGGTAAATTATAATAGGATTAAATATCCGTGTAAACTGTGTGTGTCGAGATATTTCTTTCTTGCCGCGGCGATTCTCTCGGTAATGCACCGAATCGATGCTCGACCGTGAAACAAAAAGATTACTTTCCGCAGAGGATGAGGAAAGAAAATTGTGCCGAAGTAATTTGGGTTCGCCTGCTATTTAGGCAGAGCCTACCTCTGCCCCCCACCTTGTAAGTGGTCGTTTCATTACAATTTCGTCGGTCCTTCATTTTTGCAAGCGAATTATTTATTTTTTTCGCTCCGGGAATATATTTCGGCTGTCCGAGAAGCGGTTCTCGTTCTTCGATCCGACAGACGTCCGTCGACGACGCGACGGAGAAAACTGCGGTTGGAAAGTTGCGGAATTATTCGGCCGATTTGTTCTTCTCATTGGTGTGTAATTCACGGGAAACAAAGGAGCGAATGTACGAGCCTGTCGGTGCTGATGTAACGTCTCGCCTGCCCGTCTCTAGCCTGGACCTTTAGTTATCATTTTATTGGTTTATCGCCGTGCCTAGAATGGAAGATTATCTGCACGCCCCTATTACCGAAAGTTCTTTTGCAATCCGACCCCGTTCCCCGACAAGTCCACCTTTGTTCCGTGGTATACGGCTACATTGTGCGCGATTTACGGCCTGCCGTTGCAGCGCAAATCTTACTCATCGGCGTTTCTTCGTTTCGTAAACCGTCGCAATATTTTCGGAAACTCGTGGCACGTTTCTTTTTTAACCAGTTAGTTGTGGCGCCCCCATTTCAGGGCGCGCACCTATATGTGTCGCGAGAATCAAGCGACGACGAGTATACTCGTCAAACACAATGTAAGTGTTCCTGTTAAAATATTGAATCAGAAAGACGGTTTTATTTGATAAAATTAACAATTCTATTGCTAATATTTACTTGTTCACTTGACGTTAACATATACCATGTACATAATAAACGAAAACCCCAGGGATAATCAAATACTTATAAAAGTTAAAAATTCAAATTGCTGCTGTAGAGAGAGTGGTATTTAGAAAAGCAAGGAACAATATACAGGGTGTCCCGAAAATGTCTCGTAATCCGGAAATAGGAGGTTCCTGAGGTCATTTGAAGCAACTTTTTCCTTTGCGGAAATTTTCTCCGAAGCTTCGTTTACGAGTTATTAACGAAAAACAGTGACCAATGAGAGGCGAGCACGGCTGGCGCGCGGCGGCCCGGCCAACGAGTGCACGGAGCCCAGTTCCGCTCATTGGCTCGGCCGTCTCGCGCCAAATGATCTCGCCTCTGATTGGTCACTGTTTTTCGTTAATAACTCGTAAACGAAGCCGCGGATTGCATTTTCGCTAAGGAAAAAGTTGCTTCAAATGATCTCACGAACCCTCCATTTTCCGGATTACGAGACATTTTCGGGACACCTTGTATAATGGCATTTTGCACGTCGAACACCAATACCGTGATTCTTTTCTGATTTTATTTTTATAACAGTGTAAACAACTTCGTGCAGGGTTGGCCTCAAAATATCCTGAACATCTTGAAATTTGAGAATATGTTTTTGTTCTCCTTAAAATTACAATTTAAATAGCCAATGGCCACTACTTCTTACGCACGACGAGTATACTCGTCGTGTCACAAAATATTACCATTTCTCCATGACGAGTATACTCGTCGATCACAGCTAACTGGTTAATCCGCGACCGCGATCGACGCCGGGGGAACTTTTCAAATACTTTTCCCAGCAGCGGTTTTTATATTAGCTGTGCACACTTTTGGAACATTTCCCGGATTCCGGCTGCGAAAGACGCGATCTCCGGCCGCAGCGGTCGGAGCAAATTTCTCAAGTAGCATTCAAATGTGACGCGAAACAATACTGTTTCTGGCGCAGTCCGGGTACTTAAATGGAACGGAAATTCATGGGCTGTCGGTGAACGTGCGTTTCCTCTTCGCTCGCGGTTGCCGTTGCCGCTGCCATTGCCACACCCTCTCGCGTGCGCCGAGGCTCGGAGAGTTCCGACGTGCCCTCGATCCCGCGGAACACGCTTTGGTTATTTCCAGCGAGGGAATATTATTCGAAAACAACGATTCTTTCTCCCTGCTCCGCCGCTCCAAATCTCTGGCTCGCGCCCCTTCTATTTTTCCAGCACAACTTCTCGCTCTACTTAATAGGCAATGAAAATATACAAGGAAACATCGCGGCCGGAAAGTTTACCGGCGAGAAACGGCACGGCACCGCGTAAACGGTATGCACAAAGTCTTTTGCACCATTACGGAAAGTTGCGTGGAGGTTGTCCCGCGATCCGCTCCGTCCATCGGCCTCGGCATCGTCCGCTTTGATCGTGAATCGTGAATCGGACGTCGAAACGTCCGACCGCGTCAATCCCGTCCCATACTAAATTTCAGATCGGCGAGGGAAAAACAACGAGCCCCGGGATTGTACAAAACATTCGAAAGCTCTCCTCTACCGGCGGAAAAAGAGAAGAAGGGCCCTTCGGCCCGTATGATACCGCACGGGAGCGTAGTTTGTGTTTTAAAAGAAGAACCGTATCGACAAAGCTGCGCTGGTCAGCGCGTATACACGGCCCGAGGGAGCCGGGGAGAGACCGCAATCTTCTTTTTCTTCCATCTTCCTGGTGAAAGATCGGTGGACGTACCAGGACAAAGGCGTGGCTCTTCTTTTTCTTCTCCTCGGCTACCCCCGCCGCCGCGGCTCAACCTTCTGCGTCCTGCACCGTCCTCCGGCCTCCCTCCGTCCTCGTCCGCCGGCCCGGACCGCTCCTCTGTTTATCCTTCTCCTGGGCTCATCCTTGCTGCCATCGGCCGGCACAGATTTATCTCCTCGGCTACACGGAATACGAATTCCGCTGGTATTTTACCGGGAGGCGAGCCGATCCTCGCCCCCGAGCATGCTAACCGACGATTCAAAACTGATCAGCGGGGCGCAATGGACATTATGCCGTTTCTCCGCTTGTTACTCGGACGCGACTCGAAGCGACTCGAAGCGACGGCCCGCGTTCGCATGCATCGATAATCGTCCTCGTCGACATGATAAATGTCTTTTTCCGAGCTAACCAGCTTCTTGCTCGCACCCTTCCCACAAAGTGGCCGCATAATTTCGGCCCCGTTCGGGGCCTTCCGATAAATCTGCCCCGGAACGGTGACGCAAGAAACGTTACGTGACGATTTTTCATTGTTGTTAGAGGAGGAATTGCAACACCGGAGAACGAAACAGCGCGATCGGTGGAACGATGTCGCGACATCGCTGAAATCGCGGCGCTTTTTTATCGGGATTCGCGTGTTCGTTGCGTCGCTGAAAGACCGATTCTCTATCTGTCGCGTAATTTCGCGTGGCATTCGACGCACGGTCGGTTTACCATTTTATTTAAGGGAATCCTAATTCGAGAGAGCGAGGGGGTAGCGTTTGAAAATTCGTATAATCCGAGGGTGTGCGAAAGATCACGCGCGGGCGTACGAATTTATCCCGCACGTGGCATGTATTATCGCACGCCGTGCCCCCTTTGCTAACGGATTTCGTCGGCTTCGAGCACATAATTTCGATTTTGCAAATGATAGCTCTCGCGTCAAGTAATTCGCGACGGGGTTAGAATTATGGTCGAGAACGTAATCATTCTATTAGCGAATCGAGCCCCGAACGCTGTTGGTTAACGCATCGAAATGCAACAGATTTCCGAGGCCTATAATCCTCCTGTTTCGTTCTTAGAAATCGACGGACAACGTTCAAATCTGTTAGAAATTACAAGTACGTTTTCCTCATCTTTGTAACCATATTTTAATGTTTTTAGAATTTTTTAAAATTAACTCGAAGAAAATTTATTTTATCATGAATATGATGCCAACGATCGAGAATTCGATGACAATTTAGTCTTATGCGATTTTTGGACATTTTTACGACATTGAGTGCCTTATCGACTGTAAATACATATTTCTGATCGTTTCAAAATTGCGACAAAATTAGATTTACGGTAACTACGGTGAAAAGAAAAGAATTATTATATAATATATATTATAATAATATAATAATAATAATATTATATGTAATATTATTAATATAATAATTATAATTATTATTATGATAATATTATATACATTATATAATAATATTATAATAATATTATAATTATTATTATGATAATATTATATACATTATATAATAATATTATAATAATATTATAATTATTATTATGATAATATTATATATATTATAATATATAATTGTAATATATATATAATATTATCATAATATAATAACCATATTATTATTATTAAATTAAATAATATTACTTTCAATGTTACTTTCGACTTTATTTAATTTTAATATGGGATAATATTATCCAACGTAATTAACCGTATCGCTTATCATTTACTCCGGATTCAGCGGCCGTACTTTTTTCTCTCCTGTACGCATTAAATTAGTTTCTTATGTTCTCCCAACCACGTAATAGTCTTACAAAAGTGCACAGGACTGCGTGTTCCCTTTCATTTTTCGCAACGGCGATCGGCGAGAACGCGAACTTTCGAATCATCCAATATTTATAAATCACGGGAACGCTGCCATGAAAAAGTTACCTCTTACAAGTTGAAAACACTTCTTGCTTACATTATTCGTACTAATAATTAATTGAAAAATCTGAAACGAGCACCGAGCTAATGGTTCGCTCTTAACCACTTTCACGCCATCTTGATTTCTTTGCAACACGTGGAATTCGTTTCGTATCGATGACACGCAATATTGTTTCTTTCTTCGATTCGATTTCTGCGATACCGTCGCACCAATTTTAAGAACCGGTCGTTCATTTAATAATTAGTTCCAGCGACGGTTGTATCGCATACTTAATTGTGTCCCCCAAATCCATCGGAGATTTCTCTTATATTACTTCTACACGCGGTGTTCTGTGCTGTTTCAAGTGGAATACAAATATAGAATATAAAATTTCGGGCGTTCCATTTTACATAAAATAATGTACAGCGAAGGCAGACGAATAAAAACAGAAGATTTTTGGTGAACTTCCGTTGCTTGCCTAACGCGATACATTCCAACGAATACACACAAGTCATATATTTTATCATTTAACACGTTGACTGCCGCGTCACCCGTATTCGGGTGACAGCAAAAGTTCTCATCAGGCCACGTCACCCGTAATTCGGGTGACGCTGATTTGACTGCTTACAAAGGATTTCCGAAAATATTTCGACAAATATTCTACAGGAGGTATCGAAACTATTGAATTCTTATAAAAATGGTTTATTAAAAAAATTATTCGCAGTGTATAACATTAAAACATTCTCTGCAAAGTTGAGGTTGATCAGGACAGCTTGGACAAAAAGTTGTTTGTTTTTTCAGATATGCTCGTGCCTCTGATCGGTCCATTTCGTATCTTTTATTTGAACTGTAGCTTCCTCGGTATCATCAACATTTCTTTCTTCTTCCATGACCAATTCTCGTAAAATCTCGTCAATAGTATCTTCATAACATTCATTATCACTAAGATTATATTTATCAGTATCCAAATCAGAATCTGACGATGTAATTTTATTTATGCTTCTCCTTCCGGGCAATCCGATCTCTTTTCATTATTGAAAACAAATAAGGGCAGAGATTTTAAGTTATACCATTCGGTACTCGGCAAAGATTCCAACTGTTCATGCAGGAACAGAAACAGATATGAATTAACAGCGCACGCTTCCTATAGCGGCACGGATGGCCTGTAGGAGATTTTGTTGTAAATACGCGTGGCAGTCAACGTGTTAATTAGTGCATAAGCCTAAAATTTTCGAGAACCGGCGGTCGCATTTTTCCTTGCAAGGACAGACATTTTGGTACACGTTCATGCCCTATTGCAGCGCGCGATATGCTGATTTCGGAATGAAGATCCGTCGAGCATTTCCGTCGCCAGCATTTAATTGAAAACGACGTCGGACGCGACCTGTTGTTTTCAGATTTCTCGGATAGTCAGTTTTCGAAAAGACGAGAACACACGAAGGTCGCCCAGTTTCTTTTCAATCCGCGATTCTCTCGGAAGATAACTACGCATTATGCTAGGCAAAAGGCGCCGACTGGCAGCTCGGGACGAGCGGCCGAGGGTTAAATATGCGGATCCGCAGGGTGTAAAAGACACTACCACTCGCTACGCTAGAATAACGCGACGCGAGGTGTGCCGTCACGGTGACAAGGATGAAAGAAAGAGGAACGGACAAAAAAAGGAAACACGGTCCTGCCCTATGGAGATTTGGAAGTTGGAACCCACGGAACCGGTTTGCTTCTTTGCATAGTTCACCGTGCCCTTTTTGACGCTTTGCACTGCATTTCTTCGCTGAACGCGTTCCAGGAAGATCAGCATATTTAATATTTCATTAGCGTAAACGCGCGGCACCTTTGAAATTAAAGGACTCACCCGGCCGTGACTGTGTTTCGACAAGAAAACAGATTCGTCGGAGATTGAAATGTCATTCAACGGTGATAAGTTAATCCTCCCGATCCGTTTACCCAGTCGCCTGCTTTTAATAAGAAAGCTTAAAACTGCGAATACGAGCGAACCTAAAAGCCCGCGATACAAAGAGCAATAATTTATAGGACACATGGTATATAACGAGGTATATTCAGACACAGGAATATTACACACGGTGCGAAGCTTAGCGAAACCAGCAGCAGCTGACTCCGCAGTCTATTCATTTCCATACAGGAGCCTTGTGCAAGCACCCGGAAGAGAGCTCTTTGAAAATAAAATTTCAAATATATGGAAAAATTGCTTTGAATGTACAAAAGTTACGTTAGAGCACAAAAGCGCTCCCTTTCGCAGTTAGAGAATATCGTCATTAATGGAACTACACGACCGTACAATGAGTTCGTCGATAATGGAGCGAACGAAATTGGACGACGATGTCGACGATAATTTTCTGAAAACGTATCTGTCACCTGATTTGATAGAAACGAGGAAAACGTGTTTACGTATCGCGCAAATATAAGACATTAGTGAATATATTTGCTACTGTACGGCGTACCAGAAGAATCGAGGAAGAGCTTGACTGTTCCAAAAGCTTCCGCGAAACGCGTCTTCGACGTAGCAGAAATAAATCTAGCAGAGGATGGATAGGAGCCGACTTTCGTTTCCCGTTGAAACATAAAGTTATGCGTTCAGAATGTTTTCTCGTTAGGTTCGCATTCCGAAGGGCGCGTGTCTACGTAACCGTCCCTGAAGCAAAGGCCGTTTCGTATTGGCAATTCGTATCGGGTGTACCAGCTAGCCTTCCTTTTCTTCCCGGTAACAATGAGACACAAAGGGGACGCGTGTGCGTATACGCACGGGACACGGGACACAGGAACCCGGAATGGCCTGCAAGTGTTCTCTTTTCACAACGGGTCTTCAGTCTTCAGTCTTCCCGGTCGCTATTCACAGTATTTCAGAGTTCTCTCTCGCGATCAGGGCCATTCGCGCTGCTACCATTTGCGGTCTCGAGTCGCGAGTAAAATTAGCACCCCCGTGGTCCCAAGGGGTTCCATACCCACTTAAGGGGTTATGCTGGCAACGTTAGGCTACACAGATATTCAGCAAACTTTGAAACTGTGCGCACGAACAAAGCGCGTCGTCTAGAATGCAATTTCCCCGGTTACAATGCAAACCCAATCAATACATATGATATCTGTACCTTGGCATAACTTTGACATATAATATATAATATATGTAATGTAATGTAATGAAAATGTAATGATAATATAATGTAATGCAATGCAAATGTAATGATAATATAATGTAATGCAATGCAAATGTAATGATAATATAATGTAATGCAATGCAAATGTAATGATAATATAATGTAATGCAATGCAAATGTAATGATAATATAATGTAATGCAATGCAAATGTAATGATAATATAATGTAATGCAATGCAAATGTAATGATAATATAATTTAATGCAATGCAAATGTAATGATAATATAATGTAATGCAATGCAAATGTAATGCAATCTAATGATAATATAATGTAATGCAATGCAAATGTAATGTAATGTAATGCAATGCAATGCAATGCAAATGTAATGTAATGTAATGTAATGCAAATGTAATGTAATGTAATGTAATGCAAATGTAATGTAATATAATGTAATGTAATATAATGTAATGCAAATGTAATGTAATGTAATGTAATGCAAATGTAATGCAATGCAAATGTAATGTAATGTAATGTAATGTAAATGTAATGTAATGTAATGTAATGTAATGTAATGTAATGTAATGCAAATGTAATGCAAATGTAATGTAATGTAATGTAATTCAAATGTAATGTAATGTAATGTAATGTAATGATTTACCGTGCTAACAGAATTCACTTTTAATGCGTGAGATCGCTGAAATAAAATTCCTTAATTATAAAACTGAAGTATTTTATTCAATCAATTAAAACCGAATAGAGAAGTATAGTGATGTAGTATGTCTCTTGTATAACAAAGATGCTTTCCAAATATTTAAACATCGAATCTCATTGACCTCTGGAACGAGCCTCTAAATCGCTATAAGTACAACCATAGGTACCGAGTGCCCGAAAGAAATAATTAATCAAGATCAATTAAAGGGTGCAACTTCGTCGCCTCGCCAATACATACATATATCTCAATACGAATTCCAATTAAAAGGTGACGGCAGATTCTGAATCCCGGACCTCGTCCATCCCGGCGTTTTCCACGTGAGCAATCGTCCTCCTCGGGCGAATTCTCTCTTTCCCTCTCTCACACCCGATCACAAATGCGTAGAAGGAACCAACGTGAAATGACACCTCCTCCCTTTTAAATCATAAACGAATCCTTTCACGCGAGCTTTCTCGGCCGTCATCGAGCCTCTCCTCGTCACCTCTTCAAAACCTCCGGACGATCAATTACCGATTCGCGAGGTCCGACAGCGACAGCTTGGCCAGAGTCAAAAATCCGATCGCCGAACTTTCGAAACTCTTTCGAACGTTTCGAACACTTTCTAGCTGGTTGGTCAATAATGCTGGCAACAATATTTCGCCGCGTCACGCGGTGTCGCGTATTAGTAGATTCGAATTCATCTTTTTACAATCGACGCGCGTTAGATTTTATTAAATTAGATTTTAGAATTAGATTTTATTTCCGCTCTAGAATTTATTCGGAGAGGAAAATGTGCGACCAAAATGTACACGCAGTAACTTCTCCCTAATTCGCGCTCAGATTGTGCACAAAAATGGACAATTATTCGAGCCCTGTTTATAGTCACCGATTATCAACAACTATCAAAACGAGCTGCAAGGCTCGAATAATCGTATCTCCTCCTCCCAAATTGTTCTCTTTTGTGCGCAATCTGAGCGCGAATTAGGGAAACATTACTGTCCTTCCTTCGAATTAGGCTTCTTTATTGCTGGAATTATTATCAATCGAATGTTTTAAGAAAGCGTGTATCTGGATCTGTTTGTTCCAGAAGATTTGAAAGCTGACTCGTCGGCGAACGGGGAATAATTCTCAAGCACAGGCTATTGGGATTCGAGGCCGTCGAAATTCGACGTGCACAGTCGGAAGAGTAAGGTCGGCCGCCAACAAGTATCTGGATGATACAGGAAGAAAGTTGCCCTCGACAGGGAATAAGGAAGTGGCGAAGCGAGGCGAGGCGAAGAGAAGAGAAGAGAACGTAGCGGGAGTCATTAACTGGTAATAGCTCGGGACACGTAGCCCGACCTAGCCTACCTATGGCTCAGGGAGGCTAGGCCTACCTGGAGAATGAACCGTAGGTGGTGAACATGCCCGCCGATATTATTTCGTTTTAACGAGGCAACGGCGCGAGGTGTATTTAAGCCAGCGATCTGTCATGCCCTCGTTCCCTTAGATTTGTTATCGCTATCACTCCCCTGCTAGCCCGCGTCCGCCGCGCCGAGCCGCGCTATGATTACACGATGTGTTCCTGTCACGAACCGGGACAGCCCCGGGCATCCTTGTCTCCCTGCTGATCGTGGATCGGTTATGCAACCAGGATTCAATCGGAACTAGCACTCGGGGAAACACTCGGGAAATTCTTGGCCAATTCGGTCGATCCGAAATCTGATCGATTCTGCAGTTACCTTTATTCGAGCCGTTTATTTTGAAAGCGGCATAAGTCACTTTACCGTAATGAAAAGTGGTGATTTTTTAACCCCTTAATGTACAATTTAAAAAAAAAAAACCGACCAAAAAAAATCAATTTTTTTTATCTAAGAAAATACATATTTGGACCTTAATTTCAATAAATATGTAAAAAAAATGCAAAAATTACTAAAAATTCAATAAAAATAGTGGATAAATAATTATAGTGAATATTGAATCGCATTGCAGATCGAATTTTGTACCCATCGTACTGTTTTTCAATTACCAGTTACTATTTTGAAGGGGAAGGAGGAGACGAAAAAAAACTGAAAAATATTTAATTTTACCTAAATTTGTAATAATATAATAATAATATTTATTAGCTGAAAAATATATAATAAACTAAAACTATTCAAAATTTTCTTTTGTATGGTAAATTTCAAAACAAGGTGCAGCACATAGCCCAACATTCCTTATTTCAACATTAGAAAACATACCTTTTATACACTAAAAATCCAATTTACTCTCTATAAAAATACACCATAAAACAAAAACGTTTTTATATGTTGACACTAATAATATTTGTAAAAAATAAAAAACAATTGTCTTTGAAGAAATTCACTTTGATAACGTCTACTTTACTTGCATCCTAAAAGTGCATATTTTATTCCTGAATAAGCAAAAAATAGAAAGAGATCGGAGATAACTGGAGAGTAATAAATAAATTAGTCATAACAAAACTCACAAAAGTGCCAACGCTAATTAGATACGCAATAATGGATATAGATAGATAGAAACAATTACCAGGTCAGAGATGCTTATAAGTGTCACCCTAAAAGGCCATATTTTATAATCCCAAATAAACAAACTTTACAGCTTACAATACAGAATTACACGATGAATATCAATAAATTGAATGTTTTCCTTGGTTTTTATTAAGTTATTTTTACTGCCCGGATATATTCGAATCTGAACATTTTAGCGACATAAGTTGCGACGCCGACCGTATATATACGGGTCTGCACATTTTGGCCGGTTTTGCACGCCCGTGTTAATACGTTTCTGCGCGTTAAGGGGTTAATGTCTATACGAAATTATTTATACTGAGAAAAATATCAGTATCCTGAGATAATAAATACAAGTAAATCTTCTCGAAAGTTAGCATCCATATTTTTAAACGGTATTACAACGCAAACCTTTAAATATATCGACTTAAAAACAAAGTGACTTATGCCACTTTCAAAATGAACGGCTCATTTATTGAAGCGTCTTCAACGCGGACGGGGTTCGATACCGTTGTATAGTCGATTATGCTGCAACACGGTTCCGACGTAACAGTGCAAAATTGTAACAGTACAGTAATGTCTCCCAAACTGACGCTCAGATTGCGCACAAAAATGGACGGTTTGGGAAGAGGAGATGCTTATTCGAGCCATGCGGTTCGTTTTTATAGTAACCGATTGTCAGTAACTATAAAAACGAGACACGAGGCTGGCATAATCGTTTCTCCTCTTCCCAAATTGTCCATTTTCGTGGACAATCCGAGCGTCAATTAGAGAGACATTACTGTATTCGTGCAACATGGGTTTCCAACTACAGTAAAGTTTCTGTAATTGACGCTCAGATTTTACACAAAAATGGACAATTTTGGAAGAGGAGATGGGATTATTCGAGCGTTGCGACTCGTTTTTATAGTAACCGATTGTCAGTAACTATAAAAACGAGACACGAGGCTGGCATAATCGTTTCTCTTCTTCCCAAATTGTCCATTTTTCTGGACAATCTGAGCGTCAATTAGAGAGACATTACTGTATTCGTGCAACATGGGTTTCCAAATACAGTAAAGTTTCTCTAATTGACGCTCAGATTTTACACAAAAATGGACAATTTTGGAAGAGGAGATGGGATTATTCGAGCGTTGCGACTCGTTTTTATAGTAATCGATTGTCAATAACTATAAAAACGAGACGCGAGGCTGGAATAATCGTTTCTCTTCTTCCCAAATTGTCCATTTTCGTGGACGATCCGAGCGTCAGTTAGGGAGACTTTACTGTATTCACAGAAATGGGGACAATTTGGGAAGAGGAGATACGATTATCCGAGCCTTGCGGTTTGTATTTTATTTTATAGTTATGAATTGTCAACGATTATAAAAACGAGCCGCAAGGCTCGAATAATTGTACCTCCTTTTCCTAAATTGTCCCCATTTCTGTGAATACAGTAATGTCTCCCTCACTGACGCTCAGATTGTCCACTAAAATGGATAATTTGGGGAGAGGAGACACGATTATTCGAGCCTTGCGGCTCGTTTTTATAATCGTGGACAATTTATAACTATAAAAACGAGACGCAAGGCTGGAATAATCGTTTCTCTTCTTCCCAAATTGTCCATTTTCGTGGACGATCCGAATATAATAATAATATAATAATCCGTGGTCAGTTAGGGAGACTTTACTGTAGCACGGTTTACTGACCTTGATGTAATAAGGAGCACGCGTAATTTGCATTAATTCTGCGTTTAGCACAGTTTCGATGCAACACCTGGATGCAAATTGTTTAAGAGCGCATATATCGGTAAATTGCGAATTTTCTGGGTTCTTTAAAAAATTGAAATTATCAGATATCGTTAGGTTACGTATCGCTGCAAGCATTTCCGAAAACGCGAGAAAAAGGTTTATTCAAGTTATCCAATATCGTATGCACTTTTAGACGAGGTACTCGATTAGTAAAAATGACGACTAATTTATTCAGAAGAAATTCTCCAAAGATCATGTTATTTTCAGGCGGTCGGCAAGGAGTAATCTCGCGAAGTCAACTCTGCGATTGTTTACCCAATGATATTTTGGACAAATTAATTTGCCGAAAAATCGACGGAATCGCCCACGGGCTAATTGGGATCAACTCGAAGCGAAAAAGAAACCGCTTCACGGGCCGGCACATTGTCTGAATTCGATTATAACTCCGTTATCCGTTAGCCGTTTGAAATTGGCGTCGTAGGTGGAGTAATCGGTCGTGTTTCGTTGCGTTGGAAAGCGCGCAGCGTGGCCTGTCGTCGGCAGACGTGTAATTTTCCGCTCTCGGAAAGCCGCCCAGGCCTTATCCTTATCCGGTCCGTATGAATGGCGAACGGGAAAAATTGACTAACACCTGCGATTACAAAACGATCGGCCGCTCGCGCCGCGCGCGTGCACCGGCGGTTATGCTCGTAGCAGGAGAACCCCGGCCGCTGATACAAGCCGATTTTCATGGAACTTTGCACAAGTCTTCGCTGGGCCTGCCTAACAATTTGGCCGTATTTCGTTCGTGCCCGTTACTTAACACGTTCCGTGCCACGTGTACCATCGATGGTACACGCTTGCATATTTACTTAGTGAACTGAACAAATTGTTTACAAGAAATTTAGAACCGAAGAATCAATTTCCACCGCAAGAATGGGCGTTGATAAGTTTTTGTTACGTTGTTATGTGTATGAGAATTAATAATTGCACGTAATACATCAAGTTTTAGTAAAATATCAAAGTGTGAAGATTCGAGTAAAAAAAGCTCGGCACGGAACGTGTTAATCTACGAAAACGATCAATCTTTTTAAGCAGTTTAATTTTATATTTAAATGGCATATATACCATTTAAACTATTTTTTTATAGCTTTTGTCGTTTGCTGTTTGCAAGCGTTCACGCAGAAGTATTTAAAGGATTTTATTTCACCAAATTAAAAATGAAAAGTCACGTTGCCTGATATCAGTTAACAGTTTCAATAATCTTGCGTTTTGCGAAGCCCAATAAAAGTAGAGAAAAGTCAAAAATTAGCGTGAAGATTAATTTTGAAACCTGAGCGAAATTTGTATGTATATATTTAAATTAATTAAAATTAATCTTCACGCTAATTTTTGACTTTTCTCTACTTTTATTGGGCTTCGCAAAACGCAAGATTATTGAAACTGTTAATTGATATCAGGCAACGTGACTTTTCATTTTTAATTTGGTGAAATAAAATCCTTTAAATGCTTCTGCGTGAACGCTTGCAAACAGCAAACGACAAAAGCTATAAAAAAATAGTTTAAATGGTATTTATGCCATTTAAATATAAAATTAAACTACTTAAAAAGATTGATCGCTTTCATAGATTAAGTAACGGGCAGGAACAAAATACGGCCAAATTGTTAGGCAATGTATATATATATATATATTATAATTTAATTAAATAAATAATATACATTGTCAGTCAAAGGCAGTCACAGTGTCGTAAAGCGAAAAGAAAGATTTGATCAAAATCGGCGTGTATCGATCGCCCGGTTCCTTTGTTAGCCGTGGACGAGCCTATATCGCGTAACGAAAAAAGGACGGACACGAAAACGAAAATTAAAGGATGCTTTCGAACATGAAATTCGGCACCTTGACATCGTTCGGGTCCGGCATTGTTTGCGCGAACGGCCACGGTAGCTCGGGCAGCGTATCATTTCTCGCTCAGCGTGGGGTAAAAGAACACCTTCGCTCTTGATCCTCCGTCTTTTTTTACCCAAGGTACCTGCGTAGGGCTCGCATTTGACCTTTAATTCGAGATATTGATTTTTCGCTCGTCCTATCCCACCGGTTTCTTTAACGCAGTATTAATAGGGCTAATATTAATAGCAGCGGCCTAACGGCTGTATGAATGGAACTGTTGTGACGAGGTGTTAAAATAGTAGTCCTGGAACAATAGTTACCGTTATCAGATTCGACGCAGTGGCTCGATTATCTCACGGTTAGATTACCAGTGCTGTGTTGCGAATTATTCGGTGTTCCTGCCAGTGACGGTAATTGTACATGTAATTAGTCATCCAATAACTAATTGATAGGTGGTACGATAATTTCTTTTAACGTTTAACTAGCGAGATATTATCTACGAGATTATTCCGTTGGCAAATTTTATGGAATCTTCTACTTATTATCGATTCCTATTAACCATTTGTCCTACGATTTTAGTTTCAAGAACGTGTGCAACGAACAACAACAAAATTGGTCACGCGTCGAGGACACATTTCAAAATGCAATAATTTTTTTAGAACTGGACTAAACGACTTGAATTTTTTTTTAGATGATGGCGCGACCCAGCCTACTAG
Organism: Megalopta genalis; assembly: GCF_051020955.1. Lineage (NCBI taxonomy): Eukaryota > Metazoa > Arthropoda > Insecta > Hymenoptera > Halictidae > Megalopta > Megalopta genalis. Next base: position 14,994,315 of record NC_135019.1, on the reverse strand, counting down.
AATGTTTTTTTTAAAGGTTGCTATTGCTTAGAATGATAAAAGAAAATAGAAAACTCTTGCTTTTTAACTTTCTTATCTGAGCCTGCAACGAAAATTTAAAAAATTTGCTTTGTAGATCTCGGTAAAGTTATATGCATGTTAAAAATTTCACTGAAATCGATTGACCTCCGTACGAGCTGTAAACAATTAAAGATCGCAAAAATCGCTGCACGCGTCAAGCTGGTTCCTGCGCCACCTCCTTTAGCTATTAATAAAACAATTAAATGACGAAAAACAAAAAGCTACAAAACACGTATCCCCTAGTTATGTTTATATTTAGCCCGACTGACGCATCGCGGCTCTCATTTCTGACCTGATTTTTTTACCACGTCTGAGAGACGTGATAATCATTTCTCGCCTGATTTTTTGATCACGTCTCTCAGACGTGATGATCATTTTTGACCACGTCTCTCAGACGTGATGATCATTTTTGACCACGTCTCTCAGACGTGATGATCATTTTTTACCACGTCTCTCAGACGTGATGATCATTTTTGACCACGTCTCTCAGACGTGATGATCATTTTTGACCACGTCTCTCAGACGTGATGATCATTTTTGACCACGTCTCTCAGACGTGATAATCATTTTTAGCCCGATTTGTTGACCACGTTTCTCAGACATGATAATAATTTTTGGCCCGATTATCTGACCACGTCTCTCAGACGTGATAACCATTTCTGGCCCGATTTTTTGACCACGTCTCTCAGACGTGATAATCATTTTTGGCCCGATCTGTTGACCACGTTTCTCAGACGTGATAACCATTTCTGGCCCGATTATCTGACCACGTCTCTCAGACGTGATGATCATTCTTGGTCCGATTATCTGACCACGTCTCTCAGACGTAGTAATCATTTATGGCCTGCTGTTTTTATCACGTCCCTCAGACGTGATAATTTCTGGCCCGATCTTTTGGCCACGTCTCTCAGACGTGGTTGTAAAGCAAAGGGTTAACTTGTTATCCTCAAATACCAAATGAAATAACCTGAAATTTTGTCGGAAGTTCGCCCCGTAGTTTCTGCTATCGAGTTCTCGCGCGTTTTAGCAGATGATATTAAGCGATTAAAGCGTCGCAGAATATTTCAGCGAACAGACAACGAAGTGCGAATCGTGGTAAGATGGTACGTGGATTAATGACAGCGGATTTGTTTAAATATTTCCGCAAGATCCGCCGTTTTCTCTGCTGATGCAAATAGAGGAGGGAAAGCTTCTCGGAAAGCTGGATACTAATTGCTCGTTTAAACCCTTCGAGTTTATTTCAAAGTGTTTGGCCGGGCTCCAAAAATCAAAATACTCGAACGCTCGTGTTGTACAAGTTTTACCACGCGGCCGACAATGACGGAACTGTACTCGTCAGTTAACACTTCTCGGAAAGATTAACAATGCGTAACACAAATTCCGCCAGTTTTCGCATCTATCTTGCCGTTCGACATTCTTCCGAGAAATTTTCATGCAAATTCTGTCCTGTACGGACAGAAAAGGCTTTTGGAACGGTAAGCTTCTGCTTCTCATCTGATTAACCGACTTTTATCTCCGAGCACCTTTCTAAAGGAAGATTGTTGAAACGAACCCCGTTAACAACGTGTTCGCGCGTGAAATTTATAGAACGAAATTTGCATACGAGGCACCTCGAATTTAATTGCACGGTTTCTAAAGTTTCTTTCTTTCTCAATTTTGCCCAGAATCATTTGTCGCGCGCGGCTAAAACTTTTATACAGAAATAATTAAAATAAAAATTAAATAATTATTATAAATAATAACATTAATAATAATAAATAATTATTATATATTTTTCGACGTTTCAATCTCTATCTCAATTTCAAGCTCTCTTCGCTTCGACTTAGATCAGGAAGCTTGTAATAAGTTAACGCAGTTATAAATACATTTCCTAGTAATATTGCAAGCGGTCGAATTTTTTACGTTATCGGAGATTACGAGGGAACACGTGATCCGCTGTGAAGAAGCAGATGGTAAGAGGTCTCGTTTTGCATCCGGAGGTCGATTCGCGCGATTATAGGCCCGGAATTAGCATACCCGGGTAACAACGAAGACTTGTTACGTGGTTTTAAGTTGTTTGATTAATTCGCGTATTAGGCGCGGCGGACTGCGACGTCGGGTCGCAAGGCGGAAGTGATTATTGCACACTCATGGAAATACGTTCGGCCGCTAATCAACCGAACGAATGGCGAACACGGGCAGCTACTTAACACGAGCAATTAGGATATATGTTTCTCGTAGGATCGCCGACGGTATTTCCAGCCGAGAGAATTTAATTAAACGGATATCTCGGGACCCCGACAAAATATTAATGGATTACATAACAATTATAACCGCCTTAACCGCCGCGGGCGACCGGCTCGCGACTAACTCGCGACGGCGTGAGACTGGACTAAAAACGGGGTGATTAATTATCACTGCCGATGGATCCGCAGTGTTACATCTATTAATTAAGTTCCGAGCGGGCTCGTTAATTACCGGGTACCGTTCGATCATTCTTCGTTCCGTGAAAAATACTTGATTTTCAATGGTATCGACCTAATCGATAGCAATTACGTCGCAATGGAGAAAACGTTGCTAATTAGCACGATCGAAAAGAAACAGCACGGTGATTGATATGCATAGAAAATGCGCAGTTCTCACGATCGTACTGTAAACAGAGTGCCTAACTAATAGTTGTGCCATTAAGCTGTAATTACTCCTGATAATCCGCAAAACGCATGACGATTGATCGCGCGATTTATCGACCGACAGGACCAAATGATACGGATAATTGATACGATAATTGGCACGGTCGTAGATACCTATGTACACACATATATATATAACACCGCGAATCATTTCACGGACCGATAATAGACTCCCGACATACGCATTATCTCGTCTGCTGTATTAATAATGTAATAATCGAGGGCTACGCGATACCTGTTTACCTCGATCGCGACCAGGAGACAACGCAATAATTGTGCATCTATCGAACCAATTCGTCGAATCGCCGACATAAAACTATTATTACATTGGTGCACCTTTTCATTACCGGGCAGTTCCTTTAATATACCTTCGCAGGAATTTCTTACAGCGGGGAATAAATTAAAAGATAATCGGTACCGCGAGTAATAAGCCGTTCCAGTCGTTAAATGACGTTCGAATCGATGTTTACGCGACCAACGGATAATGTAATTATTTTTCAAGAAGGAAATGATATACGATACACGCATAATTCCGTTTCGTACGGATACCGTCGTAGATCTTTAAAATAAACTTGTTAGGAAAGATAGAGGCGGTTGTATACCGTTCGAAGCGCCTTCTGAAACGCCTCGAAAGCTTGTCGAAATGATGTAAATAGCCACGAACGTGTTCGCGGGACACTTATTACACCTGAAAGTATGTTTGTTACTTTCCGAAATACGGGAGAAACCGTGTAGTTCCATGTCACACCTGCCATAAGTCCGCGCGCGAGCGCCTCGCTTTAGCGAAATCGTCGAGTGGATAGTCGCGATTGCGTGGGTGCCCCGGTATTTCCACGGTTGAGTTATCGGAATATCGTGTTCGATGAAACGTACAAGAATTTCGATCGCGCTGTTCCCGCTACACGCTCCTCCAGCCAGAAGTCGAACGGCTGATAAACGAGTGGCTTAAAGAGACCCGTTTCCGGACCATCGAACGGAACTTGCGTAACTCCCGCTGACGTACACAATTTTCCACGAAAAAAACCTATTGATCGCTCGGTGTTTGATCAGCCTCCTATCGTTACGATGCTCCGACGGTAGCTCGAATACGCTTGCCGGCATACCGATGCCGCGGTTTTCTATGCATTTTCGAACTGCAGTTCCGATCCAGCCTATTCGAAATTATTTCTAGTTTCTTCGCGCGTCTATGTGAATTTCTGTCCATTCCAGGAGATCATTTATTCGCGTATACAAGGTGTCCCGAAAATGTCTCGTAATCCGGAAATGGCGGGTTCCTCGGATCATTTGAAGCAACTTCTTCCTTTACAAAAATTTTCTCCGAGGCACCGTTAATGAGTTATTAATGAAAAACAGTGACCAATAGGAATCAAGTACTGGGCGCACGAAGCCCAGTTCCGCTCATTGGCTCGGCCGCCTCGCGCCAGCTGAGCTGGGATTCGACGGCCTCGACCACTGGCGCCGTTGGCTCGGCCACCTCGCGCCAGCTGATCTCGCCTCTCATTGGTCACTGTTTTTCGTTAATAATTCGTTAATGATGCCTCGAAGAAATTTTTTGCAAAGGAAAAAGTTGCTTCAAATAACCTGAGGAACCCGCCACTTATGGATTGCGAGATATTTTTGGGACACCCTGTACATAACGTTTTTATTAGCTATACGTAAACGCATTGCTTTTAGTATTTTGTTTATAGATATCCATATTTTTCGGTCAGAAAAGCTTTTGTCTCGGATAATCTAGAGAAGATAGTCGGTAACAAGTGAAAATATTTTGAAGTATATTTCTTCTAAATTTTGTGTACCATTTAACACCAGATTTACGGAGCAGAAAAAACAGCTGTTTTATATTAGTTTATCAAAGTAACGATAAGACGTTTATTCTGAGTTTTAACAAGTGTTATTGTAACATTTGTATCATAATTGTATTGTAACACAAATGTATTTTTACGATATGAATAATCGTAAATATTAAAAAATTAGTGACCCGTAAATCTATTGTTAACGTTAAACTCACCTTGCTCAAAATAGCCACATGTATTTCGCAGTATGTAAATATAAATTTGTAACGACTAGACTGCGGATCTTTATGCAAAATAAAAATTTCGTTCAGTAATTGTTCGAAAAAAGAATTGTATAACAATGTATTTCTTCGTTTGATAGTTCTAATCGATTGAAAATAATGTAACAATATACATTTAAAATTATGTATTTCTCTTATCAATTTTTGCAATAAATGCACGAAGATCCGCAGTTTACACCTAACAGTCTACTACTAACAGCTGTTTCATATTAGTTTATAAAAGTAACGATAAGACGTTTATTCTGAGTTGTAACAAATGTTATTGCAACATTTGTATCATAATTGTATTGTAACATAAATGTATCTTTACGATATGAATAATCGCAAATTGAAAAATTTACGATTCAAATGTAAATTAAAAAATTAGTGACCCGTCATTTTAACGGGTTCCGTAAACCTGGTGTTAATAACGTTGCCGAGGAAGAATAACAAATACGTTTGGAGCCGAGGCGACATTTTAAACACAGCGAAAAGGAGCGGAAATCTTTTGGTCCCGCTTTGAAAGCTGCTAAAGAGTGTTATCAACGCTAGAAGATTGTGCTCCTGAAGAACCGGGTCCGAGTTTGCAAAAACAGAGACGTTACAGCCCATTGAGTGAGAAGTGTCAGGAGCTGAAACGACAAGGAGTCGACGTTAAAAACTACTTTCGCGTGAAATACGCTAATTACTTCCAGGAAACATACCTATTGTCTATTTCTGGGTAGAGACGATTTACTACAAAACGTTTAGCTGTTGAAATGAAAAAATCTTCTTCGAAAAGATTCCTCTATCGTGAGAGTAGCAGAAACATCCGTCAGTGTAATTTACAGAGCACGTGGACGATATTGTACGTAAATTAACTATGCAAACTAATACGCGAAATATTTGAGGAACATTTGGACAGTCGAGGAATATTTCTGACGAACTGCAACCATTGATACTTCGATGTATGTATTCTAGATTGCGCATGAATGAATCGGCTTCGCTCGAAGCGAAGCCGAAGCATTAGCAAAGCAAAAGCCCTGATTATACTTTAAATTGAATCGGTATCCCGGCTGATTTCGATTTCACGGTTGATCGCAGCGTCGATTCATCGAGGGGGCCACGATTAATCTAATTTTTCGCGAGGGAACGGTCCGCAGGAAATTTTCCGGATGGATGCGCGGCGAGCGGCGAGCGGCGAGTGGCGAACAGCGAGCGGCGAGCGGCGTTTCTATGAACACAATAATTATCGCGAAAGCAACACAACGCGTTTCCTCATCGTCGTAGATCGGCCGGCGACAATATGTGGGTGTTTGTCACGGAGATATTGTGATTACAGGCAGCTGCCAGAGCTTTCTCCATTGTCCTGAATAATTATTCACGGTGACAGTCGCGCTACGTTCTGCTAACCGTATGCAGTCTCATTTACTTAAAGGCATCGACGGACTCGATACCGCCGCGGCGCCTACTTAAAAAGATCCATTTAAATGGAGACTCGCCAAGGAGACCGGAAAAATTCTATTCAACCTCCCAGCTGATGGATACCTCCATTCACAGTCGCGATCGACTCTGTCGCGTACGGCACACGGCACACGGCATTTGAAATCTGCGAATTCGCTCTGTAAGCACGATTTACACAATTTCGCATCGATTCGCACGTTTGCGATAGAACTGCGAGACCGAAAAATTATTGGCTGTCAATGATTGAATTGGCAACTAAGTTCCTGCCGTTTTTTAAAATATTAACGTTCCGCGTGTCGTTGAACGTTTTTGGCATGTTTTAAATCATTCGGAAGAGGATGTTTTGTTCCACCGGAATCTATGTTTTGTCTTTTTGTTCGAGTTAATTTATGTTAATTTTCAGATCATTAGAATGGAATGTCAAGTTGAGAAAAATTAGTATTTTCGACACTTTGTTTTTTCTATTAATCAATGTTTTTGCTTTAATCAATTGTGCTTCAAGGTTCCTCTACCGCGCCTCGCCGAGAATTCCTCACGAACTGAAAAATGAGCGCCGTTGTTACACAATAAACAACTCGAAGTCCAATTGAATGAAGTCTTAGTTACGTTCAACGATCGTCGACGTCTCGAATTTTGTTCGTCAATAAATTAGGAAGAACGCGCTCGACTGCTGCAACAAGCTTTACGATTCTGTGCGATTCGAGTAATTTGTTTAGCGAAACGAAAATTGAAACGTCGAGACCTGTTGCATTGATCCGAGTAAGAGCTTGATCATCAAAATCGAGAAGAATCTCTTGCTATAATATTGGGTTGGCAACTAAGTTCCCGCATTTTTTTTCTTAATTTTAACATTCCGCGTGTCATTAAATGTTCTTGGCATAATGTTTTAAATCATTCGGAAGAGGATGTTTTGTCCTACCGGAATCTATGTTTTGTCCTTTTGTTCGAGTTAATTTACGTTAATTTTTAGATCATTAGAATGGAATGTCAAGTTGAGAAAAATGAGCATTTTCGCTACCTCCTTCTTTTTGCTTTTAATCGAACATTTTGCTTTAATCAATTTTTTAAAAGTTTATTTTTCAATAAAAACTAACAACTAATTAATCAATAATGTATTCTCCCTTGTTGTTTACAACTTCTTCCCAACGTTCAACAAGATTTTTCAATACCTCGTTGGTAGAAATCAGCCGGTTTCGGCTCGACAAATTCATCCAACCAAGCTCGTTGATTTTTGTTGTTGTCACTTAAAGCATGCGGGACCCGTGCTCCACACTTCTGAATCTTTTCCATTGCGCGAAGATACTTGTCTATAACAGTGTGGGAGCATTTCATTTTCTCTGCCAGTTGCCCGGTCGTTTGGCGCGAATTTTCGTGCAAAAGTTGGTTTAATCGCTCTTCATCGAACTCAACTGGACGGCCAGAACGAGGCGCGTCTTTCAGGTCAAAATTTCCATTTTTGAACTTGGCATACCAATTACGAGCAGCTCTTTCAGCTATGGCACCCTCTCCATACGCAGCACAAATGTCGCGAGCAGTTTTTGCGGCCTTAGAACCTTGATTAAAAGCAAAAAGGTGTCGAAAATGCTCATTTTTCACAAGTTGACATTCCATTCTAATGATCTGAAAATTAACATAAATTAACTGGAACAGAAATATAAAACATCATGTCATAAACATTTAATGACACGCGGAATGTTAAAATTCCAAAAAACGGCGGTAACTTATAGTTGCCAACTAAGTATTTAAAACTTTATATTTTATCTTATTTTATTTTAATAAAATCCTATATACGAAAGAAAAATATTTATTCTATAGCAATCTCGATTTCGACGATTGCAAAGAACAACTGTCCCGAGTCTTGAAAAACGTCTTCTATTTCCACGAGCATAATGGCGACCTATCGTAGGTCCGTGTACGGCTCGAGCGTATACACGAGCTCGACGAAACGTTTACAAACCAGTGAACAGCGGTGGTATCATCGAAGACGACAAAGAATTCGCGGTACGACTTTCCGCATACCGGAATCCATAGAACTCATTCGCCACAGGGACGAAAGAAACGAGTGGCATTTCTCGTGCTCCAGTTCCACAGTTCCAGAAAGACTTTCTGGTGGCCGGTGTATAAGACGAAACGTCGTCGGATCTCTGGAACGACGAGCTCTGAATCGTAACTAACGATTCCGGGAATTACTTTCTCAGCGGCGTGCACCAACGGGCTTCACGTGCACTGAAAAACCGAGCCGTGGCAATTATTGAAAAGGTAACTCGCGAATTACTGGTTGCTTATTATCTTGGCACATCGATCAACAAGAAATGAAACGACGAAGAAGCGAGCCGCGTTTCGAGCCCTATTTTCTCGATTTATCGTACGATACGGAAAATCAGAATCTATTGTTCGGCAGCTTCAGCATTTTCGACGTTCTCTTTTGAAACTATACGTTGATATAACAGTGTAAACACTGTGGATATTCGAAGTTTGTCTATCTTTAGAATTGAATAAATTGCTCTGAGATAATAATGATAATAAAATAGTTAATTTTTTATTACATTAACACGCGTTCCGAGGCACGTGTATAACCGATGGTACATGCTCACATGTTTACTTAATGAGCTAAAGAAGTAATTTCCAAGAAATTTAGAACTGAAAAATTAATTTCCATCACAAGATAATAAGTAATAAGCTTGTTTCATTCTTACGTATGTGATATAATTAATAATTACATATAATATATCAGGGTTCAGTAAAATATCAATTGTAAAGAGTCAAGTAAGTGTTCGGTTAGCGTATAGAATATAATACTTGAAACTATATTAATATTCAATTACCGTTGCAACCATTCGAAGCAAAATTCTTCGGACCTCGAAGATCATTGAAATCATCGAACAGAATCCTAATCTCTGAAACTACCGCCGCTATCCTAATCGGATGTTCTTTCTTCCAGCCGACAGGACGAGTTCGAAAATCGTTTCCGAAACCTGTCCTGTTACCACCATAACCGCGTCAGGACACGGGACCTCCCTGAAATATTTGCCCGTTCAGGTCCTCCCGATACTTTCACGGATTATTTTGGATCGGCGCGGCGCGGCGACACGAAACTGGTCCACGAAGAAAAAGAAGGTTGAGAGCGAAGGGCCGCGGAACGAAACGGAGCAAAACGGCAAGCCTGGAGGAGCGACGAGCGCGAGAGCAAAAAGAGGAAAAGAGCACGCAACTTGCGAATTTCTTTGGAGGATCGCGAGGGCAAGAGCGAGCGGAGAAAGGGGGCATGAAGGAGTCCGCGCGATCAGCCGTTCTTCGTTATTATGTTTCTCTTCCCACGGCATTCATAAAACGGGGGTAAAGTAGACGCGTAGTCGTGGTCGTGACGCGACGTGACTCGTGACTGACCGTGACCGGTCGGTCGTGTGTAGCTCTGCACAATGTTGCGAATCGTCGATCTGGATGAAACTGATTTCGGCAACCACCGCGAAATCAAAATACACCTCGATAGTGGTCTCCCATTAAACGGGGCCCATTTTGAGCAGGGTCCGTTCGGACCCAGACTAGAAAAATTAATATCCGAACGTCAAGTATCCGATAACTAATTTCAATTTTCATATCTCGTCGAAGCCTGCAGGAAAGCTAATGTATCTAGAAAGAATAGCATAAGAAATATGTTGAAAAAAATTGATAAATAGCAAGATAAATGATCGTAAGTATGATCGTTATATTATATCGGAAAGGTCCACCGTTCGAGGGTTAATATTAGGTTGACGCGTATGAAAAGTCGGATTTTTAAGCGAATATATAAAACTGCATATCTCTTTTCAAAAGCTGTTTATTTGATCAATATATGCTCCATTCGCTTCGATACACTTTTCCCAACGAGATTTTAATGCATAGATGCCTGTCTTAAAGAAAAATTCTGATCTTTAGAATCAATGAATTCTGATATGGAATTTTTCAGACTGTCTTCAATTTCGTACTGTTTAGCCAGTAAAAACTGTTCTAAATGTTTAAAAAAAGTGGAAGTCGGTTGGCGAAAGATCCGGCGAATGAGCTGGGTGCTGCAAAATTTCTTATTTTAATTCATTTAATTTCGCAATTGTTTTGTACGACGTATGCGGCCGAGCGTTGTCGCGGAGAAGTATTGAGACATGCCGATTAACAAGCGATGGGCGTATAATTTTCAATTTTTCATACATTTCATCGATATACTGGCAGTACTTTTTGGCTGTAATTGTCTTCCCAGTTCGAAGGAATGAGCAGTGGATTACTCCTGTCACATCTGTTTCCACCAATGCTTTCAGAGCATCATTTTTCACAGACGTTTTGGGTCTTTCACGCGGTTCATTTTCTAGGGAAAAAACACCAGACTGAAAATTTTCAAACCAACGCTGCACTCTTCGATCCTTAACAGTATTCTCCCCGAACGCCTGGTTTACACTCATCTAACAAAATTATATACAAATATCGGTTGAATTCGTATCCTCACGAAATTCAAAACAAATAACAAAATGGAACACTTTTGGCAATGGACAGTAGAACTATAAATGAAATTATGTCAAAAAGAAAAGCATAAGGAAATCAGGGAGACAAACGTTCGCATGTAAAGAAAATCCGACATTTCGTATGCACCACCCTAATATTTGTACGATTTTCTTGGAAATCATAGCGACTGGAAGTTGTCGAAGGCCTCCGTTTTGGAGAACATAGAAGGGTTGCGAAATCATAGAAATGCCGAAATATTGAAATATCAAAAATATTGGACAAATTTCAGAACATTGCTATCTAGAACAAATAACAAAATGGAGCACTTTTGAGAAAATCTTCTTCTTTAAAACGCGACCCTGGCAATGGACAGTACGACCATAAACGAGGTTACGCCAAAAACAGAAGCACAACGAAAACAGAGAGACAAACGTTCGCATGCAAAGAAAATCCGACATTTCGTATACACCACCCTAATATTTGTACGATTTTCTTGGAAATCATAGCGACTGGAAGTTGTCGAAGGCCTCCGCTTTGGAGAACATAGAAGGGTTGAGAAATCTTAGAAATGCCGAGATGAAATATCAAAAATATTGGACAAATTTCAGAACATTGCTATCTAGAACAAATAACAAAATGGAGCACTTTTGAGAAAATCTTCTTCGTTAAAACGCGACCCTGGCAATGGACAGTACGACCATAAACGAGGTTACGCCAAAAACAGAAGCACAACGAAAACAGAGAGACAAACGTTCGCATGCAAAGAAAATCCGACATTTCGTATGCACCAACCAATAGATCTTACAGCGAAAATCAAGATTTGCCCGGGAGAAATTCGCTTGGCAGACCACGGTGCGCTGGCGCGCGGCACACGCTCCTCCAAGATTGACAATAAAGAACGATAATGCGGCCTCCGGTGAGCGTTTAGTCATTGCCTCGGCAGGCTCGATCCGACCTGGCCGATGAACTCCTCTCGCCGCTTACGTAATTTTTCACAGAGGATTCAATCCAGCAGGATAAACACATCTTGCCGGTATCGCTGCATCATTATTGTAGCACCAGGCCCGGAGAAACTCCATTATTCGCGGGAAGCCGAGGCGATTCGCCGCTGTAACACGGCTTGGCTAACGTAAGTGCTAGGAGGCCGCTGCGCCGAGCAACGCCTGGACGTTGTTGTTTCTGTTGTTTCCTACTGTGAACTGGAACCGACCGCTACGGCTCATTTCCCGGGAAGTTGCAGCTTTAGATAGGCCCGGGACCCGCTGATTGCACCGCTGCGCATGGGAGTTCTTCGATCGGCCGGCTATTTAACCATTGATCACGCTCGGAATTGTGCGAGCTCCACCGCCGGATATGGAAACGTAATCATAGATCGCCGGCGAAGCCTGTGATCGGGATAAACGTTTCTTTCGCGCTTTTTTTCCACGTTTCGGCTCTGAACGCGCGAGCTAGAGAAACGCCGAATCGGACCGCGCGCTAAGGCGACGCTCGCTAATTACAGTAAATACTCCCTAATTGACACTCGGATCGTGCATAAAACTTGACAATTTGTGAAAAGGAGCCTTACGGCTCATTTTTATAGCTGTTGACAATCGGTAATTATAAAAAACGAGCCGCAAGCCTTGAATAATCGTATCTCTTCTTCTCAAATTGTCAATTTTTGTGCAGAATCTGAGCGTCAATTAGAGAGAATTTATTGTAATACATAGCCGGTGGATCTTATATCGTACAAGAAACTTGGAAATTCGCCGCGTATTTTCCTAGCACGACAAATAACGAATAAAACAATAAATAACCTAAATAGCCCAAATAACCTAACTAATAAACCTAAAATAGCCTAGCCTAATAAAAATAACAAATAACCTAGCACAAGATTGTAACAATACCGTTTTCGCATTTATAAAGAATAGAATGATCGAAGAGCTTTCTTTAACCCTTTCGCAGCTCCATCCGCCGAAGTACCGTCATTGAACGGAAACTCGCTCCGGAAATATGCACAGTGCGCGTGGTTTCTGCATATTGTTCTATGTGTTATATTAATATGTGTTATATTATATTAACATATCTGTATGTTGTTCTAAGTCTTAAATAATAACTGTGCCGAATAAAACAATCGTTGCTCTAATGTAACAAGTATATTTACATTTTTCATTTAAAAAGACTTACAAAATTATAGGTAACATAGGTATTTATATAATTACAAAGCCTAACGATTAAATGTTTAATTATTAACACGTTCCGTGCCACGTGTACCATCGATGGTACACGCTTGCATGTTTACTTAGTGAACTGAACAAATTGTTTACAAGAAATTTAGAACCGAAGAATCAATTTCCACCGCAAGAATGGGCGTTGATAAGTTTTTGTTACGTTGTTATGTGTACGAGAATTAATAATTGCACGTAATACATCAAGTTTTAGTAAAATATCAAAGTGTGAAGATTCGAGTAAAAAAAGCTCGGCACGGAACGTGTTAATAATTTTTAATTATTGAAATAATATAATTCTGTGCGATATATTTGAAAGCAAGGATCTGTACAAAGGCCAACATCGCAATCTTTGCACTCGTGCCGCGAATCCGTTCTTTTATCATTTTTGCTACAAATTACACATCCCCGTCTTCTGTATACACTTCATTTCGATGCCGCATATATACGGCGCCCGTACCCATAGGTCGTCGAGTGGATGCCGCATACATGCGGCGCTCGTCGCGAAAGGGTTAAGAATTCGAGTTGAAGATGACAACGTTATCTTCTTATCTTCTTATCGATTCTTCTGATTCTTCTATCGTTCGTCACTGGAGTGCCCATCAACTCTTAGAAGCCGCTCGCTTCTTACAGGTAACAGCTAACTTTGATAGCGAACTTGCAAACTTCACCGATCGAAACGAGAAGAGCCAACACGTTTTGGGAAATTCCCTCTGTTGGAATTTCAACGATGACCCACCTAACAGTTTTATGGCCCCTTGCGAGGGTGAGCCGTTGCCTACAGAGGCCCAGGTGGGCCCAGACGACAGTTCAAGAGTAGACACCGAACCGTGAGGTTGCCACCTCGGGATTTTCACCAACACCAGATTTCTGTATCTCTGTAGTTTTGCAATATATCACCATCACTTATTTTACTGGATACGCGAATGTTCTGGAGTAGAATTTGTAACTCTAAATAAAGTGCTTTTGAGTATCCTTTCATTCTACAACACCCTCGTTGCGGCAACATGACAGTATCTGACCGTGTTACGCAAGATTTACAACTCCGTGGCTCGATTCGACAGTGTAAAGGCTGTTGAATCGTTCGGCAAACAGCGAGGAGTCATCGATACCCTTCGAACACACAGATATAATATCCGTCAATAAAGATCGAGGAGGCACGGATGGAACCACTTTCCGAAATTCCGTTCGGCATAAATCACGGGGACCCGGCTCGGGGCTCGGCCGTCGTTTGGCCGTCGCCATTTCGGCCAGAATGGAGTTCGCCGGCACGGCTCGGCGTGGCTCGGCGCGGCGCGGCGCGGCCTGCAGTTCGCAATTTAGTGCGTGCCAGCGTGATTTACGGCGGCGGGCAATGATATTTCGAATTGCGTTTCTTTCGTGCGAAGGCGCGTTTAGACGGCGTGATCTAATGAGCGAAGCGGGCTCTCTCGCGAGCCAGTCCGCTCCGTTCCGCGCCGGGCCGCGCCAAGCCGCGTCGCGTCGCGCCGGGCCAAGCCGAGCCGAGCCGCGAGCTCTTGCAGCCATCGACTTCGAACGAACGAAGATTTATGTCTTTTAATGCTGCCCGGTCGAAAGTCAAATGACCGGGAATGCACAGAGTTTAATTGAATGCGGACCGTCCGCGTCCACCGGCGTCGCGATAAATCAAGCCGCGGAAGTGAGCGCGGGAAATTTTCACCGGCCACGAGCGTTCAAAACAGTCGATTCTGAAATCGAGTTGGTTACTTACTTAATCCTCGCGGTGCCGCCCGCTGACGTTGCTTTATCGATTTTCGCCGATTGTAAATATCTCTTTACGCGTAACATGTGCGATAATAAATCCGAGGGCCGGGTTCGTTTCGTGTATTATTCTTCGAGAAATCGTTCCGTCCAATTAAACCCGCATAATCCGCGGGAAATTCGACCCCGCTGCGGCGCGAACTTGACTTATGCGTCTTAAATAGTTTTCCGAATGGAGAACGCGTGTATTGAGAGAATTCGTTTCTTCGACTTTTCGCGAGTATTGGACGATCTCTCGGAATATATAAGCTAAAAAGTGACGTTAGTACAATATAATAGTCGAAAATCTTTTCTTCTGTGGCCATCCAAAAGCTGAAGAGAGCAATTATTTTGGTTTGGCAAGAAAGTAATTTCGGTTTGGACCAATAGATAGCGTTATGTTTGTATTGTCATTCTTTGTTAATGTTATAACTTTTTTGCCTTCAGCTTTGGTAGTTGACATGATTAGGTTACTATAGAAATAAATGCCGTGTGGTTTTGTTTGCAATTGATAGTTTGCTGTCAATTTTAACATGGAGTGCAAAAATGAATATTTTCGACACATTTTACTTTTTTATTTTCATAAAGGCAAGAAAGCGGCCGAGGATCGCAAAGAGATACGTGAAGTTTATGGCGTCGATTGCTTAACAGAACGCGCGTGTCAGAATTGGTTCAAAAAATTTCGTTCTGAAGATTTTCACTTAAAGATGACCAACGTTCTTGTCGACCTTCGGAAGTTGACGATGACAAAATCAAAGCCATAATTGAATCGAATCATCGTATAACTGTACGAGAGATTGCAAAAAGGTTAAACGTATCACACACAACAATTGAATATCACATAAGATGTCTTTGACTTGTTAAGAAGCTCGATGTTTGGATTCCGCATGAATTGAAAGAAATTCGCTTAACACAACGAATCAGTATTTGCGATACGCATTTTAAACGTAATGCAGTCGACCCTTTTTTGAAGCGAATTATCACTGATAATGAAAAATGGATCGTTTGCAATAACATGAATCGAAAAAGGTGATGGTCCAAGCGTGATGAGCCAACACAAACCATATCGAAAGCTGAATTGCATCGGAAAAAGATCATGCTGTCAATTTGGTGGGACTAGAAAGGTGTTGTGTATTTTGAGCTGCTTCCAAGCAACCAAACGATCGACTCAGATGTTTACTGCCAACAACTTATAAAATTGGAGGAAGCAATCAAAGTGAAAAGGCCAGAATTGGCAAATCGCAAAGGAATCATGTTCCACCACGACAATGCGAGGCCTCATACATCTTTAGCAACATATACAAAATAATTGGAGCTTGGTTGAAAAGTAATGTCGCATCCTCCAAATAGCCCCGACCTTGCACCAAAAATTTCAACAATAACAATAGCCTCGAATCGCACTTGATTGAGTTTTTTACTGATAAGTATCAGAAGTTTTATGAGCGCGGAATCGTGAAGTTACCAGGAAGATGGTAACAAAAGGTCATCGAACAAAATGGAAAATATTTGTCTGATTAAAGTTCATTTCTTGTATAGACAAAATTAAGTTTAATTTAACATTGAAATACCGAAATTACTTTCCTGCCAATCTAATATTATAGTTTTTTCGACTTTTCGCGAGTATTGCACGATTCCCCGAAATATGTAAGCTAAAGAGACGTTAATATACAGGATGTCCCAAAATTATGGTATTTCCGGGAAATGGGGGGTTCCTGAGGTCATTTGAAGTAACTTTTTCCTCAGCGAAATTGCAATCCGCGGCTTTGTTTACGAGTTATTAACGAAAAACAGTGACCAATGAGAGACGAGATCAGCTGCCGCGAGGTGGCCGAGCCAACGGCGCCAGCGGTCGAGGCGGTCGAATCCCAGCTCAACTGGCGCGAGGCGGCTGAGTCAATGAGCGGAACTGGCCTGATTGGCTGGGCCGCCTCGCGTCAGCCGTACTTGATTCTTATTGGTCAGTGTTTTTTGTAAATAACTCGTGAACGATGCCTCGTAGAACATTTTTGTAAAGGAGAAAGTTGCTTCGAATGTCCTCAGGAATCCCTCATTTCCCGGAAGTACCATAATTGTGGGACACTCTGTATAGTCGAAAATCAGGCAAAAATCTTTTCTTTCGTGGCCATCAAAAAACTGAAGAGACCAGTTATTTGAAACATAGCTCTGCGAATAAATCGTTCCAAAATAAATCCAACATTGCGCGAACAGAATATTTCACATAGACTGACGTAACAAATTACAGGGATCTAAAATCTAATCGCCGATAAAAAGTGTTGAACCCACAAATATCCCATTGGTATGATCCCAACCGAGTCTCTCAAGAAGCAGTCGGCAGATACAAGAGTGCCTCGGACAAATGAAGAACCACCGAAACCCCCGTTACACGCTCGGGGAACAACCGGCGAGACAATGTCGGGTGGCTGGAACAATGGCGTGCGAAATAAAATTCGCAGGGCGTCGCGGCTCCGAGGGGGACAATGGGAGGAGCGCCGCCGCGCTGCGCCGGTAGGATCAATCCCCATGAAAACGCGGCGCTAATGAGTCATAGTTACGACTTGTAAAGAAATTTTCTACGGCAGTGGAACACGGGAACGGCGCTACGTTACGTGACAGCGCCCGGTCAGTTGATTTATGAGAAACTAGACCGATAATTAGAGGCTTAACGGTACTTGTCGCCGCGGATTTTTCCCGGGCCAGCAACGACCGGCAGCAACCGGCAAAGACCGGCAACCGGCGAGCCGGCCTGGCAAAGCTGCTGGCTCTGTCCTCTGTCCTCGCAGGACACCCGTGACACGGATTCGAGAGCGCGTCGATTTCACGATTGAAAGCCACTGTTCGCCGCGATTCGTAACGACGTAGCCGTTTCGTACTTCCGGCAAACGGTGCATGAAAGCTTGCCACGAATTTGTCCGGCGACCGGGTCGACGAACAATTCGACAAGTCGACGTCGCCACGCTGACAATGATTAATTCCCGGCAGATCTTGGCAGCCGATACACGATACAGACAGGGCAAAGAGCGAGAGAGCGAGAGAGAGAGAGAGAGAGAGAGAGAAGCAGAGCGCATGAGAGAGACGGGGATAAGGAATCGAGCAGGGAAAGACAAAGAGACCGCTACGCAAAGGAGGCATAAAAATCACCGCGGTTCCCGAACTCCTGTCAAAATTGTTCAATCCTAGTGAAGCATTTTACGCGCGGTCTGTCGGACAGAGAGAAAGTGCCGCGGAATTTCGACGATAACGCTTTCCGTGGCCGTGATAAACGACTCGTTTCGAAATCAGGAATTGGCGAGAGCCGGGCACCGAAAGTGTCGTAAGAAGTTTCTACGATCGTGCATTCGAGAGAGGAGAGATTCGTCGTAATTGTACTCTTCCAAATAACGTTTCGAGTTGCTTCGGAATTTTCGAAAAATTTTTGTCATTTATTATTTGGAGGTTGAAGCGCACTTGTCAAGCGTCGACAGTTGTCGCAGTTAGAAAGTCGCGTAAATCGAGAGCAGCTACTGTGGTGTGAATAATTATAGACTCGAAATAACTTATACACTTGCAACGATATTTAAACAAAATCTTAACGATACATCGTATTTGTATATTTCTATTTTCTATTATTTCTAATATAGAAATATATAAGTACAGTTTTTCTCTTGGTTTTTGTTTAAATGTCTATAAAAATGTAAACGTTACTTTGAATGAGTTTATAATTACTCTCAGCACTGTGGGTGGTCTTCTTTGGCCGAGCCAACCTGTACACAGGATGTCCCACAATTATGGTACATCCAGGAAATGAGAGATTCCTGAGGCCATTCGAAGCAACTTTCTCCTTTACAAAAATTTTCTCCGAGGCATCGTTCACGAGTTATTCACGAAAAACACTGACCAATGAGGGGCGAGCTCGGCTGGCGCGAGGCGGCCGAGCCAACGAACGGTCGAAGTTCCGCTCGTTGGCTCGGCCGTCTCGCGCCAGCTGATTGGTCACTGATTTTCGTTAATAACTCGTGAACAAAGCCGCGGATTGCAATTTCGCTGAGGAAAAAGTTACTTCAAATGACCTCAGGAAACCCTCATTTCCCGGAAATACCATAATTTTGGGACACCCTGTATATATAAAGAACGTGACAAAATATCATATTCGTATATTTCTATATTAGAAATAATAGAAAATAGAAATATAATTAATATTATTATTAGTATTATTGTAATTAATATTATATTATTATTATATAATATAATAATAAAAATATACAAATATAATATATATATTTGTATATTTCTATATTAGAAATAATAGAAAATACAAATATACAAATATAATATTTTGTTAAGTTTTCGTTTAAATGTCAGTAACAATGCGAAGGCTACTTTGAGTCTACAATTATGCACACCACTGTATTCGTACGATTTTCTTCGCGAACGTCTCCTGTGTTACGTGTCGTCCATCGGGTCAATTTCGACTTTATCTCCCAGCTTTCTCGCTGGAAGCGTACCGCGCCCAGGCCCTAAACCAAATGAAACGAGGGAGCGTTCAGATTGGAGGACAATCGGGAGAGTAATTTAGCACCGAGGGAGTTCTTGGGTCAAGGTCTCGAGTCGCCCAGATAGCCGATGAATGAGAAGCGACGGTAAAAGGCTGGTCTAGAGCCTAGACCAAGAGTAATCGAGTCGCTTCTCGTACGATCCCCTGTTTCGTCGAGCGATGCTACCAAAAGTCTCTCGCCGGAGAATCCACGACCCTTCGAGGCACCTAGTGTGTCTAATCCTCGAGCGAAGCGCTATCGCTAACAGGCCCTCTTTACGGGCCCAAGTCACACAACGGTTCTGTCCCCGTCCCCGGCTCCGGCCGCGGCCCCGGCCCCGACACCGTCGCCACTCTTTTATGGCTTTGGATGTTCGCGTGACTGGCCGCGGCCGCGGCTGGCTCGCAGCCTCGAAGAGGGCTCTTGTTTGCGAAAGAGACCTACTTGAACAGGCCTGATCTAGTCGCATGTCCCGATCGGAAAAATCGTGATCCTCGGCGTTCGGTCGGGGGTCCGGTACCTTGCGTGCTATTTTAAACGGTACGTTACGTGAGACACGCCGCGTATATACACATGCACGTGTATATCTCATTTGAATATGCGTACACGCAACACGGGGCCCGTCCGCGTCCTGGCCCCGGATATCGGCGCGGCGCGGCGCGGCGCTTCGCGACACACCGACTCCGTTTACTAATGAACTGTATTATTCGTAATATATACCAGGCCGGATTTGCATTAACACGGCTTTTATTGCATTTCATTAAATCGCATTTTAGGCGTGCCGTGCCACCGTCGGTCGCGGCGCGGCGCGGCGCGGAGTCCCGCCTGCGAGTTCCGTCGATCGTCGTCGGTCTTCCGACAGCTCGCCGCACGAGACTCCCTTTAATCCTGACTAATTACACCGCGCCGTGCCGGCTCGATGAATGAAGAATTCCCGAGCTGTTCCTGCGAACCGCGACGCGACGTCACGTTTGACGCATAGAACCGAACGAAGACGCGGTGTTGTTCATTCAATTGGAATGATTCCATTTACGCGTACTCGGGGATCTAAGCTCTTACGATTGCCACCTGTTTCGTTCAGTGAAACGTCGGCTTAGTTGACCCGCGGTTTAATTCATTGATCGACTAAACGCGCAACCTTAGCTTCCTCTACTATAAATCATTGCGTCTCGCGCACGAATCGTTCGTCCTTTATTAAATCAACAGCGAAGCTGCGGCGGTGCTCTCTTCGAAAACAAAATTACGTTCGATTCTGTGAAACGTGTAATTAACGTTTAAAGTCTGACTAACGAGACGGTTTAAAATGCTCGATAACGATCCGTATTATTTAAGGTAAGGTTATATCGTAGGTTGAAAAAGAGAAAAAGCGTACGAGAGAAAGTTTCGTTGCCATACTTCTGAATTATGGTGGTTATTATACAACTCAACGTTCTCGGCACACGAGAGCACCTTTAAACACATGTTAATGAGCACAAAAATATTAATGAAACTATGTGCTACGCGTTTCGGGAAATTGCGGTGATTCGATTCAATTAATTGGACTTCGATTCTTCGATAGAAATCGATGCTATATGCTCGGTTTTATTAAAATTTCTGAGAAGTGTAGCTGTCTGTTAAGGAAGATTATTGTAATTTTGTTGAGATATTGTGTCATCATCTTGCTGTGAACGTAGTACGCTGAAGTATTGCTGTTCGTGTTGCTATAAATGTATTTTCTGTTTAAATCGTTCTAACTTCGATGTTGCGCATGAACGAACCTCGATGCACACGCGCGCGTATTTTGTGAGAAAGCTGTGAGTTAATATTACCACGAAATATGTATCTAATTCTTAAATAGTTTATATATTCGTAAAATTATTTAACCTTCGAATATCGTATCACGTGGAAATAATATGCATAATGATAGCAGGTCTATTCAAATGTCGTCGTCGCACTTGATTTTACAGGAAACTCCATAAAAATTCATTATGATAACGATTGTTACATATTAGTAAAGGAACCTGGATTGTCGGTTATCATTTAAACAAAGTGACAATGCCGTATTATCTTTGCACCGAGCTTGCAGCAACTTGCAGTGCACTGCCATCAACTTGACTATAACGATGGACCAAATTATCATTTAGGTAACCATTGTTTAAGTGAGGATGTCAATTATTATATGATATAAGATTGTTCCTTATTGCCAAAATTACTTTAATCATCTTCTCTGCTCTTTTCCTAGGACAAACTCTGATTTCCTGCTAGCAATTTTGTTACCAAAATTGCTTTGAACTCGTACGTTACTTTTACACGATTTCGGCAGTCGTCGTATTCAACAGCACTTCTTTCGGACATTCTCGGTTGAATCGGCTCGCGGCACGACCGTAAAATAAAAGGGCATCCTTTTCAATCGTTCGTTAATACGTTATCGCGTTATCGTTTAACGCGACTCGTTCGGTACCTATTGACTCGTTCAGCCGTGTAGAAGCGAGCGGCCGATGCGAGGCAAGGCGAGGCGGGGCGAGGCGAGGCGAGGGTTCGTTGCGAACGTGCTACGCTCCGGCACCGTTTCGCGCTAGATTAATGGCACGGTTTCGATTTAAATAAATCAAGGGGGTTGCCTGTGCTATCGTGTTCTTCCCGCGTGAATATACGCGCCGTAAGGGCCTGCTATCCGGAGCGTTGGTCTACTCGCGAAGTGATCCGCACGCAACCATCGCGCGCTGCTTACGACCGTTTGCGAGCTGCGAGTGGTGCGAGAGTCCGCTGATCGCAGTCGCATTCTCGAAGCAGCAACAAAATTAGAGACAGTACTATTACGAGGCATAAATTAAGCTCGGCATTTTCGAGCCCTGAAACGAGAGGGAGAACGAGTTCCGAGAGCTACACCAACCACTGTTCTAGTATCGAAGTCGCGATCTGCTCACAGCCCTTTCCTAGCTCCAGTCACTTGATAACTAAACTTCCTTATCAACCCTCCTTCATAGTTGCGCTCGCGATAGTGTAAACGTAATAATTGCCGTTCGTAGACTAGCTTTGTATGATGTATTTCATTGCCAGAACAAGGAGATGGACAGTGATTACTCTATTAATAGTTTGAGTACATAGCAGCATTTCTCATGTACTTAAAAGGGCCCAGGTCGCCGCACACTCTATGACGACCCACACATAGAAGAAAACCATATACGTATATTAGTTTTAGAGGTTTACATCAACCAAAACTGACGCTTTAATATCGAAGCGTGCAGTTCACAGGTGGAAAATATAGATTCCAAAAAGACTAAACGACTGGGCTTCGGTTGTAGAAATATCCGTTTTGCAGTTATTGCGGAGATATTTGCAATATTCGGCCAGAGTGGTGTCAATGTCACGAGCAAGACGACACAATATGGCCGCCGCTATCAATTTTTCGTAAATATCGAGAGATATAGAGCTCGAATCGAAAATTCACAACCGAAGACCCCGAGATAAGGCATGTACAAAGGCAGTAGAGTGTATTTTCAGTTGATTACTTAGTTAATTAAGACACAGGATTAGTTGATCTGAATTGTATCGGAAACACCACCTCGAGCTTCCGACATTCTTCACTACTAGCGTCACAGTCCTCTTCCAACCAAAAAGATGCACCACAGCGAGCTTGCCGGTGACTATAGTTACTTACAGTCGATAATACAGATCGACAAATTACATAGTTTTATACTTCCATTCAAAATATTTTGAATCAAAAGACGACTAAACATGGTTGCCACATTTCATTCCTCGCCGCAACGTTGCCATGTCGTCAAAACCGAAAGTGACGAGCAATTTGTACACTTTACATAATTTTTTTCAACTTAAATAATTATTTAAATTTACTATCCAGATAACTGCAATTAAATACAGCCCCAAAAAATTACTTACTACCTAATCATTCTTTAAAAATTTGAAAATTCTTAAAATTAACTAATAACAGTAGTTTAACCGTTGATGCTGGCACTAAATTTGCCATTATTTAATTTAAATTTCTTATTCAAACTTTCATTTAATATTAAAAATTAATCTCTACTTTTCACTCGTATAAAAACTATTTAAATTTTTATATGAATTCATAAATTGTATGTATGAAAAAAATTTTATAGCTAATTTTTTATCCGTAATTAAAATAATATATATTCTCACTCCAACAAATTAAATTAATTCATAATTAACAGTTTAATATAAATTATATTATTATAATCATAGTACTAAAAAATTAACTATAACTCAATTATTTATTTCTAATAAAATTACCCCGTAACTTTATATTAGAAATCAAATTCAATTATTTAATTAGATAATTTCATATCGAACCGAAATCAAAATAAAAATTAAATTTTACTCTATTATAAATTAATCCCACATTATTAATCACCCTAAAATTCATCTTAAATAAGTCTAAACTCAAATATATAATTACAATCGCAGTAATAGCTAATTATTTATCCGTAATTAAAAGAAAACTAATATTCTTTAAATAATAAATACGTACAATAAATTTTGATTGAGCTTAGATTTGTGCTATATCATTACTGAACTCCAATGGCACCTTCCCCTGGTCTAGAAACCTAGCGCGCGGCAGAATATCTTCGTGACAACTGTTCGTATCAACCAAGATAGACGTGCCAATATTCAAGTGAGCAGTTCGAGAGTTGGATATTTCGATTCAGAAAAGTCTAAGCTGAAGGGCTTCGGTTGTAGAAATGACCATTTCTTTATTATTGTTGAGCTATTTATAATATTCGACGAGCGTTCTTGCTGCAACTGCCACGCCGCTCACGACTGTTCCGCACGCCAGCTTCCCCTGGTCCAGAAACCTAGCGCACGGCAGAACGGGCTCATGAAGCAGGAATCAGTTTCATGAAATTCAGTTTGTGAAACGGTTTTGATGACATGGCAACGTTGCGGCGAGGAATGAAATGTAGCAACCATGTTTAGTCGTCTTTTGATTCAAAATATTTTGAATGGAAGTATAAAACTATGTAATTTGTCGATCTGTATTATCGACTGTAAGTAACTATGGTCACCGGCAAGCTCGCTGTGGTGCATCTTTTTGGTTGGAAGAGGACTGTGACGCTAGTAGTGAAGAATGTCGGAAGCTCGAGGTGGTGTTTCCGATACAATTCAGATCAACTAATCCTGTGTCTTAATTAACTAAGTAATCAACTGAAAATACACTCCACTGCCTTTGTACATGCCTTATCTCGGGGTCTTCGGTTGTGAATTTTCGATTCGAGCTCTATATCTCTCGATATTTACGAAAAATTGATAGCGGCGGCCATCTTGTGTCGTCTTGCTCGTGACATTGACACCACTCTGGCCGAATATTGCAAATATCTCCGAAATAACTGCAAAACGGATATTTCTACAACCGAAGCCCAGTCGTTTAGTCTTTTTGGAATCTAAATTTTCCACTTGTGAACTGCACGCTTCGATATTAAAGCGTCAGTTTTGGTTGATGTAAACCTCTAAAACTAATATACGTATATGGTTTCCTTCTATGTGTGGGTCGTCATAGTGTGCGGCGACCCGGGCGTTTAATGAGTTAAAGACTATAATGATTGCGAAGCGTAGAAAACACCTAACAATGTGTGTTTAATTGACTTTGTAACTGTGGTGAATACTATCAACTTATTATTTATTTTAGCTTGCCTTTTAAAGGTGGAAATGCTTTTTCTCTTTCACATGGTATGTCAAAGTTATTTTCATGTCTTCGATCAGTTGAAGTCTATACTGTTTGCGATGCGAAGAAAACATCAAACAATGTGTATTTAATAAAACTTATAAATGTGGTGAATACTATCAGCTTATTATATATATATATATATATATATATATATATATATATATATATATATATATATATATATATATATATATTTTGGCTTGTCTTTTAAAGGTGGAAATGTTTCTTCTCTTTCACATGGTATGTCAAAATTATTTTCATGTCTTCGATCAGTTGAAGAATATACTGCTTGCGAAGCGAAGAGAACAAGAAACAATGCGTGTTTAATAAAACTTATAATTGTGGTGAATACTATCAGCTTATTATATTTATTTTAGCTTGCCTTTTAAAGGTGGAAATGCTTTTTCTCTTTCACATGGTATGTCACAGTTATTTTCATGCCTTCGATCAGTTGAAGTCTATGTGTATGTAAGTGTATGTAATAAAACTTATAATTGTGGTGAATACTATCAGCTTATTATTTATTTTAGCTTGTCTTTTAAAAGTGGAAATGTTTCTTCTCTTTCACATGGTATATACAAGTTATACTTATAATTGTGCTGTGTACTATCAGCTTATTATTTATTTTAGCTTGTCTTTTAAAGGTAGAATTGCTATTTCTCTTTAACTGTTCTTTTATGCCGTCTGGTGCATACGTGAGTATGCCACGAACATGTATCGTTGAATGAATTAAGGGAGAAAGTGTTTAGGCTAACACCTGGTCTGTCTTATGGCCCACATGAAACGCAATGGTTGGACGCGGAAGTCCATGACCCATCCGAGGACCAGATCGGTTTTAACTGAAACGACCTTGGCCCGTATTCGTGTTTACAGAGCATGTTGGTTTCGAGTTGTAAGCGAGAGAGAGAGAGAGAGAGAGAGAGAGAGAGAGAGAGAGAGAGAGATCGACGGCAACCAGTTGGTTTGCGTTACATTTAGAAATACAATAGCAAATGTCCATTTTGCACAGGAAGTGAAACTCGCGTCGTATCTTATTTTATTTACATCCGTCTCTCTAAATATAATTTTCTTGTTGATAGTAGATTAAATGATAGGTACGCGTGTACACTGTAAAATCCAGTTGGAATGTTTAACGTCAGATAAACCGAAGGGTAGATATCGATGTAGCAATATTGTAGAGTATCGTAATCTCGAGACGATAAAAACTGTATTTTTAATAAATAAACTTTGACCAACAGAATAAAACCACAGTAAAAACATAGTTGTCAAGTTTCCCTCGTAAGTTTCCGAGTAAAGAAATGCTACAAAATTCGATTCGAAGAAATCGCTAAACGATAGCTTTCACGCATTCGCTAGAAAAATCCGTCGAATTTCGAGCAGTAAAGACGTGAGAAAGATCTCAGTGTATTTATACGATTTTCACTAAAACGATCAAACGAAGGAACAAGCTTTCGTCGACTTTTCGAATCGCCTTCGTAAATTCAGTTCCGCATAAAGTTCCGCAGTTAATTACCGCAAATGCTGATTTACATTTCCGGTCCAACAATGCGAAACGAGATTCCGTATAACTCTGCAACGGTAAAATGTCACGGCGTCGAACGACCGATTCTTAATTACCGCAATACGAGATACATACACGCGGCAGGGCAGGACGGTAAAGCCGTGATTGCGAGCTCGCCGGAGCGTGTATCAAGCGGTATCATATCGAAGCCGGGCTGACTTTTCCAGTTTGCTCGTTGTCGTCGCGCGCGGGAACTCGGAACTCTCTCGACACGGGGCTCGGGGGCCTCGTGAAACGCAACGAAATCGGCCGGTTCGCTTGGTACCCTAATTGAAGATCAACGGTAAAATGCCACCATATTCGTCGGCCGGTAATTGCCGGCCAATAAAGTCAGCTTATCTGATTCCTCGCCGCGCTATGGTTTCTAATTCAACGGTATCGCTCGGCTAAGGCTCGCGCTCGTTAGCCGTGTCTCCGATAAAGAGGAGAAAGAACGGCCCTGGCAGCTGGGTGTTGATCGGCCGCCGGCAAATTAACTGCGACAAATGTTACGTTTCCGTGTACGGACACGATTGTGAGACACGGGGCTTAATTTAGATACAAGCCCGCTACTATGCGGGTACCGTGCCTGTGCCGTGCCACGACAGGGCCTCGTAACATCCTGGACACGTCTGTGTCGCTCGGGTCCAGGGCCCGGGGGACTCAAATTCACCGCCCGAATTTTCCTCGGTCGTTGCGCCACCGACCGAGATCGGCTAATTAAGCACGGCAGTGCCCGATCCCCCGAAATTAAATACACACGATGAAACGTTCTTTTTTTATCATTTCGGTCAAAACATCGTCGCAACTAGTTTATAATAATTGAGCATGAAATTTGAAGCACGGGGGAAAGGAGCCAGCAACTTTTACGACTCCTTTCGAATTTACGCTCTCTCGGCGCGCATTATTGTGTTGTAGACATTTAAAAAACGAGTTAAATTACAGGATAATTGACCAATTACACGCCGTGCCGCACGCAATCTCTAAACGAACCGAGACAAACCTGCTTTTTTCGAGCGGTTTCACCGATGCTCTCGTCGTTTCACCGATACACGGTTTTAACGATCGCCTATTTCAATACTCGGTCTCGACGAAAAACCAATAAATAATCGTCTTAAGAGCCGAAAGATGCGCCGTGTACTCGTGTGTTAGTACTTCGAAATACGCGGAGCCAAAGCCGCGCCGAGTGCGTACGTCTGTCGTGTCCATATATCTTTCTCGGGCCCGAAGCGAAGCGATAAATACGCTAAACAAGTTTGACAGTTTTCTCACCGTGAACCCGACACACGTACGCGGATTGGAACAATAATTTTTCAAGTTATTTTTCAGAGGATAACGCGCGGCAAGATGGTTTTTGTCGATGCAACGGGCGCACGATGTTACGCCGAGCCGCGACGGTTCGCGCCGCGCAGATGGGAAACCAGGCGCCTTTCCGTTTCGCCGGGGAGCGCACGCGATACTTTTTCTTTGTCCACCAGCACTGTGAAACGCAATAAAAAATATTTATGACAGTGTATTCGGAACAATTAGCATAACACGTATCGCCCGAGGGCGACTCCTGCAGATAGTCTCGAGGTCCGGGCGCATAACGCGGAGCCGAGCCGAGCCGGTAAAATTCGGACCACCCGAGAACGCTCGGATCTGCGAGCCCATAAAGACCGCGTTCGTGCACGTTACACAGTTTCGCAATACACATTAATTCTTCGAGGGCTTTTCTTTTTTTTTTTTTACTGCACGCGCGAGAAGCCGCACGGCAAAAACTACTTACTTACTTCGATATTCACAGATACGCCGCGATAACTTCAACAAGCAACATTTTACGACAGCCTATCGCAGCCATGAATATTCATGGTGCGCCGTGTGCGCACTTATTTCCAGCAAGGGTGGACTCCCCTATCGGAAAATCAACAAATTCATAACTCGACGAAATTCGTCGGAAATTCGTCGAGTATACGCAACGGGTTACGCAATTCTTTTTTGCCGCGCACGGTCGCTGCAAGTGTGCGAAACGAATCGTTCGTGACTTGGCTGTTCGAAGATTTCATTCCGCGGCTCGTAAACCGTGAGAGACGGCTGAGGTTTTTACGTTAGTAAATTCAGCACATTTCGAATAATTCGGTAGATTTTGATAGCGAAACGTGAAATTAGAAGTTTACACGATTAAAGTCTCGCCATTCTCGGTTTCGTTTGTTTTATCGCAATGATTACCGAGCATGTAATTTAATTGATGAAAATCGACGCTCGCAGCCATCGTCGCAATAATTGGAACATGAATTATGGAAAACGCGGGCGACGCTAATCCTTCGGACCGTGCGGCATGAAATAATGCGCTGTATTACGCGTCCCGTAATATTTTCAACAAAATAAAACTCCGCGGTCCAATTCATTTTGCGAAGCCATGTCGCAGCCCGGTCCGTAATGCAATCGCCGGCCTTGGAGTGAAATAAAAATAAAGAATGCGAGCGCGTTCTGCTGACAATATTTCTGGTTTCCCCGTTTTCATTCTTCTTATTGTGCTTTCTGCCCTAATAGAGACTCCGTCCTCCAAAGAATATTAAACTACCGGTCTCGCTCCCCGGCAACGGAAACGTCGCAAGTGTCAGAGTTCAAGGGTTGCCGGGGAAAAATATGTAGGGCACATTTTCTTTTTTTTTCGTCCGCGCGCGGTGCAGTTACTTTCGTTTCGACGTGTCGCGTGAAAATACGAGAACTACGCGTTCGTATACTACACGGACGCCCTTCCCGACGTTCCGACATTTTCAATTATTTGTTTACAACTCTGTAATTAGAACCTTGGTAACTTTTCTGCATTTAAATTTCTACCGGATGTTCACGGTGCGTCAGAAATTTCATGGACGAGAAAGAATTGTTGAATTCGAGTTCAACGAATTATCGGCTGACGGTCATTCGATGTTCGATGTTTTTAACACTAGATTTACTGAGCACAAAAAACAGCTGTTTTATATCAGCTTATAAGAGTGACAATAAGACATTTATTCTGATAAGAACAAATAGCATATGAATAAGTAGCATATGAATTGAATAAATAACTCGTATATGTATCTTTACGATACGAATAATCGTAAATTAAAAAATTTGTGCCGCGCCATTTTCTCGGGTTCCGTAAATCCAGCGTTAAACAACTCTGATTCACGGGTAAGTGTTTATCCGAGTGTTTTAAGCAACAGTAATTGGTGGGTGCAGGCCTTTGTGCAAAATAAAAATTGATCACGTCTAAATAAATAATAATAACTCTTTATAAAAGTGACAATAAGACATTTATTCTGATAAGAACAAATGACATATAAATAAGTAACATATAAGTTGAATAAATAACTCGTATATGTATCTTGACGATACGAATAATCGTAAATTAAAAAATTTGTGACGCGCCATTTTGTCGGGTTCCGTAAATCCAGCGTTAAACAACTCTGATTCACGGGTAAGTGTTTATCCGAGTGTTTTAAGCAACAGTAATCGGTGGGTGCAGGCCTTTGTGCAAAATAAAAATTGATCGCGTCTAAATAAATAATAATAACTCTTTATAAAAATGACAATAAGACATTTATTCTGATAAGAACAAATAGCATATAAATAAGTAACATATGAATTGAATAAATAACTTGTATATGTATCTTTACGATACGAATAATCGTAAATTAAAAAATTTGTGACGCGCCATTTTGTCGGGTTCCGTAAATCCAGCGTTAAACAACTCTGATTCACGGGTAAGTGTTTATCCGAGTGTTTTAAGCAACAGTAATCGGTGGGTGCAGGCCTTTGTGCAAAATAAAAATTGATCGCGTCTAAATAAATAATAATAACTCTTTATAAAAGTGACAATAAGACATTTATTCTGATAAGAACAAATAGCATATGAATAAGTAACATATAAGTTGAATAAATAACTCGTATATGTATCTTGACGATACGAATAATCGTAAATTAAAAAATTTGTGCCGCGCCATTTTGTCGGGTTCCGTAAATCCAGCGTTAAACAACTCTGATTCACGGGTAAGTGTTTATCCGAGTGTCTTAAGCAGCAAAATGCAAAATAAAAATTGATCGCGTCTGTTGCAAGAAACAAGAGTGATTTTTTCTCTTAACAATTCTAACAAAGCAACATATATATAACGCGATAGAAATGATATTCACCCGATGCTTCCACTGCTTTATGTTCCACTGCTAGCGACAAATTGACTTCGAAATCCTTGAAAACATTTCAAACACGAACACGAGTTATCACAATATCCCATTTCACGGAGAAGAGTCCAATATTCTAAAAGCTTCGTTCCGCCCAGATAATTTCATTTATCACACGAGTTTATTTTCAGCATCGTCTGATCGGAATCCCTCCTTGAAACGCAGCGTAGTTGCAGAAGTCGAAAACCTGCACTCTCAGATAATGCTGCACGACGTTGATTGAAGTACTTTCGAGTGGCCGGCAATGTTCCCGCGCTAAACGTTCGAGTACCGAAGTTGTTCAGGGCTCCGCAACGCCGATTCGACAGGCAATAAAGTCTTCCGAAGTACACTTTCACGGTTCCACGACACAGAAGAAGTTTTGCCCGATTATCACCGGCTTCGAAAATTACAGTCCCCGGAAACTCGAACAGTTTCGGGACTGAAACCACGGAATTCGGAACTATGACACGTGATTCTAGCTCGACAACTATGAAAAGTACATTTTTCATTTTTTATATTTTGAGTCGTTCATTCTTATTTATCAGATATAACAGCCATAATTAGAAATATTATCTTTTGCGAGAATATATTGTGTTTCATAGAAAACAACAGATATCACAATTATAATATATAGTATAATAAATATCATAATTACAATACGTACTATAGTATGTATTAAAATCATATAGTAATTATTAATATCATAATTATAATTATATGAACGCAAACATGTATAAAGAAATTTTTATATTTATTATTATAATTATAATATTTATTATTTATAATATATATTATATATAATAATATTATTACATTTATTATTATATATATTATATTTATTATTTACAATTATAATACATACTATAGTATGTATTAATGTCATATAGTAATTATTAATATCATAATTATAATTATATAAATACAAACATGTATAAAGAGATTTTTATATTTATAATAATACATACATATATTGTTGTATTATAATACAATTATAATATATATTATAATAAATATCATAATTATAATACATATTATAGTATGTATTAATATCATATAATAATTATTAATTTCATATAGTAATTATTAACATCATATAGCATATATTAATATCACAATTATAATTATATGAATACAAACATGTACAAAGAGGTTTTAATATTTTTTAGTATCCAATTCATATTTACTTCTAGTATTATATTTAACAATACTCTAACTATGAACTGATATGTTATATATTATATATAATAATATGTTATGATATATTATATTATATATTAACTGATCTGTTTTACATAACGACAAAGAAGAAAATATTGTACAATAGGGCCAAAAACATTTTGCTGATCTAGAATCGCGTTTCAGACAACGGTGGGCCCTTCCGCAGGTATTTCGGGTCGTGCGATTGCTTAGCTTAGGGATTAGGGTTGTTGCATAATCCCGGTTTCAATCTCCGTGGCATTTTCGCTCGGCGATTCCATGTGGCATTGCGGCATTGTTTCCGCGTGTAACCTCTCTCATCCCGCAGCCGACCACCCCGATGCCCGTTGCCCGGTGCCCGTGCTCTCTAATCCCGAAGACAATGCTCTCGTTTTCACTCGGCCCGCGGAAAGAAACATCCGAGTCGCGAAGTAGGACGACAGAGAACACACCGGTATATCGGCTTTCCCTAGAAATTCGTAGGTGGCGAATGACGGACGCGAGCCGAACACGGCCGATCGGGCATAAATTTCGAAGCGACGCGCCGGTGTCGATTTCCACGTGGGCATTCGTTCCGCGGACTGAAACCGACCCGAACGTGTCACGCGGCTTATTCGCCTCTTTTTTCCACTTTCGTCACCCTACACTGGGCGTGATCGCCGCGAATCACGCGACGCCAGGATGAACTCGGAAATGCACGGTGATTACGATAATGGGCGAGCGGATCTTTGCGTGAGATTGTGTACCAATTACGTCGGGCATGGTTTTTAACCCCTTAATGCACAATTTAAAAAAAAAAACCGACCAAAAAAAATCAATTTTTTTTATCTAAGAAAATACATATTTGGACCTTAATTTCAATAAATATGTAAAAAAAATGCAAAAATTACTAAAAATTCAATAAAAATAGTGGATAAATAATTATAGTGAATATTGAATCGCATTGCAGATCGAATTTTGTACCCATCGTACTGTTTTTCAATTACCAGTTACTATTTTGAAGGGGAAGGAGGAGACGAAAAAAAAAACTGAAAAATATTTAATTTTACCTAAATTTGTAATAATATAATAATAATATTTATTAGCTGAGAAATATATAATAAACTAAAACTATTCAAAATTTTCTTTTGTATGGTAAAGTTCAAAACAAGGTGCAGCACATAGCCCAACATTCCTTATTTCAACATTAGAAAACATACCTTTTATACACTAAAAATCCAATTTACTCTCTATAAAAATACACCATAAAACAAAAACGTTTTTATATGTTGACACTAATAATATTTGTAAAAAATAAAAAACAATTATCTTTGAAGAAATTCACTTTGATAACGTCTACTTTACTTCACGACTTGCTCACGAATAATACACTAAATGTTCATAAGTGCCATCCTAAAAGTGCATATTTTATTCCTGAATAAGCAAAAAATAGAAAGAGATCGGAGATAACTGGAGAGTAATAAATAAATTAGTCATAACAAAACTCACAAAAGTGCCAACGCTAATTAGATACGCAATAATGGATATAGATAGATAGAAACAATTACCAGGTCAGAGATGCTTATAAGTGTCACCCTAAAAGGCCATATTTTATAATCCCAAATAAACAAACTTTACAGCTTACAATACAGAATTACACGATGAATATCAATAAATTGAATGTTTTCCTTGGTTTTTATTAAGTTATTTTTACTGCCCGGATATATTCGAATCTGAACATTTTAGCGACATAAGTTGCGACGCCGACCGTATATATACGGGTCTGCACATTTTGGCCGGTTTTGCACGCCCGTGTTAATACGTTTCTGCGCGTTAAGGGGTTAAGCAAAAATATGTTTCTCCTGCTAACGGTTCTAACGAGTTGTAATACACCGGCGCTTATCATTTTTCGTATCCGTATCTACGTCGTATGCACGGCTATAGTTATTTTGTCTATAGTACTTACTCAAAACTGTGTGTTTGTGTGTATACCCATTAGAAGACGATATTTCCACATCGTACGAATTCACTCACCTGCAAACAACAATAAAATTAATCGTTAACAGAGTTGTTATTTCTAGATAAAATATCGGGTGTTTCGTAAACATTAATATTGATCGATTAACACTTTCACGATCGCGCCGGGAACCTTAAAAATTTCGTAAAATTAAAGTATTTCATTCGGTTAAATAAAAATTACGAAGCAAACTTATATGGCATCGATTACTTTTTCGACGTTCGTATCTCTAGCAAATCTTGATGAAATTAAGCAGTCATGTTTAATTAGACGTGGACGATTTCTCCAATTGGTCATTAATCGACTGAATTTAAAACGGGGAGATCTCCCCATTCGGTTGGCTAAGTGTTGATATTGTTCTACCGTAGGTTTTATGATGAAGATATAACATTAACACTAGATTTACGGAACCCGTCAAAATTACTAGATGGAACCGTAACACATTGAATATAGTAACATCCTTTATCTTTTAATAGAATCGGAGCCCGTCGACGGAAATAAGCCGAAAGCGATCTTTCCACCTAGGATAGAAATAATCCACGTTAAAGAAGCATTATAATAAGACAGGACGTTACGATAACAGTTCAACGTGTACCACGTACGTCCATAGTGTACTTATACTTAAGACACTCGTGTATTATTAATTTATTCATTCTTCGCAAGTCCAATCTAATTTCTACAGTTTCGAAGACGCGCGTGTTTAACACTAGATTTACGGAACCCGTCAAAATGGCGGGTCACTAATTTTTTAATTTACGATTATTCGTATCGTGAAGATACATGTACGAGTTATTTATTCAATTTATATGTTACTGCAAATGTTACAATAATAGTTGTTAAAAATCAGGATGTCTTATTGTTACTTTTATAAACTAATACAAAACAGCTGCTTTTGTGCTATGTAAATCTAGCGTTAAGTGTTTAGTTTCCGATTGTCAACGATTATGAAAACGAGGTGCTTGTTTACAAGCTGTAGGGAAATTAGGGAGAATTTATTGTACATAGAAGTATGTATGCACAAAAGTGAAAAATAAAAAGGAGTAAATGCCATAGTACCAAATTCACAATATAGTCCCCATCGAATGAGGCTAAATACAGTTCTCCCTAATTCGCGTTCAGATTGCACACAAAAATGGTCAATCTATAAAGAGGAAATACGATTACTCGAGCCTTGCTGCTCGTTTTTATAGTTACCAATCGTCAACAACAATAAAAACGAGACCCAAGGCTGGTATTCAAGGCTCCTCTTCCCAAATTGTCCATTTTTGTGCGTAATCTGAGCGCGAATTAGAGAGAAGTCACTGTATCTAGGAATACAGTTTAATCTGTACAAAAGATTGACTTGGAAGACCTGCACCACAGGTAAAAGAAAGCGAGTGAATGCCACGGGGGTCACCGGTGACTGGCACTTAACTTGGCGGTGACGCCATGGGGGCCACCGGTGACCGGCGCGCCCAAATTGCTAGAAATATATATAATTTAAAACAAATGTCAATATCTGAAATTTTGTATTATTACCATCGTCGATTCAAACAGTGACCCCTGTCGCAATTAACATGTCAAACATGGTTATACACAGTAACTTATCTATTGCAGATAATATTTCAACGTTATATGTACCGCATAAAAGAAAATTCATCGTGGCGCCGCGGACAATTTCTGTAAAACCGGCGTGGCATTCAACGTGTTAAGAAATCATTTACGGTGATTTTTCGCTATTTGAAACTATTGGATTATTTTCTCTCTTTTGAATACTCAGAAGTTTTTCCTTCTAGCAT
Source organism: Megalopta genalis (assembly GCF_051020955.1). NCBI lineage: Eukaryota > Metazoa > Arthropoda > Insecta > Hymenoptera > Halictidae > Megalopta > Megalopta genalis. The sequence continues at coordinate 14,958,765 of NC_135019.1, read as the reverse complement.
ATAAGTTACAAAAACGAATCGACGCCGAGAGTCTCGCCAGAGTACCATTAGATAAACAATGATTTCATATGTATATAGAACAGAGTGCTCTTTGTCTTTAGGTGACGTTTTTGATTTCGTCTTTGTGAATAGTCTTCAGTCTCCTGGAGCAATCAGGAGAGTAAAGACGGTCCTTCCTCGTACATCAAATTAATAAACTAAAAGGGATAAGTTTAATTCACTGCGTTTTACTTTTATTTATCTACCCATTTCCAATAAAAACAATCGTTCGAAATCTTCGAAATGAAAATCTTCTGGCCGAAAGAACAATGGCAAACCTACACTCCACCACTGATATTCCATCGAACGGTATCGAAATAATGCTTAAAGAAGAAAATTTCTATTCGCAACCGCAACGAAGATCGTCGTTTTAGATACGCATTTCCTTGCAGCCGCGAATCCCGGAAAAAAATGAGCCGCTTCCGTGAAATTCTTAAGGCGCGTGCATGAGTCAGAGATGCCTGTTGCTCTGTGCTGGATCCAACCTAGAATCGCAGCATCCTGGTGGAGATGAATTAGAATCAAGTAATTGGAGGCAAGGCTGGGAGTGATGAGAAGACTCACGACTCGCAACTCACAACTCACGACTCACGACCGGAGCAACTCGGAAGGATTACTCTCGGCTTATTACCGTTCCAGCGGTTCATGTTGATAGACATACGAACAACGGGGTTTTCTTGTTTTCGCAGTTTCTCGTGAAAGGAACGCAGGCATCATTATCGCCACGTGTGGGCCGCACCCTTCGGGGTGGTGTGCCGCGGTGTGGTGCAACCCGCTGAAAGGTATTCCACGCTATCGCCTCTAATGGCTTTCAAAATGCACCGTTCACGGAAATCACGGTTTTCTACCTCCCTCGATTTCCATCCAGCTGAAACTTACGCAATCGTTGGATTGCGGACTTTGCGCGCTCGTTGGGCGCTCGATTTATCTGACCTGCCGAAGCCTGTAATGCGGCCGATTTCATTCTTAACACTAGATTTACGGAGCACAGAGAAACCAGCTGTTTTATATTAGTTTATAAAAGTAACGTAGTAACGAAGTTTTTCTTTATAAACTTCTATTTGTTAAGCTTCCACGAAAATTCCAATTAAATACAATGGTATTTGTATGCAGCTCTGCGACACTTAATTTCGCATACGACGATTAACCCTTTGCACTCGAAGTCAAATCAACGGAAAATTTAATGCAGTTTTACCGACCCACTGCATTTCCATTTTATATAACCTAAATGCATTTTATACGTATGAAATTGAATTTTGTGACAGATGCAACGGTTATCCTTTGAACAGTTCTTCCAAATATGAACAAATTTGTTTAATAAAATTATTCGGAAACGTGACGTAACAATTATTAATGGCGCCTTGGAGTCGCCATTCGAGTGGAAGGGTTAATAAAGTTGGTCTTTCTGGTAGGGACGAAGTGCGAATTAAAACAATTAATTTAAAAATGTCATTAATTTACTGCAATTTAGTAATACTTAAATACATAAACTAAATTTAGGCAGCACAAAAAAATAGCTGTTTAATATTAATTTATAAAAGTAACAATAAGACATTTATTCTGATTTTTAACAAGCGTTATTGTAACATTCGCCGTAAGTAATATATCAATTAAATAAATAACTCATAAATGTATCTTTACGACACGAATAATCGTAAATTAAAACATTAGTGACCCGCCATTTTCACGCGTTTCGTAAATCTAGTGTTAATACAGAAATACGAAGCTGATCGAGAGATCATGGATAACAAAACAATTATCGTCTCCGTCTCTCTCTCTCTCTCTCTCTCTCTCTCTCTCTCTCTCTCTCTCTATTTCTATTTAAAATAATTGTTTGAGATAACAGTGAAATTCATGTTGGAAATTATACGCGATCTTCTAATTACCAGCTCTAACAACTGATTTATAACAACATCCGCATTGGCATTTCTGCCAAATAGAATGACCGATCTGATCTGACATAAAATAAAATCTCATGAAAGAGTTTCGCTTGAAGCAAAACGATGTAACAGTTTCTTGAGATCAAATCATTTTGTTGCATATTGCATTGAAAATGATTTCACTGCAATGTACAGTAAATTCTGCTCAATTGTCCCTCAGCTTCGAAACAAAAATAGACAATTTAGGAAGAGAAGATACGATTAGCCTCGCGGCTCGTTTTCATAGATGTTGACAATCGGCGGCCATAAAAACGAGTCGCCAGTCTCGAATAATCGTATCTCCTCTTCGCAAATTATCCATTTTTTTGTTCGCAAGCCGAGGGACAATCGGAGGGAGTTGACTGTACATTGGAATATTGAAGTTCAATCGAACGAATGTGCACGGTGCATTGACGGAACTTCCGTTTGCACTTCGGGAATTCTGTAATTTCGCGGTGCATCTGCATGAAACGAATCCGCTGGCTGGCCGACACGTGGCGGATTTATACTTATACACCTTAACGCGGCGACGCGCGACGGTTCGCCGTTTAATTTCCAGCCGTACGATCGCTTGCCTTCGGATTCAATCATTCCTGATATTGCAGAGAGCCTCCCTCGATTTTCTGACACATGGGTTGAGGCGTGCGTTGCTTAAGACCGTTTATCTTGAGCCGGTAACGGCGCATTCATTCATGCAGGATATTGTACGCTGTTCACTCACCACCCACGTGTAGAACATTTCGCGCGATCGGCGTGGAGTAACAGCGAAGCCAATGTCATCCTCGGAGAAGTTCGCAATTTCCGCGGCAATCCGAGCCACCTTTCGCGTAAATCGCAGCGCCGCGGCCGTGCCGCGCCGAGCCGAGCCGAGCCGAGCCGCGCCGAGGGGAAATCGTAAATTCTCGCATATTGTGCTTTCAAAGGCTCTCCAACAATGTTAATCGGCGACAATGTGCCACGAAAAGGAATCGCTACAATCGCGAACCGACTGCTCCGATAATACAGTAAATTCTCTCTAATTAACGCGCAGATTGTACACAAAAATGGCAATTGTATACAAAAATTTGGGAAGAGTGGAGATACGATTATTCGAGCCTTCCAGATTGTTTTTATGATTCCAGATTGTCAACAACGATCAAAACGGGCCGCAAGACTCGAATAATCGTACAGTGGCCCAGAAAAGTGTTCGTATATTTTCTAAAACGTATATATATAATAACTTTTTTAAAACTCAACTAAACGACTTGAATTGTTTTTAGATGATAGAGGGACTAGTCTACTAGACGACGACTAAAATGTTTTCTTTTCAATTTTGCTATTACTTGGGATGGCAAAAAAAATAATAAGAAACTCCCGTTTTTTAACTTTTTTATCTGAGGCTGTAACAAAAATTTGAAAAATTTCTTTTATAGATCTCGATAACTTATATGCGTGCTAAATATTTGATCGAAATCAGTCAAGCTAGAGTCGAGCTACAGGCGTTGAAAGATTGAAAAAACTGCAGATATTTTTCCAGTTTTTGGTCAAAATCGTGGTGGAACTGTGATTTTTGTCATCTTTAATCTGTTATAACTCATAAAACAACGTCAACCGATTTCGATAAAAGTTTCAGCACGCATATAATTTACCGAGATCTACGAGAGACATTTTTCAAATTGTCATTAGAGGCTTGAGTAAAAATTTTAAAAAACAAGTCATTTATTTCCTTTTGTTATTCCAAGTGATAGCAAATGTTTAAAAATGCATTTTGGTCATCGTTTGGTAGACTCTATCATCTAAACAAAATTTAAGTCACTTGGTCCAGTCTCGAAAAAGTTATTGCGTTTTAAAAGGTGTACGAACACTTTTGTGGGTCACTGTACCTCCATTTCCCAAATTGCCCATTTTTGTGTACAATCTGAGAGTCAATTGGATCGAATTTACTGTACTTGCCGATTGAAAAAGCTTCTCTACACAATTATTCATTTTTATACCATAGCACGATCCCAATTAGAAATGTATATGAATGTAAATAATGAAAATAAAATGTTTATAATAACGACGACATATGCATATATTTCAGTAAGATATTTATATTCGATCAACAATCGCGCGCGATCTTCATTTCACGAACAGCGTTATTAAAAGGGGCCATTAATGATTAACCGATAATGTCGGTGAGTCGTTAATTAGATGAATACTTCGCTATTGTTCAGCGCGCGAGCGCCGCGTTTGAAGGTAATAAATCAGTAGAAGCAAATGAGAATGACACTGTGCAAAGGCAACGGGCGAGCAGAGGCGAGCAGAGGCGAGCAGAGCGAAAGAGGAAGTGGAAGTGGAAGAGGAAGAGGAGGAAGGAAAGGAAGGAAAGGGTGCAGGAGGTGGCGTCAACCGTGCCAATATTCTAATGTAATGGGCTGGGCGTTCGTTGAACCTCGTTGGATAGCACTGTTCCCGGCCGTGTATTTTCTTAATGAATGCTCGTACGCTGAAAATGCCAATGCCGGACACTGGCCAGCGATTGATGGAAACGGGAATGCGAGAAAGTTTCCCAAGCGAATGGAATTCGAGTTACATCCCTTTCCGGTGGCAGGATGCGTATAGCTTTCTTACGAACGCGGCTTCTTTTTCCATTGTATGCATAGCACATTTTCATCGTGGCGCAGCACTTTCTCCACTGTATGATATCGTTTGCTTTTTCTATCATATTTTCAGCGCATCTGCCGACAGTTATTCAACCTTCCTCTATTGTCAATTTAACCTAGAAGCGCCCAATTTTTCAACGCCTTTTTAACGTGGCACAGTCATTCGCGATTCTATTGACTGACTTTTGATGGTTAAATCGTTGATATCGTTAAAATCAATTTGCCACGTAAAAATTGCATATTTCAAAAATATTCCGATAATACAGTAATGTTTCTTTAATTGATGCCCAGATTTACCACAAAAGTGGACAATTTGAGAAGAGGAGATACGATTATTCGAGCCTCGCGGTTTATTTTTATAGTTATAATTACCTATTATTATTTTTATAGTTATTAATTAAATAATAGTTGTAATTTAACCTTGGCATAACCTTTCTAACGTGGCACAGTCATTCGCGATTCTACCGACTGACTTTTGATGGTTAAATCGTTGACATCGTTAAAATCATTTTGCCACGTAAAAATTGCATATTTCAAAAATATTCCGATAATATAATAATGTCTCTCTAATTGACGTCCAGATTAACCACAAAAATGGGAAATTTGGGAAGAGGAAATACGATAATTCGAGCCTCGCGGTTTATTTTTATAGTTATAATTACCTATTATTATTTTTATAGTTATTAATTAAATAATAGTTGTAATTTAACCTTGACATAACCTTTCTAACGTGGCACAGTCATTCGCGATTCTATCGACTGACGTTTGATGGTCAAATCGTTGACATCGTTAAAATCAATTTGCCACGTAAAAATTGCATATTTCAAAAATATTCCGATAATATAGTAATGTCTCTCTAATTGACGTTCAGATTGACCACAAAAATGGACAATTTGGGAAGAGGAGATACGATTATTCGAGCCTCGCGGTTTATTTTTATAGTTATAATTACCTATTATTATTTTTATAGTTATTAATTAAATAATAGTTGTAATTTAACTTTGTCATAACCTTTCTAACGTGGCACAGTCATTCGCGATTCTACCGACTGACTTTTGATGGTCAAATCGTTGACATCGTTAAAATCAATTTGCCACGTAAAAATTGCATATTTCAAAAATATTCCGATAGTATAGTAATGTCTCTCTAATTGACGTCCAGATTGACCACAAAAGTGGACAATTTGGGAAGAGGAAATACGATTATTCGAGCCGTGCGGTTTATTTTTATAGTTATAATTATATATTATTATTTATATAGTTATTAATTAAATAATAGTTGTAATTTAACCTTGACATAACCTTTCTAACGTGGCACAGTCATTCGCGATTCTACCGACTGACTTTTGATGGCTAAATCGTTGACATCGTTAAAATCAATTTGCCACGTAAAAATTGCATATTTCAAAAATATTCCGATAATATAGTAATGTCTCTCTAATTGACGTCCAGATTGACCACAAAAGTGGGCAATTTGGGAAGAGGAGATACGATTATTCGAGCCTCGCGGTTTATTTTTATAGTTATAATTACCTGTTATTATTTTTATAGTTATTAATTAAATAATAGTTGTAATTTAACTTTGTCATAACCTTTCTAACGTGGCACAATCATTCGCGATTCTACCGACTGACTTTTGATGGTCAAATCGTTGACATCGTTAAAATCAATTTGCCACGTAAAAATTGCATATTTCAAAAATATTCCGATAATATAGTAATGTCTCTCTAATTGACGTCCAGATTAACCACAAAAGTGGATAATTTGGGAAGAGGAGATACGATTATTCGAGCCTTGCGGTCTATTTTTATAGTTATAAATTGTCCACAATTATAAAAACGAGCCGCAAGGCTCGAATAATCGATTTAATCAAATTAATCGATTTAATCAAAATAATCAAATTGTCCATTTTAGTGGACAATCTGTGCGTCAGTAAGGGAGACATTACTGTGTTACGAAAAAAAAGGGAGTTGCTAATCTTTCTATTTCCGTATCGAAGTTCCGTTCCCATTCGATTCAGACCTGTCCGCAGACTTTCCGATGCGCCGTTTTACAGCGTCTTTCTCAACGTATCATCACTCTGTACATATATTGACAATTATTGACGCCAACTTATAAGTCAATACCCGTGCGCCGTTGAGTTATTGGGCACGTTACTCAAGGATTCTGATGAAGTCAATAATGCATCGGCGGCGTTCTCGGGTTGAACGTTTGTCATGATCACGATCCGACTGCCGCGCTTGCGGTATAGCACTGTCAGCGTGTTTGCTCGTCTCTATGCTAAGCCCAACCGAGAAGTGTCAAATCCCTGTGTGAGTTCATCGCAACAGTCAGCGGCCGCAACAAGCTTGCCGAGAAGCCTTGCCGCAGACCGCCGCGCCGCGCATCGGTGCATCACGAATGCAGTTCAACGAGTCCCGTTTAATTTCTTTAATTGCTGCGACAGCGATTACTACGAATGCCACGACCACAACTGCTGTCAGAATAATGTCTGATTTCCTAACGACATCGAAACTGTAGCTTCGAATCGAGAGAGAAACCGTTTCACCGACTTCGATCACTGTATAATTAGCGTTTTATTTATACAATTCGTTTACGTTCCTAGAAACTCCCGAGTAATTTGAAAGCCGATAATATTGTATTTCGCTCTGCGGAAGATTTTTGTAGCTTTAAATCGGACGGTGTTCATCGGTATATTTATACGCTACTTCACCGGCGCGGCGGCCGCATTGGTAAATCGCGCTTTTAACCGAGTTTTTTTCCCGTGATCGGTGGTACCGTTGGTTCGAGTAACGCTCTAAATCTAAATAAAGGGTGCGGATCGGACGCGAATTAAAATAGAACCTGCAGTACGAGAAGCGTATTTGTAAAGTCTGAAGGACCTATTCCCGACATGCACTTGGCACAAAGAGACTGAACGACGACGCCTGAATCATTGATCAACCGCTTGTTTATACGTTACTAACTATAGAAAAAGAACAGAAAGGGTTGTTTACCTTCCGACGCGTGGTTACGACGAATGTAACGCATTCCACGCTCCGTAAGCTATTGGTGCGATGCTGTTTTCGACAGATTGCGTTACAGATTTTCCAGCGATAAATGCGTTCATCACGCGCTGACATTTGCGCGTGATCGCGTGGAATCGTGTATTCGATCATTTCTGTATTTCCTGTCACGTTTTTCTGACTACGGTGAATTCTCCCCACTCAGCTTGTAAACAAAAGTGGACAACTTGGGAAGAGGGGATACGATTATTCGAGCCTTGAAGCTCATTTTTATAGTTGTTGACAATCGATAACCATAAGAAACGAGCCACGAGGCTCGAACAATTGTATCTCCTCTTCCAAAATTGTCCATTTTTGTGGACAATCTGAGCGTCAATTAGAGAGACATTACTGTACTTGCAACAGTATTGCAAGTATTGCACTTCATTTTAGGCATGCACGTGACATTCTACCATTCTATCACCATCTTTGAAACATAAATCATGGCCCTCGAGATCTCACGCACGAAAATTTCTTAATAACTATCGCCACATTGTTTTTTATTAAACGGCGAACCGTCGCGCGTCGCCGCGTTAAGGTGTATAAGTATAAATCCGCCACGCGTCGGCCAGCCAGCGGATTCGTTTCATGCAGATGCGCCGCGAAATAACAGAATTCCCGAAGTGCAAACGGAAGTTCCGTCAATGCACCGTGCACATTCGGTCGATTGAACTTCAATATTCCAATGTACAGTCAATCCCTCCGATTGTCCCTCGGCTTGCGAACAAAAATGGATAATTTGCGAAGAGGAGATACGATTATTCGAGACTGGCGACTCGTTTTTATGGCCGCCGATTGTCAACATCTATGAAAACGAGCCGCGAGACTAATCGTATCTTCTCTTCCTAAATCGTCTATTTTTGTTTCGAAGCCGAGGAACAATTGAGCAGAATTTACTGTACATTGCAGTGAAATCATTTTCAGTCCAATATGCAACAAAATGATTTTATCTCAAGACGGTATTAACGGTATTAACGGTAAAGTCTCCCTAATTGACGCTTTGATTGTGCACAAAAATGGACAATTTGGAAAGAATAGATACGATTATTCGAGCCTTGCAATTCGTTTCCATAGTTACGAATCATCATCATCTATAAAAACGAGCCGCACGGCTCGAATAATCGTATCTCCTATTCCCAAGTCGTCTACTTTTGTGCACAATTTGGGCGACAATTAGGGAAACATTACTGTACATCGTTTTGCTTTAACACGTTGACTGTCACGCGTATTTACAACAAAATCTCCTACAGGCCACCCGTGCCGCTATAGGAAGCGTGCGCTGTTAATTCATATCTGTTTCTGTTCCTGCATGAACAGTTGGAATCTTTGCCGAGTACCGAATGGTATAACTTAAAATCTCTGCCCTTATTTGTTTTCAATAATGAAAAGAGATCGGATTGCCCGGAAGGAGAAGCATAAATAAAATTACATCGTCAGATTCTGATTTGGATACTGATAAATATAATCTTAGTGATAATGAATGTTATGAAGATACTATTGACGAGATTTTACGAGAATTGGTCATGGAAGAAGAAAGAAATGTTGATGATACCGAGGAAGCTACAGTTCAAATAAAAGATACGAAATGGACCGATCAGAGGCACGAGCATATCTGAAAAAACAAACAACTTTTTGTCCAAGCTGTCCTGATCAACCTCAACTTTGCAGAGAATGTTTTAATGTTATACACTGCGAATAATTTTTTTAATAAACCTTTTTTATAAGAATTCAATAGTTTCATTACCTCCCGTAGAATATTTGTCGAAATATTTTCGGAAATCCTTTGTAAGTAGTCAAATCAGCGTCACCCGAATTACGGGTGACGTGGCCTGATGAGAACTTTTGCTGTCACCCGAATACGGGTGACGCGGCAGTCAACGTGTTAAGCGAAACTCTTCCGTGATAAGTTTTCCACTCAGCTTGTAAACAAAAGTGGACAACTTGGAAAGAGAGGGGATACGATTATTCGAGCCTAACCCTCGTTTTTATAAATGGTGACAATCGGCAACTGTAAAAACGAGCCCCCAGGCTCGAACAATCGTACCTCCTCTTCCTAAATCGCCCATTTTCGTTTACAAGCTGTAGAACAATCGAGGGAATCGACTGTACCGAAACGTTTCAGCTAATTACTATATGAAAACTTTTTCCACCTCACGGCGAACAGAGCCACGAAACACGCCGCTTTATTTACATTCCTCGTAAACGAATGGACCCAATAAATATTCGAACGATAACGCTTGTTTATGCTCCCCGTGGGATGGTTTAAAAAAATATCGTTTAAAAAATACAATACGCCGATGCGCGACCGTATACGCGTGCTCCGTCTTCAAATTCGAGTATTTTTTTTTACAGACGATTCCGCGTACAAACGTGATAAAAAAGGCCATGGAAACGCGTTTCTGCAAATATTTTCGTGCCTCGACTCGACTTTTACTGTCGCACATTTTTTTCCACGGGCCTTTCCGAAGCCGCGACGGTTTACACGTTCCCGGTAATAATATTTGCGCAACTCGAAAGAAGAAACGAAATCGGATGCTGCTGGTTTTTATACTCCCGCGTGAATAATGATCAATTACGATAATAACGAACGGGAGAAATGTAACAATTGGCAGATATTAAAGAGAGATTGAAATCTTCAAGCGAAATCCTGAAGTTTGCGTGGCGCAACGGAAGGAGAAAATGTTCTCATCGCGCAAAAAGAACCGCATAGCAGTCGCGTTTACGAAAATATTGAGACGGCGAATTTCGGTTGGCGACCGAATATACATATATTCTTCGCAGATTTTCTCCACTGGATATATCGTTAATTTCGTGTAGTCCCGCGCGCAGATTTCCTCTATTCCTCTTCACGTCGTAAAGCGTTGCTTCCACAAACAAGCGGTTCCCCGAAATCGTCGGCCGCGCTGAATCCTCAGGTGAATAAATTACTCCGGACGCGGTTATTCTCGTATCGAGTATCGCGATGCTCTTCCCGCGAGGAGGTCTGCCACCGAAAACAGTGACGGCTATTAAAACGTGCCGAGACCGCCGTAAAACGTGCTGATGGATTTTTCAGCCGCTAATTAAATGATCTGCACGGCGCGTCGAGCCGAGTCGAGTCGAGTCGAGTCGAGTCGAGTCGAGTCGAGACGAGTCGAGTCGCTTCGCCAGACGTCGCGCTTTGTTTCGCGAACAACAGTCTGCTTCACCTGCGAAAATCAAGGGGGAAAGAGATTGTCTGCTGGCTGAATAACTCAATCGATAAACAGATATTGTACTTTGAACTGAAACGCGAAAAGGTTAGAGATCAAACTTGTAATATAAGAAATGGAAAACAATGATTCAAAAGTCTACGTCGTTTACGCGAGTTTTGGAATGCGAAGACCGGAAACCGAGATTATTTTCCATATTGATCGAATTCTTTGTAAACTTCTATTTGTTAAGCTTCCACGAAAATCGCGATTAAATACAATGCTATTCGTATGCAGTTCTGCGACACTTAATTTCGCATACGACGATTAACCCTTTGCACTCGAAGTCAAATCAACGGAAAATTTAATGTAGTTTTACCGACCCACTGCATTTCCATTTGATAGAACCTAAATGCATTTCATACGTATGAAATTGAATTTTGTGACAGATGCAACGGTTATCCTTTGAACAGTTCTTTCAAATATGAACAAATTTGTTTAATAAAATTATTCTGAAACGTGACGTAACAATTATTACTGGCGCCTTGGAGTCGCCATTCGAGTAGAAAGAGTTAATTAAAGTTGGTCAGGTAGGACGAAATGCAGATTTTCTTTAGTTAAAACAACTAATTTAAAAATGTCATTAATTTACTGCAATTGAGTAATACTTAAATACATAAATTAAATTTAGGCAGCACAAAAAAATAGCTGTTTAATATTAATTTATGAAAGTAACAATAAGACATTTATTCTGATTTTTAACAAGCGCTATTGTAACATTCGCCGTAAGTAATATGTCAATTAAATAAATAACTCATAAATGTATCTTTACGACACGAATAATCGTAAATTAAAACATTAGTGACCCGCCATTTTCACGCGTTTCGTAAATCTAGTGTTAATACAGAAATACGAAGCTGATCGAGAGACCATGGATAACAAAACAATTATCGTTTCCGTCTCTCTCTCTCTCTCTCTCTCTCTCTCTCTCTCTCTCTCTCTCTCTATTTCTATTTAAAATAATTGTTTGAGATAACAGTGAAATTCATGTTGGAAATTGTACGCGATCTTCTAATTAACAGTTCTTTCAAATATGAACTAATTTGTTTAATAAAATTATTCGGAAACGTGACGTAACAATTATTACTGGCGCCTTGGAGTCGCCATTCGAGTAGAAAGAGTTAATAAAGTTGGTCAGGTAGGACGAAATGCAGATTTTCTTTAGTTAAAACAATTAATTTAAAAATGTCATTAATTTACTGCAATTGAGCAATACTTTAAAACTAAATTTATGCAGCACAAAAAACAGTTGTTTAATATTAGTTTATAAAAGTGTTATTGTAACATTTGCCGTATTTAACGTATAAATCGAATAAATAACTCGTAAATGTATCTTTACGATACGAATAATCGTAAATAAAAAAAAATTAGTGAACCGCCATTTTGACGGGTTCCGTAAATCTAGTGTTAAACACGCGCGTTTTCGAAACTGTAGAAATTAGATTGGACTTGCGAAGAATGAATAAATTAATAATACACGAGTGTCTGAAGTATAAGTACACTATGGACGTACGTGGTACACGTTGAACTGTTATCGTAACGTCCTGTCTTATTATAATGCTTCTTTAACGTGGATTATTTCTATCCTAGGTGGAAAGATCGCTTTCGACTTATTTCCGTCGACGGGCTCCGATTCTATTAAAAGATAAAGGATGTTACTATATTTAATGTGTTATGATTCCATCTAAAACCGTACAGAGGTTCGTTGTAGTACACAAACGCTGCCATCATTGTGGCGTACGATGACGCACGGTTACACAGTTCAATAGCGCACCTATAACGAGAGAACTTTCCCATTGAAGCTTGGCCCCACGTGTAACGCGTTTTGTTTGAACATTCGCGATTAGCGTGGCCCACTAATGACCACGACATTAACCGTAAATTGGGGCTTGTTGCCAGCGAACTCCGCGTGCACGTGTGCAATTTACATTTTTCGCTTCTACCCCCGACCGGCGCGACGCGCGTCACGGCGCTCGTTGGACGACACAACAGTGAATGAACAGTCGGGAAATTGCTGTGCGAAATTTCAAATATTCTGTGCGAACATGCTGGAGATTTTTGTTAGAACGAATAACAGTGATCCCTAAACAAAATGCAAGTATCGACGAAATTTTCGTTGCTTAGAATTTAATGAAAGACGGGATGATTTGCTCCGATTTGAAAATTAATTCTCATTCCAGTCTATTGTATCTTCTTAATTTCATTAGACTACGCAAAACGCAAGAATCAAAGCTTCAGTTGGCTTAAATCGAACAGTTTAATTTTATGAAGATTTTAAGGCTGCCGGCGTGGCGGTCGAAGCGTAAAAATACATTTAAATATGAAATCGTTCGCTTCGGAATGGTAACAAAAAGCCGCGGTAATAAACAAAACTCTAATAAACAGAAAATTAGTCCGACTCCGACAGATTATGCACGCTTCGGTTGGCCGTGATGCGCGCGAGCTGCACGCGCGTGCAAAAACAAGCGCATACGAGTGCATGCTACGTTCGCTCCGGTGATCCGAAACATTGTCGAAAAGTTTCCTGGGGGCAGGTTTAGGCATTCGGGTCAAGGTTCTTTGGCCACTGCGAGCAAAGCAATTTATGTGACTGGTCGAGTAAATCGATTAACCGATACGAATTGTATTGTCGAGCGAAACAAGGGACAAACGAGGTGTGAATCTCCTTTTCGCGACACATCGATGGTTCCGGTTTCGTTTGCACTAAGTTATACTAATTCTGCATGGACTTGGTTTTACGAATGAGAAACTGAATCTTTTGTTAGCGAACTAGAATCGCTTTGTGCGAGCAATCTATCTCAAATATCAAAATTTATGAAATTGAAAAATGTTCTGCCGCATTTAATATCGAAGGTGTACACCTATGAAATGAAAATCTGTGTTTTATACATAATTAGAAATTTTGAACATTCTCTTTACATTTCGTATGGCGAAACCGACGCAAGATCTTGATGATCCGACGTAGACATTTTTATTTCCCAACGGTAAAAACGGCTGTTTGATTTTCTTTTAAAGAGTTCCAAAATATTCGAAAGGTAACAGACTAAAGATTATGATTTTGCTGTAACCCCTTAACGCGCAGAAACGTATTAACACGGGCGTGCAAAACCGGCCAAAATGTGCAGACCCGTATATATACGGTCGGCGTCGCAACTTATGTCGCTAAAATGTTCAGATTCGAATATATCCGGGCAGTAAAAATAACTTAATAAAAACCAAGGAAAACATTCAATTTATTGATATTCATCGTGTAATTCTGTATTGTAAGCTGTAAAGTTTGTTTATTTGGGATTATAAAATATGGCCTTTTAGGGTGACACTTATAAGCATCTCTGACCTGGTAATTGTTTCTATCTATCTATATCCATTATTGCGTATCTAATTAGCGTTGGCACTTTTGTGAGTTTTGTTATGACTAATTTATTTATTACTCTCCAGTTATCTCCGATCTCTTTCTATTTTTTGCTTATTCAGGAATAAAATATGCACTTTTAGGATGGCACTTATGAACATTTAGTGTATTATTCGTGAGCAAGTCGTGAAGTAAAGTAGACGTTATCAAAGTGAATTTCTTCAAAGACAATTGTTTTTTATTTTTTACAAATATTATTAGTGTCAACATATAAAAACGTTTTTGTTTTATGGTGTATTTTTATAGAGAGTAAATTGGATTTTTAGTGTATAAAAGGTATGTTTTCTAATGTTGAAACAAGGAATGTTGGGCTATGTGCTGCACCTTGTTTTGAAATTTACCATACAAAAGAAAATTTTGAATAGTTTTAGTTTATTATATATTTCTCAGCTAATAAATATTATTATTATATTATTACAAATTTAGGTAAAATTAAATATTTTTCAGTTTTTTTTTCGTCTCCTCCTTCCCCTTCAAAATAGTAACTGGTAATTGAAAAACAGTACGATGGGTACAAAATTCGATCTGCAATGCGATTCAATATTCACTATAATTATTTATCCACTATTTTTATTGAATTTTTAGTAATTTTTGCATTTTTTTTACATATTTATTGAAATTAAGATCCAAATATGTATTTTCTTAGATAAAAAAAATTGATTTTTTTTGGTCGGTTTTTTTTTTTTAAATTGTGCATTAAGGGGTTAATATTCGATGATATTTATATTCGATCGAATCTGTTAGACACGAGGATGTTTTCTAAACGAACGAAGCCTGTTTTTGCTATTGTTGTTCGAACAAGGGAAAGGAGGTTCCATACGAATGTCTGTAGGCTACGTGTAAATCGATGAAACCCTTCCTGACGCCCTCGTATTCCCAAGGGTCCGCGCGATGTTTACAGTAGAGTGAAGTGCGACCATGCGTGTGACGATAGGAAAAGGCACCAGGAGGCTTTGTCGAAGGTCCGGGGCATTGATTTTCAATAGGTCAGTCATGAACCGGCCCACAGCCGCAGCGTCGAGCGCCCAGCGTTCCAGGATCGCGCACGATGGATCAGCCTCCATGGAGCTTTTGTCGGCGGATTTTGGTTCACCTCGACACTCGCCTCGATAATTCGAAGCAAACTCGTCGAGTAAACAGAATACGCGTGTGCACAGGAACTCGAGCAAAAGGTTACACGTGCCGTAAATTAAGACGCTCGTAAACGCACGGTTCTCGGCACTTCTTTGTCGTTCGAGCAGCACGCTCGATACGAAGATTAACACGAACAATCTATCGAGCGCTGAGCAAAGTTTTTCGAACACATAAACACGGGGTTTTGTTCTTCGCGGTGAACGTTACGGTTCATTCGAAGCGAAAGACTTCCGAATGTACCAAGGTCCTAAATAAATAGCACCTCGATGAATCCATTAATGGAAACTTCTTAGCGACCTTGTCGGTTCTTCGTTCCAGAAGAGTTGCTAATTATTTTTAATATCGTACGGAATGCCGCGTTCTGAAAAGGTCTTCCGAGACTCCATCGTGGAAGACGAACACGAGAAGAGCGATGGAAACTGTGGGAACAGGTATAGAAAATTTAGCTGTCGCAAATTACTAGACTGCTGATCTTTGTGCGAAATAAAAATTATCTATCTCAGTTGTAAGAGACGGAAATTTAGTAAAAATGTATTTCTTCTTTCACTAATCTTAAATCGAAAAGATAGCAATGTTCTGAAATTTGTCCAATGTTTTTCGTATTTTATCTCGGCATTTCTACGATTTCTCAACCCTTCTATGTTCTCCAAAGCGGAGGCCTTCGACAACTTCCAGTCGCTATGATTTCCAAGAAAATCGTACAAATATTAGGGTGGTGCATACAAAATGTCGGATTTTCTTTACATGCGAACGTTTGTCTCCCTGATTTCCTTATGCTTTTCTTTTTGACATAATTTCATTTATAGTTCTACTGTCCATTGCCAAAAGTGTTCCATTTTGTTATTTGTTTTGAATTTCGTGAGGATACGAATTCAACCGATATTCGTGTAATTTTGTTATACGAGTATAAACTTGGTAATAATGCTGCAAAAGCTGCACGCAATATAAACCAGGCGTTCGGGGAGAATACTGTTAACGATCGAAAAGTGCAGCGTTGGTTTGAAAATTTTCGGTCCGGTGATTTTTCCCTAGAAAATGAACCGCGTGGACGACCCAAAACGTCTGTGAAAAATGATGATCTGAAAGCATTGGTGGAAACGAATGTGACTGGAGTAATTCACTGTTCATTCCTTCGAACTGGGAAGACAATTACAGCCAAAAAGTACTGCCAGTAAATCGATGAAATGTATGAAAAATTGAAAATTATACGCCCATCGCTTGTTAATCGGCATGGCCCAATACTTCTCCGCGACAACGCTCGGTCGCATACGTCGTACAAAGCAATTGCGAAATTAAATGAATTAAAATAAGAAATTTTGCAGCACCCAGCTTATTCGCCGGATCTTTCGCCAACCGACTTTTATTTTTTTAAACATTTAGAACAGTTTTTACGGGCTAAACAGTACGAAATTGAAGACAGTCTGAAAAATTCCATGTCAGAGTTTATCGATTCTAAAGATCAGAATTTCTTTAAGACAGTCAGCTATGCATTAAAATCTCGTTGCGAAAAGTGTATCGAAGCAAATGGAGCATATTTTGATCAAATAAACAGCTTTTGAAAAAAGATATGCAGTTTCATATATTCGCTTAAAAATCCGACATTTCATACGCATCAAACTAATATGTAATTAAGAATGCCAATTCGCATATCAGAAGAAAAACATTCGATACCAAAGCCAGGCCTAATCTAAAAAAGCTCTAGGCGACGTTAGCTTAGCTTTTGGCTCTGCCGTGCCACGAAAATCAGTCACCTCGAGAGCCGCTGTGTTCAAACTGTGTCTGCCACTGCGACCAAAACGCGCCGTTTAACCAAAGACAATGGATACGCGCGCTTTCTTGTGTCGCCGGTGCTCGGCAGGCGGCTTCTGCCGAATCCGAATCCGAATCCGAATCCGAATCCGAATCCGGCTCAGACTCGGCAATCATATTTAAAAGTGGCGCGCCGACACGGGGGGTTAAGTGGCAAGAAATACGTGTCCGCGGAGAGCTCTAAACTCGCGGCTCGTTATAAACTGCGCCACCGGTTCTCTCAATTTGCCCGCGTTCTTCTTTATTTGATGTACTAACAACGCTCGGGAATATTCTCTACTGTACAGGCGGCGCTGCGGCGTTCCAATAATAGGCCGGAAACAAAGGGGTATCTCCGGTGGGTTGTTCGCTCGGGTGCCGTTGACCACCGTGCCGCGCCGCGCCACGCCATGCCGCGATCCTTCGTCGGCCGGCCCTGAGGATCGGCAATAAAATAATCAGGAGCTTAAGGGATGACGCCCTGCGAATGGACGAGCTACCTAAACAAACAGCGGTGCGTGCGCCAGTGACGTCACACCGCGTCTTTCAGGGTATATTTTCTCAACAATGCATCAAGAGAAGCATTTATAAACGGCGTTTGTTTCCGTTAAACGGTTCGGCTCCCAGCGGCTATTTCGGGATGCCGAAAGCTCTCCGACGTGCCGTAAATCAGTCTAGCCACGGAATGATTCGCTGCGCGCATCAGGAAGTACGAGGGAGCATCGCGGCGCCAGACCTTCGATCCGGGATTCGTGATCCGGGATCCGGGAACCAGGACGAGCGCGATCCGCTCACGTTTGGCCGACGAGCTTCGCGAACACGTGGATAACGTTTACGTTTACACTAAACGCTGCTGCCACCGTTCCAGGCTCGTTTCGTCCGACCACCACCCCTTATCTACGTCAATCGCTTTTATTTCCCGGCGAGAAGCCGCCGCGCCGCGCCGCGCCGCGCGAATGTGCGCACGGAAACACGGCTATTATTAATCATTTCGCGGCGAAGGGCGTCTGCCGGCGGTCCGCGCTCTCGCCGCGGCTGACCCTCTTATCGTAAACACCTCGTACAGGTGCGGGAAATGTCGCCGCGAAAGTAGTTGTCCAGACATTCCGCTGGATAATCAAGCAATGTACAGTAATGTCTCCCTAACTGACGCCCAGATTGTGCACAAAAATGGACAATTTCGGAATAGGAGATACGATTATTCGAGCCTTGCGGTTTATTTTTACAGTTATAATTACCTATTATTATTTTCATAGTTATTAATTAAATAATAGTTGTTATATAACCTTGACATAATCTTTTTAACATGGCACAGTCATTCGCGATTCTACCGACTGACTTTTGATGGCTAAATCGTTGACATCGTTAAAACCGATTTGCCGCGTAAAAATTGCACATTTCAAAAATATTCCGATAATACCAGATTGACCACAAAAGTGGACAATTTGGGAAGAGGAGATACGATTATTCGAGCCTTGCGGTTTATTTTTACAGTTATAATTACCTATTATTATTTTCATAGTTATTAATTAAATAATAGTTGTAATTTAACCTTGACATAACCTTTTTAACGTGGCACAGTCATTCGCGATTCTACCGACTGACTTTTGATGGCTAAATCGTTGACATCGTTAAAACCAAATTGTCGCGTAAAAATTGCACATTTCAAAAATATTCCGATGATACCAGATTGACCATAAAAATGGACAATTTCGGAATAGGAGATACGATTATTCGAGCCTTATAGCTTGTTTTATTTATAGTTGTTGACAATTTGTAACTATAAAAATGAACCGCAAGGATCGAATAATCGTATCTCCTCTTCCCAAATTGTCCATTTTTGTGGACAATCTGAGCGTCAATTAGAGAGACAATACTGTACTGGGTTGGCAAGAAAGTAATTTCGGTTCGCACTATTAGATAGCGTTATGTTTGCATTGTCATTCTCTTGTTAAGGTTACAATTTTGTTGTCTTCAGCTTTGGTAGTTGACACGCTTAGATTACTATACAGGGTGTCGGTGTTTAAAATTATTTCCATTGACTTCAAGACATTTATTAATTCGATTATGAAAACTCTGATAGAGCTCCATAGTCCATGCCAAAACATTATACCTAAAAGCGTGATGTCTACTGAAAGGAACATAACATATATATATATATATATATATATATATATATATATATATATATATATATAAACATGCTGGCATTTGGTATCAATAAACATATTGTCCATATCTAAAAATTTCTTTATTTTTCGTATCCAAGGTCGCATGAAGGTCATGGTATTATAGGTTATTAGATTCGTCTTGATCTTATCTATCACGATATAATGATAGAAATATGTAATCCCATTTGAAAAAATATCGATGACCTTGAAATCTCAAAAAATATGACCTTTACAAAAGAAGTGATTTCCACCACACATGTGTCTCTTCGAACCAAACAATTTGTTCCTCAAGCATTTCCGCGTATTATTAACGATAATGGAGATATCGTTTTGTATCAAAGTGGAACACCCTGTAGAAACAAATTCCGTATGGTTTTGTTTACAACAGATAGTTTGCTGTCAATTTTAACATGGAGTGCAAAAATGAACATTCTCGACACATTTTACTTTTTTATTTTCATGAAGGCAAGAAAGCGGCCGAGGCTCACAAAGAGATATGCAAAATTTATTGCGTCGATTGTTTAGCAGAACGCGCGTGTCAGAATTGGTTCAAAAAATTTCGTTCTGAAGATTTTTCACTTAAAGATGACCAACGTTCTTGTCGACCTTCTGAAGTTCACGATGACAAAATCAAAGCCATAATTGAATCGAATCGTCGTATAACTGTACGAGAGATTGCAAAAAGATTAAACGCATCACACACAATAATTGAATATCGCATAAGATGTCTTTGACTTGTTAGAAAGCTCGATGTTCGGATTCCGCGTGAATTGAAAGAAATTCGCTTAACACAACGAATCAGTATTTGCGACACGCATTTTAAACGTAATGCAATCGACCCTTTTTTGAAAAGAATTATCATTGGTGATGGAAAATGGATCGTTTGCAATAACATTAATCGAAAAAGGTCATGGTCCGAGCGTGATGAACCAGCACAAACCATATCGAAAGCTGAGTTGCATCAGAAACGTGGCAAAAGGTCATCGAACACAATGGGAAATATTTGACTGATTAAAGTTCATTTCTTGTATAGAAAAAATTGAGTTTGATTTCGCATTGAAATACTGAAATTGCTTTCCTGCTAACCCAATATTTTTCATGCTATTCCTCTAAATCGAAACGAATCCGATTTCTCCTGTTACCGAAGTCAAAGAACGTAAGTAAAAGAAGACACGCTCCTGAATAAAAAGGTAAATTGTTTATACTTTTGTAGACGGATAAATTGTTTCGTTCCATTATTAAACTCTTTGAGGACGAATGTCGTCATACTAACATCGTTTGAAACATCTTTTGGTCCAGCCATCCCCGCGCAAAAATAAATCGTGCACATATTCAGATCAGCCAGTACGCGAGCACGTTTCAAATCGTTCGTCTGGAATTGCTTATACTACAAAGTTGCAACATTTCTTCCACGGCCTTGTCCTCTTATTGCTTTACGTGTTCCCGTGGCTCTGGACATTAAACTCGAACCCGGCTCCGTAGAAACGGTTGAACTCCGCGAAATGGAAAATTCTGTAAAGGAAAGGAACAATGGTGCATCTTTTTTTATCGGCGAAAGAACGTTATGACAGGAGCAGCAACAATGTGTTTATTTTCTGCTAAACACGACGCTACCGAGAGCAGATACCCGACAGACAAGGAAGAGGACACGGTCCGAGGATGACGATTACGAGGATTTGCCAGCCGTGAAACAAGAGCCGGTATTTCGCGTCGCTGAACTTTGCTACGACCTTTCGCAATGCCCGCAAAGAATAGCCGGGGTAACCGACTACTGACACGCTTTCCTAATCCTCCGAGTTTTCTCGCAAACATTTATCAATTTCGAGCGAACGTCGGCGATAGCGATCTAACAAGAAGTAAACTCTGTGGAATACAGAATGGCGTTACTCAATGCCGTTACTTAAATTATATCCGAGCCTACGGTATTACTAACAATAGGCTCCAAGTATTTAGCCGGCGCTCTGGCCCGAATCGTGAGAGACTTTGT
This sequence comes from Megalopta genalis, assembly GCF_051020955.1. Classification (NCBI taxonomy): domain Eukaryota; kingdom Metazoa; phylum Arthropoda; class Insecta; order Hymenoptera; family Halictidae; genus Megalopta; species Megalopta genalis. The sequence continues at coordinate 14,937,418 of NC_135019.1, read as the reverse complement.
ACATTGTTCGTCGAAAATAAGTATAGATTAAGATAATTATCGTTCCGCGAGCATAATATCGAAATTATCGAAATTCACGCTCGTATGAAATAACTTGCGCCAACGTTCGCTGTCTGATGTCACCGTATCGTGAACAATGACGCGTGTCGCGGACTCGAAGAATGAGGAGAACCGTGATCGACGATCTCTCGGGACGCTCGTCCTTGAATCCATCGAAATTTATTCGGAATGCGCGTCATGAAGTATATTTAAAACAACGATTGTACGAACGAAATTCCAAGGCCGCGTCGTCGTCGCGTAATTACCGCTTCCCACGTGAATGATTCGACTGAACAAATGTGGAAAGCGAGTTGCGTTCGAGCGAGGATTCGAACAGTTTTATATTTCCGTCTAAAGGCGCGATCTAAGGAGAAATCAGGCTCATTCGTGAGTAAAGTCTCCCAAACTGACGCTCGGATTGCGCACAAAAATGGACAATTCGGGAAGAGGAGATACGATTATTCGAGCCTTGTAACTTGCTTGACTTATCCGAGAATCGCGCGACTCGTTTCCTCCAGCTTCGTCGACGACTGTTCGATGACTCTAATCAGTAAAATATTTGCTACGAATTTCGTTCTATTAGGACAATTTTATGAACGAAGAAGCGGCAAACGACGCGGCCGTAACTGGTGCGCGCTAAAATAAATTGTGAGCACGAACCGTTTTATGAACAGGCAGAAGTGTTGCGCACGCGAATATAATAAGGAAATAGGAATGTTATTATTTTATTTACAGTTACAATAATGTTGGTCGTAATGACCGTTGCAAAAGTCGCAGAATCGTTATTTTATGTTCAATCGACGCTCGAGACACTAATTTCCAAGCGATCGTATTTAATCAGAGCTCCATGCGAAGATCTGCAAAACTTGCACCTGGTCGTCCTAATAATACGAAAACAGTAATGTCTCTCTAATTGACGCTCAGATTGTCCACAAGAATGGACAATTCGAGCCTTGCGACTCATTTTTATAATTGTTGACAATTCGTAACTATAAAAACGAACCGCAAGGCTCGAATAATCGAATCTTCTCTTCCCAAATTGTCCATTTTCGAGGACAATCTGAGAGTCAATTAGAGAGACATTACTGTATGCAGGGTGTCCCAAAATTATGGTATTTCTGGAAAATAGGGAGTTCCTGAGGTGACTTGAAGTAACTTTTTCCTTTACAAAAATTTTGTCCGAGGCATCGTTTACGAGTTATTGAGGAAAAACAGTGACCAATGAGGGGCGAGCTCGCCTGGCATTAGGCGGCCGAGCCAACGGCGCCAGCGGTCGAGCGGTCGAATCCCAGCTCAGCTGGCGCGAGCCGGCCGAGCCAACGGCGCCAGCGGTCGAGGCGGTCGAATCCCAGCTCAGCTGGCGCGAGGCGACCGAGCCAATGAGCGGAACTGGGCTTCGCGCGCTCGTTGGCTGGGCCGCTTCGCGCCAGCCGAGCTCGCCTATCATTGGACACTGTTTTTCGTTAATAACTCGTTAACGATGCCTCGGAGAAAATTTTTGTAAAGGAAAAAGTTGCCTCGAATGACCTCAGTAATCTCTTATTTCCCGGAAGCACCATAATTTTGGGACACCCTGTATAATTGACGCTCAGATTGTGCACAAAAATGGACAATTTGGAAAGAGGAGATACGATTATCCGAGCCTAGCGGCACATCTTTTTATATTTACCGATTGTCAACAACTATAAAAACGAGGCGCGAGGTTCGAATCACAGTGAACTGTGCTCGAGGCACAATCCGAGCGTTAATTAGGGAGAATTTACTGTAACTCGAACCCAGTTAATCCGCAGAACTAGTTTCCTAAAAGCTGCAATTTTTGCGAAATTTTCAAACAAAAAGATCTACGATGCAATATTGAAGTCGCCTTAACGAACGAATACGATCGAATCAACGTTATTCCAATTGCTATCGCATTGCGTGAACGTTATCAGAGACGCGCTAATAAACTGCACAGTTTAAGATCGAAAATGGAAGTTCGCAGGGCGAAGCATAGCGCGAGGCCAACTTTACAGGAACTTTCGACAAAGTCAGCGAAGTTTATCGGCAGAATATAGTCATCCAAGCGATCGCTAAACGCGTGTAAACGAGCAGTACCGTAAGAACAGAGATTTAAGTGAGAATTCACGAACGTAACGGTAAAACCGTATCTTCGTTCGCTGGTCGTGAAACTAGCCCCGCTTTCGGGATCATCGGCAATCGGTTCGGTTAGGGTTAAAACGGACCCAGTTTTCCTACACAATGAAAATCAACTTCCGTGTCCGTGGAAGTTGGCCGGTGACCAATGAAATCGCGTTTACGCGAATCTATGGTATCTCGAGTTTCCGACGTGAACGTTTTGAATAAAAATCGTAGCATCGTGTTCGTTCAAAATTGTAATTTTTTGCATCGTTCGCATAAAATTCTATTCATTCGTTATGTTCGGTCGTCAAGGATATTGCAATAATTAAACTCCACCTGCACTCGTCGAACCGTGCAAGCGAATATTCGGCGAATGACGCATGTTTGAAATGATTTCATAAATGTTCGTATCGAAATTCGTATTTTAATTTGAATAATAAATTTGTGCCTACGATAAGAGTTGCTCGTGGTTGATACGACATAACACAGAATTTTCTGTACGGGCTCGTGCGAAGAACAGATATTTCCCGGTGGAACGTGCCATTCGGCGTAAACGAAACAAGTGGCTGCCGTTTGTTTTTCTAGTTTGCGCGAGTGTCTGATTCTGATATGTATCGAGTAACTTGGAAAGGTTTCGCGTTGAATTTTCCAGTCGCTCGTTGTCAGCCTGCGGCCGTCAAAACGTATTTCGATAGCAGAGATTGTTATGGACAGAGATTGTTTGACACTTTTAGCGCGTCGAGCGATTCCGAGCAGCATTTACCGATCGTGCCCATTTTCAGAAAAACATCGGGACGAGTTTAGATCAAAAACATAGCGGACGTCTGGTTTAAATGTACGCAAAGAGTGTGTGATCCAAAGAGAATTTTTATACAGTGACTCGCATTAATATTCGGACACGATATTGTTAGAAGAATTATTGCTCCTTTTTATTGTTTATGATAGTATTATGCCGCGCTATTACTTATCGAGCAAGCGCAGCTTCGAAATAACGGTTTCGAAATTACAACTTTGCATCGCGATTTTCAGGCTGTTCTTCTCGTAAACATTCGATAGATCGTTATTCCTATTACGTTCTGCTATTTATTCGTCCCACAGCTATATTCTCGTTCTTTCGTCGTCTCTCTTACAAAGAGTATTTTTATTATAGTTCCACAAGATAGGAAAAGACGGGATACTTTTATGCGATAATATACAGTGACTCGCATTAATATTCGGTCACGATATTGTTAGAAGAATTATTGCTCCTTTTTATTGTTTATGATAGTATTATTGAATCAATCGTTTTCTCATATAATAAAGCACTTCTTAAAGTAAGTAGAAACATAAATTTTGTTTATTTATTGCACATGTTCTTTTGTATACTAAGCGATAAACAAGATCGTGACAAAATTTAACGTCGCAAAGATATTCGGACAGCGAATGAATCACATTAATTTTATATAAAATGAAAATCTTTTTAATCATGTTATCGTAATATTAATATTTTGTCGGTTGACCCTTTTGTTTTATTACTTCGTGTAATCGCTTGGGCATGTTACAGATGATTTTATTTAAATAATCCGGCGAAATCCGTTTCCATTCGTCTAACAAACGTTGTTTTATCTCTGTTGTTGTCTTTGTAGGTGTACGAATTTTGCGGTCCAATTGATCCCATAAATTTTCAATTGGATTCAAATCAGGCGATTTAGGAGGAGGATGCAGTACTTTTGGACAATTGTATAATAAATATTCCTGTACAGTTCTGGCATTGTGTTTAGGATCATTGTCCTGATAAAACTTAAAACTGTACGTATACCCATATTTATAGCACTTGTAATTAAATTAAAAAAAAATATATCCAAATACTTAATTTTATCCATAATACCATCGATAAAAACTAGTTCGCCTACACCTACAGACGATACCCCACTATAACTATAACCCGACACTATTACACTACTATCACCGTGTTTCACTGTCGGTCTTAAATTTGAAATGTTTAATTCTGTATTTACTTTACGCCACACCATTTTTTGACTGTCGGATTCGTAAAGATTAAATTTGCTTTCATCCGAAAATATTACATCATTCCACCACCAGTTGTCTTTGTAAAAATATTCTTTTGCAAATTTAAGACCGACAGTGAAACACGGCGGTGTTCAGCCACTGTATGGTTCGAATATCAAGTTCCTAACACGAGTAAGTTTTAATTTGTAATATGGACGAACCGTGATCAGCGAGGAGATAATATTCTATTTTTACTTGAGCGATACGAGAGATGCCAAAATCGTGTTCCGTTTCAAAAAAATAAAATGTTTAACTTTGATGTTTGACGGTGCGTTTGAAAATCGACTAACTTATAAAATACGCACACACACACATACACACGTGACTGTTATGCCAAGGTACGCGTGTGCGCACTTTACAAAGATAACCGAACAGCATTATGCAGCATGTTTCGTCGTGGCTTCTCGCTGGACCGGAGGAATTTCAGTACGCGTTTATGATGTGTCTGCCGAGAAAACAGACGTGAGATACATTGACAGTCGCAATAGCTGACTACCATTTCGAGCACCCAAATGTCATTGGTCCGGAGTGATTGCGATGGGGTGGACAGTTATTATGACCGACAGTTGTATGCGTGCGTGTGTCACGCATTTCACGATCATTTTCGACAAACTGGTTATAGTAATCAATACATTTTATGTAGTTGAATATTTAGTAATTCCATCTTTTTTCGAAGTGAGCTTTCTCCAATTAAATATACTATCCAAGTACATTCCAATGTATTTGACAGAGTTTGCCGTGGTTATTACTCCCGCTTTTAATGTTACAAGGGTACATAACACATACATACGACGCCGAAAGGTATAAGTTACATCGGCTCGAGTCAGCTTCAACTTTTCTTGTGTGTTCGTCATTTTTAAATATCGCTAAAACTCTTACGAATGATATTTTTGTGAAAATACAATGTACAGTAAATTCTCTCCGATTGTCCCTCGGCTTGTAAACAAAATTGTACAGTTTCGGAAGAAGAGTTACGTTCATTCGAGCCTCTCGGCTCGTTTTTATAGTTGCCGATTGTCGTCGACTGTAAAAACGCGGCGCGAGGCTCAATTTTTATTGCCCATTTCTGTTTACAAGCTGAAGGACGATTGAGAAGAATTTACTCTATTCCATATTCGATCATTTTCATTTTCTGTGCATTGCATTGACAATTTTCTTCTGCTCATCACTTCAAAGTGTCACACGCACACACACGCACACATACACACACAAATTTGCAAAAGAATATTTTTACAAAGACAACTTGTAGTCGAATGATGTAATATTTTCGGATGGAAGCAAATTTAATCTTTACGGATCCGACAGTCAAAAAATGGTGTGGCGTAAACTAAATACAGAATCAAACATTTCAAATTTAAGACCGACAGTGAAACACGGTGATAGGAGTGTGATAGTATCAGGTTATAGTATAGTGGGGTATCGTCTGTAGGTGTAGGTGAACTAGTTTTTGTCTATGGTATTTGGACATTTAAAAAAAGAAATTTAATTACAAGTGCTATAAATATGGGTACACGTGCAGTTTTAAGTTTCATCAGGGCAATGATCCTAAACACAATGCCAGAACTGTACAGGAATATTTATTATACAATTGTCCAAAAGTATTGCATCCTTCTCCTAAATCGCCTGATTTAAATCCAATTGAAAATTGATGGGATCGATTGGATCGCAAAATTCGTACAACACCTACAAAGACAACAACAGAGATAAAACAACGTTTGTTAGACGAATGGAAACGGATTTCGCCGGATTATTTAAATAAAATCATCTGTAACATGCCCAAGCGATTACACGAAGTAATAAAACAAAAGGGTCAACCGACAAAATATTAATATTACGATAACAGGATTAAAAAGATTTTCATTTTATATAAAATTAATGTGATTCATTCACTGTCCGAATATCTTTGCGACGTTAAATTTTGTCACGATCTTGTTTATCGCTTATTATACAAAAGAACATGTGTAATAAATAAACAAAATTTATGTTTCTACTTACTTTAAGAAGTGCTTTATTATATGAGAAAACAATCGATTCAATAATACTATCATAAACAATAAAAAGGAGCAATAATTCTTCTAACAATATCGTGTCCGAATATTAATGCGAGTCATTGTATATTAAAACGAAGACCTCGTCGCGAATATCAGAGAATGAAGAAGATATAAAGAGAAGGCAGTAGTTTATGAACGGTAGTGTGTAGGTTCTAATAAAATTCACCTTGACATTCATTATTCGCGGATGAGTTACGATAGCGTTGATATGGGTCATTGATCCATGTACGTATGTAGGACGTTGTTACAGCTTTAAGTTAAAGATGCAATATTCATGTACCGGCGATGTATTCGTTTGGCAACGACGTTATTTTTTTACCTGCCGAATAAAGTATTAGAATTTAGTTTAGTATGAATAAATAATGTGTAGAATTACGTTTAACAATCTCGAGGTGTAAATTAGATTTTGATCCGCGCTTTTCGAACGCGTCGAAATACTAAAAAAAGAACCCACAAATTTAATTAACAGAAAAAATATGACGGTAGACGATTATTCGATGGATATTCTAATGACGAGCAAATTCTGGCAAACGTCGCGATCGTTGAAGATAAGGTCGAGCAAAAAGAATGCGTGGTCGACGATCCGGAGGAGACGACACGCTGTCATGTAGCGGCCATACGTTTCGGCACGAGTCGAGTCGAGTCGAGTCGAGGACCAATTGCGTCACCAAATTATTATTGCTTCCACGAACGCTCTATATGTGTCTGTCATATAAAAAGGCGTCGTTGCTGGCGAAATGTTTCGCAGTACGGAATCGACTGGACCCATGAAACTTTTATTTCAGTTTTTAGTGCTTCCATCCGTTACAAACCACTCCGCACCGAACGCGCCGTCCTTAATCCTCTCGCGCGCCACGCTTTAAAAGTTCACTCAATTTCGATTTTATACGCAAAATCCTTGATAATAATGTTGCTTAAGAGATGCCCACCTCGAATTATCACGACCTAGATTCGCGGAGCTGTACACGGACTATGTATTTCACATGTGATTTCGTTACAAATGCCTACGAATGCTTCCTCGCGGTCGCGATAATCGTAAATTAACAAGTTCGGAACTCCTTAAAATAACGACAGCGGTTTTAATTTGAAAGTCAATCTCCCGGTCGACCTCCCGATCATCGACTAAAGAGGCGAAATCGTTGCGGAATCCCGATCGGCGAGTCTGCGGATTTAAACGCACTTAGAATCGAATTGAACGCGCTCGATTTAAAATCGCAAGGGGACCGAATGAAATCAAGTCGATTAAAATTAAGAGAAGAATAATAATATCCTTTTTGGTTTTCACGTGTCGCGACCGACGCGGACCATTTTAATTCAGCAGAAAGATCCGCCGCGAACCGATCAGCGGTCTGACGGTTTTCGTTTACGTTTCCCTCGTCCTCTGAAACTGGCTCGCCAGTCTAAACAACCTCCGGTCCACCTTCGGCCGGCTACTAAACCCGTTGGTGGACCTGGATTTTTCCTGTAATTCCGCTCCGGTGCCGCGGTCTCGGTTCTTCTTATTCTGGCCGCGTGTGGCACATGGATTCTTTTCGCGCCAAGAAGGGAAGAAGAGCGGGATTAAACGGCCGAGTCTACGCTAGGCGAGATTCCGGCGTGAGAGCGGCCGATTCGCGTGTAAGTGGCCGGGGATTATAGCCGGCTGTTGAAAATAACGTTGGATGCGCCTTCGGGTTCGTCGACCGAGGCTGAAGCATTGACGTCGCTCTGACGCAGGATGCGCACCAGCTTCGGCTCTGTTCTATCCGGTCGCGGACCGCCGCGCCGCGCCGCGCCGCACCGGCTTTCGCGAACCTCGATTGACGGACCTATTTCCGTGCTTTTTATGCAATACCTTGTGGGCTGCTGGCCCGATCCGTCCGACGTGCCAATGGTCGAAATCGACGGTCGACTTTGATCGACCGCTTCAATCGGCGATCGACACTCGAAGCACTTGTCGGAGCTTTCACAGTGTTTCACCGGCAGCTCTCGTTCGACGATCGGACAGCCGACCTTTTCCGGAACGATGTGATACAAGCATGCGTAGAATTGTTTATAACTCGATTTAGCAACATTTTCAGTGTAGTTTTTCTTTGGACATTGACGAAACTCGCAAGAGTTCGCTCGAATCGTCTGAAAATAGAAATTCGAGCAATCGTGCGAGCATAAGTGTTCGGATAATAGAACGGTTAGCTAGTTACGGTGTGAGCTTAAATCGTTATTTATTTGTACGATGAACAGCGTTGCGTACGAACGCCTCAAATTGAGTAATTTACGTGCGACACGTGCTTTCACGGTGGAGAATTTGGATATTGGAGGACATCTTTAAATTCAAATTCGCGTTCGACAATCGGACAGCCGACCTTTTCCGGAACGATGTGATACAAGCATGCTTGGAATCGTTTATAACTCGATTTAGCAAGTTTTTCAATGTACTTTTTCTTTGGGCATTGGCGAAACTCGCAAAAGTTCGCTCGAATCGTCTGAAAATAGAAATTCGATTAATCGAGCGAGCATAAGTGTTCGGATAACAGAACGGTTAGCTAGTTACGGTGTGAGCTTAAATCGTTATTTATTTGTACGATGAACAGCGTTGCGTACGAACGTCTCAAATTGAGTAATTTACGTGCGACACGTGCTTTGACGGTGGAGAATTTGGATATTGGAGGATATCTTTAAATTTAAATGTACGTTCAGATAAAAATATTGAAAAAGATGAGTTTCGTCGACCTAACAAATTGCAATTTCGTTAAAAGTCTGTTCAAAGTCTGTTTCAGTGTCCCCCGTTCGATGTTTGAAACGTTATTTATGCACGAATGAAAATGTTTGAAACACGATTTCGGCGAATGAAGCGATCGTAAAGCTGCTAAAAATCGTACGGCTTGACATCGATTGCGCTTAACTAGTCAAAGATATTTGATCGTTCACAAGATTGACTTTACCAGCCAAAAATATTTGATCGTTTTCTGTCCAGGATAAGCAAGCTTCGTGAAACGCATCCCAGTAACACAATCGCAGTCAGGTTTTTCAGCAAGTCGTTAAATCATCGTTGCTGCGCGAGCGACTGCAGTCGAGAGATATCGCGAATTACAGAGTGAAAGTTACACACGCGGTTCAAACGATTTGGTAAACTTGTTAATTACTGAAAGCTCGTCGTTCGCGTTGTCCACGTGGGCGTGGAATTACGAACAAAGCCGCAACTACCGTTCCGGCTGCATTTGCATGTGCCAGACCGATTTCGCTCGGCAAATACAATCATGGAAATACCCAGCAGATCTTTGCTTCGTTAACGACGTAACATCCCGTAAACATATTCTGCAATAATCCCCGTGCAAAAAGGTGTGCTATATTCATTTAATTTCATTCTGCGCGAAGCTTGCGCGAAAACGGACCGAACCCGGGTTTTTGATCTTTAGAAAATCACGAATATTGAAACGAGAGGTAAGTTATTTCACGATTCTCTCCTTTGAACACGGATTTGTTCTCTTTACAGGCGAAGCGGACGAAAATGAAGCAGCATTTTGCGATCAATTTATTCAGAGTTGTCGCGCAATGTCCTTTTAAGTAGCGATTATTTTGTTGGAAGCAACAAAAAGTCAATCGTTATGCATCTTAACCCTTTGCACTCGAGTGACGACTCTGAGGCGACGCTAAAATTGCTGCACCATTTTCAAAAGAATGTTCACACTATTAAATTTGCCTGTATTCGATAAATTGTCGGATAATGGAAGTCATCTATAAGCATACACGTTCAATTTCGTATGTACCAATTTAAAAAAATCATACCAAATGGAAATAGTGTAGGTCGAAATAAACGCATTCATTTTACAGTTAAAATAGTCTCGAGAGCAAAGGGTTAAATTATTTCGTTATGCCAGATATACATATATATTCCAGAGAGCCCGAAAAATTGATCAGTGCATAAAACGATGCACTGAAAGGGGATTCTTAAAATTATCAGTAAACAAGCTGGTAATTACTATCGATTATCAATTAAACGACACCGGCGTTAAGAGGTGTTCTAAAGACTTCGAAGCACGGTAATTTCTCCCGGAAATAACAAATTTCGGGTTGCTGTGAATTTCCCTGCGCTAGTCCTACGACTATGTAATTTATCGCTGCGTCGATGCTAAGGTTCGACGAAGCGTGTGATGCGGCATGCGACGCGAATTCCGGGAAAACAACACAAAATGGTTTGTTTGGGTGTGAGTCAGGTAAGAAAACCGCGGAGCTACGAAGTACGTGATAAGTACTAGCTACGTGACCGTCGAATCGTAGCACGAGGCCTCCGAATTGCCTTCGAATCGTGGCAAAAAATTAGAAATAAACAAGTTCAGTCACCGTTTTTATTCTAGCATTACTATGTAATCATATTAATGAGGCCGGTGCCTTATGTTGCCGACTGCTCGAGTGTCTATAAAAACAAGCAGCGAGGCCCGAGGAATCGCGATAATTCGCGCGGTTATTAACACTACATTTACGGAACCCATAAAAAATGACGGATCACTAAGATCTTAATTTACGATTGTTCATACCGTAAAGATACATTTATGAGTTGTTTATTCAATTTATATGTTACTTACGGCAAATGTTACAATAACAGTTGTTAAAAATCAGAATCAATGTCTTATTGTTACTTTTATAAATTAATATGAAACAGCTGCTTTTTGTGCTCCGGAAATCTAGTGTTAATAACATAATTAATATACAATATAATAATACTAATATAGATATAATATAATATAATATAATATAATATACTGTAATATAATATAATATAATATAATATAATATAATATAATATAATATAATATAATATAATATAATATAATATAATATAATATAATATAATATAATATAATATAATATAATATAATATAATATAATATAATATAATATAATATAATATAATATAATATAATATAATATAATATAATATAATATAATATAATATAATATAATATAATATAATATAATATAATATAATATAATATAATATATATAATATAATATAATAATATATAATAATTAATATATAATATATAACAATATTCTCAGATTTGCCGGTTTCAATTCCGATCTCCGAACATTTCTAGCAAAAATTACTGCATTACTATAGTCAACGTCGACATAACGATCATTCAAGCCAACGAAAAACTTGCACAGCTCGTAAACAGCACGACGCAAGCAGATCCAAAAAGCACCTAAAAATCAAAAGCAGTGAAGAACCGCGAATTATTCGAGAGCACATTTCAGCAGAATTGGCTAGAAACCAGAAAGAAAGTTTCTTATCGAAAATGCTCATCGTGATCGGGGATTCGTGTGTAGGTATCGGCCAGAAGAGACCAGACAACACGGTGATCGGTTCGAACTACGTATTATCCTATCGCGACCTTTCGGGACGGGAGGGGACGGGACGGACGAAGAAGATCCGCGAAGCGTGTGAACGATGAGAGCACGGCCCACGCGATCATCGAGGCCCGATGCCGGCCCCGGTGCCGATGACGACTGTTCTCTCTGCGTAGCCACGTCAAGCTGCATGGCATTTCGTTCTAATGCGAGAATGATTGGGCCAGTTACGAACTATCAATCCACCCAACCACCGAGCACGCATCCTGCCGGCACCGTACGAAGCACCGCGAAACTCTTTGGGACAGACGAGGGGATGAAAATATGGATACGAAGAGGATTCTCCCGAGTGAAAGTCTGATCCTAAGTGGATTTCCTTGGCCAATCACGGAAGATCAGTCGAATAGATAAAATTTCATCAATATCCTGCCGGAGCTGCGTGGGAGCTTCTGTCTCACAATCAGCGTCTCTCATTGCTGGCCTACACGCCACGATGCTATCGTAAAAATCTGGCAGACGTTGAAGGTTGCCCGAGGGACTGGCCAATGATCTTATTTGGCATGTAAAGGAGTTACACGTGAATGAATAGGCCCGATGAATGGCACGTTGATAATTAAATTCGCTACAAGTATAATGGATCGTTCATAGAGCGTAGGTATTTATTGATACTCGGTGTTTTCAGATCTTATCGCGTGATCTTTAATGGTGAAACAGGGATCTGTTTCTTTTGTTAAGAATTTTAATAACAGTGACATTAATGTGTCATCTTTAAATTCCTCCGATGTTTACGTTATCTTATGAATCTTTCATTCATTTTTGTTACAAACGCATGGCTGACCAACGCATGTGTAACTTGGTAGCACGAAGATTTCACATTTTTTAAGCGTTAAATTAAGCCAATATGTTACGACTATTCTACGAGTTATCTCAGCCTTCCTTGAAATTCCTATTCCTCTCTACAGTACGAACAATTGTAAGCTGAAACAGTTAATAAGCTGAAATTAATGCGTCATCTTTAAATTTCTCCGACGTTTACGTTATCTTGTGAATCTTCCATTCATTTTTGTTACAAACGCATAGGTGACCAACGCATGTGTAACTTGGTAGCACGAAGATTTCACCTTTTTTTAAACGTTGTTCAATAGCAGCACTTCACGTTACGTCAGACTAATTCAATTCGATAGAATCGAATAGACGGTCACGTCGACTCGGAGCGAAAGCGTGCCTTGAAGACGCGGCGCGGCTACAGCCGGTCCCAGGCTTTTTCTAATTCATTATTGCTAATTACACACGAGCGCGAAGAAAGTCCGCTCTTGCTGCGGACGAAAGGATGCTTAATAATCGCATTACTTAATTAAACGCGCGATGTTTCTGAAACGAGCGTATCCCGAGCAGAACTCGATCGATTATCTTCCACCGTATGGTTTTATTCTCAATGATACGGTGATACTTCGAGTAATAATATTTCTGCCGACTCACGGCTTCTAATTGCCTTTCTCTTTCCATCGAGTTGTTCCAGATATGCAAGAAATGTTTGTTCGTTGGTAAGTAACGGTTCGAATAATGATTGCTTAATGAAGCTGTTCTACCGATTGGATTACTTATCCTGCAATGATGTCGAATCGTTGTCTAACTGCGATCTTCGGAACAGTGAAAATTCTAAGAAATATCAAACATTAATATTGGGAATATTAATATAAAAAATCAGTTCGATTTCCCATGTAATTATTTCATAGATGACAATTTAATTGTCGGATATACTTTGCTCGGTGTGAAAATTTCGATCAGTGAGAATTTACTCGATTCGCGATGACTTTAAATGACTTCGGTTCGTTAAAAGAGACTGGAATCCTCTGGGATTACAATTCTGTACCTGAAATTTCATAATATGCAGTATTTTTATCCCTGCATAACGCTCTTAAACGAGATCAAGACGGAGGAAATGAAAAGGACCGTTTATTTACATTGAAAAATGTGGAAATTCCTGGTGGCATGAAAAGCCTCTTTTGTCCGGGTCTGTGATTTACACGCGGCTGCTCTTTTAAATCCACCTTTATTGCACCACTGGGATAGTATTGTCTGCGAGAAACTCCAGTTTACTCCGACGAATGAATGAACTTTAGCAGCAGAGCGTTAAATTAAGCCAAGATGTTACGACTATCCTACGAGTTATCTCAGCCTTCCTTGGAATTCCTATTTCTCTCTACAGAGTACGAACAATTGGAACAAAGCTTTGTGTCTTTCAACGCTCGATGCAAAATTCGATATCTACCGATCCGGAATATTCGCATAGTTTTGCAATTAGAATTCGTTTATCCAATCTGTCTGGAGGTGTCCGTTCTTTTTCGATGTACAATATATTGGGTTTGGGAAAAAGTTCGTTTTGTTAGTAAAATTCAACTGGAGTTCTTATACTGTGAAAATGAATTTATTTAAACCAAATATGCTCCATTATTATCGACAATGTTTCGCCATTTTTCGGGTAGAATCATGATGCCATCGGTGAAGAACTTCTGCGGTTTCTGGTTAAAAAACTGAATCAAGTGGTTTTCACAGGCTCCTTTTGAAGCCAGTTTAATTCCATTGAGAGAGTTCTGCAGAGATCGGAACAAGTGATAGTCAGAGGGTGCTATGTCTGGACTATACAGTGGGTGCATCAAAATTTCCAAACCAAACTCTCGCAATTTTTTACGGGACGCCAAAGAAATGTGTGGTCGGGCGTTGTCGTGATGGAAGACAACACTTTTCCTATTATACAATTCGGGCCGTTTTTTTTTCAATTGCGTGGCGTAATCTCTCCAGTTGTTCACAGTAGAGTTGAGAATTAATCGTCTGACCAACTGGAAGTACCTCATGGTGGACGATTCCCTTCCAGTCTCACCATACACACAGCATTACCTTTTATAGCGTCAATCCTAGTTTCGCGAACGCTTGTGACGGCTCACCATCTTCTGTCCACGATCTTTGGCGCTTCCGATTGTCATACGTGATCCATTTTTCATCACCGGTTATGACACATTTCAGAAATGGCTCGATTTCATTACGTTTCAGCAGCACATCGCAGATGTTGATTCGATTCATCGTGTTTTCCGCGCTCAACTCATGAGGAACCCAAACATCCAGCTTCTGTTTGTAAACATCCAGCTTTGTGTAAATGGTTCAAAACACTTTTGTGGTCAATGCCTAGTACCATACCAATATCGACGCTGCTGATATGCTTATCTTGCTAGACTTTTTCAACAATTTCATTAGCTTTTTCAGTAACTGGACGACCAGAGCGTGACTCGTCTTTCACATCAAAATTACCAGAACGAAAGCGAGCGAACCATTTCCGCGCAGCTGATTTTGATAATGCACCTTCACCATACACAGCACAAATTTTTTCACAAGCCTGCGCAGCGTTCTTCCCTTTGTCGTAATAATATTGTAAAACGTAGCAAAATTTCTCATTATTTCTCTCCATTTTCAAACGCCAACAACTTTCCAAGAACTGCACCACCACGATGTTTATACGCCCAAAATAACGTTCAATGTGTCGCTTTTAAATGAAGCGTTTAATGGTATCGTTGCAATAAATTGTTCGCGAGTTATTAACAATCGACGACATTTATCGGGGAAACGCCACGAACTTTTTCCCAGACCCAATACATATGTACTTTCAAAACAAACGTTTATTTAAAGGCCTTCCAGAAAAAATTCTTAAAAATCACACTCGCATTTGCATCGTTGACTAGGCACGGCTACTGAAATCGTCGTCCAACAGCATTTCGAAGGCAAGTGTCCTTTGCGTTGGGAATTTGCATTCGAACGATAGGATCTGTTTGAGTGAGTCTCCAGAAACAAATTAAGGCTTTTCTAGTCTGTAGACAGTGGTAAGCGGTGTTTAACATATTTAAATCAGTAGAAAGTAATCGTAAGGTATCGTTAAATTGAAGATGCGCGTTTCGATCGGCGAGCTCTCATCGAGAGTGCAGCGGTGACGATTTCGCATATCTTGCATGAATCGTCTTTAATGACCACCGGCGACCGGACTAATTATACGCTGAACTGTCTATAAATTCGTCTCGGGTTTCTATTTCCGACAAATTCGCTCTATTCACGATCAGCTGTGTTATAGTCATGCGATACTTTGGCGCATTGTTCACGGGTCTCGGATGATAAACGACGCGACGCGACGCGACGATCAGTGTTGCAAAATGATGTATCGCGTCACGAATGGAACGAACGAATAAAGTGCAGTAACGCGAGCCAAATTAGTTCAACGGCGACAAAGGGTATTCCATTACGCTTTATTACCTTTTAATATTGGCACACAATATCAATTTCTTTTGCTATTGTTTTATTCTTCGGGAAGACGTTCGACTGGATCCAAAGGAGTACACATTTCAATTCGTATGAGTCCGATATAGCTAGGAGCGAAAGCAACCTGCTGCATAAATAACAATTATGTTTCGAACTCGTCATCTTCAACGCACGATTTTAATTTATCGAGAAACTTCGCCGATATTAAAATAATTAGTTCGATGCAAAATTTCAAGGAATTATACAAGTAGTATAAGAAAATTTTAGGCTTCTGAGAATTTAGAAGCTAGTAGTTTAAATTTATATTATTTACGCTCGCAGTAAATATTGCGATTACTGTATTTGGAACGAACGGTGTAAATGGAATTTGGAATTGTACAATACAGTCGATTCGTCCAACGTCCGCCATTGTTTCGATCTACTGTTTGAAAATGCGCCTTTAGGCTTTATGGTCTTGAAACCCTTATCGAGTCCGTGCTAAAATACTCTTGAAAACTCGGATGTAACGCGATACTATTACACTTTACTGGGTCATAAATCAAAAACCTTGACGCCGGAATACTCTGGACCCCGTCACAATTAATTTACGTTACGTGCACGAAAATATGGTTGCCGCAGCATGTTCAAAATAAGCTTCATTCTACCGACAGCGATTCGTGTCCGACCGAGACATTCAACCTGAACAATTAATAGAATCCTAGAGAACAATGAAAGCACTCATCCGTATTATTTTCATGCGTACCTATATGTATTTATCGACGGCGGTGTTCGTACATTGTTCTGATAATTAAAATCTATTTTTCACATAAAACAAGAACTAAACATTTCTCCTCTCCGATATAAATGTTATTTCTTCATTTCGCGATATATTCCCAATCGAAACTTCGTGTTTATTTTCAATTTCTACCGTCGTTGAGAAACAACAATTGAGAAACTATAGGATAAAAAATGCTACCGTCGCAGGAACTTTCGTAGAGCCGAATTCGCCCGGGATTTCGAGGGATCGACGAACTCCATGCCTGGCGGATAGGAGCTCCCACGGCATGGAATTTAGACGGTCCTCGAACCGATGGTTATTCTACCTGCGTGCCGCGCAAGGTCGTTTCTCTGGGACGAATAAAAACTCGAGGATCCTAGGTCCACGGGCGGGCTGGAGTCAAAGGGCTGAACAAGGATTTCCATGAGGCGTGAGGCGACATCTCATTTGATAATCGACTCATGACCTAGCCCGGCTGGTTCCGTGGACGCGGATGCATCCTGATGCACCGGGCCACCGCCGAATGCACTCACGTTCACGTTCCTCTTTCGTCAACGGCTCGCGTGACTCGCTCTTCCTTTATTATTCGGAGACTCGACGGTTTTGTATTCTAACGCTGGCTCGCTGTTCTGATTTATTTGAATACTTGATTGCCGCCTCCTGTCGATGATAGCGCGTCCAGGGTCCGAAGGGTGGAGTCCCGATTCCTCGTCACGGACTTCGGAATTTTCTTCATTTGAATAATTCGGCATGTGGTTTCGGTGCTTGAATATAAATATAAAAAGCGATCAAAAGCAGGCGCCGTTGTCGTTATTAACCCGTAGCGCTCCGTTGCATAGCTCCGCTATGCGAGACATCAGTCATTTGTTCCGTAAATCCGAAGGCTTTGCTGCGGAGCCCAATGTTTCTTGCATGATTACGCTGAAGATGCTACGTTTTTGTCGACGTTGGCAATTGTTATTTGTAGTGAAAACGTGATTAGCGTATGTACCATTACGATTAAAACATGTTATGCCCATTTTTATACTCGGCAACGTAAAATGAATAAAATCAAACGCTTTCACAAGGACGCGTAATCTTTCCCGCTCAAAATAAGACTTTCTTTATCTCAGGCGCTTTGCTCCAAAAATGTGCCGGAGTTGCTGGTAGCGATATTTTTCAGAAAAACGCTATTCAACTTTATTTTAGAACGTCCGAAGAATATTTACTAATTTTTAATTTAATTTAACCCTTTGCACTCGAAGTTTTTTTTGAGTCATATTACCAGCAACTCGAAGCCATTTTAGTGAAAAGATCATATTCACATGTAAGTTCATGATATAAGCATTAAAAGAAAAGTCATCGTTTTATGTTATTATTTTTTTAATTGTTTATGGATACAAACGTCATTTGTCACCAACAGCGAAACATCCTATAACTAATTTTTACGATTTGTTTTTGTTCTTATGTTAAAAACTGAAAATTATTTGCATTGTCTCCGCAGCGGAGCCCTCGAGTTTGAAGACAAATTTTAAATGGCTCCGCTCCGGAGCCCTCGAGTGCAAAGGGTTAATTATTAATCGAGCCGATTCCAGTGAAGATTAACAATACAAAAATTCCGGAAAACCCACGCAAAAGATATTTTTGTTTCGATAATTCCGTATCCGAACAGAATTCGACAGACGATTCGCAATGCTAATTTTATAATAAATCGCGTCAAAGAACACGAGGGATATATTTATTTAAGAATTGCGAAGAATATCGTTAATAGTAAATTTACCCGTTTCGATGAGGATGCATTTGCTGCTTGGAAATTTCGGTCGCAATTCACGATGTCGATGCACCGACCTCGCACAATGTTAAGTAGATACCATTACGATTGAAACATTTTTTGCCCATTTTCATACTTAGCGATGTGAAATGAATAAAATCAAACGCTTTCACAAGGACGCGAAATCTTTTCCGCTCAAAATAAGACTTTCTTTATCTTAGGCGTTTTGCTCCAAAAATGTGCCGGAGTTGCTGGTAGCGATATTTTTCAGAAAAACGCTATTCAACTTTATTTTAGAACGTCCGAAGAATATTTACTAATTTTTAATTTAATTTAATTATTAATCGAGCCGATTCCAGTGAAGATTAACAATACAAAAATTCCGGAAAACCCACGCAAAAGATATTTTTGTTTCGATAATTCCGTATCCGAACAGAATTCGACAGACGATTTGCAATGCTAATTTTATAATAAATCGCGTCAAAGAACACGAGAGATATATTTATTTAAGAATTGCGAAGAATATCGTTAATAGTACATTTATCCGTTTCGATGAGGATGCATTTGCTGCTTGGAAATTTCGGTCGCAATTCACGATGTCGATGCACCGACCTCGCACAATGTTAAGTAGATACCATTACGATTGAAACATTTTTTGCCCATTTTCATACTTAGCAATGTGAAATGAATAAAATCAAACGCTTTCACAAGGACGCGTAATCTTTTCCGCTCAAAATAAGACTTCCTTTATCTCAGGCGCTTTGCTCCAAAAATGTGCCGGTAGGTAGTACTCGAGAAACGCGTGGAGCGGCAAGGGTTAAAAATATCGAAAGGGACGTTAACGGATGATAGATCGAGGTGGAAAGTGCGAGATCCCTAGGGTCGCGAAAATAGTGGCTCGACGGAGCGACAGAAACAGGAAACGGCGAGTGGATGGCGGGGATGGCGGAAAGGGGTGGGTGGCAGCGACAATAGTTAATGAAACGGCATTTGTCGAATGTGGGGCAGAAGGCGCGTGGTTCGCTGATGGATGTAACCTTAATCGATCGAAAGTCCGGAGTGTAAGCTGTCTGCTCGGTAAACTAATATCCGAATGATCCGGCGAGCGTCCCACGATACCTTCGGCTTTGTTACCAGTTACCGGGCGCGCGCGCCTCTATATGGGTCACGTTCTCGTCGCCGTATCTCATCGTTTCTATTCGCCGCGCCGCGTCGCGCCGCGCCGGGGCGAGAAGCGAGAATCTAGATTCAAACTCGTCCTGATATTCCCGGCGTAACGCGATCCCATCGGGGCGATTTCTAAATCGCACCTGGTTACAGTTTTCTCGGCGCGTCGGCTCGGCTCGGCTCGGCGCGGCGCAGCGCGGCGCGGGCCGACCTTTTTTTCCATCGCTCCGCTACGGAGGGAACGTTTCTCTTTTTCGCGCAACTGCGAACGCTATTATGTATGTCACCGGAGGACAACTAGGAAGGACATGGTTATACCGAATGCGTATTCGGATGACTGGCTTGATTAGGCCAGTGATGCGGTCGTGCGAAGTGGTTGGGAGGCTGCACGGTCTGACGAGCTGTTCGCGTCTCTGTCGACGCCAGCACGAAATCAACGCTGGTTGGTTGTTACTATTCTCTGTGGGTAATCCTCTGTGCAAGGTCTTACTAAGTAATGCAAAATAAAATATTTCTGTTAAATGAACGCGACAGACATTCGGCATGTTTTCGTACAGAAAGTAACAACGTAATCTTTAGATTCATTAATATTAACTGTTTACAGCTCGTGGCAGCGTTTACAGACGAGATTTCAAAAGTACTGTAAAGTCTCCCTAATTGACGCTCAGATTGTCCATAAATAGGAGGAGATACGACTATTCGAGCCTCGCGGTTCGTTTTTATAATCGTTGACAATTCGTAACTATAAAAACAAACCGCAAGGCTCGAATAATCGTATCTCCTCTTCCCAAATTGTCCATTTTTGTGGACAATCTGAGCGTCAATTAGAGAGACATTACTGTATAACGCTGTGCGGCAATGGGAGAGGGTATTTAATTTTCTGTAATTTTCTGCTTATCAAATAATGGACATTGCCAAAGTGCATGATCAACCAGTCTTTCGTGCCCAAATTGGCACTTAGAGTACAGCAAAGTCTCCCTAATTGACGCTCAGATTGTCCACAAAAATGAACAATTTGGGAAGAGGAGATACGATTATTCGAGCCTTGCGGCTCGTTTTTATAGTTACGAATTGTCAGCAGCTGTAAAAACGAGCTGCAAAGCTGGAATAACCGAATCTCCAAATTGTCCATTTTTCGGCACAATCTGAGCGTCGGTTAGGGAGACATTACTGTATTTAGATCGTATATATTTAACACGTTCCGTGCCACGTGTACCATCCATGGTACACGCTTGCATGTGTACTTAGTGAACTGAACAAATTGTTTACAAGAAATTTAGAACCGAAGAATCAATTTCCACCGCAAGAATGGGCGTTGATAAGTTTTTGTTACGTTGTTATGTGTACGAGAATTAATAATTGCACGTAATACATCAAGTTTTAGTAAAATATCAAAGTGTGAAGATTCGAGTAAAAAAAGCTCGGCACGGAACGTGTTAACAGGGAAATGAAATTTCTTCAAGCATCGTCCAGGTAGATTGTTAGCTTCTCGGGCTGCCTGAAGCAGTTTCATTCAATTTGAACAGTTCGGTTGCTTCGTCGGTCAATAATTACGTGATAGCGTAACGCATTCGGTTATAATCATATGGCAAAGTTTAGCGGATAAAGGAGCCGACCGCGGCTCGGCGAATCGTTTCCGAGAATCCCGATGATATTAATTTCCGACGACGAGCCGCGCCGCGCCGTCGCGTGTCGCTCGGAGTCGGAATTATTCACCGGTCGCATCCGACGCGACCCCAGTGAATAATGAGCCGTGTCCCGCTGTTCATCGTTTAATGTCCTATCATTCAGGGCGGTTTCCACGGCGCACCGATCACGCCACCGATATACACCGATTTTAGCCGTGGCTAAACTCGCATGAGTTCCGCGCGACCCCCGCCCCTATTCGCGCGCGCGCGGGCTTCTCGCGGTTTCGTCCGACTTTCGGCTCGCGACCACGAGCACACCAGCATATCCCTAAATAGATGCGACGTACTTACAGGGCGGGGGACGGGGAACGACGTTTCATTAAATACACCGTGATTAAGCGACGGCCGCGGGAATTTTCAAAGGAAATACACGTCGGACAGTAATCTTGCATTACTCTAAACGGTATAGTAAGTCGTAAAGTCGCGGAGTTCACCAGTTTCGGTGTAACCGGTCCACGGGTTCTCTCGTTCGAGCAATGTTAAACCTTCGAATTTGTAAGTTTTCTTTTGGATCCGAAATAGATTTTGAGGGAACAGAGGCGAGGGGGGAAGGTTTTTGTGGAAGACAAATAGGATGCTGTATTTACTGGGACATTATTGAGATAATTAATGGTGCTAACATTGCGAGGGTGCTTGGAATAAGATCTTGAAATTAGTACAAATATTGTTGCGCGATGTGTGTGTGCAGGTACGTAGCTGTATATTCGAAGACGTTATTGTTTGCGTTAATACTTGAACACCGCCCGGTGCTTGTAAAATAATTGTCCTATATTTAACGTAACGTAGTTATCGAACTTGTCGTTCTGAGAGAGACTAAAGCGCGTATTTATAGTACATTAATATATAAAATTGATTATTTTAACTTCTATTCTAATCTTAGACGCGGAAATTATTGCGTACGTAACAATAGAAGTTAAAGCAATGGATTTTCCACATTTCGGAACTAACACATCACTCAATAAGTCTCCGGTCTAGCTACGAAAAACAAATGTTTTTTTAGAAATTCGACTTTATTCGTCAACATACTCTTCTTCAAGAGTGATACGTTCATTCCAACGCTCCTCTAACTTTTCGATGCCTTTTTTGTAGAACGATTTGTCTCTGTTTTCAAAACAGACCTCCGTTTCGGCAATCACTCCTTCACTCCTTCATCTTTTTAATGTTTGCAAAAAGCCAGTAGTCGCTGGGGGCTAGGTCTGAAGAGTACGGTGGGTGGGAAAGCAGTTCGAAGCGTAATTCGTTCAATTTAACCATCGCTTAACCGCGCTCCGAATCGTCGACACGTTGTTGTTTTTGATCCGGTGTGAGCAAACGCGGCACCCACTTCGAAAGCAATTTACACATGCTCAAATTTTTGTGTAAAATTGTAAATACATTATCTTCTGCTATCTTTAACACGTTGACTGCCGCGTCACCCGTATTCGGGTGACAGCAAAAGTTCTCATCAGGCCACGTCACCCGTAATTCGGGTGACGCTGATTTGACTACTTACAAAGGATTTCCGAAAATATTTCGACAAATATTCTACAGGAGGTATCGAAACTATTGAATTCTTATAAAAATGGTTTATTAAAAAAATTATTCGCAGTGTATAACATTAAAACATTCTCTGCAAAGTTGAGGTTGATCAGGACAGCTTGGACAAAAAGTTGTTTGTTTTTTCAGATATGCTCGTGCCTCTGATCGGTCCATTTCGTATCTTTTATTTGAACTGTAGCTTCCTCGGTATCATCAACATTTCTTTCTTCTTCCATGACCAATTCTCGTAAAATCTCGTCAATAGTATCTTCATAACATTCATTATCACTAAGATTATATTTATCAGTATCCAAATCAGAATCTGACGATGTAATTTTATTTATGCTTCTCTTTCCGGGCAATCCGATCTCTTTTCATTATTGAACAAAAATAAGGGCAGAGATTTTAAGTTATACCATTCGGTACTCGGCAAAGATTCCAACTGTTCATGCAGGAACAGAAACAGATATGAATTAACAGCGCACGCTTCCTATAGCGGCACGGGTGGCCTGTAGGAGATTTTGTTGTAAATGCGCGTGACAGTCAACGTGTTAAGGGGTCGACTATCTCACGCAATTTCACTATACGGTCTTTCAAAACTATTTTGTGGACCTTTTTTATGTTTTTCGGAACAACTGCCGATTTTAGGTGACCAGAGCGTTCAGCATCATCGGTGTTTGTACGACCGCGTTTAATTTTAGCATACCAGTCGATAATAGTTGATTTCCCTGGTGCAGAGTCTTCGTAACGCTTATTAAGCCGCTGTTTGGCTTCAACAGTATTTTTCCCCATCAAAAAACATTGTTTAATCGATACACGAAATTCTTTCCTAGCCATTGTTTTGAAAATTACAAAACCGGGGTCACTAAAGCCACTGCAACCTGTAAACTAATCATCAAAATGTCACGAAATCTTGGCATGTATCGTTCGAAGGATGCTACTATCCAGAAATCATATAGGTTTGTCAACAGTGTTGCCATATATGTGTCAGACCGGAGACTTATTGAGTGAAGTGTTAGAACACGATGGATTTCACCGATCGGACAACAAATTCGACGATCGATCATTTCCTACATTTCACTCTGCAAGATAGACTTTTGAGAAAACGCGGTGAAAATGATGGGTTCGTTTCGCAACGCCCACGTACGGTGTTCGACGAGTGACATTTGTTTTGCTTGAAAAGAAGTCGCCGCGGTTAGAAATGGTTGTCCATTAAGGCGAACGTACCGCGGTGGAAATCTGTAAACACGGCGGATCCGCGAATATTTAATGCCTTCTGGAAGTGCACGGTTGTTACGCAGCCGCGGAATAAATGGCCGTTATCAGTTGATGGATTTTCAGCGGAAACTCAAGTAGTCGCGGCTGTTCGCTTTGGTCTGTTTTGCCGGGGTTACTTACGACCGGCAGCTCGTTACTCGCTATACTTGCACCTCGTGTAACGGTACTTCATGTACGTACAAATGTAAAGGAAGTACAGTTATCGCTTACATGAATATTTCAGAAAATCCCATAATATAGAAAGTTCATGGGACAGCGCCCGGAGGAGAGATTACGAGTGCCCGCGCCCAGAATCCTCATCTTATTGCCACGCGTCGCTTCCCCCGCAAACAGCGCGCAGCGGCTCAAACTGTATTAACCATAGCAAACGGGAACAAATGGGTCGCGTTGCTTCGTCCAGCAGTCGCAGAAAATATTCCCAAGGCTCGTAGCAGACGGACGTAAAAGAAAAAGCCCGCGACCCCGCGTTTTAATACATTTACAGTCGCGATCCGACGTGTTACAATACAATAAATGAAATTACACGTTGCACGCACTGCCGCTGCGTATCGAACGAAATTCGAAGAAATATCAACATTTGCTGCAGATATTCATTCGCTAAGCTCCTATTTCACAGAAATGGACGGAGAAGCGTGCCGTGAAATAATGAGAAGATCCTCGAAAAAATATTCGGAATTTCGAACGGCGGCCAACAGGTGAGAAGTCGAGGGAAAAACAAGGGAGACCGGTGGATGGGGGGTCAGTTTGCTCGCTTGTATTTCTTGCGAAAACCCGTGAAGAAACGGCGACAAGTGGACACGGTGGGATCCGTTAAGTCTCCTATATCTTCGGGCAAATATGTGCAAAGGGACGTAACGTATGCGCGACGGAAAAGACTACTCTCGCTGTAAGAAGCGTTTCTCGCATTTTCGTACTGCGAACTGCGAGCCGCGAGCCGCGATGCAACCGTGCAGGTAGCCGTCGATATTGTCTTTCATCGTGTATTTACGAGCTTTTGTTGAAGCCTGTATCTGGAATGGACCGATACAAGATCGCCTTGGAATTTCTTGCGGGATATCGATGATGCTTGAATATTTAAGAGTGTCGTTTATCGGTGCTCGGATCTCTTCTCGACAGTTTTCCAATATTCAGATGTTGTTTTATCTTTGGTACACGTATATGCGACGTAATACAATACACGCGACGCGACGCGTCGGGTAGATATTATCCCGGTATTATAAATATTTCGTTATTCTCTTCACTTTTACATGAATGATCTTGCTCGTTGTTTTATTTTATAATACTTTCTGTTCGCTGCAATTTATGCGGGAACACTGACATTTACAGATACAGTAACGACTCCCTAATCGACGCTCAGATTGTGCATAAAAATAGACAATTTGAGAAGCGGAGATACGATTATTCGAGTCTTGCAGCACGTTTTTATAGATGATGATAATTCAATTCGAAACTATGAAAACGAATTTCAAGGCTCGAATAATCGTATCTCCTCTTTCCAAATTGTCTATTTTTGTGGACAATCTGAGCGTCAATTAGAGCGACATTACTGTATTGCCAAATATGATTACGCGAATAATGTTCTTAGAATAGAAATCGATTGTTGTAATCATCGAAATGCCAACTGGAATCGTACACTTTGGAAAGATTGGAATGTTCCATTTGGCCCATCCGCGGATGAATTCTTTAAATTTCGTTTCGCAAGCTGCTCGATCATTTTCAACGGGAGCGTTTCCCATTTTCCTGATGGATTATTGGCAAAACTGTTCCACTTCGATAAGTTGGCCGACTATGAAAGGTTCCATGCATTTTAAATGGGTCATTCCACGCCAAATGGATCACTTGTTGCCGTCGATGTCGGTGATTTTGCTCGGAATAAAATTCGAATCGGCTTCGTTTCAGGAAGGTTCGATTCGGTTGAGTTGTACCTTACGCGAAACTCACCGAATTCGACTGAACAACTCAACACAATTCTACCGAAGACATTAACGAAAAACTGGAAAAGATTAATTCCAGTTTACTTTACTGTCTCGCAATTAGTTTTTTAAGCGTTTGAGTCCCAAGCAGCGCGATCGCGCTGTTCAGATCTGGTGTCGCGATCAAGCTTTAGTGACGCGCGTACATCGCACTGCCGCTTTTATTTTCTTTTTCTTCTTTTTGTTTCGTTTGTCAATCTTGACGAGCGCTATCGCGCCGCTTGGTTCCCTTCGCAAGCAATTAAGACAAGCGCTATTACGTTGTTCGGCACTTTTCGACCGTGTTTTCTGAATAACCCCTGGAACTCAAACGGTTAATATACCTGCTTTGTATCTACATAACGTTGGCAAACATTCGAAGCTCATGCATGCAATTGAAAGAAGATAAAGGCACGGAATCCGAAAGTCTAGAATTCATTTGAATACGGTAAAACCCTCGGCGTCTCTCCTACTTCGTGAGCGAGAAACAACTACGAGCCGATCAAAGCTGCGAAAACACGGTTCGCGCACAGCAAATATTGGTTCACAGAGGTTGTTGCATCCGCGCGCAATTACTTAGT
The DNA here is from genome assembly GCF_051020955.1 of Megalopta genalis. Taxonomy (NCBI): domain Eukaryota; kingdom Metazoa; phylum Arthropoda; class Insecta; order Hymenoptera; family Halictidae; genus Megalopta; species Megalopta genalis. Next base: position 14,910,840 of record NC_135019.1, on the reverse strand, counting down.
GAAGATGTTTAAGACAGCCTTGGACGGAATACCGGCGGTGAAATTAAGGTTGTTCCTCCACCACGCGGGAGGCATTAGCATGATCGTATACAATTCGTAAAATCCCGACGTGCAATTTGCTTTTCAGCTGGCTCGCCGATAAAAACGCCGATAATTGACGCTTTCATGAGCAAACACGACGATTGCCGGTTTCGTGAGAGCTTCCAGAAAAACGTGTCCCGTCCCGTCCAGTCCCCGTCCCGATAGTTTACCGGTGAAACGGTTTCCTTGCGCGATCATAAAACCGAGCGAGCAGCCAGCCACTCGTTCGCCGAATAAGGTCCTCCTCGCCTCGCCTCGCCGCGACGGAATCAGCTCTGACTATTCATTTCTACGGACAACCGGGGAGTCAACAACACTTAACCCCGTGTTGGCTCTTCCGAGCCAAACGTTGCTAAACGACTGCGACAAGCACGACAATCATTTCGCAAACTAATACATCACGATTCCAATTATCGGCCGGCGCGGCCGTCAAAGTGGACGCGAATTAATCACAGAATTCCCGCGGATAATACGAGACCGCGAAAAGATACCTGGAAATCCATCAATCTGGAAATCAATTTGGACAACCGGGAAACGATCCGATCCGTTCGCGACTCTCCAAGATATATCGCTGTGAACGAGTCCGCCGCCGCGCCGCGCCGCGCCGCGTGTGGGTATTCGTGAATGAAATTATACACTCCTACAAGATCCACGTCGCAATTTGCGGTAATTGCAATTTACGAGGAAATCCAGAGTGAGCGGATTATGCGTCACGGTGAAATCTGGAACAGTGAACCCGAGGATGAAAAAGCGATACGTTCGATACTTTTGTTTGTTGTTCAACGCGGTTCCGTGAAAATTTTGCCCCGCTTATCGTTCCGAAGCTGCTTCTCGTTTTATCGAATCCAGTGTTTTGTTAATACGTTCGCTGCCAAATTTACTCAATAAAATCGGCTATGACGTTGAACAGATTGCTTTTACGGCCTACTAGAAATAGTATCGTTCGATTTTTTGGCACCCTGTGTAAAGTTGCCGCCAAGCTATACTCGAACGAAATGAACGTGTAATAGGATGAATATCAAATTGCTGTTCTAACAGAGCTGTCCGACTGCTATATTGAAAACATAAAATTCTTATCAATCATCATTTGGTACGCTCCGATTACATTTTTTTCTTGATTCACTTATCTATGGAAATGAAAATTTGCAAATACAGAAAAAATGCTCTCCTTAGTCGTACTGAATTTTGTACAGTCGAATAGAATTAGATATACGGTACTAATAAGACTAATAATATAGTATTAGTTTCTATAATACTACTATATTATTTACGCTATATTAATCTACTATAATAATATAGTATTATTATGATTCACTTATCTATGGAAATGAAAATTTGCAAACCCAGAAAAAATGCTCTCCTTAGTCGTACTGAATTTTGTACGATCGAATAGAATTAGTTATACGGTACTAATAAGACTAATAATATAGTATTAGTTTCTATAATACTACTATATTATTTACGCTATATTAATCTACTATAATAATATAGTATTATTATGATTCACTTATCGATGGAAATGAAAATTTGCGAACACAGAAAAAATGCTCTCCTTAGTCGTACTGAATTTTGTACAGTCGAATAGAATTAGTTATACGGTACTAATAAGACTAATAATATAGTATTAGTTTCTATAATACTACTATATTATCTGTACTATATTAATCTACTATAATAATATAGTATTATTATGATTCACTTATCCATGGAAATGAAAATTTGCAAACACAGAAAAAATGCTCTCCTTAGTCGTACTGAATTTTGTACAGTCGAATAGAATTAGTTATACGGTACTAATAAGACTAATAATATAGTATTAGTTTCTATAATACTACTATATTATCTACACTATATTGACCTACTATAATAATATAGTATTATTATGATTCACTTATCCATGGAAATGAAAATTTGCAAACACAGAAAAAATGCTCTCCTTAGTCGTACTGAATTTTGTACAGTCGAATAGAATTAGTTATACGGTACTAATAATACTAATAATATAGTATTAGTTTCTATAATACTACTATATTATCTACACTATATTGATTTACTATAATAACATAGTATTAGTATAGTTAATACTATATTTTCGACGCGATCGATAAAATATCCATATTAGTTAGCTGAATATTTTAGAACGCAGTCGCGACGAACTCGTCTTTCTCCGTGAATCACTATGCATATTTATGCGCCGAGAATTCAGCACAGGATCTTTGAAATTGAAATGCGCGTGGAACTACTTTTCTATCACTCGACACAAAATAGAGAGTGAACTGTACTTACATGACAGAGGCGTGATCCATTTCAAAGCTTTGAAACTCCATTTTAAATTGCAGGGTTGCTATGCACTTCCCGGTACAACGTGCCTATGCACGTGTTGCAGATGTGTCGGTGTGCCGGAAACTGAAATCTCGGTCAGTGAATTCGTCACTGGCCGACTTCAACCGCTGATGCAGCTCGAATGGCAATCGACAAATATTCCATATTTCGTCTCCGATACAATGTTTATTGGATCGCGAACGAACTTTATGCATAGAGTAGCGGAAAAGCTGGAAAGCTTTAAAAAAAAATCGATACGAGAGATGAACATTTTCTCGATGGAACGGTAACATCTGGTTGAGAACTCGGCGCAGGTGCATTCTCTATACGTGCAGGCGAAAACTTGCATCGCATTGTGAATAGGTTTCATTGTTCGAGTGCATAATCCGGGCAATTGACTGACAGCGACTAATCGGAGCAATAATTAGAGCACGAATTGCTCGCAAGGCAATTATATGCAACGCCAAATTTATCTTCGAACAATGTTTCGATGCGAATGGACCGTGGATGGTTCCGATCATTATACGTCAATTATCGCGTTGACGTGGTACAATAAAAATAAATACGATAAAAATAGGTACAACAAAAATTGTAACATCGAAATAGGACACGAAACCGCGGAAACTAGTCAGAGTATTAATTCAATCGCTGTGAAAGATTCTTCTACAAGAAAGTGTCACTCAAGAAACAACTAAAATGCTTTCGATATTAAAGCAGCTAAAACTTTCGTTTCACGGTGGTTCCAAAAGATTATTCTTCGAGCCTCGAAAGAAGATCGATATTAGAGCAACCATAATTCCGTAGAAAGGGAGCATACAACAATAAACCTAGGTTCATTCGAATCTTCGCTAAAAATGTGTTTAAAAACACATCGATTCGATGATCTACAATTTATTATTTTTGGACCGACCGAACGAATTTCATGGTAGCTCTGTGGCCTTTCTGTATTCTGTTGAACGGAATACGGAGAAACGTAACGCGAAACGCTGGTCGAAGCTGCGAGGACTGGATCCGGAAAAAACGTGGTCTCGCAGGCAGGGCGCGCGACGAGACGCGACGACGAGACGAGACGCGACGCGGTAAGCAGACGACGGGACGGAAACAATAGAATTACCAGTGACACGACCTCTGAATTAATGTCTCGTCGACGGAGACGCGGCTGCAGCACAGAAAGCTCCCCGGTCGGGCAGGTCCGGGATCAGAAATAGCGGAAATTCAATTAGCCGGTGTACCGTGTCCCGAGCATCGCGATCTCCTCTCCTCTCCTCTAACGACTATCACGCGGTGTTCCTGATTCTTCATTGATTACCTGGGCAAGTTCGTACGTGCGACGACACCGAGACAGGCCCACCAATACCGTCGCCACGAGCAACCTACCTGAGCCGGTTCAGGAGTCAGGAGCTCAACACGTGGCGAGTGGCGGGTACATGACGTTCCAATCATTCCTGCCGGTCTTTCATACGCTGCTACGGGGCTACACTGAAATCGCAGGCTTTGACTTTGGCTTTGGCTTTGACTTCGCCGGCTGTGCCAACGCGAGAACTTGCTGACACTGAATTTCCCCGATGTCGGAGAACCGGAGAACGGATCCTCGAATTTCCAAGTCAAGAAATCCCTTGTTCTCTCTCTCTCTCTCTCTCTCTCTCTCTCTCTCTCTCTTCAACTCCGAACACATTGTACATGTAATTTCCGCGTTCCTTTTTATGCAACACCCGCGATTCTTTGCATTCTATTATGGATGGACTCTTTAGGAGAATCAACGAGGAATGATAGAATAGGAATTGAAAAATTAATTAATTTTAGAGAAGAATACTGTTCTACTTTGAAACAGTAGGCTTTGACTTTGGCTTTGGCTTCGACTTCGCCGACCGAAATTTCTTGTTTTCTTCAACTCCGAACACATTGTACATAGGTCTGTACCTATGTTCCTCGGATCATTTGAAGCAACTTCTTCCTTTACAAAAATTTTCTCCGAGGCACCGTTAACCAGTTATTAACGAAAAACAGTTACCAATAAGAATCGAGTACGATGACCAGCGCAGGAAGCCCAGTTCCGCTCATTGGCTCGGTCGCTTCGCGCCAGCTGAGCTGGGATTCGACCGCTCGACCGCTGGCGCCGTTGGCTCGGCCACCTCGCGCCAGCTGAGCTCGCCTCTCATTGGTCACTGTTTTTCGTTAATAACTCGTTAACGGTGCCTCGGAGAAAATTTTTGTAAAGGAAGAAGTTGCTTCAAACGACCCGAGGGACCCGCCACTTTCGGATTGCGAGACATTTTTGGGACACCCTGTATAATTTCCGCGCTCCTTTTTATGCGACCCCAGCGATCGTTTACATTCTATTATGGAATGACTCTTTAGGAGAACCAACGAGGAACGATAGAATAGGAATTGAAAAATTAATTAATTTTAGAAGAGAATACTGTTCTACTTTGAACTCCCGATTCTCAAAGCCATGAAAATCTTTATGTTTCTATAAGCAATCGGCTGCAGGCTTGTTGTCGGTCGATTCGTAATTAAACATTAGGATTGGCATGCGCAGAGGATCGCCGTGCGCAAGAAAATTCGAAAAAATTACGCGTCAATCGCAGGCATCGGTGTTGGCCATGCTGATAATAAAAGGATCAGCGGAGCAGTTTCAGTTAGAGCGAAGCAACCGAATCCACTCCGCTGTGATAACGAATCCTAACGTATTCTGTTACAAAAGGTCCAGCGCGTGCATTAATGACACAGTGTTTCTTGCGAAGATCCATATAAATAAAATTAAATTTCTCGCAAAAACGTTTATTATCTTCTTTACAGGCTATAAAATATAGCAATGCTATATCCAGCTGCTTTCAGGACGAGTGTATAAAAGACGCGCAGCAATTTCGCAGTAATGACTCAAGCCTCGGAAGATCTACGATTAATCATGGGGAACATCGACAATAACTTTGAAAGTGTACAGTAGGGAGCATAATTGAACGAATAACAACACTTTTTGTACAAATTACTTTTCATTGCCGTATAAAATGGTTAATTATTGTCGCATTATTTATTTTATCACCGTACAAATGGACGATCGCGATAAAATAACGTAATTAACTTTTCGCACTATCGAGATACGACTCCAGTTTCATTCCACTTCACCCCCCACCCCCCTTTAACACGGCCGAGACGTTCGTTACGATATCTCGTACGAGAATTCAACCGTACAAGAATCGAATCAACTACGAACACAGAAATTCCGATTTCTTTCGCGCGCCCAATAACTTTCCAAACGACCCGTTGTCTACGAAACGGAATAAAATTTGGAAAAACGTTTCCATCCGCGCGGCAGCATCCGTCGGAAACGAGCCTAAGTTTCGACTGCAGGTGACAAGTTATCGTGTGAACGATAGTTCGTTGGAACGTTGGCAATATGTTGGTGCCTCGGTCTGGACCGGGTCCGGGTCCGGGTCCGGGCTCATTGGCGGCGACGTGTAGGTGATATTTATATGCACGAGGAGGTTACACACCACGTGCATCGCGGTGCATAGAATATTACTAGCTATTATAGTGGCCCGGCATCAGCCGCGGGGACGAAATGCCGTTAGGCGACATAGACACCAGTGACACAGATTTCCGTGCTCGTCCTGCAACCCGGATGGCTCATGCATAAGAAGGGGAGTACCGTGTGCCCGCATGATTCTCGATTCAATTCCCCACGGGCTTTTTTTCCTCGAGATCTACGGGGTTGATAAGAATCTCCAAGATGGTCTTGATAAACCTCCGACAATACTTTCGGCTATACTTCTGTAGGAATGAGATCCGCGATAGAGACAACAGAATGTTCTGCGATTTATTTGGAAGAAACGAATCGATCAGTCTGTTGCTGGCGTCGCGTTCGGAGTCGTTGCAAAATCATAAACAACGCTTTGTTTAAACGCGACAAAAATCGCAGAATTTAGCAACGCATCGAGTAACGGCACCGATACTGGCGAATTAAGGTTCATTGGATCAGCTTCGAAGTCTGTGTTTCTAAACTGAATAAGAATAAATTTAACCCCTTGACATACCATTTTCTTCGCAATTACTGCGATTAGAAATTTTTCGATTGCAATAATTTCTCAGAAGGGAGAGAAATTTGATGCTTATTGTGTGCCTAAATTGACTTCAATACTTAAATATTGATGACCAGAGATCCGAATCTATGAGATTCGGACATTTTTGACATTTTTTAAAGGACAGAATATATATATATATATATATATATATATATATATATATATATATATATATATATATATATAACATCTATGATCAATATAAGTTATTACCAGAAATTTTCATGACGAGTCGGACTCGTCAAAGTACGGCAAAGGGTTAAGAACGAACGTCGAACGAACGTCGAACGAAGTAGCCAAAAAACCGTGAACCGTTTCATTAACGTAATGAGATAAAAATTTGAACGAACACTATTCGAACGAAAGGACCAAACATTCCATCAGTAATAGTCGATACGGCACACAGTGGGCTGAATCGAGAAATTCAGTGACATTCTGTTATAACTTTTGAACCATCAAAGATATCGCAATGAAATTTTCACCAAAAATATTTAAAAAATAGTTATCTTCAACTATAGATAATTAAATTTTTTTTGCATTTGTTAAACAATAATTCTTAATCAATTTGCATTGACCTTTTTTGTGAAAACAAAATTGTTTAAGTATAATGTTGCAAATCTGTGTCCTCGTATCCAGTGTGTATACATTGTATGTAGCTGGTAATCTTAATTTAAGCTACCATTTCCTAACGAGAAATATTGCCTCCTAATGTTAAAAAAGAAAGCAAAGAAAAAAATTGATTAGGTTCGTCAGGACATTGCGTGGAAAAGAAGCATATTTTTTGGCGTCAAATGTAGTGTTCAAAGTGTTCAACTTTAAATTGTCGTATCTATTACAATTTATGATCATTTTTATTAATACTTCCACTTTCGAGGGTAATGGACATTTAACAAGCAATAAAAATTGACTGGACATCGATATGAGGAAATTAGGTTTTCGTCAAAAAGTCACTAAAATATTCGATCCGGCCCACTGTGCGGCAGTGTCGACGAGTGTCCGTATCAGATACCAATGAGTATCGCTGCGTTCGGAAAGCAAGCTGACAACTAAATTCGATCGAATGGTCGTTATCGACAGCGCAAGTTCTCTCGCGTTGATATCTCTGGCGCCGGGTTAAGAATGACCCGATGAAGATCCGGCGAGGGTTCGAACAGCAGGGGTGCTGCTGGAGAGAGAGATGCTAATTTTCCGCGTATTCAAGGAACTTTCCACGCGGCACGGTTATGTTAGCGATTTAAGAAGCGCCACGGTTTTCTACGCGGCGCAGGACGACTTTCGAACTGGTTCGCGTCTCGGCCGAATGATATACGATTTCCTTTGATTTATCGTTTCGAAAGGGTATATGTAGGTATATCGTACCCACGCACGTTCGTCGGACAATTTTATCCTTGAGATCTCTCCTTCTACCGTGAAGCGCCGAGCTACTCCAAGGACTCTCTCTCTGTCTTCGGCTTCAGCTTCGGCTTCGGAGCCTGGCCGAGCGCAATAAGTAGAAATCGAGTATCACTTAGCGTTCATAAGAAGCCGGTCGGCGCGGTGCGGCGCGGTGCGGCGCGGCGGAATTCGAGTTTGTACTCGAAACAGTATGACCATAATTACACGGTTAACCGACGAAAAACCGTGTAATTGAAATTCGTAAAAAGAAGCCTGACAGGCTTAATTGGCATGCGGACGGACCTACTCGCCGTGGAAATCTGTTTGCGTATTCCTAAACGGTCGTTGAAAAACGCGCAAATATTTTACCGTTTACGTTTTCCTATCGCAGACTCTGCGGATTCGTCGCCGATCCGGACGTTTTCTCTCTTTTCTTCGCCGATCGAAAAATCGATTGTTCGCGGAATCTGCTGGCTCGATTCTTCGAAAGCGCGTCTGCGAAATCTCGCGCCAGAATTCGGACCAATTTTGATGTTATCTTGAATTATAACTTCGAACTTCGTCGAAATGACGCGATTAGGAAGCACCGAGTCGCCGAATTGAAAATGTTACGCGAATGTTAAATTACGGAGAATCTGCTGGCTCGATTCTTCGAAAGCACGTTTGCAAAATCTCGCGCCAGAATTCGGACCAATTTTGATGTTATCTTGAATTATAACTTCGAACTTCGTCGAAATGACGCGATTAGGAAGCACCGAGTCGCCGAATTGAAAATGTTACGCGAATGTTAAATGGCGGAGAATCTGCTGGCTCGATTCATCGAAAGCGCGTCTGCGAAATCTCGCGCCAGAATTCGGACCAATTTTGATGTTATCTTGAATTATAACTTCGAACTTCGTCGAAATGACGCGATTAGGAAGCACCGAGTCGTCGAATTGAAAATGTTACGCGAATGTTAAATGGCGGAGTAAATATAGGAGAATGAATTTTGAAAGTCCGCCAAGCACAGGAACGACGAGCAGATCCCGAATATGGCAGAAGCTGCCTCCTATTTACGGTTCATCGGTTCGCATAGCGTATGATCTGGTTCCCGTCTATGTAGAATATTAATACAAGTAAGAATAACCATTAGCTAGTCGATTTAGCGCAGGTTAAATCAGGCCCGAGCGTATGTAATTGCAATGCAGTTCCAACATTGATTTATTCGTAAGCGAAAGAGTGATGCGGCTCCGATTAATTTCTGTATACGTATGTATGATAAGGCGCGTTCTTTTCTCTTTTCGGCTAGATCATCGATACATAATACATGGAATTCGTTGTATTATAAGCAACGATTGCGACTGTGTATCCTGTGATTTGAATAGGACGGCCGATGCAGCTGTGGGGTAGCTCGACAACGCGCGTTTGAAACATGACAGTAAAGGGGCGGATCCAACTATCATAGGGCAGTTCAATCAAGCCCACCTCACCTGTGTAATGATACGAACCTTGTGCAGTTGGACATTAATATAGGAATCGTGGGGTTCTGATTGCGCGCGTGTGAGATTGCAAACAACATTCGTGCAGCAGCAACTTGGTAATACATACGTGGATATCGAAGAGTTTTAGGCACGAATAAATTGAGAAATCCATAAGGATTGTGCTCGAAAGCATCTTTTTCTGCACGCCTAGACTTTAATTCTATAGACGCCTCATTTAAAAGTAGTCTTTTGGAGCATTAAGAGCAACTATTTTATGATTACTTTATGAAATTTTCGATAATATATTTATTCGGATTGCAAACAATATTCGTGCAGCAGCAACTTGGTAATACATTCGTGGAAATCAAAGAGTTTTAGGCACGAATAAATTGAGAAATCCATAAGGATTGTGCTCGAAAGCATCTTTTTCTGCACGCCTAGACTTTAATTCCATAGACGCCTCATTTAAAAGTAGTCTTTTGGAGCATTAAGAGCAACTATTTTATGATTACTTTATGAAATTTACGATAATATATTTATTCGGATTGCAAACAATATTCGTGCAGCAGCAACTTGGTAATATATACGTGGATATCGAAGAGTTTTAGGCACGAATAAATTGAGAAATCCATAAAGGATTGTGCTCGAAAGAATGTGCTCGAAAGCATCTTTCTCTGCACGCCTAGACTTTAATTCCATAGACGCCTCATTTAAAAGTAGTCTTTTGGAGCATTAAGAGCAACTATTTTATGATTACTTTATGAAATTTACGATAATATATTTATTCGAATTTTGAACGATTTTTAATGCAATGCTTGTTCAGTTCTCGAGTAATTGCGGTAACGACAGGCTCGAAACAGGTCACCCTGTATACTCTGTACACTCTGCTGAAATCAATAAAACCATTAATGCAGAGGTTACTTAAAAATACCCTGTGCAGTATTTATACGGAACACTCTCTCTCTCTCTCTCTCTCTCTCTCTCTCTCTCTCTCTCTCTCTCTCTCTCTCTCTCTCTCTCTCTTCAGTCAATTGACGTTCCCCTTCAGGAAAGCACCATTCAAATTCGACCCGCATTTCCCGTTCTAAAAATGTCCGAACGTGGAACATGCGATTTCCAAGGCTCTCGATTCCCCCGGGGGTCGTAAAGCGCGGTTCAAGTTTTTTTTTGCATGGCATGTTGCTCGTCGTTCCCTATAGATTCTTATCTGTATATCGAAATAATGCTAATCTACAAGAATATCGATCACGAGTAACATGTGCCACGTATCGTTTTAATCTTAAGCATTCATATTATTGTAGACGAATCCGTTCAATCTGAAGTGTTCCTTTCAATTTGTCGCAAATTCTCACAGTTTCTTGCATACCATTGGATAGAAATAGTAAAATAATAATAAAATAATAAAATATAGTATATATAAATAGCATATGTAAAATAATAACCGGATAAAAGCCGAAACGTCTCGAAAACTACGAACGCGACAGAAGAAACGTTTCATAAAAGTAACATGACGTTAACGGAGGCGTATCAGACTTTTTTATTCATTTGCCGTCGTAATGGCCTACGAGCATGCAATTCTCCATAATGACCTATAAAGGTTACAATGAAACATTTTTAATGGAAACCTGCACTTTTATTGCATATTTCTGTAACTACCGCGGGAGACATTTCTGACATACGCATTTATATTTTCTGCACAATATAATCTTCCATTTGACACGCCGCGGCTATTCACGTCGCGGATAGACAGCGAGCAATCAAGAAACTAGCGGTTATAAAAGCATAATTACTCGTTCGAATGCTTCATTCGTGTCGTAACAAACGGGCCGCGGATTTTTACAGAAAATGATAATTGTCTGCATCGATTGCAAGATACAGAAGAGATCCGTTTCTTTCAACGGAGAAGTTCGGGAGAGGAATTAAAACATCGAATTTCGTCGCGAATGCACAATATTTGCAGTCTGTCGGCGAATATCAGTTCGAACATAAGGGAAATATTAAATCACTCGTTAGAATGTCGAACGCGGCACGAACTTCTCGAAAACGGTTAAAGTGTGGGAAATAGGTGCAAAGTCGCGGATTTCGACATCGCGTAATTTTATTTGAACAATTTGCACGAGAGTCAATGGCACATGGTGCAGCAGCAGCAATAGGAATAGGAATAGGAATGCAGCCGTTGCTCGCCGCAGCGCCGATTGCAATATAATCCCGCGAGCCGTCTATCGGTCTACCCATCAAAGACACGTCTGTGTCTGTGCAACCGAGGCGAGGCGCGTGTGCATTTAAATGCAGCTGTAGTCGGCCCGGTGCAGCGACACGCCTAGCGCCTGTGTGCGTTCGCGTTCGCTTGTTGCACGCTGCACGCTGCGTGAACGCGCGCGCGCGCGCGCGGCACTTGCATCACTTCCTCTCGCACAGTCTTCACATTGTTGGTGCCAGTTATTGACAGACCGTAGGTTAGAAGCTAACACGGCACCCGAGGGCCCGGTTATTTGCACAGCAAACGGAGCCAGCCGGAGCGAGGTGCAAGAATTCGTATACGTAACGCGCGAAACGGCGGATGCACCGAGAAACGATTAGCGCACTCGCGATTTTCCATTCCGTACACGTCGCTTCCGTCACCGATTTTATGTTTGTTATTACGCGGGACTACCGATCGGCCAGCTTTAAGATACCCGCGATCGTTAGACGCAACGGAACACGCAACATTTGCATATGTATACGACTTCGCCCAACATCCGCACGGAATTACCCTCGCCGTACGAACGGCTTTAAACTTTCCATGTTAGTGGTTGCACGGGATTGACATCGATCCCACGCCATAACTTTTTAACTGAATTTTTCAGCCAGACGGGAAACTCGAATTTCAATTTCAAGCGTCCGCGAACTTTTCGCATTCGTTTATCCGATCGTCGCTGCGTTTAATCCCTCGCACGACGATTTCTTACACGGCAACGTCGATCAATGTTAATTCTTGCGTAATCAATTTCTTAATAGAGCGTGACAGTTTTCCTTTCTCGTATATCTTCATTCGCATTCATTTTTAGTCTGTCGCGACAGAAGAATCGAATTTCATTTTCGTTTCAGAAGAAACGAATAACATTCGTATCTCGTAAATTATAATGTATGCAATCTTCGTCGCGTGTTAAATGCGTTATTAGTGCGAAGTATAATAATTGAGGGAAAATAAGGAAGCAGCTCCACGTGGCTTGCATTGCATTCATTTCTAGAACTTCGGGACAGAAGAATCGAATTTCATTTTCATTTTAGAGGAAACGAATAACATTCGTATCTCGTAAATTATATGTATGCAATCTTCGTCGCGTGTTAAATGCGTTATTAGTGCGAATTTATAATAATTGAGGGAAAATAAGGAAGCAGCTCCACGTGGCTTGCATTGCATTCATTTTTAGAACTTCGGGACAGAAGAATCGAATTTCATTTTCGTTTTAGAAGAAACGAATAACATTCGTATCTTGTAAATTACAATGTTTGTAATCTTCGTCGCGTGCCAAACGCGTTATTCGTGCGAAGTATAATAGTTGAGGGAAAATAAGGAAGCTCCTTCTACGTGACTTGCATTGCATTCATTTTTAGGCTTTCGCGACAGAAGAATCGAATTTCATTTTCGTTTTAGAAGAAACGAATAACATTCGTATCTCGTAAATTATATGTATGCAATCTTCGTCGCGTGCCAAACGCGTTACCAGTGCGAAGTATAATAGTTGAGGGAAGATAAGGAAGCACAGCTTCCACGTGGCTCATCCTCAGGACAGTGTCTAAAAGATGGTGCCGTTCGACCGATAAAATGTCAACATCCGTTCAGTCTCCTAAGACATGGTTCTCTCGACCAGGACGTTCCCCGCGCGGCAATGCGATTTCATATATAGGTCGGTGGCCGATCTCTCTGCGGCTCATTTCTTAATCATCGAGCGGCGTGTCCGATAGGTGGGTCCGGTGCAGTCGCTACTCCCCGAGCAGCCGTTGGCACGGCCGCGAAATCTATAGCGATCTCGCCTTCTTTCCCGTTCCTCCTCGTCGCCCATAGTTCTTTCTCGTTAGGTTAGACACGGCAATTACCATAATCACGTGGATTATATATTTAAGCTAATTGCAGGTTGGTATACGACGTGAAACCGCGCCGCCCACGATCGGCCACGCTTCCCGCATTAATTCGATCGGTGCCGCGGCCTGAAAAAAGTCATTGACCGTCTGGAATGCCGGCGATACCTTCCGACGTGGTTAGTTCGCCAGGGAGGGGAGGGAGCCACGGTTTTATGGCATAATTAAATAAACCTTGGGACGGGCGGGCTCCCTCGAACCATCGATATCGAGAATCGGAGCGGTCGCTGCCGACTTATCCGAGAATCGCGCGGCTCGTTTCCTCCAACTTCGTCGGCGACTGTTCGATGTCTCTAATAAGGCAAATATTTGCTACAAATTTCGTTCTATTAGGACAATATTATGGACGAAGAAGCGGCAAACGACGCGGCCGTAACTGGTGCGCGCTAAAATAAATTGTGAGCACGAACCGTTTTATGAACAGGCAGAAGTGTTGCATACGCGAATATGATAAGGCAATAGGAATGTTATTATTTTATTTACAGTTACAATAATTTTAGTCGTAATGATCGTTGCAAAAGTCGCAGAATCGTTATTTTATGTCCAATCGACGCTCGAGACACTAATTTCCAAGCGATCGTATTTAATCAGAGCTCCATGCGAAGAGCTGCTGAACTTGCACCTGGTCGTCTTAATAATACGAAAACAGTAATGTCTCTCTAATTGACGCTCAGATTGTCCACAAGAATGGACAATTCGAGCCTTGCGACTCATTTTTATAATTGTTGACAATTCGTAGCTACAAAAACAAACCGCAAGGCTCGAATAATCGTATCTTTTCTTCCCAAATTGTTCATTTTTGGGGACAATCTGAGCGTCAATTAGAGAGCCATTACTGTATGAACAGGGTGTCCCAGAAATGGCAAATTCCTGAGGTTATTTGAGGTAACTTTTTCCTCAGCGAAAATGTTATCCGCGGCTTGGTTTACGAGTTATTAATGAAAAACGTTGTCCAATGGAAAGCGAGCTCGGCTGGCGTGAGGCGGCCGAGCCAATGGGCTTCGTGCGCTAGTTGATTGGGACGCCTCGCGCCGGCCGAGCTTGCCTCTCATTGGTTAGCGTTTTTCATTAATAACTCGTAAACGAAGCCGCGGATTGCATTTTCGCTAAGGAAAAAATTACTTCAAATGACCTCAGGAATCCCTCATTTCCGGATTGCGAGACATTTTTGAGACACCCTGTATATCCCAAATAAGCGCCAACGAATCGGAAAAATCTTGGAAGCTGAATAATGTCTCTCTAATTGACGCTCAGATTGTCCACAAAAATGGACAATTCGGGCCTTGCGACTCATTTTTATAATTGTTGACAATTCGTAGCTATAAAAACAAACCGCAAGGCTCGAATAATCGTATCGTTTCTTCCCAAATTGTCCACTTTTTGTGGGCAATCTGAGCGCCAATTAGAGAGGCATTACTGTACGTATCTCCCAAATAAGCGCCAACGAATCGGAAAAACCTTGGAAACTGAATTTTCGAAAACGCGATAACCCCCGGATCCCGGTGATATCTCGGTGGAATTAAAGTGCGCGACAGCGACAAGAAAGCAAGTTGACCCTCGCGGAGCCCGTGGAAGGGAGCGAGAAGGGTCCTTTCGCTACACGAGAGCAGCGAACCCCGAGCAGACGGGAACAAAAGGCGGATCTGCCTCTTTTCCATCAAAGTCCAATTACCATGATGGAACGGAGAGAAGAGCTCCGTTAAATCTCGTTGTTGAAGCGGCGCGGCGCGGCGCGCCCTTGCCTCTCCTCTCCCTCCGTAGCGTCGCGGAACGTAAGTCACCGGCTCGAATTGATCCGACGCGAGGCAAGGCGACGCGACGAGGAGATTCCCGGCGAACCCCCTTTCGGGAACCGCGGCCGGGACTCGGGACAAGTGGTCTGTCAGTCTGTCGGCGAGCGCAGCGTTCACCTCTCGGCGTGTCGACTCCTCGATTTTCCTGATATTCTATTAGCTCGCGAGAAAGGGAAACGATCGCGAGCAAGGTGAAACTTCTTCTGTAAGCGTCGATGACGGCTGGCATGCCGGGGAGGTGAACAGGTATCGGCCGATTGTTGCATTAAGTGGCTGTTTTTCGAACAACAAACGGAATTCGTTTCTTTTTTCATTCCGGCCGGCCGGGTGTTGTGCGAGACACGTTCCTCCTCGCTGGGAGATCGTGATCGTGACTCGGCGAGTTTATTCTTTCGCGATGCTCGATGAAGAATGCTCCATTTGGCGCCGATTTTGCATCCGATACGTGAGCCGCATTTTCGCCCGTCCCTCTATCCGATTGTCCAGAAATAAATTGCGGTTGCGTGTACCGGTAAACTGGTTAGTAATTTCAAAAGGTAACGTTCTTGTATCGATTTAACAATGAGACGCGCTGTCGCAAGCGTTTTTTCATTAAATGCGTATGAATAAATATGTTATTCTTCTACATTTACAGTAGACAATTGACGAGGAAACTTCTAAATATACATGAATTATTGCAGAGATATTGAAAATTATTTAATAAATTGACAACTATATTTTGTAGCTACGGTAATTTCTTCCAGAAATACCAAATTTCGGGGTGCTGTGAATTTCCCTGTGCTAGTTCTACGCCTATATAATTTATTGCTACGTCGATGCCAAGGGTCGACGGAGTCGGTCAAGCGTGTGATGCGGCACGCGACGCGAATTCCCGGAAGATAATACAAAATGGTCTATTTGGGTGTGAGTCAGGTAAGAAAAACCGCGGAGCTACGAGGTACGTGTAAGTAAATTCTCCCTAATTGACGCTCGTATTGTGCACAAAAATGAACAATTTGGGAAGAGGAGATACGATTGTTGGAGTCTTGCGGCTTGTTTTTATCGTTACCGATTGTCAACAACTATAAAAACGAGACGCTAAGCTCAAATAATCGCATCTCCTCTTTCTAAAATGTCCATTTTTGTGTACAATCTGAGCGTCAATTAGGGAGAATTTAGTGTACTAGGTACGTAGCCATCGAATCGTGGCATGGGGCCTCCGAATTGCTTACGAATAGTGGCATGTGGCCTGGGAATTGCCTTCGAATCGTGTCATGTGGTCTCCGAATTGCCTTTGAATCGTGTCATGTGGTCTCCGAATTGCCTTCGAATCGTGTCATGTGGTCTCCGAATTGCCTTCGAATCGTGTCATGTGGTCTCCGAATTGCCTTCGAATCGCGTCATGTGGCCTGCAAATTGCCTTCGAATCGTGTCATATGGCCTCCGAATTGCCTTTGAATCGTGTCATGTGGCCTGCAAATTGCCTTCGAATCGCGTCATGTGGCCTGTAAATTGCCTTTGAATCGCGCCATGTGGCCTCCGAATTGCCTTCGAATCATGTTATGTAGCTTGCAAATTGCCTTCGAATCGTAGCATGTGATCTCCGAATTGCCTTCGAATCGTGTCATGTGACCTCCGAATTTCCTACGAATCGTGGCAAAAAATTAAAAAAGATAAGTCGTCATTTTTATTGCAGCATTACTATGTCTTCGTATTAATGTGCACCAGCCTTGAAACGAATGGCCCTGCCCTTTTTCTATAAAAACGAGTCGCGGGGCTCGAAGAATCGCGACTTAGTATTCTCGGATCTGCCGGTTTCAGTTCCGACCTGTGAACATTTCTGGGAGAGATTACTATATCTCGTAACTCAGAGTGTAATGTAGAATTGTTGTTGATCAATTAGCAGCAGAGTTTCTTTGTTATTGTTCCGGGACGATGTAAACGACCCGCGGTTCTAGAACAGACGCGTTATCTAACTTCTGACGTTGAATTATTACATCGTTCGCGTTCCGTTCGAGTGACTCATTACAGCCCGCGGGTCTCGGGCTTCTTGTCAGCATTTTTGGCGACCACCAATCAAAACAAGAGCGTCTTATTTGCATCGCGCGACGGAATATTTGCTCGAACGATTCCGTTTTATTTATTTACAAAGGGGTTATCTACCCGCGCGCGTTGCCAGTTGCTACTCGAAATCAGACTTTGCCCATTAACGGGGGAACAATGACCGGCCGCGTCTCTTAACCTTTCCTTCGCAATTCGTTTCAATTACATCACGGCTTCACACCTACTGCGACACATTAATTAAGTATTTAATGAGCCGTCAAGTGCTCGCGCTATTTCGCTCTCGTTTCTCTTCACTTCGGACCGGCCGATAAACGCATAATTTGCCGAGTGACAGGTTAATAAGAATTTTCAGTTAACGAGCCGTAAATGTCAAACGAAATTATTTTCCGCGAGCCCTCTACTCGCTGATAAATGCCTCGGGCGTAGGTTTTTCAAAGCATTAATTATCCTAGGTGTCGTTCGGCATTACGCGAAATTTCAATCGCAGTTTTCCTAATAAATCTCCGAACATCGAGAAAATCATAGAATATTCATGGAAAATGTGCCGGCGATTATCTCTGCATAAGTTGTCAGAAATATAAACAAACAAATTGATTGATACACGTGCTTGTATACAGGCTGATCTACTATAATTAGACTGCGGAGCTGGAAATGATACGGTAACTTTCTTTCGCGATTCCATCAAGCTGGATCATTTATATTCCCAGAAACGCGCGGGGAGGCAAAGAAACATTTCTAATGAAATCACGAGGCATTGAGAAGACAGGTTTATTTATTGAAACACTCATTTAAACGAAGCCGTCCGCACTTCTCGAAATTGAATGAAGATCGACCTAGACAACGTTGCGATAGAAGTTACGTAATTCTACGAACCGTAACGTTAATAAACCTGGATTCTGTGCTATCGGAGTCTTGGAAGTGGATCAATAGCGTTTAGGGACGATTATTTCCGATGCCTCGTCGAATTTCGAACAGTTACGAAGTCTTGGAAAGCGTCGATGCCGACGCACGGTTTTCAGCCAGTACATGAAATCAGGTTTATGCACGAGAGCATTGCATAAATAACTCGCAGATGGTATCGGCCGGCTGTACGAAATTTCTACTGAAATCGCTCGGCGACGGGGCTATGAATGCGCTTTAACGAACCGCGAATATCGCGACTTTATTTTCCCCCGATCGTTTTACGTGCTCCATATAATCGATCTCTGACCGCGTTCGCAAACGATCATTTATAATTCACGATTTTTCGCCTGTTTACAGGCGTTTCGTACGAATCGTGCTCCGCCGGGACTCTATTATACGTTGTCGGAGCTCTCGCCGATCATAATGCATACTTACGGACGCACACTGTACCAGAATGAAACTGAAAAATCGGCGCGCGAACGTAACGATCGTGTGTGTGCCGCTTCGCCTGCCAGCGGTATTCTCTAAATCATTTTAATCACGTAACTCTGCTATTAAAATCACTTTTCTTGGATGGTCGTGGGAAATTCATTCGTGCGGCACTTTCTACGGGGCTCTGTTTATTTACTAACGCTGGTATTTATGCGGATTAATTTACCCGACGCATCTTCCGATGCTCCGCACGGTTTCTCGTGGTACAGGAAACTTTCGAACGTTTGAACGAATAATATATTATAAAATATTCGTGTTGTGCAACATCCTTCAAGCGTTATACAGGGTGGCCCACCTAAATAAGGCCATCTAAGTATCTCAATAATAATAATAATAATAATAATAATAATAATAATAATAATAATAATAATAATAATAATAATAATAATCTAATTGCGGGGTAAAAAAAAATCGTTTATGCTATTTCAGTGGCCATTTCGAAGGCCATTTCGAAGTCATATAATGTACATAACTAAACATATTGTTACATCAGTTACACGATGCAATAACAAAAATTATACAATTACACGCAAGAAAACATCGATAACCTCGGAAACTTCGAAAAAATTTACCTTAGAAAAAGAATTTTTGTTGTAACACGACGGTTTTTCCGAACCATTGAAACAGCATAAACAATCTTTTTGTACCCCGCAATTAGAGAAGATATTTAGGTGGCCTTATTTAGGTGTACCACCCTGTACATGCACGAGTGAAATAAGCAGTAAAAGCGTCTGACGACTCACCGGTATACCGCGGATTTTGTGGATTTATTGGGAACGCGAGGTTTAGACAAATGATCGCGCGCGATCAAACGCTATTGATCGATTCGCGGCGAAAGCCGTCAGAAGTTTAGCACAATAGATTTCCGGCTCGGGTCGAGCGCTCCGAGAACGGTAAGCCCCGATGCACGGAGAGCACGCGCTCGACCGATTCTCTCCTCGTTTCAAGGCTTTATCAGAATTAGAAGGTATTGAGTTTCATTTATCATAAGGCCGGTGGTTTTCAGAGGACGTCTGTGGAAGGACGGCCGGAGCCGAGACGAGACCCCGGCATGCAGCGCGCGGAATACCGGAGGGAGCGGTAAAAATCGGCATTCCGAATCGCGCCACCCTTTATCCGCCTTGCCTTCAATCCCCGAGAGTGGCAAAGAAGTCTCGGCTTCCCAGCTGAGCCCGGGGAACGCACAATGAACGCGTTGTTCTGTCTACACGCACTCGCGCGTTCGCGTTCGCTCGTACGTGCGAAGCAACATGAGAGCATCATGGCTGGAGTATTTGCACCACCGTCTCCCCGCGGCTTAGAGTTATGTAAGTGCGATGCACTTTCAGGGCTCGAAGCTTCGTTGCAGCATCCAGGATACTTTTCGCTCCGCGTTTTTACCCTTGCACTCTGCTGCCGACGAATCGCCAAAACTAATTGCGTTAGGACGTGATTTACATCTGCCGAGCCCCGAACGTCGACCAACGTCGACGAGAATAACGAGATTAGATCTGTTTAACCCTTAGCGCTCCACGCGTTTCTCGAGTACTGCCTACCAGCAACTCCGGCACATTTTTTGAGCGAAGCGCCTGAGATAAAGGAAGTCTTATTTTCAGCGGAAAAGATTACACGTCCTTGCGAAAGCGATTGATTTTATTCATTTTATGTTACTAAGTATAAAAATGGGCAGAAAATGTTTTAACCGTAATGGTATCTACTTAACATTGTGCGAGGTCGGTGCATCGACATCGTGAATTGTGACCGAAATTTCCAACCAGCAAATGCATCCTCATCGAAATGGGTAAATTTACTATTAACGATATCCTTCGCAATTCTTAAATAAATATATCCCTCGTGTTCTTTGACGCGATTTATTATAAAATTAGCATTGCGAATCGTCCGTTGAATTCTGTCTGGATACGGAATTATTGAAACAAAAATATCTTTGGCTTGAGTTTGCCGGAATTTTTTTATTGTTAATCTTCACCGGAATCGGCTCAATTAATAATTAAATTAAATTAAAAATTAGTAAATATTCTTCAGACGTTCTATTGGGTTGGCAACTAAGTAATTGCCGATTTCAGTTATAGATGTCTCTCACTCCAATTTTTATGATATCCCTAAATGTTATATTACAAAATTATTATTATTATTATTATTATTATGTTATTTTTTATTATCCGTGAATGTTAACAACTGGACAAATTGAATGCAGCGGTCAAGGAAAAGCGACCAGAATTGGTCAATCGAAAAGGTGCCATTTTCCATCAGGACAATGCTAGGCCGCACACATCTTTGTCCACTCGGCAAAAATTGATGGATATTGGTTGGGAATCGATGTTACACCCACCATATAGCCCTGATCTCGCGCCATCGGATTACCACTTATTTCGATCCCTGGACAACTCCCTTCGTGGCAAAACTTTTAACGATGATGACGCTGTAAAATCTCACTTAACTCGGTTTTTGGCCGAAAAGAATCAGACTTTCTACGAGCGTGGAATTTTCAAGTTGTCAGAGAGATGGCAAAAGGTCATCGAATAAAATGGAAGATACATTACAGATTAAACTTTATTCCAAGTAAAAACAAAATTTTTTATTTCATTGAACAAATCGGCAATTACTTAGTTGCCAACCCAATAAAATAAAGTTGAACAGCGTTTTTCTGAAAAATGTCCTTGTGAAAGCGTTTGATTTTATTCATTTTATGTTGCTAAGTATGAAAATGGGCAAAAAATGTTTGAATCGTAATGGTACACACGCTAAGCACGTTTTCACTACAAACAATAATTGCCAATGTCGACGAAAACATAGCATCTTCGGTGTAATCATGCTAACAACATTGGGCTCGATAAAATATTTGGGTCGATATCAAAAACAACCGCGGGTCAAATGACGGATGTCTCCATAACGGAGCGCTAAGGGTTAAACTTCGTACGATTTCTAGCAGAACGTAAACTTGCATAAAGAAGTTTATCTAAATATTTCTTATGCAAACATTTTTGTGATACCTGGAATCGTAAAAAAGAAAAGATCAGAAAGCAGTGAACGTTAACTGGTTTAGCAGTTCCAGCGTTAATTAAAAATGCCGAGTCTTTAAATCGGCTGTCGACATTTCGCAATATGTGAAAGAGCGGAGACGATGCGGTTTCTCTTAAAAAGTAGTTACACCTCGAATAAAGGGAGACCGAAGAAAGGAGAGCTATCCCGATCGAAAAAGGAGGAGGGACGAAGACGCTCGGCGTATTTCCGTGCTCGACTGTTTGTTCCCCGAGTCCACGGAAGATTGGATTCGATGATTAGAATCTCGAGATTGGACTGGCGTACGTGTGCCAGGGGTGATAACGAGAACAAATAGTTGCACCCCATCTTATTTGATACATGACCAAGGATTGGCCATCGTCGTTCTTATGGCTGAAATTATTTTTTGCGCTGTTTGCGTTCAACCTGGGAAATTCTGGTTTGTGTATTTTGTCGGAAAGACGCCGATGGTATGATTCCCGAAAAGTATGTAAGAGACAATGTGCTAAGGATAAAGTTACAACCATCTTTTAGTAGAGGAGCGTTAATTGCCAAGTTAACACGTTCCGTGCCGAGCTTTTTTTACTCGAATCTTCACACTTTGATATTTTACTAAAACCTGATGTATTACGTGCAATTATTAATTCTTGTACACATAACAACGTAACAAAAACTTATCAACGCCCATTCTTGCGGTGGAAATTGATTCTTCGGTTCTAAATTTCTTGTAAACAATTTGTTCAGTTCACTAAGTAAACATGCAAGCGTGTACCATCGATGGTACACGTGACACGGAACGTGTTAAATATCGCAACGCGCCTTCACATTTCCTCTTTTGAAGAATGTAACTTAGGTATAATACAATGACTAGACAGCGGATCTTTATGCGAAATTAAAATTGTTTGGCTCGATTGTATATCTCATTTTTTTTCTGATAACCTCGACGAGTTTAGAGCCGTACATCGATACTGTTTAATTATCTTAATTTATCCATTGTCCTAAATTGCTCCAATTCGTTTCTGTCATATATGTATAAAAACAATTTGAAATAATTTTCCAGTTTGCTTCGTTTTAGGAAACTAACAAAAATATATTTATGCAAATTTTTAGGGGTTTTTATCACAACGAATGCCGAAAGAAACAAATGTATTGTGTTAATATCTACTGTTAATATTAAATTGCTCCTATTCGTTTTTGTCATATATGCATAAAATCCCTTCGAAATAATGTTCCAGTTTGCTTTGTTTTAGAAAACTAACAAAAATATATTTATGCAGATTTTTAGAGGTTTTTATCAGAACGGATGCCCAAAGAAACAAATGTATTGTGTTAATACCTACTGTTAATACTAAATTGCTCCTATTCGTTTTTGTCATATATGCATAAAATCCCTTCGAAATAATGTTCCAGTTTGCTTCGTCTTAGGAAACTAACAAAAATATATTTATGCAGATTTTTAGAGGTTTTTATCAGAACCAATGCCCAAAGAAACAAATGTATTGTGTTAATACCTACTGTTAATATTAAATTGCTCCTATTCGTTTTTGTCATACATGCATAAAATCCCTTCGAAATAATGTTCCAGTTTGCTTCGTTTCAAGAAACTAACAAAAATATATTTATGCAGATTTTTAGAGGTTTTTATCAGAACGGATGCCCAAAGAAACAAATGTATTGTGTTAATACCTACTGTTAATATTAAATTGCTCCTATTCGTTTTTGTCATATATGCATAAAATCCCTTCGAAATAATGTTCCAGTTTGCTTTGTTTTAGAAAACTAACAAAAATATATTTATGCAAATTTTTAGGGGTTTTTATCAGAACCAATGCCCAAAGAAACAAATGTATTGTGTTAATACCTACTGTTAATACTAAATTGCTCCTATTCGTTTTTGTCATATATGCATAAAATCCCTTCGAAATAATGTTCCAGTTTGCTTCGTTTTAAGAAACTAACAAAAATATATTTATGCAAATTTTTCGTGGTTTTTATCAGAACCAATGCCCAAAGAAACAAATGTATTGTGTTAATACCTACTGTTAATACTAAATTGCTCCTATTCGTTTTTGTCATATATGCATAAAATCCCTTCAAAATAATGTTCCAGTTTGCTTCGTTTTAAGAAACTAACAAAAATATATTTATGCAAATTTTTAGGGGTTTTTATCAGAACCAATGCCCAAAGAAACAAATGTATTGTGTTAATACCTACTGTTAATACTAAATTGCTCCTATTCGTTTTTGTCATATATGCATAAAATCCCTTCGAAATAATGTTCCAGTTTGCTTCGTTTTAAGAAACTAACAAAAATATATTTATGCAGATTTTTAGAGGTTTTTATCAGAACGGATGCCCAAAGAAACAAATGTATTGTGTTAATTTCGAATAAATGTGTACGAACGATCTCGAAAATCGCAAATTAAAAAATTTCGAACCCGTCGTTTCGAGGAAACGTAGTGTCAAAGCAAGAAGAACTAATGAAAGGATCAAGAAAGTAGCCCCCATAATGGGGCTGTAAACGCGTCGGAACGCAAGAATGCGCCGTTGGGAGAAGGAACAGCATGGTTTCCCAGAGAACGGTTTCCCCAGCGATCCATAACGTGTCGTTGCTACAATAATCAGTTCCCCACACGCCTCGGCCGTCAAATTCGATTAAACCTGCGCCTGCGCGATCTCTTTACATGCAAGCACATGCGCAATCATGTATAAAATACACGGGAATTATTGGCGCATACGCTTGCCTCTAATTCACTAGCGAAATATTAACATACGGACCTATGAACGGCGCATACTGAGTGAATGCTATTCGCATAACGAATGCACGGGGCCAATCCGCGTGCACGCGTTTGCACAGGCGAAACACATCGTGGTTGAACATATGTGGTCGGACTCGGGTTGCAGCGAAACACCGACCAAAGTCGCGTTCCATGCGATGCGTTTTCGCATTTTCCAATCGCCTAATCGAAGCCGGAGTCATTCTTCGGGAAGAACGAACCATCGACGCGAAGTTTCAACGAGCTGAAAATATAATTGCAGCAGGCAATGCAGCGGATCTTTGTTGCGCCAGAAGCGCGTCGATAAATGTAACTAATTTGACCTATGACCTTAAATGCAGAATTAGTGGAAACGACAGTGCGAGAGCAATTTTCAGAAATCTCGGAAACGAAGCTTATGATTGAAAAGTCAATTTAACCGCGTGTTATGTCAGCACATAATTCTCTTAAATAGGATCTTACAGGACATAGGATATTGGATGTGTTCCGTTAATCGGCGTCCCAATAATCGAATTTTCCGTCAATCGATGCCCCGACAATCGATCGTGCCCCGTCGATCAGAGTTCGGATAATCGCGACTCCACTATGTAATCATGCTCCGGAGTGCGTGATCCGATTAGCTATCTTCGGAAGAACCGCGCGCGCAATAAAATCTCCCATCGCCGTAGCATAATATGTTGCGAACGATGATTGTGTCGGACTAAAACTGATTTACAGTCTAAAACAAAGTACGGACAGGACTCGTTTAATACCCTCGATCTCGGCCCATAAAAACCGACCGCGGTCTCGCGTAGTAACAGAACGTAAAATCACTTTTTAATACAGCCATTAAGATAATTCCGCGTCCTTATAGCAGAAATTATGGAGTGAACTAATGGCGCGCTGGATAGAACAAAATAGCAGCGCGTCCTGAGTCACGTGTTTCACACTAAAACCACGGTAACGGTCGAAATAACCGGTTTCACATTATTTTTTTTTAATAGACAATTATTGAAATTCTAAAGACTCTTCCATGCGAGAAGATCGAATACATTTCTTAGACCGCGCATAGGTCGTAGTAAAAATGTCGAGGAGTTTCAATGATTTCGGTTTTGTTGTTCTCACGATGCAACACGCGTCCTATCGCTTTATTGCTCGACACGATTACAACACGATTATGTCTCCCTAACTGACGCTCAGATTGTGCACAAAAATGGACAAATTGGGAAAAGGAGAGATACGATTATTCGAGCCTCGCAGCTCGTTTTTAGAATTGTTGACAATCGATAACCATAAAAAAACGAGCCACAAGGCACTAACAATCGTATTTCCTCTTCCAAAATTGTCCATTTTTGACAATCTGAGCGTCATTTAGAGAGACATTACTGTACTGCGCTAAATTTCCCCAGCTTGGAAAGAAAAATGGACAAATTGGGAAAAGGAGAGATACGATTATTCGAGCCTCGCAGCTCGTTTTTAGAATTGTTGATAATCGATAACCATAAGAAACGAGCCACAAGGAACTAACAATCGTATTTCCTCTTCCAAAATTGTCCAGTTTTGACAATCTGAGCGTCATTTAGGGAGACATTACTGTACTGCGCTAAATTCTCCCAGCTTGGAAACAAAAATGGACAAATTGGGAAAAGGAGAGATACGATTATTCGAGCCTCGCAGCTCGTTTTTAGAATTGTTGACAATCGATAACCATAAAAAACGAGCTACATGGCACGAATAATCGTATCTCCTCTTCCAAAATTGTCCATTTTTGACAATCTGAGCGTCATTTAGGGAGACATTACTGTACTGCGCTAAATTCTCCCAGCTTGGAAACAAAAATGGACAAATTGGGAAAAGGAGAGATACGATTATTCAGCTCGTTTTTATAATTGTTGACAATCGGTAACTATAAAAACGAGCTGTATTTAGGAAGAAGAGATACGATTGTCCGTGCCTTGCGGCTCGTTTTTATAGTTACCGATTGTCAAGAATTATCAAAATGAGCCGCAAGGCTCTAACAATCGTATCTGCTATTCCCAAATTGGCCATTTTTGTGCACAATCTGAGCGTCAATTAGGGAGACTTTACTGTACATGCTAGATATGTTATAAACTATGTTAGACTGTATGGTAAATATAGTAAATTCTCCCTAATTGGCGTTCAGCTTGTACACAAAAATGGACAATTTTGGGAGAGGAGATACGATTTATTCGAGCCTTGCAGCTCGTTTTTATAGTCGTTGACAATTCGTAACTATAAAAATGAACCGCAAGGATCGAATAATCGTTTCTCCTCTTCCTAAATTGTCCATTTTTGTGGACAATCTGAGCGTCAATTAGAGAGACGATATTGTAATCTTAACCTTTTGTGTCCGTTACGGTGCAAAATTTACGCAAAAGTGGCAGGCGACGCCCGTCGACGCTTCGAGTTCCAGCGGATCCGACGAACAACATCTCGCGGTACAATTAACCCCTTAACGTGCACGCTCGAGTTAACTCGAGTGCGCTAAACTGGTCAAACTGTGCACACTCGAGATAATTCGAGCGGCGTTGTACTTTATGTTGCTATAATTTTTCACACTCGAACGCAATCGAGAATTGAAAATAACAATGTGAAAGCAAAAAAAAGCAATCGTTTTATTGATATTTATCATTTACATGGGATTGTAAGCTATAACACTTACTTATTCAAGTATAAAATATATCCTTTTTCTACTTATCACTTACGACTTATCTCTTCCTTGTGAGCCGCTTTCTGACAGCGTATTCATATTCAGATTCTGATTCGCTCATTTTTCAATATATATTTTGCTAAAATATAATGTAAAATAAAATATAAATAATAATATATATAAATATAATAATAAATATTATAAATGCTAGTATTGTTATTATTTATGTTTTAAAAGTATAAATAAATATTTTTACTGATAATAATGTTTATTCTGAAATGGGAATTCGAAAAGAAAGATGAAAAAAGTCGACGTGCGTGTAATATTACAATATTCGACTATTTTCTGCAATGTTATCAAAATCCAAAATTGCAATAAAAATGTTGACTATTTTTGTATTTTTGTAATTATCTTGCCAAGACAACGTTCTAAATTGTGTTCTTTTACATTAAAAAAAATTGATTTTTTTTGGTCGGCCTTTTTAAAAAAAACTGTGCATTAAGGGGTTAATAAACGCGGCGGAATTATTCGCGGCGCGCCGCAGCCACAACGCGACGCGCGTCGTTCGTGCGCAAGAAAACAGGGGTTGGAGGAGGGGGAGAGGAATATAAGGGTTCCGTCCCGGCTCGCCTTGTAAATTATTACGGTTTAAATCGCCATTGAGCATAATCACCGTTCTACATATAGCTCGCATCGAGTATTAATTAATGAACGTGCACGTGATGCTAAACACCGGCGATGCTTTACGATTCATATCGTTTATGACTTTGTAGAATCGAGCCGCGCGATTCGCTGGAAACGGTACACAGCTGTTTCACGCTCGATTTCTTCGATTTATCGCAGTCGCGTTCCGTCGAGGCCTTTCGATCGGTTATAATTACGCTCGTACCGTATGCGGCTGCTTTACTGCCATGTAACACTGTCCGACAAAATCGAACCTTTTTTCTGGGTTCCTATAGCCACTATGAAATTCTGGTAGAGCTCCACTCCCTGAGCAAGGATTCGAAAACCGAATTGCTCCATCACCCTCAGCTTTTTAAATAAACGAACTTTTGTAAAAACCCAGAATTTTCGACAAAAATGAGGTATTGCATGAAAAGTACAAACGTTAGAAAGTTCTAATTGGTGTTAAAAGATAGAGGAGAGTTTCTCGAATATAGTGATTCGATTCCATCACTGAGGGTGATGGAGCAATTCGGTTTTCGGATTCTTGTTCAGGGAGTGAAGCTCTACAAGAATTTCGTAGTGGCTATAGGAACTCAAAAATCGTGTCGGACAGTGAAATTAGTGACGAGATAGAAGAATATTTGTCGAGCAAATTAGCCCTTTCACCAGCTCAAACAATTTTAGAAAAGTTATTCCGTTTTAAATGGTGTTCACATCCATCTATTTGTAAAACCACGATTGTAAATATTCCACATGTTTAGCTCGAATATTATGTTTTTAGCTCAGAAAGCTCGAAAAGGTCAGAAAGCTCGAAAGCTCAAGATCATAAGCTCAATGCTCAAAAGCTCGAAACTCAAAAAGCTCGAAAGCTCAAAGCTCAAGATTCATAAGCTCAATGTTCAAAAAGCTCGAAAGCTCAATGTTCAAAAAGCTCGAAAGCTCAAGATTCATAAGCTCAAGCTCGAAAGCTCAAGATTCATAAGCTCAATGTTCAAAAAGCTCGAAAGCTCGAGATTCATAAGCTCAAGCTCGAAAGCTCAAGATTCATAAGCTCAATGATCAAAAAGCTAGAAAGCTCAAGATTCATTAGCTCAATGTTCAAAAAGCTCGAAGCTCAAGCTCGAAAATTCAAGATTCATAAGCTCAATGTTCAAAAAGCTAGAAAGCTCAAGATTCATGAGCTCAATGTTCAAAAAGTTCGAAGCTCAATTTCAAAAAGTTCAATTCTCAAAAAGCTCGAAAGCTCAAAAGCTCAAGAGTCATAAGCTCAATGTTAAAAAATCTCGAAGTTCAAGCTCAAAAAGCTCGTAAGTTCCAGATTCATAAGCTCAAGCTCAAAAGCTCAATTCTCAAAAAGCTCGAAAGCTCAAAGCTCAGAAAATAACGCTGTAACAGCTGAATACGAAATAAGACGATCCTCGTTGAAAATTTTCATTTAACGGATTATAATCCGTACGACGCGTTACACGCCGCGATTTACCTGGTAATAGGATCGTTGGGACTAGCCCGCGTTCGCCGAGATCGTCTCGATCCCGATGCGTCGACGCGACGCAAATCACTGGCACGATCGTCGACCGGCATTCGTAAAAATACTTTTATTATCATTACAGCGGGGTAAACGCGCCGTTCGGGTAATATATTTGTAGTTGTAATACGGTCCGCCGCACCAGCCGGAACGAAGATACGGTCGGTGGAAAAAGTTGAACTTCTCGGAAGTTATAGAGTCGTAAAAGTCGAGGGCACGGTTGTAAAACGTGCAGTAGGCATTACTCAATCGTTACCGTCTGATATTGAAGATCCGCATCATGGACGGGTACAAGGGCGGAAAACGTTCGGGACCATCGTCGCCTCGCTCTGATTTACATCTTCGCGAGTCGACGGTGACCGAATCTGTTCACGCTTTCGCCCGAAACAGTCAATTTCCATTGCAATCTGCAACACGACACTGTCACCGAGTGCTTCTGATTTCGCGTGATTCGACGACGCGCGCCATGATTTCTGTGTCGATCGGCGCTTCTTCGTTCTTTGAAAGAACAAGACGATTTCTGTTACGTTCATCGCTTCGTTTACTTTCATTCCTAGACTGTGATAGCAGAAGAATCGAATTTTCATTCGATTTAGGAACGAATAATAACGTCAATACAGTAATTTCTTTCCAATTCGCGCCCAAATTGCGCACAAAAATGGACAATTTGGGGAGAGGAGATACGATTTTTCGAGCCTTGCGACACGTTTCTGTTGCAAGTTTCTTGTCGACAACTATACAAACGAGACACAGAGCACGAATAATCGTACCTCCTCTTCGCAAATTGTCCATTTTTGTTCCCTAGCTTAGAGTCAATTAGGGAGAATTGTATTTCTGTAAACTGTATTTCTTTCTAGAGCGGAACAATCTCTCTAAAAATAGTTGATAACTCGCTAGGGAACCTTTAAAAAATTCCACCTATCCTTGCGCATAATTAATTTCTTTCGTAACTCGCTCCTTTCTTCTACCAGCCGAGCGAAAAATTTACCATTTGTCCATTTTTGTGCGCAATCTAAGCACGAATTAGGGAGAAATTACTGTATTCGATAAATCGCGTATAAAACTGGTCGAAAGCGCTCACAAGCCCGACCAAGTGCAGTGGAAGGAATCGAACCAATACATGGTGTCCCAAAATTATGGTACTTCCGTAAAATGAGAGCTTCCTGAGGTTATTTGAAGTAACTTTCTCCTCAGCGAGAATGCAATCCGCGGCTTCGTTTACGAGTTATTAACGAAAAACAGTGACCAATGGGAGACGAGCTTGGCTGGCGCGCGGAGCTCGGTTCCGTTCATTGGCTCGGTGGCCAGCGCCGAGCGAACTCGCCCCTCATTGGTCAGTGTTTTTCATGAATAATTCGTTAACGATGCCTCGGAGAAAATTGTTGTAAAGGGAAAAGTTGCTTCAAATCACCTCAGGAATCCCTCGTTTCTCGGAAATACCATAATATTGGGACACCATGTATATCGAAGTGTACCGTGCTGGAACAATGGAATCCGTACGGTTACGCCGAATCCGGAAAACGAACGGATCGTTTTGAGATAGCGAGATCGGCGTTGGCCGGTGAAGTTATTGTCTTCGATAGGCGGGACCGTTCCTTGAAGAGAATCGAACGAACGGGTGAAGTGTAAAGCGCCTTCCCAGCCGGTCCGTTTGTTTGCATTCGGTAATATATGATCGTCCATTATCCGCGCAACCGTCAGCCGCATCCGGAGTTACCGTAATCCCATTTCACGCGGCCTTTGCCGATCTATACGGACCGCGGTAATCATGCCATTTAAACGGAGCCGTATGTCACGTTCCGACCTGTTATTTCGGCCTTATTCATCCCGCTCCTCTTCCCGGAACGTTTTAATCACGAAAATCGCCCGGGCCTAGATAACGCGCTTCCGGACCGACGTTTCCCCAGCAATTTACCGATACTTGGAATCAGCCTGTGGTTTGTCCTCCGATAAAGTCGGTGTCGCTGTTTTCCAGAACTTTGAACTCACAGACGTAGGATCGTCGTTTTCTTGAACGGTTCGTAACAATGGTGTTCCCACTGGCGAAACCAATCAATCTGTTTTCGGTTCTGTTCGTCGTGCATCGTCGGATGATTCTAGATCGTTGATCGTGAATTTTTGTTTCATCTGGAATGCGTTCGACGCACGGTGGTCGGTTTCCATACAAAAAGTGGAAGAAACGTATGACAACTAAAATGATATATTTAAGGCTTGCTTTTTTTCATTGTATGTTATCAGTACATATATTTAGGTTTTTGTTGGGATAGAATAATGGAAGCAAAATGCAATGTTTTAATTGTTTATCAATGGATTTTTCAAAACACAATTTTTGTTCTCAATTTAATTCAATTAAAATTAACATTCTCTTAATTTTTATGTTGCGAACGTTGTTCCGAAACCAATAGTTCGATCGTTCCTTTGAGAAATGGTTTCGATTTTTTGATCGTTCTTTTCCTCATACTCGACACGAATGTGAGCGAAAGTCTGTATATAATCCAAAAAGAATAATTTGTAATTATTCTCATTAGTTTCGACAGAGTGCGAACAGTTGAAATACTGATATTTTACTCGACCTTTTTGGCATTATTATTAGATGATTTCTCCACTAACAGCTGATAATAGCAGCCAATTTTCATTTTGTTATTAATGTAAGGCAACGCAAAGCGAACACTGAACTCCGCCGAACTCATGAATAAAAAATGAAATGAAAATTCAACATATTCAGTTGAACATAATTGAACAAAAATGTGAGAGATAAAAAAGCGTCCTGTGACATAATTTAAGTACACACTAAGCACATTAAATTCCGTTAAAATTATTTATTTTCAAAGAACAAGACAATTATAAACAATAATATAAGTTTAGGATGATTTGGAGGTGGGCTACTTTGAAGCCATGTAGCTGTTTCCGAAACGAACGAATGGTAAAAAAGATCATAGTAAATAATAAGCCATATGTTTAATTGACTACTAACGAATAAATTATGCATTATGGGGATATTTTTTAAAACTGACTTTTTCCGCTTTTTGTGCGGAAACCGATCACCGTGCGACGATTAGAGAAAATTAGTATTAGGTCTACCGGAAACTTCTGTGTGCGTGTGTGTGTCCGTTTTTATATATATATATATATATATATATATATAAATATTACTATATATATATATATATATATATATATATATATATATATATATATATATATACATATATATATATTACTATATATGTCCGTTTAAGAAATGAAAGGAAATAATAGATCTTTCATAAATTTAGTAATATTTATATATATGTCCGTTTAAGAAATGAAAGGAAATAATAGATCTTTCATAAATTTAGTAATATTATATATATATATATATATAATATTACTAATATATATGTATGTATATATATATATATATATATTGTACAATATAATTTCCGTCGTTACTTATGACCTCTTGCCAGCGTGATGGCAATTTGTGAGTAATATGTTTCAAAAATATATGTCTCAAATGAACATGTGCATACCTATCGAAATTTGCAATGACATTATCGGACAGAACTTTCCGGTAGACCTAATATTAATACGAATGTATGTATGTATGTATGTGTATATATGTTTATTATTATTACACTCTTTCTTTAGAGAGTAATCGCAAGTAAAACTCGAGAAAGAAAACAAACGAAAACTAATGTTTATACTTGTGAAGATACGGCTGCTCTTGAATCCGACTTCCGCACAAAAGCAATTCGCGCGTTACATACTCGCTCGTAAAAGCACGAGCGATATTAGAAACGATAGCATCTGCGTCCCAGATTTAAGATTGTTACTAATTGCGTCGTTATTATTATTAATGACAATAGGTGATTAATGATAATGGGTGATGCAAGGCAGAAAATAGAATTACCACTACACCATTACGTTTTATGTACACAGACCACTACGTTTTAAGTGTTATATCATCGGAAGGAGGTTACATTGACGTGCCATTAATGCTTCCTCGGGTTCATTAATAACACCAGTAACGATACAATCAATATTAGAGTGCAACAAATCTAACCGATGAGTAGTGCCTTTCTTCGGGCTGGAATCGCGATGGCCAACGGTTACAATAAATAACTGACCGTTATCCAAGGATATATTAAACGCTATAACATCGCATCGGCAACGGTCAATGATAGTAAAATTATGACGTTTCTCCCACATATTCTGCTCCGCTCGTAAAATTTTAGTCGCAGCAGCGTCTCGTTCGCATCGATTGAAAATTACAATTTAATTGGACATTAATCGATAATTTATACAAACGTGTACATACATAATTTATGGAGAAATACTGCGCGATGCAAACCGATTCAAAGTATATTGATATACATACGTACAATGCAGAATCAATCCGAACGTGGTGTCAGGTTTGAACGAAAATTTGCCGTTCTAAATGTCCAACGAATATCGAATGATTCATAGTTAATAATTACCTGCTCCAAGCGAGTTCTTCGAACTGTCTCTCAAATCGCGGTTGAACTTTGTAAGAAAACGTGGCGCAAGTGAATGAGTTACTCATTCATTACGAAAAAGTTGCAACGAACATCTGACACCATTACACGTTCCGATTGCTCAATCTTTAATTAGTGGGGAGGAGCTATGCGTATTTATAACTGCCTCAGCTGCTTGAAAATGTCCACCTGTCCAGGCACAATTTAAATTGCTGAGTCAACGTGGGCGCGTCGCTACAATTTCGTTTCTGAAATTGTTCTGCTTAATCGAGTCTTTGGTAATAATCGAGAACATTAAAGGCAAGATTCGACGGAAGAGAAGGAGAGGCTGAGACTGCGCCGATGTTGTCGTCACCGTGTTTATCGAGATTTCTTCGGACCAATTTCAAGATAAAGAGTGTCGAACTATTCGATTTAAACGCGCGTCGCAACTGTTATCGCACTTTTCTTATTGGGTTTGGGAAAAAGTTCGTGGCGTTTTCCCGACAGATGTCGACAATTGTTCATAACTAACGAACAACTTATTGCAACAATACCATTAAACGCTTCATTTAAAGGTGACGCATTGAACGTTATTTTGGGCGTATAAACATCGTGGTGGTGCAATACTTGGAAAGTTGTTGGCGTTTGAAAATGGAGAGAAATAATTAGAAATTTTGCTATGTTTTACAATATTATTACGACAAAGGGAAGAACGCTGCGCAGGCTTGTGAAAAAATTTGTGCTGTGTATGGTGAAGGTACATTATCAAAATCAGCTGCGCGGAAATGGTTCGCTCGCTTTCGTTCTGGTAATTTTGATGTGAAAGACGAGTCACGCTCTGGTCGTCCAGTTACTGAAAAAGCTAATGAAATTGTTGAAAAAGTCCAGCAAGATAAGCATATTAGCAGTGTCGATATTGGTATGGAACTAGGCATTGACCACAAAAGTGTTTTCAACCACTTACACAAAGCTGGATGTTTACAAACAGAAGCTGGATGTTTGGGTTCCTCATGAGTTGAGCGCGGAAAACACGATGAATCGAATCATCATCTGTGATGCGCTGCTGAAACGTAATGACATCGAGCCATTTCTGAAATGTGTCATAACCGGTGATGAAAAATGGATCACGTACGACAATCGGAAGCGCCAAAGATCGTGGACAAAAGATGGTGAGCCGTCACAAGCGTTCCGAAACTAGGATTGACGCTAAAAAAGGTGATGCTGCGTGTATGGTGGGATTGGAAGGGAATCGTTCACCATGAGAGGTACTTCCAGTTGGTCGAACGATTAATTCTCAATTCTACTGTGAACAACTGGAGAGATTACGCCACGTAATTGAAAAAAAACGGCCCGAATTGCATAATAGGAAAGGTGTTGTCTTCCATCGCGACAACGCCCGACCACACATTTCTTTGACGAACCGTAAAAAATTGCGAGGGTTTGTTTGGGAAATTTTGATGCGCCCACCGTATAGTCCAGACGTAGCACCCTCTGACTATCACTTGTTCCGATCTCTGCAGAACTCTCTCAATGGAATTAAACTGGCTTCAAAAGAAGCCTGTGAAAACCACTTGATTCAGTTTTTTAACCAGAAACCGCTGAAGTTCTTCACCGATGGCATCATGATTCTACCCGAAAAATGGCGAAACATTGTCGATAACAATCGAGCATATTTGATTTAAATAAATTCATTTTCACAATATAAAAAATCCAGTTGAATTTTACTAACAAAACGCCACGAACTTTTTCCCAGACCCAATATTTACGTTCAACGTTTCCCGTCATCTTCGCCGTTTCGTTTCGTAGGAGGAAACGAGGAGGCGGTGCCACATCATTTTGCGGACGCACGCGAATTATTTATTTAGTTTCGAAATTCTGCAGGTAGGCATTGCAAGCAAGATACCTCCGAAAAAAGTTGAAAGCCGATACGCGAGACTCGAAATAGAAATTGAACGTTAACGTCGGCTGTAAAACAGTCCCGGAAAACAGAAAAAATTGTCCGTTTATGTTCCTCGCGGACTAGACTTTCTACGTGCTTAACCGACGAAGGTGCGAAGTTTTCGCGTTTATGGTTACGTCAATGAAACTTTCAATTTTATGACTTTTACGCGTCGCCTACATCCTGAGTGGATTTTTATGTGCTAGATTGTTCGTAATATTGAATTATCGTGCGGAAATTCTGCAAATTACTCTCTACTTTCGACGTGTTAATTACGCTTGTAAAACCATTGATTACTGCTTGTACCATTCTCATTCTCTCATTCTCTCATTCTTGCTTTTCCTACGAGATAATTATATTCTATTTATATTTTCCATGCCGATGTTTAGAATATTAAATTGTGATGACGAAGTATTAAGTCTTATACAAAATGCTACAACGTTTAAAGCGTTAATTATCGAAATTCAAAATCGACCAGAAAAAACTAAAATATCAATATTTATTATAATAATTATTCTGTCGCATTTCCCTCATGCATCGGATTATACATATTAAATTCAATAGATTCGATCGATCAGTGCGGTCGTCACTTTTACAATTGAGGCAAATAATCGGCAGATACGCAATCGCTCAAAATTCAATTCGATTAAAATCTTATTTCTTCCGAAGAAAATTTGGAGATCGCTAAAATCTTTCACCTAATATATAAACACCTATATATTAAAAAAAAATAGACAGCTATAAAAATTTGTAATCGATAATTCTACGGAAATTGATTCTCAAGCATCTCCGCTTTAAAGTCGAATCATAGTACTTTCGACTCGATGCGAACGAAACGTTTCAATGCCACGTCTCGTTCTCATTGTCGGTCGAGCAAAAATCGCAGCCGTTCGAAATGATCGGCCAGCATCGACAGGCGTAATTAGTTCGAACTGTCGAGTAAATTTAATTGCCGCTGTAGAAAATTGTCCAGTCCCGTCATGAAAGAATGACATTTCCGGCGAGAAGTTACGCTCTCGAAACGTGCTCGCGCCGGCAATTTGCCACGCGGTGCGGCGCGGAGCCGCGAGAAATGGCGCCGATATGGCAAATCACACGCACGTACACGGTTCAGCATTTGCATAATATATTTCGCTCGTAAAACAGCTACGCTCGTCCTGTTTAAACGCGAGCAACACACACGGGGATCACTAACGAAGCTTGGAAATTATGGGCCCATAATAATCCCGTGGTAGCTGCAGGCAATCCAACGTGTGTCATTGTTGAACGCTTCCTCCGATTCGTCGTTTCCGGACCCCGGTTTCTCGATGCTGTCTCTTATCCACAATATTCGCCATCCGAATGAACTGTTCTTACGGTCTCGAACGACTTCATATACACTGTACAATTAGAGAGACAAAGCTCACAGATGAGTCTCGGAATTATGCTGCGATAATCAGTACCCAGTTTGGACGAGGATCAATCGCAAAATAGATCGTACCCGGATCAGAGATGTAACGCAAAGTAAACGAGAAACGTAGAAGCGGTGTAACCAAATAATATTGGGTCTCGGAAAAGGTTTGTGGCGTTTTGTTAGTAAAATTCAACTGGATTTCTTATATCGTGAAAATGAATTTATTTCAACCAAATATGCTCCATTATTATCGACAATGTTTCGCCATTTTTCGGGTAGAATCATGATGCCATCGGTGAAGAACATCAGCGGTTTTTGGTTAAAAAACTGAATCAAGTGGTTTTCACAGGCTTTTTTTGAAGCCAGTTTAATTCCATTGAGAGAGTTCTGCAGAGATTGGAACAAGTGATAGTCAGAAGGTGCTACGTCTGGACTATACGGTGGGCGCATCAAAATTTCCCAACCAAACCCTCGCAATTTTTTACGGGTCGTCAAAGAAATGTGTGGTCGGGCGTTGTCGCGATGGAAGACAACACTTTTCCTATTATGCAATTCGGGCCGTTTTTTTCTCAATTGCGTGGCGTAATCTCTCCAGTTGTTCACAGTAGAGTTGAGAATTAATCGTCTGACCAACTGGAAGTACCTCATGGTGGACGATTCCCTTCCAGTACCATCACACACACAGCATCACCTTTTTTAGCGTCAATCCTAGCTTCGCGAACGCTTGTGACGGCTCACCATCTTTTGTCCACGATCTTTGGCGCTTCCGATTGTCGTACGTGATCCATTTTTCATCACCGGTTATGACACATTTCAGAAATGGCTCGATTTCATTACGTTTCAGCAGCGCATCGCAGATGTTGATTCGATTCATCGTGTTTTCCGCACTCGACTCATGAGGAACCCAAACATCCAGCTTCTGTTTGTAAACATCCAGCTTTGTGTAAGTGGTTCAAAACACTTTTGTGATCAATGCCTAGTTTCATACCAATATCGACACTGCTAATATGCTTATCTTGTTGAACTTTTTCAACAAATTCATTAGCTTTTTCAGTAACTGGACGACCAGAGCGTGACTCGTCTTTCACATCAAAATTACTAGAACGAAAGCGAGCGAACCATTTCCGCGCAGCTGATTTTGATAATCTATCTTCATTATACACAGCATAAATTTTTTCACGAGCCTCCGCAGCGTTCTTTTTCTTGTCAAAATAATATTGTAAAATATAGCAAAATTTCTCATTATTTCTCTCCATTTTCAAAGGCCAACAACTTTCCAAGTACTGCACCACCACGATGTTTAATGGTATCGTTGCAATAAGTTGTTCGTGAGTTATTAACAATTGACGACATCTATCGGGAAAACATCACGAACTTTTTCCCAGAACCAATATTAACCCGAGAAAGATAACCTACGTCGCAGAGGCGCCTGCGAAATAAACAACTGACTGCACCGTTTTCATAGAGGTCTAGTGATTTAAGTTTAAAATTACTTAAAATATAAAAAAATATAATATAAATGCATTTTACTTTTACAATAATGCCAAACCTTTAAAATGACTAGATTAACTTAAATAAATATCCATTGTTAGTATAAAATTGACGCCTTAGAAAAGCATGCGCCTCTGAAGCGTATGGTTATCTTTTACGTACGTTGTCATATGGTTATCTTTCTAGGGTTAAGCATGGCAAAGCTACGAAGGACACCTTGTATATCTGACAGAGTCAGCACCTAGTAGAAACAATAAAAGAGCGAAGCGAGAAGACCGATCTTTACTAGAATGGCGTCGTTCAATGAAACCGTCGCTCGCAACCACCGAGTTTCTTATCACAGTGGTCACTGACTGTCCTAGCAACGAAAAAATCCGGTGCGTCGAAATGTTCGCTATCCGGGGACGTTAATACCGTAGACGACGCGAGTCGCGAGGCTTGTACATACGCATGACCGTGCATTAAGATCGCCATTATGGTGGCAATAAACCGTAAACGGACGATATTCGAGCGTCCGCGTCGGTCCACCTTTTAAGCAAGGACTCAACCTTCTGCTCCTCTCGGTCCCGAGCTTCTTTTCCGAGCAACGGATGACGAAATGAGTCGGCGGCGAACAACGACGAGGAACGGTCGCACGCGCGCGATGCGCTACGCGCGATCAGTTCTCCGCTCGTCTCGGTCTCGGTCTTGGGCTGCTTATGGCGCCATTAGCGGCCGTCTACGGGGTTTATAGGGTTGCCGGTGGCTCGCGTGTCCGTGTATGGGGGGTTCCAGGCGTGTAGAGCCCGCGAGCGCGAGCGCGAGCATAACGCTCGCCCCGAGTAATCTCGTTTATTACGGCCGAGGATGTACTCGCGGCTACAACGATCGCCTGTTATCCTTAATTTCTAATCATCCCGTGTATCTTCGTCGGCCTTTATCATTCCCGTCAGGAGTCAGGAGTCAGGACCCGAGCCACGAGATTGACGATCATCGCGGCAATGTTTATTCTGCCGGCTCGTTCTGCCGTTTCTCCTTTTTTCCCCGTGGCCACGGACGGACAAACGCTGGAACAAGAGAGGATAGTGCCCGAACCGAACGATTCACGATGAACGCACGAACACGAAGCTGTTCACTCGATAAACAGTGATTTTCAGTTTAATCGAAACTCGAGAAGTTCTGCCGCATAAGCGGGCTAAATCGATTCTCGTTCAGCTTTCCAACAATTGCTTTTCGTGTTCAGCATTCGGCCTCTTGAAATTGTAAACGGTGAACATATTTCGGTGTTCTTGCGGGTTTTGGAAATCCTTTTCCAGAAGGAACAAGGTACCATTACAGGACTCAGGGTCACCCGCGATTAAATTAACACGTTGACTGCCGCGTCACCCGTATTCTACAGGAGGTATCGAAACTATTGAATTCTTATAAAAATGGTTTATTAAAAAAATTAGTCGCAGTGTATAACATTAAAACATTCTCTGCAAAGTTGAGGTTAATCAGGACAGCTTGGACAAAAAGTTGTTTGTTTTTTCAGATATGCTCGTGCCTCTGATCGGTCCATTTCGTACCTTTTATTTGAACTGTAGCTTCCTCGGTAT
The DNA here is from genome assembly GCF_051020955.1 of Megalopta genalis. Taxonomy (NCBI): domain Eukaryota; kingdom Metazoa; phylum Arthropoda; class Insecta; order Hymenoptera; family Halictidae; genus Megalopta; species Megalopta genalis. Next base: position 14,870,689 of record NC_135019.1, on the reverse strand, counting down.
CATCAACATTTCTTTCTTCTTCCATGACCAATTCTCGTAAAATCTCGTCAATAGTATCTTCATAACATTCATTATCACTAAGATTATATTTATCAGTATCCAAATCAGAATCTGACGATGTAATTTTATTTATGTTTCTCCTTCCGGGCAATCCGATCTCTTTTCATTATTGAACAAAAATAAGGGCAGAGATTTTAAGTTATACCATTCGGTACTCGGCAAAGATTCCAACTGTTCATGCAGGAACCGAAACAGATATGAATTAACAGCGCACGCTTCCTATAGCGGCACGGGTGGCCTGTAGGAGATTTTGTTGTAAATACGCGTGGCAGTCAACGTGTTAATTGGCCGATGCGTGGATCTCGATTTCGTTCAACTCTTAATTCGCACCTGTTACGTCGATTAATATTGCGCACACGTCTATCGCGATTTCGTCGCTAAAAAGTAGCGCGAGCCACGATATCCTCGCGTCTCCGTATTTATTACAAATAAATAACGGAAAATATTGTTACGGCGACTTGTCCAAAGTACCTGCTCTGGTACGAACAACTCCTTAAAAAACAATGGAAGGTAGGGGTTGCCAACAGACAATCGAAGACCGTCGAACGATCAAGGTTTCAAATTCAAAGACTTGTAACATAATTGAATCGAGTTATATTATAATTTACATTCTTTATCGTAAATAAAATACCGCGGCGCGAGGGAAACGGAGCGATTCGCAACAATATAAAAAGAATGCGTCGCGAAAAAAGAGACGCGCCATCGGAAATCCCGGGATCCTCTGACTTCGCACCTCGTTCGGCGTCAGGTTCATTAACCCCTTAATGCACAATTTAAAAAAAAAAACCGACCAAAAAAAATCAATTTTTTTTATCTAAGAAAATATACATATTTGGACCTTAATTTCAATAAATATGTAAAAAAAATGCAAAAATTACTAAAAATTCAATAAAAATAGTGGATAAATAATTATAGTGAATATTGAATCGCATTGCAGATCGAATTTTGTACCCATCGTACTGTTTTTCAATTACCAGTTACTATTTTGAAGGGGAAGGAGGAGACGAAAAAAAAACTGAAAAATATTTAATTTTACCTAAATTTGTAATAATATAATAATAATATTTATTAGCTGAGAAATATATAATAAACTAAAACTATTCAAAATTTTCTTTTGTATGGTAAATTTCAAAACAAGGTGCAGCACATAGCCCAACATTCCTTATTTCAACATTAGAAAACATACCTTTTATACACTAAAAATCCAATTTACTCTCTATAAAAATACACCATAAAACAAAAACGTTTTTATATGTTGACACTAATAATATTTGTAAAAAATAAAAAACAATTGTCTTTGAAGAAATTCACTTTGATAACGTCTACTTTACTTCACGACTTGCTCACGAATAATACACTAAATGTTCATAAGTGCCATCCTAAAAGTGCATATTTTATTCCTGAATAAGCAAAAAATAGAAAGAGATCGGAGATAACTGGAGAGTAATAAATAAATTAGTCATAACAAAACTCACAAAAGTGCCAACGCTAATTAGATACGCAATAATGGATATAGATAGATAGAAACAATTACCAGGTCAGAGATGCTTATAAGTGTCACCCTAAAAGGCCATATTTTATAATCCCAAATAAACAAACTTTACAGCTTACAATACAGAATTACACGATGAATATCAATAAATTGAATGTTTTCCTTGGTTTTTATTAAGTTATTTTTACTGCCCGGATATATTCGAATCTGAACATTTTAGCGACATAAGTTGCGACGCCGACCGTATATATACGGGTCTGCACATTTTGGCCGGTTTTGCACGCCCGTGTTAATACGTTTCTGCGCGTTAAGGGGTTAAACGTCATGAAAACTCAACGAGGATTATCTCTTCCGGCCGCTTCCGGCTGGCGAGAAGTTTCTCGGGCGGCTGGTAATCTGCATCAATCTCGTACAATTTCGTCGGTAATATTCCATTATCGTGGCATCTCCTATCCATCGTTCTCGAGACGAAATGAAACGAAACGAAACGAAACGTAACGTAACGTAACGTAACCTTTCCCTAGCATTAATGTCGAAAGTAACTCCCTGATACGAATTCCATCGAGCATGCTCGAGGCACGCTCGCACTCCAGGCCAGGCAGGCGTCTTTCAATTTCCGAACACCTCTAATCGAGGCCGGAATGCAGCCGGAATTTTTCTGGTCGCCGCGTAGGTATCGAGAGTAACACGACCGATCCGGTAGACCGGCTCGCGCCAATTATCTCCGCCGGGCAAAACGAAGCCACGAGTCACTAATAACATCGCTAATTATGATTGCGCGCGGCGAAGAGGCTGTCGTGTCGCCGCGAGGGGGGGAGAAGGGGGGCCGGATGACGGGCGAAGCGAGAGCAACGAGAAACGAGGGATAGAAAAACCACCGATGAATAATAGTACGTACGCGGCCGTGATTATGGATAAAGATATCCGGCGACCCCTTGACTACATTCCAAGATGGCTGCTCGGGGATCGTCTCGCGAAAATTGATGCGCCGCAACGACAAGGTCCCGCGCTCTTTTCGAATCGAAGCGCGCGCGCGCGCGCGAGCAAGGGCAAACTGGCCGCGAGATCGCGGCCTATTTGTTTTTCTGTCTCCGAGTAAGTATCACCGAGAATGGTAGTTAGTGTCAATTGTTCGTTTCTTTTTTTTTTTTACGCAAGATCGCCTCGCGTAATGGCTGATAAGCGTCCTCCCGGGTGAATTATACCGGGAGACACGAGCGCCGAGCGCGTATGGAAAATAGCGCACGTAAGCGCCGAGATACCGTGGGTGAAGAAACTGCGGGTACAGCGAGCAGGTTCAGGCTAAACTTGAGTACAATTGAGGCTTGTTAACGCTGAACCTACCGTGCCGCTCAAAATCACCGGTCTCGCGTTTCTCGTTTCGTAATTGTTGGCATTATAGAGACCCTCTCGGAGGAAATAATTGAATAATTCGTACGGTACAATAAAAATGGCGAAAATTTCAGTAAATTCGATCGAGTGTCGTTCCTGTGGAGCAACACGGTCTCCTTTAACCAGTTACCTGTGTTTGACGAGTATACTCGTCATGGAGAAGTGGCAGTATTTTGTGTCGTGGCGAGTATACCCGTCGTGCGTAAAAAGTAGCGACCATCGGCTACGTAAATTGTAATTTTAATGAAAACAAAAATATGTTCTCAAATTTCAACATGTTTAGAATACTTTGAAGCCAATTATACATTTTTATAAAAATAAGATTAGGAGAGAAACGCGATGTTGATGTTCGACGTGCAAAGTGCTAATATACAGGGTGTTCCACAATTATTTTAACAGCCGCAGTAACTTTTTCCATTGCGAAAATGCAATCTGCGGTTTTGTTTACGAGTTATTAACGGAAAACAGTGACCAATGAGAAATGACGGCGCGAAGTTCGAGAGCCCGCAGCACGAGGCTTTGACAGATGGTCGGGACGGACTCGAGCCACGTACGAAGTATTGAACAAATCACGAAGCAAAACTTTCCGGATTTTTTTTACTACGTAACAGTGATACTTTTAAGAAAAACGCTATTCACTTTTACTTTAGAACGTCTGAAGAATATCTGCTAATTTTTCGGACCCGAAATAGTAAGTAATATAACCGTGACGACTGCACATCTTCCTCAAAAATTTCAGACGTTGACCTTGACATAACCTTGATATGTCCTTGACATAACCTTGACATAACCTTGACACAACCTTGATATGTCCTTGACATGACCTTGACATAACCTTGACACAACCTTGATATGTCCTTGACATAACCTTGACATATCAAGGTAGGTTGCGAAGGTCATGTCAAGGTCAACATATGAAATTTTTAAGCAAGGTGTATAGTGAAGATTAACAAAGTACGAAATGATATTTTAATTTAAATAATTCCGTGTCAGAACACAGTTCAATGAATGATTCGCACAAAGCTAATTTTATTAAATTTTATTAAATAATCGTGTTAAAGGACGTAAGGGATATGTTTGTTCGAGAAATATGAAGAATATTATCAATAACCTTGACATAACCCTGATATGTTGAGGTTATGTCAAGGTTATGTCAAGGTTATGTCAAGGTTATGTCAAGGACATATCAAGGTTTTGTCAAGGTCAACGTATGAAATTTTTGAACAATGTGTATAGTGAAGATTAACAAAGTACGTAAATGATTTTATTAAATAATCGTGTTAAAGGACGTAAGGGATATGTTTGTTAGAGAAATATGAAGAATATTATCAATAACCTTGACATAACCTTGACATATCAAGGTTATGTCAAGGTCATGTCAAGGACATATCAAGGTTATGTCAAGGTCAACGTATGAAATTTTTAAGCAAGGTGTGCAGTCGTCATGGTTAAATTACTTACTATTTCGGGTCCGAAAAATTAGTAAATATTCTTCAGACCTTCTAAAGTAAAGGTGAACAGCGTTTTTCTTCAAAAAAAATTCGGAACGCTGTCGCTTCGTGATTTGTTCAATACTTCGAACGCGGCTCGAGTCCATCCCGACCATCTGTCAAAGCCTCGTGCTGCGGGCTCTCGAACTTCGCGCCGTCACCTCTCATTGGCCAGTGTTTTCCGTTAATAACTCGTAAACAAAGCCGCAGATTGCATTTTCGCAAAGGAAAAAGTTACTTCAAATGACCTCAGCCTATTGCATCAAGTATAAAGAATAAGGTTCTTTAATCGATTCCAACGAATATTATTTTCATTGCTTAAAATTGTTTCAACTCTTTGCACTATAAGAACGAGTCAGATTCGCGATGAAGATTTTATACGCGATCTATTAAATGCAAACATTATTCGTCTCTTCTGAATGAAAATAAAATTTGATTGTTCTGTTATCAAAATCTACGATCCAAAATAAACGGAGACATACAAAAAGTACAAAAATTGTCTCGTTCTATTTGTCCTCTATCGAGGACAAAGAACAGCTGATCAATGTAACTGCAAAAGAAATCATAGTGCAAGTGGTTAACTTATATATTAATCTTTAATTAGGCAAGGGTGTACCCTTTTCCTACATGAATTTGGGCCTATCTGAAACAGGACAAGAACTACATATACCCACGCGTATGTATGTAATTAAAAGAGCGTAGAGTAAAACGACTGCAGTCTGTTTAATTTTGTCTTTAATGCGCGAGATCTTTAGCACAGATAATTAGAATCTACGACTTAACGTGGAGATAGAAATCGATGAATAAATGAAGATCTTTTTAATCGAAGGAACTCTTCGACTAAACGGCCAAACTGTAACTGGAACGCAGTGTTCCGCGGGAACATCGGAAGAGATAACGAAAGAATGCTCTTTTTATGGCAGCCTCGGTCTCTCTCGCTAAGAAAAGGTCGACGCGGCTGTAAACCGCGTATCTGCCGCAACCGTAACCTCCTCTGCAATGAAAAATATTAAAGAGTGTTTGCAATTCATGGTATCCGCGAACCATGTCGCAGATATGGAACCAGGATGGGCTAATTTTAGTCACAGAATCTATGGAATTTTCTTCTTATCAGCGCGCACGCTCGTTCAACCTCGCCGTCACTATACTTTCTCCGTTGAAATGACATCGTTTCATACAGATTTGAAATTATTTCACAATTCAATACTAGTCTCAATAATTTGTTTTTAGGACCATTAAATTACACATCTCGCACGCCGTTGTATAATTTACATTAGCAGTCGAGCGATAGCGAGTACAAGATTATAATAAAACCCGCTTGAATCAAGTGAAACGAATATATATATATATATATATATATATATATATATATACAGGGTGTCCCAGGTTTTAGTGTTCAAACTTTGTCAGTGTATTCTATGGCACGAAGTAAGAAAAAAATGTTACGTAAACATAGGTCATACAGAGCTTTATTAAGAAGTTATAACAAAAATTCAGAATAGGAATAGTAATCAACTTGCTGTTACTGCGAGCATTGGCTTGAATAGATCAGCACCGTGTGTTTATGTAAGCTGTGTTTATTAATACATTTCAAAATGTCTACCGTTGTTGACAAATACCTGGATTTATGACCGTGCGAATTTCGTCTCTATTCTCTTTCATTTCATTGAACGAATTTTTGTTATAACTTCTTAACACGTTCCGTGCCGAGCTTTTTTTACTCGAATCTTCACACTTTGATATTTTACTAAAACTTGATGTATTACGTGCAATTATTAATTCTCGTACACATAACAACGTAACAAAAACTTATCAACGCCCATTCTTGCGGTGGAAATTGATTCTTCGGTTCTAAATTTCTTGTAAACAATTTGTTCAGTTCACTAAGTAAACATGCAAGCGTGTACCATCGATGGTACACGTGGCACGGAACGTGTTAATAAAGCTCTATATGACCTATGTTTGCATAACATTTTTTGCTCACTTTGTGCCATAGAATATACTGACAAAGTTCGAACATTAAAACCTGGGACACCCTGTATATATATAATACATGCGAATGTTCCACTCTGATAATATTTTGCATAGACCTTCTAAATTGACTGTCCGTTCTCACGGCGAGCCAAACCGATTGCAAATAAACGCGAAACAAGAATGTAGAATTAATTTTAATTGTAGAAGGTTATTTCCCAACTCGTTTTATTTGATTTCATTGAAACTGTAGACGCATTAATTCGATCGCTTATTACTTTATGCGCGTCGAGCTAGAATCAAAAGCAGATGACGATTTATGGTGTCGTAAACGTCCAGAATATGTATATAGGCGGATATTACACCGGCGAAGCTGCACTCGAAACGTGCGGTAGATTACGGGCGTTTCGAAGGTGGACATTCTCGGAAGCCAGCGGAAGCCGGCGTGCAACATTAATCACGAAGGATTAAGTGAAATTATTAATTTGTTCCTTGTAACGGATGAGCGGCTCGCTCGGGAGTGATCGTTACATCGTAATCATCGCGTCTTGAAATTGACCAACTAATCCCATCATGACCGCGGGATCGCGTGTACGTGATCATCGAACGTGACGTAAAATGGTTCCCGCGACCGCCGATGCACGTGACCGCTTCGAAAAACTACGCTCGCAATTTTTCTGCTTTTCCGAAGCAATCGTTGTCCGACGATCTAGTTGCTTTTTTATCTTCGTATAATTCATCCGTGCACCGTTTACTATTTTTTCTTTCTTTCGAAATTAGAAACTTCGGCATTTAAAGGCAAAGTAATTCGATCTTATATAATTAGTTACTCTTTTAAAGGCGTTTAGCTCTCGTATACAAAATGTTCCTTCAAATAAATTTCTCGTTTCATTTATTATACATATTATTAAATTTAACACGTGCTGCACAGTTCTACAAAATTTTGAACGCAACGATCGTCGTCGGAAGAACAAACGAATTTAGTTCTTTTCGATTTTGTAAAGATGAAACTAACATCGAATTTGCGAAATGTTTCTGTAGCGGCCGTGCATAGAATAAGAGGCGAGCTGAATGAGACTGTTGTAATTTGCATGTCATCTGGGATCGTCGCACATTCATCGGTAATCCGACTTTCATCTTGAAACAAAGACGACGAAAACAGAAGCAGCATTTCGACGCTGCGCGGTGCAAACCGTGGCCTCCGCCATCCAGCATCCAGCACACGCGATAAAGCGCACCTGCGTGCATGGATTGCATTTTTCGTCACAAGGAGTCCAGGTCGAAATGCAGTCCACCTTGAAGGTGGATAACCACGCGTACGTAGGCCCATGAAAATGCAAATTGTATATCTACCTCCCTCCAGCTCGCGTCGCCCTTAAAGACATGCCCTTGGACACTATTTTATGGTGATTGGATAGGCTTTAAAACGTAGAACGTACTTACGCGAGGATTTAGTGTTTCACTTGCTACCATAGTACTAACATTGCTTGTAATCGGTGCTTACCTGAAACATAAAGAAACGGTCGAGTTTTAGCAGTGGTTAAGTGAAATCTACGCTGAAACGATTCCCGTCGAACTCGCGCAGAAATCGCGGCAATAATCGACGCGATTTTTTGTACGTCGGTACAAAAAAAATGTGAATCGGTTTCTAAAGAGATCGAGCATCTTATTATATAGTATTTTTTAATTTTTGTTACGTGGCGATCGTTTTTGGTTGCAACAGATTTTCCAGCAACGATCGATTAAGTTTCACTTTCTACGTGCAATGTAAATGCAATTGTGCACTTTCCGCAGCAGTGAAAAAGTTTCCATACAGTTTCACGGAGTTTTGTCGATGCCTAATCTGAGAAATATCTTGAAATTCGTAAAAGAGATTCGTGAGCCGGGAATTCGTTCGCATCTCTCCGAGCATCGCTCGCGAACTAATTAATCAGTCTCGAATTACGTATTACAATCGACTGGAGATTGTTAACGAATGAAAAGCCACGAACAATGAATCCACTTGAAATGGCAGCGTTTTATCGGTCACTTCCAATTGGAACGAAAATGTAACAGATTTTCCAGCAACGATCGATTAAGCTTCATTTTTTCACGTGCAATGTAAATGCAATTGCGCACTTTCCGCAGCAGTGGAAAAGTTTCCACACAGTTTCACGGAGTTTTATCGATGCCTAATCTGAGAAATATCTTGAAATTCGTAAAAGAGATTCGTGAGCCGCGAATTCGTTCGCATCTCTCCGTGCATCGCTCGAACTAATTAATCAGTCTCGAATTACGTATTACAATCGACTGGAGATTGTTAACGAATGAAAAGCCACGAACAATGAATCCACTTGAAATGACAACGTTTTATCGGTCACTTCCAATTGGAACGAAAATGCAACAGATTTTCCAGCAACGATCGATTAAGCTTCACTTTTCTACGTGCAATGTAAATGCAATTGTGCACTTTCCGCAGCAGTGAAAAAGTTTCCACACAGTTTTACGAAGTTTTGTCGATGCCCAATCTGAGAAATATCTTGAAATTCGTAAAAGAGATTCGTGAGCCGCGAATTCGTTCGCATCTCTCCGAGCATCGCTCTAACTGATTAATCAGTCTCGAATTACGTATTACAATCGACTGGAGATTGTTAACGAATGAAAAGCCACGAACAATGAATCCACTTGAAATGGCAGCGTTTTATCGGTCACTTCCAATTGGAACGAAAATGCAACAGATTTTCCAGCAACGATCGATTAAGCTTCACTTTTTCACGTGCAATGTAAATGCAATTGCATACTTTCCGCAGCAGTGGAAAAGTTTCCACACAGTTTCACGGAGTTTTGTCGATGCCCAATCTGAGAAATATCTTGAAATTCGTAAAAGAGATTCGTGAGCCGGGAATTCGTTCGCATCTCTCCGAGCATCGCTCGAACTAATTAATCAGTCTCGAATTACGTATTACAATCGACTGGAGATTGTTAACGAATGAAAAGCCACGAACAATGAATCCACTTGAAATGACAACGTTTTATCGGTCACTTCCAATTGGAATGAAAACGTTCTCGCGGCATATTAATTCACAAATTGAATACTTTAATGTTTCTTGTGTATAGAGAACCGAACGATATTATTCGATGACCCACATTAAGCGTCTGAAAAAAGGAATTATTCCTTCTTTCAAGGAATTAAATCGGCTGCAATTTCCCATCCATTTGTGTCCAAGTATCGGAGAATAAAGGAGGAAAGAATCGAGAAAGGAATTTTTTTGTTATTAAACGAACCCGCACAAAAGTGGCAATGAAGTGAATAGAATATTCCATCGGTGAAATCTGCTGAACGCTTGTTGCTCGATTGCGTGAAGACTCTCTTGCACGAACTCTTTTGTCGCGCAATTATTCCGCGCGGAGGGAGCCCCGCCGTTCATTCGATACGACGAACGAGGAATTTCAACTTTTCTCAATTTAGAATAGCCGCGGACCGTCGTCCGCGAGTTCGCGCGGTATCGCGCGAAAAAGAAGGAAATTCCTTGCGAAGTTTCAACTGAGAAAAGCGAAACGCGGAGGTTGAACGAGAGTCCGAAGCCGGAAGCGAGCGTGAAAGGAGACACCGAAATATCGCGAACCCTCGGCTTAATAAGGCGAAACGAAACGGCGCTTGCAATTAACGCTGCATCGCGTCGCGTCGCGTGCCAATAAAAGATGATGAACGCGCGTGCGGAGGGACAATGGTTTACGAGACAGCTAAAACGGTGGCTTTTTATGCGGCTCGTAAAACGCGCATCTGCGAGTCGCGTCGCGTCGCACGGCGCTCGTTCCACAGGACTAAAGTAAAAAGTTCCAAGTACAAGATCTAAAAAGCCTTGCGTCGCGAAATATTAATCGGGATATCTAGTTTTAGACGAAACTTTCGATTTAGCCAAAAGATTAAGAATATTTATGAAATTGTACGTTTTCGGTCATTAAATCGTAGATCTTCTTATCGCTCTTTAAAAAGAGCATTAGTAAGCTATTTAATTTCGTTCGAAAATTCTCTATCGAGCGAATCCCCGCTGCATCTGCATCTGCACCCCTCCGATTGGCGACTGTAGCGATCGCCGCGAAGCGAAGCTCTCGACGCGGTCGAACGCGGAAACGCGAGGAAACCAGTCCCGGGAAACGCGCGTTTCGATCGATCGCTTCCGCGAGCCGGTTATGAATGAAAGTACGTATCCCGGTGAAAAAGTTGCTTGTACGTACACGCTCGCGGTGTATATAATCGATTAGGGAAACGATTAGGAAGCTGGTTCGGTTTCAACGCGCGGCGAAGCAACGACGTCGGTGTCTCGTTGCGTTCTCCGTGCCGATCGAAAGTTCGTTGAATCGGCCACACCGTAAGAGGCTAATCTTTAATAACTGGCCAGCTGATTACGTGAGATCGGCCGTCATTTACTTTGCCATGAATGATACAATTTATGTATTACGGACGTCTGGCATTGTACGATTAACGTTCGGAGAACCATTAACGTGTTTCGGAATTGCGGGCCACCGGCTCATCAAAGCGTAACTATTTGCGTGCGTCGATAGGATTAAGTGCAGTTTACTTGAAAACGGGCATGCGATTCGCGGAAGCAGGCACAATGGCTCGAAATTCCGTGACGAAGAATCGTTTGCTCGCGAGTCGGCAACATTTCAGGCTGCTCGTGGCAGAAGGAAATTGCAGGGAGCGATCGCATCATCTTCGTACACTTATTTCTCGGTGTATTGAAATTTTAGATCGTCTTGGATCAACTTCGATCCGTACACGTTTGCTCAGAGTTATGGCATCCTTTAGAATTTCTCCAAAAGTTTACTTTGTTCGATCAGAACAAGCAGGAGTTACTTGTTTGGACGCGAATGCGATATTCAGTTTGCGGAACAATGTTTATTAACGTTATTTAAACATGAAGTAGAAACGTATTCCTCTTCGAGACACTTGTTATTTATATCCTTGTTATTTATGCACAAATAAATATGCCATAAATATGACGAAACGTTCGTTGAACGCTGATTGTTCTTGGCTTCTGTAAAAGATCTAAATTCTGTAATCAAGGAAACACCATAATTTTTCAGGATATCTTAATTCGTATACAGTTCGAATATAATTGTGGTTCTAAAGTCGGTCCACTAGGTGGCAATCTAATGCGGCGGTGCAAAGTGCATCGGTGAGTCTTCAGCCGCCTTTCAGCCGACTATACTAGACTGTAGGATGTGTTGCCGGCTGAAAGGGGCGAAGCCTCGCAATATATACATATCGTTCGCTTGCCATTTAGATTTCGAACCACTGTACTGGGCCAATGCAAACAATAAATTGAACAAATCAATCTTTTCTTTGTAGCTTATATTTTTCAAAAGCGATCGAAGTCGAGCAATTGAACTTATCAATTTTAATTGACTTAAATAAAATACTTTGAGATCGTAAAACTTTCGAGATCGTTGGCATGTGAAAATCGTTAAATTATTAACCCTTTCGCTACGACAGCTCCATCCGTCGAAATACCATCACTGAACGGAAACTGTATATATGTTGTTCTAAGTCTTAAATAATAACTGTGCTGAATAAAACAATCACTGCTCTAATGTAACAAGTATATTTACATTTTTAATTTAAAAAGACTTACAAAATTATAGGTGACATAGGTATTTATATAATTACAAAGCCTAACGATTAAATGTTTAATATAATTAATAACGAGACGAAAATTATTAAAATATAATAATATATAAAAACTAATAATACAATTCTGTGTGATACATTTGAAAGCAAGGATCTACACAAAGGCCAACATCGCAATCTTTGCACTCGTACCGCGAATCCGTTCTTTTATCATTTTTGCTACAAATTACACATCCTCGTCTTCTATATACACTTCATTTCGATGCCGCATATACAGGTTGTCCCAAAAATGTCTCGCAATCCGGAAATGGCGGGTTCCTCAGATCATTTGAAGCAACTTCTTCCTTTACAAAAATTTTCTCCGAGGCACCGTTAACGAGTTATTAACAAAAAACAGTGACCAATAAGAATCGAGTACGGCTCATTGGCTCGGTCGTCTCGCGCCAGCTGAGCTGGTATTCGACCGCTCGACCGCCTCGACCGCTGGCGCCGTTGGCTCGGCCACCTCGGGGCAGCTGATCTCGCTTCTCATTGGTCACTGTTTTTCGCTAATAACTCGTTAACGGTGCCTCGGAGAAAATTTTTGTAAACGAAGAAGTTGCTTCAAATGATCCGAGGATCCCGCCATTTGAGGAATTCCATTCGTCGAGTGGATGCCGCATAAATATATACGGCGCTTGGTGCGAAAGGGTTAAAACTGTAAGTAAAATGTGTTTTATGGTAAAAATCGTACGGTAGCTGAGTCAGATATTTCGAACCTGTCTGTTTCAGTAGATTGAAAATGTATAACGACGTTTGAGAATTCTTCCTACGTCTCGCGTTGTTCCCTGTTTTTCCTGTTCACTTTTGCCACGAACGTGTAAATCCATTGGCTCGCGGACTGAATCGTAGCGTGCGTTTACGGACGTGTTGATTCGCGACGGAATTTCTCATAAAGGTGAGCGAACTCGAGGAAGGAAAACGGTGGCGATCGGGAGAAGGTTTAGAGATCGGTATGGCGTAATCGTGGGATATTTGTTTCGTAAGGTTAACAAACCGATACGATGGACACATAATTTCTCCGGATCGCAGCGGGCCGGAGGCGGCCGTTCAGGATCAGGATCAGGATCTTTCGAGGACAACAATGGCGTGAAATTCAAGAGTCGAAGCGAAGGAGGCAGCCGGAGAAAGGGCAGGCGGAGACGGAAGAAGCGCAATCAACGGGGTGTATCCGTCCGCGAAATGCGAAGTCCTCTCATATGCATACCCGTCCCATGCTATAATAAATCCGACGATTTGCATGAGAGCCCGTATAATACGCCGCGCTGGCGTAGAAAGCGAACGTTACGATTTTCAGGCGAATTATAAATCCCACCTCGGGTTTCGTTCAATTACCAGGACCGCGATAAACATCTCGCGACGGAACGCGTCGCCTCGCGTCTCCGTCGCATCTCTGTATACGTACTGCTTCACGGCTTGTGTCAATCTTCGCGTTGGTAGATCGCGTTATCGATCGATTTTTATCGCTTTGATTATTCCATTCAGAATTCTCAAGCGACGGCGACGGAACGAAATGTTTCGTAATCACCCGTAAACCTGTTTATTTTACGTTTGTGTACGCACCTTAATGCGCGGAGGCAGCGATGGCTTTTTTTTAAAGGATCCTTTCATATCGTGCAAGTGGATTTTTGAACGTTTTATGTGAGCCACGATCGTACGGTTTTCAGACTTCAGGTTTAAAGATAATAAAAATAATACCGTGTCCGAAGGTGTTCGTTAATTACTAGTTTCTCGTATAATATTTTGTAATTTTCTTTTTTTTGGCGAACCTGATCATTGTTTCGGCGAAACCGATTAAACAAAATTACGCCTCTTGTACTGTACAAAAATAGGGAATAAACTAGCTTGGATCTTAAATAGCGCGCTACTTTTATTTGCTGATCACAATACATTAGTTTTCATACTGTCGATTTTTGCATATCCTTGTGAAATAGATAATGAAAGCCAATGTTACGAGTAGCCGTATCTGATAACAATGTGTAATCATCGTTTAGCATTTTTTTCGAAAGATAAGCAGAAATAGCTTAATTGTCGTGCATTGTATCGTTTCTTTTAGATATACATATAACCTTGACATTTTTCGCTGAAACCATCGAAATTCGTAGCGAATAACAAAATATGTTAAATTTATGTTTAATTTATTTATGTTATGCTATGTTTATTTATCTATTATATATATATATATATATATATATATATATATATATATATATATATAATAAAAATATATATATAATAATATTAATTATAATATATATATATATATATTATATATATAATATAATAATTATATATATATATAAATATATAATAAAGTTTTAACATAATCTGTGGAAATAAATAAATTAAACATATATATATATATATATATATATATAACATATATAACATAATACATATATAATATATAATAATATATATATATGTTTAATTTATTTATTTCCACAGATTATGTTAAAACTTTATTATATATTTATATATATATATAATTATTATAATAATATAATATAACATAATACATATATAATATATAATAATATATATATATATATAATAGATAAATAAACATAGCATAACATAAATAAATTAAACGTAAATTTAACATATTTTGTTATTCGCTACGAATTTCGATGGTTTCATATATATATATATATATATATATATATATATATATATGTTTAATTTATTTATTTCCACAGATTATGTTAAAACTTTATTAATCTTTGCAAGTAAAGTATTATTGTGAGTAAAATCTTGGAACTGAAATTTTCGTTAAGCCTTAAAACGTTAGAAATTTTTGTAGAACCATCAAACATTACTATGGTCTTTAGCCCATATTTCAAGGCCATCGCAAACGGCGAAGTGGATCCTAATCTACATAATTACAGCTCATTTCGATGAATTTCGAAGTGATTAGAAGTAACGGTCGAAGAATTTACACAGTCCACCCGCAATTTGTCATCCGCGCGACCGTTCGGACGGAGGAAGGAGCAGAGGAAGAAGAAGAACAAGAAGAAGACGACGAAGAAGAAGATGAGGAAGAAGAAGAAGAAGAAGAAGAAGAAACCCAACTGGAATCGCGAACCGGAGGTTAGAAGTTCGTAGTATTTCAGATTCCGTGGTCGAACCGCAAGGTTACGGTAATTTCCACGCGGATTTGCCCGGAGCCCTCGCCACCGTGCGCGCATTATGCCCGCGTTAATTTAATCCCGAGGCGGTGAAAAGCCGCGACTCCCTCGTTAATTTATTATCGGAGGCTGATTTTCCAGCGAGGCGGCTGCTCCGCGGAGCGGCCGTCCTTTTCGTCGCGGCGCGGCGCGACGCGACGCACAGCTGCATTCCCACGAGCACATGCACGAAATGCACCGCTCCACCACTGGTCCCGGCATTGTCCCGGCCTTCGTCGGAAGGCCAGAACATTCTCAGGTGCAAACGCAAACGCAAACGCGCCTCAATCGTCCGAGCTACGCAGTCGAATGTTGAACTTTCTAAACCGCAATTTGTCCAGGCGCGCGACGCGCGACGATCTCGTTTGCAGCGGGCCGCATGCCCTGCGAGTGTGTCATCGGCATCTGATCGATCCTTTTGCAAGCAACGAGAACTTCTGTCCGTCTTGAATCTGCCCGGAATTATCTTAACCCTTTGCGGACGAGAGGCGACTCTCGGTCGCCACGGCGTTTCACGCGGCAGGACGAATGGCGAGCGAGAGGCGACAGTCGGTGTTTATGTTAGATTTTATTATCTCTAACATTATTCAACGTACCGTTTTATGAGAAAGTCCCTGAAGTGGTGGCGCAAATTATTTTTTCGTGGACTGAAAATTTGTTTAATCGATTCGTACATTCTCTACAAACATGTGAAAAGGCAGAGAAACGAACAGCCAGTTACACATTTGAACTTTCGCAAAATTTTGATCGACAAATTGCGAGGAGATTTTCGTCAACCACGAGATAGATCTTCAAGTTCGACGGCCAGCTCTGACGAAATTCGTCTAAACGGAAAACTGCATGTAATTGTTACTGGCACAAAGAAAGATTGCAAGGTTTGTTCCAGTCGAAACAAACCAGAGGGAAGACATGAGACGACCTATTTCTATGATACATGTCCAGACAAACCAAGAATGCATCTTGGTCAATGTTTTATAAACTATCACACCGAACGAAACTACAAATCATAATTTTTGTAAAATTATATTCATAAAAGTGTGAATATAGATAAACTAACGAAATATAACGTTTTTGTAAGATAATTTATATGTAAGATCACTTTACTGTACCATATAAGACACTCGACATATTTGCAACAATCACCTCGTCCTGCTACCTGACTCTGCCGAAAAAGTCGTCGTCCGCTAAGGGTTAAATCCCGCGAAATCGTTTCCGAACAGCAATCCGGCCGAACGCTCTCGATCGTCGAGAATCTCGTGCTAGGGCGACCGTGTCATCAATGCCTAATTTATTCCTTCTTTTCTTTTTATTAACGATGACTTATTTGACTTAACAGTTGCCTCATTTTCTCACGAACCTCGCACAGTCGTTTCTGGAAGAGCGAAATCGTGTGCAGCAGGTTAAAAGAATGTTCGTTAATATTTTCCTCTGCAAGACCTGTGGAAATAAATATGCACAACGCAATCGTTCCTGCAGAGTTGTAAACTGGAGCCAGACGAAATGGTGAAAATAGAGGATCGGCGAAACATGCTGACGCCTACTACTTAATTACTTGTCACGTACCCCGAAGACATCTCCCCCCCCCCCCCCCCCAGAGATAATTAGTAGTGGCTCTGCCGGCTGAAGCTCGATGACACATGTTCGTGCAAACTTATTCCATTATCTCATTTCTTTGGAGCAACGTCAGCAAGTTTGCAGCGCCGATCTTCTTTTGGCTCGAAGAGACGTGCCGTAACTTTCCTCGGTTCTTACAGAAGAAGCCGGGCACAGTTTTTGCGAAGCTAAGTTCGCCCGATTCTATTCTACTTAACTTACGGAACTTCTTATTAGCTTATCGAGGAAACGTCTTTTATGTATCGTAATTATCGGGAATCATAACTTGTTTCGCAGTTTCAACTCTTTGGGACACGGTGCGATTAAAAATGTCCCATCTTTTCGATGCACGGTAATGCACGGTGCGACATTTTTATATAAATATTGCACTAATTGCATGCGCATTCACGAACCCATGTGGCACGGTGGGGCTACTTGAGTCCCATCCTATAACAATAAATTGAATTGAATCACTATTCTGTTTTTATGTTTTTATATTATGTGATTTTTGTATTAGTAAAAATATGCTAATTTTGTTTAATTTAAAACGCGATCAAATTTCTCTGCAACATGGGTTTATTTTACTTTCTGAAATCCTGTGCCCTAAAGAGTTATTCAACATTTTTTTCCAAATAAAATCGTACAGATAACTACCGTGTTCCATATACTATAGAGACTAATAATTGAATTATTATTTTTTTTTTATGTTTTTGTATTATGTGATTCCTTTGTCGATAAAACTATATCAATTTTGTTTAATTTAAAACGCGATGAAAATTCTGTGCAACACGGATCTATTTTACTTTCTGAAATTCTGTGCCCCAAGGAGTTATTAAACATTCTTTTCCAAATCAAATCGTACAGTGCTCCACATACTATAGAGATTAATAATTGAATTATTATTATTTTTTTATGTTTTTGTATTATGTGATTTCTTCGTCGATAAAAATATACTAATCCTTTTTAATTTAAACCGCAATAAAATTTCTGTGCAACATGGGTTTATTTTATTTTCTAAAATCCTGTGCCCTAAATAGTTACTAAACATTTTTTTCCAAATCAAACCGTACAGTTAATTACCGTGCTCCACATACTATAGAGACTAATAATAGAATTACTATTATTTTTTTATGTTTTTGTGTTATGTGATTCCTTTGTCGATAAAAATATACTAATCCTTTTTAATTTAAACCGCAATAAAATTTCTGTGCAACATGGGTTTAATTTATTTTCTAAAATCCTGTGCCCTAGATAGTTATTAAACATTTTTTTCCAAATCAAACCGTACAGTTAATTACCGTGCTCCACATACTATAGAGACTAATAATAGAATTACTATTATTTTTTTATGTTTTTGTGTTATGTGATTCCTTTGTCGATAAAAATATACTAATTCTTTTTAATTTAAACCGCAATAAAATTTCTGTGCAACATGGATTTATTCTATTTTCTAAAATCCTGTGCCCTAAATAGTTATTAAACATTTTTTTCCAAATCAAACCGTACAGTTAATTACCGTGCTCCACATACTATAGAGACTAATAATAGAATTACTATTAT
This sequence comes from Megalopta genalis, assembly GCF_051020955.1. Classification (NCBI taxonomy): domain Eukaryota; kingdom Metazoa; phylum Arthropoda; class Insecta; order Hymenoptera; family Halictidae; genus Megalopta; species Megalopta genalis. The sequence continues at coordinate 14,852,311 of NC_135019.1, read as the reverse complement.
TTTTTTATGTTTTTGTATTATGTGATTCCTTTGTCGATAAAACTAGACCAATTTTGTTTAATTTAAAACACGATGAAATTTCCGTGCAACACGGGTCTATTTTATTTTCTGAAATCCCGTGCCCCGAACAGTTAACCACTGATTTTTTTATTAACCGAGAATCGGTGTTCAAATCCGGTTTTCAAGGAGCAGACTCTAGTATGCAGTTGGCAGATGCAGGACTGTTGCGAATAAACTTCGACCAAGTACGGACCACGTGCCTCGGAGCGAACGTTGGCTCACCCTCGCCGGGTCCAACACACGTCGAATATTAAGATCGTTCACTGTCGCTGTCCGGTTGACACTTTACGACCTTCGGGTTACGCCAAGCCGCAATTAATGCAGCCGCGGTCGCGCGACGGGTTGCGACGCGACACGGTTCGGGGCCGAAACGGGCGTCCCCATCTGTTCCTTGAATTATTGAACGGCGTGCACGCGTGGAAGGCGTATCGATTTTCCAGTAGAAAGTAAATCGGTTCTAATCGCTGCTCGTTTAATTCGACGGGGATCGATACCGGCAACGGTGCCGGCCCGGGCACCGGCACACGCTCTGCTGCGGCCGACAGGTGCAATTTCCGCGAGTAACTTGGCACCGTAACGTGCACCGACAACGCTCCCCTCGCGATGAGTCGTAATCGTATCGCTGACTCTGCCAAATGCTCGGCGAGCTTCTCGTCCGAGATGCACGCTCTACACACGCGTGGAGCAGAAACGCTGCTGGTTCGCCTACCGTTACGCGACTGCGAATCGATTCTTTGAAGAACTGCTGCGAACAGCGCCGGAATTTTCAGGGATTTCAAACGCTGTCCCGGTCATTTGTCCCTCCCCCCTCCGTCCACACCGTTGGTTCCCGGTTCGACGGGATTTTGTTGTAAATTAGTTATCGTATTAAACGTGGACATCGCGCGGACCAAACGGTGCCAATCCGCCTACGGTGAAATACGGGAGCGCGAACGTTCGCCACGACTTTTACTGCACCGCGTAAATCCTTGGACACCGACAAAATATTTGGTAAGAGAAGAATAATTGGACATTAACGTCCGGTCCCAACGAAGGCTCCATCGGGACATAAACGCTTGGCCTTAGGCCGAATGACGATTATCCAGCGGTTGTAGCAACCGCTGATGGAAATTACGTTCCGCTTCGCCGTGATTACAGCTACGCTCGTGAATAGCCTTCGGCACGCGCTGCTCTTGCCAACACTACTCCCCATTCCTCTCTTCCCTTTCCTTCCCTTCCCCGCCCTGTCCGGATCAACCAATTCTTTCTCCCCCGATTCGATGCGTCGTGATTAACCGTCGCGTCGTGTCGCGTCGGTTCCACGATTAATCACTTGCCACAATGATCTTATTGATTATGCAGATCGAGCACGGCCGGTTATCTAACCATTTCTATGATTACAGTCTCGATAGTCGATACTTCTGGTCCCATTCCTTGGACATTATTGCACGGAACTGCTTAGAGACTCCAAGTCCGATGCAGCTGCGCATACGAGAAATGTGCAGCTGGGATAGATTCGTGAAAATTTGATGTTCGCCGAGCCGATCGGTGTCGTAATTGACAATTGTGCCCATAATTATGAAAGTGGTCTAAGTCAAAATTTAAAAAGAAAAGAATTTATCACTTATTTCACACGACATGATTTTAAAATAATTTTTTTTTAATTTTGACTTAGACCACTTTCATAATTTAATTAATATATTATTATTAATATATATTAATATTATTATTTTTATTATATTAATATTATTAATTAATATTATTATTATTAATTAATATAATAATCAAATTTAGTTTAAGCTAAATTTATTCAATGTAATTTTCATTTAGTGTTAATTACGAAAATGGTCTAAGTCAACATTAGTATGAATTGATCGAAAATTGTAGCAAAAGAAATACATTTTCGATCAAACGAATGTCGCAGCCGGATTTTATTTCAACGAAATCACTTGAAAAATCAATAACAAGGAGAGTAAAAAATACCGCGGGCGAATCTGTCTCTTGGCTAAAAATTCAATGGATGAGATTCTTGAAAAATGAACCTTATTAAATGTTTTATGAGACTTCTTTAGATGATTCTGAATTCCAAGTTTTGGATCTTTCACCTAAAAGAGGAAGACCAAAAATATGCGAAAATATTAAATTACTTCTATTATGCAACACCACTAGACCAGTAATCCTAAAAACTCGAAATTATGATAAAAATGGACTACTTTTTAAAAATGATTAATAAATGTTTATGAATTATTTCGTTAAAGTTGTTGTTTCAAATGAACCGTTTATTTTGAAAGTGGTATAAGTTATTTTTTTTAAAGAAATTAAAAATGCCGAATCTGAGCTTGTATTGTCTAAATACCCCACGCAACGCCACTTACAATTTCTTTCGATGACATTCGACTTACTCCAGTTTCAAAATAAACGGCTCAAATAAAAATCACAATTTTTTATTACTTTAAGTCAATTATAGGACATTCAGTTAATTTTGAAAATGGTCTAAGTCAATTCAAGTTTTAAAAACAACATTTTCCTATGAAATTCACACAAAATTTCATATCTATAATAAATTTCCATTAATCGAGACTAATAAAATTATAAATTAAAATGTCGCATAATGTAAAAATATTTTTTAATTTATTCAAATGCGATTCATTAAATATCTCGAAACAAGAAATATATGACTTAGACCACTTTCATAATTATGGGCACAATTGGCAATAGCTCGTGAGAATTGATATTTCGTTGAGAAAACGCGTATAGTAAATTCTTCTTAATTGGCGCTCAGATTGTGCGTGACAGACAAAAGTGGACGATTTGGGAAGAAGAGGTACGATTGTTCGAGCCTTACGGCTCATTTTTATAGCTGTTGACAATCGGTAATTATAAAAAACGAGCCACGAGGCTCGAACAAATCGTATCTTCTCTTCCAAAATTGTCCATTTTTGACAATCTGAGCGTCACTTAGAGAGACATTACTGTACTGCGCTAAATTTCCCCAGTTTGGAAACAAAAATGGACAAATTGGGAAAAGGAGATACGATTATTCGAGCCTTGCAGCTCGTTTTTATAGCTGTTGACAATCGGTAATTATAAAAAACGAGCTACAAGGCATGAACAATCGTATCTTCTCTTTTCCAAAATTGTCCATTTTTGTCAATCTGAGCGTCACTTAGAGAGACATTACTGTACTGCGCTAAATTGCCCCAGCTTGGAAACAAAAATGGACAAATTGGGAAAAGGAGAGATACGATTATTCAGCTCGTTTATATAATTGTTTGACAATCGGTAACAATAAAAAACGAGCTGTATTTAGGAAGAAGAGATACGATTATTCGGTCCTTACAGCTCGTTTGTATAGTTACCGATTGTCAGCAATTATAAAAATGAACCACAAGGCTCGAATAATCGTTTCCCCTATTCCCAAATTGTCTCTTTTCGTGCACGATCCGAGCGTCAATTAGGGAGACTTTACTATATTAGTGAAGGAAAAACGCGAAAACACGCGTACCTCTTTGCGAATAACAACTAATTTCGCGATCAGTAAATCTCTTTCAACCGGGGATAATTAATTTGTTGGCGGCACACGTTGCTCTATCGATTACTTAATCCGTTCGCCGCGCCGCGAAATGTTCTCGCCCGTTCAGTTCTCTCGCATGGTAGACCCGTAGTCGCGTCACGATTTATTTGGCAATCTCCGGACACGCGGCAATAATTCCGAAGCCCGATAAATAATCGCAACAAGTACGAACCCCTTTTTTTCCCGGCAGTTCGTAAGAAATCGTCCGGACCGCGGGGGGAAAAAAGTGAAAAAGTAAAGACGGGAGGTTCCGTTACGGTAGATACTCCGCAGGATTAACGCGGCACTCTCGGCGACTGCGGCCGTAGCTCTACCTTCTGCAGGATTTCACGATATAATCTTTTGATCCTGCCGGAACCGCTACTCGGGACAACTTGAGCGCGAACGAATTCGTCGAAAGGCCATCTTAACGGCTAAAAGGATGTTTCCTCGGGGACTCGAAGGGGGACACGAATCCCACGTAAAACATTCACGGCTCGTCGAGGAAACTTCGCGGATGATAACACAGTTTTCGTGCACGCCTACGCCCGGCTCCGAGCGAATTTCGTTAGTCGAACGACGACACAATGGTCTTTGACGTCAGCCGAGTCCGTTGGCACAAACAATGACACTATCTTGTGAATAGAGTAGAAAATAAAGGAGCAAGAAACAGAAGTTAATTAAAAATGTGTTTCTCCTTTTTAACCCTTTGCACTCTCGAAGCTATTTTAACTGTAAATCTAAAATCATTTTTTTAACTTATAGTATCTTTATTTTATATGACAAAATGCATTTTACGCATACGAAATTGACTCTCGGGACTCGCACAACAGTTACACTCTTAATAATTTTTTTAAATCTAAACTTTGTTAATATCAAAATGATCCTAAAAGATGATATAACAAATTTTAGTGGTGCCTCAGAGTCGCCACTCGAGTGCAAAGGGTTGATGAAAGTCTTTGGTAAAATCTTAATGAAAACTATAATAATTCTAAAATTAGGTTTTATGTGATTTTATTAAAATTAAGACCACTGACAAAGGCATTGGCGTTATATAATACAACTTAACTTCGCAATTCTCATTTAACGGAATTAAAGCGTTGAACACGCGAACATTTCAATCAATTCTCAGAAACTAGATCGTTAATATTTACTGTTTTATATTTACTCAGAGTAAATATACTGCATATTTCTTAACAACTTTTTAAATTCAAACTTTGTTAATATCAAAATTATCTTAAAATGTGATGTAACAAATTTTAGTGGCGCCTCTGAGTCGCCGCTCGAGTGCAAAGGGTTGATAGATTTAATAAATTTTTGTGAATGCAAGGGCATGCTGCGATTATGCCAATGCATTCTTCGTTATTCCAACGATACGTATAAATTATTAGTAAATCACCGCCGATTTACATATATGAAAATCGACGTGCGATCATTATTATTATTATTCTCTCGATCCGAAGAAATTGTACGATTATTGTCTCGGCGAAATTCGATCGATGCCAGCAGCAGGATATTCGTCGAACTGGCTCAAGGAGAGAATAAAATTCCTGTTTCGCAACCCGTTCCGCTCGATACGTGCTAAACACTCGATTAATTACCCTGGCCGCGACATCGTTGCGAATAAAACGGCAAGGAAGAAAAAAGAAAGAAAAAAGCGGCGTTCTACCGTTATAACGACACCGGGCCCACTTGGAGAACGATAAAAGGCTATCGAAACTGATCAAAGTAATTGTGGTGCTTTGTCTATCATTAGAGACGCCATTATGGGCTAGGCCGCGCAGTCGGTTTCCATAAGGGGTAGCCACGGTAATTGCGTATCCTTAATTGTTCGCTTATGTTTATCGGGGGAGGAATCGATGCGTCGCGTCTGGTCGCGTCGCGACCGAACGGGTAATTCGTTGCTCGGCCGACCACGTATGCATGTTGTATACAACATTTCGCCGGCAGTGAAAGGCCGGCTTTTGCCGGGCCGCGGCGGCCAGCGCGATTATCAGCGTCGGCGTTCGCCCGAGATATGAAAATCCTGGATTTCGATCTGCCCAGAAAACTATACCGTGTGGCTCAAATAATTGCAGCCTGTCGCGATGAAAAGTATGCACACGCGCCGGAACAATGGAACCGTAAATGGACTTTCGTAATGTCGGAGCATTGCCAGCAGAACCGTGAAGGCCACCGCCCGGCACACCGATCCTCGTTCTGTGCCTGATATACTCGCGCAACCAATTGTCCTGCCCGAGCCCAGGCAATTTCGAAATACTCTAGGAGCCGGATTCGAGATTGTAGGAAATTTTACTCGCTATCGAAAATGCGGAATCAAATGTTTATTTACCGCTAAATATTAATCCTGTGCGCTCGAGGCGAATGAAAATTCGTTATGTCACGTCTCAAAATAATTTTATTAATCGGATTTGTTTATATTTGAAGAGCCGCTGAAAGCGTAACTGTTGCACGGGTCACAATATTCATATGCATAAAATGCACTAGGTCATATAAAATGGAAGAACCGTGGGTCGGAGAAACTATTTTCAATTTTGCGTTAATTCGGCTACGAAGGTAAAGGGTTAAAGATATTTAACACTACGGGAGAAGATGCTCAAGATGTGACAGAACTGATATTTCGAATTAAGTGATATTTTATGAAAAGAGGAATATTTTCACGAACTAATTGGAATCAATTCGACTAATCGCGTCGGTTTCGTCGATCCGGAAGAATCGATCGAGAAAACCAAGGGAAAGAAACTGATGTGTTTCGTCACTCGAGTGACACTCCGAGGCGACATTAAAATTCGTTATGTCACGTCTCAAAATAATTTTATTAATCGGATTTGTTTATATTTGAAGAGCCGCTGAAAGCGTAACTGTTGCACGGGTCACAATATTCATATGCATAAAATGCACTAGGTCATATAAAATGGAAGAACCGTGGGTCGGAGAAACTATTTTCAATTTTGCGTTAATTCGACTACGAAGGCAAAGGGTTAAAGATATTTGACACTACAGGAGAAGATGCTCAAGATGTGACAGACCTGATATTTCGAATTAAGTGATATCAGGTCTACCGGAAAGTTCTGTCTGATAATGTCATTGCAAATTTCAATATATAGGCACATATTCATTTGAGACATATTTTTGAAAAATGTTGCTCACAAATTGCCATCACGCTGGCAAGAGGTCGTAAGTAACGACGGAAATTATATTGTACAATAAATATTACTAAATTTATGAAAAATCTATTATTTCTCCTTCCATTTCTCAAACGGACAAAACTTTCCGGTAGACCTAATATTTTATGACAGGAGAAATGTTTTCACGAACTAATTGGTACCAATTCGACTAATCGTGTCGGTTTCGTCGATCCGCAAGAATCGATCGAGAAAACCAAGGGAAAGGAACTGAAGTGTTTAGTAATTCAGTTGCGAAGCAATTCGTCCTAGCTAGATATTTGTACGTATGTATGTATGTATGCAGGTTGTCTTGAATTCACGTTTCTTATCGGTTCTCTCACTTCGCTGATTTCCCCTGACTTTTCCCTGTCCTAGATATCAATTTTCTAGGAAAGCATTGTTTACTACACTTTCCTTTCCATACGAGTGTACTCTTGCTTAAGTACGTCGGTACTGTTCTATCGATGTCGGCAATGTTCGAGGCTATAAATAGATTGCCAGTGTTTCGTGTAAATTCGCAATTCTAGCACCGCGGTGTAAAAGAAAATTAGACGTTATATCCTAGCCGGCACTGTCCGTGCAGCTTCGCGATAATTACGAGCTAGGAGTTACTATAAATACTACTAGACCGTGGATATTAATGAATTTATGATAAATTTCTAAAATAGAGGACGTCGCGCATTATTTTATATTTATCGCAAGGAATTGTTCTGCAGCTGAATCAAACCTTTCATCGCGATTTTTATTTCCGTAAAATGAAGTACAAAGTAGTTGTGTTAAATTTCGCGTTTTTTGGTGTAAATTTCGACTGTAAAGTAAATAGTTGAATGGACTGACAATAATCGAACGAGATGTTCGTAAAATGAAAATTCCATTGGTTCTAAATATTTATATTAACCAACACGATATTCAATAATCCCTACTTAGAGAGTTTCGAATTCTCGATGAGTGACCTTCATTAAATCCTAAACGAGACGATTCCCGGTCGATTTTTATTTCCATAAAACAAAGTATAAAGTAGTTGCATTAAATTTCGCGTTTTTTGGTGTGAATTTCGACTGAAAAATAAATAGTTGAATGGACTGACAATAATCGAACGAGATGTTCGTAAAATGAAAATTCCATTGGTTCTAAATATTTATATTAACCAACACGATATTCAATAATCCCTACTTAGAGAGTTTCGAATTCTCGATGAGTGACCTTCATTAAATCCTAAACGAGACGATTCCCGGTCGATTTTTATTTCTGTAAAATGAAGTATAAAGTAGTTGCATTAAATTTCGCGTTTTTTGGTGTGAATTTCGACTGAAAAATAAATAGTTGAATGGACTGAAAATAATCGAACGAAATGTTCGTAAAATGAAAATTCCATTGGTTATAAATATTTATATTAACGAACACGGTATTCAATAATCCCTACTTAAAGAGTTTCGAATTCTCGATGAGGCGTCGGTGACTTTCATTAAATCCTAAACGAGACGATTCCCGGTCGATTTTTATTTCCATAAAACGAAGTATAAAGTAGTTGTGTTAAATTTCGCGTTTTTTGGTGTGAATTTCGACTGAAAAATAAATAGTTGAATAGACTGAAAATAATCGAACGACATGTTCATAAAATGAATATTCCATTGGTTATAAATATTTATATTAACGCGAACACGGTATTCAATAATCCCTACTTAAAGAGTTTCGAATTCTCGATGAGGCATCGGTGACTTTCATTAAATCCTAAACGAGACGATTCCCGGTCGATTTTTATTTCCATAAAACGAAGTATAAAGTAGTTGCATTAAATTTCGCGTTTTTTGGTGTGAATTTCGACTGTAAAGTAAATAGTTAAACAGACTGAAAATAACCGAACGACATGTTCGTGAAATGAAAATTCCATTGGTTATAAATATTTATATTAACGCGAACACGGTATTCAATAATCCCTACTTAAAGAGTTTCGAATTCTCGATGAGGCGTCGGTGACTTTCATTAAATCCTAAACGAGACGATTCCCGGTCGCGGAGTGACACGCGCGGCCGTGCTCGATACTTTCCAATTAAATGAGTCAGATAAAGCTTCCCGTTGAAGTGTGGCGACGCTCGAGCAGCCAGCGGAGCGTCGAATATTGTCAAACAATAATTAAATCGAGCGTTCCGCGAGACGAGCAACACCGTAGTCATGCCAAGACCGAGATACATGACCCATATGCACGTCGAACAGAACAACGAAAAAAAAAAAAAGAAAAATGCAATTATTAGTTTCTTTGTGCGACGTTTTAGGTCGAGGAAATTTCCACGGGCCCCGAGCGCCGTTCACGATTTCACGAATTCCGTTAGCCATCCATAATTCTCGTTGCAAATACAATCGATGCGCAAATGAAATATCCCGGATTACGGAATTCATTGGGAAACTTTTATGTTCTCGTGAAAGTCGACATTTCGCTTTTAAATGGCAATTGCACCTTTTATCAGTACCGTTTATTGCGAATCAACGATCGCGAATTATACTAATGTGTAACGGAAACATAACATTTCCGAGCAACTTCCATGTCGCATTAATCTCGATCCGGCGAAACGAAAGCTGCTTTTAGACATTAAAATATAGGGAAATGCTTTTCGATTAATCGAACATAATAATTTCGACATCGATGTTTTAAATATTGTTTCGCGATGTACGCACGAAATGCTTGTTGCCAGCGAATTCATTCACGAAGCGTTCGTTTATACGAAATCGTAATTATTTAATCGAACGATTACGTTTAATTCGATGCGGCTGTTTCGACGAATCCACGTTCATAGTCGGGATCATTCGATACGACTGCTATGCAATGCTGAATTTTTGCAATTTTATTCTACATACAAGTTTCAAGTAAGAACTTTATCCTCAACTAAATGGGTGAGTTTCTTATTGATAATATTTTTCATATTTCTCTAATAAACAAATCCTTTACGTCCCTTAACGCGATTATTTATCATTAAATCAGCTTTGCGAATCATTCGTTGAATTCTGTTCGGACACGGAATTATTTAAATTAAAATATCATTTACGAACTTTGTTAATCTTCGCTGTACACCTTGCATAAACATTTCTTATATGGTACACATGAGGTGTCATGCACACCAGAAAATTAAAACGGCTGTCACGGTTAAACTACTTATTATTTCGGGTCCGAAAAATTAGTAAATATTCTTCAGACGTTCTAAAGTAAAGTTGAACAGCGTTTTTCTCAAAACTATCACTTTTACGTAGTAAAAAAAATCCGGAAAGTTCACGCTTCGTGACTTGTTCATTACTTCGAACGCGGCTCGAGTCCGTCCCGACCTTCTGTCAAAGCCTCGTGCTGCGGGCTCTCGAACTTCGCGCCCTCACCTCTCATTGGTCAGTGTTTTTCGTTAATAACTCGTAAACAAAGCCGCAAATTGCATTTTCGCAAAGGAAAAAGTTACTTAGAATGACCTCAGCTACCCTACATTTCCGTATTGCCAGATATTTTTAGGACACCCTGTGCATTTCATATGTCATTTAATGTCTTCGTAACTGTGGATACGAATTTTTAATACGCTTCTACGCCGATCCTCGGGAACCATCCATTTCAATTCACCCTACTCTCGTTACCGCTTTCATTTCATCTTTCACTGTTGTACCGCATTTTCCCAGACGTTTCATCTTTTCGCAATTCCTTCGGAGCTGCCGAGACGCGTATAGCATTCCTCGCCGTTCGATTCCTCGAATCGGCAACTAGATCGTACACGAGTGCGAGCTGCGAGGTGCGGAGCAGCGCACAAAGGCCTCGCGACATTATGCGCTTCTAATAAACGGCACCTGGGCTACCAGCTGAAGAAATTCCAATGGAACACCCGCGCACGCCCTTTTACGGCTTCGCAAAACAACCGACGAACGCGAACAGGTCCTTGGCCGATAATATTGCATATACTCGACTTTTCCCGCGTGGCGAAATCCATTATGACTATTGCACGCCTCCATTTGGAGGACTATTATTGCTAAGGGAGGAGGACTATTATTGTCCTCCATTTGCTAAGTTTAACCGCGGTGTTTAGAAACTGTGTATGTGCCAAGAACTATGAGCACTGTTAATCAGCAATTTGAAGTAAATTTAAAAGTACAGTAATGCTTATGCGGAAACGTTTTGTCGCGGTGCACACGGGATCGACAATAATTCTTTATTTTTATCCGACTTCTGTTTACTGCAATCGCGGCAAACAATTTTTATTCCACATAAAAATGCGCTGTAATTATAGTAATCTTACGAACACGGTCGCACTATCGTATAGGATTTAATAACAAGTAGAAGTCTTCGCAAATTAAGTGTAACCCGCGTATAAGGGTATCCGAAAATTATGGTACTTTCGGAAAATTAGAGATTACTGAAGTCATCCGAAGCAACTCTTTCCTTTACAAAAATTTTCTCCGAGGCATCGTTAACGAGTTATTAACGAAAAACACTGACCAATGAGAGGCGAGCTCGGTTACCGCGGAGCGGCCCAGCCAACGAGCGCACGCGAAGCCCAGTTCCGCGCATTGGCTCGGCCGCCTAGCGCCAGGCGAGCTTGCCCCTCATTGGTCATTGTTTTTCCTCGATAACTCGTAAACGATGCCTCGGAAAAAATTGTTGTAAAGGAAGAAGTTTCTTCAAATCATCTTAGGAACTCCTCATTTCCCGGAAATACCATAATTTTGGGGCGCCCTGTATATGCTGATATAAATAGAATTTTAGTCGATTCAATAGTGGAATCATTTAAATATAATTTACTATGGTATTTTAACGCATAAATAGTCGGTCCACGCGCAATGCGAATTGCGCATACGTATGCAGAATCTTAATAGAGATTGGTAAATGTATCCGATCTGGCACGTGGGCGCCCGCAACGCCTGCACGCGTAACAAACGCATAATAGTATCGGCATAATAGAATTTTCTTCTTGTGTTCGCCGACATTTATTAACCTGCCACTGTGTAATCAGACTCTGATGACTGTAAAGACGTGTCGGCGCGGCGGCGTGCCGCGAATCAGTGTGACAGTGATTGCCGGTGTTCTGTGTCTCCTTAAATTTCTGATTACGACGTGCCAGCCTCGACGTAATAACAAGCTCTCGCGATCCTGTAAAACCACGGAAGCTGATCGTACTTCCACTTCACGGGATTCTGTGACCGCTTTTGCCGCCGCGCCGCGCCGCGTCGTTCCGATAAAGGTCCACTCTATATTGTAGTTACAGAATTTTACTTTCCTGCTCGAGCAATCTGTAACGTAAACTTGCCGGCGTGCCTGCGGTTGTTGTACACGTTATGAATTACTCGGAGCTGAACGCTAAACTGATTCTTTATAGTTCGACGAGGATGCACTAATCTCTGGTTGAACAACCGTTGTTGTTGACCGATCGATTAAAAAGTGAAAGGTGTACAGAACTGCAGCATACTCTGCGACAAACTGTGCTGAATATCAGAAACTCGTGGAGTTATACAAGATGTCCAAAAATTATGGTACTTCCGGGAAATTAGAGGTTCCCGAGGTTATTTGAAGTAACTTTTTCCTCGGCGAAAATGCGATCCGCGGCTTTGTTTACGAGTTATTAACGAAAAACAGTGACCAATGGGAGGCGAGCTTGGCTGGCGCTAGTAGGCGGCCGAGCCAATAGGCGGAACTGGACTTCGTGCGCCAGTTGGCCGGACCGCCTCGCGCCAATCGAGCTCGCCTCTCATTGGTCACTGTTTTTCGTTACTAACTCGTTAACGAAGCCTCGTAGAATATTTTCGCTAAGGAGAAAGTTGCTTCAAATGATCTCAGGAACCCCTCATTTCCCGGAAATATCATGATCTTGAATTTAATTTTTTTTTAAGAATATGTATAACCTTAATTTTGTGAGGATTAAAGGACGAAAAGAATAAAGCGCACCGTTAGTTTCCTGTGTGATAGCGTATCTCTTGAAATTTCTTTAGTACGTTTTTACGGATGCAGTAAAATTTAAAATAGAAATGTAATTTCGAAGAACACAATTTTTCTGAATAATCCAACCACCCGCTGTCGCACGAGCTTCCCCCCCGTCGGTTTTTCAACACCTACACAGATTGGTGGATGCGATTATATCGGTCACGCGAGCTTGACGATCGAGTAAGGTCATTTTCTTTTAGCACGCACGCATGAAGAAACTATTTCCATAGCACGATCTAATGGTGCAAGTCATTACCAAGTTCTGTACGAACAACGTATCCCAGTTATTCATAAAGTTCATTAATCTAATATAACGTTATGAATAAATCTCCTTGGTGAAATAATATTCCATCTGCAATTAGATCAATTATTAGAAAATAATGAAATGCAAAAAGCGATTATTCGCGTGTTTTTAATCGATGCTTACGCGACGATAGCTTCCCCCGAGAAATTATAGCGAGGCATGCTTTTCAAAGATTCCCGAATTTCGATAAAATTCGAAACAACCCCGCGTTATGTATGCTTCTTCGTGACTGCGATACGTACAATGTGTATAGTTCACGATAACACCGGCATCGACGTAATTGCTGTTATTCCGTCCCAACAATGGCGGAAGCTTACGAGATGGGATCTTATCGGTCATCGATGGCACAGAGTCTATCGACTTTATCCCGACACGATATAATCGCGCGATTGTATCACAGTCGGTCTATGATTCTGTCGTTCGAAGCTGCCGACTCCGAGGGATCATTCCTTTCGAGCTGCGCCGAGAATATAAGTCTGTGCAACGATGAATAGAGAAGAAAGTCTGCTATGTATGCTGTTTCCCATTTTGACGTTCTTTCAAAATGCATTCGTAAGCCGTAAATACGTTTCGCATTATTAGGGTCGATGCACAGCTACGTGCCAGGCTCGGGTCTTGCTAGCAGCGTGCTCGATTGAAAGTATTCATATTAGACGTGCGAGCATGGTGCCGGACAAATGAAGAATAGATAATAAGGCAATGTGTAACTTCTTTATTTTTCACTATTTTTTAATGGGACTTTTTCCAATGCAATCGTGAGCTTTTTCTGATTAAAATGATACCAAACACGATAAGATTATATTGATTTTGATTAAAAATATAAATATACTTTTCATATTGATGTTAACTTAAATATTTTAGGGAACCAGTCATCCTATCGAAATGATTGTCTGGTTTATAAATTTGCAACAAAATAACATGCGCCGTTTAATTATATAAAAATAAAAATGACCTTTTTTATATAAAAATATATACTTATTATACTCGTATAGCTGTATCAGGTACATCGCCTAATATGCTGTAAGGACGACAAGATACAGACAAAATTGAGTGGACACTCTTCAAAACGCAGTACATATCCGTTTTTAAAACTGACTAAAGGACTAGAACTTTTCTATATAACAGTGGGACTAGTCTACTAAACAATGACTATAACGCTTTCCTTAAATTTTGTTATTACTTGAAATGACAACAAAAAATAAAAAGCTCCTTCTTTTTAACTTTTTTATCTGAGCCTATAAACGCGTCTTGCAGATCTTATATCCGTACTGAAAATTTCATCGAAATCGGTTCACCTTGAAATAAGTTGTAAACAATTAAAGATCGATCAATTAAAAATCCACCATCATTTAGAAAGAAAAATTCTAATCGTTTAGTCCAAGTTTTAAAATGAGATACAGTAATGTCTCCCTAATTGACGCTCAGATTCTGCACAAAAATGGACAATTTGAGAAGAGGAGATACGATTAGTCGAACCTTGCAGCTCGTTTTTATAATTGTTGACAATCGATAAACATAACAAAAGAGCCACAAGGCTCGAACAATCGTATCTCCTCTTCCAAAATTGTCCACTTTTGTGGACAATCTGAGCGTCAATTGGAGAGATATTACTGTACTGCGTTTTGAAGAATGTCCACTCAATTTCCTGTGGTACTGCATGTGTCGATAGCCGATTTTCCATTTTAGCCTTTGCGTAAATTAATCTTACATTAACATTTATATTTCATTGCACAATTGAAAATGTATTTTTTAAATAAATATCTGAGTATACATCATATTCCGCCTTCAAAGCTGTAACGAATCAGGAAATTCCCTTTCGACCCCATCTGTTCGCCAAGCAATACTAATCCATCCGTAGTATGCAGTTACTCCAAAAAGCCGTTATTTTCTTCAGAATTTATCATTTTATTGAATTATGACCCACAGATGGTTACCAGAAGAAGCCACTATCTAGTCTTCATAGACTCCTTTTTTGCATACTTAGTCAAGACGAAATAATTTTCCGGGTTTATATATATATTTCCTGCAACGCTAGAACGAAAGATTACGCGCTCTGTTTACATCGCACCAGTTCCGCAGTTCCGTCTCGCTTTGTATTGATTAGCGAGTGAATTTAAGCCTGACCCGGGCCTGACTGCAAGTGTAAACACGTTTGGACGGTGCCGGACGGCCAAGCAAGACTGCGAGCACGGCACGCGTAGTAATGTCTCCCGAATCGACGCTCAGATTGTGCACAAAAATGGACAATTTTGGAAGAGGAGATACGATTATTCGAGCCCTTGCAGCTCGTTTCTATAGCTGTCGACAATACGTGACTATAACCGCAAGGATCGAGTAATCGTATCTCCTCTCCCTAAATTATTCATTTTTGTGGACAATCTGAGCGTCAATCAGAGAGACATTACTGTATGTATCTCGGGGAAAAATGTAGGCTCGGATTCTGAATTTGTCACGTGAAATCGACTCTATCCTGCGTCATTACAATTTCATTTCGAATCGGCCTGCTTTTCACTATTTGCAGGAAACGGATCCGAAACAACGGATAAACTAGATTTTCACGTTTATTATTTAAGTAATTAATTGTCTGGCGATAGCACGTCGACAGGTAGTAGATCTTGTGCATTTGATTTCCTTCTAGATCGTTCAATGTTTTCGGAATAAAGAAGTCTGCCCGCCTCGAGTTGCACAACCGTGCCGGTTCAAGCATTACAGTAATGTCTCCCTAATGTCTCCCTCAGATTGTGCACAAAAATGGACAATTTTGGAAGAGGAGACACGATTATTCGAGCCCTTGCAGCTCGTTTCAATAGTTGTTGACGATTCGTGACTATAAATATGAACCGCAAGGATCGAATAATCGTATCTCCTCTCCCTAAATTGTCCATTTTTTTGGACAATCTGAGCGTCAATCAGAGAGACATTACTGTAAATCAAATGTAAGAATGACTCGGCTTTGGAGCACGGCCCGAGCCCGGCACGTAGATGTGCATCGACTCTTATTCTCCGACGAGCTGTGCTATTTATATCGATCTGTTTGCGGTAACAGAGGGAAAGCCCGAGACCTAGAGCTAGAAAAATGGCTTGACTGCATTTTTCCTGCGGAAATTCGAATTCTGCAGCCTCAACGCGATGGTGTAAACATAATGATAAAGCAAAAATGATCTAAAGCGGTGTAAAATCTGACTGTGAAATGTTAGATTGTCATTGTTTGGTCGTCAAATATTTCTAAAACGAATATGGTCGGCGAAATAACACAAAAATGACGATATTCTCGCAGTGCGTAAAGATTCTGCGAAAAGAGAGGTTCCGATCGCGGTTTCAATTGCGAATTAACTTTGGTTCGTCGAAAGATTAACGATAAAGGAAAAATGATCTAAAACGGTGTAAAATTTGACTGTGAAAGGTTGGATTGTTATTGTTTGGTCGTCAAATATTTCTAAAGCGAATATGGTCGGCGAAATAACACAAAAATGACGATATTCTCGCGGTGCGTAAAGATTCTGCAAAAAGAAAGGTTCCGATCGCGGTTTTAATTGCGAATTAACTTTGGTTCGTCGAAAGATTAACGATAAAGGAAAAATGATCTAAAACGGTGTAAAATCTGACTGTGAAAGGTTAGATTGTTATTGTTTGGTCGTCAAATATTTCTAAAGGGAATATAATCGGTGAAATAACACAAAAATGGTGATAACCATGCCAAAATGGTATAAACATGACGATAAAGGAAAACATGATCTAAAACGGTGTAAAATCTGACTGTGGAAGGTTGGATTGTTATTGTTTGGTCGTCAAATATTTCTAAAGCGAATATAATCGGTAAAATAACACAAAAATGGTGATAACCATGCCAAAATGGTATAAACATGACGATAAAGGAAAACATGATCTAAAACGGTGTAAAATCTGACTGTGAAAGGTTAGATTGTTATTGTTTGGTCGTCAAATATTTCTAAAACGAATATAATCGGTGAAATAACACAAAAATGGCGATATTCTCGCGGTGCGTAAAGATTCTGCAAAAAGAAAGGTTCCGATCGCGGTTTTAATTGCGAATTAACTTTGGTTCGTCGAAAGATTAACGATAAAGGAAAAATGATCTAAAACGGTGTAAAATCTGACTGTGAAAGGTTGGATTGTTATTGTTTGGTCGTCAAATATTTCTAAAGCGAATATAATCGGTGAAATAACACAAAAATGGCGATGTTCTCGCGGTGCGTAAAGATTCTGCAAAAAGAAAGGTTCCGATCGCGGTTTTAATTGCGAATTAATTTTGGTTCGTCGAAAGATTTTAACGAAAAGGTTACCGGCGACTGTGGCAGCAAGTCCCCGAGCACTGCGAAAACTGAAATACCTGACCTATCGACTTAATTAACAGCCACCACACGCAGCGGAGACGTGGGCGTAAAGAGAGAAACAAAAAATACGCGATAAAATGTCCACAGGGATAACGTTATGCCGGTGATAAAAAGCTTTTCAATATTAATTCGCCTGTTACTGGGAAAATTCTCTGAATTCGAACAAAAACATCGCACTGTAACGAATGGCTTTGGCGATGGAATTACCGATGATGGAAATTGTCCAACCCGCCAAAGGCTGGCGCGCTTCGCGCGCGTTACCGTTTATATTAAAACCGGAATATTGATGGAACGAGATTGGACGATTTTCCAGGGACAATTCAATCGGAAAACTAGTTCTGCAGAATCTGCTGTTTAAAAGGCCAGAACGTTGCAGATACGTTTCGTATTAATTAAACGAGCGCGGTCAGGCTTTCTCTTATCGTCGCAAGGTATCGTCGAGAAAACGTTCGTGACCGTGCCGTGCAGTAATAACTGAATGAAACTTTAGGTGGGCAAGAAACGAAATGTTTTTAAGCACTCGTGTGCTTATCAAGGGCTGCTGCACTTACGGTAACTGGCTGCCTGCACGTTGCAGCGACGAAGGATGTCGCGTTCCTCGTCAACTGCATGCAGTTTCTTTTAAGACGAGGAATTTTTTGCAGCGATTACGCGACGCTCGAGGATTTTTATCGGTGGAAAAGTATTTCTCCGCGTTAACCGAAAAACAACTAGCTGCGATGAACGAGCAGCTTTGCTTCCGCGCCGAGCTTGCCTCGCGCACGAAACACGCTGCAGGCTTGTACTCGCGCTTGTACCCGTACAAAGCGGCTTGTCGTGTCGTTGCTCTCGATCGCGAATTCTCATTTACGCGACACGAAACGAAACGCGTTTCACCGAAACCGGTAACGGGTCGCCCGAAAAGATCAGACTCGGAACTGTACGCACGAGACCGTGAAAGCCGACTATTTTTGTGTATCATCATTCGCAAACAAACTGCTCTTTTCCTAACGCGCCACTTTTCAAGTTCAGCGGAGTCCGACGCGCGAAATCATCGATCGAATTACAAAACGGCAAACGGCAGAAATAGAACGCTGTCGCTAATTATTCCTCCAATGGCAATTAGTCGAGGTGTTAACGATCCCGGGAGCAAACGTCGATATAATCGGCTTCGGATCGGTTATCCTTAACGAGACCTATTTCATTTACGTTTTACGACGAACAAAAGTTTCCGGTTACTTCCCAAATCTAATTTCGCGCGATCGCGACTTTGAATAATTGGCGGAGCTAATTATCGCGCTCGACGATGCGTCGAGATATTTCGTGGATACCGCGTGTTCGCGTGAACGGCGATACAATGCAGTGACGTGAGCAGAGGGTGAAATGTCATGCACGCTGTCGAGGTTACACACCGTATCCTTTGCGTTAATGTCATTCATTTACCCTGCGCCACGGGAATTTGGCTCGTTTGCCAGCGACGCTTTCGCCGCTTCGCGGCTAGCAAGTACAATCGCATCGATGAATGGAAGATCGTTCTCTCGATACCGTTAAATAAAAACTGTTTAATTACAGTAATAACTAGAGATGTGTGTTATTGTTTCATTGCAAAAATAAAAATGCTCTGTGAATTGTATTAACCCTAGAAAGATAACCATATGACAACGTACGTAAAAGATAACCATACGCTTCAGAGGCGCATGCTTTTCTAAGGCGTCAATTTTATACTAACAATGGATATTTATTTAAGTTAATCTAGTCATTTTAAAGGTTTGGCATTATTGTAAAAATAAAATGCATTTATATTATATTTTTTTATATTTTAAGTAATTTTAAACTTAAATCACTAGACCTCTATGAAAAATTAACAAAAATCAACAGTCTTCGCAGGCGCCTCTGCGACGTAGGTTATCTTTCTCGGGTTAAGTTGGTGAAAATGAAATGTCGGATTCTCTTCAAATGCGAACGTTTGTCTCTCTGTTTTCGTTGTGCTTTTGTTTTCGGTGTAACCTCCTTTATAGTCGTACCGTCCATTGCCAGAGTCGCGTTTTAACGAAGAAGATTTTCTCAAAAGTGTTCCATTTTGTTATTTGTTCTAGATAGCAATGTTCTGAAATTTGTCTAATGTTTTTGATATTTTATCTCGGCATTTCTATGATTTCTCAACTCTTCTATGTTCTCCAAAACGGAGACCTTCGACAACTTCCAGCCGCTATGATTTCCAAGAAAATCGTACAAACATTAGGTTGGTGCATACGAAATGTCGGATTTTCTTTACATGGTTACATCATAACCTCGTTTATAGCCGTACTGTCCATTGCTAAAAGTGTTCCATTTTGTTATTTGTTTTGAATTTCGTGAGGATACGAATTCAACCGATATTCGTGTGATTTTGTTATACGAGTATAAACTTGGTAATAATGCTGCAAAAGCTGCACGCAATATAAACCAGGCGTTCGGAGAGAATACTGTTAACGATCGAAGAGTGCAGCGTTGGTTTGAAAATTTTCAGTCTGGTGATTTTTCCCTAGAAAATGAACCACGTGGACGACCCAAAACGTCTGTGAAAAATGATACTCTGAAAGCATTGGTGGAAACGAATGTGGCTGGAGTAATTCACTGCTCGTTTCTTCGAACTGCGGAGACAATTACAGCCGAAAAGTACTGCCAGTACATCGATGAAATGCATGAAAAATTGAAAATTATACGCCCATCGCTTGTTAATCGGCATGGCCCAATAACTTCTCCGCGACAACGTTCGGCCGCATACGTCGTAAAAAACGATTGCGAAATTAAATGAATTAAAATAAGAAATTTTGCAGCACCCAGTTTATTCGCCGGATCTGTCGCCAACCGACTTTCATTTTTTTTTAATATTTAAAACAGTTTTTACGGGCTAAACAGTATGAAATTGAAGACAGTCTGAAAAATTCCATATCAGAGTTTATCGATTCTAAAGATCAGAATTTCTTTAAAACAGGCATCTATGCATTAAAATCTCGTTGGGAAAAGTGTATCGATGCGAATGGAGCATATTTTGATCAAATAAACAGCTTTCGAAAAAAGATATGCAGTTTTATAAGTTCACTTAAAAATCCGACATTTCATACGCACCAACTTAACATTAAAGCCCAGTACAGTAATGTCTCCCTAATTGTCGCCCAAATTGTACACAAAAATAGACAATTTGAGAATAGGAGATACGATTATTCGAGCATTGCGGCTCGTTTATAAAATCGTTGACAATCGGTAACCATAAAATCCAACTGCAAGGCTCGAATAATCGTATCTCCTCTTCCCAAATTGTCCATTTTTGTGCACAATCTGAGCGTCAATTAGGGAGACTTTACTCTACAATTGAACATTCGAAGCCGTGATCGTTCTAAGAAAGCTTCGAAAACAGAGCAGAAACGTTCGGGCGAAAATCGGTCGGATCCTTGGATTAGATCGTCGGATCGATCTCGCCGCTTCGCGTTCCGGGCAGGGAGCGTGCAAGAGGGATTGCGGTCTGCAGCGGGACTAGAAACTCTCTCAAAAATCAATTGGCCGCGCCGCGCCGTTCTCCGACGACCGCAACGATTTGCTGCTATTTTTCCACCTATCGGGAACAATCGCGGCTCGGAGATTTGCTCCGCGGTTAAAATGAAAATGCGCTCGCGCCGTCTGCGGGCAAGCGAATCATGTTGCGGTGGAACGTACGGATTGGCGAACAGTGAACAGTGAACAGCATCGCGTTTCACTTCGGATCCCGGTGTACGCGCCACGGTAACCGGCTATGGGTGTGTTTACATTGTAAGTAGCTAGAGGAAACGGCCGCGCGGTAATTAGGTCGGCCCGCGAAAACAAGTGGCCCGGCCCACAATCGCCGATTTCGACTCGAACAGGACTTTTACTCCGGCGCGGAAGCGCGTATCGCGTCGATCGAGCGCAATTACTGATCCGATCCCGTATAAAACCAGCGCCGCGCCGTAAAGAAATCGATCGAACGTCTGCCGATTTATGAAATTCCCACGGAATTCTCTGCAAGAAAGTTCATTTAGAGACGCGGATTAAAACGGAGGCACAATAAATTCCGCGTAAATTCTTCCGTCTCAAGTTGAGATTGTTTGTCCCGCTAACGGATATTTTTAATCAGATCTTTGGTATATATATATATATATAGGAGAAAGTTTATTTGAAAATAAACTTAACTTAGTAAGAGCAACGCGCGAGAAATTCCGTGTTCATTCCCCTTTTTAATGTTATGTCAATTGCAAATGAACGATTCTTCGAATGCAGATTAAAGTAAGAAAGTATAATCGAAGAAGTACAGTAATGTCTCCCTAACTGACGCTCAGATCATGCACAAAAATGGACAATTTGGGAAGAGGAGACACGATTATCCGAGGCTTGCGCCTCGTTTTTATAGTTGTTGAGAATCGATAATTATATAAAAACGAGGCGCAATATTCGAATTAATCGTATCTCCTCTTTCCAAATTGTCCACTTTTGCGGACAATCTGATCGTCAATTATTGTTCGCATTATTTATGCGGCTTTTTGAGTCGTACTCCACGAATCTCTTCGAGATCACGCAACTCGTGCTTACAATACATTTCTATTACAAATTATACAACGTTCGCGATATATGAAATTTTTAAAACAAACATCCGAACAGCGAAAGATTGAAAGATCTTGTGACAAATATTTATTACGAAGATAAAAATAAAGTCCGGTGAAGTGACCACGGTGAAAACGTGGTTTAACAATTTTCTTTGCGGATACCGGAATAAACTGTAATTAGTTCGCCGGGCGACAAGTGAGGGATCGTTTTCTGCTCTCCGGATAACGAAGAAAGTCGCGTGCACGAGTAAAAAGAGTTGCAAAATATGACGGCGCTCGTTAAAGGTCCCTGTCGTTACGCAAGAGGGACGCGATACGGTGGACGTTACTGGAGAAAAACGAATCGCCTTCTCCCGTGTCAACCTAATGAAATTCATGGTGGCTCACCTGCGATCTTCCGTTCTCGCATGCGACGCCATAGAGCCTCCGCCTTTCGCATCGGCCAGTTTTCCACCTTCGCGCTGAAGCTGCGGAAGAACTTGTACTCCTTGAAGTGCGACATCCTCCTGCCAGTTCCGTGGCCGGATTCGTCGTTCGGGCCAGAACTCGCGGGGGTGGAGGGCCGAGCTTCCTCGGTCGACATTTTCCGGTAGATTTTGCTCAGCTTCTCCCTCGTCCCCTCCAGTTTGACCTGATTTTTGGCGCTTTCACCGGGCCGGAGGACGAAACGGTCGGGGGGAGGCCTCTTTCTTCTCAGTTTGCATGCATCTCCTCCGATCGGCCGGCAGATTCAAGGGGTTTGTAATTTCACGACCGAGCGATATTTCGATCACGTTACTCGGAGATCTTCATTCCTCGAACGCAGAATCGCGTACGAGGGAAATCTTCGAAGCTGTTGAACCCCAAAAACGAATTCCGAATCGGTCTGACTAGGACTAGGCGATCGATTCACGGAGAACTCTGTCGCGTGTTTCTTCCAATTTTCTCACCAGCCAGACGAATTTCTCTCTCAGACAGCTTTCCGCGTGTCTCTCGAAGAATTGACCACTTGTTGCAGCGCTATACGCCAGATTATCGTTTCCGCGTTTTCGTCTCGGGCGCATTTATCCGAGCGAAAATAGACGACGCGTGCCGATCCTAGCGGCCAAGCGTGTTCGTTAAACAATACTCGTCGAATAATTTTCCAAACAATAGAGTAGATCACTTTGTATTTGAATTTACAAGACTGCACACTTTCCAAACTTTCTTTCGGCCGAGTCTCTTTGTCAGCGATTTTGCTTCTGCAACTTCTACATCGAATGACTTTCACCTCTCTTGTAAATCATGCTAAAAATTATGATAAATCATTGATAATGTTAATTTCACCTTTGAGGCTCCTTTGGTTCCTTTTCAGCAAACTGCTCTAGAGTCGTTAATAAATCTACGCTCGGCGCGCGTGCAATTTACTCGGTGCACTTTTCATCCCGTCTCTGTTTCAAAAGCCGGCGATATTTTAATACGGTCGTTCGCGGTGCATCTGCAGTGCACTTTGAAGACATTTGCGAAGATGGACGAGTGCTGTCCTTTGGGATAAAGGTATGCTCGCAACAGGTGCGGAGAGACTCGAGATTCCTTGCATTATACCTTCCAAGTTTCGCGCGCGTGCAGATCACTCCGTTTCCGGTTCCAATGCTGGCCTTCTTACCGCTTCGTTATCTTTAATTTCTCGGCGTACAGAAACGCCGTATCCAATTAGTTCTAGTACACTTTCGGCTTCAACTGGAAAAATTCATTTGAACAACCTATGTAGACCGAAGCGCTTCGGAAAGTGTGTTACCAACACCGACAAAGTGTACGCAGCGAGTGCACCGAAAGTCCGATGCAACGTAGAGTTTATTTCGTTAACGATCAAAATTTTCTTTTCACCTTTGAATTTGCACTTTGTTAATTAAACGTTAAAATAAACTGTGAGCGTAACGCGATTTTATGCGTTTGAGACGAACTGCAGATTTGATGCATTTAAAACGAAAAATAATTAAATGCAGACATTGGACGAATTTAAGAATATTGATACGCTATCTTGGGCTTGTTGAAATAATCGAGGAGAAAGTACATCTTTATTTCTGACAATGTTTTCAATTGTATAATCCTGCGATGTTAAATAATGATAATGTCAATGTTCGAGGCAAGAATTTCATCTACTCTTCCATTTATTTGGTGCATGATCAAGATGATACTCTTCCCGGATAGTGAAAATCATTTCTTTCCGGAAGATATCTTAAATGCAGACATTGGACAAATTTAAGAATATTGTTACGCTATTTTAAACTTGTTGAAATAATCGAGGAGAAAGTATATCTTTATTTCTGATAATGTTTTCAATTGTATAATCCTGTGATGTTAAATAATGATAATGTCGAGCGAAGAAATTCATCTACTCTTCCATCTAAATTACTTATCATCATCTAATCATATCTTATCAACATCAATACTTATCAATCAATACTTATCAACATCTAATTACTTTATCGGCTTCGGCCAGTTCGACAATTATTTGGTGCATGATCAAGATGACACCAGGAAGATTCTATATTTCAACTTCCCGGATAGTGAAAATCATTTCTTTCCGGAAGATATCTTAAATGCAGACATTGGACAAATTTAAGAATATTGTTACGCTATTTTAGACTTGTTGAAATATTCGAGGGGAAAGTATATCTTTATTTCTGATAATGTTTTCAATTGTATAATCCTGTGATGCTAAATAATGATAATGTCGAGCGAAGAATTTCATCTACTCTTCCATCTAAATTACTTATCATCATCTAATCATATCTTATCAACATCAATACTTATCAATCAATACTTATCAACATCTAATTACTTTATCGGCTTCGGCCAGTTCGACAATTATTTGGTGCATGATCAAGATGACACCAGGAAGATTCTATATTTCAACTTCCCGGACAGTGAAAATCGTTTCTTTCCGGAGGATATCTTGAATGCAGACATTGGACAAATTTAAGAATATTGTTACGCTATTTTAGACTTGTTGAAATAATCGAGGAGAAAGTACATCTTTATTTCTGACAATGTTTTCAATTG
Organism: Megalopta genalis; assembly: GCF_051020955.1. Taxonomy (NCBI): domain Eukaryota; kingdom Metazoa; phylum Arthropoda; class Insecta; order Hymenoptera; family Halictidae; genus Megalopta; species Megalopta genalis. The sequence goes on along the minus strand of NC_135019.1, from coordinate 14,827,351 downwards.
TATAATCCTGCGACGTTAAATAATGATAATGTCGAGCGAAGAACTTCATCTACTCTTCCATCTAAATTACTTATCATCATCTAATCATATCTTATCAACATCAATACTTATCAATCAATACTTATCAACATCTAATTACTTTATCGGCTTCGGCCAGTTTGACATTTATTTGGTGCATGATCAAGATGACACCAGGAAGATTCTATATTTCAACTTCCCGGATAGTGAAAATCATTTCTTTCCGGAGGATATCGGTTATCCGTACGGTTTTACAGTTGAACGCTCATTTTTCTAACGCCGGACTGGTGTTTCTTTGGCCGGCCGAAAACGTTCGTCGTTTTATTTACCTGCCAATCGCTCAGCCTTTGACCAACGAGCAAATTTGTCCGGGGAAAAACACGCCGCATGGCTAGACGTCCGTTTGCCGACGAGAAAATATGATGTCGGCGAGCCGTGGAATATCGGAAAGCGAAACGCGCGGAATGCCGTTTCCACTGCTGCGGATTTACGCTACCGAAAAGGCGAATATGGCTCCGTATTACTTTCTGTCAAATATTGACCTCCTGTCGAGAGAGATCGTGAGAACTCGAGACATCCGTCTCTGGACGTTTCGCTGAGGAAACGTCGTGATAAATCGGGTAGCTCCGAAGACGGTGGATCGTACGAAATTATCCAATTGCGAGCCGCGAATTTTTATGCTTTCATATTTTATATGCAAATTTGTTATTCTTAACCTCTCGCTGTACCATTTTTTTCGCAGTTGCAACGATCAGATCTTTTCAGACCGTCATAAATAAATAATATCGACACTAAAAATTCCCACAATGTCAAAGCGAATTGATTAGCGCAACATTCGTATCCTTTTTTCTTCTGTTAAGAGTTCCGGCAATTTTAAAATCTAGTTAAAATTAGTGTTAATATTTCGTGTAATATCGACGTGTTAAATGCTAATGACAAGAGAACGGAATTTTATTATATTTGCTTTTGATACTGCCAAAGGGTCCTAGTTCCATAAAACGAATTCTTTTGTGCGTGAAAGAAATATTCAGAGGAAACTACAGCTCTGTTTTTGATTTGCACAAAAATGGACAATTTTGGAAGAGGGGGTACGATTATTCGAGCCTCGCAGCTTGTTTTTATAGTTGTTGACAAGTGACAGCTATAAAAGCAAGTCGCGAGTCTCGACTCAGCTTGTTTACAAGCTGAGGGACAATTCGGGAAAATTTAATGTATTGATTATTATGCATTTCTGGGAAGAATGGCTACGCAAATTACAGAGCAGTGATGACGTCAGAAAAATTTCACAGTATTGCGACATCATTTTCAATTTATTGAAACTATTAAAGGAAGGAATGCATTCATATTTGTCTTCTGGTTTTTGAATAACGATTTATTCAGGAAATGATGTGCGTAGACGTATATTTCTAATTTTGTTTTTCATCATAAATTCAAATAAATGGTAATTTCGGAACGATCGCAACAATTTGATAGAATCACGACAGTCGACGGGTGTTAAATAGCGTTTCTTGCACTTTAAATATTGAGACTTTTAACAAAAGTATAGTTTTAGTTTACAAGCCCATCGTTTTTTCTCTTAAACGATTGTTTCAACCAGTTAGCTGTGTTTGACGAGTATACTCGTCATGACAAGAGTATACTCGTCGTGCGTAAAAAATAGTGACCGTCGGATATTTAAATTATAATTTTAGCGAAAACAAAAACATATTCTCAAATTTCAAGATGCTTAGAATATTTTTAAGCCATGCCAGAATAAAACAAACAAATAACAAATATGAATAATTATATGAATAATTCACGATATTAGCGTTCGATGTATAAAGTGTCATAGTGTTCCTTGTTTTAACACTAGATTTACGGAATCCGTCAAAATGACGATTAATTTACGATTATTCATATCGTAAAGATACATTTATGACTTATTTATTCAATTTATATGTTACTTATGGCAAATGTTACAATAATGTTAAAAATCAGAATAAATGTCTTATTGTTACCTTTATAAACTAACATAAAACCGCTGTTTTTTGTGCACCGTAAATCTAGCGTTAATGAGTACCACTTTACAGCAGCAATTTGAATTTTCAACTTTTATAAGTATTGGATTTTTCCTGCGTTTCACGTTTATTATGTACGTAGTATATATTAATGTCAAGTAAATAAGTAAGTACTGGTAATAAAATTATTTATTTTATCAAATAAAACCGTCTTTTTGACCCAATATTTTAACAGTGACACTTACTCTGTGTTCGACGAGTATACTCGTCATCGCTCGATTCTCGCGACACACATAGGTGCGCGCTCTGAAAAGGAGACGCCACAGCAAACTGGTTAAAAGAATACGAATCAAAATATCCTGTAGTTTCGATTGTTCCGTACCAAGAGATTTATAAGATTAGCCCCGATTTTCGTCAAAAACCTTCTTGAATTCGGCCGCGCTGCGCCGATTGTCAACAACCATGAAAACGAGCCGCTGGGGCCGAATAATCGTATCCCCCCTCTTCCGAAATTGTGCATTTTTGTGCACAATCTCAGCGTCAATTAGGGAGACATTACCGTATTGGGCGACCATATTTGCGAAGATGTTGGCTAAGAAATGAGCCGTTTATTTTGAAAGTGGCACAAGTCACTTTACCGTAACGAAAAGTGGTGATTTTTTAATGTTTATACGAAATTATTTATACTGAGAAAAATATCAGTATCCTGAGATAACAAATACAAGTAAATCTTCTCGAAAGTTAGCATCCATATTTTTAAACGGTGTTAACCCTAGAAAGATAACCATATGACAACGTACGTAAAAGATAACCATACGCTTCAGAGGCGCATGCTTTTCTAAGGCGTCAATTTTATACTAACAATGGATATTTATTTAAGTTAATCTAGTCATTTTAAAGGTTTGGCATTATTGTAAAAATAAAATGCATTTATATTATATTTTTTTATATTTTAAGTAATTTTAAACTTAAATCACTAGACCTCTATGAAAAATTAACAAAAATCAACAGTCTTCGCAGGCGCCTCTGCGACGTAGATTATCTTTCTCGGGTTAAAACGCAAACCCTTAAATATATCGACTTAAAAACAAAGTGACTTATGCCACTTTCAAAATAAACGGCTGAAATATCAGACAATTTCCACTGATTTTTTTTTTACGAAAGTATCAAGTAAGTCACGCTCTGTCGATCCGTTTTACCGCTCTGCATTTCGCACGATAACAAACGGCGTGGACTATCGCTCGGTAATTTTATCCAGAAATCGTGGCGCAACGTTCTCCGACAGTTTTCATGCCGAGTTTTTCGGACGGTTTTTGTGTACAAGCTGAGAAACGATCGGAGAGAATTTCCTGTGTTTCGAAAAATTGCGGAACCGGGAACCAGTGGGAAGTTCGCAAGTTGGTATGGCAGGCGACGATTCCGCGGATAAAGTGAAAGCCCCGTTTTACAAATTGTCAAATAGACGACAGACGGTATTAACGTTCGTGTTGACGCATAAAAGCGCGCTGCTGTCCAAGTTTACTCGGCAGCTCTCGGCAAGGAACGCGGGAGAGATTTATTGCCGAAGGCGCGGTGTATATTGTCGAAGGAAAGCGATAATCACGGTGCCTAACGAGCGATTTGTAGCACTTCGATTGCCGGGCTCCGACTTCAACGACTCCCGCCGTGATATCTCTCGAGGACATTGTTTAACGCGATATCAAACTTTCGACTTCGCCGACGACCGGCCGCCTGCTGGACGTTTCCAAGTATGTAACTACCGGCGACAAATTAACACGTTTCAGTCGCGAGCTGTAAAATAACGCGATTTCTATATTATCGTTTGTGGAAATGCGCAAGGAACGAATTATCGAATCGATTAGGTCGGTTACTTCTGCGAAAGCAAATACAGAGCGTTGACAAATCCGCTTATTAGTCGAAACGTAGAAATGACAAAATAACACTATGCGTCGTCTAAAAGAAACGATAGAGAAGAAGAGCTGTCCGCAAACTAGGACGAAGTTGATCTATCATCTTTCTGACAATTTTGAAATACTCTTTCGTAAATTGGAACAGGAATAACAACAGACTTCCTTTTGATTGGAAACTAACGATTCTTTATTGATATTTCCACGTTTGTAAGTTGCCGGCAAAGAATAACTTCCCTTTGTTTATCCATGCAGATTTCTAGCTTGTTATTTTTTGTTGTTGAGAAATTGTCAACCATTATTTCTCTGTTCGGGAAGATTTTTATTTCGATCGACGAGGTACTCGAATCTCTCCTTCGAAGAAAGTGTTTGCCGGTGGTGCCAATTGAAAGGTTCGAAAACGAAACATCTAGAATCCTCTATTCTCGGTAATATAAGTAAAATGTCAGAGTTCACAATGAAACATCACGCGATATACAAGACGAAAAATCGATTTTGAAACTTTATATCTGAGAAAAAATAATGAAGAAATATTCGTGTTCGATCAGTTGTTAGACACGCTGCAAGATGTACAAAAAGTTACAACATACGACAAGAAAGTAATTATAAATGAATTGATTAATTTAATTTCATTAAATTAAATTCAATAACAATGTCAATCCAGATAGTTCAACCCGTTAACCTTTATTAACGGACTGAAATTAATTCAAGCAGCCTGTACACGTCGTCGCCACCGAGCTTTGGTTAATTATCAAAGATTGTCAAAGTAAATTGCGAGCAACATAAATCAGGCGAAACCGTTTCTCCTCTTTTCACAATTATATTATATATAATTATATAATTATATATTAATTAATTATAATTAATTATATATCTGGTAGCGATTGCAACGTTTAAAAATAATGCGATAACATGCTTCTAACGATTTGTCAGTTTTGTCGTTGACCTTCTCGGTTATATTATTGATAAACGCGTAAAAAACCGCGCGGCGTCCAGTTTTATATTTAAAAACAAAACACCGAGGAAACTCGGCTCCTCGTGGGCCGAGTGTAATTAGCGTAATCGGATCCGTATAAAAATATAGAGGATGACTGCGCGCCTTTCGCCTCACCTAATTTTCCGCTGCACTTTTAGTTGGCTGCCATAGCCAACCACCCACCCACCGATCCATCGCCGCTGCGGAAGTTAATGCAACATACTCTGCGGGTAACTAGTTCACGGGCTAACAAACTTCCAGCTTACTCCTTTCGTAATTTGGCTAACGTATTCGAGCCGAGACCCCGGCTTTAACGCGCGTCCACCGACTCTCACAATCGCTTTAAATCCGGGCAATTCGGTTAACAGTATTTAATTAGGTGGCAAATTCTTTGCCGCAAAATAACTCCATTACCGGGCCGTATGAAAGCAGCTTTTAACGTTGCTAAAGAAATTACGATGATGGAGATGCGCTAAGCGATTTTCCCCTATTTTTCCGGCGTGCAGCGTTGCTGCGCAAACGACGGCTTTTACATTTCTCTGTTCAAGCTTCCTTCGCCGTTCGGATGGCTAACAGTCGCTGCGAAAAGTCATAATTGTTGAAGCAGCGAAATAAATCCGAAGAGATTATTAAGAACTAGCCGGGGGAAGCCATCCGCAGACGAGAAACGTTTGCTACGCTTCCGTGGTTGGAATCAAGAACACGGAACCGATTAAGATAATTGTTGATCGTTATAAATCGGGTAGTTATAGAAATCTGCATAAAGCTGTCGAATTTATAAGCAGCCGCCGCGCGGCGGTTCTCCTTTCCCGATTCAATTTCCATTAATCAGACGTTAATAGGTACATAGTAGCCAGATGATCATAATTCATGCGGCGTTTTTCAGTCCTAACGGGAATATCCGCGGGATCAAAAATCGTGGACCGTGGTGCTACGAAATCTGTTCCCGGTCGAGTCGAGGCGAGTCGAGTCTCGTATTCAGCTTATCTGCTCGCGGGAAAATTCTCAATCCATTCGCAGAGATTAGCGATGTCGTTAATATCGTCATTAGCGACGCATTGAATAATTCATTTCGTGTTTGCAGCTCGGTACCGAAGCTCGCCAGAAGCCGAGCCGTTTACACGGCTATCCGCCGCCCCGTTCAATTTTCATCGCGGGCGACGGGCGACGTGCGACGGTGAAACGATCGGCCAACAAAATTAAAACGAGCCCGCGCAGTTTATGCAAATTACCGTCACTTTCTCGAGCACCGTTTGCCGAACAAGTCTTTGTCACATTGTCACCGGCGCGGCGCGGCTGCTCGGACAGACGCGGAGGAAGCTATTAGCTATTAGCCGGTTGTTCGGTGTGACCCGACACTTCCGGGGGATACTCTAATCCGGCGAAATTTTCGATCCCTTAATTGCTTACGCTTGTCGCACCGGTACTCGCTAATTGTCGCCTCTCGCCAGCGAATTAGGCTTCCGATCGCCGGAGACGATTCGAGACGATTCGCTACGCTCCAGGAGCGTGCAAAACACCCAGACGTTACCCACGTGCACTGTGATTGTCAACCTCTTTAATGTCGAAAATTGAAATTCCGTTAGGTGACAGCGATTTGTCGTCGTCCGGAATTATAAGGAATTATGAATCTTTGACCGTTTGGAGTCTGATTTATTTTTCGTTAATTTGCGTTATATCCGGAGTCAAGCTTCACGTACATGTAGATGCAGATAACGAGAAATGTTGATTTTATTAGTGTAGGTTATACTGTTTAGACGCTAAAGGCTGGGGCGTATGTGTTCCATTGGTTACATGTAAACAAATAAGTGCGTGGTATACATTCCGAACTGGTATATTCGTGTATCGTGGAAAAACGGGATTCATTTCTCCCAATAGGCGTACGAAATGCAGTAATGTCTCTCTAATTGACGCACAGATTGTCCACCAAAAATGGACAATTTTGGAGAAGGAGATACGATTATTCGAGCTTTGCGGTTCGTTTTCATAGTTGCCGATTGCCAACAACTATAAAAACGTGGTGCAAGGCTCGAATAATCGTATCTCCTCTTCCCAAATTGTCCATTTATGTGCAGAATCTGAGCGTCAGTTAGAGAAATATTACTGTAGAATAATGTGGACAATTTGGGAAGAAGAGATCCAATTGATCGAGTCTTGCGGTTCGTTTTTATAGTGGCAGATTATCAACAATTATAGAAACGAGATGCAAAACTCGAATAATCATAGCTTCTTTTCCCAAGTTGTCCATTTTTGTGCAGAATCTGAGCGTCAGTTAGAGAAATATTACTGTAGAATAATGTGGACAATTTGGGAAGAAGAGATCCAATTGATCGAGTCTTGCGGTTCGTTTTTATAGTGGCAGATTATCAACAATCATAGAAACGAGAAGCAAAACTCGAATAATCATACCTACTTTTCCCAAGTTGTCCATTTTTGTGCACAATTTGAGCGTCAGTTAGGGAGACATTACTGCACATAGGTGGGACACATACGTCCCGACAGACATATAACCAAAGGGTTAAGCAAAGTGCAAATTTTCTGAATTCAGCTATTGTTGTAACCAGTGTCATTTTCTTTCGTGGAATCGTGTAAGAATACACGAAAAATGTAGTCGCGCGGAAAGGAATTTTCCAATAAAACATGACTACGCCGAGCATGTAATCGAGTTTCGAGCTGTTTCGTTCGAATTCGAGACGCCGCGAAATGCGAACAAGTGTAAGCACAAGCGAAGAGGAAGTCCGCATTTCTCTGGATCGCGATTCGCGGCGGACTGCCGATCCTATTGTTCGATTTCGCGGAGCGTGTCCCATCCGGCACTCGGACACGGGAAAAATCGGTCGATCGATAAAGGACGATTACAACTCGCGGCGAGATTAGCTTATCGAGCGGTCGCGTGTGTTTCTTTATTCTACATGCTTGAGCGGAACCAGCGAGACGCGGTAACGTATAACACCTCGTGTTTCCCGATAACGGGTACCGGAAAGGGGAGAGAGAAAAAAAGTCGATCTGGATAGAATGTCTGCAGCCTTGAAAACCGATTGCGTAGAAACCGTTCCTCGAGGTTTTCCATTGATAATTGCAGCCGAATTTAAAATAGCGCCGGAGCCGGCCGTGGAACGGTCGTTAACGGCTAGAAATCCGTGGACGCTAATTTTCAGTGAAACTAATTGCAGGACGGTTTATTAATATTCATGGTGTCGTCGCCGCGGCGATGGTACCGAACGTGCCGTGCCAAATACTTTCTTTTCCTATTATTTATAACGGTCGGAGCAGGTGCCGGGAATGCTCGATTAAACGCTATCGTTCGTACGGATTGTTTATAAGCCGGTAAAACTGGTTGTCTAATCGGCCACGCTTGTGAAATCGTCAGCCGGCGCGGCGTTGAACGGACGCGCGTTTCTGGTCGGACAACCAGAACCTGATAATAAATTACGATCCAATTGTCGCTTTGTCACCCGGCTGATTCGTGTTTTCGAAAAACCATCTAACGGATTCACCGGAATCGATTTACATCGATCTGCCGCGTAACGGGAAACATAATGGCCCGATAATCTACAGGGTGTCCCAAAAATGTCTCGCAATCCGGAAATGGCGGGTTTCTCGGATCATTTGATGCAGCTTCTTCCTTTACAAAAATGTTCTCCGAGGCACCGTTAACGAGTTATTAGCGAAAAACAGTGACCAATAAGAATCGAGTACGGCTCAGCCAAACAGCGCACGAAGCCCAGTTCCGCTCATTGGCTCGGTCGCCTCGCGCCAGCTGAGCTGGGATTCGACCGCTCGACCGCTGGCGCCGTTGGCTCGGCCACCTCGCGGCAGCTGATCTCGCCTCTCATTGGTCACTGTTTTTCGTTAATAACTCGTTAACGGTGTCTCGGAGAAAATTTTTGTAAAGGAAAAAGTTGCTTCGAATGACCCGAGGAACCCGCCACTTTCGGATTGCGAGACATTTTTGGGACACCCTGTATAGATTTCAGTTTGAATTATTCTATGTTACAATTGAGATTTCGAGGGTTCGGTGTTTCGGTCGAATTCAAATTAAACGAGCCGATCTAATTTAGCCGAATCGTTGGATTCCACGAGCTTCGCCTACGTTTTCAGAGACACCGATGTAACGCGACACGTCACCGCGCGGAATAAAGTAAATCAGTCGAAGATTGACGGCCCTTCAAAACGCTAACGGGGTCGACATCAAGAACGCGGGAACACCAGGAATGAACTAAACCGGTGGGACGATCAAACGGATAAAAATAGCCGTCCATCGCGACGAAAATATAAATTTCTCGAAAGTGTAATCGTTTCGAAGGGACCGAGCCCCTTCGGTATAAAATTAGCGGATGCTGATTCCAGCGCTGATTCACTTCGGCATTCGGGGGAGCGTTTAGAACATTAACGAGACTGTTTCTAAATACGAGATCGCGTAAAATTTATTAATAAAACTTCCTCTAAACAGTCTTGAACTTTCGACGACAATAGCAAGCATTAGGCTCGCTAATTCGGGAAAAAAATCTGTTGCGTTTGTCGTGATCATATTTCACGCGTAGAATAAGAACTTTATTAACAAACGGGAACAAAAAACATATAATACGAAGCGTCAGCTTGTTCGAAATGTTTAAACATTTTGTTTAAACACTCGTTTAAACGAGTCTCCCTGTTTGTACGAGAAAAATAAATACGTGGGAATTTAAATCGTTAATCGTTCAAAGAAGAGCGGAGTTTCTGTTTGTTCTCTGTTCCTAGCAATTAATGCGAACAATTGTTGCATAAAGACCCGCAATTCAGTGAGAACTAAAATCATACGCTTTCTAGAATACATGAAAACGCGGGGATCTTTCAGTCCATTTCCTCGCTTCGATTCCCATAAAACTAGGCATGAAAACGATAATGTCCATAAAAATCCACGGTCCGGTAACGTGAAAGCTTCGGGCAAACACGAGTTTCACAGGATTAAATGATATCTTGAGGAACACGGTGGCATCGGCGAATGGCAGAAACAATTTCCCTTTTGTCTAATGGGAAGCCGTTCGCACATGGTAACCGGAAACGGCGGGAAACGGCCGCTTCCGGCTGCCAGTGAAACTGGAACACTAAACGACACGCGAGAATTTCCGAAACGGCGGAGCAAAAACGGCTGCTCTGAAAATTGGCGTGGTCGGCTCGCAGCGGCCCCATCGGATAACAACGGGATACGGTTCCCCTGACCTACTTTCAATTTGTCAAGGTGGAGTTAGAGGTTTCCCGGCTATTTTCCGGCTGCAGCTGACCAAAGTAGGCTCGCGGCCGAGACAATGCCGGGGAACAGCGAATCCGACGGGTTTTACTCGATCGACAGCGTCCCGTTCTGTGCTCGCGAACACGGCTAATGGCAACATTAAACGCTTCCCTGGTCGAACAACAATGCAGATATTCCGAGATATATCTAAGACGCTTCGACATGCGTTATAGATATTATCGAATTTAATCAGTTCTCTTTGTGGCGTTCGACGATGTCGATATTCTCGTTCAAGCTGCATGAAATCAGTTCTAGACCAAGAAACCCACGGGCGCGAATACGAAGAGAGCAAGTACGTATAATTTTGTTTAACCTGGGATGCGACAACGTGCATTTTATATAAATCGAATATTAAATTACATTTTCCATCGGGTGCACCTTCGTATCCAAGCTTTATCGAATCGTCGTCCTCCTCCTCTAGAATGTTATAGGCGATCGCCATTACCGTGCTTCATGCGAGGACCTTTGAACTTTGCCAAGATATTTGTTTGAAACATGCTCTTAGCGGAGAAGGCAGCCTCTGATCGAAATTCAATTTCCCACCTGCTACGTGGCATTTGGCTGCAACCGAATTCTAATGGATGTGACGTAGACGCGCGCGGTCAATTCGATTAATATGAAAAAAGACCTGCGTCATCCACGTGAACCCGTGCAATCTGATTTCTCCGAGAGGAAGTCAATTCAAAGAAGCGACATCGGATTGAATGTGCTTCTCTCTTTCAGCGATATCGAAGCGAGCGGACCGCGGATCTTTATGAATTTCTTTGAAGTTGGTATGATTTTTACTTTACGTCGACCTCTGGAAGAATCGTTCGGTGAATTAGAAGAAATGTTTCATCTATTCAGCTGTTTAAAAAACAGTCCACGAATGTAGAAATATAATCTTGTTTAACGTTAGATCGTCCGAACATTGGATTCGACTACATTGTCTTCTGAAAATGACTAAATCATGTTTATGGAAATATTGTACGATTCTGATCTGAAAGCGCGTCGAAGTATCTTATACGGATAATTCCAAATTAAAAAAATCGACGTTAAAATCCATCGTTAAAAATTCAGTCTATTAATACCGATTAGACGATACGAGTAAACCATCGCTATTAGACAGCGGATTCTCGTGGAAAATAAAAATTGCCAGCACTAATCTGATCGTTTTAATTCCATTGAAAATAACGAAACAGTATTTTGGAATTGCTCGAATGTCGTTGCGATTTTGTTGAATAATCGGTTACCAGAAAAAATGTTTTATCTATTCAGCTGTTTAAAAAACAATCCACGAATATAGAAATATAATCTTGTTTAACGTTAGATCGTCCGAACACTGGATTCGACTACATTGTCTTCTGAAAATAACTAAATCATGTTTATGGAAATATTGTACGATTCTGATCTGAAAGCGCGTCGAAGTATCTTATACGGATAATTACAAAATAAAAAAATCGACGTTAAAATTCATCGTTAAAAATTCAGTCTATTAATACCGATTAGACGATACGAGTAAACCATCGCTATTAGACAGCGGATTGTCGTGGAAAATAAAAATTGCCAGCACTAATCTGATCGTTTTAATTCCATTGAAAATAACGAAACAGTATTTTGGAATTGCTCGAATGTCGTTGCGATTTTGTCGAATAGTTACACTTCGAGACCCAGAACAACCGTGTTGCTTCAGATATTTCGGATTATTTTCGCGGCAGCAGACAGCATCCCCAGGAATACCGAACTTCCTAACCCGTTCCCTCTGAATCAAGGAACAAACGGTATTTCAAGGCACCGATTGACGGACTATCGCGCTATGACATTACGGAGGCCGTCAGCGTGACAGTCGAATTTCCACGTGGTATTTAGCCAGCGCGAAGCGAATCTGCGACGGCGATAGCGGATCGCTCGCGCACTCGAGAAAACTTAATAAACGTCGCGACCGCCTAACAGGAAGCGGACGAGATAGCCGATGAATAATTAGAACGAGACGCAAGTGGAGCGGGACGGGAATCACCGGCGGATGAATTTTGTAAAATTCACCGTTCCGTCTGTCAATAAAGTCTGCGACTGTTTGACTTCGTGTCCCGGCCGCGATTAATACTTTATCACCGCGAGAACGGCTCCGCGATGCTTCGGCTCGCTAATGTACTTTAACGTCCCAGTCGATCCGCTTTTAACGTTGGACTGGGCCAGCAAAAACGTGTATCGTGTATCGACGTTTTGTCTTCCGAGCAGATCGAAATAATCGAGCGGTCGAAATCCTGGCAGGTGTTCCGACGAACGCTCAACCATTTCCTTTCGATTAATTGACCGGCGAGACAATTGATTGGCTTCCTGCATCCGATATTGGCCGCGAGAAGTATCACGAAGACGATTTTACACTTTCAATGCTCGAACGAGGGGGATCCATTACGACTCTGAGTAAATATAAAACTGAGTAAATATTAACGATCTAGTTTCTGAGAATTAATTGAAATGTTCGCGTGTTCAACGCTTTAATTCCGTTAAATGAAAATTGCGAAGCTAAGTTGTATTATATAACGCCAATGCCTTTGTCAGTGGTCTTAATTTTAATAAAATCATACAAAATCTAATTTTAGAATTATTATAGTTTTCATTAAGATTTTACCAAAGACTTTCATCGATCCTTTGCACTCGAGTGGCGACTCTGAGGCAGCACTAAAATTTGTTATATCGTCTTTTAAGATCGTTTTGATATTAACAAAGTTTAGATTTAAAAAATTATTAAGAGTGTAACTGTTGTGCGAGTCCCAAGAGTCAATTTCATATGCATAAAATGCATTTTGTCATATAAGATAGAAATACTATAAGCTAGAAAAATGATTTTAGATTTACAGTTAAAATAGCTTCGAGTGCAAAGGGTTAATCATCAATTTTGTGATTGATGTGGGTGATCACGTTGTGGGTGACGCGGCAGTCGCGATAGAAAACGTGCAAGTGAAATCTGAAACGGCAGGACGATTAAAATAATTCAAGACTGTCAGTAATATTTAAGGAAGAGTGAAATTTCCATTTTTAATCATGATATATTCGAAGCGAAATTGCCCGGCGTACGCGCAGCTATTTCGAATCTTAGCTAATTACCAGGTTAATGGATTTTAAGTTTCAGTCGGATATCTGACAGACGTTGATCGATGATATTGATGATACAGGTATATATACGCGGGTTGCGTGATAACAAGTTCGGCGTTTCCGCGCTAATAATGTGTGAACAGTTTCGGAATGTCAACAGATGATGAACTTATAACGGCCCAATTTAGAACACATTAGTTGTTACGAATTTGCGATGCGAATCGAGGCGATGAGAAACGATGAAAGTTCGTATCGACAAATCGGTCGTTATAAAATATCGATAATTAAGCAAAGAACCGGAGAATATTGATAATCTCGATTAGAGTGATTGATGAGTTTTTCATAATTATGCTAGTAGGTAACACATCTCGATTGAGCAGTTGGAAATGATTAATGGCCGCGCCAATAAGAAATTCTACTCGAAGCGGTTACGAGATTCCACGGAGTCCGCGTAAACGCGCTGCTAGATCCACAAAATTGTTTCATAATGAATTAATCCATTGATTGACTAGGTACGCGATGAACCTATAAATATGTAGGTCGTCGAGTCATCGGTGAACGCATACAGGCTCCGCAGTTTTTTTTTCAATTATATCGCTCCGTCTGCTAATAGTATCGTATTATTATAAAACCGTAACTTTCAACGATAACCATAACGATTTTCCGATACGTGCCGAGTACACATTCATGGAACGGAAATAGAAAATATTTGTTCGATCGACGGTATTTCTTACGCGAAAGAGGATGTTTAAAACCACTCTGCGTTGCACATTTCGTGCACCTCGATTAAAATACGATCGAGTGAAATCCGATACAGGGCGACCGAACAAAGACACGATACGATCGAACAAAACGAGTAAAGAAATCGCTTTTTCATGGAAAGAATCTGTTCGCTGAAAACTGAACATTGTTTTAGGAGGTGTAGCTACTCGATTCGAAACTGAACAATTACGAAATAATCATGTCGCAAGCGTGAATGTCAGCTACAAGTAATTCAAGATAAGCTGACCAGAGAGTAAAAGGAAATCCAGCGAAGTTAAGCGTTCACGAAATCTACCACGGAAGTCCGATCTACGTGCAAGTATCCCGGAATACGTCGTTCCGAAGAAATTGGCGCGTAAAATCAAGCACAGAACCTTCACTCGCACTTCCATACTGTCACGATTGCCACACGAAGTCTGAAAACTCCATTTCCAACTAGCAGAAAAAGGGGCGCACGGTATCTTATTCAATAAATTATACTGAATTACGTGAATCACGAGCCCGAGCAGCCCCGGGACTATGTTACACGAGATAAAAGGAAACGTCTAGACCGCAGATTTCTATGTAAATTTATGCAAATTCGCATTCTGATAAAAGATAAATAAACTCCATCGATTACAAGGAAAATGTACCTGTACTCGAACCGAGCCAAAAATCATCCGATCTGCCTCGCACGCGGGACGAAGGCTGTACAAAATCACTGAAAGTAATGCAGTTTTCTAGTTCGCTCCGAAAACGTCGTTATCGATAGCCGTGTCGATCACTTACAACCACTGTCGCGAAACTCCAAACAAAACCGTATAATTTTTCTGGCGCGCGGCTGCATCCCTGCGCTAAATCCTTGCAAACTATTTGTCTCATAATCGCGTCGCGATTATCTATCGCACGTTCTCGATAATTTCCCTGACGCGCCGACAGAATTTTTCTTTCATCTTTTTACGTGGTGAAAAAACAATCAAATTTTATTTCGATTCGGACGACACGAGTAACGCTCACGTTTCGCCACGAGTTTCGTCAAATTCGTTGCAACGCGAGACGTTAACACGCATCGTATCAGCGGAAACGAACAAGGAAAGCATACTTTTGACATTAGACACGCGATTACCGTCTCGATTAGAAGAATTGCCGTGATCGAAAGTGTTTCGCGAACAGTGTAACCGCGATCGGCGACGCGACTCGTCCGACGAACGTGTGCGTCCGGCAAGAAAGCAGAGCTCGAAACAGTGATTGAATGCACTCGCTGCGTACCCTTTGTCGGTGAACTATCCTCGAGGAGGACGATCGGTTGGAACGACTGATACCTAACATGAACATCTCTGGATTAGGTTTACGGGTCCGTCGGAGGATCGCGCACAAGAGGAGCACGCGTACGAGACGGGTTCTCGGAGCTGAGTTCTCGGTGGTCGGCGAAGGGCGGCGCGATTCGAGGGTCCATCGGCGATCGGCGAGCAGGGTCGCATGATGCGACTAATAATACTTGTTCGCAGTTTTTTCTCGCAGCTCCTCGGGTTTCGCAGCGGTTCTCGGAGGAAAACGCGCGGCGCGTCGCGTCGCGAGTCGAGTCGCGAGTCGCGTGGACGCCGCTTGGTGAACTGCGGCCAGCGCCGCGGTGCCCGTGATAGCGACGACTGGCACCGTGTTCCATTGGCCGACGCGACGAGACGAAAGCCACCGTCGCCGCCGCCGTCACCGCCGCAGCGCAAGCGTCTCTCGGACTTTTTTCCCAACGGCGAACCGATCAAATCACCTGCTCGATACGCGCGGACGTTTACGCGCCAACGATCCACGATTTCGATCGAAGTGGAACGATCTCTCGCGCTGGCGCTCGCGATCGCGATCGCGCTCGCACGAGCGTGCCCCCACGGCCGCCGGTGCCGGATCGACGCTGTCATCGAACGATCTTCACCACCGAATCGAATTCTGTCAAATTCTAACACTGACTACTCTTCGAACTATTCGTATCTCTAGCGCTTTGCAGTCGAAGCTGTTTGAATTCGAAATACGAAACATGATTGCTGATCTACGGTATTTCTATTTTATACGATTTATTAGGATTTATGCGCATGAAATTTAGCCTACTGGCAATGTACAATGCAATTGTACTGCAACATTGACTACTCTTCGAACTATTCGTATTCCTTTGCAGTCGAAGCTGTTTGAATTCGAAATCCGAAACATGATTGCTGATCTACGGTATTTCTATTTTACACGATTTATTAGGATTTATGCGCACGAAATTGAGCCTACTGGCAATGTACAATGCAATTGTACTGCAACATTGACTCCTCTTCGAACTATTCGTATTCCTTTGCAGTCGAAGCTATTTCAATTCGAAATCCAAAACATGATTACTGATCTCCAATATTTCTATTTTATACGTTTTATTAGGATTTATGCGCATGAAATTTAGCCTACTGGCAATGTACAATGCAATTGTACTGCAACATTGACTCCTCTTCGAAGTATTCGTATTCCTAGCCCTTTGCAATCAAAGCTGTTTGAATTCGAAATCCAAAACATGATTACTGATCTCCAATATTTCTATTTTATACGTTTTATTAGGATTTATGCGCATGAAATTTAGCCTACTGGCAATGTACAATGCAATTGTACTGCAACATTGACTCCTCTTCGAAGTATTCGTATTCCTAGCCCTTTGCAATCAAAGCTGTTTGAATTCGAAATCCAAAACATGATTACTGATCTACAATATTTCTATTTTATACGTTTTATTAGGATTTATGCGCACGAAATTTAGCCTACTGGCAAGTACAATGCAGTTGTACTGCAACATTGACTACTCTTCGAACTATTCGTATTCCTAGCGCTTTGCAGTCGAAGCTATTTGAATTCGAAATCCGAAACATGATTACTGATCTACGATATTTCTATTTTATACGATTTATTACGATCTATGCGCATGAAATTTAGCCTACTGGCAATGTACAATGCAATTGTACTGCAACATTGACTCCTCTTCGAGGTATTCGTATTCCTAGCCCTTTGCAATCAAAGCTGTTTGAATTCGAAATCCAAAACGTGATTACTGATCTACAATATTTCTATTTTATACGATTTATTAGGATTTATGCGCACGAAATTTAGCCTACTGGCAAGTACAATGCAGTTGTACTGCAACATTGACTCCTCTTCGAACTATTCGTATTCCTTTGCAGTCAAAGCTATTTGAATCGAAATCCAAAACACGATTACTGATCTACAATATTTCTATTTTATACAATTGCAATTTTAACCATTTTTTTTTTAAATATAAACGAGTTTGATGCTCTTACAGTGATTTTGAAAAATAGTATACCATCTTTTAGTGGCGCCTCAGAGTCGTCACTCGGGTGCAAAGGGTTAGTTTTCTGTTTCTATGGAATGCGCGCGCGTTCGTCTCTCCGTTTCAAGTTCAGTTTGCCCTTTAGACTGTTCGAGCTGGTAGTAGGGAAAAAATATGACCTTCTTTGATCAGGAAAGTATACGTTATGTTGATAAAGAGTAGTATTACGACAAATAATAATAATAATAATATATTTGGTTCCGGTAGCTGTTGTCGGTAAAACGTACTCGGACAAGGCTCCGAGCACTAAATGGCTCGTTAACTTTTACGTTGTTTTTCCGAATTCGACCATGAAGCTTCGTAAAGAACAGAACCTTGAGATATCGTACTGCTCAATTGTGCAGTACCGTTTTCGATAACGGTTAAATAATAGTTCGAGCGATATGCATTGCGCAATAAGTGCGCGATTCCAATTTCTACGACAATGGCACATGCACTTAGAGAGAAACGAAGATAAGACTAGGTAATTATCACCGCATTCACATGTAATTAACATATTTAAATGATAAAAGTATTTTGAAGGTTAAGAACCGAAGATAATACACAAAATAAATGATAAAGAATAGAAATAGAACGTTTAAGGTAGTTTTCTAGCGTGAATTTCTTTAGAAAATCAATTATTTTGCATATTCTTAAAACAAGTAGTTTAAAAAATACATTTCTGGAACGTTACGTGCGAACTCCTGAAATTAACGAAGTTACGATTATTTGAAGGACGCGACGATTTTATGTCATTTAAATTCTCCCCAATTGTCCTTCAGCTTGTGAACAAAAATGGATAATTTTCATGAAGGGGAGATACGATTATATATTCGAGCCTCGCAGTTCGTTTTTATGGTTGTTGACAATCAGCGACTACAAAAACGAGCCACGGAGCTCGAATAATCGTATCTGTTCTTCCCAAATTGTCCATTTTTTTGTTTACAAGCTCGAGACAATTGGGGAGGATTTACTGTTTTAAACTTTAAATGCATTTTTCTCGAAACTATGTTTTTTTAGAACGGCACATTTAGTCCGTGCAAAATCAAAATCAAATGCAAAATCAAAAATTTGTATATTTTCTATTTTTTTTTAGACCTCCGCAGCTTAACAAAACATGCAAAAATCGATAATGAAATTTCGAAGCATCGCCACATTTTTGATTAATTTTTGTTCTACTACCTGCTATAGCCAAATTCACACTGATTAAGAAACTTTCACGGATTTTTCATTTCTATTAAGCAGAATGGCTGGAATCGTGGACACCGTGATACGATCTATTTTAAAAACGACTCTGTTAGAGAGTGTGCTACTAATTTTAACTTTTTTTCCCAAAAATTGTAAAATATCGTTGAAATGCGTACAGATAAACCATGTCAATTTGACTGCGAAAGGTATAACAGTGTCTTTGCAAAAAATTCCGAAACAGAGTTAAAACCACACGCACTTCACGCTACTAGAAGACCCCCTTAATGGAACGGTCGTCCAATTTAATGCTAAACTATAATCGCACAAAAGATGCCTTTGTATGTTTGATTCATTTTCATTTGACGCTTTAATCCTGTTCCGCTCACATTTGATCTCGCGTTTAAAACAGAAAATGAGTGAATTTTCAGATTCATACACGTTGTACTCGCGTTGCCCATTAAAATATTAAAAGTGTACAGGAAGTGCGCACATCGTTTCGATTTAGGTTGCGCGCGTGGCTGCGGATGTGGTTGCGATACGGGTATGGAAAATAAGCAAAAGTAACACGAACCGCCATTGGCCTTTTTTACTTAATTAGCTTCTCGGTTTCCGAAGTTTTCGGTATTCGTAATTCGTTGCGAATACACAAGCCGTAGTTAGAATATATTCGAACGCGAATGAAATATTGAAAGCAGTTTCATTTTCAAAGGATTTTTATTTTCCAGGATTCTTATTGCACTCGCAGTTTCCACATTTCGTCAGCATTTTCTGCCGAAGGTAAATCATGCCGAGCGTAAAACACGAACGAATATAAAAACATCTGTCGCGAACTTTCTCGGCAAGCTTTTTAAAATAAACAAATTACGAGAATGATTAATCTAGAACTTTCTGTGCCATAAAGTAACGTATTTTTCTACGTATGCGAGTTTTATTAAGGAATACGTGTGCATAAGGTAAATGTATAAATCACTCATTGATTAATAGTCTACGTATGCGGCAACTGAATTCATTAGCATGCGAATACACCTTGTACACGGTTTCGAGAGACCGCACCAACAGTGGTTCATCGAAGTAGACTTGACCCACTTTTCATTCGAATTTCTATATACAACAATCCTCGAGGTTTACAAACGTATTTCTTATTAATTTCGAACGACGAATCCCGAGGGCATCCTGCACGAAATAAACGTGCTGCAATTAGCGTAACCGTTCCCCCCTAACCCAATTTCCAACTAATTTCGATTAATTTCGAGGAGGTTTCATCGCGAAGAAACTTCCCTCTCTTTTGCAGGAAAATGAAATATGTTTCCGACGTCTTAGAACAAAGAAACGAAGACATGAAATATGGTGGACTTCCGAGGGGGAGGACTCGTGGCGTATTATGCGATATGGAAGATGACAAATGCACTATACCGATGTAATTTTCCAACGATAAATCTTCTTTCGTCCGAGGAAATGACTCCGCTGCATACAGACGTGATAAATATGCCAATGTTTTCTCGCAATTAGCAATAAGAAAAGGAAAAGAAGAATGGTAATTGTCAGCAATCCGCGACCGTATTGGCCGTAGAAATTTCTCTTCGTGCAGATTCGCACAACTAATTCAGCTAGCAAATGAAAATATGTAATCCCTTAACGTCTTACTTTACTTTACGCGTGGTAATTGATTTTCTGCTAATCGTCGATTATCTTTCCGTCAAATTCCTGCAACATCACTTAACAGATACAACGTTGAAATCGGATGACGATGTTAGACAATATCTCGAGAGATTTATTAATTTAACATCGTCGCGTTTGTCGTCGCAAGGCGTACGGAAGCTGCCACAAAGACAGCTTGGAGTCGTTAATAATAACGGTGAATATTCCAATGACGAAACTCTGGTAATTATTTTGTAATAAAATTGTGATTTTACTTGAAATTAACTGTGTCTGTGCGTTCGGTGTACAGCGAATATTCTTGAAATACTCGCTTGAAGAGCTTGATGAGAGATTGGTTTACGGAAATTACGAAATACTCGTTGACTCGGGGGCGCTCGAACTTCGTGCACTTCGAGCGTACTTCACGATATCGATTCTTAATTACTACCAACGAAAAGAGCTGGCAGAAACTTCGATAATTCTATTTTTATCGAGCAACCATCAATTTTACTATAAACTCCGTATTCCAAGAAATGGCAAAACGTAGGGACATTCTCCGATTCACGCTCCCAAATGATTCTTACGAATAATTCATCGGAACAATGTCAATTGTCATCTTTTCATTGTAAATATCAAATGGAAACTCCGTTTTCAATATTTCCAACTTGAAAACGTTCTGATTATAAATTCAAATTCTTCGTATTAGAAAGTATAATATACATACGACCGATAATAGAACTAAATAATAATACTAATTACTACCAATGAAAAGAGCTGGCAGAAACTTCGATCATTCTATTTTTATCGAGCAACCATCAATTTTACTATAAACTCCGTATTCCAAGAAATAGCAAAACGTAGGGACATTCTCCGATTCACGCTCCCAAATGATTCTTACGAATAATTCATCGGAACAATGTGTGTCAATTGTCATCTTTTCATTGTAAATATCAAATGGAAACTCCGTTTTCAACATTTCCAACTTGAAAACGTTCTGATTATAAATTCAAATTCTTCGTATTAGAAAGTATAATATACATACGACCGATAATAGAACTAAATAATAATATTAAATAATGCAAATAAAAAAGATTGAAAATGACTAATTTTGAGTGACATTAGTGTCGATTTTACTAACGTTGTAAATGTCCAATGAAACTTTCTACTCATCGACCACTTTAACGACAGCGTTCATGCACTTGGTTTTAGTATTAATCACCAGCCTCCGTGAGTTATGTGAAGTTATGAATTATGCGAAAACTTGCTTTTCTGCGTTAGATTGCAAATGTTGGTAAACGTTTGAAGTATGTGCGTTTCAGGTCGTATGGTCGTAGATCCTCTCAACGTACGAAGTACTAAAAATCTTATTTTCTCTAGAGTATCGCTTGCAAATTACACAAACTTTTCTATTCTTCAACGTTCACGCCATTTTTCTCATTCTATTTATCTTCTTCGTTCGTATTCTTAATTCTTAAATTACTTAATAAATTCTTTCACGCAAGCGCAAATTATAATACACCTTGTCGCTCTTACGGAACACATGTCGGTCACGTTTAACCCTTTGCACTCGAGTGATGACTCGGAGGCACCACTAAAATTTGTTTCATCACGTTTTAAGATAATTTTTATAACAACAAAGTTCAGATTCAAAAAATTGTTAAGAATGTGATCGTTGCGTGACTCCCAAGAGTCAATTTCATATGCACAAAATGCATTTCGCCATATGAAATAAGACCACTATAAGTTAGAAAAATAATTGTATATTTACAGTTAAAATAGCTTCGAGCGCGAAGGGTTAACGTTCTGCAGATTTACTATGAAACAGGATAAACGTTTTCAACGCGTTCTATTGCTGTCGCGAAACTTTTTTTTGGTCCACCCTCGAAAACTCTAAATATTGAACCGCGTGCACTTCTTATTCGAATAATCTCGCAGCCGTATCTCTTGCTAAACATTTCCCCAACGACACAACTACTTGACCACGGAGTTTCTCGATCGCTTCCTCTTCCTGACGTTTGACATTTATCTTCGATCGAGTGCAACAGACTGAAATCAAAGGCGAACCACTCAGGGATCGGAGATTAAAGCCAGGCGCAAAGAGAGATGGAGAAAGAGATCTACAGGTGGGACATTTCTATTCCTCCTAATTTCCAGCAGGACTCGTTTCGCCGGCCTGGCAAGGACAACACTTCCGTCAGCTTTCTATTCGGGTATGCGATCATCAAAGTAATCGCGCGGCAGTCCAAAAATACGTTGCGTGTTGCGAAGCGTGCGATCCTCGCGGGTCTACTATTCCTCTTCGAAGAGACCGGATCGCGGCGCAGCGCCGAGCCGGGTCGAAACACCGGTGGAATCGATCGCGAAAGTTTAATTAATTATCGACGCGTTCGCGAGCCGGTGCTAATTGCTTTCTCGAGGCGCGACTCCGAGCGTCGTCGTGATTAAAGCTTCCGGTACGAGGCGTGCTGACCCAGGGCTAATATTAAGAGTTAACCCACGCGAGTTTCGCGGATGCGCGAGGCTACTTTCATCCTCGCTGGGAGCGACAAATTGCCTCTTCTCCGATCCAATAAATCAGCCCGCGTGGAAAGAGAGGCCTCGCGGAAATAAAAATGGAGAGGCCGACGCGACAAGTCCCGCGCGTCACCGAACCGCCGGCGATATTTCAAAGAACTCTCTTCAGAAACTGCTTTTAACGGCGGATTTTGCTTGCTCTTTTATCAGCTTCTTCGGAATTTCGTTTTCTAGGAGCGTCGACAGAACGTCGACAGCTCGTGACTTCGATAGAAATAAAACGGTGGAAACGTTGTAGAACAGAACGACGTCGACGCATTAATTAGGTTTACTCTAAATATGAAAAGAAAAATCGCCTCTCATTTCCCTGCAATCCCGTCGCCGCGCAAAGAGAAAGAAATTAATTTCCCGTTAACATAATGCGAAAGAAAGAGTCTTGTTATTTAACTCTATTAGAAATGTCTCTGTAAAATCCCGAGTCAGAATTTATGGTCGTCGGATGCCGACGTGCATGTGCAGCTTGGAACTCTGAAGGCGATTTTCTCGATGCAATGTTTCCGCAGCTGATGGATTAAAAAGTAATTACTGGAATGATCAGCTTAGAAGTTTAACTGCGCCTTAAGGCGGCGTTCTATTATCGTTTGACCTACAATTAGAGCGGCGAATGGTATACATTTTTGTTTTAAATATTGAAAGTACACAATTAAAAAGAGAAAGACATAATTAGTATATTAATAACGCCATGCTGATGTTACGGAATGCAAATTCGATCGAGAAACATTTTGCTTCTGACAACACGGACGTGCGTGTAATATGCCACGTGTCGATATAGCAGGGACTTGATTGACAGTAACAACAACTTCCACAAATTTTTCGTTCAGCTGGGAAGCTTGAAAACGTTCGCGAACGAGAAAGTTCACCGAAGTCTTCGGCTCAGCTGAAGTCTTTGATTTCTGATTCCGAAACGATGGCGTAATATTAAGCGCAAGATTAGCATGATGCATTTAGACGCGCTTTGCATAAATGATTTAAGACGATCAGTTAACTATCTACCTTCTTACTATCCGAATAAGTAACGTTCGCCGCATAAAATTTGTTTCCGCTCTAAACGGCAGATAAATTCTCGGATATGCTTTATGATCGCAATAAAAGCGTCAACGTCTAATAAATTATACCGTTTTGAATGCGCATATTAACAGTTTCTGTAGAAAAATGTTCATACAAAAACAATAAAAGTAAAGGCGAGAAATTAAACCTCGTACTTTCAATGAATATCGAAAACCGTCTATTTCATCTCCAGCATTTAAATAAATTTCGCGTACGCGTGCACGCGGATTTCGTGGTACGTGGTTCTGCAACTGGAAAACAAGCGAAGAATCCAGCCATCTCGAACACCGATATCTTTCACTCGCAATCCGGTGTGAAAGATCACGAACAACGGGCAACGCAAGCGGTCACTAAGCGTTCTATCGTTCGGAAATAGTGCTGTTAGAACTTTACTACGAAGTTGAAAGCTCACCTGACAGTTGTCGTTCCGATTGCGAGCGTGGCTGCTGCAGACTCTGAAATCGAACAGAGGGATATCATTAATTTCCGTTCCGAACAGTGTAGACGTATTAATTACTTCATTGTCTTGCAAATACGGATACCCAGGCAGTCGTTACGTAACACATTACATCACTGAAGAATCATGATTTTGTCCTGTACTTTGCCATCGGTTCTATTTTTCTGATCCTTTTTTATAATCTCGCGTAGATAAATATTGAATAACTTAATTTAAAAAGCTGTCGATCGTCGTATAAAAAAATATAAGACGTTTATAAGTATAAGTTCTAACAGAATTGCATCCTGCGTGTATAGTCGAAAATTGTTGTGCTCACCTTACGAATGTGTTGCACCACAAATCTGGTATTATTTATAAATAAATTATCGCTAAATACATATGTCGTTTTCGTGACATTTTGTCCGGTTATTCCCGTCGCTTTTTCTCCTTCTCGTATCAACTGTAAATTCATCAAAGCGCACCATTATCCTGTCGCGTTATCATCGATTCAAACACGATAGTTCTGACGTGCGTTGTGGCACTGACGCTTTTATCTAACCATAAACTGCAACGGAAGATTTACGGATTCGTTCGCATTGCATGCCCGATGGCGTCACGAAGATTTCATCATTTCCTGCGAAAGATATACTATAACATAAATTATTACTTGCAAAAGAATATCGCGGAAAAATTCTCTGCCAAAAGCAACGAACTATTAACACATTTTGCGCTATTTTTATTTGGGTTGCACGTAAGGTGACACGAACTAAATTGACGTGCTGAATCGTAACAGCATAGATGAGAAAGAAAACAATACATTTTGCAAATTTTTGATAACTTTACGTTATGTATTATGTCATGTTATTCGTTCGAAAATGACTTGAAAAATCATCCAGTCCACACAAATCTTTAGCTTATTCTTTACGCGCGATAAATCGTCGAATCTTAACAAACAAAAACATTAAAAAAATGTCTTCCACGCATCATATTTAAACATTCCTTTTGCAACAGATATTAACGGCGCAAATTCGAACAAACACTCTGTTAAAATCCAAACATAACGCGAGCGTTCCTAATTAATTCATTTAATAAAAAAAAAACGCTTTGAAGAACCCTCACACTGGCGTCGACATTACGAACATTTAACATCTGTAATGAAATATTTTCCGTCGATCGTAGCGAAGTGGTTTTACCGCGGCAATGCACGCCGAAATCATTTACGGAAATGATGCTCGCTGAAAATGATAAATCCCATTAATCCGTGTTTGGGGGGATTAACGTGGTCGACAGGTTCCAGCAGAAGTTTCGGCCGCGATAAAACAGTGCCGGCCGGTGCACAGTTGTTAATTGAATTCGCCTGGGCGACCAATATCGAGCAGATTTCCAGTATAAAGTTACCGAAGGGGCTGATGAGTAACGGTCGCGAGCCTGAAATTACATTCCGAATCGTTTTGCCTCGTTAATTGACCGATGCGCGAGCGACCACGCGATTCGCCGCTACGCAACGCGCCGGCGACAGCGACGTCCAAATTGCCGTGGGCGGACATTATTATCATATTTAACGCGGCTATGTATTGGGTTAAAGCGGCGGGGTTTCGCAGAGGCGTGCTTTAGAAAAACCACGGGGTTATCCTTCGCCGATGGGAAACGCGTGGAACGGAGACTGGAGAGGGCGAACCATGACCCACATGCGATATCGAGCCAGGCCAGCGTCGAAACAAACGAACGACCGTGACCTTATCTCTACGCCATACTGCCACAAAACGCTCATCGATTAATGTTAGCACAAATAATTTTATAAAAAGAGCGCCGCGTGGGCTTCCTACGCTTTCCTGAAAGGTAAACAGGAAAATGGCCACGATTACTCCAACGCGTTCTTAACAGCGAACCTACCACGGTCAAAATCGCCAGCTTCTTATTTTACAATTCTGCAAGCCGTAGACGCACTTTCATGGCTAACGCTCGATTAAACTATATATATTGGGTCTGGGAAAAAGTTCGTGGCGTTTCCCGATGGACGTCGTCGATTGTTAATAACTCACGGACAACTTATTGCAACGATACCATTGAACATCGTGGTGGTGCAGTACTTGGAAAGTTGTTGGCCTTTGAAAATGAAGAGAAATAATGAGAAATTTTGCTATATTTTACAATATTATTTTGACAAAAAAAAAGAACGCTGCGGAGGCTCGTGAAAAAATTTATGCTGTGTACGGTGAAGGTACATTATCAAAATCAGCTGCGCGGAAATGGTTCGCTCGCTTTCGTTCTGGTAATTTTGATGTGAAAGACGAGTCACGCTCTGGTCGTCCAGTTACTGAAAAAGCTAATGAAATTGTTGAAAAAGTCCAGCAAGATAAGCATATTAGCAGTGTCGATATCGGTATGGAACTAGGCATTGACCACAAAAGTGTTTTCAACCATTTACACAAAGCTGGATGTTTACAAACAGAAGCTGGATGTTTGGGTTCCTCGTGAGTTGAGCGCGGAAAACACGATGAATCGAATCAACATCTGCGATGCGCTGCTGAAACGTAATGAAATCGAGCCATTTCTGAAATGTGTCATAACCGGTGATGAAAAATGGATCACGTACGACAATCGGAAGCGCCAAAGATCGTGAACAAAAGATGGTGAGCCGTCACAAGCGTTCGCGAAGCTAGGATTGACGCTAAAAAAGGTGATGCTGTGTGTGTGATGGGACTGGAAGGGAATCGTCCACCATAAGGTACTTCCAGTTGGTCAGATGATTAATTCTCAACTCTACTGTGAACAACTGGAGAGATTAAGCCACGCAATTGAAAAGAAACGGCCCGAATTGCATAATAGGAAAAGTGTTGTCTTCCATCACGACAACGCCCGACCACACATTTCTTTGACGACCCGTAAAAAATTGCGAGAGTTTGGTTGGGAAATTTTGATGCACCCACCTTAGAGTCCAGACATAGCACCCTCTGACTATCACTTGTCCCGATCTCTGCAGAACTCTCTCAATGGAATTAAACTGGCTTCAAAAGAAGCCTGTGAAAACTACTTGGTTCAGTTTTTTAACCAGTAACCACAAAAATTCTATACCTATGGCATCATGATTCTACCCGAAAAATGGCGAAGCATTGTCGATAATAATGGAGCATATTTGGTTTAAATAAATTCATTTTCACAATATAAGAAATCCAGTTGAATTTTACTAACAAAACGCCACGAACTTTTTCCCAGACCCAATATTATTCGAGCAACTTTTAGGACAAAAACTGTACAACGTACAAATGAATTCGATCTTCTCGCTTTGATGGGGCAACGCAGCTAGGTTATACATTTTGCAATTTCACTAATTGAAGATATCTGTAGCACGTGCTTGTGGAAGAGCGAATCGCCAACTCGATTAAAAAGTCGGTGAACGAATTATCTCGGAAACCGTGGATCCTTAGTCGAAGAATCTCGGCAAAGAATAAAGAATCAGACGAGCCAACGGCAGAAGAAAAAAGCTGACGGAATGAATTGTCCTTCGCGGTGAAATACGGAATGATAAAACGGACGGGTAATCGCCAGCAGGCAGTAAACGTCGGGCTGTTACCGTTCGAATTGGCAGCGTATTTACAAAAAAAAGAAAAATCGCACGTCGCATCGCGAATGTTTTCGCGAACAATGCCCGGCAGTCCCGGCCGCGTCTTTTACGAGGTGCACAACGTCGAAAGAATGCTCCGCCAAAAGTGACCGCGAAAAGAAATGTATTTGTTCTTAGAGGACGGTCCCGTTCACCTGCGGCTTTCCTCATACGAAACGCGTGCTACACGGGCCCCGATCGCAACGTATCCCTCCGCGACCACGTTGAAACCGTTGTTCCCGGATTTTACCGATCGTAAATCGTTCGTCGTTCATCGGTTTCCCTCGACAAATATTTTTCTTGTTCGATCCGGCAGCTGGCCGTTGGATCGTGCGAAAGCAAATTAAAACCGCAGAAAGAACGCATCCTTGGTCTAATTGCGTGCACTTGGGTGCGCGCAGAATGCAAACGCTTGCACGCATTTGGATGCACAAGGAATCGAACGGAGTCGCGGCAAGGCAGTCGGATGGATGATTTTCCGGAGAACTTGATCACCTGTTCTAATTAAAGAACAGATTAATCGTGATTCTGTGCTAATGGTTCGACCGTAATGTTGCGTTTACATAGGTTATTCCGGGCTTTTGAGGATTATTTTGTACGAAGTTTTATCGTAACTTTTCGTCGTCTCGATGAATTTACGATGTTATTCGCTGAATAAATTTAATAAATATCCAATTACGGTGCTTCGTCAAAGTCCTTCAATATTTCAATCATTATCGAAGGAAGTACGCGCACAGAATGCATTTCCGTAATTTTAATTGAACTGGGGATACTTAAATGTTAATTAACGTCCAATGTACCATTAACGTTAAATGCAATATTTGCTCGTATAATCGACATCGATAATATAAAAGTGCGAATACAGCAGTGACATTTAAAATAATCGTATTGCACAACTATGCGATCCTCGTAATCCGTATTGCGCAACGTTAACAGTTGTTTAAAAAACGCGTTCCTAATTTGGGCACTTCAATTTTAATAAAAGAAACAACCTTTTTTTACCTTTCACGTCAAAATACCTTTTTACGCAACTGTTAATACCCCGGCACAAAATATCGGGTATCCAATTAAAAGGACATAAAGCGGCCGTCGCATCTCGATAAAAAAAAAGGAGAACAATAAAAAGGATTTATTGCGTCACGCAGCGACCTTTACAGCACGCAACTCTTGTTTAAAATATTTTGCCACGCCAATAATTTCCACGTAATTTTAAGTTATCGCGCTAGAAGACCGCCGATATATTTTAAGATCATTAGAATCGCTGATGTGAACCGTTCCGTAAATAATTACCCAACAGATACTTCTTAATGGAAGAGGCGGCGCTTGAATTTCAAGTCGCTCGAAGATTCGAAGGCGAAGAAATTTTCCGTAGGCGCGGACTTATCGTTCGGTGTTCAATTAAAAGTGCAACTAACGTCGCACGACCGTTATATATTTCTGGGAAGAGTCTCGATGTTTAATAAAGAGGAGAAGAACCGTTCATTAGCGACGGAGACCGTAGTCACCGATGATTCTCGAAGGTAGATCGGGGTGCAATGATTTTTTCGCTCCTCGTCGGAAACTCTGTTCCACCTAAGGCCCTTTGGAGCCACACAACCCACACACGATGGCTATTAGAGGTATGAGGGATGCCAACCGATTAATACGCCGACATGGCTCGCTGCCCCATTAGCTTTGATCACTCCCAAACACCATCGCAACCTGCCGATCTCCTCTACATGTACGTGTGTATCGCGAAAACATATGTTCGCCGAAGCATCGATGCTCGCGAGTGCACGAGCTGCCATCTCGTGTGCCAACGTTTCATTGAGAACTCGTGCACACCGAATTTAAATTTATTCGAAACTATGAAACCACTTAAATATAACAGATATAACTAAAGAATAACATAATCGATCGCATAATCGCTAAAAACCCAGCAGTCGAAGCGACTTCAAATCAAATTTCTCTATCAATTCAAATGAATTTTCAGTAATTTGAAAACAATATTTTGAGTTTCACTAATTTTGTCGTAAACAAAAGATCACAAATGTATCAAATCCGCAACCTGGAAATGACTAAATTGATGATCATTATGCATTCATCACAGATATAACTAAGAATAACATAATCGATCGCAAAGTCGCTAAAAACCCAGCAGTCGAAGCGACTTCAAATCAAATTTCTCTATCAATTCAAATGAATTTTCAGTAATTTAAAAACAATATTTTCAGTTTCACTAATTTTGTCGTAAACAAAAGATCACAAATGTATCAAATCCGCAACCTGGAAATAACTAAATTGATGATCATTATGCATTCATCACAGATATAACTAAGAATAACATAATCGATCGCATAGTCGCTAAAAACCCAGCAGTCGAAGCGACTTCAAATCAAATTTCTGTATCAATTAAAATCAATTTTCAGTAACCTAAATACAATATTTTTCTATTAATTTAAGTTTCACTAATTTTGTCGTAAACAAAAGATCACAAATGTATCAAATCCGCAATCTGCAAATAACGAAATTGATGATCATTATGCATTCTCATGTTTTTGCAAAAATGCTAAATTTCATGTTCTTCGAATTTATTAAATAATTTTGGATTTTCTAGATTTTATTCAATGGTGTTTTCCGTGTGCACAAAGCTTTGTTTTAATACTGATTTGTCGAATAGAATGATAATTTGATGAAATACTGTTCGTTCGAGCACTGATTTAACTATTACTTATGTTATACGTTAGTAAATACGTTCGAAAAGAATCGTTTAAAACGAAGTTGTGCGTCGTTGCAAACCATGGACTGTATAATTAAATAATTTATTGACCTCGCGCAGTTGAACTTTACGTTTTAAAGGACGAAGCAGGCTCGTCGATACTGTGTTCTATATGAATCACGATGCACAATGTTTGCGTTCGTAATTCTTGGTTTGGAAAAGCCGTGCTGCAAAGTTGACCCATAAATATGGAAATAAGATAAGGTTCGATATAAAATTATTGTTGAAGTACACGGCGGAGCAATTAATAACACGTCTATACAACAACTATTCGAGGCACGCGTGATTTACGCACTCAGGGCTGTAACCAAGGAACGGGTGGATCGATAAATTTGTCGATCTTTTCGCACGCGTTCATAACACTGCCCGTATCGCAAACTTTATATACTATTCAACGCCTTGGGGTAAGAAAAATATTCGGAGGCAACGGAGTGCAACACCTGTAGATCCCGTTGTAATTTATATTCCTAGCTGCATAAAAATTCACCGCGCAGCGTGCGGGAACGCGAAGGGATTGCACAATGCAACGCGCGGCAAAAGTAAGGCGTTCCTGAAAAAAAAATTCGCAATTATGCGAACGGAAAATACGCGAGATATCCTGATGCTGAGAGAAATACGGAGATTAGATTTTTCGATGCTCGATACGTTATCGAGGATGATCTAATTACAATTTCAAGAAGGCGAACTCTGTTTTTCTGCTGCATTTTTTGCAGTAGACGCACACCGCCGCGGGCTAAAAACGCGAAAATATTTAGCGGCACGTCTGACGTAACGCCGGAGCTCATAGAAAATTGATTGTGGACGGAGAGCTAAAAGCTTCGCGTCTGTTTTTTCAAGTGCACCGGCGGAAATTAATTTTAGCCTCCACTGGAAATAATTATTCAGCGAACGCCGAATGCCCGTGAATATTTCACCGTATCGCAATTAAATATTCTCTTCTTCGGTTACATTTTTATATTCCATCCAGAAATTCCGTTTGCTATTCGGTCGAATAAATCCGTCTCGGCACACGAAACATTCCCCTTCATTGGCTGACATTGCTGAAATTAATATAGCGGCAGCATGATTTCAAACGCGCGAATTTTTACAAAAAGCAAAAAAACGAAACAGTTGAAAGAGAATTGCGCGTTTCGCAAATTTTAACGACGCGACTCCGAACGTTGCAATCTTGCGCATTTATAGTTCGCTTCTACCGATTAAACTAAATGGATGATTCGCAAATAAACGATTGCATTTTTATTTACCACACACTCTGTATTCTCGAAGGTCGCAAAATCGATGTTTTACATTCGCACAGATTAAACTCGCAGTATATCTGATGTTTACGGGTCATCAAGCTCGCTCTCGATAAAAATCCCCCCCCCCCTCCGCGAGAGCATTTTAAACGACCATTTATACTGTCACGATTCATTCTTTAAAAGGATCGATCAAATGTCAGAATTACTTGAACGGGAATGCGCTGTTGGGAGGTTCGAGTTTCGTGTTTCATCCTGATAGTTCAGCCAGTATTTTATTCAGTGCTCGGAGCAGCAAAAATTCTCGAGGTAAATAGAGTATTGGCTGTGTGGTTGTGCATCGACGCGAAGAGTCGTTTTTAGCATCAAAGCGTCCACGGTGGCCTTGAACAATTTACGTAGACCGGTTGTCCACCATGGTTTGTGCCGGGGTATGAGTTATAATATCTGGCCGGACTAAAATTCTCGCCGAAGTCGCATATACTGGTCGATCTATCGCATAGTCACGGGACTCGGGCTGTCTTTTATCATGGAACCACTCTTTCCATCATCCTGATTTCGCGCTGGAATATGAGTACCCTAACGCCGTACTTACTCGCTGGTAACTATAACAGTTCACCGAAGTGTATACAGGGTGTTCCACAATTATTTCAACAGCCGAAAATGAGGGGTAGCTGAGGTCATTCGAAGTAACTTTTTCTTTTGCGAAAATGCAATCTGCGGCTTTGTTTACGAATTATTAACGGTTGCTAACACTATGCCGTCCACAGATCTTAGACATGATTCTTTTGTTTGACGCCGGCATGATAGCTTGGAAATTTTAGATTTTAAAAAAAATTTCGGAGATGGCGGTAATATAAATCCCTAAAATTAAGATATGTCATCGAAGAATTTTCGTACTTAATTCTTAGTTAAATAACCACAATGCTATAGTTGCTTTGCTGCCTTTTAACCACCCAAGAAATATAGTTCAAATGTTATTTCAGTTTTTTAAAATGGCACCAAAGTGGTGCCACCGGACGGCACGGTGTTAATTGAACATTTCTGTCCACTCAATCCTCCGCGCTTTAATTACAAGACCAATTGTAATCGAAATATAATCGAGGTCATTGCAAGATTACCGCTTTAAACGAGATGCTGCGTGAAATAAAAGTTGTATAAAAGAAAAGAGAACCGTATCTATGGACATAGTGAATATCCAAGGAAATATATGCTACTCGATTCTTGCTGTTAACGACCTATCCCCAGGAAGATGTAGGTAAATTTGTACAAACAGTTCAAGTACAAGGATAAGCGAATACCGGTTTCTAGACGAAATTTATGCAGGACTACGCTTCGCTAGATCCCCGATATATTTCCCGGCTTTGTATCCGACTGATTACCTAACATACCGCTGAAATTGAAGTGGACAATAACGACGAAACAAGAACGGTGAAACCCGTCGAGTAAAATGGGCTCGGGAAAAACTGGTATCCGGCTATTAGCTGTGCAAATTGTTGATGAAAGGTTTAAAAATAGCGAGCGCACAGTTCGAGCGATTATCGAGTCCCCATTATACTATCGATTTTTCCAGCTTCCAAATAGGAAAAAGCTGCATTCATTAGTTACTACAACCAGTGGCAGTTCCATGATCGAATCGCCGCTATAAAATACTGTCGATCAACTTTTTATACGCGAAGCACAAAGTCGCGAACAGTATGAAACTGCAAAGTGTACACAATTTTTCGAATGATTGAATTTCAGACCGTAAAATCGTCGATTAATCAGCGACAAGAGCAATTCAGCTCGTTAAATCTATTTCGTATCGTTGTTCAATTACTTTCTAATCTGAACATGATTTCATCGTTTTGAGAAACTTTCGCGGTTTTGATTTCCTTAGATCATCCACATGAAATCGTATAAGCGTTGGATAATTACTCTTACAATTAGCTTGCTCTTAATTTAATAACTTTTTTTTAATAACTCTGCATTTTTAAATTAACACGATTATATTTATCTTGACATCGCATCCCTGCAATCTGAACTATTTCAAAGTAAAGAATCTGGAGTCTGTCGTCGTGACTGTCATTTAAGCCAAATGGAATTAGGCATAAACTTGTACTGTTACAGACTTCGCGAAACAAAAATTATTAACTTTCAACGCGCCATGATTATCGCTAGCCTTGTCCCCGAGCGGTGGAGGTCAAAGAATTAAATTGATTCATAGCACAATTCGATAATAAAATAAAACTACAGCGAACTTCGCTGTCACCGAGGTTGCGACGACGCACGGTAGGGCTGCATGAATCAAAATCTCGAAAAAGAAATATTCGAGCCGCGTCCGCGCTCGCGCGATATTATCTGCGCCGAAGCGATTCGCTCGAGAGATACATCGAAGATCTCAAGAGTAGGTGGAGATACCCGCCGTGAGGAGAATTAAGCTCATCAGGCTCACAAAATATCAATTGTACAATCATTGTCCGGCCGATACGTGTGCGTTCTATTAAAGAAAATCAGATCCGGTTAAGAGATATCGGGTACACGATGCCGCGAACCCCGTCGTGAGGGAGGGAATTTAAGATCTCCATCCTGCTAACAAAGTTTCAATTTTATGACGAGCATCGGTGGTATCATCGAGAAGTCGCTCTTCAATCAGAGTCCTAGGACTAGATTGATTTCAACGATAATACGATTGAAATCCCGGCGAAATTTTTATTCAATTAAATCTTCGCTCGCTGAACCACGACAGGAATAGCTTTTATTCAGATCTTTATTCAGCTTTTTTCAGATAATTTAATGAAAACATTTATCGAGATAATAAAAGACTTTGAACATTGTGTACAGCTAGCATATTGAAAGAACAGAATGATTTGTATACGTATATAAAACAATATTCTATTTACAGTAATGTCTCCTTAACTGACGCTCAGATTGTGCAGAAAAATGGACAATTTGGGAAGAGGAGATACCATTATTCGAGCCTTGCAGCTCGTTTTCATAGTTGTTGACAATTCGTGACTATAAAAATGAACCGCGAGGATCGAATAGTCGTCTCTCTTCTCCCTAAATTGTTCATTTTTGTGGGTAATCTATGCGTCAATTAGAGAGGCATTACTGTAATTCTTGTTCTTAATTAGAAGTATATTGCTAATTACTTTGTGTTACATGTTCCATTCGAACTCTATGAATATAAAATGATTTGCTTTTCATAGTCTTCTCTACAATTTCTATATTTTCTAGCTTAGATTCTCGTGTCAAATTTATAATTTTCTCTCTCCGCGAAACAGAGTATCGCAATTATTCACTGTACCTTGAAAAATATCGCGAATATCGCGACGACGTTCTTTTCAAAGCTCCAACAGAGAAAACCGAGGAATTAGCAGCTCGATCCTCGGTTCCAATCAGCCGGGGCTCGAAACATCGGCGTATTGATCACCGCTTGAAAACGTACCCCCGAAAAGGATATCTTTCGGCTCCAATTCACAGGTTTGGTACTTTTCAATTCGCAATCTCGCCGGCTGATATTACCGGGATTCCGCGGGAATCTGAATAGGCAGATACCATTGAACGCGTCGGAACGATCATGCCAACCAGCAATAAACGGCTTCGCACGCGACTGAAAAAAAAGGGAGCAACTCGGGAAACGATCCGACGAACAAAATACCTGCATATCTTTCGATCTGCATTCTTTCGCACTGTAATATCGTAATGTTTCTAAGCTTACACGAGAGAAAGCAAAAATATGTGGCAATAATTTTGCGCGGCCATCTTTTTCATGCAACGCTATTTCTCGTACAATGCGCGTTGCAATAAACTTAGAAAATGTAAAAATGAATAAAAATGACGGGTTAACCCCTTAACGCGCAGAAACGTATTAACACGGACGTGCAAAACCGGCCAAAATGTGCAGACCCGTATATATACGGTCGGCGTCGCAACTTATGTCGCTAAAATGTTCAGATTCGAATATATCCGGGCAGTAAAAATAACTTAATAAAAACCAAGGAAAACATTCAATTTATTGATATTCATCGTGTAATTCTGTATTGTAAGCTGTAAAGTTTGTTTATTTGGGATTATAAAATATGGCCTTTTAGGGTGACACTTATAAGCATCTCTGACCTGGTAATTGTTTCTATCTATCTATATCCATTATTGCGTATCTAATTAGCATTGGCACTTTTGTGAGTTTTGTTATGACTAATTTATTTATTACTCTCCAGTTATCTCCGATCTCTTTCTATTTTTTGCTTATTCAGGAATAAAATATGCACTTTTAGGATGCAAGTAAAGTAGACGTTATCAAAGTGAATTTCTTCAAAGACAATTGTTTTTTATTTTTTACAAATATTATTAGTGTCAACATATAAAAACGTTTTTGTTTTATGGTGTATTTTTATAGAGAGTAAATTGGATTTTTAGTGTATAAAAGGTATGTTTTCTAATGTTGAAATAAGGAATGTTGGGCTACGTGCTGCACCTTGTTTTGAAATTTACCATACAAAAGAAAATTTTGAATAGTTTTAGTTTATTATATATTTCTCAGCTAATAAATATTATTATTATATTAATACAAATTTAGGTAAAATTAAATATTTTTCAGTTTTTTTTTCGTCTCCTCCTTCCCCTTCAAAATAGTAACTGGTAATTGAAAAACAGTACGATGGGTACAAAATTCGATCTGCAATGCGATTCAATATTCACTATAATTATTTATCCACTATTTTTATTGAATTTTTAGTAATTTTTGCATTTTTTTTACATATTTATTGAAATTAAGGTCCAAATATGTATTTTCTTAGATAAAAAAAAATTGATTTTTTTTGGTCGGTTTTTTTTTTAAATTGTGCATTAAGGGGTTAATTAAACTAATTGTAACCACACAATTTGTTCGAATTTGTTGAATTAAAGTTCTTTCGTTGAATTTACATGGAGCAAACTGTTTCGTTTATACGCGATAGCAATATTATTTGCGTTGTAAGAGGAAACATTTGCAAATTTTCGTGCGACACGATTTCCTGTAATTCGTAAAATTCGTAGAAGGCATTAGTTTGACTAAATCGATCCACAAAATGCCTACCTGTATTTTTCATAAATTGGTAGGTTACGTTACTCTGATGTAAAAAAGGAAGTGATTCCAAGTGGTAAATAAGTATTTCTAGTTGTAACAAATGAAAAAATTCTCTTTCTCATATAATACTGAATGTGTCTAAAATTCAAAGCTCTCTTTTAGAGTTTCTCGCACGACGTTAGCTTCTGTACGCAGCGTCGAGCTCAGCTGTTCGAGCTCGAAGCCGGCCCAGGTGAGCGACCCCCAATATGTAAACAAAACGGCCGCCTTGATTATATCGTCGATGCATTTGTCGCGCCTGGACCGTCCTTTCAATAATCCCAATATCGAATCCCTTGCCTATTTTCCGTTGTTTCCATGCAGCGCTGTTCGTTAGGGCATTGCCCTCGTGCACTGTAACGAGCGTTCAGCGCTGCTTAGGCCTTCCAATATTCAAAAATACCACTCCTTTTCCTTTCCTACCCGATGGCTGACATAAATAAAGACCCTCGCATCGCGATCACGTTAATTAGCAGTTATCGTCAGTTATCAGCTATAGTTACGTTAATCTTGATACGCTTTTGTACGTATCACTGCGCTTGCAGCTTATTATTCGTTACGCTTGCAATCAAGTTTCGCTTAACTCTTTAGGGCACGGTGGGATTAAATTATATAATAATTTAATAAACATATTTTTTATGCACTTTAATGCATGGTGGGACTATTTGAGTGCCACCCTATAATAACAAATTGAATTGAATGATTATGATTTTTTATGTTTTTATATTATGTGATTCCTTTGTTAATAAAAACATACTAATTTTGTTGAATTTAAAACGCAATAAAATTTCGGTGCAACATGAGTCTATTTTATTTTCTGAAATCCTGTGGTCCAAAGAGTTAATCCATTATACTTGCAACTTTCGTCACAGCTTCGTAACCATGCTCGATCGCTTGATCGTATCACTCGTGAGCTTCACGACACATCACATTCTGTATCATTTCATCATTTTATTGTGCATTTCCTTCGTTTGTAACGATCTAATTTTTCGAATATATTTCGTTTGCTTAAATCAATGTCTTTTACCGTATAGTTCACCCTACAAATCGTTTATCCTTTCCATCCTAGAGTTCTCAACAACGTGAAAGGGACCACACAAATCCTCTTACCATACTACAAAATAAGCATGGTAAAAACTATATATAAGTATTTTTCGTTTATGAATTTTTTTTGATATTGTCGACGTGGCAGTGAAAGCGCAAACATATTGTTACTAGAAATCTATTTGCTGTTATAAATATACTAATTTTGTTTAGTTTAAAACGCAATAAAATTTCGGTGCAACATGGGTCTATTTTATTTTCTGAAATCCTGTGGTCCAAAGAGTTAATCCATTATACTTGCAACTTTCGTCACAGCTTCGTAACCATGCTCGATCGCTTGATCGTATCACTCGTGAGCTTCACGACACATCACATTCTGTATCATTTCATCATTTTATTGTGCATTTCCTTCGTTTGTAACGATCTAATTTTTCGAATACATTTCGTTTGCTTAAATCAATGTCTTTTACCGTATAGTTCACCCTCCAAATCGTTTATCCTTTCCATCCTAGAGTTCTCAACAACGTGAAAGGGACCCCACAAATCCCCCCCCCCCCATCTTACATTCTCTTCATACAAATTCTCTACATATAAATATTTTAAGTTTGTGAAATTTTCGAGACTGTTGGCGTGGCAGTGAAAGCGTGAACATATTATTACCAGAAATCTATTTATACTGTTGCGCATGCCACGCCGGTTGCCGAAACTAGCGGGGAGATTACAGGGATTATCGAGAACGGAATGCGATTACGGGTCACGTTTTTGATCGGCGACGCCGTTTCGCGAGACCGCGAGACGTTCGAGGCTGCGTAGCAGGTGGAGATACCTGTCACGAAAGGGAAATTAAGGTTGATCGTGGCAACAAAGTGTCAATCCAGCGATGGTCTCCGCGCGCCGCGCCGGCCCACACGGACTCGCCGCGCCGTGATACATCCGAGTAAAATACAAATACCGTGTTCGCGATGGTCAATGCCACGCAACGTACACGCTTCACGTGGGCAGAGACTAATGGTGGCCCATAAGCGCGGATCACCGAACGGAGCAACAGTCCCGTGGAACGTATCTGCGCTCGGTTATCTCGATGCCAAATGCCATACACGCTTTACTGCTACGTGATTAATGCACCCTATTGAAGCTAGGACGATACTCCACGGCTAAACCTCCGAACTTCGTGCTCTCCGTGGCCGTACGCGCAGGCTTGTTATCGATATTTAAAGAAACATCGCCGGGACACGCGGCTGCTTCGTAACCGGCTCGACAGTTGTCAGTCGATCCGGAACCGAGCGGTTATTTATCATGAGCGCGGACCGCTGCGGATTTTACGCGATTACAGTGTTCGCGGATTGTAAAGGCCGCGGTAATGGTTACGTAACGATAGAGATTGTCGCTCGATCGCTAGCTGGGCTCGCGGAATTATTCCCGCGAATCTGGTGATCCGATTTTCGCGGCAACAAGTCTCGCGCGCTGGTTGGTACAGCTGTACGACAGCGGAATAATACAACTACGGTTGAGAAATAGCGAATAAACTCACTGGCACCTTCCCGTTCGGCTTCTCCGGGCCGTTGTTCTCCAATAATGGCGCGCTGCTGCTCTTTCCGCCCATCTCCACGGCCAAGGGTTCCGGTTTCAGCTGAAGGCTGGCCGCGGAAGGTGAAGACGGTGCGCGCGGCAGCGTTTCCAACAATTCCCCGGAACTCAACGAACTGCTCGCTGTTGTGGACAGACCTACCCCCGCCAAAAAAAACAAACAGGGAAAATGGTACATTAGGTAGCGTAAAAGATTGTATATTACTGCATCCGAATTCTGAATTCGAAATGATTCGTTCTGAAATTTCCACGATAAATTCTCCCGAATTGGCGCTCAGGCTTGCACACGAAAATGGACAATTTGGGAAGAGGGGATACGATTGTTCGAGCCTCGCGGCTCGTTTTTATAGTTATCGATTGCCAACGACGACAAAAACGAGCCGCGAGACTGGAATAATCGTACCTTGTCTTCTCAAATTGTTCATTTTTGTTTTCAAAGCTTCGATTCAAAGCGTTAATTAGGGATTTGCTGTAGATTATTCTCACGGAATCAGAATAATATTTTCATCGCTAGCCCGATGATCGTCGAATGTATTATTATTTATACAGGGTAACCCAAAATTACGGTATTTGAGGTGATTATATATATATATTATACACATATATATTCTATACCTGAGGTGATTTGAAGCAACTTTTTCCTTTACAAAAATTTTCTCCGAGGCATCGTTAACGAATTATTCATTAAAAACACTGACCAATGAGGGACGAGTTTGCTCGGGCCAATGAACGGAACCGAGCTCCGTGCGCTCGTTGGCTCGGCCGCCACGCGCCAGCTGAGCTGGGATTCGACCGCTCGACCGCTGGCGCCGTTGGATCGACCGCCTCGCGCCAGCTGAGCTGGGATTCGACCGCTCAACCGCTGGCGCCGTTGGCTCGGCCACCTCGCGGCAGCTGATCTCGCCTCTCATTGGTCACTGTTTTTCGTTAATAATTCGTAAAGGAAGCCGCGGATTGCAATTTCGCTAAGGAAAAAGTTACTTCAAATGATCTCAGGAACCCCTCATTTCCCGGAAGTACCATAATTTTGGGACACCCTGTATATCATAATATATAAGGTAATATCATTTTTATTCGATTATACGAATGCCGTTAGCAAATATATAAATTCATAATCAGTAGACTACGGATTTTCAACATTTATGGTAAAAACGAGTAGAAAAAATACAGAATACAGTAAATTCTTTCCAATTGTCGCTCAGCTTCTGAACAAAAAATGGATGATGTAGAAATAAGAAATGCGATTATTCGAGTCTCACGCGGTTCGTTTTTATCGTTGTTGACAATCGCCAACTACAAAAATAATAGTAGTATCTCTTCTTCCCAAATTTTTGTTTACAAGCTAAGTGACAATTGGAGAGAATTTACTATAGCAGGAAGATGCAGTTTGTCGATTTTCCACTATATTAAGATTGTTAAAGGAAGAAGAAAAATTCTAACTGGCCGCTGCTTTTCGCGATCGGCGCGGAGAATTGTTGTCTCGAAATAGAGAGATCCGCATTCTATTAATTGCAGACCGAAAAGCGTTGCAGAACGGTTTGAAAAATGGCTATTAAGGGACGTCGCATAAATCCAGCGTCCGTTCGATTCCGGCACTCTCTCCCCGCGGAATTTTGAATATTTATACGGTTCATATCTGTTTCCGTGGATGGCCACGTTAATTACCAACGAAATTTTTCCGACGCCGGGGCCGGTTAAATTGCTTGGCAAACAGACGGGACAAAAGTGGTGTTTGAGTTTGGAAAATACTGTCGGCTGAAATGGCGAGGTTTCGTGCCGCGTAATTTGCATCGAGACGCGAGCAGCGTGTTTAGGGGCCCCATTAGCGGGCCGATAGATCGGCGGACGTTAATGAAACTCACACAGCGGCAGATTGGTCGGCCTCAGGGGCTTCATCCTCGGGAGGGTGTCGTCGAGGCCGCTGCTGCTGTCCACCGCGTCCTGGGAATATTGGTCGTCGGTTTCTTTCGTCTGCGTGTGCACGCTCTCCCGTTTGATCCACACGTCCTGCGGATGCTTGTCGTTCCGCGAATTTAATTTCGACGGCCGCCGCCGGATCCTCTCCCACGTCTCCTTGCGATGACACTTGTTGGACGACGGGGCTGCGAAAAATTAGATGGACCGTAAGGACTTTTCCAGCAACCACGGCTTTCGTCCTGTTTTCCGTTCAGTTCGCGCTAAACCTATCGAGTCCGCTAAAAATCGCTGACGTTCGTTACCTCGTAAAAATCACACAAGACTGAATTATAATATACCGAATTTATTACATACTGAATTTATTATATATTGAATTTATTATATACTGAATTTATTATATATTGATTTTATTATATATTGATTTTATTATATATTGAATTTTTTATATACTAAATTTATTATATACTGAATTTATTATATACTAAATTTATTATATACTGAATTTATTATATACTAAATTTATTATATACCGAATTTATTCTATACTGAATTTATTTGCACTTTTCGTCATTTCGATTAAAATGTAACTCTTGAATTCAGATCTATTATTTTCTATAAAAGAGTCTTTATAATTTCTACAATTTTTCGAATAAAAACTGTAAATAATTATTAGAATTAGGTGAAAAAAACGTATATGTCTGTATGTAATGTTTCGGTACACATAGATGTAGTACATAAAGTTCTATAAAATTTATATTAAAACGTTCCTTAAGCACTTCTGATAAATTACCAACGAAAAATATGCTACGATCCTTTAAATCAAATGTGACTAATGTTATATTTAGAATTAGATAACAGATTTCCTGCATTTATATCACGAATGAATAGATGCTGTACGAAACAACGAAACCATCGGAAAAATTTAAAAATCGTTTCCCCATAATTTCAGCTTACTAAAAGGATTAGCGGACGCGGCAAGTTCCATTACAAGAAAAGATTATCGACTCACATTTAACTATCCGTCGATCTGTACTCCTCGGTGGACTGGCAGTGCCAATGCCACTTTCAAGCGGAGACGCTCTGTCGGTCGTATCCGGCGACAGACTTCCGGAGGAAATCTCGTCCATGCTCTGAAGCAGATCCTGCGACGAGGACGAGGATCTATTGTCGTCGTCGACGGTGTCTTGCGGGGAAGCTGGATCCAATGTGCTTTCATCTTGTAACGACTGAGAATCCATTTGCGATTCCGCTGGGAACATCAATTTAAAGATAAGAATGAGACAATTTGTATACGTCGGGGTTAGGTCTCCTCCGCGCCTCGACTTCTGTAAGGTGACGATCCGAATCCGCGTCAGCTACCAGTCGGAATTCATCCGTGTGCAACAATCGCGGAGCAATAAACGCGATTCGAATATCGGTTTACTCGAAACAATTCAGTGGATGTTTTATAGTAGCTGCGAGGAATTCAATTTCTCATGAACAACCGTTGAACGTCGAAAACCAACGCTAGAAATTCCTAACGAAATCAAAGCAATTTAATCAATGAAACTGAAACTTTAAATATTTACAATGGTCAGTGTTATTTGAAATCTTTCACGTTCTAGGCATCCTAGAAAATTCGGTTTGTTCGAATATTTTACAATAATAATGAATTTTGAAGACTGGAGAAAGATTAGCGTCGCGATCGACTGCGTCTACAATAAAAAAGAAAAAGAACGAGTACAAAACTTGAGAAATCGAAGTTCCTAAATCGTTGTTAATAATTAGAAAAAAATCTCTTTAAAAACGGCATTCTTCGGAACCCTGGTTCGAATCGTATTAAATTCACCGTTCGCAGAGCTGCGGGACGAAATGAAACTTGGAATAATGATGGTCGAGGAAGAATGGCGGAAGTTATAAGGACACTCCGTGAACAGAGAGAAAACTTACCTCGAGGTGACTCGCAATCGCTGACCCACGTAAAGCTCGAACTTCTCGAAATAGCTGGCGAAGTTTGCGTGGCCATGTCGGAACAAGTGAGCGAATCCAGAGGTGGACTGTTCGTGCAACACGAGCCAGAGCCATTTCGAATCTTCGATAATAGAGACTGAAGAGAAATTGGTAGCTGAAAGTATATTGACTCATTACTCGGAGGAGAGATTCCACCTTCAGTATTCCGCCAATGGATTTCTACGGGTAAGTTACACAAAGACGCTTTTAACTACGCAGAGCTGGCTTTTTCATTCGTATCGCGTGCACGCGGGAAACTATGATGTTTAGTTTACGGTTGAATGTGCGAGTCGCGTTGGACGATGTTGTTCGAAACGAAAATATTTAATACGGAGAAAACCGACGAATGCTAATAAGTTGGCTGCGCAGAGTTTACGCGCTGATAGAAATGGATGAACATAAAATAATAAATTTGTTGTTCCACATAAAGATCCGCAGTCCGGTAATAAATTATCCGGTGCCAACTTTGTAGCTACAGTAATGTCTCTCTAATTGACGCTGCGATTGTCCACAGAAATAGACAATTTGCGAAGAGGAGATACGATTATTCGAGCCTTGCGGTTTGTTTTTATAGTTACGGATTGTCAACAATTATAAAAAGTCAGTAAGGGAGACATTACTGTACTTCTGCTCTTTAGACGCGAAAGCAAATACAGTAATGTCTCTCTAATCGACGCTCAGATTGTCCAGAAAAATG
The DNA here is from genome assembly GCF_051020955.1 of Megalopta genalis. Lineage (NCBI taxonomy): Eukaryota > Metazoa > Arthropoda > Insecta > Hymenoptera > Halictidae > Megalopta > Megalopta genalis. The sequence continues at coordinate 14,783,219 of NC_135019.1, read as the reverse complement.
GACAATTTTGTAAAAGGAGATACGATTTTTCGAGCCTTGTTGCTCGTTTTTTGTGGTTATCGATTGTCAACAACTATAAAAATGAATCACAAGGTTCGAATAATCGTATCTCCTCTTCCCAAATTGTCCATTTCTGTACCTGAGCGTCAGTAAGGGAGACATTACTGTAATTATAGAAAAAAACACACATTTTTCTGTGTTCCCTATGCTGAGTTTCCTCTTGATTTTCCATAAAAATATTTCTCCTACACGATTTATAAAAAATCGTACGAATTGTATAAAATTGCGTACAATTTTCTACAGAGATTATAATTCTCCTACGCAAGATTCGCAAAATCGCGCAATTTAATAACTCTAGAAGAAAACGCAAGAGTAGAAACCGTCGAAGCGAAAAGTGACCGCGCCAACAAGAATTCCGCAAGCGATTGATCAAAGAGGCCCCGGAATCAGATAAAAAAAAATCTGGACTCACGACTTACCGAGCCGGATCTCGAATTCTGCTCGTCCATTATCTTCTTGTGCTCGGCGTTGGCCATGCGTTCGAACTTGGCGCTATCAGCGCTGTCAACCGACCCGACATTGTCATCTTCCGGGAGATCGCAGCTGACACCCACGTCGTTGCCCCTCGATCTCGAGAGCGAGAACTTCTTCAGATCGACCGGGCTGATTTGCCTGATATCCTTATCGGACTCGGACAGCCGTTTCGCCGATACATCGGAGCGCAAAGTCAGCGGCGAGACGGCCCTCTTCTTCGCGAGCCCGTCCCTGCCGGCCGTTTCGTTGGCCGGCTCGTTCTCGGACAGAAGAAAGTCCTGGTCCGGCAGCGACGAGACCCGGACGAGGACGACGTGCTCGCGGTTCTCGTGGAAGACGGGCGTGTGCTTCTTCCAGAAGAGCTTCGAGAACGGGGACTTCTTCTCCTCGGTCGGCGTGACCGGCGCCGACTTGGCGCCGTTGCTCTCGAAGGACCCGGCCCCGATCGGGATTTGATCGTGCTCGGAATCGTGGTCGTGGTCGTGGTCCGGATCCGCGTGATCCTCGCCGCGGCGTATCCTGGCCAGCCTCGGCGTCCTCCTTCGTTTCTGGATCATCAGATTCGACGGCAGACTGGTCTTCCTGTGGCCGTCCGGCCGCTGCCTCGGCGGCAATTTCGCGTTCGACTCGCCAACGACTGGCGGCCCTCCGGCGAGAGGCGCGTCGGCGACGCCGTCATTGCTCCTCGAACTTATCTCTACGAGTTTCTTTGGTTGGTGGTAGCTGTTCGCCAGGTAATTCGACGCCTCCCGCTCGTGTCCGCGGTCCAGCTGCGAGGGTAGGCTGGCGCTGTTCCGGTCGATTTGGTTCCCCATCAAGCTCATCGGGGAGAGATCGTTCGGCTCGTCGTAGTCCGAGTTCAGGGCGTCATCGTCCACGGACCCGTATCGGTCCCGCCTCGCGATCAGGCCCTGCAGGTTGCCCGGTAGACTGCCGCTCTTTCTACGGTCGGCCTCCGTCGACGTCGTCGTCGTCGGCGTCGGCGTCGGCGACGGCGCGACTCGATCCCGCGGCTCGTCGTAGTCCGAGTTCAACAGGAAGCGGTACTCCGTCTCGTCCGCGAACAACTTTCCATTTCGTCGATCACGGTTCTCCTTGTTTCGCCGGCCGGATGATCGATCGGTGCTCGTCTCGCACGAGCTTCCCGCGGAACTCTCGCTGTCCGATATGCCGAACTCGTTCAGCAGCTCCTTGTACTGCACGATCCTCGAGTCTTCCTTGTTTCGACGCCGGTCGGGCTCCTGTCGCGATTTCTCTTTGCTCAGCTCGTTGATTTCGTTCGCGATGATTGTGTTCAGCTCCGCCAGAATGTTCTTCGACCAATCGCCGATGTCGTCCGTGAACGTGCAGCATCTGCCTACGGAGTTCTGTCGCCGGAAAACGCCGCAGCCCGTCGACGGACGAGGCTTCGTCCCGTACAGGTCCTGCGCGAACCTTGCCGGCTGGACGCCGAGAACGGACGCTTGCGTGGGATACTTCGGCTCGTCCGCGATCGTCAACGGTGTGGTCGGCGCTGACTCGATGATCTCGCCGATTTCCTCCTGTCGACAGAGATAGACGAGGAACACGGTTAACAAAAGTTCATACATAACAAGTGGAACTATTGCGTTCGGATAGACTCGATCTTTTGAGTTTTGCACCGATTCACGTTACCGATCCGATTCTGCTTATTTCTTTTAGAATTACCGACATTATACAGAGCGTCCCAAAATTATTGCAGAAGCTGGAAATGAGGGGTTCCTGAGGTCATTTGAAGTAACTTTTTCCTTTGCGAAAATATGATCCGTGGCTCCGTTCACGAGTTATCGAAGAAAAACAGTGACCAATGAGAGGCGAGATCAGTTGGTGCAAAGCGGCCGAGCTAACGAGCCGTCGAAGTCCAGTTCCGCTGATTGGCTCGGCCGCCTCGCGCAAGCTAATCTCGCCTCTCATTGGTCAGCGTTTTTCGTTAATAACTCGTGAACGAAGCCGCGGATTGCATTTTCGCTAAGGAAAAAGTTGCTTCAAATGACCTCAGGAACCACTCATTTCTCGCTTGTACAATAATTTTGAGACACCATGTAGACATGTTTGTCAAACAATCTCCGACGAATCTCCTAATTCAAGCATGCGTGACAATAAATATCTTACGAAGTTTAGATAAATCCGATCTCGTAATAAAATAGTACACCTAATCCTTGTATCAGTGTCCACAACCTTTTTCAAAACGTGCAACAATTGCAAACATTATTGTTCCAGCGCATATTTCGATGCCTGGAAGGTTGGTACATCGATTCATGATTATCCAAGACACCATAAAACCGTAATTTCTTTAGCTTTTTGTTCACTCTGTAAAATCTTAAATGTGCACCGTAAGCGGGATGCTCCGCTAAATTGCTTCTAGAAAAGCCCTAGACCTTGTATGTTTATGGTACACGGTCCCGATAAAGGTATTTCTGTGATCTTGGATTCGGCAAAAACTCGTCGTGGAGGAAATAGGTCCCGCGAACGCTTCCCGCATTCGCGAACCGGCGCGGAGAAATGCCGGTTGCCATAAACTTCCGCGGTTTAACGATTGGTTGCGCAACGTTCCGAACAATTAAATCGGTCGGAGCCGAATCGCTGACCAGTTAACGCGTCCATCGGATTAGTGTAAACGTGCCGAGAAAACTCGAACAAGTGTCGTACGGGCCGAACAGGTTTCTGAACCGGCGATCGAGGTTAATTGATCGTTGCCCGGACCGCGATAACTCCATAAATTAGAAACATCACTTTCTAAGACCGGTGCCGGCGAAATAATTGGAAAAGAAAAGTGCTCGGGCCCGATTTTTCATTGGCCGGTGCTCCGGCAACGGGCAACGTTCGCGAACAGCGGGTTCGCGTCGGCGCTGCTGTCAGCATCATAACTGCTTCATTATGGGCCGCTTTATAAATACGCTCCACCGATTTAACCGCGCGTGCACATACCGCTCGGTTTCATTTCTCGCGCGATACTTCGGCCGACCATAACCGTCGTAGGGATCCCATTGCCCGTGAAGATGATAGCGTTCTCTTCTCAACGATGCATAATCGCTCGCGGAAACTACGGTACACCGCGCCGCGCGCCGTTCCTGTAGCGGCCGATTTACCGAAAAGCGTCGGCAACATATTCGTATCTTTATTACTTATTTATACAGATTTTTGTTGCCGCGCGTTTTATGCACTTTTAGCAAAAATCACCGGGCCGGATATAAAACGGTAAAGACAATTAGAAGGATTGGAGGATACGTTCATGTTATGTACAACTTATTAGCTTAGTTTATTTTTTACAATTCAGCGCTGTACAGTAATGTCTCTCTAATTGACGCTCAGATTGTCCACAAAAATGGACAATTTAGGAAGAGAAGATACGATTGTTCGATCGTCGCGGTTCATTTTTATAGTTACGAATTGTTAACAAGCATAAAAACGAGCCGCAAGGCTCGAATAATCGTAGCTCCTCTTCCAAAATTGTCCATTTTTTGTGCACAATCTGAGCGTCAGTTAGGGAGACATTACTGTACTGACTGACTCTAACGAATCTTTTAAATATTGTCTATTGTCTATTCAATATTCCTATGAATATTGAATAAGAGTTTATGTTATATTTTCGTTGAAATTCAGTTATCACTAGACTGCGATTTTTGTGCATTTGCGACGAAAATGAATAGGTCGAATGCAAAGTAGCAAAGATTTTGTATAATTTGCAGTAAATGCAAAATTGCAAAAGAATTATACAGTTTGAAAATATTGTTGTATTACTGTCAACTCGTTAGTATGATAGTTTCGACATCTTGTAATTAACGAAGACTATTTTTATTTTCCATAAAAATTCGCAGTCCAGTTATCACAAACACATAAATGAATTGTCAGAGTTTCTCGATCGGTAAAGTCTGACATTCATCTAATAACGTCGTCGAAGATTGCACGAGAAACAGTCTAAAACATATTTATAGCAACGTTCTGTTATTAGTTCTTTGAAGTGTGCACAATACAGGTCAATTTTAACACGTCAAATTTAACCTTGAAATTCAGTTATCATTAGATTTTATGCATTTACGACGAAAATGAATAGATCGAATGCAAAGTAGCAAAGATTTTGTGTAATTTGCAGTAAATGCAAAATTGCAAAAGAATTATACAGTTTGAAAATATTGTTGTATTACTGTCAACTCGTTGGAATGATACAAGACAAGAAATAAATGCCTACGTAATTGCGACATATTCTAATTAATTAAGGCTATTCTTAGTTTCCATAAAAATTCGCAGTCCAGTTATCACAAACACATAAATGAATTGTCAGAGTTTCTCGATCGGTGAAGTCTGACATTCATCTAATAACGTCGTCGAAGATTGCACGAGAAACAGTCTAAAACATATTTACAGCAACGTTCTGTGTTATTAGTTCTTTGACGTGTGCACAATGCACGCTATAACCTGCACTTGCTATTTCATTACGCAACGTTCGATCCCGATGGATCGCGGTGTTCTGTTATTAAGTCAAGATGCATCGCATCTCGGAAGACGTATTATTCATATTGCTCTGGGAGTTTCGCGGCACAATCAAAGGATAGAAAGAAGCTTTCCTCGGAGGAAATTGCAACGCCTCCGTCGACTCGATCCGTCTCTGCCCGTGGTATCGCAGTGCTCCAGACATTATTCAAATGACATTGTCTCCTCGTTCGACTCGCAATGAAAATGTACTTCCTCTTCGTCGTTGTATCGCTTGCAAAAATCATCGTATGCGAAATCATCTCACTGTGAAATATATTATTTAGAGGCTTAGAGTTTTTATATGCAAATATTTTGGAAATCTTTCTAACAGATTTCATCGAAACTGTTGCAGCACTTAGGTCACTCTATCGTGACAAATTCGAAGGAAATGAAGCCTCTTTTTCAACAATTGCAGTACGTTGAAAATAAAATAAAATAAAATAAAATAAAATCCTTAAATTTGTCGAATCTCGTTACAGTTTCGCATTCGACTTATTCATTCTTGCCATAAATGCATAGAATTCGTAATGGTCTAGTTATAAAACTACGAACGAAAATAATCAATTTCTATGAAACTTCAATTTCTGGCAAATTATATAATTCGTGGATAATTCTGACTTCGCGCGAGCTTCGCGATGGAACCGTTCCACGGTATCCAGAAAGAAATGGCTGCAGAATTTCTGATCTATCGTGAACAGACAAGGCTGCGTGTCGCCTTTATGCGTTCCTCGTTCCTTGTTGATCAGCCGTCCTCTCGAAGCCCGTCGAGTTTCTCTGAGTTCCGCAGTAACATTTTCATTTGCATCGAACGAACGTCTCGTCAATCCGCCTGGAAACCATGGGAACGATCTCTGTCGGTTCAATGGAGAATTTACATAAACCGAGGCCGGCTCGCTCGGCCGACTCGCGCGTTTCATAGTTGAGGGCGACGACTAAAAGATTGTCGTCACCTTCGACGCACGGACGATCTATCAAACCGCGACCGCGCTATACCCACCGGTAATGAAAAGGTTGATTAAACCTATTCCGGCTAGGTCGAATTGTGATTCCATCTAGCGAGATAGCACGGCGCCGATACCGCCGCGCCGGTCCTATCATTAATCAAACGGCGAGCATTATTCGTGCACAAGTTTCTTCGGTAGGGAAGCTTTTGCAGGCCAACAGGCAGCAATCAAACTTACTATGAAACTGAAAAATTGATCACGGTGAATTTCACAGATTTTTCCGCGGTGATAATGCGATGTTATCCATCGCGGACCCCTGTTCCCGTTGAGAGCCGCCTTTTATTCGCGTCGATCGCCGCCGAGAGACGACACGACGACGTTCTAATCGAACCCACGGGAGAATAATTCACGCAATTTAGGTCCGTTCCGCGCGCGGCACCATATGGTCCTACTGCTTCTTCAAAATTGCATTCCGAGTCGCCTCCGAGTAACTGCAAATTCAATTTGCGCGAGTTAACCTTAACGAACATTGATACAGTTTGCTCAAGACTCGCGCGATATCGATTGCAATTCCCGCTGCGAGGATTGATGGACGCCGCGCGCTGGGCTCTCGGACGATAGATATCTCGGGGGAAAATGTAGGCTCGGATTCTGAGTTTGTCACGTGAAATCGACTCTATCCTGCGTCATTACAATTTCATTTCGAATCGAGCCGCTTTTCACTGTTTTGTAGGAAACGGGCATCGATCCGAAACAACGGATAAACTAGATTTTTACGTTTATTATTTAACCCTGAGCGCTCCGAAGGCTCCGCTACGGAGACATTTGTCATTTCTTCTTCTCTTTCAAATATAAAATCATATGGATATTAAAAAATGCAGAAAATAATATATAGTTTTGGAACATTCGTCGATCTTGTTAAGGTTAAATTTTTGCATAACCAGAAGGAGTTCACCAACGAACACTTTTGTCGTCTCGTTATCTGTAATTAAAACGTGCTAGGTCTGTACCATTACGATTAAACCATTTTTTGACCTTTTCTATGGTTAGCAACATGGAGAGAAATAAATATTACGATGAGAATTTAGAGCCGAGTGATATCGAAGACGTATTTGATTTTGAAGAGTTAAAAGACATTGTGGAAGACAATGTTGGTTATGATTCTGACACTTCGAGTAGTAGTAGCGAAATTATACTACCAAAGAGACGAAGAATGAGAATTATTGAAAGTGAAAGCGAAGATTCGTTACAAGACTTAGACGAATGGCGCGATGTTATGGAAGAATTACATATTCCAGATAGAATACCTTTTAGCGTATTGCCACAGGTCATTGGACCACAAGTTCCTACAAACATTGAACAGCCGATACAATATTTTAAATTATTTTTCACGGACGAATTGGTAAATGAAATTATAAAGGAAACCAACGATTACGCAGAAAATGTTCTAAACTTGAAAGAAATATCTAGTAACTCTATTTGGCAAAGTGAATACTGTGACACTTGTCCAAGTAAACCCAGAATGCACATGGGAGATCGTTACCAAAGATATCGCACCATGGTGAATTACAGAATTTAAAATTTATCTTTTATTTACAATAGGAAAATGTATATTTATAAAATAAATAAATTTTCAAATGCATTCGCAAGGACGTGTAATCTTTTCCGCTCAAAATAAGACTTCCTTTATCTCAGGCGCTCCGCTCCAAAAATGTGCCAGAGTTACTGATAGGCAGTACTCGAAAAACGCGCGGAGCGCTAAGGATTAAGTAATTAATTGTCTAGCGACAGCACGTCGACAGGTGGTAGATCTTGTGCACTTAATTTCCTTCTAGATCGTTCAATGTTTTCGGAATAAAGACGTCTGTCCGCCACGAGTTGCACAACCGTGCCGGTTCAAGCATTATGCGTATGCAATTTCGAAAATTGCGTGGAATGCATCGATACAAAGATTTCGTTGATCTACCAAAAATTGTTGAAACCCGATCGAGACAATTAATCGTTCGAAATTAACAACTGACAGGATTGTTTAAGCAGTTGAAGGATAAATAGGTGGCAGTGCGGATTAGTCGCTGATAAGAATCTGATGGCCGGCTGTTAGAGAGTTAATATTCCCTTGTCTCGCGTAAGTTGGTTGCCCGCTTCGGGCAACGCAATACCGGTGTGGAAACTATGAGAAGCGAGCGATCGATGATTAATCGTCGAGATGGTTATTGCAATACTGGCTGACAACCGCGTAACTGCACTTTTATTTCGAAGCTTTTGAAATTTCAATGGCAAGAAGAAAAAGTTCGCAGAGGTGTTCCCTTTATCGTACCGACGAGTCTCTTTTGTCACGCGTATATTCATTAATTATTCAGAATAATTGAATACCAATGCGTTGATCGCGCTACAGCGTTAATTGCGTTAATTGTACTATACATAAATTAATATCAAATGCTGCATATCTGTGCGCAACTATAATCCTCCGGGGAACCTTGTCAGCAACATGTTATGTTAGTAAACCTAATTTAATCGGCTATCTTCGCTTGACAACGAGCTATAATACGCTGGATGTTATTGACATGCGGTAGCCGATAGATAATGGAACAATGATTGAACCTGGTTATATAACTTTCAAACAGGAAATACAATTTCGATACAATATAATATACGGTATTCCATTTAATTCGAGCATTCTAAGTGTTCCTGTCATCATTCTTGATACATAAGTCAAAATGAAGAAGAATTTGGATATTACATATAAATATTATCGAACTCGGAAGAAATTCTAATCGCATAACTAATTTCTATTGCATGCTGATTCCATACTGATTCTATTCGACACATTAATTTACCAACGTTTCGCAGATTAAATATAAATATCCTGGACAATTATAATGTCTATCGCTAAAAAAAAATGTTCTCGGGTATCGAATAGGAAACCGGTGTGTGTCGAGCTGACGCAAAAGTAATCGACACCTGCTCCGGACGTGTCAACTGCTTTCCTCGCAATCATTACACGCTGTCTATCAAGGATCACATCATTGTGTCCGCTTGAAAAGCCATTCTATTCAATCGGCACGGTGCTCGGCGCGGACCGTTCCCTCGACTGATTACAGTTATCATAACTAGTCGGCCCACGCGAGGAAATCCAGCGAATGGTGCTCCTCTAATCACTTTGTTACCGGAGCTATCTCGAGCAGGAAGAAAGCGGTTGCTAAAAGCACGCGGGCCAAGCTTTCACATAAATATCCGTTTGATAAATGTTCCGGGCGACGCGTTACGGATGGAGAATATTCGAATGGAACAGCGGCGGCCGATAGTAGGCGTGCATCTGGTGCGGAGATTAAATGCAATCCCAATCAAGACGATTCACAAGCACTTCCGTGTCGCTCGACAGAAACACTAAGCTCGATGCAACCGACCGAGCATCTTTTAATTGTTCCTTGCGATCTGCCAGGAATTCTCCTGCTGGGGAAGTTCGATGGAATTATATCGCCGATTACAACGGAATAATTTACATTCGGTTCGATCAGTTCCTGGAAACGTGATACCGGGGAAACAGAACATCTTCGGTCTTGGTTTCTTCGGTTCTGGTCGCACGACATAGTTTAGAAAATGATCTGATAATTACGGTCGAATATTTTCGCCGTTCGCAAACCATAGCGCGAACACGGAGGAGCCGCACACAAATCTTCCCAATATTATTAGGGTGATCCATAAGTTCTTTCCGCGCCGCGTAATGAATGACTCTAACTGGCTACGTTTATTTATCTCTTATCAGCAGGCTTATCTCTTGGCTGTTTAGGACATCGGTTTCAGTCGTTCGAGATCTCTTTTAAAGTTCATTTCGTTGGTGACAAAGTTCCTTATCAAATTTTTTCTCTATCAATATGGATAGCCAAAAGCATGCTTTGCGGCATGTTATGCTTAATTGCTTTAACAAAAAGGTGATAGGGCAAAGGACACTGCAAACGAGATTTGTACCATTTACGGTGATGGTTCTACGACTATTAAGACGGTCCGCAATTGGTTTAAGAGATTTAGAGCTGGCAATTTTGATTTGTAAGATGAAGACCGCATCGGCCGTCCAACAACGACGGATGCGAACTTTATCAATTATATGTGTTGCGTCCAGAGACAAGGGCCATAAAAAGGTCCCACCATTGGGGAAACCCTCTCAGGCCCCAACAAGGGTCAAGGCAGACACCCCCCTCCAAGGGGTGATTCGTGCCTTGACCAATAATAAACAATCTACCTCCATCCACGGGTGCTCTTCCACGACTTTCCAGCGTTGGAAGAGCATTCTTCCACCACGCTCGCAGAGAGTACAACACAAAAAATAAAGTTCTCTAAGACTACTAGAGACGCTTCCACGTCATTAATTTGCCGTAGGAAGCGCGAATCGAGCGTACAATAGTTCGGTCGCGCATGTACGTTAGGCGACTAACCGAACGTACGGACAAAACAATATGCTCGCTGAAAATTCGCGATATAGTATGTGCGAGATAGCGGATGCCACTGACATACCCAGGACAACGGTACATAAGCATTTAATCAAGACGAGATATGCGAATCGATTCGGAGTTCCACACCGTCGATAGGTGTTGACACCAGCCTTATGAACCGCGTCTCTACGTGCGATTTGCTTCTCCAACGACATGGAAGAAATCCTTTCCTAAAGAGGCTTGCCACTGGAGACGAGACTTGGATTTTATACCAAAATGTGCCTCGAAAACGAACTTGGTCAAAAGGAAATAGTCCCTCAATTGTTGCGAAGCCAGGACTTCATCCGAAGAAAGTTCTTTCGTGCATTCGGTAGGACTGGAAAGGTGTAGTCTACTACGAGCTCCTTCCTCAAGGTGAAACGATCGATTCAGCTAAATATTGTAATCAACTCGATGAATTGAAAGCCGCCATAACAGAAAAACGGCCAGAATTGGCGAACCGACGCGGCGTCGTTTTTCATCGCGACAACGCAAAACCGCGTGTTGCGTTGGTCGTAAGGCAAAAATTATTGCAGTTTGATTCTGACGTTCTACCTCATCCTCCGTACTCCCCAGACATTGCTCTATCCGATTATTACTTGTTCTTCTCGTGAAAAAATTCTCTCCGTGAAAAACGGTTCAAGTTCGTAAGCGAAATAAAAACGCACCTTGAACAATATTTTGCAAATAAGCCTCAACAATTCTGGAAAGACGCATAATGAGGCTTCTTGAAAGATGGAAGAAGGTAATGGAGCAGAATGGTTCATACACAACTCAATAAATCAACCTTAAACAACAAATATCGTGTAATCATTTCGCATAAAAAAAAAGGAATGAACTTATGGGACACCCTAATATTACGTAAAGATTTTCCAATTGGCTTCTCGCAGGGCGGAACAGTAAGTCGACGTTATGGCGAAATAATTTACAGAAAAGTGCTTGTCGCAGGAGGAACGGTGGCAAAGCCGCGTCCAGTTATTAAATCACGATTACACGTGATTCATAACGGTTCTTGTTGAAGAAACGATAAAATTTCAAATATACCATTGTTCCGACCGCTATTAGTAACCGCGGTCAGCTCGTTCATCGGCGTTCTATCGGCGTGCTCACGACTCTCGCTATTTTTCTTCCGAGTATATACATTTCCGCCTTTGCCCGGCCACAAATAGAGATATCCAGGCATGGTGCCATTATAGGAAACGCCTACAAAGTCGACGTTGTTACGAAACGGCAATATCTTAACCTCTCTCGAAGGATATTGGCTCACCTATGCCCATTAACATAAATGTTATTTAACGCGGCGAGCCGCGAACTCGCCGCGCCGCGCCACGCCACGCCGGCCAGTGTTCCAACTTATACGGGGCCGTAAATAATCTCGTGATTAAAAAATGCCGCGTTTACTTCGCTGTAGAACCGCTTTTAGAGGATTGTTTCTGAAATCCACGAACTCAACCCGATCGTTGAAATGGAGAACATTGTACCGGCACAATAAAATACGAAAAAACACCGAAGGTATCTGAAACTCGATCGATTCGAAACTCTGCGATAGTTTTTGCAATTTTCCCGTTTGAAAACAATCGATTAATTGTGCCTGATTTCAGGTGATTTTTGGATTGGCAATAAGGTTTCTCGATACCACTATTACAGTAATTTCTTCCTAATTCGCGCTCAGATTGCGCACAGAATTAGACAATTTGAGAAGAGTAGATAGGATTGTTCGAGCCTTCCGGCTCGTTTTTATAGTTACCGATTGTCAACAACTATAAAAATGAGCCGCAAGGTAATCGAGTAATCGTATCTCCTCTTCCCAAATTGTCCATTTTTGTGCGCAATCCGAGCGCGAATAATTAACCACGGTCTCGTTATTGATAGCGAAAATGGTTATCTCTTTCCTCCTTCGCGTCAACAAAGTCTGCACATTAAAGTGCCCTGCTACGAACAAATTCAATTAAACTGTACTTTGAAACTACATTCTAAAGTGTCTCTTATATGCCAATAAACGTTGGATTCCGAGTGCTCACGTTGGCTTGCCAAGATCTTAACGGTCGTGATTTACAGCAAATAAAATGGTTGGTTCCGAGAATGCATCAGAGAACGCTGAATTTTTAAAACCACCCACAACCATACTCTTAATTTTCGTTTTGTTGACGCAATGGTACTCGTTTCGCGACACCTTCGGCCAAGAGATAGGAACAAATTTTTGTAATTTAACCGTTGAACTTTAATGCGATCTAATACAATCACGAACCGTGACAAAGGCATACAACGCAGAAAAGAATCAGCGACACGGAATTCGACTTTTTCATCTCGAGCTGTATAATTTCTTCGAACCGACAAGCCGACAAGGCGAGCCTTCTCTTTTCGTCGACGCATCGGCATCGCATCGCTTCGCATCGCGCGGCATCTTCGCTCGCTGACCGACTGCGCCGTGTAATCATTAGCGAATCGCCGACAGACGTTGAATGTTTCGTTTGGCCATTCATTTGCTCGCTTCGCCACCGACCTACCCCCTTTTTTACTTTCACCGTCCGAACAGTCACGGCAAATGCTTTTCATCGACGTCGAATCGTTTTACCGAGAGGCACGGGTTTCACTTTACCGAATAATTCTCTCCCTAATTGATGTTTGATGTTTCTCCGTGTTCGTAAATAGGGTGCAGTGTCGGTAAAATGGTAAAATTTTATTGCATTCTTCTTCGATTTTTATTAGAAGAAATTCAAATAGATTCCTGTTCCAATACCTATTGCGCTGCAGTCAATGTAACACATCACTCGATAAGTCTCCGGTTTAGCTAAGAAAAACAAATTTTTTGTTAGAAATTCGACTTTATTCGTCAACATACTCTTCTTCAAGAGTGATACATTCGTTCCAACGTTTCTCTAACTTTTCGATGCCTTTTTTGTAGAACGATTTGTCTTTGTTCTCAAAATAGGCCTCCGTTTCGGCAATCGCTTCAGCATTTGAGCCAAATTTCTTTCCCCGGAGCATCTTTTTAATGTCTGCGAAAAGCTGGGGGCTAGATCTGGAGAGTACGGTGGGTGGGGAAGCAATTCGAAGCGTAATTCGTTCAATTTAACCATCGCTTAACCGCGCTCCGAATCGTCGACACGTTGTTGTTTTTGGTCCGGTGCGAGCAAACGCGGCACCCACTTCGAAAGCAATTTACACATGCTCAAATTTTTGTGTAGAATTGTAAACACACTATCTTCTGATATCTTTAAGGTGTCAGCTATCTCACGCAATTTCACTATACGGTCTTTCGAAACTATTTTGTGGACCTTTTTTATGTTTTTCGGAACAACTGCCGATTTTGGGCGACCAGAGCGTTCGGCATCATCGGTGTTTGTACGACCGCGTTTCATTTTAGCATACCAGTCGATAATAGTTGATTTCCCTGGTGCAGAGACTTCGTAACGCTTATTAACACGTTCCGTGCCGAGCTTTTTTTACTCGAATCTTCACACTTTGATATTTTACTAAAACTTGATGTATTACGTGCAATTATTAATTCTCGTACACATAACAACGTAACAAAAACTTATCAACGCCCATTCTTGCGGTGGAAATTGATTCTTCGGTTCTAAATTTCTTGTAAACAATTTGTTCAATTCACTAAGTAAACATGCAAGCGTGTACCATCGATGGTACACGTGGCACGGAACGTGTTAAGCCACTGTTTGGCTTCAACAGTATCTTCCCCCATCAAAAAACAATGTTTAATCGATACACGAAATTCTTTTCTAACCATTGTTTTGAAAATTACAAAACTGGGGTCACTAAAACCACTGTAACCTGTGAACTAATCATCAAAATGTCATGAAATTTTGACATGTATCGTTTGAAGAATACTACTATCCAAAAATCATATAGGTCTGTCAACAGTGTTGCCATATATGTGGCAGACCGGAATTCATTTTACTGCGGATTCCAGTAAAATCAGTTGAAAAATCGACATTTCTCTTAAGAAGATTTCTCAGCGTAAGCAACCGACATAAACCCGATATCGGTAAAAATCGCTCTCGAATAACAAGTTCTGAAATTCTCCGATTCCATATCGACCGAAAGAATTCTCCAAAAAAAGGCACCGAGGTTCGTTGAACCGTCGCGATTGTCGAAGATACACAGTTAATTCAGGATTCAGACACGGTAATCGAAGCGTCCGCAGCAGATAGAGAAGAGAGCGTCTCCGACGTCGAAGTGATTTCACCGGTCGTCGTGCCGAATCGTGCTGTTCCGGCGTTCTTGGGCGAAGAAAAATTAATAAAGAAATATCAGTGACGCTGTGTGTCGACGAAGGTGGAAAAGAAGACGAAGAAGAAGAAGAAGAAGAAGAAGAATCCGGTCGTGAAGCGGTTCGCGCACGAGAGCCGCATCAAAGTCACCAATATACAACGTCGACCGGTCCATTACCGTTTTTATTATCTAACGTAGCCGGTGGACGAAGAGCGTGGCCGCTAATGACACCGATCGTTCCCGCGTCATTAGTTTGCCATGCCGCGGGATTTTCCCAGGGGCCGTGTCATCGGCGACGAACCCCTTTGGACAAGAAAAAAATCAGAACGACCTCTCTGATTGGAGAAAATCGAATTTTTCCGGCGCGACACCTCCGGACGAGCGATTAGCACAATTTATTTACTTTCACGGTTAAATTTAGCGCCTTCGTTAGCGTGTTTATCAAAGACCGCGAGACGTTTATATTGTCGTTAACTCGACGATCGCTTGCGGTGCTTGACCGGACGCTGTCGCTGTCGCTGGGGCACCAGCCGACCGGTGCCATCCGCCGCGATTCCCGCGATCCATCCGAAGGAATCCTCGCATTACGTAGCATTTTTCTGGAATCGATCTAGCATGCCCGCGTAGTAAACATTTAGGATTGCTTGATTTATTTTTATAATGTCGCACTTTCTCTTCGCGCGTCGGCGACACCGACGCGGAAACTTCTTTCTCAGGATCGTTAACCCGGAAAACGTCTACGCGCCGAGGCGTCCTTATAGTCTGTAACCCCGGGGACCGAGGTCAGTATCGAACACGTAAAAGTGGCACGAAATCAGGCACTTTGTTGGAATTTTCTTCGTACGACAAGATGATAAAGTCGCAAATGTTCCACTGACATTAATCCATTGATTAATAGACTGGCCGAACATACGACTTTGCGAAATGAAGCTGCATAGTTGGCGGGACACGTGCAGAGATACTATATTACAATAGCAATATTTATGATACAATTGCAAGAGCATGACTTTTACTGGGATGGTATGACGGGAATGCAACTAATAAAGCGACACGACCCAAAGTAACATACACATACACGGAAGTATTCGAACGCTTACGTTTCTAACATTCAATTAATAAAATATACGTGTTAAACTGAAGCATTTGATATAATATGACACATATAACAAGGGATGGGTCTTATAAGACTGCGTAAGCAAAGTTAGAAAATAATTCAACAATATGTAGCGTTTTTATAGTACATTCATTGTAAACACGTACCAGAAATGGCTCACAAAAGTATTCGAACGAAACAATTAATAGTTATTTAAATTGAACGATTAAAGATTTTAATAGGAAGTTGATCCACCTTTTGCTTTTATAACAGCCCTAAGTCTGTTTTCCATTGAGTGGACCAACTTAAAAGTAACATTTGCATCTATTGATTGCCATATTTGAATAATATTTCGTTTTAACGCTTCTTTCGAAGTAATAACTGTATTTTTTAATCGTTTATCTACTTCATCCCATAAATGTTCAATGGGGTTTAAATCGGGACTTTGCGGTGGATGTGGCACCACGTGTGGAACATTATACAATACCCATTCTTTGACTATTTTAGCGGTATGCTTCGGATCATTGTCAGACTCAAATCAATAATCGCTAGGTACATTCAATTTTGATACACTGCTTTTTAAATTTTCCTGCAAAATTTTTAAGTATTTCGTTTTGTCCTTTATCCCATCGATGAACACAAGGTTTCCCACTCCACTAGATGTCATGCAGCCCCAAATTAATACATTTTACAAAATTATTACGTTTTATAGTCGATCGTAGATTTCGCGGTTCTAATTCTGTGTTCTTTTTCCTCCAAACACTTTTACGTCCATCGCTACCAAAAACGTTCAATTCACTCTCTCTCTCTCCCTCCCCCCCTCTCTCTCTATACATATATATATATACTTTGTCCCACAATGAATTATTCTCATAAATAAATTTTTCGGCGAATTTTAAACGTACAATTTTATTTTTCTTGTTAACAAATGGCTTTCTTCTTGGAACTCGTGCATGTAAACCATTATTTCTTAATAATCGGCGACACAATTCTGGATGCACTTCTTTCTGGAACTGCGTAGCCACCATTGATGCCAATTGCGATCCAGAAGTAAAAGGATCTTGTTCGATTTTTCGTATAATTGTCTTTTCTTCTCTTTCATTCAGCTTTTTTGGACGCCCACAACGGTGCTTATTAGCAGCGTTACCTTGCGTATTAAATTCCTTCACGATGCAATGACTAGTGGATTTGCTTCTGTTTACAAATCGTGCGATTTCGCTGTATGATTTGCCTTCTTTATACCGCTTCGCTATTAATTCTCTTACCGATTTGCATGTTCCGGATTTCTTGCGATTCATTTTGTTATATTATTAATAATGAAAATTGTGACAGAAATTTTGAACACTGATTCCCTTGGATTAACTGCTAGTGAACTGAGCAATGTTTAATTACATTCTGCGATCTTCGGGAATTCTTAATTGTCAGAGTCGAATACATTTGTGAGCCACTCCTGGTACGTGTTTACAATAAATATACAGTAAACACGCTATATATTGTTGTACTATTTTCTAATTTTCCTTACGCAGTCTGAAGACCCATCCCTTGTTATGTGTCATATTATATCAAATGCTTCACTTTACACATATATTTTATCAATTGAATGTTAGAAACGCGTAAGCGTTCGAATACTTTCGTGTATGTACTTATCGGGAAGAAATAGACAAACACCGAACTCTACTTGCGCAGATTTCATTCGAACATGCATAAAACTCTTCGCGACTGTTCAACTATTTTGAATAACCAATGAAATGTACAGTCATGCTCCGCGATTGATGTTAGCCAAAAATGAGTTGTGCGGATACAATATTAACTACTATAGATGATAATCGAGAATCGTATAGCCATTCCTAAAAAGACAAATTATTCGAGAAAGTGCTGCAAGCAAACGATCACCTTGCAAGAAAAAAAACACGACCGTGTATTAAACAGATATAGGGACCCGATAAAGCAACATGTCTTGCTAATATCGTCATTAAACGAATCGCTACTTAAATCTCCATTTACCAAACGACTCGGTTCCAGCACCCATCGAAGATTTATTACGAGCTCCAATGTTCTAATCAATCTCGAGATTCCGCGTCGGGGAGCGATACCTTCGCCCGTACTTTCTCCAAAACAGTGCAAACGATTGGCTCCCATCGATAATGGGCCATACGATTCAATTAAGAAATCGTTTTCCCATCGGGGCCGCAACGAATGACCGATCCGTGCATTCGTTTCTGGTAAATGGGACGTTATACGGTCTCTAGGGGCCGCGGCCTGCGACGATCATCGTCGAGGCTCGTTACGACTCGACCAACCAGCCCGTCATCTGCGATGCTTGCGCTTCTCCTTTTTCTTTCCTCGTCGCATCGACGAAAGCTGCTTCTTCGCGAACATTGCGCAGTCGCGCGGGCGTCTGTTCGCCGACTGAGATTTGATAATCGTTCAGATTTCGACGATCTGCCCCTATAAAAACGACTCGTATTCTTTGTTTCGAAGAAATAAAACGCCCGGGAAAATAACAATTGCTTTAGATCCTTGGCTCGTTCTCCGTACAACTCTCTAAATTTATTCCGCAACGTACGATCAACTAAGGCCGCTGGAGCAAGATAAACGAAGCAACGATGAAATAAAAAGTGAACAGTACGATCTCTCCCATGTAGCACGGTGCGGTTGGTAAGCAGAGCACAAACCCGTCTAAACCGTTGCAACACGTCAAACGCATTCCGCAGAGAAACACGCGTCAAAGGGTGGACGCTTATTCGTTCGCGTGGAAACATTAATCTTCCATGTTCGGCAAAGAATGCACGGACGACGGGAACAATCGGACGACTGGTCTTGTCCGGCCGCGGATCCGTGCCTCGAGGATTATATCATTAAATTGCAGGGCGCCGCGCAACCTGCAACGTGAAACGTGCAACAGCGACCGCGGCAGACGTTCGTTGTACTTGTTCTAAATCTCGGAACGATACTGGAACGCGATTTACTCCGGGGACACCGATCGCAGCTTCAGTCATTGTGCTTGCAGATCCGCGCGCGTTCCCGTTCCCGATGCTTGAAACACGTCTCCAGTCTCGGTCTCGGTCTCGATCTCAGTCTCGGCTCGACGAGAGAGCCAGTTTCTGCCAGTCTCTGGTCCGATGTCGTTTGCGCAATCGATCACGGCCGATTCAGGTGGTCTCCTTAACAATCAAGATTCGATCCTACGAACTGCCACAAATTTTTAGCTGTCATAAAAAACGATGCGGTCGGCGCTATTGTCAAATTTACAGCCGAACTTCTGGTTGAAGCTTTATTTTCAGCGTTCCACTAGATGCGATAATTGTTAACCCTTTCGCTACGGCAGCTCCATCCGCCGAAGTACCGTCATTGAACGGAAACTCGCTCCAGAAATATGCACAATGCGCGTGGTTTGTATATATATATATATATATATATATATATATATATATATATATATATATATATATATATGTTGTTCTAAGTCTTAAATAATAACTGTGCTGAAGTCTAACGATTAAATGTTTAATATAATTAATAACGAGCCGAAAATTATTAAAATGTAACAATATGTGAAAACTAATAATATAATTCTGTGTGATATATTTGAAAGCAAGGATCTACAGGGTGTTTCAAAAATGTCTCGCAATCCGAAAGTGGCGGGTTTCTCAGCTCATTTGGAGCAACTTTTTCCTTTACAACAATGTTCTCCGAGGCACCGTTAACGAGTTATTAACGAAAAACAGTGACCAATGAGAGGCGAGCTCAGCTGGCGCGAGGCGGCCGAGCCAACGACGCCAGCGGTCGAGGCGGTCGAATCCCAGCTCAGCTGGCGCGAGTCGACCAAGCCAATGAGCGGAACTGGGCTTCGCGCGCTGGTTGACCGGGCTGCCTCAGCCGTACTCGATTCTTATTGGTCACTGCTTTTCATTAATAACTCGTTAACGGTACCTCGGAGAAAATTTTTGTAAAGGAAGAAGTTGCTTTAAATGACATTTTTGGGATATCCTGTATACAAAGGTCAACATCGCAATCTTTGTACTCATACCGCGAGTCCGTTCTTTTATCATTTTTGCTACAAATTACATATCTGCGTCTTCTGTATACACTTCATTTCGATGCCGCATATATGCGGCGCTCGACGCGAAAGGGTTAAGAGCGCGTCTCGCAGAACAGAAAATCCGCCGCGATTGCACTAAACGCGGTGAAATCCGCGAAACTAAACTAAACTCGCGCGAACCATACGCGAATAAAATCTATCGGACTGTAGCGTGTGCCGTTCCATTAAATCGTTAACCAGCGAGCTGGACGAACATATCACGCGTTTACTCCGGCCACGAGCGATAATAAAAAAGGAAACGAGAACTGCGACGACGATAAACGAATTTCAAAGGCAGCCTGGATATGCGGCTCGCCTCTCTCTCGTTCCATCCCTTTTTTCATCGCGTCTCTCGCGCGAAATACAAACCCTTTATTCGCACTCGAGGAAAATTGAATGAACGCGGACGCAATCTGAATTCTGAATGGCACACGCTACACCCATTTCCTTGATGGGAATAAAAGAGGTGACTGAAAGGATGCAATGCTAGAACACGTAGTCGACGAAAATGTTTCCTAGCGTTGGAATTGTAAATACGGGCATCGTCACTTTTCGACACGTCGAAGATTTCATAAAACTTGATTAAAAGGGACGGCAAATGCGAGAGCAAATACGAGAAGCCGTTTCAACGTCTCGCTGCGTTTTGACGGGTCTGACTCGCGACGGAGATTTCTGGTATTAACCAAATGAAACAAATTCGATAATGTAACAATCTCTCCGATTGCTTGTTTGCAGAGTTTTCGAAAGATGAAATTACTTTCTTCGCTGTTGGGAGGAAGCATTCGAAAGCGATTTCTCGCGCAATCTCGCGAACGAAATCGCGATCATCCGATATGATACGTGAAGGATGCTCTTTTAAAAATATTTCTCGCCCCGAGAAATCCGGAGATCGAACTGCCACGCTGAAGATAGGAAAAAATCCTGCCAATAAATTTTCACCAGTTGTCATACCTCGATATTTTATTGCTATGTATTCCGACCATAAAGCGGCAGCGCGACGAGCGCGTGTATGCACGTGTGCGTGTGTGTGCCTATGTGTATGCGCGCGGCCGCATCAAACCGGAACTTCGATGAAAGTGCACTGGCAGATCTCGAGTTATGCTTCCACCGGTTCTGTCCCCAACACGAATTGCCGGGGGTGTGTTTCAATGCCGCGATTACATTTATAACTAAATTTCGGAAGCGCCGATAAACGGACGCCGCGCATTCAAACGAACCGACAAAATCGATATCTCTTTAGAACTTTGACGTAGTAGTCCGATGTTCGGCAAACTGCGCGCGCGGTTGTCACAAATGTCGGATCTCTTCGCAGTCGCGAATTCAACGTTTCCGTTAGTTCGATTTTTCAAAGTTTACGTTCGATTTGTTTGTCGGTGACGCGCTGGAAAAACTATGCACATGGTGCGTATTCGATCGATAAAATGTTTCTTGAATTCTAATAAACAATTTCGCGTTACAAATTTGTGATGCGCTGCCGAGCGTACAATGCACAGTTTAATTGATTGGTGACATGCTGAAAAAGTCGGTGAACGTAATTCCCTTTGAATTGCGATGCCAATAATAAAGTACTACTGTGATCAAAAAGTAAGGTGAAATTGTCATTTAAAACTCCCGGACATTAGGAAGGCAGGCAATTGTTTTTTTCCTAGGTTGGTAGGACTGTCTATAACAATTGCCAAGCGTCTGTTTGTTAAAAGGTTTAATTATCTCCGAGTTACACGTGTTTTAGTAAACGACCAAAAGTGAATTTTTCGATTTTTACAATGGGTGATTTTGTTGAGCAAAGAACTTGCATCAAATTTTGTTTGCGGAACGAATATTCTTGTGCGGACACGTTGAAAATGTTGCGGAAGGCCTTTGGTGATCAAACTATGGCACAAAAAAACGTTTATAAGTGGTACAACGAGTTCAAAGCGGGCCGAGAACGCGTTGAAGACGAACCGCGCTCTGGACGACCATCAACGTCTACCGACGAGGGCCACGTCCAAAAAAATCGAAGATTTGGTGCTTGAAAATCGTCGACTGACAATGAGAGACCTCGCTGATAGTGTTGGAATATCATTTGGCTCAGTCCAAACCATTTTGAAGGATGTTTTGTGTCTCAAACGCGTCAAGTCTCGATTGGTGCCATGTCATACTGCATTGGTTCTTCGCGACTTTTTTGCCAAAAACTCGACTCATATCGTTCCGCAACCACCGTATTCGCCTGATTTGGCTCCGTGCGACTTCTGGTTATTCAGCAAACTCAAAAAGCCAATGCGGGGACGCCGTTTTGACACGATTGAGGAGATAAAAACCGAATCGAAGAAGGTGTTGAAGGCTATACCGGAAAAAGACTATTCCGACTGTTTCGAGGACTGAAAAAAGCGTCGGAAACAGTGCGTTTTATCGGACGGGGATTACTTTGAAGGGGATGAAATTGATTTGGAAGAATAAATAAAGAATTTACATTTTATAAACAAATTCACCTTATTTTTTTATCACAGTAGTACGTTTAACGATGTAAACGTGCTAGTAAGACAACGGTAATTTCAATAGCAAATAACGTTTAAATTGTCGAAATAAAATGGTTTTCGAACGGTTCAAATGTTTGTCGTGTCTTTTCTTTTCGACACACATCCTCGCGAACGTTGGAAGAAAGAAACGAAGCCGTACAAAACTATCCGTAACTTTCTTTCCGAACCTGCAGCATTTCCACGCGTCCCGCGAATGCAATAAATTACCGAACGTAATAAAAGCCGACTGAAAGTTCGAAATTGTTCGGTAATGAACAAGTAATAATGCGCGCTAAAGCCGACGTAATTAAACTCTAACGATTTCTGTCACCGCGGCTGACTTTCAACAGGGTTTTACGATAATTCGATATTCGTGAAATTTATGCGCCGGCTCTCGCGCGGAATTTCCACGATGTTCGTGTTTAATTATATTGAATTAGTGGTTATTTATTATTACGTTAACCGTTATTTTGCGTAGCGCAAGAACGAGGGTTTTCCGTACATCACGGATCGGCACGGAACGGCCGAGCTACGTATTAGTTGTAAGCTACTACTTAAGGCTTTAAGAGACTCGTAAACCGTGTGCACGTGTAACTCGTAAAGCGAAACGCGAATGGCACACGCATCTTATTGTTGGCACAGTATGCAAATCGTGTTTTCATTTTAAAGCATTTTACGCCGTAGACAGTAACCCCATGAATTTTCAGACGCGAAATAAAATTAAACGAACAATAACGGAGCGCCGCGGCGCGGCCCGGTGCGCCGGTGCCGTCGACTAATTGCGCTAATCAGCCGCGGAAAAACCGGTCCCGGTCGAAACCGACTCCTCGAGTTGATCGCCGATTAATTCGTAGTTGTAAACTAGGAAACTATAAGGAGTAGTTGAAATTAAATAACGTTGGAAATCGTGTTTTTTTTTACAAAAGGAGATCCAAAGACTTAATAATACTCGGTGAAAGTATAACTCGCACTTGCGCGCATCAATTCGGTACAATGTTACAAATGTGCAAAGTGTGTACGATCGAATTTACCATCTATGCACCGTAATTTCATACAATTTTTACATTGCCGTTTGTGTTTCTTTTTTTAACGTGCTGCTAAAAATCCAAAGGTGACGCAAGTCACACAAGTCTATTCTACAGTAATGTCTCCCTAACTGACGCTTAGATTCTGCAGAAAAATGGACAATTTGGGAACAGGAGATACGATTATCTCGGCTTTGCACCATGTTGTTACCACAATCGGTAACTATAAAAACAAGTCGCAAGGCTCGTGGACATTCTGAGGACATTCTCCATTTTTGTGGACAATCTGAGCGTCAATTAGGGAGACATTACTGTACATGGAAAGAGGGAAGATAAATTGAAAATGGATAGAGATCTTGAAAATTGAAAGAAGTTTCTAGAGTTTCGCAGCTAAAACGACAACGAGTGCAAAGATTGCTTACTTTAAAATAACTCCGCGTCTTTAACAAATTTAATTCGTTCGGTCGAATCTTTGACAATTGTTTCTGTTCGAAAGATCGTCGGAACATTGAGTCACTGTAAGCTGGAATCAATAAGCAGCGAAAGATAATGACGACGACGACGACGGATATGGACCGATCACGCTGTCATTAGCGATTAGTCTGGGCTGCAATCAGCGTGCTAATTTGCAGTTCCCGATACGCGGTTATTCGTTCCCAGTGTGATTCGCGTTGCGGCCGGTCCCAACGAGAAAAAGAAACGGATCCGCCGATACTACGTACTGAAAAGCGGCTTTTCAATGGCCGAGCTGAAATCGCCGGCTTCGACACAGTCCGGGACGCGTCGCATCGATTTCCGAATGTGTTAGAAACTCGGCGATCGGCCGCGTTTCTTTGATTGCAGCGAGTTCGTTCTGGTGTCCTTCGAGCACCCGGTTGCGCGTAATAGTTTCCCGATGGGCAAAGCCAAGGCGTAATGCGATTATGCTCGGCCTGCCCGGTCGCACGGGAAGCATGCAAGCAACCTGTAATTTCCGTGGCCGGCCGATAGAAAGTTGAAAGAAATGCACCGATGACCCTACGCGCCGCGCCGGCCAGGTAACGACCACAAACAGACGCGCCGATCGATCATCCTTCTTGATCCTTGATGACGAGAAAGTGTTTGGGATGTTCCTGCACCGTTCCACGGCGACCACGGGCCCGGCCGAACACGTGTCTTTTCGTTACCGATGAAAAATGTGCGCCAGTTCTGTCACGATCGCCCGTTTTGTAATACTCCGTAATTTCGCCGGGGACGGAAAAGGAAATTTCTCGCGGCAATTATTCTTATTCTTGACGCGTAAACGCGTGATGCAAGAACTCCTCGGATTCTCCGAACCTGTTATTCTCGAAGAAAGTCGTGGACGTTTCTCAATTCTGATCGGTATTGTCCGACAGATTCTGTCGTTGGAGAACCTTTCATCGGGTACAATGAATTACATCCGATGTGCAGTTCATTGACTACACGTACTAATAATGTCATTAATTTGACTAAATACGCTAAGGCTTTTTTTCGCAAGAGTATCGACAATAGCCAATGGTAACTTTCGATCGAAGTGGATTTACGCATCGATCTAAATTTGCCGGGCGTCTGGCGGTGCGTTTGTGCATTCGCGGCCGCGCATGCAAGTTCGGATCGAACAGTGCCGAATCGAACCGAACCGAAACGATCCGCGCCGCGGTGCGGTGCGGTGCGGTGCGTATTAATGGGTCACACCACGTGTCCTCCGGTGCATATAGGAATACGAGGCGCGTCCGTACACGCGGTGCACACGTATGGTAAACGGTATCTTATCGTTTCAGAGCCGCGGGCGTCGCGTCGTTCCGTGGTGCATGCTCCGAGCGTTTTAGCTGCCGACGCGACGCCTCCGGTAGAACAATGTCCCTCGTTAAAAGACTTTCACACGGAACCTAGTGTCACGTATGGAACAAAGCCTGGACGCGAATAAATCATTGTTTTCCACGGTACGTTCCTGGAATATTATTTCAAAACGGTACCGATCGATTGTTTCGAAAACAGCCGCCGCTTCGGAACAAGAATCGTAAATTGGGTCCAACATCCCCCCGTATAAATATCGCGTTAAGACGAAAATGTTTCTACTCGTTTGAGATGTTCAGAGATTGCTGGTTTGTTACGTTTATAAAAATACACGGGACTTTCGTCCTTTCCAGTTTTGTGGATTTTAATTATCTACCAACGTTGAATGACGGTCGAAGTAACTTTCATCAGAATCGCACGAACTTGTATCGTTATTTAATTTTCCTTCCGATTGTTTCATTTGCTTCTTTTCCTAATGTTACTCCGTCTTGAAACACGTTGAATTAAGTTTCTTCGAAAAAGAAAGTTAAAGTTTCTCAGTTTCACGAACAACCTGTTACGTTGAAGCATTATCAATTAATTCGTTCGCTATTGATCTAATATTTTCCCCTCTTCGTCGATTCCCACGGGCAAATCTGCTTGTCTCGAATAAAAGCAACGCACGCTTGTACCTCGCGAAATTGGCCAAAGGTAAAACACGAAGGATTGTTTGCCAAGACGGAGTATCTCCGGCCGGTAGTCGGACCGAGTGACTTTTTACGGAGCGATCAAGGATCCCGGTCCATCCTCGTGTCTCTTAGGTTTGGCTATCAGTGAATCAAGACCGGCCGTTTCATCGGCGAGTTATAAAACCTCTTCAGGAATGCTGAGATGCTCTCGATGCCGAAGATAAAACCACCGATGCAGAGCAATAAGTGTTTGCCCCGTGACCGTAGCCGATCGAACAGCAACTCTACCCTTCGAACTGTAGGAAAAACTCGTTTGTCCACGTGCATCGAACGTTTCGCGGTATTTCAGCCGATTCATTAACATCGTAATGGCTAACTAGATTTAATTGAGTGTACGTGACAGTCGCATACTATCGTATCAGATTTATATAAACACATTTCTCGAAAATGACACGCAGAATGCGAAGAAAATTTGTTGTTCCTTCGTTTTGTTCAGCTTTCTACAAAAATTCCTGTGTTTTTATTCTTGTTTATTCGATAGAAGAGAAATTGCTTGCATTGAACGCAGAACGCACGAAGTTCGAGTTATGTTAGCAACTCGGTGATACGGGTGCACAATAAGATAAAGCGTTATTGTGCATATTAGCTCGGATGCGCGTCGGGTCCCTTTGAATCAGTTAATTTTGATTCATCGCGGTTCGCTTGAAAACTGTTGGAAGCTGACCGCCACTATTAAATATGTGACGTTAACGGGCAAGAATTTGGCCCTTTTAATTGCCTTAATGAGTCTCCTTGGCCATTGCCGGCCCTCGTCTCTGCTGCATTATTTCGAGCAATGAAAAGATTTCGTGTTGCGACTTCTCACACTATTTCTCCTTACATTACTTATACTTGTGTGTATAATACCTTTTTACTATTTCTAATTTCTCTTCTAATTTCGCTCCTGAATTCACACAACTGTGAGAATTATCATAGGTAACTGTTTTGTAAAAATTCAGAAGATATTTAAAATACTATGTGCCGTTGTTCAAGAACAAGTGCAACGTTTTGGCGTACTTTCCTTTCGCTTTTCGGCAGACAAAGCTTCCTTAAATGCCAAGATAGATGTTTGCCATGTGTTTTCTAGCGGGTTGACATTTCGAACTGCGTTCGCCAGGATCGCCTTGACATATCCTTGACATAATCGTTTTCAGTTTTCCACTTCTCGCAGATGCAACTCCGATCTTTTGGATCACCGTTCTCCCGAAGTACCCAATTATCGGCATGGTGACCGAATCACTTTCGAACAAACGTAAGAGGAAACCTTTAGCGTAGCCGTATCTGTTTCTTCGAACTTTACCATTCGTCATTTCGAAGTTATTCGACAGATAAAATTACTAGACGACACACAGTGCAGTCGTCACTGCTTCATATCCAATCAAATCTATGTTTATGATGTGTTAAAACGTTTAAATAATTATATTTAGCAATAGAATGTTCAAAAAATTAACAAATAACCTTGATATAACTTTGACATTTGGTTTTTCATGATCTATGAAACTTTTTTGGCAAAAAGTTGCGTTTTTCAGAGTCAGTGACTTTTATTACCTGAACTAACCATGGTCTACACTTTATATAAGGTTTTAAAAAAGACGGCTCAAAATATCCTGGGATTCATATTTCGGCGAATTCGTTAGATAATACATTTGAATACCATAAAAACTTGTTTTGCGAAAAGTTGTGGTCTTCAGAGTCATTTAACAAAATATGTAGTCATAGCCGGTCAATAGCTTTGTACGCGGACATTTTCTTATAGAAACATAAGATTTGGTTATTCAATAAAAAATAAACAAGAATATAATAAGAATAATAAGAATATAATATAATAATACTATAATATAATGATAAGAATATTACAATCTTGACATAATCTTGACATAACCTTGACATTTGGTTTTTCATGATCTATGAAACTTTTTTGGGCAAAAAGTTGCGTTTATCAGAGTTAATGACTTTTATTACCTGAACCAATCCTGACTTACACTTTATATAAGGTTTTCAAAAAGACGGCTCAAAATATCCTGGGATTCATATTTCGGCGTATTCGTTAGATAATACATTTGAATACCATAAAAACTTGTTTTGCGAAAAGTTGCGGTCCTCAGACCGCAAATATGTAGTCATAGCCGGTCAACAGCTTTGCACGCAGACATTTTCTTATAGAAACATAAGATTTGGTTATTCAATAAAAAATAAACAAGAATATAATAAGAATAATAAGAATATAATATATAATGATAAGAATATTATAATCTTGACATAATCTTGACATAATCTTGGTTTTTCATAATCTTGGTTTTTCATAATCTTGGTTTTTCATAATCTATGGGACAATTTTTGGGCAAAAAGTTGCGTTTTTCAGAATCAATGACTTTCATTACCTGAACTAACCCTGACCTACACTTTATATAAGGTTTAAAAAAATAATGCTCAAAATATCCTGGGATTCATATTTCGGCGAATTCGTTAGATAATACATTTGAATATCATAAAAACTTGTTTTGCGAAAAGTTGCAGTCTTCTGAGTCATTTAACAAAATATATAGTCGTAGCCGGTCAACAGCTTTGCACGCGGACATTTTCTTACAGAAACATAAAATTTGATTATTCAATCAAAAATAAACAAGAAATGTTTTATGAAATTGTACAATCTTTTATGCAGATCGATGCATCTTCCTATTTTTTTACAAACTACTAAGGCATTTTGGTCGAAAATCGATTAGCTTAGAGGGAATAATTTTTGTCCCGAATGCTCATATAAGCGCCACACTTTGTGGCAAAGCTAATAATACCTAATTGCATAGCTACGTTCACAGCGAATGAAATGATCCGGCTGACAAAGCCTGCGCTGCCGCGGTAATTCCAAATCAAAACGGTGTCATTGTCAACTCGGTTGCGAGTCCGCAGCAAAAACCTATGCGGAATCATAGCGATTTTTTACTTGAAGATTGACGACCGAGAACGGCGCAGCACTCTGTGCAACAAAAGCCGTCGTAATTCTTTCCCGGTAACGGCGAAACTTCGTCGAAGCATTTCACGCGGCTTTGCAACAACTTTAAAACCCATTTTCCACATTTTACGAGCCCTGTCGCAATTAAGTCGTAAAGCAACCTTAAAAGTAGCAACTAAAGCCGATGAACACGTTCGAATGTACATATTTTCACTCACCGTGACGCGGGATTCGTTGGCATTTGGTCGGCAGGGATACCGCTGTTTGCAATTGCATCGCTTCGTCGATAAACCTCGGTCCCGATTTTATGCGACCGGAAAAGATTCGATCGAAAACTTTATTCCGCTCGGATCACGCGGAAGCGAAAACGGAACGATCGAAGTTGCCGAAGAAGAGCATCGCGCGGTCGCGCTTCGTTGGCTCGATTCGATTAATCGAATTAATAGGACGTCGCGTCGTCGGTGCCGACGTGCACCTGGCGAGCTGCGCCAGAAAACTAAAGAATCGCCGCGGTGGGGACGACCTTCTCTCGGTAGCTCAAAACCGATTCTCCGCTCGTGAAAAAAAAACAAGTTTTACTGCTCCTTCGGGCGAGCCAGTAAACGTAAATAATGTATCACCTTTTTCTTTATTGCCTACTTTAATTACATCTTAATTTAGTGCTGGGCGATTATAGTACCTTGTGACATCTGTATTCGCATTCCTTCCACCACAAAGGAATTCGAGGAAATACTTTGACGAAAGATGTATTCCTTTTACTTCCTGAGATTAATAAACGTCTACGAGTTTCTTAATTGGACTCTGGTATGCAGTGTACGATCATTTGGCAATTAGCAGCGAGTTTCTTTAGAAAGTAATTGATTGCGGTAAGACAAGCGACACCGTAACGAAAATAATCGAGCAAGAGATAATTGAAGAATTAGATGGCGTTTCTTGGAAATGCCCTTTTTTGCTGCAGTTTTTAAATCTATAAGCATAACTGTACGTGTGTGCATATACAGGGTGTCTAAAAATGTCTCGTAATCCGGAAATGGAGGGTTCGTGAGATCATTTGAAGCAACTTTCTCCTTAGCGAAAATGCAAACCGCGGCTTCGTTTACGAGTTATCAACGAAAATCAGTGACCAATGAGAGGCGAGATCTGCTAGCGCGAAGCGGCCGAGCCAACAGCGCCAGCGGTCGAGCGGTCGAACGAGCGCGCGAAGCCCAGCTCCGCTCGTTGGTTCGGCCGCCTCGCGTCAGCAGAGCTCGCTTCTTATTGGTCAGTGTTTTTCGTTAATAACTCGTAAACGAAGCCTCGGATACAATTTTCGCAAAGGAAAAAGTTGCTTCGAATGACCTCAGGTACCTCCCATTTCCGGATTGTGAGACGTTTTCGGGACACACTGTATATATGAATGTACGAAAAATGAATAACACAAAGATCTGAGATCGAATATTACATCGAAACACAAAATCCAATATTACTATGTAACTGCGTTCGCTATTCGTGCGGAAAATCCACTGTCTACATACAGAAAAAGCAAAAAGCGGTCCATATTAAGCACCATAAAAGACAGACAGCAATGTTTCAAAGATGAAAAAAGAAATAATGCTGGAAGTGGAGCAGTTTTCTTACGCGGCCCGAGAAGAAAGTTGCCGGCTCTAAATTTCAACTGTTCGGGAAACGCGGCGGAAAACGATCGAATCATTGAATAGATAAATCGAACACGCCGTCGTGGACGCCGGCGAACGAAAGGAGAGGATCGGCGCGGCGCGGCGCGGTCACCTCTCACTCCTTTCGAGAAACTGGAACCACGAAGGACGAGATTTATGTCGCTCGCCTCCGCGACAACCGCGTCTGAACTGAACCGCGGTTAAACCGATGCTCACCTTTAATTGGCCGTGAAATCTTCCACGAGTGCGGTTCAGCACGATTAACGACGCATCCAGAACCGGACCGAAGGTGCTGTTCTTGAAGGATCGACGATCGCGTCTATGCAGGAGGACGGTAGACATTTTTGATGCATTCTAGTAGACGGCCGACATTAATCATCCGCGAAAGTGTCGCGCCGCGCCGCGCCGCGCCGAGCAGATCGTGCTCGATTCATCGAGGACTCGTTAAACGCTGGTTTGCTCATGAACGAGAGTAATCATCGGCATTAGAGTCTGCTACGTTTTCATTTTCAATGTTACAAATCAATCTTATCTCCTGCGTTTCATTTTTCCGACGACTTATCGATACGCGAAACTTCGCTCGGACTTGTTCGACATATTTTATCTCGTGATCGCTGCCGTATCAACGATTTGTTTAGCCTCCAAAATTCAGTCGAATTTCGTCGAATTTAATTTGAACTAAAAGCGGAGAGTTGCGCGATATCGCTTACACAGGAGGGCACGAGCAATGAAACGAATGTTCGGATCCGCGCAACTAATAACCATCGCTCGATTCGAAAGATGACGCGGAAGTCGATGCGTCGAGCAAGTAAATTGAACACCTAGTCCTAATAGCGAGCGATCTGTTCCAAAAGAAGCGGATCGTGATTTTTGCGGGTGTTTACAGTAGCCGCTATTGACAGGGCAGTGAGCGCCAGCACTGTTTTCATCGATGGCCAAGCACCCCGCGCGGCGGCCTTTCGTAATTGCCCATTTCTCTTGTCACTCTAATCATTACGGGGTCTCGTTATCACGCGCAGCATCTGCAACACCATTACGTCGCTCGTTCCCTCCAATGAATTATTCCCGCTCATTAAACCGGGGCGTAAGTGTTCAGGAGGCCTTTCCGTCGAACGATTTCTTCGCGAATCGCGCCGCGTCGCGCCGCGCCGCACCGTAGCCCGGGCTCCTATGGGAAACGGTGTCGAGCGGGTGTCGCGTGAACCGGCTGATTTCGTTGATTCATTCGCTGTCTAAATTATAGACTGGTGCGCGCTTGTTCCACGAGGTTTGTTCTCGTGTCACGCGGCGTTCATTAGATTCGCCTTAACGGAACCCACGTTCGAGAGTGGCCGCGGCTTCCACGCAGGCTCCGAATCGCCATGCCATGCCATGCCGCGCCGCGATGTATTTCGCCGGGGTTCAAAGGATCGAGCGAGAACTTTTCGAACCTACTTTTCAGTCAACAGGCGACAGGAATTTATTATTAATGAATCTATCGGCCGTTCGCCGATAATCGATTCCGCGGTTGCCGCGACGGCGCGGCGATCGACTGCCTGGGAAATGCTGGCTCCGGAGAAATCTATCACGGGAATCGACGACTCGACACTTGTCTTGTCTGTGATTCTCATTTTTCTTTCGATTTAAAGAGACACATCGTCTCGTGACACCGTGTTCGCCGTGATAAATCGAGAATGCTTTGTCGAATTTTCATTTTTCATTCGATTCGTTTGCATACGCAGTTTGCGGCGCCTTCTTTATCATTTCCGGAATTTCCGGAAAGAGAAGGATTCAAGGTTTCGAATAAACCGAAAATTGCAGTGTCAACGATAGAGAATTCGAAAGTCATGGTATATCTTTGTTTCGGAAAAGCCTGTTTTCCTTATTCGATTCTTGTAAAGTATGGAAAGATGTATGAAAAAATCTCGAATCATAACGACGATTCAATCCAAAATGAAGAGAACATTCGAGTGGCCTGTTTCGGTTGGGACACCCTGTATACTTATACAGGAGGTTCACGGAGTAAGACGATACGCGAGAAGCTTTATCCACGGCTACCACGGATATTTTCCACGTCATTGGAATTCTAGTAACGCGAACCATTTTAATCGTCGCTTTAATTAATTGCTCCGCAGATTTAATTGAGCGGGCTTCTTATTATCCACGAAAAATAACCCAGTATTAATAATTGGTACACGTGCATGGGACGAATGGAAAGGCTTAGCCAGACTGCAGTTTATTATCGATAATATCGTGAGTTTGTAAACTTCTATCGCGTGCAACATTTTTAAACGAAGATTTTCTTAAAATAATCCCTCGCAAGCAGACCATAATTTTTGTTCAAATTGTTCTTTTGGAAATTAGTCTATAAAAAGATTCGGAAATACAGCGAATTCATAAAAAATGAAGAAACTAAAAAAACTGATGGTAATAAAAAGTTAAAGTGAAGGAAGTTAAAGAATTTGATATATATTTTTATATATTTCTGATCATCCACGTTCCACGAGAAACTTTGCTCGAAGCAAACAAATTTAAAACGCATCGATCGTTTGCAAACTGCCACTGAACATTGCCGATCGATCAACCATCGATGTGTTAGATTTTCCCGGGAATACGACACAGAAAATCGATTATTATACCTTCTGTCTCGGTTCTACAGATATTACCGAGGCTTCGCAGATGCCACGAACGTAATGGTCGAACGCGTGGCGAAACACTATCTCATCACAGAAACAATGGATCCAATAAAGCCGTAACATCGAATTAAAGGGTCACTAAATCACGCGAGTCAGTTTTTCGCATCGGTTGAGTTACTCACCCAGACTATCCTACAATCTCGCGCTAGACAGTTCCCACATGGCGGTGCTCCCGGTTACCGGTCCCATTGTCTCTTGGACGATATTACAACTGAATCGTAAGATCGAACAACACACGTTATAGTCACCGATCGATAGCCGCGTTCGCGTGATAGGGCTACGGAGCAACCGAAGCCATACAGCAGCGTGATCTTCGGCGATCAAGACGCGAGTGCGTCGCGCGTCGTGCGTCGCGTCGTGCGTGCCACGATCGAGCGTGCACGCACGATCGCTGCTCAAGGATCACCCGGTGACACCGATTGGGCATCGATACGAGATTTCTGCTCGTGCTTTCCACTTGGAAAAATCCCGGCATTTGCTCCAGCTTCTGTTCGCTAACGCTTCTGTTCGACATCGACGTTCCGTCTTTTTGATACGACAGATCGGTTTCGATCGAAGACAAGCAACAGAAAAATCACTAGACTGCAAAATCACTAGAAATAAGAACAGTCCAAGTCGATTCTATGTAATATAAATTAACCGAAAATATCTTTCCCCTTTTAATGATCTTATGAAGTAAACAATAATGTAGCAATTAATTATTCAGTTAATCTTAGTGTTCTTAAACACTCTCTTGCGAAACAAAAATAATCCAAATCGATACTGTGTAATATAAATTAATCGAAAATGTGTTTCCTCTTTTAATGATCTTATGAAGTTAACAATAATGTAGCAATTAATTATTCAGTTAATCTTAGTGTTCTTAAACACTCTCTTACGAAACAAAAATAATCCAAATCGATACTGTGTAATATAAATTAACCGAAAATATCTTTCCCCTTTTAATGATCTTATGAAGTAAACAAT
Source organism: Megalopta genalis (assembly GCF_051020955.1). Taxonomy (NCBI): domain Eukaryota; kingdom Metazoa; phylum Arthropoda; class Insecta; order Hymenoptera; family Halictidae; genus Megalopta; species Megalopta genalis. The sequence continues at coordinate 14,749,104 of NC_135019.1, read as the reverse complement.
AATGTAGCAATTAATTATTCAGTTAATCTTAGTGTTCTTAAACACTCTCTTGCGAAACAAAAATAATACAAATTGATACTGCGTAATATAAATTAATCGAAAATGTGTTTCCTCTTTTAATGATCGTACGAAGTTAACAATAATGTAGCAATTAATTATTAAGTTAATCTCAGTGTTCTTACAGCCTTGTATTTGAATAATTTTCATTTTTATCATAAGTGCACAAAATCCACAGTCTAGTTATCGCTTCCACGAACGATTATCTTCAACTGTCTTCATTATTTATTCATTAAATTGCATCAATATTATGTTCGTCGTGAAAGGAAGACAGGCATTTTCTTTCATTTCGGTCATTCATAATATGCGGTCTCTTGCGAAGAGGACCTGAGTCAGCAAATTAATTACATCGAATTTTATTCGACCACTTTGCTACAGGCCTATCATTAATGGATGTTCGAAACGAACAGCAAACAGTTGTTTATCAACCGAATTCCTGGCATACCGAAACGACCCATTTCTCATATCCCGCGACTTCGTTGGCCTGGTTTTACGCTGTTCAGCAATAAAACGAACGCGCTGATAAAAAAAAGTTTTTAATATTCCGTGAACATTTTAAAAGCTAGCGACACACGGGAATCTGCGGCGCGTCTCTTCGCGAACGTAATATTACGCCAGTTTCATGACGGCCCGAGTTAACAGGTGTACAATTATGCAAGGCTGTAGTACTCGTATTCGTGCGTGCGTTTCCCTCGCGGTGCGCATTCGCTGTAAAATTATGTTCGATCGTGATCGAGATCGCGAGATTACCGCGAGAAATGAATTTCTTCGTCCGTGGAAGAGGGGAAGCCTGAGAGATTCGGCCGCCGTTGCGAAGTTGGGCAGGCTATAGGTTCCGTCGGATAAAAATCGGTGTATAACTCTGTGACATCATTTCCGAGGACACAGACAACATCGAACACTTTCACCGGAGGAAATCACAATTTGGTCACGCGATACGATCACACCTACGTCGACGAAGTCGTCGCGTCCGATCTAGAGTGCTGTGCAAACTCGGCTAACACGTGGCTTTGTTCTAATCGACCAAATGGGATACTAATGAAGACAGATATCGATTAACGCTTTTGTAGAAACGGTGTCGACGAGGAAACGCCCCCGGAAGAATTTAATTCTTTCGAAAGAAACATTAACCCATTGCACTCGAGTGGTGACTCCAAGGCACCGCTAAAAAATGTTTGTCACATTCCAAAATAATTCTTACATCAACAAAATTTAGATTTGAGAAATTGTTAAAAGTATAACTGTTGTATAAGTCGCAAGACTTAATCTCACACGCGTAAAATGCGCTCTGTCATATGAAATAGAGACAACGTAGGTCAGAAAAATTATTTTAGATTTACAGTTAAAGTGGCTTCGAGTGCAAAGGGTTAATACAGTAATGTCTCTCTAATTGACGCCCAGATTGACCACAAAAATCGACAATTTGGGAAGAGGAGATACGATTATTCGAACCTTGCGGTTTATTTTTATAGTTATAAATCGTCCACAATTATAAAAACGAACCGCAAGGCTCGAATAATCGTGTCTCCTCTTCCAAAATTATCCATTTTAGTGGACAATCTAAGCGTCAGTAAGGGAGACATTACTGTAAACAAAAAAATGTCACTCGCTCGTCGATCTTTCGTTTCACAGTTCGGCAGCAAAAAATGAACACGGCCGATTCGAATTCGATCGAACTGTTTCAAACACGTTTCTTGGAATTATTCTCAAATGATGATACAGGAATATCAGATCTTCGGATACGACAATTTATCGTAGCCTTAACTCGCGCGGTTATTTTCCGTATTTGCACAAGGCGTTTCATAGAGAAGACAACGAATCCAGAAACACGCTTAAATTGAGATCACGTGTGCGCTCGGAGGATCGGCACGGCATCATCGCAACGATTACTGGAACACGCACAGTGCCGCACTGTCTGGTTTAGTCGGTAACCGATGGTCTGCCTGTGCCTTCTGATAGCCTTCCACCAGAAAAGAGTAAACCGTTCAACGTTCGCACAGACAACGAAGCGACATATCCGGCGGGCGTCAGATGTTTACATTTAAATCCCACCACAATTGGAAATTATCAACAACGATTAACGATAACGATAACATCTTAACTTGAAAATGTTTCAATTCGAAATCGCTTTATTTCGAAACTAAAATATCATCTTTGGAACAAGCAATGAATCCAAGAGTTCGTTCCAATCAAACATTTCGATGGAAATGAGTCAGGCATTTCAAAGTCTTCGAAGTCGTCGAAATCAGTGTTTCAGAAACAATTTAGTAAACAGGGAGTAGCTGGAATGTTCACATATCGAGGATACATTTAAAATTTCCAAAAATTCAGGTTTTCAGTATCGATTGAATCGGTATACAGTAATGTCTCTCTAATTGACGCTCAGATTGCCCACAAAAATGGACAATTTGGGAAGAGGAGATACGATTATTCGAGCCTTGCAGCTCGTTTTTATAGCTGTTGACAATCGATAATTATAAAAAACGAGCCACGAGGCTCGAACAAATCGTATCTCCTCTTTCAAAATTGTCCATTTTTGATCATCTGGGCGTCACTTAGAGAGACATTACTGTACTGCGCTAAATTCCCCCAGCTTGGAAACAAAAATGGACAAATTGGAAGAAGGAGATACGATTATTCGAGCCTTGCAGCTTGTTTTTATAGCTGTTGACAATCGATAATTATAAAAAACGAGCCACGAGGCTCGAACAAATCGTATCTCCTCTTTCAAAATTGTCCATTTTTGATCACCTAAGCGTCACTTAGAGAGACATTACTGTACTGCGCTAAATTCCCCTAGCTTGGAAAGAAAAATGGACAAATTGGGAAAAGGAGATACGATTATTCGAGCCTCGCAGCTCCTTTTTATAATTGTTGACAATCGATAACCATAAGAAACGAGCCACGAGGCTCGAACAATCGTATCTCCTTTTACAAAATTGTCAATTTTTGTGGACAATCTCAGTGTCAATTAGAGAGACATCACTGTAATTGTATAATTGAATAAGCACAAAGCGAATACGCTTATTGATCGAGCCGCAGCAACGTGAAAGGAACAAAGTTGTGAGATAATCGATTCAGTCGTTACTGATTCTAATTGACTCGCCATTTCGCAGAGGGTTCGCGTTTACAGGCCCGCAAATGATCCACCATGAACACATTTATGGGTGGCCGGGTTAACCTATCAATCCAGCCTTATCTTAACGCGGCTTGGTTAATCACTCGATGTGTTCGCGATGGAAGCCGAAGCCGAGTAGCAGAGATAGACGCCGTGCGTACAGATCGTTCCCAAACTGGAAACGGTAATCCGTGTACAAATTACCCGGCTCGCTTATCCGATCAGTCGATTCGGTAAATTCGAGAGCTACTTTAGCGCTCTACTTCGCGATCGCATCGATATTTATTATCCGTTATTCATTAATAATACATCGTCGATTGAAAACAGAGCAGCTTGAACTCTTCGAGAACGACGAATCTGATTTTCGTATCATTTGTTCGCCAGGATGAGAACTTTCATATTTCTTGGATAAATAAGCAATCGAAGGGCTAACGTTCACGGTGATTAAGAGTTCCGTTTGTCATAACGTACTACTGTGATCAAAAAGTAAGGTGAAATTGTCATTTAAAACTCCCAGACATTAGGAAGGCAGGCAATTGTTTTTTTCCTAGGTTGGTAGGACTGTCTATAACAATTGCCAAGCGTCTGTTTGTTAAAAGGTTTAATTATCTCCGAGTTACACGTGTTTTAGTAAACGACCAAAAGTGAATTTTTCGATTTTTACAATGGGTGATTTTGTTGAGCAAAGAACTTGCATCAAATTTTGTTTGCGGAACGAATATTCTTGTGCGGACACGTTGAAAATGTTACGGAAGGCCTTTGGTGATCAAACTATGGCACAAAAAAACGTTTGTAAGTGGTACAACGAGTTCAAAGCGGGCCGAGAACGCGTTGAAGACGAACCGCGCTCTGGACGACCATCAACGTCTACCGACGAGGGTCACGTCCAAAAAAATCGAAGATTTGGTGCTTGAAAATCGTCGATTGACAATAAGAGACCTCGCTGATAGTGTTGGAGTATCATTTGGCTCAGTCCAAACCATTTTGAAGGATGTTTTGTGTCTCAAACGCGTCAAGTCTCGATTGGTGCCATGTCATACTGCATTGGTTCTTCGCGACTTTTTTGCCAAAAACTCGACTCATATCGTTCCGCAACCACCGTATTCGCCTGATTTGGCTCCGTGCGACTTCTGGTTATTCAGCAAACTCAAAAAGCCAATGCGGGGACGCCGTTTTGACACGATTGAGGAGATAAAAACCGAATCGAAGAAGGTCTTGAAGGCTATACCGGAAAAAGACTATTCCGACTGTTTCGAGGACTGGAAAAAGCGTCGGAAACAGTGCGTTTTATCGGACGGGGATTACTTTGAAGGGGATGAAATTGATTTGGAAGAATAAATAAAGAATTTACATTTTATAAACAAATTCACCTTACTTTTTGATCACAGTAGTACTTTGGACTTTCGGGGACACGTAACTGTTTCGTAGAATTCGAAGGAGCCATTGGACCAAAGTCACTGTCTTCTTTCGAAATTAGTAATCTAAATTCGCTGAGATCGTCTCCCGAACTTCGCAGCACCGGTTCAGAAATAAAAAACCGCTTTCTATTCCGTTCACGGAGATAGAAAATCCTGCGATCTGCGATCCGCGAGCTGCGTTCCGCGATCATCGCCTCCGCGTGCATAAAATGACCGCGTGAACAGGGATGAGGAGCCAAGGGTGACAACACTCGGCACAGAATCAATTCCTGGACAGTCGAACTGTACGCGATTAGAACGTTCGTTTTCCGTGAAAACGATTGAAAGCGGTGACCCAGAAGCCGTGGAAATTGATTCGCAGAAGAACGCTCCGTAAAATCGGCCGATTAGCGGAGAACACCGTCACGAATCCAATTATATCAGCCGCTGAAAATTCCCTCGAACGGCAGTGAAAGTAACCATTCTCAGCGACGGGGACAGTGGGGGGATCGTTTCGGTGTCGCTTTCGGAAGTGCCGGCAAGTTCGAATCGGCCGGCAGCCGGTGATTAAACCTTTCGATTAATTCCCGAGCTGCCTTTGCTCTTCCTTCAACCGTTTATTAATTACCGGCCGATGGTTCATAATTTCAATCGGATTTAATAGAATTCCGGCTGTTCCTTTTTTTCTTACGTTCGCCGTCCTCGCGGCGCGTTCGCGCCGCGTGTTATCTCGCGGTGACTAATGCGCCAGTATTTTTATCCGTAGCTCGGAGGATAACAGTTTATTATACGCGGTAATGGATCCTGAATACGTTAGGCGCCGAGGAACGGATTCTTATGAACCAATTTGTAAAACCACGGGCTCGATAGAATTACTCTGTCGGCTTTTATTGAATTTTCATTATCAGCAGCGCGTGTTCGGCGAATCAATAATATCGTTGACTGTTCGTTGAATGGTCTTGTATTCGCGACGAAAAAGCGAATAGATCGAATATGAAAGACTATCAAAATTGAAAAGAATTCACGTGTCGTACGAATTCTTAGTGGCTTCTTAGAACCGAAAGATCTTCGTTTCCCAGAAAACGGTGCATTATAATATACCGGAATTCTAACCCTTTGCAGTCGGAGCTATTTCAATTCGAAATCCAAAAGATGTATTCTGATCTGCAGTAGTTTTATTTTACACGATTCAGTGCAGTTTATGCGTCCGAAATTGTGTCTGAAATTGGCAACTACAATAATTGCTATTTTAACAGTTCTTTAAATACAACAAATCCGATACTGTTACAATTATTCAATGAAAAATGCTACAAAAATTTTTAGCGGCGCCCCAGACTCGCCGCTCGAGTGTAGCAAAGGGTTAAAATGAAAGAAATGATTTTTAACTAATCTAAGCTGCTAATTCTTCAGATTTCGAGGCAGATCGTGGCAAGTCTTACCCGAGAACGCCGCGGAAGTTGAAATTCGCCTAATCTAACGATATACCCACGTATTCCGTAGAAACGGAAGCGAATCAGCAGCGAGCTGAAATTGCCTCCGGGCGCAACGAAATTAATTAAGCCCGAAACCAACGAAGTTATTCTATATATCCGTTGGAAACAATGCGTTCCGAGTTTCCACAATGGCTGCGTAGTTTGTCTTCGCCCCACCAATTACGCTGCTATTATTTAACTGACAAATAAAATTTCGGAGGAACCACCACCCACGTAGACCGTCCTCGGCGAGCCGCGGCGCCGTGCCGTGGAATTCTCACGCAGATCGATCTCAATAATTTCCTTTCGCAACGCGAAATGTCCCGTGTGGGCGCGGAAATATGGAACTGGTTCGCCCACCGCGTTTAAAAAAAACGGCGGAACAAAGAAACCAGCGGAATAAAGCACGTCACGGTTATTATACATTTATATCGGACATTATGCAGCAAAAATTCCGATCGTCCACTTTTACCGGTGTCACGTTGGTAAACCTTTTTCTTTGTAATCTATAATCTGCGATCGATCATTTTCTTTTTAAAAAGTGATTTTGTTACGTACTTTTCGCGAACGAATTTCTTCGCACCGGCGTTATATAAAATCATTCTCTTGCCTTGCGAAATTACGTAAATTATTTTTCCTCGTCCCGAGATTACAGAAATTATTGTTTTCGTTACGCGAGATCATATTACAATGTACACGATCGAGAAGAGCTTCGTATCGGTTCTTTCAAATTTTTAATAACATTCAATTACAATGTAATAGAAAATATAATGTGAAATCGATTAACCATAATATAAAATCTGGAAGGTAAACATCGAAGAGTATAATCAACGAGCAATTACGTTTCACAGACCGCCTCTGCGTTAAAAGAGAACGATAGAGAGGTTTATCTGAAGATAAATCGAGTAATATCGCAAAAAGGCGACGGTATGGAAGTAGCGGACCGGAGTAACAAAAAAGAAAAAAGAAAAAAAAACAAGAACTCGCAGGAAAATAGTTCTTGTTCCCCGATCGACCGTCTTCGACCGTTCATTACATTCTATTTTACAAGTATCTCGCCTGTTATCAGCCGATCAACCGATGAAACAAGGGTTTAAGCGGACGGGGAATAAATTCTCGAAGCGGCTGATAACGGGGATCGTTCGAGTTTATCTAGGCGTGAGGTTTCGCGCTTTATCTGCGCGTAAAATTCGAGATCGCGTTGATTCTATCTTCTCCCGCAGCTATTATTACACGCGACGAGTTAATTACAATGTTTAACCGGTACTTTCACCTCGCGCGGACCTCGGGACCGCACGTGCTTAGGCTTAGATCAATCGATCGGTCATCGATTACGCCTATTATTCTCGATCGCGACTCGGATTTGTCGCTTTCAATCGCGAACAATCGGCTACGACTGCGTTTCTCAAACTTCTGCTATTCAGAAATCCTGCAGTTTTAACAACAAACGTACAATCACCGGTTAAAGGCATAATTTTACACTGTTTATTTCATTGAAATCTCTTCGTTTCGCTTCGCGTTAAAATTGTGAAAGATTTAAGTAAAGATGGATGGCAAAGAGCGTGTCCTTTTGCTGCAATTCGTAAAGATGATTTTTATTCAGAATAATTCCGCGGTCTAATTATAAACCGTTTCAATGAAAATCAAATTCTAGGTCAACGAAATCATTTTTGTTGGACTGAGCAAAAAGCGCAGAAATGGCGGTTAGTCGGGCTAGCCTAATTCGTTTGGAGCGTCGAAAAAGTTCGCCGAGAATGATTTCGTTGAAACCTCTTCGTTTCACTTCGCGTTAAAATTGTGAAAGATTTAAGTAAATTCAATCGTAGTTCTTACGAGACAACGCTTCTCCGTTTGCTGCAATTCGTAAAGGCGATTTTTATTCAGAATAATGATCCGCGGTCTAATTAGAAACCGTTTCAATGAAAATCAAATTCTAGGCCAACGAAATCATTTTTGTTGGACTGAGCAAAAAGCGCAGAAATAGCGGTTAGTCGGGCAACCCGAATTCGTTTGGAACGCCAAAAAAGTCCGTCGAGGATAGATTGTGCAGCGGCGGATCGCGCGTTGACGCTTCATCAGCGTAAATCGATTATTTGATTTTTTTTCCGGGAACGACGCGCGACGCTCCGTCTCATTCGCTTCCATTAAACGTGACGAGTCGATGAAAATATAACCCGGTAATCGAGCGGACGGCGATCGGCACTGTCGGTGACTGGCGAATCCTGCGGATTTTTCTCACGTCCCGAACGCTATCGAACTGCCTTAGAGCACCGTTAGAACGATTAACGAACCACCGGCGCGGCGCGGCGTACTCTGCATCGCGCTCGCACAAAAGTATTAATCACACCGGCGATCGCTGACCGAGAATAATCGTGCCATTATTTACGATGAGCACGTTGGAACCAGTTTAACTTCACGGTTACGCGAATGATGGACGCGCTCCAGATCGCTCGGCCTTTTGGAATCCCACTTTCGTTTGCAGATGCCCGGTCGGCTCCTTTCTTCCCTCCTCTTTATTTTTCTTCCTCGCCGTCTTCGTCCTCTCTCTCTTGTTCCTTTTTCTTTTTTGCTTGTTTTACGTAATTCCTCGACCGCGTTCCAGTCTGATCTTTATCGCGGATTAATCGGAGCCTCTGATCGTTGCGTCACACGAGTGTCTTGGAAATCGATCGTCCATGTTTCGGATGATTCAAGAACGGACCCGTGTAACGACTCATAATTTCGACTCTCGTGTGCCCGACGTTGAGTCTGCTTCGACCCGGTGCACGCCCCTCTTTCGCTCGTTTCGCGCCATCATTTTTTATCACAATATGTTTTATAAGCTGAATGAGAAGTCATTAAACTGCGAACATTCGTTAGATCGAGCAAGGATCATGGTGAAATCGACTTCTGCTTATGTAACAATATTCTGAAATCTTTTTAGATATCTCGTTCTTTTATATTTTATCTAAGTATATAATATAGTATAGTATTATACAGGGTGTCCCAAAAATGTCTCGCATTCCGAAAGTAGCGGGTTCCTTAGGTGATTTGAAGCAACTTTTTCCTTTATAAAAATTTTCTCCGAGGCACCGTTATTGAGTTATTAACGAAAAACAGTGACCAATGAGAGGCGAGCTCAGCTAACGCGGGCCGGCCGAGTCAACGGCGCCAGCGGTCGAGCGGTCGAATCCTAGCTCAGCTGGCGCGAGGCGGCCGAGTCAACAGCGCCAGCGGCCAAGGCGGTCGAATCCCAGCTTAGCTGGTGCGAATCGGCCGAGCCAATGAGCGGAACTGGGCTTCGTGCGCTGGTTGGCTGGGCCGCCTCGCGTCAACCGTACTCGATTCTTACTGGTCACTGTTTTTCGTTAATAACTCGTTAACGGTGCCTCGGAGAAAATTTTTGTAAAGGAAGAAGTTGCTTCAAATAATCCGAGGAACCCGCCATTTCCGGATTGCGAGACATTTTTGGGACACCCTGCATAGTGTATAATATAGTCGCACGATTATCTGATCTGATAAAAATGGTTAATAAATTGAGCTGGCTACTAAAACATTTGAGTTTAAATGTAACATTAACATTTATATGCAAACTATATATAAAATCTTCCTTCGCGATTTTGTACGATTGTATTCTCGGTATTGTATTTTAAAGATTTCTCGTCGTTCTATTTTCTATAATTAATATATTCCGAAGTGCACATCAATTGCAGAATCAGTTTCGAAAGTAGGTTGCAGTATTTCCGTATTTGCATATTAAATCGTTCACTAAAATATGTATAGCCATTTGTAAATTGGGATCGGATGTTCGACGCGTATAAATATCGCGAGCGCCGTCGAAGCAACTTTACAGGATAATTTGGTCTTAAAGGTTTTAAGTGTGCTGTTCGTAGATCCGCAGTGACAGGAAGGATCTACGATCATTACCAAAGAAGGACAATAACGAGTAGCAGCAAAGGTTTCGATAGGCGAACTTCCTTATTTGGACGTTCCTTTAACTTAGTCCTCGGGTGCAGAGCGAGCCTCTAATTCAGTAGAAAGTAAATTTTCTTGTTTTGCGATTCTCGTGGACGCTATTCACGCGGTGTTCCATCCCGATTTCTACACATAAGGAAATAATGGCCTTCGAGGGGAACGATGGAAACAGTCGTTGAACCAGAGAGATCGAGCGAATCTCGCGAGCTAATTAAATGCAAATGGTGACAATGCACCGACCGACACTGCCTTTCATTTTCTAAAGTCGTGGAAACGGTTCAATGTTTAATGTTCATTTGGATAATATATTCGATCTCTTAATAGTACAACACCCTTATGTTTGTTTATCTTTTAGAAGAATGTCAGTTTGAAAAGTTGGAAACATTGTCCGCGTTTCCAATGTCTATTTTAACTGCATACAATTTCACTTCGAGTTGAATTTGATGGAAACTATAACCCTTTCACATGCTTTTAATTGAAGACTCAACAAGAATTTCTCGAGTGAACAGCTTGCAAAGTCCATACTCAAAACTTACACTCCGACGTGCTTCGACAATAATTTCGACTTAACAAAAAAAGTGAAGCATGCTTCCAAAACTCGGCGAATTTTCTATTGCTTGCAAAGCCAATTTGCGATTAGACTTCTCCAATAAATTTACACTTTCCGATGGAACTCCGTTCGTCGAACGCAAATGAAAACGTGTGTCGGTTTCTCTGAAACGAGCGGTGATTTTTCATTTATATTTTATATATATTTTATTTATTTTTATTTATTTTATATATTTTATTCCGTACGGTGCGTTCTTCCGGCGTTACGGGAATAGGGCCCGGAAACCGAGAAGTTAAGTTTGTTCCGTAAATCAGGCGGCTGGAACGGGACGGCGCAGCGGTTTTTAATACGATGGCGTGTAAAGCGGTACAGCGGCCCGTGCAATTAATTATGCTCACTTTGTTCGACGGAGAAGCCCCGAGCTCGTTCCTTATTCTTACGCGGGTAAAATTCCTACGCGCCGAGTTCTTTTCCGTCCTCCGGGTTAATTAGCAGCTAAATAACCCGGCTGAGGATACGGGAACAGGCTAAAAATGTGTAAACGGTGATGTGTAATCGCAACGTAGCTCAACAGCGATCCTGGCTGTTAAACTGCCTAAATCCTTGGCTTTCAACAGCAAAGTGTGTGACAATGTTTTTCAGAGATTGCTTGAAATGTCTGTTTCAATTACAAGTATACGTCATATGGATTTCATTCTCGCGTTTTTTTCTCCGTGGAGGATGCGATGCGCCCTGCGTTTCAATACTCTTTGATAAATGAAGTTATAAAAGAGGTTATAGATTAGGTTATGTTAGGTTATATCAAGGTTATAGGTTAAATTAGATTAGGTTAGGTTAAGTTAGGTTAGGTTAGGTTAGGTTACGTGACGGGCAAAATGCGATACGCCCTGTGTTTCAATACTTTTTGATAAAAATGCTTATAAAAGAGGTTATAGGTTAGGTTAGGTTAGGTTATATCAAGGTTATAGGTTAGGCTAGATTAGGCTAGATTAGGTTAGGTTATGTGTCGGACAAAATGCGATACGCCCTGTGTTTCAATAGTTTTTGATAAAAATGCTTATAAAAGAGGTTATAGGTAAGGTTAGGTTAGGTTATATCAAGGTTATAAGTTAGGCTAGATTAGGCTACATTAGGTTAGGTTATGTGACGGACAAAATGCGATACGCCCTGTGTTTCAATACTTTTTGATAAAAGTGCTTATACAAGAGGTTATAGGTTAGGTTAGGTTAGGTTATGTGACGGACAAAATGCGATACGCCCTGTGTTTCAATACTTTTTGATAAAAGAGCTTATAAAAGAGATTATAGATTAGGTTAGGTTAGATTAAGATTATAGGTTATGTTAGATTAGGTTAGATTAGGTTAGGTTATATGATGGGCAAAATGCGATACGCCCTGTGTTTCAATACTTTTTGATAAAAGTGCTTATAAAAGAGGTTATAAGTTATGTCAAGGTATTCTCTTCCCAAATTGTCCATTTTCGTGTGCAATTTCAGCGTCGATTAGGGAGAATCTCCTGTATATATTTTTAACTCGTATCATTCGGCTTTTATTGTTCGTGTCTATCGTTGACGCGGCATATTGCTTTCGGCCGTAATTTTCTCAGCGTGCATCGTTGCGCGCACCTGTTTCAGCGCAGTTAGTCCACGCACATATATAATGTATTAATCTTATCGTATATTATGTCCATAATTTCCTGCGTGTGGCTTCTGGAAAACAGCTTAGGAAGCGTGTTACTTATTCTTGGCTTGCTTCCATTCCACGGTGTTCGGTTAGCTTCTAATTTATGCTGTATTTCTTTTATTTCGTTATCCACGCTTTCGTTTTTGCGACGGCATGCGGCATCTGCCGCTGCATTCGCCACCAGAAGAATCCTGGGATAACACCTTTCCCGCAGCTATTTGATCCGACGTCAATTTTTAATGCGCACCGTCCTTAACCGTCCACTATTCTTGCGGCCGAGACAGGGTCTGCTTAACATTCCTGCGTACAGGTTTCGTTCACGCGACGAAGAAAGAGTATTTCCACGTCTAAATGCATTTTACTCGTTTACGAGGTATTTAATATCGCGCGAAACGTCTCGTACTATTTTGCGCATTCATTTTCCACCGGAGCGTATGTTTAGCCGTTTCGACGGGGAGTTTTACGGGAAACTAAAATTTCCATCATGAATTTGCGAAGCACCGGTAGCAAGGAAATGTTAACTTTCTTCTTCGGTAAGATCGATAAATTCGTGACAAATACTGCCGTGCTCTCGGCTCACTTACTTAAATTACTTACTTAAATTGCCGTACTCGAGAGCAGCTACTTCATGTTGCCTCATCAAAATAACAGACACACAATTTATTCGGATCCTCGGCGATCCGTATTGTAATATACACGTACATGAACGTGCAATGAAATAAATTTCCCGAAGAAATTCATAAATGTATCTTTGCAATTTCAAAGCCAGCGTTAAATACTTTTCCTCCGTGGCGTTGTAGTACCTCTTCCACCGATCTCAGTCGTAAACGCTTAAACGACGATCCAGCGTCGACGAGTAGATATTGTTAGGAAAATGAAGCGTCGATGAAATCGTGTCGATGAAACGATAGTCGTCGAGGCAAGAACGATCCTATCTCCTATCGACGCGGTAGCAAAAAGGAACGATTCCGTTCGAATAGAAGCATAGTGAAATTCGCCGTTCGCTCGACCGCGACCATGAATCCGCTATCGGCTCGTCTCTTTTCTTTGTCGAAGGCAGAGCTGCGCCGACAATAATCTCTGCCTTGGCGCACGCAACACGTCCGCAGGAATGCTCTCGGAGATCTTACCCCCGGGGTTACGAACATTAAAGCGGTGCAATAAGTTTCCGTTGGGCTGCGCGTCCCCTGCGCTCCGGCCGCCGCACAGCCGCGCGCATTCCGCGGATTCGAAACTGAGACGAAATCGCGACCGGGTTAGGTGTGCGTAAGTCGGCGGATATCCTTCTGCAACCGGATACCCTTCTTCTGGCTCTGTCGCGTGCACGCGAAACCGTCGCGGACGGTTCGCGGTGAAAATCCCGCGCGCGTTGTTGCCGTGATCGCTAGCGGCGTGGCGGCGGCCGTGAAACTCGGCGTCGCGTTGACCTGACAAATGTATCGCGCACTCGCGAAAACCGTGGGAAACCCGCGGATAGAAAGTTCGAACACGATTGCGAAACACCGGGGATTCCTTCACCCTCTGCTCCGTGTCCGCCGACCATTGTTAGACACAGGACGCCGCGCCGCGCCGTACCGCGCCGGTGTGCTTGTTGCGTCAATGCGTTTTGTCGACGCTGCTTGAATTTTCATGCACATTCTGCTCGCAGAGTAAATCGAGACTTCTCGCGAGATTGCGTTCCCCCGTATGCTACAACTAGACCGCTGATATTACACGTAACAATGAATTGCTGAAATAGATACGGATGGATTCTTTCCAATTCAACAGCTGATGGCCGATCAATAAAACCTGCCAACACGATTCGTTTCACAGCCGCATTTATCATCGCTTCTCTTTGCCATTAATAAATTTCCTGGATGAGAAGGGAAATGTACATTTTTGTCGTCGAACTACGTTAATTTACATTGCAAAGCATCAGCAACGGAAACATTAAATTGCATTTCCATTTATAAGAAATACTATAGCATCCATATTATGTTCGAAATCTTCGTCAGACTCATTAGTCTGACACGATACTATAGATTTAATAATGGCGTCAGATAATACGTTCAATTCATTAACCCTTAGTGCTCCGCGCGTTTTCTCGAGTACTGCCTACCCGCAACTCCGGCACATTTTTGGAGCGGAGCGCCAACTGCTTAAACAATCCTGTCAGTTGTTAATTTCGAACGATTGTCTCGATCGGGTTTCAACAATTTTTGGTAGATCAACGAAATCTTTGTATCGATGCATTCCACGCAATTTTCGAAATTGCATACGCATAATGCTTGAACCGGCACGGTTGTGCAACTCGTGGCGGACAGACTTCTTTATTCCGAAAACATTGAACGATCTAGAAGGAAATTAAATGCACAAGATCTACCACCTGTCGACGTGCTGTCGCTTGACAATTAATTACTTAATCCTTAGCGCTCCGCGCGTTTCTCGAGTACTGCCTATCAGTAACTCTGGCACATTTTTGGAGCGGAGCGCCAACTGCTTAAACAATCCTGTCAGTTGTTAATTTCGAACGATTGTCTCGATCGGATTTCAACAATTTTTGGTAGATCAACGAAATCTTTGTATCGATGCATTCCACGCAATTTTCGAAATTGCATACGCATAATGCTTGAACCGGCACGGTTGTGCAACTCGTGGCGGACAGACGTCTTTATTCCGAAAACATTGAACGATCTAGAAGGAAATTAAATGCACAAGATCTACCACCTGTCGACGTGCTGTCGCTTGACAATTAATTACTTAATCCTTAGCGCTCCGCGCGTTTCTCGAGTACTGCCTATCAGTAACTCCGGCACATTTTTGGAGCGGAGCGCCTGAGATAAAGGAAGTCTTATTTTCAGCGGAAAAGATTACACGTCCTTGCGAATGCATTTGATTTTATTTATTTTATAAATATACATTTTCCTATTTGTAAATAAAAGATAAATTTTAAATTTTGTAATTCACCATGGTGCGATATCTTTGGTAACAATCTACCATGTGCATTCTAGGTTTACTTGGACAAGTGTTACAATATTCACTTTGTCAAATAGAGTTACCAGATATTTCTTTCAAGTTTAGAACATTTTCTGCGTAATTGTTGGTTTCCTTTATAATTTCATTTACCAATTCGTCCGTGAAAAATAATTAAAAATATTGTATCGGCTGTTCAATGTTTGTAGGAGCTTGTGGTCCGACGACCTGTGGCAATACACTAAAAGGTATTCTATCTGGAATGTGTAATTCTTCCGTAACATCACGCCATTCGTCTAAGTCTTGTAACGAATCTTCGCTTTCACTTTCAATAATTCTTATTCTTCGTCTCTTTGGTAGTATAATTTTGCCGCTACTACTCGAAGTGTCAGAATCATAACCAACATCGTCTTCCACAATGTCTTTTAACTCTTCAAAATCAAATACGTCTTCGGTATCACTCGGCTCTAAATTCTCATCGTAATATTTATTTTTCTCCACGTTGCTAACCATAGAAAAGGTCAAAAAGTGGTTTAATCGTAATGGTACAGACTTAGCACGTTTTAACTACAGATAACAATTGCTAACGCCGACGATAACGTATGCAAAAAACATTTGGCTCCGCAGCGGAGTCTTCGGAGTTACGGAACAAATAACAAATGTCTCCGTAGCGGAGCCTTCGGAGCGCTAAGGGTTAATTGACATTACCAAACATCAGCAACGGAAACATTAAATTGTATTTTTTCATTTATAGGAAATACTATAACATCCACATTTAACACGTTCCGTGCCGAGCTTTTATTACTCGAATCTTCACACTTTGATATTTTACTAAAACTTGATGTATTACGTGCAATTATTAATTCTCGTACACATAGCAACGTAACAAAAACTTATCAACGCCCATTCTTGCGGTGGAAATTGATTCTTCGGTTCTAAATTTCTTGTAAACAATTTGTTCAGTTCACTAAGTAAACATGCAAGCGTGTACCATCGATGGTACACGTGGCACGGAACGTGTTAATCGATTATGTTCGAAATCTTCGTAATGAGTCTGACACGATACTATAAATTTAATAATGTCGTTAGGTAAAGTTCAATTCATTAAAAATGTTAAGCTGGATTCTTATCGGACTCTTGCTTGTTGCAATCGAGGTAGAGAGGTTTTATTTTGCGTAAGGTTTGTCCCAAGTTTCTATTGTCTTTCAAGTTGAATATATAAATAAATGAGGGATGCGATCTCTTTGAGCAAAGGTGCGTTTCTAATGAAGTAATATATTTCCGAGTGACCTGGTAGAATAGAGTATCGGCACGATCAGCCTGATCAGGACGTCGAGGTAGCCGAAGGGCCGAGACAATTACCGCGACCGCATCAACACGATTGGCCACTCGCAGCCTGAGAAACAGTTTCGACTAGGAGACGCGTACAAGGAGGATCGGGACAAACGTTGGAGTCCTCGGCGCGAGACAATGCGCCGAGGAGCGATAAATAATGCGAGCCAACAGCCAGAACAACCAGAGGAAAAGCGAATAATAGCGATATTCTACGGTCCCCGTGGTGCAACCTCTCCCTCTCTCGGCCCTCCTCTCCTCTCCTCTCCTCGCCACTCTGCTCCACTCGATTTTATGGTGTAACTCGCCGGTGGTAAATTTCGATGGTTCGCCGATCCGAACCGAACTCGCGATATTATCAGCGGCACGAGATGCCTACGAACGAGATACAGAATTTTATTGCCATTTTTATGCCTTCCATAGGATCGTAGGGACCGTGTTCCGGACCGATCGACCGAAAACAACAACGTCGTCTTTCATAGGATGACAGAGACTTTGGGGGTGTCCGGACCGGAGTTCAGCATCGAAACGGCGCGCGGCACAGCGATGCGATCTTATGGGCGTTCCGGACAATAATCATAACTTCTAAACTAACTAATTTTCGACCTAAGTACGTTAATAATCTTTTAACGGGAATGCAAAGATGAATCGATTTGTACATAAATAATATACATTTAAATACATTTGTTTATGTTAAAACAATTGCAACGATTTTGTTTTCTTGTTGAATAAAATATCTTTTATCGACAGATAGTATTGTAATATGTTAGAAACTGTGTACTAATTAATTTTCGTTCGAAATATTTTTTATTAAGAATTATTGCGTGTTGGGTTACACACATTTCAACGTAAGCAATATTTAAGCAACAAATATTTCAATGTAACAGGATAATAAGTAATAAAGAATTATAAAGTTAAGGTACATAAAAGTTTGTTATGTGATATAAATACGTTACATACAAATACGTCAAAGTTATGTCAAGGTTATGTCAAGATCAATGGTCAGTGGCCAGTAGTCAGTGCTCAACGGTCATTGGTCAGTGGTCAGTGGTCAGTGATCAGTAATCAATAATCAGTGATCAGTGATCAGTGATCAGTGAACAGTGGTCAGTGGTCAGTTTATGTGAATTTATTTATTTATTGAATTTATCGTTGCAACGGCGAAGATAAATTGATTATTGGTTTTCGTAATAAACTGTAAATAAAATAAGTTAGTCTGTGTCAAAGGGATACAAGAGTATTAACATTATTTTTCATGTATTCAATCGCCCGAATAATAAAAGATTAAGTTTATTAAACGTTTTAGGACATGTTCAGTACAATAGTGAGATATAATGAATAATATATAATATATAATGTAATATAACGTAACAATGTAATAATGTAATATAATGCAATAATGTAATAATGTAATAATGTAATATAATGTAATAATATATGTATAATATAATATAATAATATATAATATATAATATATAATAATAGTAGTGAGATATCGAACACTAAGTGATATGACACAGAATTTTCTTGGAATATTTGAAACTCAAACTCGATTTTGTCAATAACAAATTTCGCATTCTTTTTCATTCAGTTCGGAAACTGATTTTCAGCTCCGACCTGGCACCGTGGCGTCTTTCTAGACAAGCCACCGGAGCCTGGACTCAATTAGCCGAACTGTCAAATTATGTGTCAATTATGGTAATCGTCGCTCCACGACGGTAATGTTAGCAGTTCGTGACCATTCACGGAGCAGTGATATCATGCGGCAAAACGCGACGGCGATCGAAAAATCCTCGAAACGAGTCCGTGGATGTTTCGCGACCGAAACGGACCGCTTGAAAATGGCACTCGTTTAAACGATCTGACTCATCGACTTAATAAATACTGGAGTCGAGTTATCGCGCATTAAGCCGCGTCGCCGGCGGACTGAATCATCGAATAATCATCGGCAGGATTATGCAAGCGTGCCGGGAACACCGGTAATTATTTGGCGAAAAAAGGGACATCGGATATTCGCGTATTCGGGACAACGTGTGTCGCATTCTCTCCGAAAATGTCGCAACGATATGATCACGATTCCGGGCGACTCGGACGCCCCTGTAGACCGCCTCATAAATAAACATTACCGGCCGAGGCACCCGCTCGCCGCTGAAAACTGAATTTACGAGCCGGCGCGGCGCGACGCGTCGCGATTAACCACCGATATTTCGCGCGCGGCCGCTTATCGTTCCGCGCTTCTGCGATGTCGACAGGCAACCGCGATCCTGCCGTCAAGATCTCTCGAACTCGATGATGATTAGAGTCGACAAGTGCCCGCCAAACTTCCCGATAAAGCACGCTTATAAATTACTGCGAGTACCGTGCCTCGAGCCGCGAACGTTCCATAACGTTTCTCTCGCTTGACACGTCGACTCTCGAGCTTCGCGACGTCAACGAATTCGACGGTCGTCGTTTACGGCTCGTCTTATTTTTAGCAGGTTACATCCGCGTTGCCCTCTAATTACGTACAACCAAATAATAAATGGAATCGTAATCGCGGGCTCGGATGACCGATAAATCGTTAACACTATACCAACCGACCTGTAATGATGATGATTAGCGTGCGCATCGAGTCATAAGAGTAAAAAGATAGAATTCACTTGGATTTTGTGAAGTTTTAATTATGAGACTTGTTTCGATAATATAATTTATTCAGTCGTTTTCCACGAAGAAGTGTCCAAAGCTTGTAGTATCGTAAAATAAAAAATAAAAAATCGGTCATTTTGACTGTGGTAGGTTTAGTGTTAACCCTTAAATGCATGACTTTTTGTTTTGAATTTTAAAAAATCGTTTTTTATAGGAATGTAGTCATAGGTTACGTAAAAAATAAATAGAAAAGTTTAGGTAATAATATTGAGTATTTATTTTGAAAAAAAAGTTGTATGTAGACTTTCGGTAACAATATGCGTTTATTACGAAAATTATTGTAGACGTGAACAAATGGTCATGTATTTATATTATCTATTAGTATAGGAATTTTCGCATTATTTATAAATGAAATGCAGCAAAGCAATTGCGATTTATGTTGTGACACAAAGCAACGTTGCATTTGATGCAATCAATCCGTAAAACTCGAAAAAAGAAAATATCTCTTCAAGTAGCACGTTGAAGGTTATCACCCACCACATTCAAATGTCAAAAAACATACAACTTACTCGCCAAAAGTAATGTCAAGTCTTTTATTTCACACATGGTCTATTGTCTATTGTTATCAACGTGTGTTCGGAAACGCACATACTCAGGTTTTTGAACAAAATTAAGTGGAACTGGAATGTAGACAATTGGCAACAATATGCATTTAAGGGTTAAATGAACAGATGCAAATTCTGAGAAATTGGAAATTAACGGGATACGATTTTAAAGCGCGGCCAATGAATGCCTAATTGAGCTTCCTGTTTTTTCGCGTGTCAAGTATTCCGCATATATACAAATGTAATGTAATGTAATGTAATGTAATGTAATGTAATGTAATTGTAATGTAATGTAATGTAATGTAATGTAATGTAATGAAAATGTAATGTAATGTAATGTAATGAAAATGTAATGTAATGTAATGAAAATGTAATGTAATGTAATGAAAATGTAATGTAATGTAATGAAAATGTAATGTAATGTAATGAAAATGTAATGTAATGTAATGAAAATATAATGTAATGTAATGAAAATGTAATGTAATGTAATGAAAATGTAATGTAATGTAATGTAATGAAAATGTAATGTAATGAAAATGTAATGTAATGTAATGAAAATGTAATGTAATGTAATGTAATGAAAATGTAATGTAATGAAAATGTAATGTAATGTAATGAAAATGTAATGTAATGTAATGAAAATGTAATGTAATGTAATGAAAATGTAATGTAATGTAATGAAAATGTAATGTAATGTAATATAATGTAATGTAATGTAATGTATAATATAATATACAAATATAAAATACTTACATACAGTATAAACAAATGAACGGATAGAAGACAAAATTTGGATACCAAAGACGAAATTGAACCCGAGACAAAGTATTAAAAGCTTCCTCCATTATTTTCACTTCGGAGTGGCTTTTAAAGATTTGACCGAACTACGGAACGTCGCTTTTAATACCAAAGAAGGCAAACTTTGTAAAGTAGTCTGGAAAGTTCGCCGGGAACGAAAGTGTACCTATCGCGAAACAATTTAAATTCCCGGTCCATTTAAAGGGTCCGAAGAAATTTGGCCCCAGTCCATTTGCCCAGAAGTTGAGCCGAGAATATTAGAAGTCAGCCATGCCGTCGACGTTCGTCCTAGAAGAAAGGAGGAAAGGAACTCGCCGGTCACGTACATCCGCATACGTGATACAAGGGTTCGAAATTATAAAGATGACAGAGCTTCGGCGATGCAATCCACGTAATTCGACTGTATTTTTCTGCACCTGCTTCCGACGTCATCCTCTTCTTAGACGACGCCTTCGGCGAACTCGCGAATTTAGCTTCGGATTTCCCGTGAATCGAATTCGTAAAATCGAACGATTCCTCTACGAATGCGACAATTGCGACGCTTTAGCGATTGTACTGTTAATATCGACGCGAATGAAGACACGTGACTTTTTAAGGCACTTGTGCCGAACAATCCTAGCGTGCAGATACGAATCTCCAATAATTTATGCACATTTTCCTTTCTGCTTCTTTTTATGTGTTTTTTTTCCTTTACGTTGTTTAACGTACGTAATTTGTGGCGTTGTCGACGGGTTTTATTTTTACATATATAAATATTATATATATAATATAATATAATATAATATAATATAATATAATATAATATAATATAATATAATATAATATAATATAATATAATATAATATAATATAATATAATATAATATAATATAATATAATATAATATAATATAATATAATATAATATATATATAAATATAATATTATATATTATATTATGTAAGTATATGATTTAGTATAAAATGTATAATAAAATATTCGTTCATTTCCGTATAAAATAAATAACAATGATAATAATATATGAAATCCGTCGCAACCAAATGCTTCCAGTTGTTTCTCTGCGAAGCTCGTGGATGTTTCAATTTTCATTGAAAGTCGACCAATTTCTGTTTCGAATAACAAAATCGACCGTACAGGCTGCTAATTGCATCACAGACGGCATGATGTAACAAAATCATGTGAACGTCCATTTCCAACGTTTCCAATTACTCGCTGGATTTTCGTATCCCCGCGTTCGTCTCATTAAACGTCAGAGATGCCGCGAAACTTATCCTCCCGGTGTTTATTACATCCAACACGAACGCGCGCGCGAACACGATCGATAATATCACGTTCATCGTAGACGGAATCCGAACGTCGAATCGCCGCGCCGAAGCTTTCCAACAACAGATTTACACGTTTTGCTTCGGATGTTCAAAAGGCCCGGCTTAATTACCATTGACACTGGTTGCGAAGTTCATCGGCGCGGCAGACGAACGCTCTCTCTACCCTTTATTACTTTCTACGACAAACATGAAAGCTACCACGCAGGAAACGTCTGTCACCCGTCGCGGATAGAAATCCATCGAATCATCCGAGGATTTTCCCCGCTCGTTCCACGAGGAGGACGGTCCGCGGCCATTCATCGGGAGAAACCGGCATGGCCGTGCCGCGTCGGGCCGCATCGGGCCGCGTTTTTTCCGCGGCGCGCGTTGCGTTTTTTCCGCCGCGGAATCGGAATCGGAATCCATCGATCGTAGAGGCTCGCGAGAGGATCGCAGCCCGACGACAAACCCGACGCGACGGTTTCATAACCGGCCAATTGCGACGGGACTCTCAATGAGCTCATTGGGAATTCTATTGATGACGGTAGCGCCGCTGCCTGCCCTAATACGGCAACTTGTCGTTTCTTGACTCCCGGCAAGAACTCCCGCCTCGTACTCGTACCAGAGAAATCATACGGTCCTGTTCGCCAACGGAGAAGCTTGTCTTCGCGGGATGGCAAAAAGAATGTCGGCTACTGGCCTCGCGTGCCGATTTCAAAGGAATCCAACGACTTATTTAACTATTTCGATGCCCCCGTTTCCTCGCGACGTTTCCTGACGTTCCCGACGGTTCCCGACGGTTCCCGACGGTTCCTGACGGTTTCTGACGTTTGCTGACGTTTCCGACTGTTGCGACGGCAACACCGAAGGTCGAACGTCCCTGGCCATCCCTTGAGCAATTAACACGTTCCGTGCCACGTGTACCATCGATGGTACACGCTTGCATGTTTACTTAGTGAACTGAACAAATTGTTTACAAGAAATTTAGAACCGAAGAATCAATTTCCACCGCAAGAATGGGCGTTGATAAGTTTTTGTTACGTTGTTATGTGTACGAGAATTAATAATTGCACGTAATACATCAAGTTTTAGTAAAATATCAAAGTGTGAAGATTCGAGTAAAAAAAGCTCGGCACGGAACGTGTTAAGCGATACCTGCGACCATAAAAAATGCACCCGAACGAAAATACCCTTCGACCCGACGAACGGACAACACGACTCGTAAACTCCATATTTCCCAAAACGGAAAATTTACAACCCGAACTTTCGAACAGTTTCCCACTCCTCAAGTTCCTTCCGACACACCCATCTCCAATCAAAAACGCTTCATTTCCTCCACCAAAACCCACCATACACCAATCAACAGAACGGCTAGAACCACCAGAACGGTTAGAACCAACAGAACGGCTAGAACCACCAGAACTGTTAGAACGGTCAGAACTCGTAGAACTCTAAGAACGCAGATAACGCATCGCTAAGACCATAGCTGTACTATAATATTAAACTTAATTCCATTTGGAAACAACGCGCATATACACCGACGGTTCCTATGACCGTTTCGTTCGCCGAGGATGACTCGTGCTTGTCAAAAAGAATCTCCTCGGTGCATACGTGCAATGCGAACGAGTTTTACAAAATAGAGAATCGAACGAAGCCGAAAGATCTACGAAAGATCGCAGCTGCTGATTTCTAAAGTGTTCGGTAAGTTAACCCTTTCGCTACGATAGCTCCATCCGCCGAAGTACCGTCACCGAACGGAAACTCGCTCCGGAAATATGTACAGTGCGCGTGGTTTCTGTATATATGTTGTTCCAAGTCTTAAATAATAACTGTGCCGAATAAAACAATCATTGCTCTAATGTAACAAGTATATTTACATTTTTAATTTAAAAAGACTTACAAAATTATAGGTAACATAGGTATTTATATAATTACAAAGCCTAACGATTAAACGTTTGATATAATTAATAACGAGACGAAAATTATTAAAATATAACAATATGTAAAAACTAATAATATAATTCTGTGTGATATATTTGAAAGCAAGGATCTATACAAAGACCAACATCGCAATCTTTGCACTCGTGCCGCGAATCCGTTCTTTTATCATTTTTGCTACAAATTACACATCCCCGTCTTCTGTATACACTTCATTTCGATGCCGCATATATGCGGCGCCCGTAGCCACAGATCGTCGAGTGGATGCCGTATATATGCGGCGCTCGGCGCGGAAGGGTTAATCGAAGAAACAGAAAATAGAGCGCATGATTTGGAGTTTAGAGCGAGCGCATTCCGGATTTCAAGCACGTCCCTCGTGCTTCAGACTAATCACGTGATTACAGAAGAGGAAGAACAAGGTCCTACGATTGTTTTATTGGCTAGTGACACTCTTCTGGGTCATTACCGTTTACTCGTTTATCACTGTCCCTCTCCCTCACCTATCGGCCCGGCCCGCCCACTGTCAACCGACAGCTTCGCATGGCGGGGATGCCGATGCTTGTTAAGGCACTCGTGAGAAACGCAACAATGTAGAGATGCAATGTTGTGTAATAATGTAAAATGGCGGTGATTTAGCTGAATGTTATGCGGACAATTATAGTAGCAGTGTCTCTGAAAAGCACGTAATTAGTGCAATAAAGCTAAGCAATATTAACCCTTAGCGATCCGAAGGCTCCGCTGCGGAGCCAAATGTTTTTACCATACGTTATCGTCGGCGTTAGCAATTGTTATCTGTAGTTAAAACATGCTAAGTCTGTACCATTACGATTAAACCACTTTTTGACCTTTTCTATGGTTAGCAACATGGAGAAAAATAAATATTACGATGAGAATTTAGAGCCGAGTGATACCGAAGACTTATTTGATTTTGAAGAGTTAAAAGACATCGTGGAAGACAATGTTGGTTATGATTCTGACACTTCGAGTAGTAGTAGCGAAATTATACTACCAAAGAGACGAAGAATGAGAATTATTGAAAGTAAAAGCGAAGATTCGTTACAAGACTTGGATAAATGGCGTGATGTTACGGAAGAATTACATATTCCGGATAGAATACCTTTTAGTGTATAGCCACAGGTCATTGGACCACAAGTTCCTACAAACATTGAACAGCCGATACAATATTTTAAATTATTTTTCACGGACGAATTGGTAAATGAAATTATAAAGGAAACCAACGATTACGCAGAAAATGTTCTAAACTTGAAAGAAATATCTGGTAACTCTATTTGGCAAAGTGAATACTGTGACACTTGTCCAAGCAAACCCAGAATGCACATGGGAGATTGTTACCGAAGATATCGCACCATGGTGAATTACAGAATTTAAAATTGATCTTTTATTTACAATAGGAAAATGTATATTTATAAAATAAATCAAATCAAATGCATTCACAAGGACGTGTAATCTTTGCCACTCAAAATATGACTTCCTTTGTCTCAGGTGTTTTGCTCCAAAAATGTGCCGGAGTTGCTGGTAGTGATATTTTTCAGAAAAATGCTGTTCAACTTTATTTTAGAACGTCCGAAGAATATTTACTAATTTTTAATTTAATTTAGTTACTAATCGAGCCGATTCCAGTGAAGATTAACAATAAAAAAATTCCGGCAAACTCACACAAAAGATATTTTTGTTTCGATAATTCCGTATCCAAACGGAATTCAACAGACGATTCGCAATGCTAATTTTATAATAAATCGCGTCAAAGAACACGAGGGATATATTTATTTAAGAATTGTGAAGAATATCATTAATAGTAAATTTACCCATTTCGATGAGGATGCATTTGCTGCTTGGAAATTTCGGTCACAATTCACGTTGTCGATGCACCGACCTCGCACAATGTTAAGTAGATACCATTACGATTAAAACATTTTCTGCCCATTTTTATACTTAGTAACATAAAATGAATAAAATCAAACGCTTTCGCAAGGACGTGTAATCTTTTCCGCTGAAAATAAGACTTCCTTTATCTCAGGCGCTCCGCTCCAAAAATGTGCCGGAGTTGCTGGTAGGCAATACTCGAGAAACGCGCGGAGCGCTAAGGGTTAAAAAAGAGAATCTCACAGTATACCCTGAACACTGTAAATCGATCAACTTTTAAAAAAAAGTCTCGTTTGTTTTTTGTCAGACTGTAGAAGTGTCGGCCACAAACGCTGTAAACGATGAAATCTACGGATTCGATAAATCTCGTCGCAGCAGTAAAATAAAGCAGCATCTGACGCAAGAACGAGCAAGCGAAATTCAGAAGGTAAAGAGAGCAAGTTCAAAAATAGTCGACATTTTAGTCGTCCATTGACTCGCCGGGTTCGGAGAGTCCTGCGTCGCGGACCAACGCAACATGCTGGAATTACATCGCGTCGCGGCAGAATGGTCCATAACACTTTCTACAAAAGCTCGCTGAAACCGAACGAGTCGTAATACTTTCCGCGGACGACGGATCCGTGGATTTCGACCAATTTCGTGAAACCGTTTGTTAAAACGAAGGCGGTGAATCGTCCGCCGAAACGAGATGCAGATGCAGACGAATTTCACGGAGATAGCTTCGAAGAATAAGAGAAGTAGTCAGCGAATCGCGATAAATCGGGACTAATGAGGGTTGCACGGGGTCTTAACGATCTTCGGAACAAAAAGCGACGGTCGCGATGCAGTTCGGGATCATTACGCGTTCCACGTGCTCGGAAATATGATAAATGAGTCGAGAAGAATTTATCGAACGAACCGCGAACGCCGTCGCGACGCGACGCGACGCGCCGCTGTTCCGGCCCGATATTTATTTGCTCCTCGCGGATTCCGTCCGTTTGCATTATTGATCGCCGCGGAATTGTTTCTATTCTCAGTGCATCCCGCGTGAAAGTGAAATTTCTGACACTTCTTTTCGAACTGTCTGGAACGCTTTCGAATATTCAAAATTGTCTGCGATCGTAAGTTGAAGGTAAACGAAGCATTTAACCCTTTGCACTCGAGCGGCGAGTCTGAGGCGCCACTAAAAATTGTTACACCATTTTTCATTGAATAATTGTAACAGTGTCAGATTTGTTGTATTTATCGCAATTATTAATTAATCGCAATTATTGTACTTGCCATTAAGCATAATTTCAGTTGTATAAACTGCACTGAATCGTGTAAAATAAAAATACGGCAGATCAGAAAGCATCTTTTGGATTTCGAATTAAAATAGAGCTCCGACTGTAAAGGGTTAAAGCTCTCGTCGGTGCTAAAATATCCAAAGCCGCGATGAAAAATAAATCGGTGCGAACGTGATAAAAAGTAAATTGTTGTTTTTAATGGAATTTCTCGTGAAATCATTTCACTGACGGATATATTTTTCCTGCCTCCGTAATATTTTCAACGAAACTTCTACCTCTGAAATCAAATTATTTCAATCTGCAAATTAAATGTTACGGCACCCTTTGAAATTTGCTCGCACGGAACTCTAAACGGTGAATATTTCCTTTCATTTTGCAGACCCACGCCGAGGGTCGTGCAAATATGAAATCGCTACAATTATGTACTTCGTTTGTTCCACAGAATTGTTAGATCAAGAAAAAAAAAATAGCGTTATTAGTAAAATTGTATCGAATTCATCCGACGGTATCATATCAGTTTACGTGTAAATTTACGGTTGAAGTTTGTAATTAAAATCAATCGGTAGATTCCAGCTTGACCGACTGGTTTTCATGCCATCATGTTCATCCTGCCATCTACGAACGAAACCAGACACCTATTTCGCGTCGCTCTCTCGGCAAGAGAAATGTCTGTAGAAATGTAGATCAATAAATCACAGAGAAATCATTGTTTAAACAAATTTGTTATGAATCTCTACTGTGTTTTCTCGGAACACTAGCATTCGAAACACAAAACATAGTTGAACAATTACTGTCCAACATCTCTGTAAGACACAAAAATACGATAATTTGAATTTTATAATCGAATGTGATTAGCGAAATAATTATAAACGTTCGTGCAAAATCGAAGAAATCATTGAAAGACGATCTTGATGTAATAATACTAAGCTCAAAGTGTGCCATAGATTTTGGTAAATCATCAAAATAAAACGGTACGCGTATGTTACTATTAATCATCGCTGCAATAATTAATGTTCGAAAGATCAGGAACGATCACAAAATAATCCCGCAATCTCGGTAACCGAACCAAACGAGTTAAATCGATTTTACATGAAAATGTTAGCCCGAAACAGCCAGCGGTTCGGCAAATAATACAAGACCACAGTTGTTAAGCCTTTAGACAGCGATTCTCTAACTTGCTGGACTTGTCTTCTGACAACTTAATGCCAGCAGGCAAACGGCAGGCCCACGCGGCCCGTTGCATAAAAGTCAAGCGCCATTTCGATAATCTGAAAATTTACGAACTTGGATCTAATCCACGGAGCAGCGCCTCCGAGGCTTCTTCCGCCGAGCCAGCCGTCCGCGTTCCCACAGACGAAATCATCTGCCCCGAGAGCCGAGATAGAGGCTGCGCGGGTTGATCGAAATTCGATGGAACTGGCCGCGCCGGCGAAACTATCTTATCTGGGGTCACGGGTGCGCGTACACGTGCACCGATGAAAAGAGCCACTTACGGGCCTCCTTCCGACACGACGTATCGAACGTCCGACGTTTCTTTAATCGTCCTTTAACCGAGACACGGCTCGGCGCCGAAATTTCTTCGCGGAGTCATCGAAAAACGGAGACGGGCGGCGAGGGCGAGGGAGCAGCGATGGGAAAAAGGCGAAGAAAAAGAAAAGCCAAAACGAACGTGGGGAGGAAAGGAGATGGAGGAGGAGGAGGAGGAGGGAGATCGGCGATACATTACGGCGAAGGCGTCGCGAAGCAAAGTGGAAAGATGGCCAGGCAGCCGAAGGAGAAACGGACGGAGAAAAAGAAACCGAAGAAGGCAGTCTTAAGATCGCCGCACGAGGATCTTCCCACATAGGATCACGACAAGATTACATTGCAGGATCCTCTGCGAAAGGATCATATTGCCTTTGTGCGCAGCACCCGTGCCATTTGACCCTCCACGCGTTCTAAGTTTCCTTTTCTATAAAATTCGCCGGGCATAAAGTGGAGCGAGATCGCAGGTGGTCGTCACCGTCGCCGACGACGCTTTTAGCACAAGCCTCGTCGTCTATTTGTCCGATCGAAGGCGCTTGAACGAACTGATTCGGCGGACGTTGCGAGAGGAATTTGGAGCGGCTAGCTCGGTCAAGGCTCGGCGCGCCGCGGCGTTCATTGATTCTTGCCGATCGCGGACCAACGGCGAACGGTCCGGCGGCAGGAATCATTTGCGCAGCGTGCGCATGCATTCGAACAATAATGTAATCAACCTTGCGGCCGGACCTGCGGTCAAGTACAGGGCGATGTAACGCATAGAGAACAGAAATTCCATCCATCGTTCGAGACGCAGGATGGTCGTGTGATCGGACTTTACGATGCGTTGCGAGATAAAGATGCTGCTTCGCAGCTTAATTTCAATGTCCCGAATCGTTTCGTTCGAATCAAACTTGCGTTGCTTCGAAATCGATGTAAAAAGAGTTTAAAAGAGATACGTTAACCCCTTAATGCACAGTTTTTTTAAAAAAGGCCGGCCAAAAAAAATCATTTTTTTTTGTGTAAAAAAACACAATTTAGAACGTTGTCTTGGCAAGAAAATCACAAAAATACAAAAATAATCAAAATTTGTATTGCAATTCTAATTTTCAGAATATTACTATTATTATTGTTATTATTATTATTATTGTTATTATTATTATTGTTGTTATTATTATTGTTGTTGTTATTATTATTGTTGTTGTTATTATTATTGTTGTTGTTATTATTATTATTGTTGTTATTATTATTATTATTGTTATTATTATTATTATTATATTTTATTTTACATTATATTTTAGTAAAATATATATTGAAAAATGAGCGAATATGAATATGAATACGCTGTCGGAAAGCGGCTCACAAGGAAGAGATAAGTCGTAAGTGATAAGTAGAAAAAGGATATATTTTATACTTGAATATGTAAGTGTTATAGCTTACAATCCCATGTAAATGATAAATATCAATAAAACGATTGTTTCTTTTTTGCTTTCACGTTGTTATTTTCAATTCTCGATTGCATTCGAGTGTGAAAAATTATAGCAACATAAAGTACAACGCCGCTCGAATTATCTCGAGTGTGCAGTTTAACATATCCGGAACATACGAAGTCTCTGAAAAAACGAACGATTTTTCAGTTTGCCAACAGTCGATTCATAAGCAAGAACGTAAAATAGATGGCATCGTCCAGCGATGTTAACGACGTCTTTCTGCGAAACGAAAATTCATCGGCATTAATTAGAAACGTCGCCCATTCTCCGACACGACTCCGGCATATAAAATGCTTGAATTCCTGAAATCTGTCTCAAATTTCAAAAATAAACGGCGGACCCTGAAGCGCCGTCTTCCCTTTAAGGATCGTCGCACAAAAAGCGGACGACGGGTGAATTAATTTGTCCGATAAGGGGCCCGGTTAATGGGAAAATAATGAAAATTTGCGTATAAATGCGCGAACACACCCGTAAACTACTACTACTAACTGGCTGAAAGGAAGGCTCGGCGAAGACGAGAGTACGCGCTGCGGCATTGCATGGCGGCTCGAATAGCTACCGCTTCTGCACAGGCATTAACGTTGTTTACTCGGCGACCAGTATGGTTGTCTTATTAATTGCGACGAGCGACGGGCATCCATGGAAGCCTCCTCTCGGCGATTTGTCATAATTTATCGGCCGATTACGCGTCCGGTCGCGTCGCCGCTTTGAAATTCAAATTGTCCACCTTGCAGTTTTGCTGAATACGTAGCTCGTGTTGCCACTAGGTCGGCTAATGTCTCGATCTCGATCTCCATGGGATCGTCGGCTCTGTTGCATCTCGTTTGTCCCCGACGCGTTACGTATACAGTATACATACGTGGCTTCGCGCCGACAATTCCTCACAATCAGCTGGCAGGGTCATCGACCGACTTGACCGAGCGTGTCACGCGTATGAAGCGGTGTGCTTCGGCCACCGATTTCTTATTTAAATCATGGCCATGATCGCAAATCGTTCGTATCGCATGGCGCTCCATTAGACGATTCGATTTTAATGAAGCTACCAGCTTCCTCCACGCTCTCGCTATCCGTCTTTAGGCGGTGTCCATCTCGATTGGAGCGACTGCACTTTTACAATTTTATTGTCGATTCTATCCGATCTTTTCGATTCAAAATCTATTTTTCATCGATCGTCAGGCTTAGCATCGCGAAATAGAAGAATCTTCGCCGAATTTGTTCGCAGTCAAAACATCCGAAGAATTACATGTAATTATTTGACCGCGGATCTTTGTGGAAAATAATCATTTTCTACGTTTGTTCCAATCCGGGTCATTATTGTTTCAATGAACGTTTCAAAAATAAAGGACGTTCGCACGTTGGAAGCATTCATAAATGACGTTGTCCTTCGATACTCGTACAGATTTCATACTGATTGATTTCGCCTATTACCGTACCCGTTTTTTACTGCCTCCTTAACGATCACATTAATCAAGAACGTTCCCGATACGAAAAATAACGCGGAGCCAATAAAAATGATTCGCTTATCGACGCCTCAAAGTCACCAGAGATCGTTTTTCTTCGGCGCGCTGGTCTCCGCCGTGTGCACGAGAGACATATAATCAGTGGTTAATAAGCATCGCGTTTATAATAATTAGTCACGCTCTCGCGGCCTTACGAGGGTATTGGGCAACGGTGCGGTTAATCGCGGTAATTGAGGAAACGAGAGATCTCGAGTTACCGTGATCGGACGCTGCTCCATCAGAGATCGGCGAGCCTGGCCTGAAAACAAGGCACATTATGCTGTACCTCGTGGAGCATCTACAGTCTACACAGACCGGTGAACATAGCCATTAATGCCATTTTGTAGCGATAGTACGGATAACATGGAAAATTCAATTTCTTTGGGAAGAGGAGCCGAATATTAAATCAACAACAATTAGCGATCACCGATAAATTGATACTGTTACATTTCTTCATTAAAGCCTTGTTCTTCCTGAAAGGCTAAAAGACATAATTGCAAATATATTATTTGATCCTTCTACGTTGATCAATTACCTCGGTATAGCAGGTCATTTGGTAAATGATCGCTCGATGCTTTCTATTTGAATTCCTTATTATCAGTGATCCATCGGTCGAAAATAAATGTACGTACATTTATTATTATATTCTATCCGACGAATTTGCGTAATCGAAACCCGCGTCGGAAACAGGATATTTCAAATCAGCCGAAATATTTTCAGCTTTCACATTTTGGCAGTTTCTTCGTTGTTGCGCAAGAGTTTGAATAAGATCGGCCGTGTTTTTTAACGTTGCTATAAACTGTTCGGACCACTCGAATTTATATTTAACGAAAGTGAAATTGAAGAGGTCGGTTAGGCCGACTCGGGAGCCGGCGTTGCGGCTTTATTATCCTTTGTCATCCGAGTGTATTGTGGTCTGGACAGCCTCGAAACGAAGTGACAAGTGAACAAACAAAGTGGACCAGCTTCTCCTCAGTTTCTCCATTTAACACGTATTTTTCTTTCCTCGGCCGGGGCCGATCGTATTAACGCGTAACGAGGCAACCGTTCTCAATTTTCCTTCATCTCGGATTTACTTTGGCTAAGAGACCGTTGCATCATTTATTTCGAAGCATGCTGTTTGTCATAATTAGTCACGGCTTCGTAACTCGTGCGGCAACATTTGGCAAGCGGCTCAATTTTTGTGATCGAGGAAACGCGCCAACTTGCCAATATCGTGAATCTTGTACGCATCACCAACTCCTAGGAGACGTGTATATGTTGCGTTAGTTTATACGTGCGATAAATTTTCACCGTCGTATTACAACGTCGTCGACTGTTTTCATTGTTGCTCCATGAGACGTATCCGACATCGTTTATCCAATGGATCATGCGTCGAGAAGTTACGTCATATCCGTAAAAATCGGAACAGTCGACATTCGAAACTTTCCATCGCGCTTCCCCATGCCAAAGTATAGAATCAGGATCTCGGAAGGACAAATCAGGATATCTTTCACTGTTATGGAAGAACAATTATCCTAAATTTAACCCTTAGCGCTCCGCGCGTTTCTCGAGAACTGTCTACCAGCAACTCCGGCACATTTTTGGAGCGGAGCGCCTGAGATAAAGGAAGTCTTATTTTCAGAGGAAAAGATTACACGTCCTTGCGAAAGCGTTTGATTTGATTCATTTTATGTTACTAAGTATAAAAATGGGCAGAAAATGTTTTAATCGTAATGGTATCTACTTAACATTGTACGAGGTCGGTGCATCGACAACGTGAATTGTGACCGAAATTTCCAAGCAGCAAATGCATCCTCATCGAAATGGGTAAATTTACTATTAATGATATTCTTCACAATTCTTAAATCAATATATCCCTCATGTTCTTTGACGCGATTTATTATAAAATTAACATTGCGAATCGTCTGTTGAATTCCGTTTGGATACGGAATTATCGAAACAAAAATATCTTTTGCGTGAGTTTGTCGGAATTTTTTTATTGTTAATCTTCACTGGAATCGGCTCGATTAGTAACTAAATTAAATTAAAAATTAGTAAATATTCTTCAAACGTTCTAAAATAAAGTTGAACAGCGTTTTTCTGAAAAATATCGCTACCAGCAACTCCGGCACATTTTTGGAGCAAAACACCTGAGATAAAGGAAGTCATATTTTGAGTGGCAAAGATTACACGTCCTTGTGAATGCATTTGATTTGATTTATTTTATAAATATACATTTTCCTATTGTAAATAAAAGATCAATTTTAAATTCTGTAATTCACCATGGTGCGATATCTTCGGTAACAATCTCCCATGTGCATTCTGGGTTTGCTTGGACGAGTGTCACAGTATTCACTTTGCCAAATAGAGTTACCAGATATTTCTTTCAAGTTTAGAACATTTTCTGCGTAATTGTTGGTTTCCTTTATAATTTCATTTACCAATTCGTCCGTGAAAAATAATTTAAAATATTGTACGGCTGTTCAATGTTTATAGGAACTTGTGGTCCAATGACCTGTGACAATACACTAAAAGGTATTCTATCCGGAATATATGTAATTCTTCCGTAACATCAGGCCGTTCATCTAAGTCTTGTAACGAATCTTCGCTTTCGCTTTCAATAATTCTCATTCTTCGTCTCTTTGGTAGTATAATTTCGTTACTACTACTCGAAGTGTCAGAATCATAACCAACATTGTCTTCCACAATGTCTGTTAACTCTTCAAAATCAAATACGTCTTCGGTATCAATCGGCTCTAAATTCTCATCGTAATATTTATTTTTCTCCATGTTGCTAACCATAGAAAAGGTCAAAAAATGGTTTAATCGTAATGGTACAGACTTGGCACGTTTTAACTACAGATAACAATTGCTAACGCCTACGATAACGTATGGTAAAAACATTTGGCTCCGCAGCGGAGCCTTCGGAGTTACGGAACAAATGACAAATGTCTCCGTAGCGAAGCCTTGGGAGCGCTAAGGGTTAATACAAAAAATATTGTCAGGTTATTCTATCGAAGAAACAATTGTTTGTCCGCAAACTCATCGTAATAATGTGATTATCACAGTTTACTCGTGCACCATTTCTTATCAGAGGAATAGTAAACTGCCTAGATATGTTAAATATGTTACTAATGATGTCATTTCTTCATGCGATTTGAAAATTCATTCGCATTGCGATGAATTCAAATAAATCGATTTCTACTCGAACTTGGACAATTTCTTAGATTCGACGTTATGTAACAGTGCGTGGAATATTTCTTAGCGTTGGTGGAACAACAACTATAGAACTGGAAACAACAGTGAACTTTGAGTACCTTCAACTCGCAGTGCCCAGATTAATCTATTGTTCCTACTAGATTTTCGTTTCCTATTTCACTCGTTAAATGATCCTTTCTAATGAACCAATCAGGAATAGAGCCGAACCGAGAAACTTGTGCAATTCCACTCGCGGCTAACTAGCAATTCCTCTCTCGTTTCCTAACGAATTTTTCTTGGAACACAATGAGCATTTAACACGGAGAGGCATCGGTGTATAATAACAGAACGCGACGACTTGCGGGATCGTTGAGCAACGTTCGCTCGTATCGCGGAAGAAAACAAAGGACTCGCGATCGTACGCTCGACGGATTAACGAGCAACGCCTTCATAATGATAATTAGAGGGTCTCCCGCAATCGCCGCAAGTCGATTGGCCAATATCGCCGGTCTTTGACTGGATAATTAAGGAGCCGATGAATCCGTGATCGACAGGAAGCACTTCCATCTCCATCAAACGAGAACCTTGCACAAGTCTATGGTTTTTCTCTTCGTTTCGGTTCGAGCACCAACTATTTGATCAATTATACAATTCTGGATATTCACACGGTTTTCTACGATGCACACAAAAAATTAGAAATAATCCTTCAAATTTTCTGTCAAGAAGTTCATCGTTATTCGTGGCTAAACTTATATGTTTTCCAATTTCTGTTGCGACATAGTTCATAAAGTTGGTGCTAGTTATAATTGTAGATTGCTATAGAAGGCTAGAATAACATCTCGTCGGCGATGAAATGAAATAAATTTAATTTCTGGCACAGAGTCGAAATTTATTTGTTTACGAAATAAATGTGTTCGCTGCCCACATAAAAATGTTCCGAATGCGATCGGAATAACTCGAGAACGATCGCGCGGGCAGACGAGAACCTAAAT
Source organism: Megalopta genalis (assembly GCF_051020955.1). NCBI lineage: Eukaryota > Metazoa > Arthropoda > Insecta > Hymenoptera > Halictidae > Megalopta > Megalopta genalis. Next base: position 14,713,512 of record NC_135019.1, on the reverse strand, counting down.
ATAGAAAATCGCGAGGATTTCTTCGAAATCGCGGCACTTCGTTCGGAACTCGAAGCGAAGATGAAAGCAAAAGAACATTTCGCGCAGCTTTCAGTTTCGACCCGCCGCGATATTAGACCCTGCGAAACGGTTTATAGAAATAACACGTCGCCCCTCAATCTCGAGTGGATGAAATGAAACCGTGAGAGGTGCGATCGCAGAACGATCACGGAGGCGTAAACGAACGTGATCGACGGTTCGCAAACAAAGGTAGTCGCGAAGCAGTTCGCAATCTCTAACGAGTTTATAAGCGCGAACGTCCCGCGAACGTCTTAAATCTCCAATCAGCAGACTTCGTCGAATCAATTGCGAACAGATTTATGGGAACTTATGCATATTTCCGTGGAGCATTATAATAAACACGTCTGAATCGCGACTGGCAATGCTTCGAATATTGGATCGCTATCTACCGATTGAAATTCTGCGACACTGTTAAACGGAGCTTGCGAGCTTGCTAATTTCAAGAAACTATAGCTTACGAAATGATACGTTCCGCGTTCGCGGCTATTATATTTAGCATACAATTCTATTGTCCGAGGAAAGCGTATTATAATATTCGATTACGGTGATAAACGATCAGCTTTCCACTTGACACTAGCCATTATCTGTCGAAACATACATGTATATTTTCCCATTTACTCTCTACGATGTATCTATTCAGCGGCTATCGCGGTTTCACTATTATTAAAACAACGAATAAATGTCGCAACATGTCGTCGGAAAATGCTTGACTCTGTTCTTCGACTTATTGAAAGGTCTGAAAGGAACAATTCATTTGTATTAGGGTGTCCCCTAAGTTCTTTCCTTTCTTCTGATGCGAGATGATTACACGATATTTGTTGTTTAAGGTGTTGTTTAAGGTTGTTAATGTTGTTTAAGGAGTTATATATGAACCGTTCTGCTCTATTACCTTCTTCCATCCTTCAGGAAGCCTCATTATGCCGTCTTTCCAAGATTGTTTAAGCTTATTTGCAAAGTATTGTTCAAGGTGCGCTTTTATTTCGCTTACGAACTTAAACCGTTTTTCTCGTAGAGGATTTTTTAACGAGAAGGACAAATAATAATCGGATGGAGCAATGTCTGGGGAGTGCGGAGGATGAGGTAGAACGTCCCAATCGAACTGCAATAATTTTTGTCCTACGACCAACGCAACATGCGGTTTTGCGTTGTCGCGATGAAAAACGACGCCGCGTCGGTTCGCCAATTCTGGCCGTTTTTCTGCTATGGCGGCTTTCAATTCGTCGAGTTGATTACAATATTTAGCCGAATCGATCGTTTCACCTTGAGGAAGGAGCTCGTAGTAGACTACACCTTTCCAGTCCTACCGAATGCACGAAAGAACTTTCTTCGGATGAAGTCCTGGCTTCGCAACAATTGAGGAACTATTTCCTTTTGACCAAGTTCGTTTTCGAGGCACATTTTGGTATAAAATCCAAGTCTCGTCTCCAGTGGCAAGCCTCTTTAGGAAAGGATTTCTTCCATGTCGTTGGAGAAGCAAATCGCACGTAGAGACGCGGTTCATAAGGCTGGTGTCAACACCTATCGACGGTGTGGAACTCCGAATCGATTCGCATATCTCGTCTTGATTAAATGCTTATGTACCGTTGTCCTGGGTATGTAAGTGGCATCCGCTATCTCGCACATACTATATCGCGAATTTTCAGCGAGCATATCTTTGATAAGGTCCGCATCCGTCGTTGTTGGACGGCCGCTGCGGTCTTCGTCTTTCAAATCAAAATTGCCAGCTCTAAATCTCTTAAACCAACTGCGGACTGTCCTAATAGTCGTAGAACCGTCACTGTAAACGGTACAAATCTCGTTTGCAGTGTCCTTTGCCCTATCACTTTTTTAAAAGCAATAAAGCATAACATGTCGCAAATATGTGCTTCTTTTGGCTATCCATATTGAACGCAGAAAAGATTTGATAAGGAACTTTGTCAGCAACGAAACATACTCTAAAAGAGATCTGGGACGACTGAAACCGATTCCCTAAATAGCCAAAAGATAAGCCTACGTGTTTATATAAACACAGCCAGTTAGAGTCATATATAGCGCGTCGCGGAAAGAACTTATGGGACACGGTGTTACATAATTTCTCCTTCTTAGGCGCCCTCCGAAATTCTCTTAAGCGATACGAATCGGAATAACCACCTTCGAATCGACTCTCTGTCAAATCGGAATACTTCGGATGCCTCGAGATAATTACGATCCTCGAACTTTCAGCGATACAACTTTGTTCAGCCAATTCTCTCGTTTTTCAGTCGGTTCATAGGGTCCATTTATCGGAGCCGAAAGTAATAAAAAACCGCCCGATGTTCCATCGAATTATCCGGTATCTAGCCGCGTTAACCAACGACCTCTCGGCTATCTGGAGCCCTCGGGCTGCGCCTTGTAGGTCTTACGGTTCGAAGCGAACTCGAAGCCCATTCGTTGTTCGCGCAGAGCAGAGTGTTGACCGTGGAGTGTAGAGAGGCATTTCCGACTCCGGAAAACGAAGCCAGTAGGCCTGGTTTACTCCAATTTAAGGTCGTCTCGGGTACGGGACGTCAGTGAACTCTGCCGTTCGAAGGCTGCCGGGCCGGGCCGGGCCGGGCCGGGCCTTGTAGACCGCATAAATCTCGGGGCTATCGTGGCGCGGCGCGGCGCGGCAGGCCGGACGGTCTCTCGTCGACACGAATCTCGGCTTCTTTTTCCACGATGTCCTTTCCTCGTCCGTGCGACAAGGCGCGACAAGCTGCTCTTATTTCACACCACGAACGACCCAATTTCATGTCGAATCAGTCGGTGGCACGCAAACACGTCGCCGAGTATATGTTAATCGTGCCGCGCCGCTGCAGGCCGGGTCGGACCGATGCGGGCCGGCTCGGGCCGGGTCGGACACCTACAGTAATGCAGAAACAGAGGCACGCTCCTTCCTCGCCCCTTCGATTTCATTTTATTTATCGCCGTATTGTCATTAGCGCCGGTTTCACGGACGCCGTTAAAAGAGTCCGTGAGTTCGTCTTTAGGCTGGTCGGCTGATTATCGGACGTTTTAATTAAGGGTGTCGTGCAGGAGCAGCCTGTTTAATGATTTCACTGCGACGTCGGATGCGACTGGTGACGGTATTCTTTCTCCGAAATGAAAATCTATTTTTCTTAGGGTTTAACGGAGAAATTGAACTTCGTCGGGCTGAAGTGACGATTGGGCGCATCGGCATCGCCAAGTTTAATTAAAGATTCTTCATAGCGAAATAAATGTAACATGGAGAATTTAATGGAACACGTTATCTCGTGAAAGTGAACAGACACGTCGGAGAAGCAACTCTTTCTATTTCAATTTGTGTTCAATTGTTTTGAAGTTTCTGAAGTTATTTGAAAATAGTTTATTCATTCTAGAGATATAATTTCAATTTCAATGCAAGTCTTATATTCCATTTCAATATGTAAGTCTTATATCATTTCATTAAATGATTACGCAACTACTACTATTATTATTTATCTGACGATTTCGTGTGTGATCTTAACTCTATTTAACTCTAAATTTAATCAAATAAATTGTGTTAATAAGAAAATTCATTACGCGAACAAAACGACAAATATTCGTTTGCAATGTGCTGTATAAAGAGGATTAAAAAATCGTCTGCGACAATTTTCTCGCAGGTGATATATTTACCTAACGGTAAAAAAAGAACATAAAATTTTAAACACTTAATTCGTACCCGACTTGGAGAATTGATTCCAGCGATACTCGCAAACCGTAGACAGAATTTTTCGGTCGCAATATAGTATTTGACAGCACGTTAGCGAACATCCTCGGAATGGAACGCGTTTCAGTTTGTCGGATACGCATAAACGAGGAACGCAGTCGGTGAAATTATGCTGATGTTTTTATGAGCGCGCGGCGGTTATGTTAAGTCCTTTCCTGGCTCGAAAAAGGAAGTGGAAACGCGGCGGTGGGAAGCGACGAGTCCTGAGATTTTTTACGGCTCCGTTTGGAACACCGGCGACCATTTGAATTTTAAATTGTCGGCGCGGAGCCTGCATTACAATGGCGCCTTTATATTGTCGCAACCAACGAAATTTATCAGGATTTAATTTAGATATTTCGTCCCCCTTCCGATCTCGATCCCGATCTGCTGCGAGGTCTCGGACGTTTACGTAGAATTTAAGGACGGTTTCGAAAAAAAAACTTGATTGGCGATTCCATACTTTCTCCGGCATTCTTCTGCTCGGCTAAAATATTGTAATGCTTTCTACACAATAATTTGCATACTCGCGTGTATCGTAAATATGGTAGATATTTAATTATTCGCCGACATAAACTTCGTCTATTAAAAAGAATTTACTTCTCCAATTTCTTTACGTAAAATTGCAAGGAGTTGGAATTTTTTTTCAGTATAATTTATAAAGATTTATTCTTGCACTTTCTAATTTTATTTAAAGCTCTCGATTAAACTTTCTGATAGCCGACAGTTTAGATGGAAAAAATATACAAAACGAGGAGACTCGGTAGCTAATAACTTCTACGTTTAAATCCGAAATGAAAAATTGGTGTTCCGATGCAACGAGCATTTCGGTAGAAATATAATATATTCGGTATAAATATATTAATAGATTTTTTGGAAAACAGTTTCGATTAATTCTCGCTTGGACCGCGCTCGTGTTGACATTCAATTTTTCCGGCGATTGATACGGCAACAGTGTCCCGCGAGGACAAGCGACAACAGCGTCGGTTCTCGGTTGTTCGCGGGATTCAGATTCAGGTTCGCGTGGCTGGATAATTACTATCTAATTGCGTGCATTACTGAATGCAACAACGGGTCGCAGCCGTTAAAGGAGGCCGCGACGACGCCCGGTATAAATGAGTCCTGACGGGATATAAATTCAGGGTTAAATACTGCATGCAAAACGCAGTAAAGCCCAGGTTTACGAGCATCCGACAAGATCTCGTCCGCGTGTGTGCGCTCGTACGTGCCGCACGTGCCTATCCGTGTGCTCGTTTGTGTGCGTTTACACGATTTTGTAAACGCGATGAAATATCTTTGCACTTGGCTATATTGGTGCACGCGGTATGCACGGACTCGGGGCAGAAACGACGACATACATACTGCGCCGGGATGCTACGCCGAGCTTATGTCATGCGGTTTCAGTGTTACGGTTGTATTACTAAATGTTTAGGAAGTTCATTGATGCTGCTCGTATTGAGACGTACGTTCGAGCTGTTAATTACAGTGACTCGCATTAATATTCGGACACGATATTGTTAGAAGAATTATTGCTCTTTTTTATTGTTTATGATGGTATTTTGTCGCAGGGGTTACTGCGACGGTTTATATAAAATAATCCGAGAGAGTTTTCTTGGTTTTTATATAACGAGAACTTTAATATAACTTGTAACAAAAGGCGATGAGGTACAGTGTGTAGAAGGTAAAGGTAAACGAGTGACGGATGAGACAGAAATATGAACACGTTGAGAGTCGGAGGAAAACTTGCTAACTGACATCTCCCGGTCGAGAGGTCCTCGTATTTATTGGGGAGAACGTATTGAAATTGGTGAGGGAAAGTCCTTGGGAAGGGCGAAGGCCTTTCCCGAAGATTTTCCGACCGGGGTGATCCGGGACCTATGGTCCGAAGCTGTGTCCCAACGTTTTTATTGTTTTATTGCGATGTGTACGCCTTGCGTCGGGAAAACCCGAAAAAGGCATATGCACACCCCGTTTTTGAAGGACGTGTCTTTTTATGTCTGGTCCGCCACAGTATTATTGAATCAATTGTTTTCTCATATAATAAAGCACTTCTTAAAGTAAGTGGAAACATAAATTTTGTTTATTTATTGCACATGTTCTTTTGTATACTAAGCGATAAACAAGATCGTGACAAAATTTAACGTCGCAAAAATATTCGGACAGCGAATGAATTACATTAATTTTATATAAAATGAAAATCTTTTTAATCATGTTATCATAATATTAATATTTCGTCGGTTGACCCTTTTGTTTTATTACTTCGTGTAATCGCTTGGGCATGTTACAGATGATTTTATATAATAATCCGGCGAAATCCGTTTCCATTCGTCTAACAAACGTTGTTTTATCTCTGTTGTTGTATTTGTAGGTGTTGTACGAATTTTGCGGTCCAATTGATCCCATAAATTTTCAATTGGATTTAAATCAGGCGATCGAGGAGGAGGATGCAGTACTTTTGGACAATTGTATAATAAATATTCCTGTACAATTCTGGCCTTGTGTTTAGGATCATTGTCCTGATAAAAGTTAAAACTGTACGTATACCCATATTTATAGCACTTGTAATTAAATTTCTTTTTTTTAAATGTCCAAATACTTCATTTTGTCCATAATACCAGCGATAAAAACTAGTTTACCTATACCTATATATATATATACGAACGAGATATAACCTCCACTATTATACTTCTACCACCGTGTTTCACTATCGGTCATAATATTATCTTATTAATATTATGATAACATGATTAAAAAGATTTTCATTTTATATAAAATTAATGTAATTCATTCACTGTGTCCGAATATTTTTGCAATTTATTATGCAATATATGAACAAAATTTGTTTCTACTTACACTTTAAGAAGTACTTTATTATATGAGAAAACGATTCAATAATACTATCATAAACAATAAAAAGGAGCAATAATTCTCGTAACAATATCGTGTCCGAATATTAATGCGAGTCACTGTACTTCTGCCAGATGCTGCAGCGATACCTCGATATCGTTAGAATTTTGTAAATTACAATTAATTATATGCACTTATTATCGTGTAATAGTCTGTGATCCAGTGTTAAGAACATTTTAAACAACTACAAAACGTTGCGAAAGAAAAATGCAATTAACTCTGAGATATTTGCTATGCGTTTTTTTTACCCTGCATTGACATGCGCGGACTACTGAAAATTATAATCATACGATGGTAATCATACGATTGTGTATTCCACAATAATTTCAATTACCATCTTGTTCTACTTTTTGGAAGTGGTGGAAGTGCGAACTAACAGTATTTCTTCTTATAAGTTTAAATGGAACTAAAAGTAGAACGAATTATATTTGGATCACTGCTCTTAGCGCAATTATTCCATCGAAAAAGTCTTCGGCATTTCCGGTCGAAAAATTCATAAGTTTCTTTCGAGATATACCGTAAATTTGCCAAGATCGGCAACGGTGAATTGTACAATATTAAACGGACGCTTACGAGTGAATTTATGAGAAATAAATTAATAAATAAGTCTCGCAAATGGTTAATAAGTTACTTTCCCTAAGCAACCGCATAACAAGTCATTAGGAGTAGGATAGTTTACGTGTCGCTTTTACATTAGTTAGCAAATTTATTGCCAGCGAGTCGTCGGAGGAAGCAAAACGTCGACTCTTATTACCACCGTATCGAGAATGTTGACCCATTTGCATATAAAAATCGAATTTTCTGTCGCGCGATTAACGCAAATCATTTGCCCGGCATAATCGTCCAATGTTCGCTGATTCACGTCGGCAAAAGTGAAATAATTAACACTTTTAATAACCGGGTCTCGAACTGGATTTGAATTCTAACGAAGCCGAGCGGATGAAATTCTGAACCGTCGAGATCATTCGAACTTCTTGAAATTATCGAAAATATAATCTAATTTATTTTAATTCGTCTCCTGTCTCTCGATGTACAAAATATTTGTCGTTGCAAGATACAGAAACTACGGGAAACATTTATTTCCGTTCCTCGATCATTTTAATGCGTCGACGACAATGCAATATCACATTCAAATTGATTGAATGTTTCTGCTGTTTTGTGTTCGATCCATTCGTTTTTCGTCATAATTACCTAAAAATCTGCAGTCTACCAATTCAATTCCCACACCAGCTCGTGGAGTACGCTGAACTCATCGAATTGATGATCGGAAAAGTAGGCTTGAAATGTTTTCAGAAGCTGATCGACCACTTCCCGTCCAAGTTACGTGAAAATTGTGCGACCCCGGCCCGTTCTCGCGCGGGATTTCCGCAACAATATTAATGAACGTCGTTATCGGAACGGATTCATAGAGAAGGCTGCAGAGCGTTCTATTTAAAGTGGCGCACGTCGGTCCCGATGCAAATGTATCGGCTCGCGGTGCGGCGACGACGGCGCGGCCGGTGCAGGCCCGGTAAAAATGCTGGCGTGCGAATTCGGGATCTCGGTTGTCGATCGGTCGTGGCTTACTCGCCGGAACGGCTTCGCAATATATCTGCCTCGTAAAACTCCGGCAAGGATTCCTTCGGCGATAAATGCGCGGTTTTCACCTCGGACAATGAATAAAACGAATTGATCCGGTGAATAAAGACCGGGCGTCGCGCGTCGATACAATAAAAAGAACAGATTTATACAGGCTATTTAACAATTTATCGGTATTCACCTGACGTCGGTAGTTGCGCGCGGCTGGAACGCGGCAGTGCTCGGCCGCCAACTACTTCGCAGCTTTATCCGCGAGCCGGCTGATAATATTGGGTCTGAGAAAAAGTTCGTGGCGTTTTGTTAGTAAAATTCAACTGGATTTCTTATATTGTGAAAATGAATTTATTTAAACCAAATATGCTCCATTATTATCGACAATGTTTCGCCATTTTTCGGGTAGAATCATGATGCCATCGGTGAAGAACTTCTGTAGTTCCTGGTTAAAAAACTGAATCAAGTGGTTTTCACAGGCTTCTTTTGAAGCCAGTTTAATTCCATTGAGAGAGTTCTGCAGAGATCGGAACAAGTGATAGTTAGAGGGTGCTATGTCTGGACTATACGGTGGATGCATCAAAATTTCCCAACCAAATTCTCGCAATTGTTTACGGATCGTCAAAGAAATGTGTGGGGTCGGGCGTTGTCGCGATGGAAGACAACACTTATCCTATTATGCAATTCGGGCCGTTTTTTTCAATTGCGTGGCGTAATCTCTCCAGTTGTTCACAGTAGAGTTGAAAATTAATCGTCCGACCAATTGGAAGTATCTCATGGTGGACGATTCCCTTCCAATCCCACCATACACACAGCATCACCTTTTTTAGCGCCAATCCTAGCTTCGCGAACGTTTGTGACGGCTCACCATCTTTTGTCCGCGATCTTTGGCGCTTCCGATTGTCGTACGTGATCCATTTTTCATCACCGGTTATGACACATTTCAGAAATGGCTCGATTTCATTACGTTTCAGCAGCGCATCGCAGATGTTGATTCGATTCATCGTGTTTTCCGCGCTCAACTCATAAGGAACCAAACATCCAGCTTCTGTTTGTAAACATCCAGCTTTGTGTAAATGGTTCAAAACACTTTTGTGGTCAATGCCTAGTTCCATACCAATATCGACACTGCTAATATGCTTATCTTGCTGGACTTTTTCAACAATTTCATTAGCTTTTTCAGTAACTGGACGACCAGAGCGTGACTCGTCTTTCACATCAAAATTACCAGAACGAAAGCGAGCGAACCATTTCCGCGCAGCTGATTTTGATAATGTACCTTCACTATACACAGCACAAATTTTTTCACAAGCCTGCGCAGCGTTCTTCCCTTCGTTGTAATAATATTGTAAAACATAGAAAAATTTCTCATTATTTCTCTCCATTTTCAAATGCCAACAACTTTCCAAGTACTGCACCACCACGATGTTTATACGCCCAAAATAACGTTCAAAATGTCACCTTTAAATGAAGCGTTTAATAGTATTGTTGCAATAAGTTGTTCGTGAGTTATTAACAATTGACGACATCTATCGGGAAAACGCCACGAACTTTTTCCCAGACCCAATATTTCTCGGTTCAATGTGTGATAACAATAGTTCGAATCGGAACAAGGACCCGCCAGCGAAAATTCGCTTCAATCGTCGAGAGACTCTTATTGTTTCAAATATTCTTCTCAACGTTCCCATTTCTTTCTCTCCGTTGCGCTGGAAAATGCGCTGCTACGCGCGCGCGCGCGCGCTCATGTGTGTGTGCATGAGGTGCAGTATTAAAACGATCGATACTACGTTACCGGCTACGTCCAGAGCATTATCGCGAACCTGTTTTCCGCGCAGCAAAAGCGATTCCTAACAAGGGGATAAGAAGATAATTGCATAATTGCCCGTAGGAAAACAAATAAGTTCCAGCGGACCTGCATAATGAGTTGCCGGCCATGAAAAGTAATTACACGTACTGATAATCGGTAGCGCACGACGAGGCTGAGGCCCAGACACGATGCACGTGTGCCGAGTTCACCGGCAGCCACTTTTCTTCCGAGTTCTAGCTCGAAATTATCCGTCGCAACAGATTCATTTTTACGGTCAGCGCTCGACAAGATTCTCTCGCTGATCGATTCGAGAAAGCGACAGGTTGTTTCTGTGCTTCGAGTGCCCTGTTTTATACGTGGAGCGGCACGGAATTCGGGGCAGTTGGACAATTTTCGGTAGCCATTGTTGCGATTCGTCTCGAACGAAATTCACAAAAGTCGCGTTTCTTTCGAGGATCTTCGCGAACGATTTATTCCGCCGCTTCGAAAATTGAAACTGAATCAGAACCTCCGCGGTTGAATAAAATACGGAAGCGTGTGTTCATGAAACAGGACTGCGAGCACGGATTCTATTAAACTCCTGATTGTTTAAAGAACTGCGGTGGCGCAAGGTGCAGCAGCTCGGACGCGGAACGAATTAATTTTCACAGCATAAATCGTGGTCGTTTAATATCTGTGTTAACAGTTGGCGACTCTTGTAGATCGCAGTTAAGTCCTACACAGCCGAACGATAAGAATCGCCGTAGCACTGGCCGCAATCATCGAATAAACTAGGTTTTATAGGTGTACATTGAATCCGATTATCGCGCATCGCCCGATCGATTCTTCATCGTTAAAGATACATACCTCGGTCGTTCGGCGATGGTCCCCGCTCCACAATACATAATTCCCGGGTCATTACCGCGCGCATTGTACATAAATCCTTCTCATTAGATGCCGAATCCGATATCGCGATCCTCGATCATTCCCCCTATCGGCTCGCATCCATCGGATCAGCGCCGGAAAAGAACCGGGAGACAGGCCGGCGTACGAGTAAATTTCCCTCTCATTAAAATCCTTTAATTGCTGGTCAAAGTGAGTACTAATCGGTTACTATCTTCCTACGAGCTGCCCTGAAGGGAACACCGCCTCGACTGGCTCTCTCTCTCTCTCTCTCTCTCTCTCTCTCTCTCTCTCTCTCTCTTTCTCTCTGCTACGCGCCGCGCCGCGCCGGTTGTTAGAGATACGACCAGCCGAGAGAGAGAGAGAGAGAGAGAGAGAGAGAGAGAGAGAGAGGGAGAGCGAACGGAAGGGAGCGGGACAGAGGAAAAAAGGCGAATACGAGCAAAACAATCGGCACGGCGCTAATAGGCGTAATTACTGGCTTTACAGATCGAGCCCGCCAATGACTATCCATCTATTCGTGGCTCGATTCGCACGAACGCAGAACACGCCTTTAAGGACCCTCCTCGATTGCGTCCAAGTCCAAATCAGATACCGTCGTGCTTCCTTGCGATCACCGACCTATTTTATTTACGAATATGTCGCGCGTCGAGACAAACGATCTTTGGTTCCTCGACGGTGATACTCAATTTTTTCCCCATTTACCGCCGTGAAAAAGAAGTCGTTTAACGCTAACCTTGCCAAGGTTTAAAAGCGACTGGTTGCGTGACCTTAGAAAAATTATAACATCGAAGCTACTAAAATTATTCCGAATTTGTGTCACAGTGCGCGTCGGGATACAGCATTCGATAATTGCCGACCGAAGTTTACAATCTACGATTTCAGTAATTGTAACACGAAACACATCTGCAAAGATCGAAAATGATTAAACCTTGATTTCCTCGTATTCCTTGAAAAGCGCAAGCCACGACCGCGCAACGATCTATTTACCAGGAAAGATGATTATATCACCGCGCTACAATTTCAATTAGAAAGTACGCGCGTCGCTATTGTGGCTAGTAACAATGTAAAATAAATTGGATCGTACACAATCGAGTTCTGCTGTACGCTCCGCATCTTCCAGCCCTTCTACATTGATCGATACACATTGAATGATCGTTCTCGCCGAGAACAACCAACTTAATTACCGATAGTGAAATGATTAATAACGAAAGTACAAGAGAGCATCCAGATTACATTCTGCAATAAGCAGAAGCCGTACGCATTGTACGCCGTTATCTTCGCAATTATCGGAATAAATGTGTCTTGGTTACTGATTGCAAAAAGGATTCCGTGCTATTCTCTCTTGCATGCAGGAAAAGAAGTCGCCGTGGAACATTATTTAATGGACTCTCTGGCTCTCGCAACAAGATCAACCGTATAAAAGATCGACTAAATATAAGATCCATCCGCCACAATAGTATCAGAATTTCAATTGTATCCGACAGGATTAATATCGTTTGCGCCGCAACTTCGCCATTGTAGCTTACGATCTAAACTTAGAAAGGATTTTCTAACGACCGGACGATCATCCAACGATCATGAAACTGCCCTGATTCACTGTCCTCGAAATAACACCGACACGACGCGACGCGACGCGGCCGGCGATTAAAGCAGCGGATCAAAAGATATTGCAGAGGCTTATAGAAAAATGTGATATCCGTGGGCGCAAGGACTTAAACGAACGGATTCGGTGATACCACGGTCGTGACCAATTATTTATAGCATAACGGTGCAGAGTTACCGTGCCAATCGAGATTGTCGATCGTCCTAGTTCGTCGCCAAGAGCAGCTAGCTCCGAATATCGGCATCATTTTCGAGACACAGCAGTTTTATTCCGACGAGACGTTCCAGTCGTTCGCGATCCACGAAGATGCTACACTCGCGGCTAGCTAGGCTGCCCCGATCGTTCTACGAGCATTCGATAAAATGGGAAAATTGCGTAATCGGGTCGTTGCAAATGCGGACGCGTTAACTACTCGCGCCTCTTTCCGGTTTCCCGTTCGTCGACTTTCATTCTCTGAAATTTTCACGTGCTCGAGGAACGAGCTTCGTAAACACGAGCAAGACAGAAACCAGACATATGTAGATCGCTCCTAATCCCCAAGCACGCGAGAGTCCCCGGCCTCGGCTTTACCGGCACCCTCCGGTTGATCCGATTACGGGAACCGCAGGGTTTTACCAAGTAATCGTCTTTTTCACGAAACTTTAAACTGACCGAAGCCTACTGCCGACTACCGGGCAGCCGGTGGCTGTTAACAGCCGCGAAGCATTCCGTAAATCTCGTTGGAATTGTGTTGCCGAGAATCCAGAGACTCTCGAGCGATGCCTCTTCTCGCGCTTCCATGCTTGCAACAGTTCGCAGTTTGTTGTCGCTGGAACAGTTTCTTCGTATTCATCCGCTGCGAATTATTTAGATTAGGGAGTTTGTCGTACTTCTGAGAACCTTTCTTGTTGCCAGATTTTTCTTCGCAAGCGTCGTCTCTTTACGACTGCACTCGGTTGTGTAATATTAACACTTAACGCTCCACGCGTTTCTCGAGTACGTGTTGTTCCAAATCGATACATCACTCGAATATTTCACATTTATATGCACTAGTCTTTTTTCCGAGTTGCGTGCAAAAAAGAAAACAATCGAATTAAGTGTACGATTAAATCCAATTAGATCATGATTTTGCGTATTGTATTACCATTATTTCCGCAAAACACGCGGTCAATAAGTAATGAAGCGAACGATTTCATAGATCTACCCGAACCGGTGACTTTGGCTATTTACCTATCGAAGAAAAAAGTATTTAACCCTTAGAGCGCTTCCGCGCGTTTCTCGAGTACTGCCTACCAGCAACTCCGGCATAGTTTTGGAGCGGAGCGCCTGAGATAAAGGAAGTCTTATTTTCAGCGGAAAAGATTACACGTCCTTGCGAAAGCGTTTGATTTTATTCATTTTATGTTACTAAGTATAAAAATGGGCAGAAAATGTTTTAACCGTAATCGTATCTACTTAACATTGTGCGAGGTCGGTGCATCGACAACGTGAATTGTGACCGAAATTTCCAAGTAGCAAATGCATCCTCATCGAAATGGGTAAATTTACTATTAACACGTTCCGTGCCGAGCTTTTTTTATTCGAATCTTCACACTTTGATATTTTACTAAAACTTGATGTATTACGTGCAATTATTAATTCTCGTACACATAACAACGTAACAAAAACTTATCAACGCCCATTCTTGCGGTGGAAATTGATTCTTCGGTTCTAAATTTCTTGTAAACAATTTGTTCAATTCACTAAGTAAACATGCAAGCGTGTACCATCGATGGTACACGTGGCACGGAACGTGTTAATGATATTCTTCACAATTCTTAAATAAATATATCCCTCGTGTTCTTTGACGCGATTTATTATAAAATTAGCATTGCGAATCGTCTGTTGAATTCCGTTTGGATACGGAATTATCGAAACAAAAATATCTTTTGTGTGAGTTTGTCGGAATTTTTTTATTGTTAATCTTCACTGGAATCGGCTCGATTAGTGACTAAATTAAATTAAAAATTAGTAAATATTCTTCAAACGTTCTAAAATAAAGTTGAACAGCGTTTTTCTGAAAAATATCACTACCAGCAACTCCGGCACATTTTTGGAGCAAAACACCTGAGATAAAGGAAGTCATATTTTGAGTGTAAAAGATTACAAGTCCTTGCAAATGCATTTGATATTTGATTTATTTTAGAAATATACATTTTCCTACTGTAAATAAAAGATAAATTTTAAATTTTATAATTCACCACGGTGTGATATCTTTGGTAACGGTCTCCCATGTGCATTCTGGGTTTACTTGGACAAGTGTCACAGAATTCGCTTTGTCAAATAGAGTTACCAGATATTTCTTTCAAGTTTAGAACATTTTCTGCGTAATTGTTGGTTTCCTTTATAATTTCATTTACCAATTCGTCCGTGAAAAATAATTTAAAATATTGTATCGGCTGTTCGATGTTTGTAGAAACTTGTGGTCCAATGACCTGTGGCAATACACTAAAAGGTATTCTATCCGGAATATGTAATTCTTCCGTAACATCACGCCGTTCATCCAAGTCTTGTAACGAATCTTCGCTTTTACTTTCAATAATTCTCATTCTTCGTCTCTTTGGTAGTATAATTTCGTTACTACTACTCGAAGTGTCAGAATCATAACCAACATCGTCTTCCACAATGTCTTTTAACTCTTCAAAATCAAATACGTCTTCGGTATCGCTCGGCTCTAAATTCTCATCGTAATATTTATTTTTCTCCATGTTGCTAATCATAGAAAAGATCAAAAAATGGTTTAATCGTAATGGTACAGACTTAGCACGTTTTAACTACAGATAACAATTACTAACGCCGACGATAACGTATGCTAAAAACATTTGGCTCCGCAGTGGAGCCTTCGGATTTGCGAAACAAATGACGGATGGCTCCGTAGCGGAGCCAACGGAGCGTTAAGGGTTAAATGATTACGTTGGTTCTTACAACAGCGTCGCATGTATCGGGTACCGGGAACGCATATCGCAGACGTCCGAGCACGTGCTCGGGCGATTTCTGGCTGGATCACACGGTCGCGCGATGGATCCACACGTAGACGAGATGCGGGAGCTCGCGCGCATCGATCGGCCGATCGATCGATCGGGATCGATCGGGACCGATCGACGCCGAGTAGCCGTTATACCTGCTAGCCGAGTTCCAATCGGTCAATTTGCGGCACGATTCGCGCGTTACCGTGTTACGAAACGAGTGGAAGCCGCGCCGCAAGAGATGCAGGGAACTCGGCTGTTCGCCCGCAGCCATAACTCATCCTCGACCCTGGTAATCACGGGGTGGCCGCGGCCATTAGAATTATCGATAAGTATCGACACTTCTCGCTGCGCAGTCTCGGTGCACGACTGCCCCTGGTTCCCAGTTCGATGGAAAAATTTCTTCCGAATAGAAAGCCGTTCGATCGGCGCGCGAAATTCTCCGCGGATTCGACTCTGCACGAGATTTACAACGGTTTCCCGTTTAGAGGATCCGTTGAAGTCATTGGAGTCGGAGGAAACCTATCGCCTAATTGCCATTTCGATGTCATTTTCTTTGCTATAATTAGAATTTTTACAATTGTAATAATGTCTTAGAAGAAAGAGAAAATTTATATTTATTTCATGCACACGTTTACTCGAATGCGTAAATATTGGCGATGGGGGGACAGAATATTGTTCAGACTTAAAACAAAGGAATAACAATCATACTTGGCAGGTTATTGCAATAAATCTGCATCGGGCTGGTCGAAGTGCGGCAAAAGATTAAATACGGTTCGCATTTGTTGTCACTATTTTATAGTTTGTAAATTGATCAACAAGATCATGTGATAATTTTAGAGAATTATTCGAAAGAAATTATGAATTTTTTATTCACGTTTTATGTAGCAACTGTATGATATATGTATTATTGAAACAAAAAAGCCTACATAGATTGAACATGCGATTAGGGAATACCTACACCGCACGGTAAATAATGTCGACAGAAATTATAGGCAGCTGAGGATTAATTAATGAGAAAGTTTTGTAATTAACCAGTGAAAATGTCAGACGTTAGAAGCCAAAGGTCAGGGGATACCTCAATAGGCTTTTACTTTCATCGCACGTATTTGTATTATCAATTTGCGCAGGCATTCTCGCTAATCTGCATACGCATTAATTCCATTGTACTAATTCCTGAAAAGTTTATTATTTATTTATCAAGCCGATACTCGACGTAATTGCTCGCACGGAAATGTTGCATGAAGATTCGCAGTTCGTTGATCACGCTGTCCGAATTCAATATTCCATCGAATCGTGAAAGAAACGGACGAAAACGGTGGGACAATTTTCGACGGCGTTTATCGTTATTGGCGGACCGAGGGGAGGGGGAGGTGGCGCTATGTTCCATTTCAGGCAGAAAATGTCGAATGAACGTCGATTCTCTTGACCGGGAGTCCGTCGTTCCCGGGAACGGGACCGGGACAGGTTTCAGAGGGAACAAAATATGATAGCTCTCTCGCACACGAGTCAAAGTGGATCCTAGAAAGCGGCTTAGGATGGCATTAAAACTGCCATCGACGTTAAATATTGGCGCAATTAAGAGAGCTCGTAAACAAGATAAGCGCGCGGCCGGGGTTGCATTATTTATAAATGCGCGCAGAATTTGTAACCGGCCAGTTTTTTTTCTCGGCAGCGGCGAGATAAATATGTCCATTAGAGAGGCCGATAAATATCGACACTCTTCGAGAGCGGCATCTCGCACACCTTGCTCCGAGACTCTCCGGACACCGTCTGCGTGGCCAGGTGAAAAATCTTTCAGCGCAGATGGAAAACGGCACACGGCCGGATCGAGTTCTAAGAAGCTGCGACGCGCGGCGACTCGACGCGACTCGGCTAGACGCGACGCGACGCAACCGAATGATTTATAGGCGAGATAGCGCGGAATCTGCTCGCATGTTCCGCCGATTTGACAAAAATCGAAGCTAGACCACAGAAACGATATAAATCAATCGGTGATATTATAATCAGGATTCCGTTTCCTCCTAGACGCGCCGTGTACGTTATTTGTCTCCGGCGGGGCCTGTCAGCCTTGATAATTGTTTCAGGATTATTACACGGGGCGGAGGATGTTTACAGAGCGCGGCGCGACTCGCTCTCCTACCTGCGCTGCGGCCACGGGTTCAGGTATTAGATTGCATCGGGTGAAATATCCGGTTTCTCCATTTAAAGGGAAACAGATTACGTCGAATACACGCGGCCTAATGATCTTTCCGAACGTCTTGTTCGATTCGCCGTGGATCCCTCGATCGTTCGCGTTCCATCGCATTAATAATCCAGTGCGTGTCGTGCGCATCGCATCGATGCTTTAATAATGCTACAAACAATGTATCCAGCTGCATAGGATATCCATCAGCGATTCCAACTGCGTCAACTGGTTGCTCAAGGTCGTACGACTCCGCTACTCGCGTTACAAACTGTCATCGCGCCACCAATCTATGTTTCACTAGGCGCACCGGCGCTGCAACGATTATTGTTCAACATTTAACGCTAGATTTACGCTAATTTTCTCATTTACGATTATTCATAAAGATGCATTTATGAGTTATTTATTCCATTTATATGTTGCTTACTATGGCAAATGTTACGATAATACTTGTTGAAGATCAGAATAAAAACGTCTTATCGTTACTTTTATAAACTAATATAAAACAGCCGTTTCTTGAGCTTCGTAAATCTAGTGTTAATGGCGAAAAAAGCTGTAATTACTTCAAAACTCGCTATTCGCGTTACAAACTGTCATCGCGCCATCAATCTACAGGGTGTCCCAAAAATGTCTCGCAATCCGAAAGTGGCGGGTTCCTCGGGTCGTTTGAAGCAACTTTTTCGTTTACAAAAATTTTCTCCGAGGCACCGTTAAGGAGTTATTAAAGAAAAACAGTGACCAATGAGAGGCGATATCAGCTGCCGCGAGCCGGCCGAGTCAACGGCGCCAGCGGTCGAGGCGGTCGGAGCGACCGAGCCAATGAGCGGAACTGGGCTTCGTGCGCTGGTTGGCTGGGCCTCCTCGCGTCAGCCGTACTCGATTCTTATTGGTCACTGTTTTTCGTCGATAACTCGTTAACGGTGCCTCGGAGAAAATTTTTGTAAGGGAAGAAGTTGCTTCAAATGATCTGAGGAACCCGCCATTTCCGGATTGCAAGACATTTTTGAGACACTCTGTATGTTTCACTAGGCACACCGGCGCTGTAACGAGTATTGTTCAACATTTAACGCTAGATTTACGCTAATTTTTTAATTTATGATTATTCATTGAAGATACATTTATGAGTTATTTATTCAATTTATATGTTACTTACAGCAAATGTTACAATAATACTTGTTAAAAATCAGAATAAACGTCTTACCGTTACTTTTATAAACTAATATAGAACAGCTGTTTTTTGTGCTCCGTAAATCTAGTGTTAATGACGAAAGGAGCTGTAATTACTTCAAAATTTATCGCACAGAAATAACCGAAACAATTGTCTCTTTCGAACGTTATCGATGCTTTCGTTTATCGATGACACTAGCTTCTTCTGAATAGTGTATATAAAACGATTGTATGTATTGGCATTCTGTGCGAATAAGTTCTGCAGAAACAACTCCTCGGTACCAACTTTCCACGACCGTATCGGGATAGATAGCACATTTTTTGGAAAAATCGGCAGAAGCTTGTTGACATAATTCTATCGACGGCGATAAACGTCGTATTCGTCGTAATTAACGATTACCGTTAACTGGGTATTCCGATAAAGAGGGAGGTGATCGAACCGAAC
Source organism: Megalopta genalis (assembly GCF_051020955.1). Classification (NCBI taxonomy): domain Eukaryota; kingdom Metazoa; phylum Arthropoda; class Insecta; order Hymenoptera; family Halictidae; genus Megalopta; species Megalopta genalis. Next base: position 14,694,194 of record NC_135019.1, on the reverse strand, counting down.
ATAGCAAGTCAGGAATTAACTACGTCGCGGATGATCGACGAGCAAACAGAACGTAACAAACTAGGGAGTCGACGAACAGGGACGCTCCTTGTGTCACCGAGAAACGATAATTATTTATAGTCGCGTTCTGACAAAGTCTATCTGCACGTCCGGGAACGCTTCTCGGTTAATTATTATCCAGATTGCCGATAATCGGGAATTCTACAGAACCAGAGATACATACTAACTTCTCCGGAGCAAACAAGATCTTCGAGAGAGAATATGCGAGTTTCGCATGTTATTCACGATGTGTGCGCAAATGAAACAAAATGATCAAAGTTGTTATGATGTTCGCGGTATGAACGCAATCGTAATGGCGAAATTATTCTAATAAAATTCCGGGGGATTAAAATTGTTCGGCTGATTTTGAAGCTAAGCCATGTGTTTCGGCTAAATTTGAAGTTAAATCGTATGTTTCCGACGAATTCGAATCTAAATGGAGTGATTCGGATGAATTTGAAGCTATATCATGTGTTTCGACTCTTCGATTTGAAACTAGCTCACGTATTTCGGCTGAATTTGAAACTAGATCATGTGTATCTGTTCAATATAAAGATATATCGTGTGTTTCTGCTGAATTCGAAGCTAAATTTGCCGGGGTCATTCTATCTCTTGGAGAGAGTGTAATTGGTGTAACCGTTAAAGGCGGTTCCAGGCATCGTGTATTTTACAGTATCTTTTCAATTTGATTCGTTCGACAGACGTTCGCATCGTCCATATACAGTGACTCGCATTAATATTCGGACACGATATTGTTAGAAGAATTATTGCTCCTTATTATTGTTTATGATAGTATTATTGAATCGATTGTTTTCTCATATAATAAAGCACTTCTCAAAGTAAGTGGAAACATAAATTTTGTTTATTTATTGCACATGTTCTTTTGTATACTAAGCGATAAACAAGATCGTGACAAAATTTAACGTCGCAAAGATATTCGGACAGCGAATGAATTACATTAATTTTATATAAAATGAAAATCTTTTTAATCATGTTATCGTAATATTGATATTTTGTCGGTTGACCCTTTTGTTTTATTACTTCGTGTAATCGCTTGGACATGTTACAGATGATTTTATTTAAATAATCCCGCGAAATCTGTTTCCATTCGTCTAACAAACGTTGTTTTATCTCTGTTGTTGTATTTGTAGGTGTTGTACGAATTTTGCGGTCCAATCGATCCCATAAATATTCAATTGGATTTAAATCAGGCGATCGAGGAGGAGGATGCAGTACTTTTGGACAATTGTATAATAAATATTCCTGTACAATTCTGGCCTTGTGTTTAGGATCATTGTCCTGATAAAACTTAAAACTGCACGTATACCCATATTTATAGGACTTGTAATTAAATTAAAAAAAAAAAATTTCCAAATACTTCATTTTGTCCATAATACCATCGATAAAAACTAATTCACCTATACCTACGGACGAGATATAATCTCATCAATAATATACTACTGTGATCAAAAAGTAAGGTGAAATTGTCATTTAAAACTCCCGGACATTAGGAAGGCAGGCAATTGTTTTTTTCCTAGGTTGGTAGGACTGTCTATAACAATTGCCAAGCGTCTGTTTGTTAAAAGGTTTAATTATCTCCGAGTTACACGTGTTTTAGTAAACGACCAAAAGTGAATTTTTCGATTTTTACAATGGGTGATTTCGTTGAGCAAAGAACTTGCATCAAATTTTGTTTGCGGAACGAATATTCTTGTGCGGACACGTTGAAAATGTTGCGGAAGGCCTTTGGTGATCAAACTATGGCACAAAAAAACGTTTATAAGTGGTACAACGAGTTCAAAGCGGGCCGAGAACGCGTTGAAGACGAACCGCGCTCTGGACGACCATCAACGTCTACCGACGAGGGCCACGTCCAAAAAATCGAAGATTTGGTGCTTGAAAATCGTCGATTGACAATAAGAGACCTCGCTGATAGTGTTGGAATATCATTTGGCTCAGTCCAAACCATTTTGAAGGATGTTTTGTGTCTCAAACGCGTCAAGTCTCGATTGGTGCCATGTCATACTGCATTGGTTCTTCGCGACTTTTTTGCCAAAAACTCGACTCATATCGTTCCGCAACCAGCGTATTCGCCTGATTTGGCTCCGTGCGACTTCTGGTTATTCAGTAAACTCAAAAAGCCAATGCGGGGACGCCGTTTTGACACGATTGAGGAGATAAAAACCGAATCGAAGAAGGTCTTGAAGGCTATACCGGAAAAAGACTATTCCGACTGTTTCGAGGACTGGAAAAAGCGTCGGAAACAGTGCGTTTTATCAGACGGGGATTACTTTGAAGGGGATGAAATTGATTTGGAAGAATAAATAAAGAATTTACATTTTATAAACAAATTCACCTTACTTTTTGATCACAGTAGTAGTTCTTCTAACAATATCGTGACCGAATATTAATGCGAGTCACTGTATTTCACGTGGCTCGCGGAAACTTCGTTGCGAGCGATTAGACAAGTTCGGCGATGACGGATCGGAACTAAAAGGACAAAAGCAGACGATTGTCTGTACCGTGGAAATCCCGGAGCACGCTCCGCGGCGGTATCGCGATTTCGCGATTAAACGAAAAGGGAAATAACGAAGCTTAGTATTTAATGGACTCCCAATTAGAAATCGGTCGCGTGTGTGTGTGTGTGTGGAACTAATTGCTAGCCTAGTAATAACGATGCCCGGCCCGGGAGTAATTATCGTCGGCAGAAATACTGCCTGTTCGGCGATAACTTGTTGCAGGTTGATGTATTGCGACACTTTATCGCCGCATAACGTACTAGTGACTCAACAAACGCTTGCTTCCAAACAAAACGAGCTGGACGAGAGAGGTCCGAGTCCCGGGCTTATTTTAAGATTTCTCCCGCGAAAGTGCCGACGATTTATAGGCGTATTCTTCAAACTATCCTTCTGACAAGCGAAGAATTTGTCCAAGGAAACGCCATGCCACGCCGCGCCGCGCGTCCGAACTCTCTCACTCTCGCTCTCCGCCCGAGAGCCACGAGGATTCGCACTAGTTCTCGGCCAGAAAACTTGTGCTTTCTAACCAGTCGATGAAATTTTAACGCGGCCGGCGTTGTCACCAATGTCATTCACAATTACGATCAGCGTAGAATAATGTTTGTATTTAACCCTTTGCTTCACTCGAGTGGCGACTCTGAGGCATCACCAAAATATGTTGTATCATCTTTTCAGATAATTTTGATATTAACAAAGTTTAGATTTAGAAAATTGTTAAGAGTGTAACTGCTGTGCGAGTCCCGAGAGTCAATTTCATATGCATAAAATGCATTTTGTCGTATAAAGTAGAAATACTATAAATAAGAAAAATGATTTTATATTTTCAATTAAAATATAGCTTCGAGTGCAAAGGGTTAATAAAAATCGTACCGATAACCAACATTGTCAAAACAATTTTTTAAGACGAGCAATGATTATTCGAAACGATTAAAATCTACAGTCATTTTGCTATTCCTGAACAAGAGTATTATAAATTTGTCCAAAATGCGTGCTTCGAAAATTGTAAAAAGAAAAAGTTGACGTGCGCGAAGCCACGCTTAAATATACAATCGACTTTTCAAGAATGTATCAACGTGAGTCGAGATTATGACGCTGTCGCAGACTAGATAATTCCTAATGCCAAAGGAATTCGAAAGGTATGTGGAACTTGTGCAAGTGATTTCGTTCACGAGCGTTTCAATTCTCTCGCGTCACGAAGATGGTATCTTTCCATCTAATGATACGTTCTCGCATCGATTCTGCAATCAATCTCGCATCTATCGACTTTTAATAACCTTTTCAGGGCTTTGCGAAGTTAAGAAACATTCCGAGCGACGCAATCATTTATTGTTAGACGTTCGAGCTTCGTGGAGGTATGAGACCGGCTGTCCGACACACGTGTGTGATCCGTGACAATACTGCGCAATACATTTTCCGTGCCTGTCGTCTTAGAATCGAACAGAAAGAGAAAAATTCTCCCTAATCGATCCTCAGCTTGGACACAAAAATGCACAATTTTTTTACGATTACCGATTGTCAATGTTACGTGTACAATTTCTGTGTACAAGCCGAGGGTCGATCAGGGAGAATTTATTCTAGATGTATCGAACGATCAGTTTAGAAATCTGAAAGTGACTCTCGCATCTCGCTAAAATGAGGACTGGCCCGAAAGAAATGGTTCCGTCATCCCTTCGATGTCTTGCAACTTTCGCTTGAAAACTTCTCAAGCCTTTCGCACTCTTAGAAATTTCCCGGACCATTTACGATAAAACTCGGGCATACTTGTTTGCGAGGCAGCGAGCAATGCTTCGAATGAAATATAAAATAATACGACGTTGGAAATAATTCCTAGCTCTTAGACACGACGCGCCACTACAGTGGCACACTCTAGTAGCTCACTCGCTCACCGTTTCAATTAAATAATCGTCTTCGTACGCATTGTTTCACACTTATTTGTCTTCGCATCGATTTACAACAGTGTTAACAATACACAGACGGTTATATTTACAGTATCAGACTCGGTACTACAGTACATATCAGACTCTGCCGTCCAGGCAAATAGCCCCGCGCAGAATTCAGCCGTACCTAAAAGGATAAACAGAATTTAGCGCGAGAGTGTGTTGGCACGGATTTTGTAAAAGTAAAATCTTGAGTCCCGAGAGTATCATAATTACCAGCGTTTCGAGAGAGGTGATATCCGAGTGCAAAGAGTTGAATCGTCAGTTGGGAACCGCGTCGGAAGCACGCGGAGGATATTGAAAATGGCAGGCAGCAAGCCGGGAAGAGAAAGAGAAAGAGGGAAAGAGTGTAGAGTGCACCGACAATGAGAAGCCGGCAAGAAAGTGGCTGGCCGGAGGCACAGGCACAAATCAGCCGAGCAGAAACTCCTACACGAAAAACCCACAAATAGAAGCAAGTAGCCCCCGTTCATTGATATCCCGTCGCTGAATCCACCGAGCGCGACCAGACGTGCCCCGCAACGAAGTGATAAACAATGCGATTAGAAAGATCGAGGAAGTGAGGTAGCCAAATGGAGGAAGAAACACGGCAGGAGGAGAGGAAAAGGAGGCAGCTGGCCTGCTGGGAGAAAGAGAGAGTCCCCGGCTGGCCAGAAAATGAGAGAACGCCTCGGACCCTTACATAATCCTCCGCGAGCTGACCCGCATAATTATACGCGAATGCCGAATGCAGAATGCCGAGTGCCGAATGCCGCGCGAGCCATGCCGACATAAATTTTCGTCGAGCATTAAGCGTGTCCGCGAGCCATAATCCGATCACGCAGCCTTGTCCCGGGCTCCGGAGCCGGGAACGCCGTTGATAGAGTGATACCACGATCTCCACCCTCGCGTTCGAGCCCCTGCTACACCCCCGCAGAAGCCTCTTCCGTCGGACAACGCGTTCCGTGGACCCGGACCCGGACCGCGAACGGCGGAGGCGCGATCAAAGCGAGCGGTTATTTATCGCGGAACAAGGAAGGAAAGTTACGGGCGAGGAGTTACGAGGATGCCCGGAGACATTCTTGCTCGAGCGCGGTCGCCTTTAATGAGAAATGCCAACGCGACCAGCCGCGGCCGCGGCCGCGACGCGACGAGACGCCGCGTGTAACCCTTCGGCATGGCCGAAGCTCGCATGGTCGCCACGCGACTTGCACAAGGCCCTGTCATGCCGGGACTCTCAGTCCGCTCGAAACTATTTCAGCGATCCACGATGCGCCAAAATCCGAAAGTTCTACGTAGCGTCGAAGACAGGGCGCTTTCGATACCGAGTTCACGGGACCCGTCAAAATGGGGCGCGCTCCAAATCTGGCAACCCTTCGCACTCGCAGCCATTTTAATTCCAAATCCGAAATTGTTTCTCGAACCTACGGCACGTAGATGCGAGAAGGATACGAATTCGCGCGTTTTAATGAAATTTATACAAATTACAAAACAGGAAGCAACACGTAAACACAGAAGCGTGTAGATGTCGTATTTTGTTCGAGCGACTCCGAGAAGCGAGATAATAAAATGAAAAGCGCTGGAACGTGGAATGGATGCGCCGTGATTAGTCCCGCGCGTTTGAATCCGACGATCGAGAACATTTGAGTTTCCTGTCAGCAATTCCCAGTGAAACTACCAGCTAGTTCAGCAACTTCGTTTTTTCCCTGTTGCCTAATTGATCGCGCGCGGGGTTATCTTCCGATCAAAAACTATTTCGTTGCGGATCGAAACACGCGGAGCCCGAAGTGTGATCGGTGAAACTCTTCCATTGGACAACACGCAATTATTTCAAGTCGCGGAGTAAGTAATTCTGCCATTTGCCGAACGAATCGATGGAACTTCGCTGGATAGGGTACGCTCCGATAAACCACTCCGCAGCTTTCTAATCCCGGAACAAATTTATAACCTATCGGGATCGAGGAAATTGTATTTGTAACGGGCGCAACTTAATCTAAATCGATAACCGTAAAAAAAAAAGAAGAGGTATGCGAAGGAATTCATCGCGCGACTGCAACAGTAACAATCGTGTGCGTATGCGGTGTACGCGGTGCGGTGCCCAGCACCGGCTGTTCTTCCGTATCTTCGATTCGAAAATAAAAGTGCATACGTATCGTTGGTGCATTAACACGCGCTTACCGACGAGACACATGTAATCCCCGAGTTAAAACCACCAACCACCATTCGTCGCGCGCAAATCGATGAGAGGCGACGCGACGCGACGCGTCGGTGAGTTTCTCTCGTTGGGGCATGTTCGCATTGCTGCTTATAACTTTCTAATCGTAAGCCTAATTTATAGCGTAATAGGGTAAAAACAGATATATCGTTGCTATGTCCGAACGTTCGCGCGCCTCGGCCGTCTCTAGGAAGTACGAAACGAGGATGCGCGGCGAAATAAGCGAGGGGCGACGTTTACAAATCTCGCTTATCCTCGGAAATACGGTAAATTCTCTCTAATTGACGTTCAGATTGTACATAAAAATTATACATATTAATCATTCGAGCCTTGCGGCTGGTTTTTATAATTGTCGACGATCGGCAACTATAAAAACGGGCCGCAAAGCTCCAACAATCGTGTCTTCTCTTCCCAAATATATTTTTGTGTACAATCCGAGAGTCAATTAGGGAGAATTTACCGTACATTGAACTAAAAATTTATACACATTTTGTACCAAATATCGACCCGAAAAATGCTCACAATATCAAAGTCCTTTAATTAATGAAACCGAAACTAAAGCGTTCAAAGTTGCCATGAAAAATATTAATTTAATATCAGTTTATTCGATCTATTAAAATACGAATGAATTCGGAAACCTAGTTTGAAAGTAGAGTCACCGACGTGGCACTCGAAGTATTAATCATACCATTAAAATGTCCCAAAAATGTCTCGCAATCCGAAAGTGGCGGGTTCCTCAGATCATTTGAAGCAACTTTTTCCTTTACAAAAATTTTCTCCGAGGCATCGTTAACGAGTTATTAACGAAAAACAGTGACCAATAAGAATCAAGTACGGCTGACGCGAGGCGGCCCGGCCAACCAGCGCGCGAAGCCCAGTTCCGCTCATTGGCTCGGCCGGCTCGCGCCAGCTGAGCTGCGATTCGACCGCTCGACCGCTGGCGCCGTTGGCTCGGCCGGCTCGCGCCAGTTGAGTTGAGATTCGACCGCTGGCGCCGTAGGCTTGGCCACCTCGCGGCAGCTGATCTCGCCTCTCATTGGTCACTGTTTTTCGTTAATAACTCGTTAACGGTGCCTCGGAGAAAATTTTTGTAAAGGAAGAAGTTGCTTCAAACGACCCGAGGAACCCGCCACTTTCGGATTGCGAGACATTTTTGGGACGCCCTGTATAACAAACTCCTACCACGACATAGAAAATTGTCTGCTGGGTTAAACCGTCAACAGCAATAAATGAATCATGTAACTGTTTCCCCCTAACCGCATCGGCCTGGATACCAGCTTACGTCAATTTAAGCGCATTAGTTAAATTAGCGATATCCATTGGGATAATCGAATGATGCCCGCATTCGTATCAACGATTAAACCAATAAATCTGGTTACGATTGAACGACGTTCAATATCGTATCGTCGAATACCAACGATCCGAGCGCTGGAAGTCTGTCCAATCGTGAGATTGTGTTCAAAGAACAGTTCGATTGGGTTCACGTTATTCGCTATCGGAGCACATACTTGTATGTATATTCGACGCAATAGTCACGCGAGTGCTGCGTTTTTATGCTTTAAAGGTTGCCCGATAATGCTTGAGAGTGTAATTTGTTTATAAAATATCGCCGCGAAGTGCGGCATTCGAATATTTCGATGTATCACGTTCATTTGCGGAAGCCAGTGCGTCATTTTCCGAGAAGCTGCGGAAGCTTTTATTAAAACTGTGCCGTTCGTTAACGGACGTCGTGTAAATGAAAATAAAAATATCTGTCGAGTAGAAGAAGGTTAATTCGAAGAATCGAACTAAACGATAGCACCGCGCGCTAATTTTTCACCGAACAGTTACGTTGAAATCGGCGCTGTCGAGCCGCCGATTCGTTTCCCTGCGGACGCGGACGATTACGCCAAGATATCCGTACTTATCGAAACGATTTCGCAAGACAATTGAAATTATATCGTTCCCTAAAATTTCGTGACCGCGGCTTGCGAAACCGGCGCGGGTCGGCGGGGGTCGGCGCGAGGAAGAGGTTGCATAAGCGCTGAAGATTCGAACGTCAGCCATTGATTTGCTCCGGCTTCAGGAACAATGAGAGGGACTTTCGTTCGCTGGGGAAAAAATGCCGCGCGCCGCGCCGCGCCGTTTGTCGCGTGCCTCGAATAATTTGTAGTTTCCAATCGTCGCTATCCGTGTGCCGATCGAAACATTAAAGTTTCGAGAAACTCGTCGCTCTCGACAAAGGCACACATTTTACACCGGCTCGATAAGACGACGTCTCGCGCTCATGTTCGACACGTTTCTCCTGGCGTCACGGTAGATAGAGCACACGAGTCGGCCCGTTCGCACGAAGTGGAAAATAATTAGATGCGAGCGTCGATAAACATTCGAAAGGTAGTGAATGCATCGAAAAATCGTCCACGCCGAGATATACTCGAATCGACGATCTACCGTGCCGCAGATAAAATAGAAGTGCATCCGCGAACGTGATTCGCGTCGACGAGCGAAAGCACCCCGAATTATCCAGTTCGCTCTGTTTTCTTTCACTTTAGAAACATAAGTAGAGACGTTGTCACAGAAGCTTCGTGAATAAAGCGAGCACGGAGGCGCGTCGGAGATCGGTAGATTGATTTCGATAGCGCGTGAACACTTTATATCGATTGCACTGATAATCCGGGAAGCGGCACGATTGGTTGAAACAACAATGAATTGGAGCAAACAAACTCGTTCTAGCATTGGATTTCCATTTTCAAAAATGAGATTCACGATACTCGAACGGCGAATTCCAATACTTTACGGTAGAACAATAAAATACTAAGAGCAACTAGTTGGTGTTATCATTTTTTTATTCAATTGCAAGATTGCGTCGATGAAGATACCGCCCGATATCTATTGCAAAATACGTCCGAACAAACAGCTGCAATCGTTAAGTACATATATTTCAATTATTCTACGATGAAATGTCTGGAATCCGTGATTGGGACGAGTTTCCCGAAGACACAAATTAAATGGGATGCCATCTCGATCGTTATGGGAGTCTTCGAATACCGAAGGTTTCCTACCTCAGTTTCTCGAATAGCCCAGTTCTCGGAAGGTTCGCGGAACTTTGTTGGTACGCTAAAGATGACAATGAAAGATTCGCGGCAACAGCGAGCCTCCTTATCGCGACCCTTATCGTTCGAAGCAAATTTCGCAGGACTATCTGTGACAAGTACAGGACGTTTCAGCCGTCAGGAATCCAAAGGAGATAAACCGTTGGTGCGTTTCAGCGTGGTATTATCGGTAGCCGAGCCCATGAATAGCGATATTAAAGCATGAATTGAAATCTGACATTTACTACGTCTCCATCGATGGAGCAGAAACCGCGTTCGCGAAAGGGGAAATAAAATCTGCTCAATCTGCTCGATCTGTCACGCTCTCGAGGTTCCTATTATTTCGCAACTAATCCAATTATCGTGAAAGCGAAACCGCCTTTTTCTCGATGCCAGCGACGGTTCTCTCTCTCTCTCCCTCTCTCTCTCTCTCTCTCTCTCTCTCTCTCTCTCTCTCGTCCTCTCTCCCTTCCTCTTCCTCTTTCTCTCCGCGCAGAAAAATCATAATGGTTCTAAAGATATATGAACGCGTGGCTTCGCGTTTTGAGACTGGTTTCTTCTGTCCGTTCTTCTCGAAACGTTCGAAAAATCGGCTCGAGGGATAATAAGGCCGGGAGATTGTCTAGCGAATTGGAAATTACGCAAACGTCATTACTCATCGGGAGAATAACCGATACAGCCTTGGCATTCGATATTACTCGCGGGTAATCATAATTTCACGGCGAGATTTTTACGCGGCCGTTGGTTTTCTAGTAAACAGGAATGCGTTAAATAACACGTGTAGTTACAATATCAGTTCTGCGAATTCAATTTTCAATGGCTCTGTCACGTAGCTCGGAAAAATGCGCGATGTCGCGGAGAATGATTTCTCGCGAACAACCGTGTTAAGAAGAATAAATGAAGAAGCACTCGGCGAAGTGGGTTTTCAATGAAAGCTTTCGTGACTTCAAATGTTTCGACGATATAAATATTAGGTTGAGGAATAAGTTCGTAGTATTTTTATACTTTCTTTTATTTTACGACGATCTTTTGCTGTTCGACAAAGTGTATAATATTCATTCGATAGAGCTCTTTCTGCTCTACAAAACTGTGCTCATCGTCTTTTTGAGTAATTTATTTTTTTATTACTTTTGAGGCTTAGGAATGGAATATCCAGGAGGTAAAAAGCAGCATTTTCGACACCTTCTCTTCTTCGCTTTTCATCGAGGCCAAAAAGCTGCCGAAGCAGCCCGGGACATTTGCAACGTATACGGAGAAGGTGTCATAGGCGAGTCTACAGCGTGGAAATGGTTTGCGAAGTTCAAAAATGGCGATTTTGACGTCGACGACACGCACCGCAGCGGAAGACCTTCTGAATTCGACGAAGAGCGTCTCAAAGCACTTTCGAAAGAGGACGGTCACCAAAGAAGTCGTGAATTGGCCGAAAAAATGAACTCAATTGAACTTCATTCAATGGGATTTGCCGAAAAATTGGGAGCCTGGGTGCCTCACGAGCTTAACGAAAACAACAAAGAAAATTGCCTCTAAATAAAAACGCTTACGAACTTATTCCCCAACCCAATAGTTATATATTAGTTATATACAAACAAGTTATATATAAATAATTAATAACAATAGTTATATATAAATAATTAATTCCATAATTTAAATTATACGTTAGCAGTCTAAACGTATAAAAGACGATGCTTCTATTACCAAAGAATATATTCTAATAATGTAACAATAAAATAATGTAACGAGAAAATAATATTGTTTTCTTTTGTAAATTATGGACTCGGGTCTCCAAGTTTCCACTAGCAATCGCGTTTATTGATGGCTGTTTCGGAGTTCTCTGGACTGTTGTGGCGTCGTTAGCTGTGTTCCCGGGGTAAAACTACGATCGTATTCTGCTACGTTAACCATATTACCGATTTTCGTTTTATAACCGTTTGACCCGGTTACGATTTTTCACTTTTGCACATCTACATTCAATGATAAACGTGTTATTTAGAGCAGCATTATCGCTGAATTTATTGCAGCATGGGATAGAAGAACGATCATAAAACAATAACGTTCGTACAAATATGCTCTTTACACAATGGTGAATGGGAGTGGTTCGATATAAACTTCCATCGTCAAGCCGCAGGTAATTTGCATAACTTTTCATAGGAATGATCTTGCTCTAGAAAGCCCTTGTAGCGAGCGTAATGATTTCTTAATTCGCAACATGGTAGACAAGTGGCTACCTGTTAACTCGCTGCGCAATTAAAGCAACAACATTTAAATTTGCCACGAAGTCTTTCCACGAACGAGCTCGACGACTATTGTGAAACGGTACGTCTTTTTATCTTTTCTTTCTCTATTTTCATTGTTGTCCTTCCAGGGGATTTTCATTGAATCGAACGTTACATAAACGCGCGCCGCGCGAACAGCATGTGTCATAAAAGCAAATAAAAAATCTGTTCGCAGTTCTGATAATATCTGAGCGCGGCTCTGTTATCAATTACCGCAGATGCGATCAAGTCTCGCTCTCTATCACAAATGTTCGACTGCGCGTGAAACTTGACTGCACTGTGCCCCGACCTTCGAGAACGGTAAAGTGTTTTCCAGTAAAAGTTTCTAAAGGTTCCACGGAGTGAGCTAGCGCAGTAATCTCGGCACTCGGCACGCCGCAATAGAATGTTCTCGCACGGTTGTCGCACTGTTTTTCCCTTTGCGTAAATAACTATTTTACGTATCTCCTATCTCATTTCCTTATCGCGCCTTTCGAAAAATCAACTTCCATCGATTTTCCACCGATCACTGCATATTACGCTATCTCCGACAAGGAATCAAACTCGCATCGCGCTTATCAAAGTGCTTGTCTATTGAGATACGAAGTTGTTATTGATATATATATATATATAACGAAATGAAAAATCGTTTCTCCTATCGTCAATAACAACTTCGTATCTCAATAGACAAGCACTTTGATAAGCGCGATGCGAGTTTGATATATAATCGTTATATAATCGTATATATGGTATAATAGCTTATATGCATATAGTTTTCAAGAAGAATTTGCTGCAAACTATTTGTTCGAAAACTGCCCAAGGCATATAATTAATACAATTTCCTGTTTTCGCGTTAACGCCTAACTGAATAATTATTAAAAATATATTCTGGGAAAGATTGTGTTTTAACTGTGTTGATCATATGAAGGGTGGGCCGGAATTCGTAGTACAACCGAGCAGAAGATTATTCTACGTGAAAAAATAAGAAACAAATTTGGTATAACATTTTCTTATTCGGGGCTCCGTTTTCGAGAAAATCGACTTTAAAGTTCATTTACCTACGTAAAGGATTTAAATGTCTACCGCAGTTGCCTCCGTCCGAGATAGTGTTTACAAACATTAATTGTTGCGAACTGTGCAGTGTCCAGTGCTCAGAAGAAGTCAGCCATTTCGCCAGAGGGATAAGGGGGAGGGGGTATTCCGCTCGGGCCGTCTGACCTGCACACCCGTAGGCCCCCCACTCTTCTAAGACTTCGCGAAACCCACTTCTATTGGTAAACGAGAAGACCCACAAGCTAATCGCCGCGAGCAGCAAGGGAAATCGGTCGCTCACTAATCACGTCTCTTGTTCAGCGAGTAACTTCGCCAATAATAAACAAAAGTTTTGGATAAAAAAAAATTTGGAAAAGGCTAGGAGGAGCCAGCGACCGATTCCCGCTGTTCCTTGTCCCTTGCGTCATTTAGTTTATGCGTTCATTTTCTCGTTTCTCGATATTACTTTCAGATTCTTAACGTTGTACGTTAACGTAGACGTAAGATATTCCTGAAATACCTATACTCGAATAATACATTGCAAGCCTCTGCGAACATGAGAGTAATACTTTACGAGCAAAACATGATTATTTTCACGTATAATTCATAAATATTGAACACATATTTAAGACATATATAGTTAAATCTATATATATATAGATTATATATAGAATATATATAATCCTATAAATATCTATATAAATAGATTATATATAGAATATATAGAATATATATAATAATTTACTATATATATATAGAATATAGTAAAATCATATAATACAACATAAATATAAAAACTATGTGTACGTTTGCTGCGCAATGTAATGAAAAGTTAATCATGATGCTAATTAGTAATTAATAATTACAAATAATCATGTGTTCATCGGAAAAATCTGAAGTGAACGCTTTTAGTGATAAGTCAACGCTCTTGCATCTTGTAATTGTTGCGTCTGTCTCACTTTGTTTCGATTGTTCTACGCCTCTTGACTCCAGTCGCGCGTCTCGCTCGTCCGTGGTCGCGTAAATAATACACACACACACACACACACACACACACACACACACACACACACACACACACACACACACACACACACACACACCTACAACCACGCAAAGCACAAGCAAACGCGCCTGATGTGCTCCTAGCCGAATATGGCGACCACGGGGAGCGAGACGTGACGGGAGTCAGGAGGCGTTGTTTGTTTTTAATCGACCGAACTCGAGTCCTTCGTTTCCTGGAAATTGAGTATGCGGCTAATTTGGGGCCGATAGGAAGGCATTATACAGGATGTCCCAAAGTTGTGGTATTTCCGAGAAAAATAGGGTTCCTGAGATCATTTGAAGTAACTTTCTTCTTTACAAAAATGTTCTCCGAGGCATCGTTAAGGAGTTATTAACGAAAAATACTGACCAATGAGAAGCGAGCTCGGCTACCGCGAGGCGGCCGAGCCAACGAGCACACGAAGCCGAGTTCCGTTCATTGGCTCGGCCGCCACGCGCCAGTTGATCTCGTTTCTCATTGGTCACTGTTTTTCGTTAATAACTCGTAAACGAAGCCGTGGATTGCATTTTCGCTAAGGAAAAAGTTACTTCAAATGATCTCATGAACCCCTCAGTTCTCGGAAATACAATAATTTTGGGACACCCTGTATACTGCTGTCAATAAGGGGAACGCGTTTACGTCACTTCTGCGAGGGTGTTAACGTGAGTAAGTAGGTGGTAATCGGTCCTATACTTTTTTCAGCTGACTTCTACCGAGCAACGAACAGTATTTAAGTAGTAAACGGAATGTTTCCATTATTGTCAATGTTTTGTAAACACAATATCTCGGACGGAGGCAACTGCGCTAGAGGAATAAACGACAACTAAATCCTTTACAAAGGCGAACAAACGTTAAAGTTGATTTTCTCAAGAATGGAGCCCCAAATAAAAGAAAGTTATACTAAATTTGTTTTTTATTTTTTCGCGTAGAATCAGCCTCCGCTCGAATTCCAGCCCACCCTGTATAACGTAAGTTATGCACCGTGAGCATCTCTCTTCAGCAATTGTTGAATAAAAATCCATACCTTCAGATTGGTTCCGCGAACAGCAACAGCAATTTTGCAGCAATTTATATTACGCTTCGCGTTCAATTGTGCGATAATTGCAACCTAGATATCCGTTGCACGAATCTCTTAAAATAACTCAGCAAGTGTCTTCATAGATGCTACATAGCTCAATCTCGCTAAATGTCAGCGTATTTCACTAGCAATGTTCTATTATCTCGGTTGTCCCCAATTTTCAACAGCGCTCGGTTTTATGGTATCGTAATAATGTCAACCTTGTTACGACGCCTCGTTACAATATAATCTAACAATCTTTAAAGACTAATGCATCAGCGAAATTGTATCAACGAATCCATCGATTGTTGTGAGACGAAACGATACGAATGTATTTCCACAAAATCGCTGTTTCATTATCTTTTTTAAAACGGTCCGATCGAACTGTTCGTAATAATTGACGTTCTCGATCAGCTTCGACTGTCATATCGATACCATTATTTTTATCGAATTTAATTCGGTATGTACTTACCGGTGTTCGCAGCATTTGGTAAAATAGAAGACGCAAGGAGAGATCTGAAATCGCGCTAATAGCCCGTACACGTAACTATGGTGCAACAACTATTAATTCTGCAGCTTTCTAGTTCACATTTCCGGCAACGCGATTTCGTCTCCGAGGTTCGCTAGATCGGCGCACTGTTACAAAGAACCGGAGGACCGATTCCAAGAACCGTTCCACTTTCATATCTACGGGAGAGGAGGGTTCGATGAACGATCGAGCCGAGCCGAAACCGAAATAATTTCGGAACCGCTTGCCAAACAGTTGCCAAGATGTGTAACACTAATAGGTGTCGGAAACTTGGCAAGTGATATCACTTAACGAACGCGCACGGTCAGGTGGGTCTTGTACGCGAGCCTCTCCCCATTATCATCCGGTTATTAGAGTCGCGAACTGACGTAAAATAGTGGAGACACGCTCGGATAATGTTTCTCCTCCGCTCGGGCTTTCCGCGAGTGTCGCGGCTCGGCCGGCGATAAGCGTAATCACTTTCATCATCTGACGCGCACTTGTAACTTTGAAGAATGCGAATGCTCGTAGTTTAGATAACGAAGATAGCATTATGCTCGGGAGAACTAAATTCTCGGTAATGCGTGTAGCTGTAACTCGTGCAGCTGCCTCGTATTTCCGTGTTAACACGCCAACAGTTGATTTTTTCATGAGATAGCAACATTCTTTTAAGATCCCCCGACCGCGAACCGGCGATACTGTTCTTTCGCCTAACGCATGAATAGAGTATACATACATGTATATGTAAAGTGTAGTGTCCTTGATCTCCTCAAGCGACACTTCAAGTTCGTCCACAGCGAAAATTCAAGTGGTTCCTCAAGTGATTACTCATTTGCTTTGGTAGTCGAGTGTTGACGGTGTATGATACGCGCGACTATTTAAACCATTAGCTCATCCCTCCGGATGATCTCACCTTTCGCATTAATTTTTAACATAGAAAACTTGTTTCGAACCACTGCTGCATCCTATCATTATTACCGTTTACCGATTTAATCGTACACTTTCGACAAAGATTGAATTTTTGCTCTCGCAGGATGGGACGATTAATTACGGGACTGTTTAATAATAATAAATTATTCAATAATTCGCTTTTTTTTTTAAATATCTGAACTTGATGAAAACTTGTCCTCGTTGTCTCTGCGCAAAGTATCTTCAGAAACGTCGCATTGCATTAAAGCATAAGTGTAGTATCTATGGTTCCTCGCACAGATCTTACATCCAAATTACCCCTCAACGGTCCAATGCCGCCATACACGCGGCAGAAATCAATGAAACCGTAAAATCTGGCAGGAAACACTGGCAGAATAGGCACGATTGTTTCGATGAAAATATATCAACGAAGTTTTATTTTAAAAAATGAATAATCTCTTCTCTACATTTGATACAGAAATTTTCAGTAAAAAATTTCTCTTCGTCTGAAAAACAGTCTGGACTTGGCGGTGTGTAAACTGGAAATAAATAGTTTTGGTCCCCCAAGGGTTAATGTATAGTCCAAAGAATGATTAACACGTTCCGTGCCGAGGTTTTTTTACTCGAATCTTCACACTTTGATATTTTACTAAAACTTGATGTATTACGTGCAATTATTAATTCTCGTACACATAACAACGTAACAAAAACTTATCAACGCCCATTCTTGCGGTGGAAATTGATTCTTCGGTTCTAAATTTCTTGTAAACAATTTGTTCAGTTCACTAAGTAAACATGCAAGCGTGTACCATCGATGGTACACGTGGCACGGAACGTGTTAATTGATAGGGTTCAAAGAACGACATTCTGTGCAGCAGAAAAATGACATTTTCAGAACAATACGAAAGATTGAAAGATTAAATCATTCCGAAGACGAGAATTAATTTTACGGTGAGCAGGGGAGCGGTTTTTTCATTTTGTAATAAAAAAAAATGTCGATCTCCCGGATCGTGGAACAGTGTTGTTCTACTCCAGTGTAAACGTACCCTAACATGAATTATCTGGATGCCGAGGAGACGTAACGTAACGGTATGAAACGAGAGGCTGGCATGCCTCTGGCGATGACATAACATCACCACTACTGTGCCGGCTCGTAATCGCCTACGTGTTTAAGCTACCTTCACATCGGGTCCGTTGCCACATCGTGGCCGTTGGGGATCGACCGCCACGAAACGGCTCGATAATTGCCGCAAAATTGCGACGATCTACCCGCGAACAGGTCGATCGTCTTCGAACTGCTCTCATCGCAGGATTTTAGCCTCGCGACGAACGTCGCCGTGCGACGCGCGTGTCGAGCAAGGCGTTGCCGTCAGACAACGAGAGTAACTCCATCGATCGTTGCAAAATTGAATTTTCATTGGATTACTGGAAAGCTTGGAACGATCGATGAGACATGTAGAAATAGCTCTACAGTAATGTCTCCCTAACTGACGCTCAGATTGTCCACGAAAATGGACAATTTTGGAAGACGAGATACGATTATTCGAGCCTTGCAGCTTGTTTTTATTTGAAAATCGGTAACTATAAAAACGAGTTGCAAGGATCGAATTCGCAAGGCTCCTCTTCCAAAAGTGTCCATTTTTGTGGACAATCTGAGCGTCAATTAGGGAGACATTACTGTAGTACGTGTCCAAAGTTAGCCATTTCGAGGATTTATTGTAGGAGGCAACGTTGCTCCGATTTTTGCATCGTGAAGATCCCCGTGTACCAAAATTGATCGACAATCTATATTTTTGTTTGCTGTTTATCCTCAAGAAATTTACTTCAGGATATAGCAAATAATATTTCGCTATTTTCTAATGTTAAATGCGATTCTATTCGCGCTTGATATATATCACGGAGTATATCAATTATCGCAGGCAATAGTATATCGACTATTTTTAATTTGATCGTAATTTGTGATTTCTCGCGATACACGGGTTATCCAGAGACCTTTTTCTCGAAGAAACACGCGACTACAAGACAAGGTGGCGCGGAATCCTGCTGCATGGATGTGCATATTTTTTCATTCAGCGTCGTCGCATGCCATTCGCCGAGGCAACGTTGCTCCGATTTTTGCATCGTGAAGATTCCCGTGTACCAAAATTGATCGACAATCTATATTTTTGTTTGCTGTTTATCCTCAAGAAATTTGCTTCAAGATATAGCAAATAATATTTCGCTATTTTCTAATGTTAAATGCGATTCTATTCGCGATTTGATATAACACGGAGTATATCAATTATCGCAAGCAATAGTATATCGACTATTTTTAATTTGATCGTAATTTGTGATTTCTCGCGATACACGGGATATCCAGAGACCTTTTTCTCGAAGAAACACGCGATTACAAGACAAGGTGGCGCGGAATCCTGCTGCCTGGATGTGCATATTTTTTCATTCAGCGTCGTCGCATGCCATTCGCCGAGGCAACGTTGCTCCGATTTCTGCATCGTGAAGATTCCCGTGTACCAAAATTGATCGACAATCTATATTTTTGTTTGCTGTTTATCCTCAAGAAATTTACTTCAGGATATAGCAAATAATATTTCGCTATTTTCTAATGTTAAATGCGATTCTATTCGCGCTTGATATATATCACGGAGTATATCAATTATCGCAGGCAATAGTATATCGACTATTTTTAATTTGATCGTAATTTGTGATTTCTCGCGATACACGGGATATCCAGAGACCTTTTTCTCGAAGAAACACGCGATTACAAGACAAGGTGGCGCGGAATCCTGCTGCATGGATGTGCATATTTTTTCATTCAGCGTCGTCGCATGCCATTCGCCGAGGCAACGTTGCTCCGATTTCTGCATCGTGAAGATTCCCGTGTACCAAAATTGATCGACAATCTATATTTTTGTTTGCTGTTCATCCTCAAGAAATTTACTTCAAGATATAGCAAATAATATTTCGCTATTTTCTAATGTTAAATGCGATTCTATTCGCGACTTGACATAACACGGAGTATATCAATTATCGCAAGCAATAGTATATCGACTATTTTTAATTTGATCGTAATTTGTGATTTCTCGCGATACACGGGATATCCAGAGACCTTTTTCTCGAAGAAACACGCGATTACAAGACAAGGTGGCGCGGAATCCTGCTGCCTGGATGTGCATATTTTTTCATTCAGCGTCGTCGCATGCCATTCGCTGAGGCAAAATGCTCCGATTTTTGCACCGTGAAGATTCCCGTGTACCAAAATTGATCGACAATCTATATTTTTGTTTGCTGTTTATCCTCAAGAAATTTACTTCAGGATATAGCAAATAATATTTCGCTATTTTCTAATGTTAAATGCGATTCTATTCGCGCTTGATATATATCACGGAGTATATCAATTATCGCAGGCAATAGTACATCGACTATTTTTAATTTGATCGTAATTTGTGATTTCTCGCGATACACGGGATATCCAGAGACCTTTTTCTCGAAGAAACACGCGATTACAAGACAAGGTGGCGCGGAATCCTGCTGCATGGATGTGCATATTTTTTCATTCAGCGTCGTCGCATGCCATTCGCCGAGGCAACGTTGCTCCGATTTTTGCATCGTGAAGATTCCCGTGTACCAAAATTGATCGACAATCTATATTTTCGTTTGCTGTTTATCCTCAGGAAATTTACTTCAAGATATAGCAAATAATATTTCGCTATTTTCTAATGTTAAATGCGATTCTATTCGCGACTTGATATAACACGGAGTATATCAATTATCGCAGGCAATAGTATATCGACTATTTTTAATTTGATCGTAATTTGTGATTTCTCGCGATACACGGGTTATCCAGAGACCTTTTTCTCGAAGAAACACGCGATTACAAGACAAGGTGGCGCGGAATCCTGCTGCATGGATGTGCATATTTTTTCATTCAGCGTCGTCGCATACCATTCGCCGTCGCGACCATCGCGACCATTGCGAAAAAGAAGGGAAACGGCGATGCAATTTATCGAGCCACCGGCTATTGACGTAACTCTTATCCTCCGACCAAAACGATCCGTGCAACGTGTTTCGCGTTTGCGTGTTTATTCGAGATCGTTATGCATCTGTTACGCGTTAAACGTTTTCGCGACGTCCGGGCGTATTTCACGTGTTCGAATTTTATCTGTTGACCAATCGAGTCGCGCTGACGTTGACGAAGGATTAATTTGCGGAACTATCATTTCCTCGTACGAGGAAATGCTTCGGTCGGTGACTATTACGAATATTATAACCAGTTAGCTGTGGCGCTTTTTTTCTCAATGCACGCACACCTAATATTGGCTCAAAAAGACGGTTTTATTTTATAAAATTAACCATTTTATTACTAATGTTTACTTATTCGCTTAACATTAACATATATCACGTACATAATAAACGAAAAACACAGAAAAAAATCAAATACTTATAAAAGTTAAAAATTCAAAGTTGTAAAGTGGTATTCAGCAAAGCAAGGTACAACACGCAATGGCACTTTGCACATCGAACACCAATATCGTGAATTATTCACATAATTATTCATACTTTTTATTTGTTTGTTTTATCCCGGCCTGGCCTCAAAGTATTCTAAACATCTTGAAATTAGAAAATATGTTTTTGTTTTCACCAAAATTACAATTTAAATAGCCAAAATGGTAGCTAATTTTTACGCACGACGAATATACTCGTCGAGACGCAAAATAATGCCACTTCTCCATGACGAGTAAACTCGTCAAACACAGCTGACTGGTTAATATCTACGATAAATAGCGACTTTCAACGATTACAAATGTTACGCGATGTTCGCAAATTCACATAGTTATGCTATTATCACGCTATTGTAATAGATGATTTAGAAATGCTGGATTATTCAGAGGAAATGAAAAATTGTCGTTTTAATTCAAGCAAATATGCATAATTTACCGACGTATTTCAAAGTCAAAGCATTAATCTTTCCAAAGAGATCATTTGATCAGTCAATTTGCGACTGATAAAAAAGCCACGACAAGAAAGCTGTGTAAAAATAAAAATATGACGAAGAAAATGGATAATACTGTTTAAAAAACGCATAATGCTGTTTAAGCATACAACGAAGAAGAAACATAATGCAGTTTAAAAATATGACGCGAAAAATACATAATGCTGTTTAAAAATATGACAAAGAAGAATCATAATGCTGTTTAAAAATACAACAAGGGAATAAATAATTTTGCTTGAAAATCTACTGTCGAAAAAACTGAAATGGAGAATTAAAAAATCCGGTAGCGTGGACATCTGCCCGAAGCATAGTAAATCCATCAGAAACAGACATTGCAACATTAGAAACTCTTCATTATATGATTTAGAAATGCTGGATTATTCAGAGAAAATGAAAAATTAGCGCTTTAATTCAAGCAAATACGCATAATTTACCGACGTATTTCAAAGTCAAAGCATTAATCTTTCGAAAGAGATCATTTGATCAGTCAATTTGCGACTGATAAAAAAGCCACGACGAGAAAGCTGTGTAAAAATATGACGAATAAAATAGATAATACTGTTTAAAGAACGCATAATGCTGCTTAAGCATACGACGAAGAAGAAACATAATGCAGTTTAAGAATATGACGCGAAAAATACATAATGCTGTTTAAAAATATGACAAAGAAGAATCATAATGCTGTTTAAAAATACAACAAGGGAATAAATAATTTTGCTTGAAAATCTACTGTCGAAAAAACTAAAATGGAGAATAGTGTAGTAGCGTGGACATCTGCTCGAAGCACGGCAAATCCATCAGAAACAGACATTGCAACATTAGAAACTCTTCATCATATGCGTGATTTAACATCGGTTCGCGTTCGTGACGATTGCGAAAAATCGGAAAGCGCGTCGAACTTTTTCAAGTAAACGTCAGCCTTCGCTTTTTTCCCAGTGTGAACGACCTCGCGAACGAGCCGTGTCGAAATTGATTCGCGTGGCCAGCCCGCACCAGTTTTCTCTTTTTCTAGCCAGCTGCAACGCGGATGTAAGCTCGCGAAGCATGCGAGGCCGGAGCGGCAGATGTGCCGGCCCGGCCCGGCCCGACCGGCCGGCCGGCTGATCCGGCGTCTGGTTAACTTGGAATTACATCTATTTAGCGGCATCCCCGCGTTTCGCGTTTCGAGTTTCGAGGCGGCTTTGTGCCGGCAATTTGTTCCCAACGAACACGCGGCACCCGGCACGCCGCACTAATTCCGACGTTAATTCGTGTGCGACCGGTGTACGTCTTCCCCCTCCCCCGTCCTCCAGAGCATACTGACGCTGAAACGAGGTCTCCGCGGTCGTGGGTCGTGGGTGGTAACTGATAACCCTTATTACGCGCGCGGCCCTCTACAGCTGTCATTTGTGCTCGAGAGCGCGCGCGTACACGCGTCGAACCGATCGGCTCCGCTTTCGCTTTTCGCCTGTTTTTCCTTTTCTTTCGAACGCTCGCCGTGGAACACGTGTCGCCATTTTTTACGACGCGGCACGGCGCGCCGCGGCGAACAAAATCCGCGACAACGGTAGTAATTGGTAGAGAGCGCCGAGGAATTCGATTGGCATTTTTGATTGTTGAAAGCTGGATTCCACGGAGCGAACACATTTACGCGGTGTCTACTTTTTCGCGAATTATTTCTGGGAATGATTCGCTGTAAATATTTCTTCTATTTAACACGGCTGGAATTGTGATGTTGTTTTTCTTAACCAGTTAGCTGTGTTTGACGATTATACTCGTCACGGAGAAGTGGCAGTATTTCGTGTCGTGACGAGTATACTCGTCGCGCGTAAAAAGTAGTGACCATTGGCTGTTTAAATTGTAATGTTAGCGATAACAGAAACACATTTTTAAATTTCAAGATGTTAAAAATATTTTTAGGCCATCTTCTACAAGAAGATGATTACATTATTATGAAAATAAGATAAGATATTAGTGTTCGACGCGTAAAGTGACATTATGCGTCGTTCCTTGCTTTGCCGAATACCACTCTACAGCAGCAATTTGAATTCTTAACTTTTATAATTATTTGATTTTTCCCGCGTTTTTCGTTTATTGTGTATGTAGCAAATGCCAATGTTAAACGAATAAGTAAATATTAGTAATGAAATTGTTGATTTTATTTTAAAAAATCGCATTTTTGATCCGATATTTTAACAGCGACACTTACTCTGTGTTCGACGAGTATACTCGTCATCGCTCGATTCTCGCGACACATATAGGTGCTCGTTCTGAAAAGGAGGCGCCACAGCTAATTGGTTAATATACAGCTTTCCTGGTTTATTATTCTCATAGATGCGTAGAGATCTGCAGTCCAGTGATTACTAGATTTCTCTGCACTTGTTACTTAAATTATAAGTTTTTATAAGTTTTTCTTACGCGATTTATTATAGTAATAATATCATTGGTGGATTAAAAATAGATAAATTATATCTATTTTTAATCCACCAATGATATTATTGCTATAATAAATCGCGTAAGAAAAAATAAATTATATATAGATAATATAACATAATTATATATATAGATAAATTATATCTATTTTTAATCCACCAATGATATTATTGCTATAATAAATCGCGTAAGAAAAAATAAATTATATATAGATAATATAATATAATTATATATATAGATAAATTATATCTATTTTTAATCCACCAATGATATTATTGCTATAATAAATCGCGTAAGAAAAAATAAATTATATATAGATAATATAATATAATTATATATATAGATAAATTATATCTATTTTTAATCCACCAATGATATTATTGCTATAATAAATCGCGTAAGAAAAAATAAATTATATATAGATAATATAACATAATTATATATATAGATAAATTATATCTATTTTTAATCCACCAATGATATTATTGCTATAATAAATCGCGTAAGAAAAAATAAATTATATATAGATAATATAATATAATTATATATATAGATAAATTATATCTATTTTTAATCCACCAATGATATTATTGCTATAATAAATCGCGTAAGAAAAAATAAATTATATATAGATAATATAACATAATTATATATATAGATAAATTATATCTATTTTTAATCCACCAATGATATTATTGCTATAATAAATCGCGTAAGAAAAAATAAATTATATATAGATAATATAACATAATTATATATATAGATAAATTATATCTATTTTTAATCCACCAATGATATTATTGCTATAATAAATCGCGTAAGAAAAAATAAATTATATATAGATAATATAATATAATTATATATATAGATAAATTATATCTATTTTTAATCCACCAATGATATTATTGCTATAATAAATCGCGTAAGAAAAAATAAATTATATATAGATAATATAATATAATTATATATATAGATAAATTATATCTATTTTTAATCCACCAATGATATTATTGCTATAATAAATCGCGTAAGAAAAACTTTTGGAAACGCTTGTGAGAAAAATGAGTGAATGAAGTATATAAGCGTCGATTTAATAAAATAGTCGAGGTAAATTGTTTAACAAGGCAAAGAATAAAAAGTTAAATGAACTTTGAAATTTCAAGAAATGATTCAGTCATCCAAATGTGTAAGATACGACAGTAAAGGTATTAAACAAGCGATCCAGTTTCTATCTGGTCGATGAGATCAAGATCGATGCAGAAAATTCGCATTTTGCATTTTTAAAAAAAGAACTACGTACTGATTATAAAATTGAAGGACCAGTTGAAGTTATCAGCGCGTGGCCGGCGAAGCGCCGAAATTTCCGTTCACGCACTTCCATCGGGTCCCCCTTTTCTTTAATAATGCGCTGCCTCGGAACAAGTTCCCATAAAGGAACAATGGCCGATTATAAAAAGTCAAGCCACGAAACAATGCCCGCCCGGTGTATTAATCCGGACCGGACGCGCGGAGTTCACGGGGCCGAATAAATGTATTTTTTCACCGGTCGTTCTTTTTTTTTGTCCGAGTGGTGACCGAGCCGAGCCGGGTGGTTGGCTCTCGAAGCCCGCGTATTTTTTTAATTTGCAATGCTGATAAGATGGAGATGCCCCGGCGGATTTGTAAGTCGAGCACCGCGAGCGTAATCGGGCTCGTCTCGCGCGGCGAGCGATGAAAGCGGCCCCGCGTGGACGGTCCCACGTTGACGGTCCCCCCGCTGACGGCCGTGTAATTTTTCGCGTTTTTGTTTGCCGTTTCCTTTCCTGCGGATTTTTTTGCGAGCACCCTGAAGTACGTGGCCGTGGCAGGGAGCCGAAACAGGACCGAAACAGGACCGAAACAGGGCCCCGAACGGGTGACGCGAGCCACGGCCTCGATTGTTCCGACGCCGAACCGTGCAATTAGCCCCCTAGCCACGGAGAAAATGATGTCGTGCTGAGACAAGTGGCCAATGTTATGCAGATTTTATGGGCTAACCGCTGGGATTTTTCGGATTTTTATTACGTCCGGTAAGTAGCGATCCGGGAACGTTTAATAACATTAGGTGCGTTCGATTGCTACCACGTATTTTGTGCCTCTTATTTCGTTTCGGCCGTGACGTGTTTATTATAACGTTAATTTGAAACGCGACGCGACTATTTCTCCCAATAATCGCGATACTCTATTTTCTCCGTGAAACGACGCCTGGAAAAAGTAGGATACGATACCGATGATTTAGAGCCATAACGCCTAGCGCGGCTAGTCGCAAGATCGGCGTCAATTTATACTAACAACGGCTGCTGTAAAAATGAATAAATATACGCGATAAGAAGCAGTGATCGAACGATCAAGGTGAAAACAGTGTAAAAGAGTACAAATAGTTTCTCTTCGATATTACGGGCGAGTTCGATAAATGAGCAACGGTTGCCAAGGCGAGGCGTTGCGTGATCCTCTTTCACACCTCCGCAGTAATGTTTTCGACCGGACGTGTTCGGCCGCGTTCCGGGAAACGATGCACTTCGAGTCAGGGGTTCACTGACGCATCAGATTCTTCATTCATAAGGCCGGGACGCGCACGCGGTCTATCGTAATGCTAACATTACGACGCCGAGGAAACGTTGTGAGTTTGCACTTGAATTAAATTAGGTCGAGTGCTGCCCGTTCATCAATGAACCGCAGCGGCAAAACGATTTCCGAGCATGATTTCTCGGCCTTCGTTTCGATGAATCAGCGTCAATTGATGTTTTAGTTAAAAGCGCGACTATTCGGCGCGACGTCGCGACACATTCTCGTACAGAGTTTCGCGTCGAGACGGCGCAATTCGTTTGCGTAAAAATACCTACCGTTCATTCTTCTAGCTAAAAATCATTCTTCTACGCCTCTTGACTCCAGTCGCGCGTCTCGCTCGTCCGTGGTCGCGTAAATAATACACACACACACACCTACAACCACGCAAAGCACAAGCACACGCGTCTGATGTGCTCCTAGCCGAATATGGCGACCACGGGGAGCGAGACGTGACGGGAGTCAGGAGGTGTTGTTTGTTTTTAATCGGCCGAACTCGAGTCCTTCGTTTCCTGGAAATTGAGTATGCGGCTAATTTGGGGCCGATATGAAGGCATTACACAGGATGTCCCAAAGTTATGGTATTTCCGAGAAAAATAGGGTTCCTGAGATCATTTGAAGTAACTTTCTCCTTTACAAAAATGTTCTCCGAGGCATCGTTAACGAGTTATTAACGAAAAACACTGACCAATGAGAAGCGAGCTCGGCTAGCGCGAGGCGGCCGAGCCAACGAGCGCACGAAGCCGCGTTCCGTTCATTGGCTCGGCCGCCACGCGCCAGCTGATCTCGCCTCTCATTGGTCACTGTTTTTCGTTAATAACTCGTAAACGAAGCCGTGGATTGCATTTTCGCTAAGGAAAAGTTACTTCAAATGACCTCATGAATCCCTCAGTCTATTCTCGTAGAGAGTTTGCGTCGAGACGGCGCAATTCGTTTGCGTAAAAATACGCATCGTTCATTCTTCTAACTAAAAATCATTCCAAACTATGCTCGGTACATAATTCTGCAGCTTAGATAATTCGTTTCATTTTTTTCTAAACCTCCGAGTTAACCAGCGAAAGAAGAATCGAATGATTTTACGTTCGCTAAAACGATGCAATACAATTCTTCCATGTGGCAAACGTAAAACGGCCGACGCCGGATAAATAATTTACGGGAACGTTCTATGTATTTTATGATATTACATTGATATTGTCGATATCTTCCGAGGCGATTTAAACATCCGAGTGCTAAGTGATTTTCCGGCACTATAATCTGTCGCATTTAAATCAAGATTAGCCCGACACCGCGGGTCGGGCCTCTTGTATTCGAATCAAGATATTACGGCAAGATCGTGAAACTGTCGGAATTATCGGGGGCCGTAAATCTCGCGTATATCTCGCGAGACATAATGAATAGATAATAAACAGTTTTATACCCGTAGAATGCTCGAGTTTATTAAGTAATTGCGCACTGTTGCGGACATTCTTTTGCGAGCCACTGTTCGGTCACGGCGATCAAGCATAACGGTACTTTCGTTTCCATCTGTGCGTATGGTAACGACCGGCGATCTTATAAGTAAAATTAATATTTCTCCGAATCCGAGAAAAACGGGACGCGAGTTATATCGATATGCATACCATTAACCACGTCGCGCCATTATAAATCGCATTCGCGCGATCTTTACGATCGCCTTCCCATTCCTCTTACATTCCTCCGCGGCAACTTCATCCGTAAGAAATGCAATCGACGTCGTGTAACAATATCGGACACCCGGTAGACCACGTCGGCTTTCAGAAATTTCCTGGATCCTCGCGATCTTTACGACTTCCGTCTCCAATACCGTTCACGACAGGATTGCAATCTAATCAAATTATTGCGCGCAGACATTCGCTTATTCGATACACGCGAGAATATTTTTAATAGGCGAAGGATACCATTCGACCAATTGTATATTTTGATTTCTTTACAACATAATCTACTGCAACTACGATTGCGAATAGATTGCGACTACACTGCTCGTTCCGTTCGGGTTTCGACTTTTTTTCTTCTGCCAGTATTAAAGTGTTCTCTAACTCGCTACAGTAATGTCTCCCTAACTGACGCTTAGATCGCGCACAAAAATGCACAATTTGGGAAGAAGAGACACGATTATGCGAGCCTTGCAACTCATTTTAACAGTTGTTGACAATTCGTAACTATAAAAACGAACCGCAAGACTCGAATAATAGTATCTCTTCTTCCCAAATTGTAGATTTTTATGGATAATCTGAGCGTCAATCAGGGAGACATTACTTTATTTTGTTTCACTTTTTTTATCTTCAATCACAATGATGATACACGTACATTGAAACTGTTAGTCAATCTTTGATTCGAAGATTATTACCGGTAAATACATTCCTTTATTTACAAAATGATCCTCCATTGATTGCAATTATTTAACGTACTATCGCGTTGAAATAAATCTATAATAAGTAATTAACCAGTTAGCTGTGGCGCCTCCTTTTTAGAACGCGTACCTATATGTGTCGCGAGAACTAAGCAATGACGAGTATACTCGTCAAACACGGAATAAGTGTCGCTGTTAAAATATTGGATCAAAAACACGGTTTTATTTTATAAAATTGACAATTTTATTATTAATATTTACTCATTCACTTAACATTAACATATACTACATACATAATAAACGAAAAACCCAGAAAAAATCAAATACTTATAAAAGTTAAAGAAAAGCAAGCAAGGAAGCAAGGAACGATATATATATTAGCACTTTGCACGTCGAACACCAATATCGCGATTCTTTTCTAATCTTATTTTTATAACGATGTAAACACCTTCGTGCAGGATTCGCCTGAAAATATTCTAAACGTCTTGAAATTTGAGAATATGTTTTCGTTTTCACTAAAATTACAATTTAAATAGCCACTGGTCACTACTTTTTACGCATGACGAGTATACTCGTCATGACACAGAATACTGTCACTTCTCCGTGACGAGTATACTCGTCGAACACAGCTAACTGGTTAAAAGCTCGACAAACGTGCTAGTAAATGTCATCCGACATTTCACTGTTAACACGTTCCGTGCCGAGCTTTTTTTACTCGAATCTTCACACTTTGATATTTTACTAAAACTTGATGTATTACGTGCAATTATTAATTCTCGTACACATAACAACGTAACAAAAACTTATCAACGCCCATTCTTGCGGTGGAAATTGATTCTTCGGTTCTAAATTTCTTGTAAACAATTTGTTCAGTTCACTAAGTAAACATGCAAGCGTGTACCATCGATGGTACACGTGGCACGGAACGTGTTAATAAAAGGAAAAGACAATCGGGGTCGCTCGAAAGCGCGGTCACATTGTTGTCGAAGGAGAGATCGGTGCACTGACCGATCGCGCCGCGCCGGCTCGAGGCCGAAAATGATCAGCGAGTAGAAGCTAAGCACCGAACGCATCCGACACACCCAACCGGATGTGCGGCAGTCCCACAGTTGCCACCCACACAGGCGAATACTTGGTCCGATGTGTAGACGAGGAGCAAACGCACGCGGGAGGGAGCGTGCACGCAGCTGCGAGCATACGCGATCCGCAAGTCCGCAAGTCCGCAGCCCGCAAGTCCGCAATCCACGGGGAGCGACGAGAAGCGACTCGACGCGACGGGGACGACAGTACCTGGTTGGTCGGCCGGCCGGCTGGGAGATGAAGAGTGAAAGTACCCGAGGTTGGCACAAAGAAGTCATTGAGGAATTCGAGGGAACGACAGCACGGTCATTGGCCGGGGAAGGATTCTGCATTTCTGGCAAGGTTGCAGACAGCTGCACCGCCGCTTTGAAGTGCAAGGTTAATTGCTGCTCCCGCGTTAATCAGACCTATCGAACGCAAGGTTGACTGCGCCCGTCCCGCGCCACGCTCTCGTAGTTTCGATATTGTTGAATATTAATCTTCTACCTGCTAGCCACGCTGCACCGACATCTGTTGTCCAGTTATTAATCGATCGATCCACGATAGTGTCCTGTTGGCCGAACGCTTTAGTCGAACAATTTCAAGAATTTTTACCGAATTTTACATTCGGTAATTAGATGCAGATTGAGCTGACTCCGTAAAGTCGAAAGAATCCGGAATTGGATTTATGGCAGATATTCGCAGCGGAATGTTCAACGAAGCGTGCGCGATGAGAAAAATAATGATCGAAACTAATCCATTAAGATTTTAAATTGTTTTTCATGAAATCTCTTTATTTCTTTGAATATCTTTTATCGGATTCAACTTTTAATGGAACAATCTGATTGCAGGAAATATTGAAAACACATAAGGCCTATACTATAAAACTGCCATGGTCTCGATGGCAGTATTTTATGTTCCCTACCGAAGATGAAAGCTGAAACGCCATCAATAAAATCTGTCATTATGCGCAGGTGTTCCGACATTTTTTCGTAACGAGCAATAAAAGTGAAAACCGCTGGACAAGTTAGCAATCGTGCACCGAAATCAGGCACGTTTCCGATCGCCTACCAACAGTCGATTCTTGGCCATGGGTCCGACAAGTCTACGAATCCCCTAGCCATTCGTTATCCTAATTGGAAGATTCTTTGCCGATAAAGCGAGCCTTTTCTATATTCCCCGTCGATTCAACTCCTCCGCTGCGACCATCATGCCGCGTATTAATGCGTTTTCTCCTATCGAACGACAACCATCGCCGAATTAAGGATCTTCGAGGAACGCTCGCGTGTATCGACAGGAAACGAGAGAATCGTCTGACCGTTTCGATTTTCGCTTTAAATTTAGGACTTTCCTTATTTCGGTTCGCTTATCTTTTCATAGTATTCTTAGCGCTCCGAAGGCTCCGCTACGGACCCAAATGTTTTTAGCATACGTTATCGTCGGCGTTAGCAATTGTTATCTGTAGTTAAAACGTGCTAAGTCTGTACCATTACGATTAAACCATTTTTTTACCTTTTCTATGGTTAGCAACATGGAGGAAAATAAATATTACGATGAGAATTTAGAGCCGAGCGATACCGAAGACGTATTTGATTTTGAAGAGTTAAAAGACATTGTGGAAGACAATGTTGGTTATGATTCTGACACTTCGAGTAGTAGTAGCGAAACTATACTACCAAAGAGACGAAGAATGAGAATTATTGAAAGTGAAAGCGAAGATTCGTTATAAGACTTGGATGAATGGCGCGATGTCACGGAAGAATTACATATTCCAGATAGAATACCTTTTAGTGTATTGCTACAGGTCATTGGACCACAAGTTCCTACAAACATTGAACAGCCGATACAATATTTTAAATGATTTTTCACGGACGATTCGGTAAATGAAATTATAAAGGAAACCAACAATAACGCAGAAAATGTTCTAAACTTGAAAGAAATATCTAGTAACTCTATTTGGCAAAGTGAATACTGTGACACTTGTCCAAGCAAACCCAGAATGCACATGGGAGATTGTTATTATCTTTTATTTACAATAGGAAAATGTATATTTATAAAATAAATAAGATCAAATGCATTCACAAGGACGTGTAATCTTTTCCACTCAAAATATGACTTCCTTTATCTCAGGTGTTTTGCTCCAAAAATGTGCCGGAGTTGCTGGTAGTGATATTTTTCAGAAAAACGCTGTTCAACATTATTTTAGAACGTCTGAAGAATATTTACTAATTTTTAATTTAATTTAGTTACTAATCGAGCCGATTCCAGTGAAGATTAACAATAAAAAAATTCCGGCAAACTCACGCAAAAGATATTTTTGTTTCGATAATTCCGTATCCAAACAGAATTCAACAGACGATTCGCGATGCTAATTTTATAATAAATCGCGTCAAAGAACACGAGGGATATATTTATTTAAGAATTGTGAAGAATATCATTAATAGTAAATTTACTCATTTCGACGAGGATGCATTTGCTGCTTGGAAATTTCGGTCACAATTCACGTTGTCGATGCACTGACCTCGCACAGTGTTAAGTAGATACCATTACGGTTAAAACATTTTCTGCCCATTTTTATACTTAGTAACATAAAATGAATCAAATCAAACGCTTTCGCAAGGACGTGTAATCTTTTCCGCTGAAAATAAGACTTCCTTTATCTCAGGCGCTCCGCTCCAAAAATATGCCGGAGTTGCTGGTAGGCAGTACTCGAGAAACGCGCGGAAGCGCTCTAAGGGTTAAATACTTTTTTCTTCGATAGGTAAATATCCAAAGTCACCGGTTCGGGTAGATCTATGAAATCGTTCGCTTCATTACTTATTGACCGCGTGTTTTGCGGAAATAATGGTAATACAATACGCAAAATCATGATCTAATTGGATTTAATCGTACACTTAATTCGATCGTTTCCTTTTTTGCACGCAACTCGGATAAAAGACTAGTGCATATAAATGTGAAATATTCGAGTGATGTATCGATTTGGAACAACGCGGTTTAGACGGTTGCAGGCAGCGGAGGAGGGTAACAACAAAACCAGACCACGAAGAACCTGACCGCAAGAACCGCCGCTCCATCCGCTGGCACACCGCGGCCCTGAATTCACTTTGAGGATCGTCTCGTACATTTTCCCTGCACCGTTCCGGGTCGCTCTATTTACCCATATACCGTGTTATTCGCGCGTCACAATTTTATTTACGTTCCGGCTTGGAGCGTGCGCGAACCTCCTGCCGTTTCGTTCAGATTTGCATGCGAACTTGAACGTTACGTAGGAATTCCAAGGCCGTACGTCCTTTCCCTCGATGCCCGCGAACGCGAACGCGAACTCGAACGCGATTCCAGTGCTCCCCTCGACTTCCCAGAGAGAGGTTAAACAAAGCCGGATCACCGGCCCCCTCTCTCTCTTTCTCTCTCTCTCTCTCTCTCTCTCTCTCTCTTCCACTCTCGTAATCGCACCGAATACACGCGAAACAGGAAGCAACGAGAACAACAAAGCCTAGGAAAAATCAAATCGGTCCGACAAACGTGAAATCTGTTGGAACAGTTCAGCGATTCCGACATCGACGAGTCAAATTCAAGTTGAGTGTATATAATTAGAATTCGATCAACTATATCCAATATTTTACTACGTTTATTATCTTTATGATGCTTTCGGTATTATTGATTGTACAAGTTAATAAAGATTGCAGCTACCGCTTTAGGCAAATTACCGATCTATTGGAAGAACCACTGCACCTCAAAATATTCGAGCAAACTACAGTAATGTTTCTCTAATTGACGCCCAGATTGCGCACAAAAATGGACAGTTTGGGAAGAGAGGAGAGCCTTGCGGTTTACTTTTATAGTTATAAATTGTCCACAATTCTAAAAACGAGCCGCAAGGCTCGAATAATCGTATCTCCTCTTCCCAAATTTAGTGGACAATCTGAGCGTCAGTAAGGGAGACATTACCGTAGTTTAACTTTTCATTGTACACCAGGTATCTTGATTCATTGTGAAAGCACGGGATTGGTTCTTTCCCTCGTTTAAAACGTTATTCGTTGATTTTCAATACGCGATACACAGATTAATTAGACTATGGATCTTTCTACAAAATATAAAAATGTTTCGCATCAACTGCAAGATACCGAAACCAAAGTAGCATTTGTTTCTCTTTTAGTAAAAATCTTTCTACTGTTTTTTCACACTTCTCGCGCTCGCTTCTGCCGTAATCGTGAAAATGCGACGATCGAAGGACCGAATCGTAAAGATTCGTGGAGCAGGAATCGGGATGAAAATGAAAGCGAGTCCACGAATGCTTGGACATTGGATAAAACGCAGGAAAACGGACCGAATGGGCGCGATGTAACCGGATTATATCTCGTCGGTTTATCAAGTTCCCATTCGGCCGAAAAAAAAGTCCGAAGTCTGGAGTGGTGCGAGGGCAAGTGACTCATGCCGTGATCCCGAATGACTGAGCCCCGTGATCGAGCAATTACTTACGACCGCAAAAATTCTGAGCGGTGTTACATATGCCACGCGTTCTCCTGATAACGTTTAAGCTGATTTGAACTATTGAATGCAGGCTGGTCCCGTAGGTATCGGGGTCTCCTTTGTTAACCTTTCATTATTATGCATGGAAAATCGACGGTTCGACGGTGGGGGAGAACATACGACTTCCAGGAGCATATTAATTGTTCCGCGGGGACACTACTTATCTGCGAGAAATTAACGAGAACTGCCAGCCGGGAGATTTGCGGTCACGGCTGCGACCGAGTCAATTAGACACGTTTCAAAAGTCGCTTTCGATTGCGCAGAATATCGACGGCTATTTTCCCGGGATTTTTGCCGGCTCGCTAAATTCGCTGTTACCGGCAACCCAATTAGCTATCTCGAACGGCGTACCGGATCGAAGCAATTCTTCAAGAAAAAAGAAAAATTAACAGTTTGTTAAATCAGCGATCGAATAATTCGCGCCGGCTTTGAGAATGCCGTTTCCAACCGAATATTCTGAAGCAAATCGGAGAGCCTTCGATCTCGCAAGATCAGCATCAACGTCGATAGAAGATTATCTATTTTACTCTCGCTGTGGAGAGTGTCCTGCGTAGGCGTGGTTTTGTTGCTCTCACTTTCAATGGAGATAGGCAGTGCCACATATGCTCACCTTTGATCTATTCGACACTGGTAAGAGTACCTTCTTTTTTTTTGTCTTCAAATACTCGGCGCACACAATTTCTCTTTTCTATGAAACGCCATTATAAGAAGTGAAAGAAACGATTTTATCATTGTTATCGGTATGTTGCAGTTGATAATTCCTAATCTCAATAATCGTAATCTCAATAATCTCAATACAGTAATGTCTCTCTAATTGACGCTCAGATTGTCAAAAAAAAATGGACAATTTTGGAAGAGGAGATACCATTGGGTTGGCAACTAAGCAATTGCCGATTTCAGTTATAGATGTCTCTCACTCCCGTTTTTATGATATCCGTAAATGTTATATTATAAAATTATTATTATTATTATTATTATTATTATTATTATTATTATTATTATCATTATGTTATTTTTTATTATCCGTGAATGTTAGCAACTGGACAAATTGAATGCAGCGGTCAAGGAAAAGCGACCAGAATTGGTCAATCGTAAAGGTGTCATTTTCCACCAGGACAATGCTAGGCCGCACACGTTTTTGTCCACTCGGCAAAAATTGATGGATATTGGTTGGGAATTGATGTTACACCCACCATATAGCCCTGATCTCGCGCTCATCGGATTACCACTTATTTCGATCCCTGGACAACTTCCTTCGTGGTAAAACTTTTAACGATGATGACGCTGTAAAATCTCACTTAACTCAGTTTTTGACCGCAAAGAATCAGACTTTCTACGAGCGTGGAATTTTCAAGTTGTCAGAAAGATGGCAGAAGGTCATCGAACAAAATGGAAAATACATTTCAGATTAAACTTCATTCCAAGTAAAAAAAAATTTTTTTATTTCATTGAACAAATCGGCGATTACTTAGTTGCCAGTTCAAGTCTTGCGGCCCGTTTTTATAATTGTTGACAATTCGTAACTATGAAATTGAACCGCAAGGATCGAATAATCGTATCTCCTCTTCCCAAATTGTCCATTTTTGTGGATAATCTGGGCGTCAGTTAGGGAAACATGACCGTAATCTCAAACCATAATAAATCGTAATCTCAGAAAACCCGAAACACGTCGTAAGGCCGGCGTT
Organism: Megalopta genalis; assembly: GCF_051020955.1. Taxonomy (NCBI): domain Eukaryota; kingdom Metazoa; phylum Arthropoda; class Insecta; order Hymenoptera; family Halictidae; genus Megalopta; species Megalopta genalis. The sequence continues at coordinate 14,658,004 of NC_135019.1, read as the reverse complement.
TTGCACGAATCCCCAGAGAACGTGTTCAATATCGCGCCTCGACAAGGCGCGATTTGACTCTAATAGCGTATCTGGTCCACCACGAAGATTGAATTCGAATAGCATGACTTCACTGTTCTGCAATATTTACGCTAACCAGACCCGCCGCGGCTGCTGCTGCTCGTAACATCCCGCGCATGTACATATCTCTTCGAGGTTACCTCTTCTGCATACGGACAACGTAGCTGTTATTGCGTTCAATACCGCAATTTCATAAAGAACGAATCCGTTAGTGTACACGGCAATCAAGCAGCCGCGTGCGAGATCGTACCGCCGTGCCATGACCGCGCGATGTAAAAACCGGCGGGGCTCCCTGCGGTATACGTTGTAATTGGCCCGTATGAAACATTGTTGTTTCTTTATCGTAATTTTACGCGTGCAATTAGCAGCAAATCGACGCGCTCGAATTGCGCGTGGATTATTTAGTGGTAAAAACGATACTGGTTCATTTATGTAGCCGTAATTTCGAGTGGCCTAATGAATGCGTGACTCAGCGCCGCGACTGGCCGCCTCGTGTAAATTACATCTGAACGTTAGATCGTGTTTAAGTAGCGCTGTAAATGATACCGACCGGTCGCGGAACGCGAGTCGCGATGCAACTTTGTACAAACTGTTCTTTTATTGCTTCTCTTAGACTGCTGCTGCTGCTGCTGCCGCTGTTCCGCTGCATCGCGGTTTGTTATAGTAATGCACACTGCCGCCCATAAATTCCGAATGAACTACCAGCTGAATAGAAACGATCTTTGTGTACTCACTCCGTAATTATGGTCTACCGATTTCGTGGCGCAGTCGTTTCGTACTGCTGTACACGAAACTATTAACTTAACAGTACATACTCTGTTTTAATCGAATATTTATACCGGATCGCGTTTTAAGCAATTTTCTGATTTTGACACCGGACTTGTGATTACTCTTGCAGATTTCTCGGATGTCTTATTTGCACTGTTGTGAATTCTTCGTTATAAAAATGACTGTAGTTTGTCATGTAGATCTTTGTGCAAAAAAAATTATATACATCAATTACTTTAATTGCATCAATTGCAAATGAATTGAATACTTTCTTCTATTTTCAATCGTTTACACAAGTAATAATAACAATAATGATTCTTTTACTCTTCGAACCTACTGCAAATAACGAGATACAGATAATCCTGACTGCTGTTACCTAAACAAAGGTGAACGATAGAAAAAGAAGGTTCGCTAAACCAGCTGCCCGTAAAAACTGCACCTACAAAAAAATGGTGTTCTGCGTAGGATGCGCGAACCTAGCCATATTTTAGCATAAAATATGACACGGTTTGATAGCGTATTGTGACCTAAAATCTCTTGGGAAGGGCAGCTGTCAGTGAAAAGGCACAGATAATTTACATTAATCCTCCATAAGCCGAGTCGTAAACAGAAGTTCGAAGAAAACAGGACATCCCGGGAATCGGTAAACCAGCATTTTCGTCGAAGATTGATGACGGAGGAGACGTGTCTACCGGATTTTCGGAGAACCATCGATCGTTAAAAACCGATGACCACGAGGCTCGCGTAGAACCGTACGAAGGCTTCCAGAGATGTTATTCGCATTATACATATTTTCATCGTTCTTCGACTACCATATGAATAACACATCACGTGTTTTCCTGTGAAGATGTATGTTCAAAACTTACATATTCGCATAAAATTATAATTCGCCGATTCACGCTTGTCTGAAAACACCCGCGTGGAAGAAAACACGCGGTGGAAAAAAACGCGCGGCTTTTCCAAAATGTTTCGCAAGGATTTTCACTGATTTTCATTTACAAATTATGTATTGTCCATTGCCAATAGTACAAGCAAAATTTACACAAATCGTTGTTGTATCTGGCTTCCGTGAAAATTAATAAACTATGGCAATACATTGAATTTTCCAGACGGAAACAATGGAACGGAATTAGGACGTTCAGTGTGCAAAGTAATATTTTAATTCGCGGTCGAAGTGGAAACATTATTCGCTAATTTGTTTTTTACGGTCGGGAATAACATAACTACACGTAACACATAAATATAATGTGCACTGTTAGGTTCAATACTTCGTCGGGTCTTTTCATATTTTCCTTGAGAAATGATATTTCCGACGCTACTGACGTTTTCGAATTTGACCGGAAGGAGAAATGATAAACGCGCAACTTGGAATAGAAATCGTGACACACCGATGAGAACGGTTCCACTGTTACTTCCAAGAAATCTAAGTTACATCAACGCCAGCATACTTTCGAATTCTGTACGTAATCGTTGCAGGATTTGATACTGGCTTAACAATATCAAATGTCACACGGTTACGTTACTTTTCAAAAGCGCGAATCAAGCATAAGCGCATAAACCAACTGCGAAAACGACGACGGTCTTGTGATACTTTTTCTTAGAACGACGTCTACGAGTACGCGTGTACGAAAGTACAGCGAATTCTCCCCAATTGTCCATCAACTTGTAAATAAAAATTAACAATTCGGGAAGAGGAGATACGATTATTCGAGTCTCGCGCCTCGTTTTTATAGTTGTTGACAATCGGCAACAACTACAGTAATGTCTCCCTAATTGACGCTCAGATTGTCTACAAAAATGGACAATTTAGGTAGAGAAGATACGATTATTCGAGCATTTTGGCTCGTTTTTATATTTATTGGCAATTAATATAACTATAAAAACTATAATATATAATAACAATATATATATATAATAATAATAATTATATTATATATATAATATATAATAACTATAATATATAATAATAAAACTATAATATATAATAACTATAAAAACGAGCTGCAAGGCTCGAACAATGGTATCGCCTCTTCCCAAACTGTCCATTTTTGTGGACAATCTGAGCGTCAGTAAGGGAGACATTACTGTATACGGCTTACAAGCTGATGGACAATTGGGGAGAATTTACTGTATATGTGTTAGAAGAGAGATTTTGCGGGGAATCGATTTGAAAACAGAATATGGAAACAAGCGAGGTATGCTACTGGCTCCACCTAGGCTCACCTGTTGCATTTAGGGCCATGAGGATGTGTGGCTAGTTTGTTGCGACTTCTCACAGGTAGCGTGTGAATGCGTTTCAAAAATTCAATGACATTCTTGAATTATTAAATGCGGAGGAATTTCATTAAAATCAGTTTATTATCAGGAAATAGGAAGCATCGTTGACTGTCCATGTACTTACATGTACAAAGCTCGTAGAAAACAATTGTACCTGGGTGATTAGTACGAAGAGGCGAAAATTAAAGTAAAATATAATTTCGAACGATAATGGCAAAATTCAATAACGAATTGAAAACAACGTAAAATAATTGGCAGAAATACTGTGAATACTAGAAACTTCTACAGAAATCAAAAATGGAATATCTGCACTAAAATCTGTCCATCAGAGGACAAATGAACTAACGTTTTGTAAGATCATTTGAATAAAAATCACTAATTTCGCACAGTACAATTGTACACATTTCTAAAACTGTTGAGAGAGAGAGAGAGAGAGAGAGAGAGAGAGAGAGAGAGAGAGCAACGTCTGTCTTTACGCTGATGCGACAACAGGAAAACCTAAATATTAATGATTACGTCAATTTCGTCATTCCATTTGAAAATATGAAATGACGAACTTACGGCTAATTGCTCGTTGAAACGAAAAGGAAGAAATGAAATTGTTTCTATAGTCTTTCTATAGCGAAAGATTTTATTTCGACAATGTATAATCGATTCTAATGAAACGATAGGCGGCCGATTTGACACCGGTGGGTACCGATTGAACTCGATCGTATCAACCAGAGGGACGCATCGCCGCATAAATCGCTTTTTGGAGTGACGGCCGGCGCCGTTAGATAAAATCTTTTCGGATGCAAAATGAGCAAACGAAGAGTTAGAATGCGGCGCCTGAGCGCGACACAACAGTAGGGGAGGAGGGCGGAATGTTGGAATACGGAATGACATCCGGCTGGATGACTCGAGACTCGAGGGGGTTCCTGGTATCTTGAAACTCTTTAGAATTCTCTTCGGTGGCCCGAGCCGAGCGAGCTCGGCTCCGAACAGAGATTCTTTCCGTGTACGTGATCTATGCCATTTTATCGAGCCGCGGATGTCGATGCTCCGCGCCGCGCGGCCTGCTCAACCTAAACTCGTAGAATTTTCTAGCCGGATCTCTCGTCAATTCTCGCGAATTCTGCGCGACGAACAACCATTTTTATATCCGTCGATCGAAAAACTCTACGTCGTTAAAATCGATTCGACTCGTCTTGCGACTTCGATTTCTCTTGGCTCCTATTTAAGCCGTCATTCAAAATTGTCGCATCAAGTACCGATTATTATTGCTTGGTAAAAATAGATTGATCTCTGCGAATTGAAACGTAGAAGGGTGCAGCTGCCGCGACACTACAAATGCCATCTGGAAGTTAACGATACACCTACACGTTGGAAACCTCGGTTAATCCGGTCTGGTTTTAATCGGCGCAATTAATAAACTGTTACGCTCCTCGAACTGCGCCGGGATAATTACATTCAATGAATACGTACTTCAACTTCGAATTCCCTGTAATACCATTTAGTATCGTGTCTCGTCATCCAATCGGTTCGTTTCGAATCGAATTAAATATACAGGGTGTCTCAAAAATGTCTCGTAATCCGGAAATGGAGGGTTCCTGAGATCATTTGAAGCAACTTTCTCCTTAGCGAAGATGCAAACCGCGGCTTCGTTTACGAGTTATCAACGAAAATCGGTGACCAATGAGAGGCGAGATCAGCTGCCGCGAGGTGGCCGAGCCAACGACGCCAGCGGTCTTGGCGCTGGTTGGCTGGGCCGCCTCGCGTCAGCAGAGCACGCTTCTTATTGGTTGGCGTTTTTCATGAATAACTCGTAAACGAAACCGCGGTTTACATTTTCGCTAAGGAAAAAATTACTTCAAATAACGTAAGGAATCCACCATTTCCGGATTACGAGACATTTTTGGGACACCCTGTAGAAACGTTACAAGCGTTTCTCTTGTATTCCTCGCAGAAGAGACCTTCTCATAAGAGAAGAAAGTTGCTTCTGGTTCTAAATTTAATAAAGTGCACTGCTAGAATTTGCATACAGGCTCGTAATCGATTTGCAACGTTCGAATGCCGTTTCGTGGAAATTCTGTGGTTCGAAATTCCGCGGCTCGACATTCTGTGTGCTCGAAATTCAGGAAGAACGGATATCAAAGCTGCGCCTAATTACGCGATAATATCCCAATATGATACGGGCGACGCAGCAATCGCAATAAAGTTGGCTGTCCACAGTCCAGCTGAACGGAACTGCCGCGGCACGGCCATAGTTAATTGCATTGAAGCGCTGCGGTCATAATATAACATAACAGCAGCGGCCGCAACGAGTTCGCGTCGATCCGATGGCGGCCACGTTCTCGCAATCGGTTCCCATAATCCGGCCTCGTTCGACGGCTTAAAATTTCAATCAGCCGTCGAGACGTCGGCCTACGAATTTATTCCGTGCTCGAATCCGTCCGCGTGCACGCCGTACGCGTACGCGTACGGGTACGCGTTCCCGAGATCGGAAGATAGCTATGCAGATAGAGGGTTCCCGCGCGAGAACTGCAGTCAGCATTTGCGTTTACGTTTACGTTTACGCTTCAGGTCGCCGCGTTCCGTTCTGATTATTATCCGCAACCTCGAGAGCGGACCATCGTGCTCGGAACGGCGCGTTCGGTGTCGCGGGTGTCGGCTGTATTTACGTTAAAACGGAATCGTAAATAACCGCGCGCGTTTCGACCGAAAACGTTCCGCTCGAACTCGTCACGGACATCCGATTTTTGACAATTTGCTTCGACGTCCGAGCTCGGAACGGCTGGCACGTCGGGGACCGTTGCAACAGGGAAATTGGACTGCGGATTTTTACGCGTTTATGGAGCGCGTGATTTCCTGAAATGCGGCAGAACGTGTCAACACATTTTCTCGTTAAATTAAGTAACAAACTATATTATCTTTGATTCTTTACGAAATAAATGGAAAATCTGCGTTATAATCTGTCTGTCAGAGGACGAATTTACTGGCGTTTCATAAAATCATTTGAATACAAATATTTCACACGGTACAATTGTATACATTTTTTTAATTACTGAGAGAGAACAACGTCTGTTTTTACGCTGATGTGGCAACAGGTAAACCTAAATATTAATGGTTACTTCGATTTCGTGATTCCATTTGAAAATGTGCGATAACGTATCGAACTTGAGGCCTAATTGCTCGATAAATTGAAAAGGAAGAAATGAAATTGATTCTATAACAGTGTTCACCGGTGATCGAGCGTAGAATAAATTAAGTAACAAACTATATTATCTTTGATTCTTTACGAAATAAATGGAAAATCTGCTTCATAATCTGTCTGTCAGAGGACGAATTTACTGACGTTTCATAAAATCGTTTGAATAAAAAAATTTCACACGGTACAATTGTGTACATTTCTAAAATTATTGAGAGAGCACAACGTCTGTTTTTACGCTGATGTGGCAACAGGTAAACCTAAATATTAATGGTTACTTCGATTTCGTGATTCCATTTGAAAATGTGCGATAACGTATCAAACTTGAGGCCTAATTGCTCGATAAATTGAAAAGGAAGAAATGAAATTGATTCTATAACGGTGTCCACCGGTGATCGAGCGCAGAATAATCTGGATCAACTGTTCGATACAATTGCCAAGAAACTATAATATTGTCGTTCGAAATTCAGTACAATCCTTGCAGAAATGAAACAATTCCGTGAAGCAAATTTTCGTCCCCATATCCGAACAGTTTTATAACATTAAGGAAACCTTTCTTCGGATCGGCCACGAAAGGTGGACACTTTGTGGTGCATAGAATGCAAATGTGCGGCCACGCGAGTCGCCATGATAATAAAAGAATCGTGCATGGATAAATTTTCGAACAGGTTGCAGTTTGCATCGGTAACGTTCGCAGTTTGCATCGAATATCGAGACTCGGGCACAGTTCAGAGGCGTACGATAAATTTCTAATAAATGGATTAGTATGCGTCGTTGTAAAAACAAGAGCCGATTCGAGAGCGTTGGCATTGCTGAATTCAGTCTTCGATCTGTAACACGAACACCGGAAATTCACTTGGATTGCTTCGATTTCCACATATTTAGCAGTCTTGTTCGGATTGCGCTCAGTTATCGTGGAAATTCTGATTTGCTGGAGATATTTGAGTGCGTCAATTAAATTCACGTAGTCAATGTAAATAATTATTGAATACAATGAAGAACTTTATTACTGATTAACTAAATTTTTTCTTATACTTTAAGTAGCCGTTATTTTACCTTTACAAAATGGATCGATATTGTGCTGTGGATCGAATTAGAGGCTGTGGATTTTATACATCTGTGAAAATAATCGTATAGCAGCGATGTAATCGAGAGTATTTAAGAATATTGAACAAGGAAGTACGTTCAAAAACTCTTTTTCATTTAACTATTGTTTTATAGAATCGATGCAGGCAACTTTGATTTTGTACAAAGGTCCAGTGTTCATCGTTGCCATAAAAATACAACAATATCTTACGTTAACAATCAAAAATTCTGAAGACGCGGAATTAATCGTATTTTCTACAATACCGGTTAAAAAATATTGCCAATCATGCAGTATTTTCTCGGAAACGTTTCCCCGCGCCGTCAGTATCAAATTATGAAGTTAAGTGTCCCCGTTATGAAGACGTTCGTTACAGGAAGCAACGAAGAGCTGAAAAAGACATCATTTGGTAATGTAGTCGCCGGGGGTCAAACGATTTACAGCAACATTCTCGAAGGAACGCGTGTACCAAGCGGAGAGATGTACTATTCATGTATAACTAAATTATGCGGCGGTTACCGTGGCCTATGTAACCACCTCTCGTTTCGACTATTGCCAATCGATTTACACATTTCATGGAAAGCATTGGTTCGTCGACGTTTGTACACGACATCGCATAACCGATGGATCATCGTAAATCGGCTGGACAAGTGACAAACGGAATGTCACAGCTGTGGGAAATAAGTAAAAGTAGTACGTTGTATTTCTAGCTATACCTATTAAGCATGGTTATCCTTTTTTATATGCGTGGCGACCTAATTCCCAAAACTATTGTATTTAACATTGTAAACTTTGTGTTGTGAATATATTCACCTATCGAATCTCTCGAAGCACTACAAGAACGAGAGAGACTCGTGACGAGGATTTCGTGTACTGGTTTATTAAACATGAATGTTATTAATTTCTCCTTGAAAAATTGATCTTCACGAAAATTGACTCTTCTATTGTCAAAATTCTAGGAATCAAAGAAAATGAAGAAGGGGTCAAGAATTAAAAAGTGCAATGCGAAGTCCTATGAGAAAATTGTTATAGTCCTTACGCGACGAGAAGACGCTTTTGTGTTTACATCCCCACTCCCCATTTACTAACTATCCCCACTCGCTAGTGACCACCGCCGAACTTCGTTATCGTATTCGGCAGTGGGACAACTAGTAAACGTAAGAATGTAAACACAGAGACGCCTTTTGTGAGAACTATAGCTACTTGCAATTGGCTAAATAGGAAGATCAACCTTGCCATCGAAGAAACAGCTTGAAAAACATCCAAGACTGGGCCCATGTTTGAAACATCCATTCAAACTCTAAGTTTTTAGCACTGTGTGTAAATTGTTATAGTCCTTACGCGACGAGAAGACGCTTTTGTGTTTACATCCCCCCTCCCCACTTACTAGTCGCTACTGACCACCGCCGAACTTCGTTATCGTATTCGGCAGTGGGCAGCTAGTAAACGCAAGAATGTAAACACAAAGACGCCTTGTGTGAGAACTATAGCTACTTGCAATTAGCTGAATAGGAAGATCAACCTTGCCACCGAAGAAACAGCTTCGGAAACATATAAAAATATAACTGACACCTACTAGGGATTTGACCGACGATGGTAAGCAAAGAACGAAGAGTAGAATTTTGCTTCCATGAAGAAATTCGAGCGCGTTACGAGCTTTGTACCTGTTACATTCGAGACTTGCTATCGTGCCAGACACCTCGGACAATAAACTATGCATTTATACATAGCCTGAATATTTCGCGCGATACGAGGGCCATTTGCATGCCGCAGAACATCGAAAGAAAATTCCATCGAGGAGACAGCGCATAGGGCAGTAAAAAGTGAGATCACTTTCGGCGACCGACTGACTCACCTGGCACAGGTGAACGTCACGGAAGCCGGAGCGGAGCGGCGCGGCGCGGCTCGGCTCGGCTCGCAACGAGCTGTCGCTGTCGATCGTCAACCACAGGCATTTCCCCGCGACATACGATCATTAAGCAATAATCCCGAGCCAGTGATCGGGGTTCCGAGCAATCTGTTACACAGTTTCTCCCTCCCACGTGGTTTCCAGCCGGCGGGTAGTTCAGTTGCATTTATGGAGGCGTGAATTGCGTAGGAATAATAGAAGCCGATCGCGATCGCGCCGTAACACACCGCGCCGGCATTCCTCCGCTGGACAATCTTTGAGCCAACGTTGACATTGTTTGGCCAACGATTGCGCCAGTCACCGCTTAATTAATTTGCCGGAGACAACATTTCAAGCCGCAATGCCGGATTCTTGACACTTGCCGCGTGCGCTCGCTCGACGCGTTGCCGATCGATTATTCTCGACGCTGTTCTGCTTCTGGTTTACTCTGTCGACGAATGCTGCTACTCCGATCGTTTCGAATGTTTAAATCTCATTTGTAATTCTGCAATGGATACTGATTTCGAGAATCTGCTGTTATCGCGCGACGCAGTTGAATAGCTCACGAAATGATCCTGTCGAATTTAGTCTATTGTTATCTCGGCGATAAAAGTAATACGATGCAGATAGACACAGAGATTATTAATTGAATGTTGTATTTTCACAAGAAATTAGTCATTCATTAGAATGCACGCTGTTTCAAAAACGTTAGATTTATGAAGTATTTCTATGAATCGCGTTGTGATGTACAGGGTGTCCCAAAAATGTCTCGCAATCCGAAAGTAGGAGATTCCTGAGGTCATTTGAAGCAACTTGTTCCTTAGCGAAAATGCAATCCGCGGCTTCGTTTACGAGTTATTAACGAAAAACAGTGACCAATCAGAGGCGAGATCATTTGGCGCTAGACGGCTAAGCCAATGAGCGGAACTGCGCTCCGTGCACTCGTTGGCTCGGCCGCCGCGCGCCAGCCGAGCTCGCCTCTTATTGGTCAGTGTTTTTCGTTAATAACTCGTTAACGATGCCTCGGAGAACATTTTGGTAAAGGAGAAAGTTACTTCAAATGATCTCAGGAACCCTACTTTTCTCAGAAATACCATAATTTTCGGACATCCTACATAATGCCTTAATGCTGGGATTCGACCGCTCGACTGCTGGCGCCGTTGGCTCGGCCACCTCGCAGCAGCTGATCTCGCCTCTCATTGGTCACTGTTTTTCGTTAATAACTCGTTAATGGTGCCTCGGAGAAAATTTTTGTAAAGAAGAAAGTTGCTTCAAATGACCTCAGGAATCTCTCATTTCCGGATTGCGAGACATTTTCGGGACACCCTGTATATCCTACTAAACCTTGAAAAAAATTACCTGAACCTGAAAAAAAATTAATGAACCTTAGAAATAAGGAAGGTTACCAACTCCTAGTTAATGTATTTAAAATTAACAAAATTAGCAAAATCGAAGACGAACCGTGGCACGTGCGAGGACGACCTCGACGAGACAGCTACCGATACCGAAATGTTCTTTGAAGAAGAAAGCAAAGCGACACTCGCGGCCGGATCGATGGGAACGTTTAATCGGCAATCGCAACAGGAACCCTCGACTGGAAGGACGTCTGGCAAATGGTTAATGTCGTCGAACAGTTTCGCCAAGGCAGCTCGATTATTCGTTGTAAAATTAGCTTCGCCGTGGCCCGAAAATATTTATAACGGTGATAGCATCGACAAGTGGATCGATCCAGTTCTGGAGAGCTCTATCGTGGAACGACCCTACCGTCGAAAATACCGCGTCTTCCGAGAGATTTGGTCAAGGCTACACCGAGTCAAGTAGTTCCCGTATAGAGATCGGCGTTGAAACGCGTCGTATCGCGTTTTTCGACGGACGGAGACGATCGAACGCGGTTCTTGGTCCCGGCAGGACCGTTCTCGAGGCTCCGAGCGCTCTCTCGGTTGTTCCGGGGTAAGGGGGGTCAGCAGGGAGGAAGGGTGAAAGGCCAGAAACGGTCGCGAATAAAAATGACTCGTGTGGTCCGTGGTCCCTCGCCAGTGGCCCTCGAGAGCCGGGAGTCGGGAGTGGAGTGTTTCTCGTTGCTCGGCGAGGCAACGATCCTCCGGTTCGCACGATCGCCGGAAAGAGCAAAAAGTCCGTGTGTCACTGCGCACAAAAAAAGTTATGGCCCGAGGACAGAAACGTGTCATCTGCTTCTCAGCTTGCCGTTGATCGCGCGGACATTGTTCACTTTTTTTCCCCCGGAGTGACGCAAAACGCGCGTGTTTTTCTAGCCGCGGTATGGCCGAGGCTCTGCGAGCGCAGCATGTGCTGCGCGTCTTTTCCGGCTAACCGACCCGGCTGAATTAATTGCTTCGCGGGTAATTCGTTAAACGGTTACGCTGAACAGACGGAATTAAGAAGTTAGCTGGTAAACGTTAGCTGGTAAATACGTCTTAAGGAAATAGCCGTTCGCTTCAGACCGCGGGAAACGCGGTATTTTATTTGATTCTATTTGTTCTATGCGATAAAAAGACATTAAATGATATTTATTTTATACCTATTTTTATCTTTCGCGGGCTATGAAGCTGGAACAGAAATTATCTTGATTTATCCTGTTTTTTTAACCTTAACCCCTTCACGACTAAGGGATTGTCGTATTTAATTATTGGTTATTTTTGCCGGCACACAACATGCAAAACGCGGAAGAAATAAAAAGATCTTTGCTTCGCAATCAAATGAAATTGCTTCGCAGAATATCATAATTATCACATCATTTTGTATAGTAATATAGTAATATAGTAATAATTTAAGTAATATAGTTTGTATTATTTTAGTTAACATTTTGTTATATAATAAACCAATAAATAAAAGACATCGCATGATAAGCCTAACCATAATTTGTGTTACCTTTAATAGTCCATTGGGAAAAGTATTTTCCATAAAATTCCAAGAAAACTACGCATTGTTATGTAGTTTTTTTATGATGTTTATTTATTTTACGGCTAAAAACAAACTAAATTAAACAATTACATACTAATATTTACTCTTAGCAACTTTATGGTCCAAACCACGCGTTGTCATAATCTCGTCAATTTAAAAAATTTTAAACATTTGCAAAATCGAATGTTCAATCTCTGAACGAAATTACCCCCTCCAAAAGGAATCTCTTTATACAAACTCGGAATTTCGTGAAGCAATTTTGAAAAAACAGATGTTAACTGGAAGCGAATTTCTTCTTCCAACAATGCTAATAAATGAACAATAAAATAACGATATCCTTAGACTCTTCTGCAATATTTTATGCTCGATGTACAGTAATGTATCTCCAATTGACGCTCAGATTGTCCACAAAAATGGACAATTTTGGAAGACGAGATACGATTTGTTCGAGCCTTGCGGCTCGTTTTTTGTGGTTATCGATTTGTCAACAACTATAAAAACGAACTGCAAGGTTCGAATAATCGTGTCTCCTCTTCTCAAATTGTCCATTTTTCTGCACAATCTGAGCGTCAATTAGGGAGACATTACCGTATTTTGCGTTCTATTCGAAGAATCTATCTTGAACGATTTAAAAAGACGGTTGTTCCTAAGAGAGTATCGGGCACCGTAATTTTATAATGGTTCCCACAGCCAGTTAACACGTTCCGTGCCACGTGTACCATCGATGGTACACGCTTGCATGTTTACTTAGTGAACTGAACAAATTGTTTACAAGAAATTTAGAACCGAAGAATCAATTTCCACCGCAAGAATGGGCGTTGATAAGTTTTTGTTACGTTGTTATGTGTACGAGAATTAATAATTGCACGTAATACATCAAGTTTTAGTAAAATATCAAAGTGTGAAGATTCGAGTAAAAAAAGCTCGGCACGGAACGTGTTAACTAACAATATGGGCCGAGCCCGCGTCAAACAGAAGAAATATTGACTTCAATGGGAATTATCAGCTCCTATTATACAGTGCAGGATTGCGCAACAGTAAGCGGATCCCGCAATGAGGTAATACCGCGGCGACCGGCGAAGTGGGAGACACACAGTCGAAAACAAAGTAACGTGTTTTCGCACGCAGCGAGTTGTGTTGTCCCTTAATTAATTGCCCCGCCAAAGCGACCAGTTAACGAACTAATTAAAATGATTAATGGCCGTGCGAGTGCCGAAGCTTGCGCGACTCGAACGCTTCTGAATGATACGAGCTTCGCCCGAAGCTGGCAGACAATTAATTAATGAAAGTAATTCGCCGGGCAGAATTAATCGGTCGAATGAATTGGCCGGCGACCGTTGGCCGTTCTTGGAGCGTTGCTTCGGGCCTGACAACAAGGTCGGCCACCAAGGCCGAGCTCTGAAAACTTCCAAAGCGTAAACGTAAGCGCGAGCGTAAACAGGATATTCGTCGCGACTCGCGAGGAGGATCGATCGCGGCGTATCCACTTCGACGAAAACCCATCGGCGTCTATCTGCACAGAATCCAAAGTTCGGTTCGATCGAGAAAACTCGTTCCACGTGTGCCGAATATAGAGTCAATCTCTCCTTGTTTATTTGCGTTTCGAAGACATCCGGTTTTCAGTGTATTTCGACTATTTCCAGACCGCTCGGACAGCGGATTTTCGAGGAGCGCGCTCTGATCGGGCGATAAACGGAAATCGGGCCAGCCAAAACACGTTTGTTGTTTCAATTAGCCGACGACGCACGTTGTCCGAAATTTTATGATACACGTATACAATTGAATTAGATTTTAACTTAAGCAAAGATTTGCTTGTTATTCCGGCATCGATTAATTTCATGAATTCGCTTTTGCAGTAGAAAAATGCTACCGCTATTGCATCGTACAATATATAAATAAAAACACATTTACAATATAAATAAGAAACTGTGTAAAGTCCAATACGCGAGCTAAAATCTTCGATCGAAGGAAATCTTTATTTATTTTCTGTATCTTAGAATTAATGGAGAAAACTGTTGCTCGAAGATCGCAGTCAAAGCGTCGAACGAGAAACCCGCCGCTTAGCTCTTGCTAGCCGAATGAAGAAAGCGACAACGATTAGCGTAGACTATGCGGAACGTATTAAGTAACCGTACGGCAACGCGTAGGTATCGCGAAACGAGCAAAACGAGCCCGCGATCATTGTTGCGATCGGCGCGGCGGCCGCTCTGAACGTGAATGGGTTCCGGACGCTTTGCCGAACGTTCTAACGAGGCCGTGCAACGGAACAAAAGAAACAACGAATCCGGACCATATGGAAAATTCTGAGTCACGTAACACCGTTGGAAGTGGTGGGAGGATGACAGACTGTTTCCGCGTCGCGTCGACACGTTTTTAGAACCGCGATTCCGGCCGCGCGCCGGCACCGACGCCGACGCCGACACGTTCGGCCTGTTCGCGGATCGGAATCCTCTGTTTGCGCGGCGCAAATATCGGGCCGATGCTCGCGCTGCACCGACATGCACCAGTGCATCGCATCGCATCGGCGATGCGGTCGGTATATACGCCGCTTAGACGGGAACATCGACGCACCGACACGCTCCGCAAGAAATAATTGCGCCGGGAATCCTGTGTACGCGGCTACGTACAAGCTTTTGACTAGCGAATCAGAACCGGTCGCGTTCCCATTCTTTTTGTCCATTCTGCCGCGCACGAACCACCAGAACCATTTAATTCCACGGTCCACGAAACTGGAACAGGTGCACTAATTTAGGCACCGGCTGCAGCCACCGCGAGGAGCGGCCGCTTCGGTGACCGACAGGTTCCGCTTCGATAACGCGTCGATCCGAAAAAAGTTCCTAACTAGACTGGAGACCGTTAAAAAATTCCTTAGACGGGCCAAACGCTTAACGATACCTTCTAGAAATGCGCTGTGTTAAGACTGAATTTTAAATTGCGTAATTTCTACCGTAGTGAAAGTCCTCGGATTCTGTCGCGAAGAAAAGTTTCAGAAAATCATTCGATATTTCCATCGGAACGTCTATCAAACGTAGGTACATCACTGGTTCTGCATTCCAAATTAATCCTGCAATCCGACATCGTATTTACGTTTCTGCAAATCGAATTAACACGTCGAATGCCACGGGGGCCACCGGTGACCGGCGCGCCCAAATCGATAGAAATATATATAATTTCAAACAAATGTCAATATCTAAAATTTGGTATTATTACCATCGTCGATTCAAACAGTGACCCCTGTCGCAATTAACATGTCAAACATGGTTATACACAGTAACTTATCTATTGCAGATAATATTTCAACGTTATATGTATCACATAAAAGAAAATTCATCGTGGCGCCACGGACAATTTCTGTAAAACCGGCGTGGCATTCAACGTGTTAAATTTAATACAAGTTCGTGAAAAGAATACAAATTTTATTAGAAACAGTTGATTTTCATTGATCTTCGATATTTACTTATAATATTTTATAGAATATATATAGAATTCTATATATATTTTATAGAATATATAGAATTTATATATATATATATATATATATATATATATATATATTATTATTATATTATATTATATATTATATTATAATTATTATATTATATTATAATTATTATATTATATTATATATTATATTATTATTATTATATTATATTATATATTATATTATTATTATTATATATTATTATATACTATATAAATATTATTATATAAATATATATAGAGAATTTTATTACAAGCAGTTACCAATAAATGAAGCAGCCCCGCAAAAGGATTAATTAAGATCTACGAAAGGCTGAATTTCGAGTGCAAAGCCTGCAGTTAGGTGCAGAGATTTTTCTACAGAACGAAAGAATTCATTTGGTAAACATTCAAAATGTCGGACTCCAAGATTCTCTTGCCCTCCCTTCGAAATTGCCGGTACCTTAATGAACGAAGAATTACGTTTCGAATTAACGAGTTCCGAGAAAAAAGCAGGTAACAAATTCGACCGGGGTGTGGTGTCGAAAGCCGAAAGGGGAAAGTGAAATCTGGCCAACGTAACGAACTCGGGTGTCACTCGTGCCGGGACTTAGTGCTCAGTCCCGTAGTCGGGGTCTCTAACAGATGGATCGCGCGCGCGCGCGCACGCGGTAGGCAAAGACAGAATTTCAAAGAAGAAAAGACGCGGAGAGATGAAGAAGGCGAAGACGAAGGCGAAGGCGAAGGCAACGCACGAAAGGTGGACCAGGCGGTCACGGGCCACGGATGAAACGTGTTTTGGAATCTTGCGCAGCGATCGTAGCGTCATGTTCAATTTGTTGTGCGTGCGCTCGGCCCGCTTGGATCGCGCCAACTGTTCCCGACCGAAGGATCGATCGCGTTCACGATCGATCAAACAATGCAAAGTACTGCACTGTTCGAAAAAAATTGTGTGTCGCACGAATCGCCTTAATGTGCGCCAACGTATCCAAAACTAGGCACTGACGTAACAACGCGATAATGTTTTCGGTCACTTTTGACTCGTTCTCGAATCGAATTTTGACTAATTAACACGTCCCGTGCCACGTGTACCATCGATGGTACACGCTTGCATGTTTACTTAGTGAACTGAACAAATTGTTTACAAGAAATTTAGAACCGAAGAATCAATTTCCACCGCAAGAATGGGCGTTGATAAGTTTTTGTTACGTTGTTATGTGTACGAGAATTAATAATTGCACGTAATACATCAAGTTTTAGTAAAATATCAAAGTGTGAAGATTCGAGTAAAAAAAGCTCGGCACGGAACGTGTTAATCGTCGGCAATTGTGTTCACAATCAGCGTACGCTGGGAAGAAGAATTTTTCGATCGAGACGAAACGTAATACGAGATGAATAATCGAGCACTTACGTTGACTTTGGCGAGGTACAGCTCCAGCTCCTTGTAAGGATCCATCTCCGGTTTACTCTCACTCAAAACTTTGCCACTCTCATCATCACTTTCCACTATTTTCAACTGATTCACTGTTTTCGAGGCGGCGATGCTCGGCACGACACTTCCTTTCGAGGCATCGACCTGCAGCCCACCGGTGTCTCGCATGGTCTCCATGCTCTGCCGTCACCTTGACCTTACGCGCATTTTCTTGTGCACCTGTAACAGAAGTAACGCACTACGTTCAGTGTGAGTCAGCAACCGGCGGCGATCAAACTAATGAAATAAGTATTCGAGAGGCGCCGACAACGACTCGCTAATTCCTTGACCCGTGACATCGCATTCTTTATCGACGTTGCATCAGTTTAACAGCAGAGTTTCAGCCGATTTTGCTTGGGTCGTGTCGCTGTTACTTCCATCCACAGTAATGTCTCCTTAACTGACGCTCGGATTGTGCATAAAAATGGACAATTTGGGAAGAGGAGATACGATTGTTCGATCCTTGATATAACCTTGACAATTCGTAACTATAAAAACGAACCGCAGCGATCGAATAATCGTATCTCCGCTTTCTAAATTCTCCATTTTTGTGGACATTTGTGTACTTTGTTTTATATATTTTTCGTGTATTT